>NC_045708.1:17070369-18490915 GCF_009834535.1 Camelus ferus | reverse complement strand
CCAGCTCCTCCAGGTTGCAGGCCTGGGCTTCTGACCGCGCACCCAGCGCCGACGGTGCGGACGTTACAGGAGGAGGAGCCACGCGGCCCCTCCCCGCCGGGACCTGACAGTCCTGCTGCACGTCTCTCAAGGTGGCGGGTCGCCACTTGTTTCTTCAGTAGGGCTTAGGAAGCAGGGAAAGGGAACACGTTTCTCTCCCTGACTCTTTTCGTTCCCCTCCCCCACGAAGAATGGGGCGGGAGGTCTTGGGTGTGTCAGGGAGAGTCCGCTCCGGGTTTTCCCGCCCACTTTAACTCTGTGAGCGCTTCAACCGCGCGGCGTTTCACTCCACCCGGCGCGTCCGTGCCCTCCGCCGGAACTCATTCCGCCTCCCCCACACATCTTTCTCCGGGAATGGAAAGTGTTACTAAGACCTATTTCGCTGGGCTCCTGACGCCGGGCAGCCACTCTCTATCTTTTCGGAGTTCCAACTCCGACAGCTTCTGGCAGTTAGAATTCTCTAATCAGGTCGCTCTGAGGGACTACTTGACGTCTCCGTGCGCTTGGTGGTGCGGTCGCGCTCTGAGCTCTTCCTGGAAACTCCCGCCTCGGGGAGCCAGGAGAGCCCGGCCTGGGGGAGGGGAGCCGAGGGGACGCACACGCCCCCTGTCCAGGGGGAGGGCTCCGCACCCCCGCCCTCCTCCCCGAGGGGAGGGGAGGGAGGGCGCGAGAGGGGGAGGGGAGGGAGCGGGGCACGGAAACGGGACGGGGGGCGGCTTCCCGCCCCACCCCCCGCCTAGAGAACAACGGGTTCCCGCTGCTGCCCCCTGCCGTTCGCGGGGCCCCGCGGCCCGCGGCCCTGCCCGGCCTCGACAGGGGCGTCGGGGGTGCCTCAGCCGCCAGGGCCGTGGGAACACGAGCAAGACTTACAAGAACTGACGGTTTCCTGTCAGAAAACTTCCAGTTACTTTAGAGAATCCCGTTGGGCCAACTTGATCCCAGCCGGAGTTGGTGACACTTCACTACAGCCCGGTGACCTTCCTTCTACTTTAAAACAACGGGGAATAATCTTGGGGGAAGCAGTGGGTTGAAGATAAAACCAAGAGCAATACCACGTTGCACCTCTCTGACTCAAAGGAAATTAAACAAAATAGTGATTGTGGGGAATTTTTAAAGGGCTACCAGCAGAAGGAACTCGGGTTTCTCAAGTGAAAGCTTTTTTTCCTCCCTGTATGTACACAGAGATTTAAGTCATGAGAGTTTATTACAGCGTACATCTGCTTGTAAGCTTACTTGAGTTTGCGGTTTAAAAAAACCTTCGTGAACTTTTTAGAGAGAGGCGTTTGTTTCTGAATCCAACAGGAAAAAAACCAATTCGAAAAAGCCTGAAAAAGTTCAATTAGAATAGCAGCCACATTTCAACATTTCCCAGATTTTGCAATATTAAACTGTGAGGGTTTGTGCCAAATTTTAAGGCAAGAATTCTTACTGCCAAATTACAAATTTCTCAAAATGAGGGGTGTTCAACAAAATTGCTGCCAGACCCCATAAACAGGCACTAACAGCACTACTATAATTACACCTTATTATCTCCTTCGCAGCCTTATTTGATTCACTGCCGGATAAAATCCTCATCCCGGGTGTCACTAGCTGGCCTTTTTCTGAGGCTGAATAATCACGCACCTCCCATGCCTCAGTTCCTCCAACGCCTCTTCAGTTGTATAAACGATCACCCTCTACTCCATTCTTTACAGTCCATCTCTTCCAAAAATGCAACCCAATCAGATAGGTTATTTTCACCCCAGCTTCCCTAGAGACTAAGAAATGAAGAAGATGAAGACAAATTTATCAGAATTACCAGAAAAATATCTTCTTTGAAGAAAAGGATTTAGGCCAAGAAACCAAATTTGTTGTTTAACTCCAGCCCCCTACAGGGATTTAGCATAGTGGGTTGAATGCAGTTAAACCAGCTTAATCACTTTCTTTGTTCTGGGCTCTTTGCATTTATTTAATGTTGTATTTTAACATGATTTGACACAACCTAAACTAATTTCTTATGTTAGTGTACAGTTTACCCTGTAGACCGTACAACATAACCAAACAGAAGTTTGCCGAATCTTTGACATTTTGTAGAATTCTGTGCTAAACTGCTTTAAGACCAAGACCAAAAAAGTGGAGGTTGGCGGGGGAGGGGTGTGGAGGAGGTCATGTTTTCATTTTTTAAAATCCAGATTTTAAAAACACAAAAGATTGGCCGTTATAGACCACTTAATTCTTTTGGTAAGCTCTGTAACTCCACAGCCTTTACCAGGAGCCATATTTACTCATTTTTATCTGAAAGATGTTGTTTTTGTTTTTTGTGTGTATTTTTAGAGGAAAAAAGAAGAGAGCACACTGGATCTCATACCCCATAGATTCTAATTCTTCTAGCCTTTACTCTCTGTCTTTAATAACAATTCTACCCTGCTTCTCACCAGCCCCAGATTGAGGGTGCATTCATTCACAAATGACTCTTGAGCTTCCTTCTGTGTCTGCTTCCTTATAAAGCCAAAACCTCAATACTGAGGCTCAGTGAGTTGAGGCTTGTAAAGATGCAGGCAGAAAACCTAAGTGCCTGAGAGAAATAATCTATTTTCTGTTCTACCTTTAAATTCTTTCCCAACATGCAAGAATAATAATATCCGTTCTTTACTATGTGTGAGCCAGGCACTGTTCTAAGCTCTTTATGTGAATTAACTCCTCACAACAGGTCTACGAAGTGGGTATAATTATGCCACTATTTTACAGATGAGGAAATTGAGACATAGAAGTTAAGTAACTGGCACAAGATCACCCAGGCTGGAACCTGCAAAGCAAGGATTTAAACCCAGGCTGTTTCCACAGTGCTTCTCATCATCTAAGCTGGTTTATCAGCTTAACTGTCCTTGGAGTGAAGAGTCACCGTTAGTCCACCATCTTTTGCTTTCAGGATATCCCCTATGTGACAAATTCTTGGACTGTGCTTTTTCTTCTGGAAACTCCAGTAAAGTGAAATTTGTTGAGATCTGCTTAGGAAAAGCATTCCCAAATCAGATTACTCTCTTGGAAGCCAGCCTCAAACTGTCAGCATATGCATTGTAAATGCTAACCAGGACAGACACATCCAACCTCACCAGATTCAGAACATGTCTCCCACGTTATAAAGAAGCGAGATGGTTAGAAAATCATTTGAAGTCTCTGATGTTGAACTAGGTAGAAACCAGGAGATGAAGTGGGAAGAGATAAGGTGATGGAAGCTAAGAGAAAATAAACGTAACGTATGTGCACAGGGAAAAATCAGTACTACGTTGCAAAGAATGAGGATCAAGGTCATGCAAAAAAGAAGCGCATGGGCATGTTATGACAGAACTAAAAAAGGAACATAAACATGAAAAGTACATAGCAAGGAGAGGGTGGTGGGGAGTCAGGTTGGTTTTTTTCCCCATATGGAGCTTCAGATGAATTAAATACAATTTAAGGCTGGACAATAGAAATACGGCATCTGGAATAAGGAAAGAAAGAGCTCCATTTCATTTTATGTTAGACCACATCTAAGTAACCTGTTCAATTTCAGAGGGATGTAATAAAGAGAGCAACCGACCAGGATGGTGAGGAGACTTGAAACCCTAGCTTATGAGGAAGAATTGAAGAATTCATAAGTGATTGAAGGGCCATCTTGAAATACCTGAAGTACTACTGTATAAAACAAGAATCAGACTTGTCCTGAGAGGCTCCAAAATTCTAGACCTGATGGTTAGGAGCTTCAGAGACACACATTTTAGCTCAAAATATATAGAAAGTCTCCTAAATATGAAATCAATTGTCTTAGAATACAGCAAACTCCACATCCATCACTAGAAGCATTCACTGTGGTAAAGCATTACGTGGTGGCTGCACTGTATAATGAGATGCCTTTCATCCTTGCTCTGCCACTCACCTGGACACTGTAAAGAGGGGAAAACAACATAACCCACCTCATTAGGTTGTTGAAAAGCACTTAGGGATAAGGGATAAAGGATAGCACTCACTAAAAGTCAGCTGATAATATCCCTTAAGTTCTAAAATTCAGGATTTCTAAATTTATCAGTGGGCAATTATTTAAGTCTTGTATTTATAGATCACTTTTTTGGCATTATCAATATTATCCTCAATGGTGGCTTGGGTATCACTTGGCACCTTTAGAATATCCTGTTGCAACTAAAACTTATTTAGTAGCATCCAGGGAGAGATATTGTGAATTCTATACCACAAAGATCTTAAAAATTGAACTACAGCACTGCAATGCAATTCCAGAGGCAAACAACACAGTAAGATAATGTGGAGTGACTGTAGGAAGGGTGGAGAAAATAAACTTAATAAAATCTGGCAGACCGAGAGAAGTCAAGCAGCACAGCTTTGTGTTGACAGTTGAAAAGTGATAGCAGCTGAGGTCAGCCTTACATTTCACATACAGGAGTCAGATGAGATGGATCATCTTGAGCAAAATGTATGAAGCCCATGAAACCAACTGGAAAAGCTGGGTCCAGAAACAAAGACAAGCCAACCAGTGAGCTGGTTACCTGTTCACCCCAGGGAACTAGTTTGGTAAAGATGTTATTTCGTGGACAGTAAAGCTGATCTCAGCAGCATCTTCAAACAAAAAGAAAGCATGCATGACTGTTAAAAGGGGCAATGAAGTTGTCTTAGCAATCAGGCTTACTTAAATTCTTTGTTCCTCCAACCTGAAAAGGAAGATGGAGAGGAGACAGGCTGTGGAGTAGAACAAAACTGGAACTAGAATCCCAACTCTGTCTCTGCTAGATGAGTGACTAGAGCAAAGGATTTTACCTTTCCAAGCCTCAGTTTCCTCATCTGTAGAATGGAAATAATAACACCCACCTCATAGCATTTTTGTGAGGATTATAAGCTATATTATGTGTATAATGTAGTTAGAACACTGCCTGACACAGAGTGACTTACAAAGGGAATGAAGAGACCACACAACCCTCTCATCTTAGATAGTCACTAAAGGGTCTAATGCTTAGAACTTGTGTAACTCGTAGGAGAAAGCCAGCTGAAATGGAATTGCAAGTGTCCTTGCTTCAAATGCAAGGTAAATGATTTCCCTTCTCTCTACTTCAGTTCTGTTTTTCTCTTCATGCTTTAATCATTTTGACACCAAGCTGTACAAAAGTAATTTAAAATTAACATGTCTGACACTTGGTAGCTAGCAGAACCTGATTGTGAACCCTGCCCCCTCTCCAGAGCAGCCAGAAGTCTTCTTTGATTGGCTGCTTGTCCTGCAGCAGCTGATGAAGGGCCCAGGAAAACACATCCAACAATTAATTTGCTAATTTAGTTTTCTGTTTAATTTGAAACCAGAAAATCCTCAATCACGCAGGAGCTTGGCTTTCTGGCTTGAGCACTGGCTTCTGAAACTTCTTTTTCAGTAGTGAGCAAATAAACAGAAGAGAAAGGGAGAAAGCTTACCTACTTAGGTACATACCATACCTCCTGTACCCTTTTATCCTCAAAATGGTTTTCTATAGGATCAGTTTGCAGCTCCTTTTACCAGGAGAATTAGGAACAATGCATTTATACTCAGTGTAGGTAAACTGCTTCCTGAGTTACAAGGAATTTCCAGACCAATATGTGTTCAGAATTTAGAAAACTACCTTAGGGTTACAGATGAAACCAGGTGGGTTTCTAGCATTAGAAGTAAGCACTACTCTAAATTGTGAAGCAGCTTTCAGGTTCCCTGGGAACTTTTCTGTTGATTTCAAAAGGAAGAGGGAATTTATATCAGAGATTGAAAAGATTTGTATTAGAGTTGGGTGAGAAGAAAGATACAAATCTCTTCCCACAGGTCCCTCTGATAGCTTTTCCTTGCTGGAGAGAGTGTGAGAATTAAGAGACAGGGGTAGGCTTATGGGTGTGCACCAGAACCCATACCACTTCTGCCACTCAGAGTCAGTTTACTCCCTGTTTTCCTCAGGCAAGTTAAACTCTTCTGCCTGACTTCTAAGACCTTCTATAAACAGGCCCCACCCTACTTATCAATCTCTATTTCTAACTCTTCAGCAAAGTGTATTTTCTAATTTGGCCAGACTCAGTGTTCTGGAAACATGCTGCTGTGTTCCTGCCTCTGAACCTTTGTTGATTTCCTTACTGATTTTTCTCCCACATTTTCCTCTCTCCTTTATTTAAACCCTATCTGAACCTCAAGGCCCACCGAGATCTTACTTCCTTCACTCAATCTTCTCCACCACTAACTTCTCCCCTTCTGTCTTCACATTAGTAACATTTATATAATGTACCACATGTTGACCACTCTGATAAAATCATAATCAGTTATTTCTTATCTCAGTTCTAACTTTTCAAGAAAACTAAAATCAGGGTCCATATCATGTACTTCCTTGGTATCCCAACCTGGGCATTCATGATAATCATCAGTGCTTATTTGAAAATACAGATTATCAGGTTCTACCCTCCCTTAGATTCTGTTTTGTTAGGTGGGACCCAGGAATCTGAATTTTTTCAAGTGCTCCAGGGATAGCTAGTCCCCCAAGAGTAGCTGGAGAATCTCTGCTCACAACACATGGCATGGCAGTCACTCAACTTGACTATGAACATTTGGGTGTAAACAACAATATATGTAGTGATTTATATCACATGGTGACCTAATTGATGGGCACTTTCACTGCCAAATGTACACCTCGGGGCACAAGTTTGTAGGCAGGTAATCTGATTTACCTTCTGGTGGCACCAGTTTGGTATGTTTGGAATCCAAACCTCCTCTCCAGTTTATGATCTCTTTGTAATTACAATTGCAGAGATCAAGTTGATAGAATTAATAGAATTTGTAGCTACTCAGGAACATTCCCATTTTCATTTCCCATCCTCTTCAATGAGTTGCAATCTATAGTATTTATCTGTGGGGTAATATTTAGGGGCAAGGAGACTTTGGTGTGTGAAAAAAACTCCAGGCACAACTGCAAAATTGGTAAAATGTATCTTCCTGCCCAGTCCTCACTCCATATCCTAAATCCAACTCAAGTGTTAAATGATGAAGGATTAAGCTATGATCCCCTCCTGGGGTACTTGTGTTTCAGAGGGAATCCTCTGTAAGCGAGAAGAGATGATCTTAATGACTCCCAACTTTACTTGAAAGGCAAGCTGCCAGACCCCAAGATTTGGGTGAGCATTTTCTTAGAAGATGACCCCCTGGGAACCCTACTGCTTCTTCCTGTACTCTACCATCCTCAGTGACCTTAAAAGTTTCAAATCTTTGTTGTTAGAGCTGAGAATAGTTTGAACACGCATATGGTGGTGTGCTGTGGCTGGTGTTAGAAGAAGCATCTTGGTCAGAGACCCATCACTGTTTTGTCAAAATGCCGTATTCAGGATTTTCCATATTCTTACACTATTAAATTCTAAAGAGAAAACCCTTAAAGAGTTCTTATATTCATTCAACAAGCATTTATTGAGTGCCTATTATGACCCATGTACTATCCTATATTCTAGAGACATAGCAATGAACAGGTAAAACTCATGGAGGTTACGTTATAGTGAAGAACAGGGGTGTTGAAGGGACAAGATATAAACAAGATAATTACATAGTTTGTTAAATGATAAATGCTATGGAGAAAAAATAAGCAGAGAATGGAAATAAGGAGTGTTGGGGGAAGGGTTAAATTTTAAACTAAATGGGCAGGGGAGCTCTCACTGAGAGAGTGTTACTGGAGTAAAGACCTAAAGGAGGTGAGGAAGCAAGCCATGTAGATATCTGGGAGAAGAGAATTCTTGCTAACTGGTTTAATACTTCTCAGATCGTAGGTTAAAAGTTAGAACTTGCAAATTCTAACCTAACTCTAGCAACTTTGCTAAATGCACAATAATTTTCACTTTGAAACTTAATGCAGTTCTCAAAACTATAAGTCTTCTAAGGCTTAGTTGAAAACTTTGGATTGAAAAGAAAAAAAAAATCTGAAAGTCAAATAGTACTATCATAGTCACTTAGAAGAGTTAGGGGCATGGAAGTCCACCCAAACAAAACAAAACAAACTAACAAAACTTCTTACAATTTTCAGCTGAAAGATTCTCATTTATGTTGGTTAATTACTTTAAAAACATTATTCACAGAAACAATTAGACATTGGACTTTAAAGGATTGTTTGTTTTTAAAAAATGAAAAATAGTTCCTCTTAGAACAAATTGTGAATTATGCAAAACTGGTATTATGCTCAGTTTACACATGAGGATGCTAAGGCTCAGAGAGATTAAGTGCCTTGCCTTAGGTCACACAGCTAATAAGTGGGTGAGCCAGTGTTAAAACTCAGGTCTTCTGACTCTAAATCCCATGTTTCTTCCCTTTATCATAGCTGCCATTTCAGTTCCCAAATTAGGAAAACAGCTACACCACAGTATTTACTTACAGAATTTAAGCAACTTCTAGATGCACTGTGAAACCATATCTGTCATATAAAAAAGAGAAATAACAACAGTATATTGGAAAAGCCAGTTGTGAAGTTAAACTTAAAATCAAAAGGACAGACAGCTGGCATCAGTTCCTAAGGCCTAAGTCTTAAAGGCTGGAAGTCTAAATCACAGCAGAAATATTATACCTTTCTACCACTGGGCTTTGGTACAAGGAATGCTTTCCACCTAGGGCAGAGTAGACGCTGAGAAGCAGCACAATGTTCCATTAAGTACTAACATTTATCAATACTCTAGTTCAGGCAAAAAGAGATATAGATAAAGAAGTGGTCATATTTCTGGAATTTGGTTCTTTCCCCCCATTTCCAAAACCACTGCAGTCAGGGCCCTTGTCACTTGCTTCTCACATTTCTGTAAAAGCTGCTATCTGGTTCTCCCACACCTGTTTCTCCTCTTTCCGTGACCTCTTTCCCACACCCTTATTGTACATTCTTCAGTACTGTCACTCTTTTGCATAAAAACCTTTAATGACTCCAAAATATAGCTCATTTCAAGAAAATAAGATTCAGTCTAGCATTTGAGACATTATCTAATACAACTTACTAAAACTGACACAAGATGAAGCAAAAAATTTGAATTGCCCCATATCTATTAAAGAAATTGAATTTGTTATCAAAAATCCACCCCACTGGCAAAAAACCCCAAAACCAAAAAACCACTTCCCTAAAGAAAGCTCTAGGCCCAGATGGTTTCACTCGCAAATTCTATAAAACATTTAAGGAAGAAATAACATCAATCTTGCATAAATTCTTTTAGAAAATAGATGAGGAGGGAACATTTCCAGCTCATTAGCCCTTATACAGCCAATCTGATCTTTGATATTCCTGCCCCAACCACCAAAAAGACTATGCGTGTTTTCTGATTATCCTCCACACAACATGCTGCAGTTTTTGCTGACACTTTTCCCCCTTTTTTCAAATGCCCTCCCTACTCCCTTTGCCTATACAAGTAATTTAGATGGGTACGAGTGAGGATTCTTAGAAGATCCGAAACTTAGGTGTATTCTTTTGTCACCTGCCTCTAAGAACAACCTTGAGAAGTGAGCACAAAAAAATAAAAACAAATCAGTGTTAGTACTATACATAGACATTAAGCCCAACATAGTGTACACAAAAGAAGAGTCAAGGGCTTCTCTGATTCAACAAAGAGAAGTGTTTCCACTCAGCAATGAAATGCAATACAGAACTGTGCAAAATGCAGGAAAAAATGAGGTTTTTTTTTTGTTTGTTTGTTTGTTTTAAAAGAAAAAGAACAGCAGCAGAAACATTCAGGCTTTTAGCAGACATTTATTGAGAACCTACTGTGAACCAAGATTGTGCCAAGTATTGAGTATGTATTTAGCGGTTACTGCCTTTATGGAGCTTACAATATAGTGGAAGAGACAGATAAAAACAAGTGAACAGAATTATAAATTGTGATTAACTTTTCTGAACAAAAAGAACAAGCCCTGAAAGAAAGAATAATGGTGGGAACCTATTTTGATTTTATTCTTTTTATTTTTATTTATTTATTTTTAATTAAAGTAGAGTTGATTTACAATGTTGTGTCAGTTTCAGGGGTACAGCAAAGTGATTCAGTTATACATATATACATAAATTATTCTTTTTTGGGTTCTTTTCTATTATAGGTTATTACAAGATATTGAATAAAATTCCCTGTGCTATACAGTAGGCCCTTGTTGGTTACCTATTTTATATATGTTAATCCTAGACTCTTAATTTAATCCCCCCCTTTCCCCATGATAGCCCTGTTTGTTTTCTGTGTCTGTGAGTCTATTTATGTTTTGTAAATAAATTCATTTGTATAATTTTTTTTAGATTCCATATATAAGCAATATCATATGATAATTGTCTTTCACTGTCTGACTTAACTTCACTTAGTATGATAATCTCCAGGTCCATCCATGTTGCTGCAAATGGCATTATTTCATTCCTTTTATGGCAGAGTAATATTCCAATGTATATATATATACCACATCTTCTTTATCCAATCATCTATTGATGGACTTTAGTTTGCTTTCATGTCTTTGTAAATAGTGCTGCTGTGAATATTGGGGTGCATGTATCTTTTCAAATTAGAGTTTGCTCCAGATATATGCCTGGAGGTGGAATTGCTGGATCATATGGTAACTCTGTTTTTAGTTTTTTAATGAACCTCCATAGTGTTCAGTTGGGAACCTATTTTTAAATTGATTGGTCAGGAAAGGTCACTGAGGAAGTAAAGTTTCTTGCAGGATGAGAAGGCACCAGCTACTCAAGTGAGGGCAATCCCAGGCAGAGAGAAAAGGGTATGTGAAGTTCTGAAACTGGAAAGTTGTTAAAGTTTTCTTAGCAGCCATACAGAAGGTCATTGTGGCTTGTGAGTTGGACAGGTAGGTGAAGCCAGACTATGATGGGTCTTCTTGAATTTGGAAGGAGTTTGAATTTTATTCTAAATACAGTGGGAATCCCTTGGAGGATGATATGATAGTAAGATGAGAATTGAGAAGACCCCAGATCCATAATATTTCAAAAGACATTATTGCTCCCAGATTCAGCTGTCATTCATTAAGTATCTTTGTGCAAGGTACTCTTCAGCATTTTAACATCCTATTCAGTTCTCACCATAGACCTATGAGGGAGTTATTATATCATCATTATCACTTTCTTACTGATGAAGAAACTGATGCTCAGAGAGGTTCAGTGACTTGCCCAAGATTACACAACCAAGAAGCCATGGATTTGAAATTTAGTCTCACCTCTGGTTCAAGACTTTTGTTCATTCCACCAGATTATCTAACAGTTGTTCAGGCCCAAATATCCACAATATCCTTGACTCCTCTCTGTTTCTCATATACCCCCACCCCTTTGTTCATTAGCAAATCCTGGCACATTTACCTCCAAAATCTAACCACTTGTCGCCACCTCCACTGCTACCACCCTGACCTAAGCCACCATTGTTTTCTGCCTAGATTCCTGCAATAGCCTCCTAACCGTTCTCCCTGCTTCTGCCCTTGAGTACTCCTATCTTTTGTTTTCTACAAGGCAGCCAGAATAAACCTTTTAAAACATAAATCATATTAAAAGACATATTTCTCCAGTGACTTCCCATCTCACTCAAATAAAAGCCAACAATGCCTTACAAGGCCTTATAAGTCTGCCCCTGCATTCCCACTTCTCTGACCTATCTCCTACATCTCTCTTTTGGCTCACTCACCTACAGGAGTCTCCTTCAACAGAAAACTTGTCTCCGGGCCTTTGCATTTGCTGTATCTTCCACCAGAATTTCTCCTCCCCCTCATATTTGTAGAGCTCCTTCCATTCCTTTATGTCCTAGCTCAGAGAGTTCTTTCTGACCACCCTTTATAAAATAAATAACTCTGCCCAAACCATAATCCCTGTCTCCCTTAGCCTTGCTGTCTGATTCTCCATAACCCTTGTTATCATGTGCAACACTGTCTGTTCACTTATTTGCTTATTGTTTGCCTCCCTCCACCCTTTAGAATGTAAGTTCCATGAGGACAGGAAGCTTATTTTCCATTCCTAGAATAGTTTTCAGCTCCTAGAATACTGCCTGGTTCAATGAATAGAGGCTAAAGAACAGAGCCTTTCTGTTCAGTGGCTGAATGAACAGAAAGACAAAAATCATTCTTCTGAGAATGGGAAAGCACTTTGTAAACTAGGACGTTGTATAGAGGTTTATTTCTTCCAGTTGGTTCTTTGGTTTCCAAGCCTTAAGAACCACTTCCGAAAGCCTGAACGAAATCAAGTGGACCCAAATGATCTTGGCTTATGCAGCGCTGACTCTTGGTAGCTTGATATCAGTGTCATCACTGGGTATCTCCAGGGAGCCCATTCTTGCCCCCTTTGCCTTCTCCGGTTCACTGGCAAAGCTAGTGAGGACCCCTTCTCTTTTCTAAGTCACCCTTGCATGCCTTTGGCTTTTTAGAGTTTTTATTCTGGGCAATGGTAGTGATGGTTGGCCCCTATCTGTGGCTGAGATTCTACACAGGCAAAGTCATTCAATTAAATCAAGCAGTATTGAATTCTTAATTGACACAAATGAGACAGACAGACAGCTGGAGGAGTGGGGGAGGGACAGGCAGCAGGTGCTCTGTATAATGGAGGAAGAAGAAGGGCAGAATATAAATTCAGACTGATGTTGGAGAAGCTCACTTATGAGTCTAGGTTTTGTACCACAAGAAAGGTACGTTTTCCCGCAGCTTACTCTACATACAGCAGAAAAGATCCAGTGGTGTCTTTGCCAAGGATAATGCAACAGGTTCTAAATGCTTGTGCCATTTTGGTTGCCCTGATGGCCAAGTCTGCCCCTTTAGGTACTGTCACTTGTGAGAATTACTCTTGGTAAAGCTCAGGTTTTTTCAAGATAACTTTATCAGGTAATATTTGAATAAAAGAAAACACTTTTTAAATTCCATTTCTCAAACAAAGAGATTCTTAATATATGAGTTAGGAAGGTGAAGGAGAGGATGTTTCCAAATCTTCAAATGCCAGATATAGGGGCATTCCTGCAGAGAAGTCATGTCCCTTGACAACTCTGGAATTTCCCTGAGAATGTTGGGGGCATTTTTCCTCTCAGCCCCCTCTTGATCGGAGCTTTCACTCCCCAGCTCAGACAATTCTTCTCTGTATCCATGGGAATTGCTCCCATAATTAACAGTGTCTCCTGCCTGGAACACAGACAAGTAAATGTTCAAACCTGGCAGCTGATCCTGGGAAGGAGAGCTGATTAAATCTTTCCTGTTGAGAGGCACCTCTTTGATTTGAATGTGACACCTACATCCTCCACCTCAGGTTTGTCTGAGGGAAGAAGTTTCACCCATACCTTTGTAACTGGGGATCCTGAGAGTTAAAGGCACATTTAATCTTAAAAAGAACCCACTGGTTTCCTAAGTCAAAGTGACTTAGGAAAAAGTATAGGCTTTCCCCTCTCTCTCCTGGCCCCTCCTCCATTAAACACCACCCTGTATTTGGTTTGATGAAAGCTCCTGCTGCACAGGTCTCATCAAATGCCAGGGGCCCTGAGAAATAAAAGGAGTTCAGAACACCACTAAGTACACATAAGTATTAACTACAAATGGAAGAGTGAAAGAGCAGGCAAACGATTTCTTCAGAAGTTTTAGTAAGACAGGCTGGAACCATCAAGCCCCAAAGTGAATACTCTTGGTGATTTTCTGTTCTAGAAAAGCTTTCGATAGAAGGAGGTGTATTCTTATCTGGCTGTAGCTAGGATTATGTACTGTCATTCAAACGTGTTCAGGAGAGACAATACCCATTTTCTTCTGACATCAAGGCAGCCTTTTAAGTTTATCCAGATTTATTTTGGTTAGTGCAATAAAAAAAAAGCCAGGTTGGAGAACTATATCTAACAAAAATAAAGCCATTGTATGCTTGATGTTTCCCACTGAAAGCCTGCTTTTAAAGCAGTTTGCTGCTCCACAGCCCTACTCACCTCACAGTTCTTGCATTCAGGCAGGTTGGCTGTAAACAAAGCAAATTTGCTTCACAGGCAACAGCCCTAAACATACTCTCTCAGGACAAAAGTTTTTCTCAGCAATGTTTTCTACATGGCTCTGGTAAAGGGCCATTCACTTACCTCCAACCTCTTTCTCCTGAGAGACAAAGGCACCTTTGGGCTGCAGTGACACGGGAGAGTTAGAATCAGATTTGTTATCGACATTGCAGCCTTCAATTTCAGTTAGAGGCTAAATCTGTCTATTCCAGCTACAGGAAAGCACTCTTTATAACCCCTGGAGCACTTGGCCAATTATGCACCTGCAAATATACCATACAGGACATTTCAGATTCCTAAGCACTTTGACAACCGATACTTAAACAGTCTCAAGGGATCCTATCACCCACCTCAAATAATAGCTGCTTTGGAATCTGTTGTTGGCACCAGAAAAAGAAAGAGTCCTCTGAAGTCATTCTAAAGCCATTTTTATTGTGCATTTTCAAACAAAGAACCTCACCAAAAGAACTTCTGTTACAAAATCAGGGTAGAAACTCAAACTCATCTCATCTAAGAGTCAATTACCACCGGCAATTTTGTGAAGGGATGGGAAATGAGTGCTAGGGGAGAGGATTGTGGGGAGGGGGTGGGATAGGCTTTTAAAATCCCCTGGGTGAGAAGGGTGTTCCCACTGACTCTAAACTCTAACAATTACAACAGAAGGGCCTCTGTGACTTTCTGGCTATAAACATTTTATGATTATTAACTGGGGAAATCTAGAATATGTGGAATTTAAACAATTGGCTTTCAACCTCCATTTGCTTCTTTCTGAGAGATTTGTTTTTTGCATGGAGGGTGATAACCTAAGCCTCAGAATTTATGTTGACTACCTTGTCTAAAAGCCACCTTCTTACATATCTTACTTCCAATAAAGACGCAGATGCCTTACATGCTGTTTATCTCAGGAAAGAAATACATGTGGGAAAAGAAGCAATTTTCTTCTCCCTGCAATTAAATTAAGTCATGACCACCTGTTGTGGGGGTAGCCTGCCATCTGCTGTTCAAAAGAGAAACAACAGCAGAGGAACAGGATGGATGAGCTAAAATGTCCCTCAGTTGATAAATGAAGGCTTTTGGAACAGTTAAAATCTTCCTCCTTTTAAGGGTTTCGCTCTCTGTTTTTATTGTTGTGAGGTCCAAGAGTACTGATGGAGGGTCCAAGAAGTGGGAGGACAATCCTTTTCAAAAACAGTTTGCAATATTGTACCAAGAGTTGTAGAACATTCTTTACCTTGACCTAGTTATTCCACTCTTAGAAGCCTCTTCTAATTGATGAATCTAAAATTCAGAAAGAGGAAACAGACTCACAGACATAGAATACACACTTGTGGTTACCAAGGGCGAAAAGGCGGGGAGTGGGGGCAGGGAGACAAATTGGGAGTTTGAGATTTGCAGATACTAACTACTATACATAAAATAGATAAACAACAAGTTTATACTGTATAGCACGGGAACAACACTCAATATCTTGTAGTAACCTATAATGAAAAAGAATGTGAAAAGGAATATATGTATGCATATTTATGACTGAAGAATTATGCTGTCTGTATACCAGAAATTGAAACATTTTAAACTGACTATACCTCAATAAAAAATTTAAAAAAGTAAAATCTCAGAAAAAGCCGTATGTGCAAAGATGTTTATCACACTGATCATTTTGTATTGAAAAAAATGTTAAAGAAGCAACTCAAATGTCCAACTAGCAAATGGTTAGAACAATATACTTGGTGGAATATTCTGATGCTATTATAAATGCTTATATTAAAATTTTTTGACTACATGATGGTGTGTTTGTATTATAATGCAACATGAAAATGAAATAGATTCAAAGAGCAGATTAAAACCTAAGCATGAAAAATAAATATTTTAGGGGGAAAAAAAGCCATACCAAAATATTACCAATAGTTCCCTGCGCAGCCATGAGGGACTAAACATTTCTTCCTACTTTTTAGTCTTTTCCAAATTGTCTTTAATGAGCAATATTAACTTGTGTAATGGAGGAAGAACTTATTTCCTGTAAAAGATGCCTGGGTTCTAATTCCGTATTTTACTAAATAACATCAAAGAAACAAACCCTGCATGACCATAGGCAACTCACTTCAACAATCTGGGGCTCAAGCCTTTCATCTGTCAGTTTCTTCCCTCCTCTCCCAGAATTGTTCGAGGACCAACCCAGTAACAGATGTGAAAGAACTTTGAAGAGTATGATATTCCATATGATTTCTTATTAATAATTTACTTTGTTTACAGGTTTTCCCCAATCTTACCATAGCCCTGGTTTCTTGCCTGGCAGTAATGGGGAAACTATAAAAACTTTTATTTCCCTTCACTCTTGGTACAATAATAATTTATAATCTGTTTTTATTGTATTTTTGGGGGGATACTAATTAGGTTTACTTTTTTATTTTTAATGGAGGTACTGGGGATTGAACCCAGGACCTCATGCATGCTAGGCATGCACTCAACCACTGAGCTATACCCTCCCCACAATAATTTATAATCTTGGTAAAAAGCACCACTCTTCATTTAGTAATCCAAGTCCTATGGGAGTGTCCCTCGATTTGGCCATTCTAATTGCCTCCCTCTCTGGTCTCTCTTCCTCTGCTGCACTGCTTACACTGCTGCCAGCTAGAGTGATCATTCTAAAATGCAAGGTCCATCAAGCTATTCCCCAGCTCAGAATCTTTCAATGGCTCACACTGCCTTGTGGGATTAAGTTCAAACTCATAGACCTGGCATCCAAGGCCTCTCCTGAACTTGCAAGTTTCCTGATACATCAGGCTATTTCACACCTCTGTGATTTTGCTCATGCTGTTCCCACTATCTTTCTCACTGTCTGCCTAACAAACTCCTCCCCATCTTTTGGGACTCAGTTTAGGCATCAGCTCCTCTTGAAACCTTTCCTGAAGCCCTGTCCTTCCATAGAACTGGCCACACCCTCCTTTGTACTAGTGTCTCCCTTCCCCCACCATACTTTAATAGCATCATTTATCACACAGTCAAGTAATTTTCTATTTCCTTATCTGACTCCCTCACTGGATTAAAAGCTCCTTAGTTTATAAATCTTGTATCAAGGTGTATATCCCAGAATCTAGTTACTGTGCCTGGTTTATACTGGAAGTTTGGTAAATGCTTGCTAAATAAAATAAAGTATTCCTTTAACATTTTAGCTTCCAGAAGGTTTTCATTTTATTGCTTCATTTGATCCTGGTAAGTGGCAAAGCAAGGACTTGAGCTTAGCTTTTCTAAAAGGAGGGGGAAAAAAAACCATACCCCGTAGCAGATAATATTCTTGCTCATCCCAGAGCCCCTCAAATCTGTTACCAGTTCCTCCCCATCTCCCTTGTTTGCTGTTTACTTTAGTTTCCAATAACCAGTACCTGTGGCCTCTTCTGAGAAGGATGATCCTCAGGCTAATGGCTTTGATTCTTCCCTCTTTTCTAGTCTATAGTAAATGACTAATTAGACGTGGGAGTTTGCAAAACCAGTTTACTTGTCTCCAGCAGAATTTATACTCCTGAGCTTCCTAAGAAATTAAGCTACCATCTCTGGGACCGCCTGAAATCTCATTTTTGCTTGGCTTCTTCCCCTTCCTTGCCCTGCTTCCCTTTCACCCTTACTGGCTTCTTGGAGGACTTCCTTAATTAATCTCCTATCGAGGAATCCTTGTCTCAGGGTCTGCTTCTGAGGTTTCCCCAAGCATCCAACTAAGCATGTCTTTAATTTCTCCTTTACATTAGAACCTGTTAGGTGCTCTTACAAAAGCTAGTTTATTTATACCTCATAAACGCTCTGTGAATAAAGTATATGTACTTAATTTTTTTTGTATCTGAATACACAGGATCAGAGAGGCTGAATAACTTATGCATGGTCACACAGCAATTGGAGGAGTAAGAAGTTTTTTTGGTGGGGGCAGGGTGTGGTAATTTTTAGAGGTGGTACTGGGGATTGACCCAGAACCTTGTTGCTGCTCAGCATATACTCTACCACTTAAGCTACACCTCCCCCCACAAAGAGTCAGAAGTTTGAACCTAGTTGTTTTTACTCCAAAGGTGTATCCTTTCCATTAGGTCTTGATGCCTTTTCTAACTCTGAATACAGTATTTTTCTCTTTGTGAAGATGTCATGATAGGCTGACTAAGGTAAAATCATTTGGTGGGAACTCTTTTTTTTGTGCAGGGTGTTTACCTATATATCTGGTTGAATCATTTGCCAGTTTGTATAACTTTTAGTAATTAATGTCAGATGAGTGGCAAAAGCAGGTAAGTGACAAAAAGACCTTCATCAAAATAGGTTTTCTCTTTTTTCCTCCTACAGGATTCCCCTAAGATTAACCATAAATCATTCTAATGACTTCATGACCTTTGGCAAGTTTCCTAACCTCTCTTGACCTCAATTTTCTTATCTTTAAAGTGGGGAAATAAGATAATAAGACCTACCTTATAGGATTGGTTAATGAAAAACGCTTAGAATAGTGCCAATAAAAAACCCCACCTTATCAGATTAGTTAATGAAAACTACATAGAATAGTGCCCAACACAAAGTATGTATTCGATAAATGTTGGTTACTATTATTATTGTTCTTACAACTGCTACTTATTAAACAGCTTATTCTCCAAGAGACTGTTTGTAAATCCTTTTAGTCACATGTACATTACAGAGCAGAGACTCAGGATGGACAAAATACTAAAAATGAATCATTCACATGAGCCCTGGATGTGGCATACTAAGAAAGAGCTAGTTGCTTAGATATCAATATTGTTATTTCCAAGTAGGTAGATAAAAAACATTATTGAATTGTTCTCACAGTCTACAAGAGTAATTTCCTTGTCCCTCTTGTGGTGACTCCTAGAATTACCATTACTATTTAAATAAATTATAGACCTTATAGGACCAAATTTACAAGAGTTGTGAGAGACCACTTTAGTTCAGAGGTTACCAAGCTGGAGTTCCAAACCCCTACATGTCAGAGAAGGTGCTAATGAATATTTTCAAAATTTCAAAAGGTCTAGCTAAAATTGTTCAATTATTTATGATAGGGAAAAAAATTTTCATTCATATTAACTCTTTTCATCCTCATAACAATCCTTTGAGGTAGTGCCAATTATTGTTCCCATTTTACAGATGGAGAAGTTGGTTCATAGGGATATTGAATAACTTGTCCAAGGAAGTAAATAGCAGAGATGGGTTTGAACCCAGGTAGTATGGCTCCAGGGCCCATCTATTCACCTAATTACCAAGCTGTCTGGTTACAGCAGTACTGGCTCTACTTCCCCATGCCTACTGTGTTCCAGACCTCAAGCTAAACTCACACCATACATCCTCACAACAGAACTGTATTTTGCAGATGAAGAAGCTCAGACTCAAAGGGGCACAAAGAAGTCTTGGGAGTAAAGGATACATTCATCACCTATCTGTGAAGATGGTTTTGCTGGTGTATACAAATGTCAAAACATCAAACTGTACACTATTGTATGTCTATTGTACATAAGCTTTATCTCAATAGAGCTGTTTTTAAAAACCCACGTGGAGATATCAGGTTGTAACATTAGACTGGTAAAAATTAGAAAACTTAGGAATGCTAAATATTAGGCAAAAGGGAGAGATATGGGGACTCTAGGGGGAATGCAGATTAGTGTAGCCATTCTGGAGAGCAATTTGTCAGTACACAGTCAAATGAATTTTGGCTTTAGCCTATGTCTCAGTAATTCTGTTCTTGGGTCAACATTATAAAAAAAAGAATCACATCATAGTGAAACTGCACAAAATCAAAGAATAGAAAAGACAAAATATTCAAGAGAGGAGGACTTTACATTACCTAATATTAGGACTTAATGTAAATACTATAAAGCTATGATAATCAAAATTGTGTGGTATTGCATGAAGACATAGATTGATAGAATAGAGAGTTGAGGGAAAGAGCCACACATTCACGGCCAATTGATTACCAACAAAAGTGCTAAAAAGGAATCATCTTTAAAAAATATGGTGCAGAAACAACTGGATACCATAAATAAAAAAAAAAACAAATATCAACCCTTGTTTCATACCATATGAAAAAATTAATTTGAAATGGATCATATAATAGAACTTTGCAAGAAAATAGAAGAAAATCTTTGACACCTTGGGATAGAAAAAGCTTTCTTAGAACTTAAAAAGAAAATTCACCATAAAAGAAAAACTTGATACACTGGACTTAATATTAAAATATTCTGTGATTCTAAAGACACCTTTAACAATGAAAAAGGCAGGTTGCAGACTAGGGGGGATTATTTTTAATATGTATTTCTGATAAGGGAACTGTATTCAGAATATGTAAGGATTCTATCAACTTAATAAGAAAATTCAATGAAAAATGGGCAAAATATTTGCACAGATTCTTTTCCGAGGAAGATATATGGACAACCAGTAAGCACATGAAGGGATGCTCAACATGATCAAGCATCAGGGAAATGCACATTAAAACCACAATGAGATATCTGTACACATCCTCCAGACCTCATGCATGCTAAGCATGTGTTTTACCACTTAAGCTATATCCTCCCCCAACAATAGCTATAATTTAAACGGACTGGTAACACCAAGTGTAGGTGATGTTGCTGAGCAACTAGAACCCTCATATGCTGCTGGTGGGATTGTAAAATGCTACATACAAACATTTTGGAAAACAGCTTAATAGTTTCTTATAAAATTAAACATGCACTTAACTTAAGACCCAGCAATTCTACTCCTAGATAGTCACTCAAGATAAAAACATATGTCTAAAAAAAGTCTTGTATATGAATGTTTATAGCAGCTCTATTCGTAACAGCTCCAAGTTACAGGTAATCGAAATGTCTATCAACAGGTAAATGAATAAATGAATTGTGGTATAATAATACAATGGAATACTACTTGGCTGTAAAAAGGAATGAATATCGATACATTCAGTACTATGGATGAATCTCAAAAACATTATGCTGGGGGATAGGGTATAGCTCAGTGGTAGAGTGTGTGCCTAGCATGCATGAATTCCTGGGTTCAATCCTCAGTACCTCCATTAAAAAGATAAATAAACATTAAAAACCTAATTACCTCCCCCCACCAAAATAAAACAAACAAACAAAAAAACATGCTGATGAAGGAAACTAGACAAAAAGAGCACACACTATATTGCTCTCTTTGCATGAAATTTTAGGACAGGCAAAACTATAGCAATAGATAGTATATCAGTAATTTTCTCGGGGTGGAGAGATTAACTGCAAAGGGGCATTAGAGAATTTGGGGGCTAATGGAAATGTTCTATATCTTGATTGGGGAATTTTTGCATGGGTATTTGTCAAAACTCATCTAACTGTATACTTTATTTTTTCCCCAACTGTATACTTTAAGTGTGTGTATTTTTTGTATGAAAATTATAACAGCACATTTTATTTTAAAAATAAGAAGGAGGATAAGAAGGAGGTAAAAAGAGTAGGAGGAGGTAGGGGAAGAGGAAAGAGAAGGTGAGGGAGAAGCAGCATCACTTGGCTCAGAAAGGGAACGAGATTTACCTAAGGTCACACAGATCTAACTAGATCTAGACCTAAGTGACTTCAGATTTCAGTCTCTCCCTATTGTGCCAATCAGCAAATGTGGTTTGATTATAGACACAGGATTGGTGAAGGAAAAAATAACACAAAGGGAGCTTTAGTGATTTTCAAACAGTTAGAACCATTGGTTGGGTCTTAATCCTCATTTTACTGTTGGGAATCTTGAAGTCCAGAGAGGGAAGTGACTTGCCCAAGGCCACACAGCTAGTAAATAACAATTGGGACAATAATTCTGCTTCAGTGTTCTTATAATTTCTCCATGAGACACCTTTTCTTCCGCCCAATTCTAGCATTTTTCTGAGTCTCAAAGAGTTAAGAAAAGTAGCTCATAGAGTTAAGAAAAGAGAAAAGAAACAGTAAGAAAAGGATGGAAAGCAACAGTCAAATGAGTGTTGTAAGCAACAAAAATAAAAGGAGACAAGAGCAAGCAGTTGGGCTCAAATGATCAAGAAAGTCTTTCTGGAGGAGGTGGGATTTGATGGAAACCTGGAAAGATAATCATAGTGAGGTCTGTAAGCAAGAGAATTTAGTTACAGGGGAGTAGGTACACTTCATGGGAATATGGTTTGGGAGGCACCCCACCATTACATTCAGAGCTTTTTCCTCTGGAAGCCTGCCAACCCCAAAATGTTATTATTGGAGACTTAATTTTTCAGGTTGAGACCGTATGTCTGCAAGAGTCCTAGATCAGGGGAACTATTTAACATACTGAATGCAGAGTTTAGTCAGCAGCTCTTCCATCATTTGATAACTACATCTACTTAGTAGGAGTGAAGATTATGAAGAGGTCTCGAGTGAGGGACACTACCCTGGCTGGGCTCTCTGTGTGGCCTTCTCAGGTCCAGAAAGACAGATCCAGGTAGGCTTGGAGGTGGTGGATTGCCAAAGATGAGAATGGACCCTTCAACGATCTCTTAGGGTAATAATTTATTGCTTTAAGAAACAAACCCACAAGTTTATTTCTGACTAACAAAAAGTCCAAAACAGGTGTCCCTGTTTGACATGTGATCTTCTTCTAAGTAGTGGTTCATTATCCCAGACTCCTTCCATCTCATGGCTCTGCCATGTTCACCACATGCTGCCCAAAGTGGTCATGCTTGTCAAACCATGGGAAGGAGAAAGGGACGGGGAGATCTTTTTGGGAGGATTTCATGGACAGATAATGTCTGCTCACATCCCATTAGCTAGAATATTGTCATATGGCCACATCTAACATGAAGGCAACACGGTAAATGTAGTTTAGCTGAGCGTCCAGGAAGAAGAGAAAACAGTCAGAGGGGACAAGGCAGAAGGCACCTTGCCCATAGCATTTAATAAATAAAATAACTACCACTGATTGAATATCTGCTTTGTGTGAAACATGGTGCTGGGCACTTTACTTAACTTAGTCCTCTGAAACACTTCTGCAAAGTAAATATATTATATAGAAGAAGATAGAGAGAAAAACTGAGGTTCAGAAAGGTTGGATAATTTGCCCGAAGTCATATAGCTAATGGGTGGTGGAGTCAAGTTTTCAAACCTGGATCCGTCTGATTCCAGAGCCCACTCTAGCTATAAGAATGGAATTTCCTTGTACTTGTGGTCCTTAATTATATTTAAATCTGATCTCTTTTCTATAAACCACTAAAGAGCAACAAATCATTCATTTATGCACCTTCCCAGTGCCTCCCAGTACATGATATGCACATAATTGGTGATCAGTAATGGGTTTTTTTTAAAACACTTGTATTGTGCAGTAAATTACACATTTCAGATATATAACTTGATGAATTCTTTTAGATGTACATACACCAATGAAACCACCATCACAAGCAAGACAGCTAAGATTTTTTCCATTACACCCCAAGAGGTGCAAATTTCAAATCTCCAATTTATCCCTTCCCACCCCCTTTCCCCCTTGGTAAACATAAGTTTGTTCTCTATGTCTGTGAGCCTGTTTCTGTCTTGTAGATAAGTTCATTTGTGCCCTTTTTTTTTTTTTTTAGATTCCACATATAAGTGATATCATATGGTATTTTTCTTTCTCTTTCTGGCTTACTTCACTTAGAATGACAATCTCCAGGTCCATTCATGTTGCTGCAAATGACATTATTTTATTCTTTTTTGTGGCTGGGTAGTATTCCATTGTGTGTGTGTGTGTGTGTGTGTGTGTGTGTGTGTGTGTGTGTGTGTACCACAACTTCTTTATCCAGTAATCTGTCAATGGACATTTGGGTTGTTTCCATGTCTTGGCTATTGTGAAATAGTGCTGCTGTGAACACTGGGGTGCATGTATCTTTTTGAATTATATTTTTCTCCAGATATATGCCCAGGAGTGGGATTGCTGGATCATATGGTAAGGTTATTTTCAATTTTTTTAAGGAATCTCCATACTGTCCTCCATAGTGGCTGTACCAATTTACATTCCCACAAATAGTGTAGGAGGGAATAATGGTTTTGATTAAATAATAATACATGTGTAAAGTGCTTTAAAAGTATATAAAGTCCATTTATGACTTTAAAACAATTGACATTAAAAAACTTAAGGAAAAACTAAACTGAGCTTTATAGTGGCTTGCCTAAAATCACGTGTAAAAGTAAAATCTGAACACTAATGCCAAGTCCAGTATTAGTACCAGCTTTACCATTTTCTAACAGGATGACCTTGGGTAGGTAATTTAAGCTCAAAAATAATTTAACCTCATAGTCATAAGTAAAATGAGTACAAAGCTTTCTCTCCATAGGTAAGTGAGTAAAGGCAATAATACGTATAAAACACTTACTACAGAGGTTGGCACCAATAAACATGAGCTATTGATTAAGGGATTTAAGTTATTTGATATTCCATTTGATTTAAGTTCTCTGACATTTCATTTTTTTCATGGTGTAGATGGAAATAATAACATTTCCTTGATGGGGTTTTCGATAATTAAATGAGCTAAAGCATTTAAAGTCCTTAGTTAAGAGCTAAGCATGTAGTTAATGGGAGGAAGGAACAGGGGTTTCCTTTTAACAAACACCAAACCAAAGTTATCATTTTTTTCCTCCAAAAAATTAGATGCTGGACGGGTGCCCAGGACATGTTTGTTGACTGACAAATGAACAGATGCCAACATCACTGCAAAGTATAGTGTAATAAATAAATTTTATCTTTCTAAAATATGTTGCTTTTCAGGCAATCAAAACACTCATGCATCCCTACTCAGGCTTTCTAGCTTTTTGGGTTGGGGAGCAGTAAATCATTTTTTTTTGCTGTAATGTCCTTACAAAGGCTCTGGGGATTAGTTAAGACTCTCTTTTGATATCTGGAAGGGAGGAAGGTGGCTCTATAGAGCTATGGTCATGGGTACAGCCAGCTACTTCTGAATCACCCCTCGTCTTTGGTTCTTAGGACATGTGCTTGGGGCAGGACTGGGGTCTGAAAACACACACACATGTACATATTTTTTATGTATGAGTTTGTGGCTTTTTTTCCTGAATTCATAGCTTCATCTTAGAAAGTTTGTCAAGTATTTAAAAAGCATGGAAGGGGAGGGTATAGCTCAAGTGGTAGAGCACATGCTTAGCACGCACAAGCTCCCAGGTTCAATCCCTGGTATCTGTATTAAAAATAATTAAATAAATAAACCTATTTACCCCCCCCCAAATAAAAAGCATGAAGAAGAGTCATTGTTAATATTTTGTTGTCTATATTTGGGGGGGGTTTCTATCCATATAACATTAAGAAAATAAAAAGATCTTATATTGTACTTACATTTGCTTTTTTAAGCACGTTATATCATGAGCATTCCCCCAAGTTCTTAATAATTTCTCCAAACAAGATTTTATTCATGTCATGTATCACCATATAGCTGTACCATGCATGCATTTGCTATCTCATTGGTGTATATTTAAGTCTCCCCAATTTCCCACCAATTAAATACCACTGGGGACACCCTTGTACATAATTTTTTATATTCTTCCCAATTCTTCCTTTGACATAAATTCTGTGGTGTACTGGAGCCCATTTGTCCTAGCTCATGAGAACCAATGGTGGGCATCTCTTCCCAACTACACATTTATGTGAGTGCTGGCCATTGTGGAATCATTTACATCACAAAATCACTAAAGGCTACAAATCAGGGGCCTCTCTCCCTGCCTTTGCCAGTTGTTAAACATTTTCCAGCATGCCACTGTGTAAGTTCCTCAAAGTAGTATTTCAGAAACAAAAAGTATGTGCACTTTATACACCTTTTAAACCTTTTGTTACTGCCACAGTGCCCACTAGAAAGATGAGGCACCTCTACCAGCAACTTATGAGAAAGAGGCCTGGCAGGGTTGGTATTTTAGTCAGCTTCCAATGGAGAAACCAGGATAACCCTGCAGATTTCAAGAGTAGAAATCAATAAAATAGCTGAAAAACAATACAAAAAATTGATTAAGCCAAAAGCTAATTCTTTGAGAGAATGAACAGAATTGATAAACCTCTAACCACACTGATCAGGAAAAAAAAAAAAGACATAATTACTGATATCTGGAACAAAAGAGGGAACATTCCTATAGACAACACAGATATTAAAAGATAAGGGAATAAAAAAAATTTAAAAAAGAAGAAAAACTAAAGATAAGGTATATTCTGAATAACTTTATGGCAGTAAATTAGATGTCAACAACTTAGGTGAAACGGACAAATTCCTTGAAAGACACAAAGTACCAAATTTCATTCAAGAAGAAATAGATAATTC
Source organism: Camelus ferus (assembly GCF_009834535.1). Lineage (NCBI taxonomy): Eukaryota > Metazoa > Chordata > Mammalia > Artiodactyla > Camelidae > Camelus > Camelus ferus. The sequence continues at coordinate 18,464,658 of NC_045708.1, read as the reverse complement.
GAATAGTTATCTATATCAGGAATGCAATGTTGGCTTAACATCTGAAATCAGTCTATGTAGCTTGCCACATTAACAGACTAAAACAACAAAAATCAAAACAAATAAACATATGACCATCTCATCAGATACAGAAAAACATTTTACAAAATCTAATGTCCATTCATGATAAAAAAAAAACCTCTCAGCAAACTAGGAAGGGAAGGGAATTTCTTCAGCCTGATAAAGGACATCTAGGAAAAAACCATATATAACATCATACATAAGGTAAAAGACCGAGTTCTTTCCTCCTAAGATTGAGATGTTTTTAAATTTAATATTGTACTAGAGATTCTAGCCCATGCAATAAACAAGAAACAGTATTATTTAAAAATATCAAATTCTTAATGATAAAGTCAACAGAAGATATGGAAGACCTGAACACTGAAGTCTACAAAATATTTGCTGAGAGAAATTAAAGAAAATCTAAGTAGGTGAAAATATATCGTGTTTATGAATTGGAAGACTCAATATTGTTAAAGTGTTAATTCTCCTCAAATTAAGATACAGATCTAATGCAATCCCGATAAAAACTTTCCAGGCCTTTAAAATTCCCAGGCTAACTATCATTGGAGTTTAAAATTATACAGGCAGTAAAGCAGCAAATGTTAGGAGCAGGGAGTTCCAGGTTAGATAGACCTGAATTTAATCCCAACTCTGTCTCTTACTAGCTGTGTGCCCTTGAGTAAGTTATTTAACTTCTCACTATTTAATTTCCTCATCTTCTGAGTGGAGATGATAATTTACTTCATGGAGGTTACTCTGATGGTTTAGCACAGGGCCTGTTGCCAAGGGCTCAGTGGTTGCTAAGTATAATTATGGATTAAAATTATAGATTTTCCTTAAAAGAAAATCCTTGTGACCACTAGATAGGTAGAAATACAAAATAGGGGAAAAAATGAAACAAAGTTAAAATTTGAGAAATAAATTGTATTTAATCAAAATGAAAAACTATTTTTCAAATTAAATGGCAAGTCACAAATTAGAAGAAGATATTCACAATATATATGGCTGACAAAGATCTTTTATAGAGAATATACAAAGAATTCTTTACAAGATAAAGAACCCAATTATCTTTATCTATAAGATAAAGAACCCATTTTTTTTTTAATGGGGCAAAAGGTTTGAACAAAGGAATATACAGGAATAACCAGTAAGTACGTGAAAAGATGTTCAGCATCATTAGTCATTAGAGAAATGCAAATTAAAACCACAAAGGGAAGCCAATTCACACCCACTAGAATGACTAAAGTTAAAAAGACTGATACCAAAGATTGTCAAGGGTATGAAGCAATTGGAACTTTCATAAATTGCTAGTCAGAATGTAAAATGTACTTTGGAAAACAGCTTAGTAATTTTTTGCATAAACACACACCTACCTGTGATGCACAATGCCACTTCTATATATTTACCCAAGAGAAATAAAAACATGTCCACACAAAAATCCTACATGAATATTCATAGTAACCAAAACTGGGAAAAACTGTCCATCAACAGTTGAATGGATTAAACAAATTGTGGCACATTCACTCAGTGGAACTCAGCAACAAAAGGGAATGAACTCCTGATACAGGCAACAACATGGACGAAGCTTCACAGACGTTATGTTGAATAAAAGAAGTCAGACACAAAAGAGGGTATGATCTTGTATGATCCCATTTATATAAGTTCTAGAACAGACAACACTTACGGTGACAGAAATCTGAATAACTGCTGCCTCCGACCTTGGGGGAGATTGAGAAGGGGCACAAGAGGAGCCTCTGGGTGATGAAAATGTTCTATATCTTGAGTGGTATGGATTTCACAGGTGTACAGATTTGCCAAAACTCATGCAACTGTACACTTAAAATCTATGCATTTTGTTGCATGTCAATTAAACCTCGACATAGCTGATATAAATATACTTGCGGAGTTGCTTCATGATCTGTCAGCCTGTATTGGAGTTTAAGAAGGGAAACTCCCCTCTCTGCGTCAGCTCAGGACAGGGCTGGCCACCTGACACCTGCAGGCAGTTCATCAGCACCCCCAGGAAGTGTGCCCAGAGCTCAAATCCAGCTCCCTCATTGTGACCCCAGGGCCTTTCTTATGGAATGCTGATCCCACTGGTCTTGGCTAACCAGAGGGAACTGGGGAAAGCCACAGACCTGGTGGTCCCCCTCTACTGAGACAAAAGTGGCCACCTTTGCAGTCAGAGATTTGGGGCTCCAATCCCAGCAGTAGGCTTCCTTCCAATCCCAGAAGCATGTGACTTGGCTAAATCACTTGTCCTCTCTGAAGCTCAGTGCTGCAGAAAGGTAAAGAGCATTCGTCTTTGCATCTTCGGTGCCTGGAACACACATGTCTACTGAATGACCTAATGTGCAGTGCTGTTCTACACACTTGTAAAGTAAAAGGGCTAGATATCTGCTCCCCTGGACACAATGGTTCTTAACAATCTAGGGGATCATAAAACCCTTTGAGAATCTGATGAAAACCCTGTACCCTCTCCTTCAAGAGAACTACACATGTGTACACCATTTTACATATCATTTCCACGTTCCTGGGAAGCCCATGGACTCCCAAGATCCCTGGTTCTGGAGGGTCTCTCTTAGCTCTGAAAGTTCTATTAGGCATTCTTGCAACACAGCTACCATTTGTTGTGCACCTAATTTCTGCCAGAGCCTTCACTCTTATAACCCTCCGAGGATGGTTTGCAGATGAGGAAAATGAGGTTCAGAGAGGCCAAGTGACTGGCTTATGATCACACAGCTAGTCATGGCTGGTGTTGAGATTTGACTTCATTCTGTGCCTTCTGATTATAACCCTATACTCATCCCTCCAGGTGAGAGTTTAGTCCCCTTTAGATGCTCTCTGAAGCTCACGCAAAGGGTCCGGTAATTGTAAAGCTCTGTAGTAACAGCAGGAATGACTGCCCCAATCCAGTCCTGGTAAGAAGATTCTGCAATGGGTGAGTGACTCCAGGCCCATCCCAGGTGCAGGCCTCATGCTCAACTCAAACATGTGTCATCTGCCCCTCGATTTCTCAATTCAGCCCACAGCCTGGGGGGATGGGTGTGGAGCGGAAGAAAGGAGGAGAAACAGAGGAAATTACTTATAAAAAGAAGTTTCAGACTGAGTCATAAACAGGAGTTCTAACTCAGAGAGAGGCTCTAGGGTAGGAGGGAAAAAGAGAGAGAAGGTTATGAGAGGGCTCCTTCTTCTTCCAATGGGACGAAGATGCTCAGATGAGTTGATCAGTATCCCTGCCCTGTATGTGGTTCTCTCTGCCTGAAATAGGGAGTGAGAAAGAGAGAGAGGGAGGGAGAGAACAGAGAGGTCTGTGCTCTGGGAGGAGGGAGAGAGTAGTAGCCAACAAGTGTTAAGCACTTCCTATGTGTCAGGCCCTGTGCCTTGTGCTTCTGATGCAGTACCTGGTTTTATCTTCACCAGAGAGTAGACACTACTATTAAGCCCCATTTTAAAGATGGGGAAATTGAGGCAGAAAGGTTAAATGACATGCCCAAGTTCACACAGACATGTGGTCAACATTGGATTCTAATGCAGACCTGCTTGTACTTCAAGAAAAAAATTAAACAACAAAACCAGAACAGCCCTGACCCCCGGGGTCTGCGCTTAACCACAGCTCTAGAATTCTTCCTACGTCCTGGTTGCTGATTTCTTATAACCTGGCAGCTCTGTAGACACACCCTCTCCTTTAATGCTCACAACAGCCCTGTGTGACAGTTGAGGAAACCTCAGAGCAATGAAATGACTTGCCCAAGGTCACACAGCAGGTCAGCTTTGGGGCTGGAGTGTGATTGCAGGTCCCTCTGACTTCATGTCCAGCACAGTTCCCACCACCCACTGACCGCTGCCTTCACGGATGAGCTGGGCAGGAGGCAAGCACTGCATAGCCCTGGGGGTGGGGATGGCCCACCAGGCCTTCCTGCTCCCTCCCCGTGTCTTTCTCTCTCAGCAGCACAGTTTGAGCGCCAACCTTTTGCCTGTGGCTGCAGCTGCCTTCACTGGGGGTGTGGGTGGGAGTGTCATGTAGATTTCCCTCCTGCTACTGCTGAGTCATTTCTCCCTTGGAGTTAGTGGGAACCCCCCAAGAAGTGGAACCTACTAAGAAGACCTCAGTTCAAAGTGGAGGAACTTTCCATCCGTGTCAGGGGCTGCCTTGTGATGTGGTGGAGTCTCCGTTGTCGCTGGGGGTATTTGAGCAGAAACTGGATAACCATCTATGGGAGATTCCTGTCATGGGCGGAGACTGGGTCTGGGCCTTTAGGGCCCTTCTAACTGTGAGATTTTATGAGTCACTGTGGAATGAAATTTAGCCCATGCAGCAAGGTGGCATAGTATGAGCTTTGGGCTAAATAGACCTGGGTTCAAAACCCAGCCCAACCACCTCCTTGCTGGGGGACTGTGGGCAAGTTTCTTCTCTTAACTTCAGTTTCCTTGTTATAAGATGGAAATTGTCATATCTGCCTCATGAGATTGCTTTGAGTATTAGGGGTGATGTGTATATTGTGCCCAGTGTAAAGCAGGAACTCAATAAACCATGCCTTTAAATGAATGGCCAAATTGAGGATTAAATCCATGTGTTAACCAAAGCACCAAATGTTTAGATGCTTAACATTTGTGGGAAACCAGCCTTTTCTTTAAGGATGTCTGTCTCAGAAATAATCAAGAAAAACACAAAATGTAAGTGAGCAAAACACAAGAAAAAATTAGGGACTTTGATGCCTTTGCCAACAATTGAGAATTGGAGTCTCTGACTCAGAGGGGACATGTAAGATCATCTAAACAGTCCGCAACTGAAACTAGAAATCTCCTCTAAAATCTTGACAAGTCTCATTAGTTCTCTGCGTGTGCAGCCCAGGCAATCGAGAACTCGCTACCTTCTGAGACTATCCATAGGAAACTCCTCAAATTTCCTAAGTTGTTCTCTGCTGTTTGCCAGCTGGCAAATGTAACTATCTAACAACTACATGCTCTAATTGAGACCAGACCCCAGTGTTATACCTTTATGACCTTTATGACCACAAGGCTGGCTGAGGGGAAGGTTGATAAGGAGCCAGGTCTGTGGAACATGTTAAGTAAATCTTGGGCATCTTGGAAGCAGAGAGGCCTCTAAATACACTGTTAAGAGTAAGTTTCAGAACCACACAGACCTCAATTTGACTTATGTTTTGCCACTTAGGTGTGTCCTAAGTGGCAAATCACTTAACCTCCTATTTCAACTTTCTCAAGTGTGGAATAGAATTAATCGTATCTCCTTCTTCACATGAGGATCAAATGAAATAAAGCATGGAAAACACCTGGCATCCAGCACCTCCACATAGTATTTGTTTAATAGACCGGAGCCAACATTTTATGGGAAAGGGAACCCTACAGGGTGGCAGCTCCAGCATTGGGCAAGCGTCAAAGGGAAAAGTGACTCTGGAACCTGGGGACATCTGGACTGACAATTTGTTTCCCCAAGTTAGGTTATTTCTATTAGTGGGTTTTGCCCAGGGAGTCAGCTCTGAGGGAGGGAAGTTCCTGGCTGAGATGCTGGTGGCTAGGAACTGTGTTCTGGAGTCCGCTGAGTTCCTGGGGGTCGTCCTGACCTTGTGAAAGTTCAAACAAGCTTAACTGGACAAGCTGCACTTTTTACCTTCCAAAATATGTTCATATTCACTTGCTCATTTGATCTTCAGGTGATGCTGTAAGATGAGCACAGATTATGATCCACATTTAGCAAGTGGGGAAACTGAGGCACAAAGAGGCTGCTGAGAAAGCAGCTGTGGGCTCTCACTCTATCTAGCACCATTTCCTGGTTCTTGAATCTTCTCTCTGGTGCCTGGAGCAAGACACTAATTGCTCAATGCCTCAGAGCATCAGTTTTCCCTTCCTCCTCCCCAGATGCCTTTCCAGGCTCCTACAACCCTGTGGGTGGCGTTTCTATGCTTCCTCTGACACCACCAAGTTCATGGTCTCTGTATTCTCTCTCTCATCCATTCAACAAACACTAGCTGAGGACCAAAATGTTGTGTCCCAGGTCTGTGCCGGATGCTTGGGATACAGAAATAAACAAAACACAGCCCACACCTTTGAGTTCACAGACTGAAAGGGAGAAAACACATCACTAGCTATTTCCAAAGCTGTGTGATATACAAAGAGGTGGAGAGTAAGAGTGTCTGGAGACCCCAAGGGAGGCTGCCAAACCCTGTCTGGGGTGTCCTAGTTGGCTTCCTGGAGGTATCATTTGAATTTTCCTAGAGAATGAGTTGAAGTTACCCAATTAGAACCCAGTGGAGGCAGGAGCATGGCAACTGTGGGTCTTGTGAGCAGTTTGGGGACAAGTTATGAGAGCTGATGCAGGGGCTCAGCAAGGACCAGATCACACAGGACATTGACTGTCAGGCTAGGATGTCTGGGCTTTCTCTGTAACAGAGAGGAGCCACAACAGGGCAGATGCTGGGTCAGATTTGTGATTCTAAATAGATGTCATTGAGGACACAAAAACTAAATGGAATTAGTAGGCTGTGGCAAAGAACAAAAAAATGGACAGGTGGGCAGGGAGAATGGAGAGGAGGGGGTGGATCCCCAAAATATTTAGATGGTAATATCGATGGGGCCGGGAGGCAGATTGGATGTAGTAAGAGGGGAAAAGAGTCAGGGATGATGCCCAGGATTCCGGCAAGGATGATGGGGTCCAGGGTGGACAACTGCAGGTGGCAGGTAAGACGGAAAATGTTGGTTTCACCGCACAGAGAAGTGAATACACCCAGGTCAGGGGCTCGGTATATGTGCATCAGTGGGTGTTCATGAGGGCTCCTCAGTCCTTGGGGCTCCAGTGCAGCCTTCCCTGCTCCTGTGGGGAGGCTGTAGCTCAGAACCCATGTGCCGAGGCCAGCTCTGCAGCTGAACTACTAGTGTCAGTATCTCCTTCCATCATAATGGGACCTACCTCTGAGACCCTTGCTTTCTTATCAGTAAAGTGAGGAGGCTGAGAAATAGTGAAGCAAAAGACCCTGGTTCACAAGGCTTTCAGTCTTGCCAGACCGGCAGGTCCCCACTGACTGACGTTATCTGTCTCCTTTGCTGGCTCACCCTCCTCTAGGCCATCTTTAAATGCTAATGTGTCCCAGGACTTAATCACAGTCCCCTTCTCTGCTCTCAGCCCCTACAAAAGCACTTCTCAAACTTCAGTGTAGACACAAGTCACATGCAGATCTCATTAAAATATAGATTCTGACTAAGCAGTTCTGGGGATGGGATTCTGCATTCCTAACAAGCTCCCAGGTGATGCTGATGCTGCTGGTCTGTGGACCACACTTTGAAAGTCCAGCCTCCTGGCTCTATAAACTTTCCCCAAACTAAGAGTCCCAAACTTATACTTCCAATCCAAATCTCTCTCCAGAACTCCAACTTCCAATCAAAACTCTTAGTTGATACCTCTATTTGGATATTTATAAGGCATCTCCCACAGAGTTCTCAAACCTGCTCCTCCCCAACTTCTCCCTCAGTACTCAACTTCTCAAGTCAAAAATCTAGAAGATTATGTATGAGTCTCCTTTTTCTCTTAGCCTCTGCATCCAAACTGACAGCAAGTGCTGTCTACTTTACTTTCAAAGTATATCCTGACCCTGTCTCCTCCTTCCCCATCTCCACTCCCACCACCCTAGTCCAGACTGCCTCATCTCTGTGTGAGCTACTGCAGTAGCCACCGACCTGGTCACCCTGCTTCCTACCAGCCCTCTCCCCACTATCGATTCTCTATACATTACTTAGAGTAATTGTTTTAAAGTATAAATCAAATCACATCACTTTCCTGCTTCATTAAATTCTTCTAGGAGCTTACGTATCACTTAGAATTAAATCCTAACTCCTTACTCTAGCCTACAAAGCCCAGCATGCCTGGCCCCTGCCCTCCTTCCCAAACTTCATCTTGTGCAAACCCCTGGACCGCAGCAGCGATGACTTCTCTCCAGTCCCTGAGCAAGCCCAGTCTCTTTCCCCCTTGGGGCCTTTGTCCGGACACTGCCCTCTGCCTTCTGGTCCTGGCTGGGCCTTTCTCATCATTCAGATCTCGGTTTCTGGGTCTCCTTACCTAAGAGGCCTTCTCCTTGATCACCCCATATCTGACCCTAATGTAACTCTGCAAGTCACATCAGCAGCTGACCTTTGTCTGTTTCCCCACTAGGAAACAAGACCCAGGAAAACAATGACCTTGTTTTCTACTTGGTTCACCAGCTTCTGGAACAGAGCCAGAATAGGTACTCAGAAAAAATTTATTATGTGAGGAAATGTCATTACCTCTCTGAGCCTCAGTTTCCCCATCTCTTAAGCAGGGATAGTAATAATGACAGCATCTACTTCACAGGGTTATTAAGATTAAATGAGAAGTACAAGCAAGGCCCAGGCACAGTACCCAGCACTCGGTCACCGGTGGCTAATAACCCCATTACTGTTATCAACACCATAATGGAATCCCTGGCAGGAATGTGCGGGCAGGGCCAGCGGGACTCCCACATGCTCCCCAACAGAGCTCCAAGCAGCTGGGCTAACTGGCCCTGGTCCACTACTTGTCACTGCCAAAGTCCTGAACACCTAAGAGCAGAGGGAGGGCAAATCCAGGGATGAAGAGTGGAGGCGAGCATGCTTCAACTCAACTGTAAGTTTATTAGAAAGGCCATGGACAGATGAACCCTGAGTTACCAGCTGAGGAAGAAATGAAAAAAGCCCCTGCCCCCTTAGCCTGCCCCACAGGCCTCCTGTGAACTCTGTTCAGTGGCAGACTCCAACAGAAGTCAGCCAAAAAGTGCTTTCCGAATCCTCCTCCAGGGGCTGCCCAACCTGACTGCAGGGGACCCACTGGTGGGGCCAATGGGGATGCTGGTGCCTGGAGCTGGGAGCCACGGGGCCCTGGTCCTCTCTAGCAGGAAGTGGTTCCAGACCTCCCAGCAGGACAGAGAAGGAGCTGACTGGGGATAGAGTAAGTTCCGCTAAACAGCCAAGGGCTCTGGAAGGTGATGCTGGACTGCCTTGGAGGTGAGTGCAGATGGCTACAGGTGGCCAAACATGGGGGGTCCCCTAGGGGACACCCCAAAGATGCTCTAAGGAGTCTCAGACACAGAGAGCCCTAGTGTGACTCACTGCCCCTCCTGGGGATGCACTGGCTTTCTGCTCCCAGAAAGGCAAATGGATCTTGTAAAAATCCATGGTGGTTGATGCCATTTTTTCCTTAAAAAAGATAAGAGTTTGTACAGTGAATCGATTTCAGCCAGCAGAGCCTGAGCCGAGAAGAATCCGTCCTAGGGAAAGAGAAGGCACTTCTCACACCCTCACTGGGGTGACCTGGGCTGGCTGCTTCCTGGGCCCCTCAGGGCTCCGCTTCCTCTGGCCCTGTGACTCAGGCCCACTCCCTCTGGGAAGTATGCTGCTTTCATAGAGCTAGCACCGCCCTGCAGCCTGGATGCTCTGGCCCTTCACAGGGTGGTGGACGGCAGCTTCCTCACCCGCCGCTGGGCCAGGATAGACGACTCGATGGGCTTCAGCTGAGGGGTGGGCTTGGAGCTGTTGAGCGCAGAGTATGTAGCTGCCATGGCTCCCTGGGGGAGAAGGTGGCAGGTCAGTTCATGATGATGGGAGGGACATGTGTTCCAGGCCTGGACCAGCCCCTCTCAGTGTTCCACAGCCCACCCAATCCCCTGTTACTCCATCTTGGTGGTTCATCATGGTTATTAGTCCTGCCTCCTCCATCAGACTGGAGGCTTCAGAGGTCAGAGGCTGTGCCCTCCAGAGGACTGGGGACCCATGAGTACACTGTTGACACCCCTGCATGTCAGGCTAAGGTTCCCTGGAGAGAGACAGACATGGCATCTCCTGGCTCTGCCACCCCAAGTCCTTCCCCATGGAACCTTGGCCTGGGCCCCTAGATGCCTGGCAGTCAAGGTGGCTGTACCTTAACCAGCTGCAGGTCCTGGTGGGACAGCTGGCTCTGGGGAAGCTTGTCTTTCTGGGTGATCCATGGGTGCTGCAGGACCTGCTTGGCTGTGAGGCGCTGGTGGGGGTCCACGTGTAGCATCTTGGACACCAGGTCCTGGGGGAACAGCAGGTTAGGAGGTTGGTGGGAGGAGCTAGCAGGGAGCAGACAGCTGTGTCCTGCTGATGGGGAATGGGTAAGGCAACCATCTCCTGCCGTCTCCCAGTGCAGTGTTGGTGGTATAGTGGTGAGCATAGCTGCCTTCCTGCCACCTCCTGCCTGAACCCTTGCAGTAGACCCCGTGATCCACTCTCAGACCACTCCAGGGCCTCCCTGAGCATGTGCCCTTCTTTGGGACTGCTTCCTGGAAGGCCCTTTCCTTTCTCCTTCACCTTCTAGAAGCCATGCAGGAAGGTGGGAAGAACCTAAGGTTGGGGCTGGGCAGGTTCAAAGCCTGACTCTTCTGCTCATCAACTGCACATCCTTCAACTGAGCAAGTTACTTCAACTCTCCGGGCCTCAGTTTCCCCTCTGAGAAACAGAATAACTGCAATGCCTGACTCATAAGGTCACTGTGAGGTGGTATTGTTCCTTAAGGGCTCAACCCAGTGTCTGACACAGAGGTTCCCATAACTGGAATCTGTTGCTAATATTGAAAGCTCAGATGTTCCCTCTGCTGGAAAGGCCTCTCTGCTTGGCGTGGCCAGTAGCTCTGTCTGCTCTGTGCCTCCACTGCCTGTACCCCTAGCCAGGAGGCCCTGCCACTCTCTGCACCTGGCATCTCAGTTCTTTGTGTGCAAGCCTGTATCTCCCTCCACGCTAAGTTCCCAAAAATCAGGGGCTGTAATTATGCAGCCCTCTGTCCCCCTTCAGGGCTCAGAACACGGGAAGGGCCAGTGAATGTTCCCCAAGTTGTCCAAACAAGGGGTGGGGAGCAGTCTGCCTGGGAATCTTTAATTTGGAAAAATATAGTAACAGAGATTTGTGGGATTTTCCACTTAAAGAAATGAAGCTGCAGGTCACCTGTTCGTGAAATGCTAAAAAGCCCTGGGATGGGACTCTGCCTCCCCACCCCTAAATGAGCCGGGTTCGGGCCTTGCAGACTCACTTTGGCTGTGTCTGAAACTGTGTTCCAATTTCCCCCGCTGAGGGTGAACTTCCCACTGCCGATCCGGGTCAGGATTTCCTCTGGTGTGTCACTGGGTCCGTTGGCAAATGGAGTATATCTGAAGAAAAGTCCACCCAGTCTGGGTATAGCCTCTGGCCTCCATCCTGGGGCCAGTGTGGGTTGGGGGACTGTGTCTCCTCCTTCGGACTGGGTGTTCCCAAGGGCGGCCCCTTCCTCCTCAAGGTGGAGCTCCCAAGGGCAGGGCCATGTCCCTATCTTCAGACCTTCCTGAGGCAGGGCTGAGTTTCTCCCATCAGACAAGCAGCACCCTAGCCTGTACACTAGGGCTGGAGGAGGGGTGGGGGCGAGGGGGATCCAGGCAGTGGGGCACTCACCCCGCCAGCATGGTATACAGCAGAATGCCCAGGCTCCAGATGTCGCAGCCCTCATCATAGCCCTGGCGCTTCAGCACCTGGCAGGAAGCGAGGCAGGGGAGGGTGGTCAGTCTGAGGGGCAGCGATGAATGGCCCCATATGCTTGCCTGCTACTCCCTAAAGGGTAGGACAAGGGCCCCAGGTGAGGGCTGATCCTTCCTTAGTACCTGGGCCAAAGCCACAGAGACTGGAGTCCGGGGCAGTGTGGGGCCTCTAGAAGGGAGGGACACAAGGCCTCCTGTGACAGGTCCCCTCACTCTTACAGCTGAAGGGGCCAAGCCACTCACCTCGGGTGCCACGAAGTTGGCGGTGTAGCAAGGTGTCATGAGGAGCCCATTCTCAGCCCGCAGCTGCTTGGCGAAGCCAAAGTCGCAGATGCGCAGGCACTCGGGGTTCCCAGACTCATCCACATACAGGATGTTGCTGGGCTTGAGGTCCCTGTGCACAACCTGGGGGCAGAGTGCCCGGGTCAGTTCCCAATGTGGGCAGGCTGCCAGTCGCCCAGGTCAGCTGCCATGGATGGGAGACTTAGGAAGATGGTCCCAGAGAAGGGGGCAGAAGGACTCAGAATCTGAAAGGAGGGGAAGGAGCTGAAAAGGGGCCTTAAGGCTCCTGGTACTACCAATTTGAAACCTCTATGTCAGTGTCTGCAAGGCAGTTCTAACTTCACCCATCCACGCTGAAATCTGCGTGTCATACAATCTCAACCTAATGGCAACTCCATCCTTCCTATTGCTTGGGTCAAAATCTTAAGAGTCATTCTCAATTCCTTTTTTTTTTTTCTCTCTCTCTCATATTCTTCAATCAGTCCATTAGCAAATTCTGTTGGCTGTACCATTAAAATATATCCAGAGCCCAATCACTTCCCGGCCCACTACTGGCAGCATTCTGATCCCAGCCACCATCAATCCTCCCCTGGATTATGGCAACCACCTCCTAACTGTTCTCCCTGCTTCCACCCCTGCCTCCTACAGCCTGTTTTAAACAGAGAAGCCAGAGTGATTCTGTAAGTCAGATCTTGTCATCTTGGCTTGAAATCCTCCAGTGGTTCCCCTTCTAAGAGGAAAAGTCTTCATAACGGGGCCAGGTGGCCCCACCTGATGTTTCCCCCGCCCTTACTCACATCTCTTGCACTCTCTGGTCCCCTAGCAGTCTCCTCCTTGCTCAGCTGGCTTCGGCCACACCAGCCTCTTTGCTCTTCCTTCAACATGCCAAGCACGCTCCTTCCTGCCTCAGGGTGTCTGCACATGCTGTTCACTCTTCTTGGAACACCCTTCACACCCTTCCCTCATCTGCCTGGCTGATTCTCTTGTTTCTTTCAGGTCTCAGCTCAGATGTCACCTTATCAGCGAGGCCTTCCCTGGACCATTTCACATAAAATAGCAATCACAAACCAGCACTCCTTAGTCTCCTCACCCTGCTTTATTTTAATCCACAGCATTTACCACCATTGGACACAATATTTACTTAACTGTTTTCTGGATCCAACCATGGAAAGTAAGCTCCATGGGTGTTTTGCTGACTGCTGTATCCCAGCATTCAGAATCATTTCTAGCACATAGTAGGTATTTTACAAATATCTGCTGAAGGAATGGATGAATGACACTTACTATTGAGGCCTCAAGCAAATGACTTTCCTCTGGCCCCATCTGCTTATCTGTAACCTGAGGGGGCTGAACCACTCTACTTAACTTTTCATCCCTCCCTCTCCCCCTGGCATGGTTCTATTCATAGTCACTCCTCTAACTGTCACCTAATTGTCAACAACTCTCAGATCTCTAACCCTAACCCAGAACGTTCCTGACTGCAGGCTCATATAGCCGCTTAACCAGACAGCAACCACTGAATGTTCCAGAGACCCTAAACCCAGCACATCCCAGGCTAAACTCATCTCACCCTCTTGCTCCTCCTCCCATGAACTCATGGTACCTCCCTGGGCATTGTCCAAAACCTTCAGTGGCTCCCTACCACCTGAAAGATAAAGCCTCGAGTCCCCATCCTGGTGTGGGAGGCTCAGCTACCTGTTCCAGCCTCACTGTCCACCACACGATTCAAGCGCCCTGAACTCAGGTCAGTGGGGGCTCCTTAGGCCATAAATGACCGTATCAGTCTATGGAAAGCCTGCTCATCACCCCCACACGCAGCACAGGGCCTCACACAGAGCAAGTGCTATGTGAACTTTGTGCAATGAATGAAGGAATCACATCTCAGAAACACATAGAGACCTTGCAGGTAAGATCAACTGCATCTGGCATATTAGTTGGCTTTATGAGATGGTCCTTGCATAGCCCCAGCTGAGCCATACCAACCAGGCTCAAGGGCAGATGCAGCTCACTCCAGCTGACAGTCACCATGCAGCAACTCAGGCCCAGGATTCTAAACCAGCCACAGTACCAAACCAAATCCCAACCAAGAAAACACACGCATTGTGCAAGCCAAACAAAGTATGTGTGAGGCCAAACACAGCCACTGAGTCAACAGGTTGTGGCCTCTCTGGAGCTGTGATTTCAGTTAGGAGGCAGACAGGCCTGAGTGTGAAACCTGGCTTTACTAAGGAACAGCTGTGTGATCTTGGCGTGTCATTTTACTTCTCTAGCTCTTGGTTTTCTCATCTGTAAAATGGGGCTGATAAGGTGCTCAGTCCCCAGGATTATAGGAAGCAGTATTTGAGTTATGCACCAGGGATATTTAGCACAGGACTTGGAAAATGGCAGCTGCTGTCATAGTAACCCCAGCCCTCCCTGGGGCTGAACCCCACCAGCAAGCTGGATGTTAAGATACAGTGAGTGCCTGTTGAGAAGCACTTAAAAATTAGAGGACAAGAAAGACAGGAAGACGAGAAGACAGATGCTGTCCAGAGCAGCATCAGACACACACAAGTCAGCAGCACACTCTCTGAAGCCACTTCAGCTTTTATGAGACTTTTTCTTAAGCTCCCAGAACCTCTGCTCCCTCACCTATAAAATGGGCAAGATGATAATACCTTCTTCATAGGTTCATTGGAACAATTAAATGAGTTGATACATAAAGAGCTTAGGACTCTGTGTGGCCTGTGTAAAGTGCTATGTGGTGCTAGCTGCCAGCATCAGCCACAGCATCTTTGTCATCATCAGCGTCACTGGAGGAAGTGCCTGTGACCAGCCACACACACACACACAAAAAAGATAAAACTTTTCTATGTAAGTCATCTGGTTAAACAGAGAAGTCACAGTGTGAAGCCCTACTGAGTTCTCAAACAGGCTGTCCCAGGCATGCTGGGGGAAGCTAGAGACTTGAAAGGGCTCCAAGTATTAAACAAAGTACTCTTGCAAAATAAGATGAAAAAGGTAGACAATCCAATTTTTTTTAAATGGACCAAAGACTTGAACAGGCATCCCATAAAAGGGGCTGTCCAAATGGCAATAAACCCATGAAGAGGTGCTCAACTTCATCAGTCATCAGGGAAACACAAGTTAAAACCACTATGAGCTACTACTCATCTCCTGGAATGACTATGACTAAAAAGATGGAAAATACCAAGTGTTGGCGAGAACCAAAATTCTCACGCTTCTGGGGGAAAACTGGTAAAACAGCTTTGCAAAACTGACATCTACTACATCATAGTATGGTGAACATACACACATACTCTGACCCAGCAATTCCACTGTTAGGTTTACACCCACTGTTAAATGGACATGTGTTCACCAAAGATGAATGCAGGGATGTCAAAGCAGCATTATTCGTCATAATCAAAACTGGTAACAACCTCATGTCCATTAACAGCAGAAGGGACAATTAAATTGTGGTCTGTTCATACAGCAGAAACCGCACGGCAATGAGAATGAGTGAGCTGCAGCCACATGACATCATGGGTGAATCTCAGAGAAAGAGTGCTGAGTAGCAGAAGTCAGATATAGAAGAGCATGTTTATATCAAATTAGAAGTTCGTTTAGAATGGTTATCCTTGGGGCAGGGACTGGAAGGGGTGTGAGGGGGTTGGGCAGAACTGGAAATGCTTTGTTTCTTGATCTGCGTGCTGGTTACCTGGGCGTATTCACTTTTTGAAGATTTATTGACTTGTATATGATGATTTGTGTTTATGCGCTATTTCAATAGAAAGATAAGATAGCGTTAAAACTAACAGGAAGTCCCAGCGGACCCTGCTCCTGGTCACCCTCTTCCCATTCCTTGGCTCTTGTAAGATTCCCGGCTTCGAGACCACGGTTGCTGCCAAAGTGAAACTGGCCCAGAGAATCTCCCTCCAGATACCTCAACCAGAGCATCCCACTCCTTCATCATCTGTCCCTGGTATTGGGAAAGGGCCAAAAACTTTGGAGACCCACAGACTCCAAAATCCTAAAGATTTTCTTTGGGAAAGGAACAGTTTTCTCCCATAACACCTGCACAGAGTGTGTGCTTGGAGCTCACCTATCCCTAATGGAGAGCTCACTACTTTGGGAGGCAGCTCCCACTCTGGAAAGCCTGTCCCTTCTCTGAGCTTTAGGCGGCCCACTGGAAACTCACTGCTTCAGCTCTGTCTTCTAAATCTTCTTGGGGGTAAATTCAGCTAGCATTCATTTGAGAACAAAAACAGGAAAAGGAAACACATTTACTGTCTAACCTGACATATTTACATATCAGTCTGTTTGCAGTGGCCATTTCAAAAAACAAAACCACTTCAAACATGACCATTAACAGTTCACGCAGTAACCAAACTGAAGCTCTGGTTATGAGGTAAAGTTCTTTTTCACAAGAGAATCCCTCCTAATAAGTTAGACAGAATCAGACACTGCTATTTCTGCAAACCCTAATGAAATGACTGATTTAGGCAAAGGTCCTGCAAGGATGAAACCATTGCATGAAGGGCTGGTGAGTATCTTGATGATACACCTCAGGCCCACCCACTGCCTGCCACCCATACACCCATCCCCAGACTGTTACCCCCCGACATGACTGATGCCTAACGGAATGCTGTGCTCGTGGACGTGATGCCGTATGGAGCACACTGCACCCATGAAGTGTTTTTCACTCCTCACTCCCAAAAAGAAGTTGAAGCTGAATCTAATTAAGACTTTGGAGCACCTTACAGTTTACAGGAAATATAGGCAACAGAAAAATCAATTAAAATGATACTACAAGGAAGCAAACAGACACATTCAGAATGTGGAACATCCCACAGAACTGCTCTCTTCAAAAAGGGAGGTATCAACTATACTTTCTATAAAAAATAAAGTAAAATAAAATGTATTACATGCAGGAAAAAAGGGAGTTTTTACTATGGAGGTGACATGGATATACACATTTAACAAAACTCATCCAATTGGACACTTAAGACCTACTGTACTCAAATTTTATCTCAGTTTTACAAAAGAGACTTAAGGGGTATAACAAGGGAACGAAAGGTATGGATTTGCAGAGATTGAACTTGTGAGTCCAATAAACTAATCACAGAAAGGCATTTTTGAAAGGACCATAAACGAAACATGCTATTGACTGGGTACTATGTGAAAACAAGGAATTGTTAATTTTGTTAGTTGTTATGAAAGAAAATGTTTGCCTTTTTTAGAGGCATAGATATAGAACTAAGATGATGTGAGGGCTGAGATAGGTTTTAAAATACTTTAATTATAGGTATTTATGGGTCAAGTGTCCTAATGTCTGCAACTTTTTTTTTAAATGCACCCCTAAAAAAATATATGTATATACTTGTATATATATATAGAGAAAGATAGAAAAAGAGAAAGCAAATGTGGTTGACTGTTAAGATTTGGTGAATCTAAAAGGGAAATGTTTTTCATTATACTATTATTTTAATTTTTTCTACAGGTTTGAACTTTTTCCTCAATAAAAAGTTGGGGAAAATATTTCAGCAACAATAAAAAAAGAAAGAAAATAGAAAACAGAGAGAAAGGGAAAGAAAGGAGAGGGAAGGAAGAAAGAAGGGAGGGAGGTAAAAATCTTGATAATTCTTGAATCTGGTATCTGGGGGTTCATTACACTATTCTTATAGTTTCGTACATGTTTGAAAATTTTGTACTAAAAAGCTAATGTTAAAAAAGGCATAGCAATGATCTGGTCCTATTTCCCCCTAACATTCCTGTGGCCTTTTTCATGGGACTGCACTGGGTAGTGCTCACCCAGCACAGCACTCGCTTCATTCCACATCCACCCTGTGAGGGGGCAGCTCTTTTACCATGAGTTTGCAGATGAGGAAGCGGCACAGAGAGGTGAGAGGCTTTCCCAAACTCACACACAGGACCTGGACACAGCCAGTCTGATTCCAGAGCCTCATCCTTAACCCCCACTAAAACATCACCTCGTCCAGACAGAAACTCATGCTGACTCTGTTTTTGGCTTTGATACCTATAGGGACCTTTTCCAGCTCCACCTTCTGCAGTGATAAAGGCCAGTTTCTACCATTTGGACATACAACTCCTCTGTGTTTCCAGCAGCATTTCCTCCTACATCTACTTCCTCTGTTCTAACAGCCGAACCCATGGCCAGGTTCACCTCCATGAAGCCTTATAGCTCCCACAGTGATCCTGCTGCTTCCTAACTCAAAAACCCACTCCCATCTGTAGTTCTCCACCCAAGTTCCTCAGACAGACATTCTGGCTCCATTCTTCCCGGGCTGTGTGACCTTGGGCAAGTGAACTCACATCTCTGAGCCTCAGACGTCTCACCTCTAAAGTGAGGCCAGTAACAGCACCTACTGAATAGGATTGTTGTGAACATCAATTGAGATAATGTAAGGAGAGAATTTAGCATGACGCCTGCCTAGGTACTGAAAAAATGTTCCTTTTCACAATTCGGCCTCATCTCTGCCTACCTCCCTCCCTCCCTTCCTTCCTTCTGTCCAACTACTTGCTCAATCACCCATCCCTAGTCTCCCCTCTGTCTGTCTGGCTGAAGACTCCCTCTGCCTGGGTGACCTATGGTTTATGCACTCTGCTGATGGTATGACCCCTGGCAGCCCCCCCACCCACTCGGTGCCCCCTACGCAAGGCTTACCCCTTGGGAGTGCAGATATTCCACTGTCTTGCTGATGGTGTGCAGGACGAAGCTGGCCTCACGCTCCGAGAAGAATTTCTGCCGTAGGATCTTGTCCAGCAGCTCCCCTCCCCGCATCAGCTCTGTCACCAGGTACACGTGTTTGCCATCATCATACACCTGCCAGAGACCTCACCATCAGGCCCCTCCCCTCGATGCCAGGCCTGGGCCCCTTGGTCAGCAGCTCACCAGGCCATGAGCCTTGGGCATGTGCTATGCTCTGTGCTTCAGTCACTTGGCAGGGCGTTCACCTATCTGGGCCCCTGTCCTCCCTGGAAAGGAAGATGCTAGCTCTGTCCCCTTGATGAGCAGGAAAGCTCTCAGAGAGTGCTCCTGGGGACAGCTAGACTAGAGGCACCAAGGGACCTCCCCATCCATGAGCAGAGGAGGAGGATCAAAAGTCAAAGGAATGGCAGCCTGAGACCAATCCTGGAGTCAAGTGCTCCAGCCCCCATCCTTCTCAAGGACCCCCACTCACATCTTTCAGAGTGATGATGTTGGGGTGCTGCCCATACCGCAGAAGAATCTCAATCTCTTCTGAGGGATCTCGCTTGCTCTTGTCGATGACCTGAGGAAAGGGGGTGCATGTGGCAGTGTAAGGGGGACAGACTCCAAAGTCCCTCCCTGCCACAGAGCCCACACTGCAGGGCATGGAGTCTCAGCTGCACACCTTTCGCCCATCCACAGAGTCTGAGGCACCAACCTCCCTGACCAAAGGGCTGGGGCTACACTGCCCCCACCCCAGCCCTAGCCCAGCGTTCCCGGCCATGGTCAGGAGGCCCACCTTGACAGCATACTCCATGTTGGTGGCCTTGTGGACACAGCGCTTGCACTCAGAGTAGGAGCCCACACCAATCGTTTCCTTTACCACGTAGCCATCGCTAAAAACCAGGTTCTTCCCATGTAGTTGCTGCAGGAGACCAAAAGGTGGGACTGACCCTCTGCTCTTGAATGCAAGGGTCGACTCCCAGAACCTACTGGCTCAGTAGAAATGGTTCCATATCAGCCAGGAGGGCTGTTATGGAATGTTGGCTGTGTGACCTCAGGCAAGTATCTGCCCCTCTCTGGGCCTCAGTTTTCTACACAATGTAATGGGCACACTCACTGGCTCTAGGCTACCTGGGCTGCAGTCTGTGGTTAGGGGCTGCTGGAGGGGGCAGACAACGAGCTACAACAGACACATGGAGTGGTCTGAGGCTCTGAGAAGACCAGGCAGGCCTGAGAGGGATGCAGGAGCCCTGAGCTGGGTCCCAGCTCTGCCACTTACTGTGGCTTTGGTGAGCTGTCTCCCTTTCTGGATGACAGAGCCCACCTTGTGGGGTATCTCAAGGCTCTGAGACATTAACAGTATCAAGTGCTTCTATGGTGCTTAATGTGTGGCAGGCATGATTCCCAGCACTTTTCACCGGGTGACCCACAC
Organism: Camelus ferus; assembly: GCF_009834535.1. Lineage (NCBI taxonomy): Eukaryota > Metazoa > Chordata > Mammalia > Artiodactyla > Camelidae > Camelus > Camelus ferus. The sequence goes on along the minus strand of NC_045708.1, from coordinate 18,444,680 downwards.
AGCCCATGGACAGCCCTGGTTTATGCCTGTCATCCTCACATCCAGTCTGGTTTAATATTTGTCTGGAACCAAGATATTCCAGCTGGAAAATAAATCACACAGTCACCTTAACTTTACACACATTAACTCCCATAATCCTCGAAACAACCCTTGGAGACAGGTTCTATCATCATCCCCATTTACAGATGAGGAAGCAGTTCCTGACCTTGGAAGCCCTGAACACAGGCAATGAACTTCAGAGTCTGTGTTCTTGGGTCTCAACTCTAAATTTCCTATGGAGCTGGGAAAGTGTAGAAATGGGAGGCACGAGTGCCCTGACACCTACCTATCCCTGTCAGGACCTGACACCCCCAGCACCACCACCCTGGGCACTCCCAGGCATTTATCCAGGCCTTACAATGTCCTGGCTCTGTATCAGGAAATTTATATACATGCTGTCATTCTTGTTTTACAGATGGGGAAACTGAGGCTCAAGGAGGCAGGAGGCCCAATGGGCTCCATGGTGGCATCAAGGTTTGAACCCAGGCCTACCCAAGTCCAGAGCCTGTGTTCTCAGCTGTTCTGCCCTGGAGCCTTATAGGTGGAAAAGGACAACTGAGCAGCAGTCTCCTGTCCCTCACCTGTACCACCGAGTGCAGGGGAGCCTGCGCAGCCCGAGACTTGCCATCGTCCTCCATTAGGCCAGTAGCCACGAAGCTGAAGCCACGAAACAGCTGATGGGCACCAGCACTGGGGGGGATGCCTGGGGAGTCTGCAGGGGCAGGAGGGGGATGTGAGCGGAGGAGGTACCCTTGACCCAAGGTAGCCCAGCAAAGTGGACCACAGGTCTTCCAGGCCTGTCTCAGCAGCTGGCTGTGGTGGGAGCCTGTGCAGGGCCCCTCATCCTCAGCCTTAGTTAGCCCACCGGTCCATGTGTGCTTAGACCAGCCCAGCCCTGACACACAAGGAACATAAAGACCCTTACATCCACCACCCGGCCCAGGCCAAGACACTTCATCCCTTCCTGGAGGCCTCCCTGCCTCTGGTCTGCCCCTTTGGGTCCATCTCCCGTGCAGCAGCCAGAGGGATAGTTCCACCACAAATCTACCCCTTGCCTGTACCCTTTAAATGCTCCCCTCTGCCCTCAGGTGGCAACTGAGGTACTTGTGATCTTAGCCTCCTCTCTCCCCACTTCAGGGCTCAGCCATGCGAGGCGTCTCAGATCCCTACGAGAGACTCTGAGCCACTGCATATGCTGCTCCTGCTAACCAGACAATCCACTCCTGGTCCACCCTTTGAGGCTTAGCTTACACACTCTCGTCTGAAGAATCTGGCCTGATGCTGCTCCTCCGCCCCTTGCCCCTATTAAGGGGCACTTGCCATGCTGCCCAGTAGCTGTGCTCACATCTCTTCAAGCCCCACTAGAGCCTGAGCCATATGAAGGCAGGGCCTGGGTCTGTCTTGTTCATCATCAATCCCCCCATGGCTGGTGCACAGTAGGGACCTGGTTGGTACACATCTGTCAGATAAATAAACATGGGACAGACTGGGCAGAGAAATGTTAGCAGAGAAATGCTAAGCTCTCTAACATCAGAGATGTGTAAGACACAGTGAGAAAAGCAGCCCCTCTGCTAAAACCTGCCCCTCCAGGAGGCCTTCCAGAACAAACACTCTTCTCCAGTACCTGGCCGAAATACTGGATTTACCAAGTTCCCTCTAAGAAGCCCCCTCCTTGGCTTCTAGCAGTAACCCCATGGACTAAGTGGGTCTGTGGCTGAGCCCATGTTCCAGATGAGTACACTGAAGCCCAGAGGTCAGAGCAGCTCAAGCTGATTCCCACACTTGCCCCTGACCTGTGGGCGCTGTCACCTCTGCTCTCCCAGACTGTCTCCACCTCATGTTTTTGCTGGGTCAGATTCTTTAGCCCTGATGAAAATGTGAGCCTGATGGGTTTGGTCTTCCCAGTGGGCTAAAGATGCCCCAGGCAAGGGTTCTGACTTTTCTATTGTGGCCTTAACCACCCACTCACCCCCACCCCCTCACCCAGGCACAAAGAGGCCCACAGAGCCCTGGAGTGGGAGAGCCAGGCAGAATGAGATGGGGACAAAGAGTCAGACCCACCCGCCTGCCTGCCCACACACCTGGGCCTGCCAGAGTCCTGACCACTTCTAAGTCCCAAGGGGCCCCCAAGTCCCTGCATCCATCCTACACCAGCCAAAGACAAACCAGACAAGGAACGCACCCTTGGGCGTGCGGGATGTAAACTCAGTGTCAAAGTAGAAGGTGTCATCGGGTTGTGCCACAGCTGGCTTGAAGGGTGGCTTGATCTCACGCCGGTACAGCTTCTGCAAGGTGGGGGTGGGCACCCTGGTCACTGTGGCACCCCCAGAGCCCGCCAGCAGCCCCATGCAGGAGGAGGTAATGGCCTGGAGCACAGGCTATGCAGACAGAGCATAACTGCTCGCCCTTGGGAGACCAGCCCGTGTCTCTAAGGCCATGCTGTCACCTCTGCTCCACATGTGAGGCTCCAGTCGGTAGAAGCTCCCTCCCACCACAGCTGAAGCTCTGAATGGGGCTCTGGGGTGGACAGACACACTCACATTCCAGTCAATGGTGGAGTAGAAGACATGCCGCTTGATTTCCTCTGCCCCATCAGGGCCGGAGCCTGAAAGAGCCCAGATGAGGTGTCTGCCCCTGGATGCTCCAACCTCCAGACACCCACCCTGTCTGCCAAGTGGCCTCACTGTGGTCTGGGACCAGTGGCTGAAGCAGGAGGGAGGCTAGGCTCACGCTGCCCCAAATCCATCCAGGCATCACCCCAAGGCCTATTGCCCACTCAGCATTTTCCACTTTCTGGGGCCCCTTTATGATCAAGTTCCAAAGTACTGATGGGAGAAGGAAGACCCAGAGAAGAGAGGCTCAGCAACTAGTCCAAGGCCACACAGTCAGGACAGAGGTTGAACCTGTTTCAGGATCTGCAGAGGGCTCCCACCTCTCTCCCAACCCAGGCCTCATCTCTGCTGCTCTTATCCCTTTACCCTTGTCAGCCACCAGAGAGGCTCTTGCTCCATTCAACCCCAGGGACCAGGACAGGACCTTACAAAGCCAGTAATGGTCCAGGTGAACCCAGGAGCCAACACATAATAAGCACCTACTACTACTGGCACGTTCACACGACTTCATTTAATCAACAGAGCTTGAGACCATTGTCCCCCATGGAGACGAGAACCTGGGGCTCTGGGGGGTGAAGTCAACTGCCTTGGGTCACTTCACTCATAAATGGCACTCATTTGTTCAACAAATATTTGTGGAGGGACCACTGTGTGCCGAGCAGTAGGGACCTGACACGGGGCCGAGATCTGGACCTGAGCCTTCTGACGCCTGAGCTCGTGCTCCTGCTCCTGTGCCAGCAGCCTTGGCCGAGGAACTGTGGGGGGGGCCTCTGTCCTCATCCCCAGGGGGAGTGGAGATGACTCAGTTCCTGCCTTCCCCACACACACAGGTCACCCCCCCTGCCACAAACACCACACATGGAGCCAGAAAGCAGGGTGGCCGGCGGCATTGTCTGCCCAAACAAAGGACAACGGCCCCTTTCAGCCCCAGATGTGGCCCCATGGCCTAGGCCACAGCTGTACCCAGCTCCCCTCCCCTGAGTTGGGGCTGCTTACCGAGCCGGTTGGCAGGATTCCGCTTGAACAGGGCCCGCAGGAGGCTCTGGGCTTCCGTGCTCAGAAACTGGGGCATGCCTAGCTTCGCCCTGAAACAGCCCCGGGGTTTCATCAGGGCTGAGCCCCGCCCCAGAAACCCTGTCTTAGCTCCCGCCTCTGTCCAGATCTAGTTTCCAGCTCAGTCCAGACAAGCCATCCACTCACTCACCTACCTCCCAAAGACTTAAGGGATTCCCTCCCACAGGCCCTGATGGGTGACAAGGGAGCCCTGGAAAGCATAATGCTTGACCCAGCGGAGTGTCTCATTGATGGGGAATCTCTGGCAGGTATAGAGCGTTACCCTGGCCCCCAGACTGGGATCAGGGGTCAGGGAGACCCTGAGGTGAGGGGCCGGAGCTTACTTCAGAATCAGTGTCATGGTCTCCTTCCGGTCCTTCCCTTGGAAGGGCAGGGAGCCTGTCAGCATCTCAAACTGCAGAGGACAAAGGTCTATTCAGGTTCTGGTCCCATCTCCCATGCCCCACCTCCTCACACCTAGGCCACGTAGCTCCATTCCCAGGATTCTTGCTGGCCTATTGGAGGTCCACCTGGATCATGAATTGTGTCTGCCCCCTCCCCTCTGTCAGTCAGATCACGAGGAGCAGTGGTACTAATGACCCGAGGCTGGGAAGAAGTCCAGTCCTGGGCTGGGGGTACCTGGGGTAGAGCCGAGAGTCCTCCCACAGAAGGAAATTGCAGCTAGATGGAGGGTGAGGCCAGCTTGGCTATGAGAGGACAAGAGGACAGCCTTAGAGACCATCAACCCTTGACTATACAGATGCGGAAACTGAGGCCCAAGGCTTGGGCTGCATGCTTTACCCCTGCCTGGGCACTCACCATCAACACTCCATAGGACCACCAGTCTGCACTGTGGGTGTGACCCTGGCGATTGACAACCTCGGGGGCCATGTACTCCACCGTTCCGCAGAAGGAATAGGCCTTCTTCTCGTGGTCAATGGCCTCCTTGCTCAAGCCGAAGTCTGTGGCAATGAGGGTAAGAAGACACATCTTCAGGACCTGCCTGCCTCCCTCACTGCCACCCCTGCACACTCATCCCCCCTGCCCAGAGGCCTGAGGGGATCACCTCCATAACACTCAGGAGGAAGCTAAGGCCCACAGAGGATAGGTGACTTGCCCAAGGTCACACAGTAGGGAACTGGGATTCAAACCTAGGCCATTCCAGGTCTGAGGCCTGGGCCTTTGACCACTTCCAAGTGCCTGGCACAGCCTCTCAAGAACAGATCCCCTAGCACTCAGCCCAGGCCCATTAAAAGTCCATCCTGCCCTCCCCTGAAACCTAAGGGGGCAGGTGCCCTCCACTCACCAGTGAGTTTGATGTGGCCCTCCTCATCCAGAAGGATGCTGCAATGGAGAGAAGGGAGTCAGGACCCCTCAGCTGCTGTGGGCCCTTGGTTGGTTCAGGTGACACCAAGGGAGCTGAGGGGGTTGGGCCCAGCCCAGAGAAGGTGATCTGCCCAGGTCCCTCTGATGAATGGGTGGGTGGAGCTGGTGGTGGCGGTGCTGTGTGGGTTTGTTGCCTACCTTTTTGCTAATTCTTGAAACAACTGTGTGAGGTAGGTACTTCCACGGCCCCATTCTAACGATGAGGAAACTAAGGCTCCGGGAGGTTAAATAACTCCCCCTGGTCATAAAACTTGTAGAGGGTGGAGACGAGACTTAAATTTGGGTCTGCCTGACTCTAAAGCCACATTTCCTTCCACCTCAGCACCTGCCCCTGGCCCACAAGTTATCATTTGAGGATATTTAAGTGCTAAGGAAAATTCCAGAGAGGGTCATACCAAGGAATGACCTTTAATGGTGGCATCGAGGTAACACCCAGGCACAGAGGTGCCTGGCCCCTGGTAATGGTAGCAGTAGTGTTCAGGCAGCCCCCCTAGTAAGCCTGCTGCCACCACCACTCTGCTCCACCTGCCCATTCATGGGGCACCCCAAAAGAGCAGGACTTTCTTGTGGGGAGTCAGACCCATCCCTGTCAGGCTAGGGGAGGCTGGGTGGGGCTGGGGCTTCACTCACTTCTCAGGCTTCAGGTCTCTGTAAATAATGCCTAGGCTGTGCAGGTGGTCCAGGCCCAAGGCCAGTTCGGCCAGGTAAAACTTCACATCTTCCTCCGTGAACATAACCTGCAATAGGTGGGAAGAGGCTTCCGCTGGGATGGCTTCTTCCTCAGGAGCTGGGCCACTGGGCAGTCAGCAGCTCCCTGGTCCTTCCTTAGAGATTCCAGTGCCATTCACCCTTCTCTTTATGAAGGAGTTTGAAGAATGAAATGACTAATATCCAAGTCACTCACAGACTCACAGTAGCATTGAAATGCAAATAGCAAAAGGCTGGAAACAGCCGAAGGGTCAAATGGTAGACTAGAATAAACTGTCTCTCCCCCACATAACGGAGCGCTATGCAGCCATAAACTAGAACAAGGAGTTAGTTCCTCCATGTTCTGATACGGATCCATCTCCGAGACATACTGTCTTGAAAAGTGCAAGGTACATATACAAAATAATACTTTTTATGTATGAAAGTAGGGGTCAAGGTTTAGAACACATATTGAATTGGTTTGTATTTCCAAAGAAACATGGGAAGCTTAGACAAGAAACCAATTTTTATGTTTTTATGTTTACCTATGGGGGGGGTAGAGGGGGCTGGGATGGGAGGACTTCTCAATGAATATTTTTCTTTGCAATCATGTATTACCTATTCAAACATTAAAATAGCATTTTAAAAATTAAAAAAAATTTGGTTCTGTTCTGAAGTTTAAGTTATATTAATGGTCTCATTTTTACATCTGGCTCAAATTCTTGGATGTCAGTTTAAGATCCTTTTGGTTAACAGGTGGACATAACGTTCAAGTATCTAGCTTCCTGGGTAGAACCAGCTTTCTCCCTATCCTCATAGCTCTGCCCAGGGAATCCCTGAAAGAATGGAAGTGAAGAGGTGACAGCCACCCTTAGCTCCTGGAATCAGGGTGGCATCAGATCTGGGGCCTGATCCTCCTCAGTCCATCTTGAGGGAATCCTTCAGATGCTTTCCCAGGGAATGGGCTCTGTCCCAGGGTGGGTCAGGGACTGCTAGGCAGACCTGGGGAGCCCGAGGTTGAGGCCACATCGGACATGTTCTTCACAGAGCCCTGGGATGGGAGGCCTCACTGTCCCCCCAGCTCCACCCTGGGGCCCTCTGGCAGTGGGGCATTATCTCACCTCCTTAGAGAGCCGTGTGAAGAGGTCCCCACCACGCAGGAAGTCCAGAATAAGATAGAGTTTGCCCTCGGTCTGGAAGGCTAGGGAGAGGGGAAGAGGCCATGGTGGAGCCAGCTGGGCCCTGAGCCCTACCCCTCTGCCCCTGGCTCCCTTGGTCTGCTGGGTGGCAGACAGGGCAACATACAGCGAAGGCAGCAGCCCACCGGCAAAGGGCAAAGGCTGGCAGGTAGGGTGGGAGCTCAGGTAGGGTCTCTGGTCTCACCATAGTGCAGCTTCACCACAAACGGATGGTTTACGTCAGCCAGGATGTCTCTCTCCATCTTGGTCCGAACACGGTCACGCACTGGCCAGAGGAGGAAGGCGGTCACCAAGAACCTAGCCACCCAACACAGCCATCCCCCCAGCCCTGAATAAGAAGCGATCTCTTTTCTACTTGTTTCTCAAATCTCTTGGCAGTGCCCAGGGCTGGGCCCTTGGTGCCCTGCCCATCTCTCCAGCCCTGTCTCTCACCATACCCCAAGGAGGCCATTCAATCCAGCCAGTCTAGCAACTTGTTCCCTGTGTGCCCTTAGCCTCTGCCCCTGTGGCTTCCCCTGAGAGCCTTCATCAGCTCCCTCTCCATCTAGCATAAAAGTCCCCAATTCCAGTCTGGGGCAGATTCCCTGGGCCTGAAATTCAGACTCATGGGTCTCAGCAAGTATCCCACAAACACTTTTTTCTTTTTTTTACTTTTTTAAAGAGTAAAAGATGCTAGGCAATTCTGATCATCAGTAGGTTCTTCTTTGACTCAGTTCGGGCTTCCTCTCCTCCAGGAAGCCTTCCTTAACCTGCCAAGCTGAGTTGGGGCCTTCTGGACTCTTGCAGTGCTATGATTCCCCCCTTCAAAGCACCTTTCACTCTTATTTTAACTTTCTTTGTTTCCCTCACCAGACATGCTGAGACCATGCTAGATAAACTATCCTAGTCCCTGTTTTCCAAGTACACCTTACATTTTCAAACCATTTCTATACTTCTATTCAGACATAGTTAATCCTTCCTGGGGTATCCTTCCTCTGCATTTTCAGTCTGGAGAACGTCTAACTCATCCTTCAAGGTACAGCTCAAATGGCTACTCTTATGTGAGCCCAGCCCTTATGAGGGTATAATCCACCCTTCCCTGGGATCCCCGGTCACAGCACCAATTGCACTGCATGGTGGGATCTGCTCAGCCTCTGCCACCCCAGCCTGGGAGCCCTTCACAGCATCTTTCTCCTCCTACCATCCCTCCTGGGGAAGGGCTCCCATCCCTACCAGGCTGGCTTTGGGGCACCGCAGCTACATCACCCCACAGACAGCCTTTGTAGCCGCACGACCCCAAGGCCAACCCCTCCTATTCGCCTCCCTCACCTCAGCCGGGCCTACTCCACCTGGTTCCCAGGCTGGTCAAAGAGGCACTGCCCAGCCCAAAGCCCAGTTATCAACCACCCTCAAGCCCCTTGTAAGTCCCGGAATTCTAGAACTAGGCTCAGCTCCCTTCTGAATCTCTCTGCCATCCACCTCTGTGGCCCTGCCTTGACTGACCCTCTCCTACCTGCCCGGCTGCCTCCGCCCTTGGGTTTTCTCCTCTCATGCCCTTCTCTACCCTGAGAGGTTTGAGCACTGCAAAGCAACTCCACTGACAGAACGCCTCTATCCAACCAAACTGATGCCTGATATCTGAAGCCCTGAGCCCCACAAACACACTGCCCTTAACCTCTGCATTCTTCCAGAGAGTCACGTTCAGCTACGGTCACTGGCATTGGCTTAGGGGGAGAGGGATGGGGTCAGGTTAATCCTCGGGCGTCTTTTCTTCTGAATGGACCCTGTCTTTGCCATCAGGTGAGGGGAGGGATAAGGAGTGGCTGAGAACAGGCCTGTTTCTCTACCTTCAGACCATGTACTCCTGGTGATAGAGCTATCTCCTCCATCAGACCCCAGGTCCTTGAGAACTGGGCCGTCTCCTTCAATCCTGTGCCCAGCCTGGGCTCTGCACAAGAGGTACCCCCCACTCACCTTTCAGCGTTGCCTTCTTTAGTACCTTCATGGCATACAAGTGCCCACTGTCAGGCCGGGTGACCTTCCGCACCAGAAAGACCTGAGAAGGCAGTGAGGAAAAGCAGGGGAGAAGCTGGGGAGGGGGCTGAACCTGACAGCTCTCACGCATCAGCTTCCAGGCTGACCTCCAACTTCCCTGAGCACCAAGGCGACCCCTGGGTATCAAAGTGACCTCTCTCCTCCTCCTCTCAGATCCATCAACCCTAGCCCTCTAATCTTTTGAGCCCCAAGGTAACCCTCCCACCCCCATCTCTGACATGACCAGTGCTGCCCTCCCAGCTCAGGACTCACTTTGCCAAAGGATCCCTGGCCCAGAACCTTGAGGAGCTCAAAATGGGACGGGTCGGCCTTCTCGGAGCCAGCCTTGACATGGTGCGTGATGGAGATCTCCTTGAGGACGCCCTCATCCTAATGGAAGAATAGAGCTGGTAGGCACAGTGGGCCCCACTCAGGCCAGCATGGGGCGTGTCCCCCCATCCAAGTCCACTCCCACCAGACTTTAGCAGACAGGGTCCTACAGGCCAAACCAGACAGCTACCCTGATAGGGCCTCCCAGTTCATCAATACCAAAAGGGCCTCAAAAGCTGGGGAGGGTCAAACTACCAAGGTGCCGGCTAAGGTGAGGCACTGCTCCTATTGCTCCTGCTGCTCCAGCCTGGTCAGGCCCAGAGGGATGCCTGGGCACAGCCAGGCTGGCCAGGCTGAGCCAACCCCAGGCTCTGACTGAGGCCCACAGACCTGCCCCAGGTCCTCCCTCCCCCTGCTGCAAAGCTTTTGGTTTTGCCACAATAGGAAGTAGGGTTTGTTCTCACACTAGGAAGGTATGGCTGGGCTTTTGTTCCTGGTCGGGATGGATGATAGGCTCTCTCTGGCTAGAAGGACAGGGCTGAGATACACAAGGACCCAAGTCACCTAAGGCTCCACCACCAACCCAGTAAGTGCCAGTCTGGTGTGGGTAGGAGCTAAGACCAGAGACTCCATGCCCCACCCTCTGATACTTCCTTCATACAAGTCTATTAGAAACCCCTTGCCAGGGGTCCCAGTTGTTCTAGGACCCCCCTGCTCTCCCTCCAATCTAACCGATATTGCCCTGGAGCCCTGAAGTGTCTCCTCATTTCCCCTGGTAGCAAGTCGTGGCAAGGTCCAATCACCCAGGAGGGCCAGACCTCGGCAAGGAGAGCCCAGAGCCAGCTGAGGCCAAACTGGCTACCCAGGCACCTGCTCCAAGGGCCACAGCCAAGCCAGGCCCAGACATCTGGGCACACTCACCGAGTCCCGCCTGGGGCCAGAGCCAGGGCCAGAGGCAGGCAGAGAGGTCTGGCTGATCCTGGGCCGCTGCTTCCTGGGAAGCCAGGGGAGCAGGGCCCAGAGCCGCAGACGGGGCGGCTTGGGATCCTGCTCCATCCGCCCCACAGGGCCGAGGCACCATGGCAGGAGCAGGCAACGGGCCGGGGCTGCTGCGGAGGTGGCCAGGCCCAAGGCGGATGTGCAGGGTGAAGGCGGGGGCTGGGCCCAACCCAGGGCCACCAATCACTCAGGGCCTGTGGTTTCCCAGCTCCCTTACCACGTTCCCTTCCTCTCTCTTCCCCCCTCCCCATTGCCTGAGGGCTGCCCTCTGGCCCTCCCCCCATCCTCCCTGTGGGCCTGCAAAGGGAAAGTCCCATGCCAACCCAGCTGCTAAGGAGTAGATAGCCACCCAACAGGTAGAGACAGATAAAGAGGGACACCCAACAAGCAGAGGCAGACACCCAATAGGTGAAGACAGATGAAGGCAGGCATCCAACAGACAGGTAGGAGAGTACACATGCCCAACAGGCAGGGATGGATAGGAACATGGACCTAGCAGGCAGAGGCAGGAAGAGACTCATACCTAATAGGCAGAAGTGGACAGAGACTCATGATTAACATGCAGAGGCAGATGGGGATCCAATAGGCAGAGGCAGATGGGGGCTTGCATCCAACAGGTGGAGACTGATGGAGACATGTATTCAACAGGCAGGGACAGAAGGGGACATGACCCAACAGGTGAAGACAGGCACTCATTAAGTGGAGACAGAGACAGGAACCCAACAGTAGAGGCAGGCGGGCAGCAGACTCAGACAGCCAGTGCTGGTGTGGCCCAAGGAGGCTGACAGATACCCAGGGCAGACACAGGCAGGAAAGACACACAGATACCCAGAGTCAGATCCTGGATTTAAGGATGGAGCTCCAGGTTCTTGCTGGTCTGCTTAGGGATGGGAAAGTGGTGAGGGGACACCACATGCAAACCCTCAGCACTCGGGAGAGCAGTCTAATATGTGTAGCAGACCCATCTCTGAGCATTTCCATTTCTGTGGGGTTTTCTTCCCATGCCAGGGCTCGAGAAGGGCCTAGGACCAAGACACTGGACCAAGAGGGACATCTCCCAAATGCAATCTGATGACTTTGACTCTGATCCAAATATCCCAAGGCTGTCATCCCCATTTCAGGAACAGGAAACTGAGGCCCACAGGACAGTGACTCATCCAGGCTCAAAATGAACCAGTGGCAGAGCCAGCTTGAACCTGAGTCCTTCCCCTGGTCAGCAGACCTCAAATGCCAGGAAAGGGTGGGCAGGTAAGTCAGCCAGAGCCACGACCTGCCTTTTCAAGGCTGCCCCGTCCCTCAGTACCAGGGACAGTCTGGGGACTTCCCATTCTAGATCCTGACCCTAAGAGACACAGCCCCCTCTTCAGTGGACCCTGAACAGCCACAAAAGCTGCAGTCACAAAAGGCTGCAGGCTAATCAGGCCCCTGAGTGTAACCCAGTGGGTGGGACAGGTAGAAACCCTGATTCAGAGAGGGCCTGGTGAGGGCCAAGACCACACAGCAATACCTGCCTACCCGGCCCTGAGGTCTGAGCCTCCGCGTGTCTGGCTGCCTCTGATTGAGAACACTCCCTGGGGATAGAGGCAGTCACCCGGAAACCCTAGGGGACAGAGCCACCCTCAAACCCATTTCTTGCCCAGAGTCATGGTGACAGATACCGCTGGAGGCAGGCCAACCCTCTGCTCACCTTTCTGAGACAGGGGAGCGAGTCTCTCTCAACCCGGGGGAAATCTGCTGGGGTCTGCATAGTGGGGCCCCAGCCGCTGGCCAGAGGGCCCGGTTACTCCCCTTACTTCTGCTTTTTCAGCTTTCCTGGCCCAGAAGGCAGGGTCCCTGACACCCTCCTTCTCACTTCCCCCTCTGCAGGGAGGAGGGACAGAACATGATGGGTCAGGCTCCCCTGTTGAGGAGGAGATACTGCAGACCCCAAGCCCATGACTCCAGGGGGCCCAGGGAAACACTCCTCAACTCCTCTGACCCTCAGAAAGGGAGACTGGAACACAGACAGAAGTTACAAAGCGATGGGGCGGTAACACAGTGGGCACCTCACACTTGAAAACATCCCCTTGAGAGAATGGGGGGGCAGAGCCAGCAAGGCCACCATTTCTACTGCCCCAGCCCAGAGCATGTGCACTCACTCCTTCTCCAAAGTGACCATCTCATGACTGGGCCCATCCAAAATGGCAGCCCACAGAGCAAGCACCACCACACCCAGCCCTGCCCTAAAGAAGCCTGCAAGCCTCGGGCCCTGGGACAGGCAAGGGGACAGAAGGCCCTAGCATGGACCTCATAGAGGCCTGAGAGGAGGAGCAGGTAGCCGTGGGGCAAGGGTTGACCAGGCCCAGCCCATTGCCACATGTCCTCACCACATCACTCACACCAGTACACCCACAGGAACTGACACACACACAAATACACACAGTCTGATGATCGGAAACCATTTCCACAGACATCCCCCACATACACCAAACTTCCCCTTCCAGACCTCACAAGGCCTCCAGTAACAGGCTGATGGCCTGCTGGCTGTTGTGAAAGATGCTTCCTTAGACTGAGGACTTTCACTGCTCCCCAGCTTCTTCAGGCAGGGGTCTGGAGGCTGGGGCAGCCCTGGGAGCCCCAAAGCTCTCCGGTCCAGTGCCAGCTGGGCCCCCACCAACCCTTGTGTCCCTCAGAAGCAAAGGACTCCCAATGGCTAGCAGAGTACAGGAAGGGGCAACAGGAAGGAAACAGTCTCAGAATTGCCTTCCCTGAAGGGTATCTGCAGGGCCTCTGAGGCCTCTGGTGGCAGAAGTGGGGAGGACAACAGCAGACCACAGCCCCGGGTCCCTGCCCCATTCCCCCTATAGACACTTCCTCTTATTAACTTCCTCCCACAAGGCAGCTGGAGAGAAGCCCAGAGCTCCGCAGCCTGACCCCAAGTCCCCATCCGGGGCCTCCCTCTACCAGCTGCAGCCCAAGCCCACCTGCTAATCTCTGGCCCAAACAGACACCAACAGCCCCTCCCCCAGCTGGCAGCATCTGCAAGACACATCTCCCAGGATGTTTCTGGGCAGGTGACGAGGGGTCCACAGTTCCCAGGCATCCTTGTTGGTGGAGCTGGCCTGCGGCATGAGGCCAGGACTGGCATGGAATAACAATAAGAATTGCATCTATTAATTGAGCATTTATTACATGAAGCCATTCTTTCCTTCAGCCTTTGTTGGTGTAGATTCTGCCAGGCCCTGTGTCCTAGCTCCAAGGGAAGTACTGTCATCCCATTTCGAGGTGAGGAAACTAGACTCAGAGAGAAAGTGACCTGCCCAAGGCCATGTGGCTAGAAAGGGGGAGAGCTCAGGGCAAAATCAGTCTGTTTGCTTCCAAAGCCTACACTCTAAGCACTTCATTATCACCGTTCCTGCAAGGCCTGCCAGCCTGCTTCCCCTCTGGACATCACTCACAGCTAATGGCCTCTCTGTCCCCAGGTCAGAAGCCAGACACTAGGAGGCGCACACATTAAGGGAGACTTCAGCCTTGTCCTCGGGCAACTCCCCAAAATTAATACACAATAACAAAACACAACTGTCCCACACAGAGCTGTAATCAACGTGCTGTAAATGCCCAGAGACTGTAACTACCTGCCTGGGGTGAGGTCAGGGAAGATCTTCCAGAGACAGGGCAGTCCTGTTGGACTCTGAGGATGAACAGGAGTTGGCCAGGCAGAAAGGAGGAAAAAAGATATTCCGTGTAGCGGGAGACCAGTGTGGAAAAGAGACTTGAAGCCAGGAGTGTAGGAAGTTAAGAACCATCTACTCACTAGCTGAGTGTTTCCAGGCAAATCTCTTTCCACATCTGAGCCTCAGTTTCCTCCTCTGTAAAACAGAGGTTAAAACTAAATGTTCAACCCTCAAAAGGTTGCTTCTAGAAGCAAAATGGGCCACAGAGACAAAGGGATGTGGTAAACAGAACTCCCTAGATTACACGGGAGTCTTACTGCTGCAGGATCTTCCCTGGGTGGGCTAGAGGGGCAGAGCCTACCAGGTCTCAGGTGCTGGGAGAGAGAGCTAGCCTGCCCTGGCCAGTCCAAGGGAAGTTCCCCCCAACACCTGAGGCTCCCAAGGCTCCCCGAAGTCCACAGTCACATCCTGCCTGAGCTCCAGCCAGAGGAGCAGGAGGGATCCGGGAGGGATCAGGGTTTCATAAACAGGAAGAGAGGAGGGGAGGGGGGATGCTCAGCTCTCAAAATAGACCTGCAGGCGCTTCAAAGGGGTCCAGCTCCGGAGATAGCTGGGGGAGGGGGCCTGGGGAGCCCAGTCCACCCCCAGGAAGGGAGGGAGGGTGAATGGAGCCCCAGCATTCCTGAGGGCGCCAGGTGCACCAGGGAGCTCTCACCCTAGACTGCAGTCCTCACTGTGGCTCCTAAAACCCCAATTACCCACTTCTCCCTGAAATGGGTAAAATAAACAAGCATTAAACACCAACATTATACCTCAAACCCTGTTGGATTCTTTAATTTATACGCATCACACTCCCTCCTCTGGGTGGCCCTGAGGGCTGGACTCTATTATCCTTTTACAGAAAAAGCATCTGATCCTCAGAGGGCCAAATCACTCGCCCAAGGTTATACAGCAAACAGGAAAGAGGGGCGGGATTCTAAACTCAGAGCACGTGACTCACAAGTCCCCCTCTCAGCCTCATCTCCACATAGAAGGCCCATGTCTCCAGCTACCTAAATCCTGTCTTTTGAGGCCCAGCCAAATGCCAGCTCTGCAGGGAAGGTGACCTGGTGCCCCACAGCCCACCCCAACTCTTCCTGTTCTGCCACACACAGCCATGACCATCCATCTGGTCACACTCAGCCCCAAGTTCAGATGCCACTGGCTGGGTTCCACTCTCACGCTCCTCTCATCAGGCCGCCAAGAGACATGTGGGAAGGTGGTATATTTCACTGCCCACCATAAGGCCTGGCACAGAACGCAGGTTCTCTGCGCCCACAGCATGCTCTTCTCCATCACAGCTCTCCTGTCACTACTCTTCTCCCAACATTAGGAACTCCCTGAGGGTGGGGATGTTGACTTCATTTTGTGGTCCCTATGCCACAGCAGGGTGCACTGAAAGTCTGATGAAGCCAAAGATAAACCAGCCTGCTGCCAACTCATTCTACTGCACAAAGCCATGAGGTCCTGACCACAGGCTGAGCGCCCCCTGGTGTGTTGAGCCCAGAAGTGGGCACTGGGGATACTATGAGGTTCTGGGGCAACAGAGAAGGTAAATGAGCAGGTGCCAAGAAATGAGGGAAGTTAGGGGTCACTGGGACCCAATGCTCCTTCTCCTCTTCATCACTCAGTGTTCCCTGGGCTGGGAGGAGTGTGGGTTCTGTGGTCAAGCAAGACTTGACTCCATCGCCACCAGCTATGTGACTCTGGGCCTCAATTTTCTCATCTGTAAAATGGGTATAGTAACAATCTCTACTTCCAGGGGTTTTATGAGAACCAAATACAAAGTCCTGGCATGGTGCTTTCTTTTCCTTAATGTGGCATTTGAGGCTCTCCCTGCTCCATCCATGTCCAGCCTCGCCTCCCTCCCCACCCCAGGATCTTCTGCTCTGGAGCAGGAAGGAGTCATAGGCTTAGAAGCAGATGTAGGTTACCCACCTTAGTAAACTCCTGCCCTCTCCCAACTAGTCCCTCTAGCTCTGAGGTGAGAAGCTGCACTCGTCACCAGCTCCCTCCAAGCTGCAAACAACTCTGCAACCCCCAGAACCACAGCCCCAAGATTTAAAGATCATGGGTCTTCACTGGAGACCTACAGCCCCTCATTCCATTACTAGGCAATCAGGGCAGCTACTCTGTGGGAGGCGGTTCTCCAGACATGGCGCTGAGACAAGTCAAGGGGTCCAGTCCACACGATTTAGCCTGGCCGTTGGTGGCCTGAGGTTGCCATAATACCAAAGAAGAAGGGGTTAGGAGCCTACTTCTCTCACCCTGCCCTAACCCCAGGTAGCTTAGCTCACTTATCTTAGGAGGTTGAGTCAAGACAAACATCAGGACCAGCCCTAGGTCTATCTCAAAGGTCGAGCTTACATTCTGGTGCCCAGGCAGACCCAGGCCTGGAGGGTGTGGCCACTAACAGGCAGTGGAGCTGAGTTATACATCAGGGCATTCATGCAGCTGGTGCTGAAGTCACTGTATGCCAGGCAGTTCCTACCTCATTTGTCCTTCACATCACTCCTGCGAGGTAGGCACTATTATTTCCAATTTATAGCTGAAGAAACTGAGACTTAGACAGGAGAAGAGATTTTGGTCAAATGGCAAGGATGGAGCCAGGGCTTGAACTCAGGTCAGCTCTATGGCCAGAACCCATGCTCTGTCCTGCCTAGGAGGCTTCCAAAGTCCCTCCACAGCCAGCAGCTCTGTGACCTCACATCTCCTTGAGAATTGGGTGTGATCTTTCCCAACATGGAGATGAGAAAGCTCAGGCCCAGAGGGGACAAAGGACCCACCTAAGGTCACACAACTGTCACCCAGCCTTGGCACTTTTGTCAATACACAAAATCAGCAACAGGAGCTGAGGGACTAATGGGAGGGGCTCAGGGAAGCAGAGATGGCAGAGGGAGTCAGCCTGGGGTTGGGGAGTGGGAACCCTGAGAACTGGTCTGTGTGCCACATGCCAGGCACTAGGCCTTGGTTAGACTTGAGGTTACCAGGTTCCCTCCAGCACCATGTGCCCAGATGATTCCAGGCCTTCATCAGGCCCCACAGACCTGAGCCTCTCCCATCACCCCTTCGGACCCCCACAATATAGTTGGCCAAGCTGCCATGAGTAAATAAACTGAGTAAGTGTCCTGCCCTGGGTGATGGGTAACCTGAGTTCTAGCCTAGATTCTGCTCCTGACCCTGTCTGGGCCACAGTCCCCTCACCCGAGAAATATGAAGGTTAGAGCAAGTAATCTCAACATGCAGGGTTGCCTCGAGGATTAGGTGTGATCAGAGAAGGAAGGCTGAGCTGGGTCAAGGGTCCTTACACTCAGGTGGGATGAGAGTAGGCCTCCTTACTCCTCCACAGCCATACAAACAGTCTCCCCATGCCTGACTGTCCCTAGCCCCAGTGCTAACCCTGGTCCTTACCTTAGACAGCTGAAGTCCAGCTTCTTCCCCTGGGGCCTGTCCATTCTGGAAAGAGAAGGGAGATTGGGGAATATTGTCAGAATTCACCAGAGTAGCACAGAGTGAAGATAGATCCCACGGGGTACCACTGCCCTTGGCTGCCCCCGATAGCTAGGAGGGCCATGGAAGTGGGGGCAGAAGTTCTGGGTGAATCCCCTCTCCCTGCACTCTCACAGTGAGGGCAAAGGCATCAAGCCTCGTGCAACAGCCCCTCACAACTCAGGGACAGCATCTCCCAGCATCCCTCCCTCATCCTCTCTGCCTGGCAAACACCTCATCTTTGAAGTCTTGGCTTAAATGTCACCTCCTCCCAGTGAGAAGGAAAGGGCTCCAGCAATGCCACAGGCAAACTGTGACTTCATGCCAACTAATCAACTCAAGAGGCTTCAGTTTCCTGATCTGTAAAATGGGGGTATTTACACCCACCTCCCAGAGCTGCTGCAAGGGCTGAAGAAGACAAAGTCTGGGAAAGTGTCCAGCCCAGAGATGGTGGCTGCCCTGGCTTTCCCTGTCAGGGACCCCTCGCCATCCTTGGAGAGTCACTACTGCTCCACTGTGGCCCTGCAATCCTTCATTCTACCATTTATCACCATGCAGGAGTTATTTACACACAGGTCTGCCCCTCCTAATAAACTGGGAGTCCTGGGAGGGCAGAGATTAGGGTTTGGTGCTAACAGCTGCTCTCTTCCCAGCCCCTGCCACATGCCCGGCACTGGCTCAGTGCCTCACACTTCCTGACCTGGGAGGGAGGCCTTGGCACCATTTGGCAGAGGAAGAAATTGAGGTGCGTAGGGACCTAGCGAGGGTGCCTATGGTCACACCGCTGGTAAGTGGGGATTCAAAATCTGGTCACTGACACCAGAAGGTGCTCAAAAGAGCACAGAGAAAGAACAGCCCACAGCTCAGCCAGGGGAACTTGCAGAGAGGTAGGCACTGGAGCCCATCTCTGGGCAGTCCTGCTTCCTCCAGCCCCCAGACTTTGCCCTCAGGTGGGTATTACTCACCCTGGGGCATACCAAACCCAGCCTATCCGTTTCCTGTGTGATATGAGGTAAACTACCCCATCTGGGCCTTAGGAAGCTGGAAGGAGCTGTTCCCGCCCCTCCACAGCAAGAATGTGAAGAGGCTAGGAAGACCCAGGACTTTGGAGCCAGGGGCCGGGTCCACAGGGCAGCTGTGGCTTTGCTCGGCAGCAGCAAGCACAGCTGTGCTCTGCCCATTACATAATCTCCCTGCCCCTGGAGCAGCGCCTCTATGTCTTATGTTCCTAGGACACCCTGCCCCAGAGCTCCTTTAATGCCCCAATCCTCCCCAGGGGCCAGTGTTCTGCAGGTCCCACCACACACAAATACACATACACATACATGTTATCTCTCAGAAGCCTGGGGAGAAGGACCAGGTCAACCAGGGCTGAGGGGTGGGGGAGGCATGTGCGATGCATTTGTAAATGGAGTTCCACTTCACTCAGCATTCTAGACTCTTGACATAATTCCTGGAGATGGTCAACAGCCTACACACCAGCCATCCTCATTCCAAACCCTGACCCTTCCTAAAACTCATTACATCACATTAATCATTACACTTGAGTGACTGACTCCCCTGGTCACTCACTCCTTACTGAGAACTTTCTATGTACCAGGCCCCAAACCCTTCCATGACTCCTCACTGCCTGCAGGATAAAGTCCTAGCTCCTTGGCATGGTGTTCGAAGCTGTCATCTCCAACTGCCCAACACAGGTGACTAAGAATGTGGGTTCTGGAACCTGATTTTGTGGGTTCAGATTCTGGGTTCTACCACCTGCATGAACCTGAGGTTACTTCATTTCTCAGACTTCAGTTTCCTCATCTGTGAAATGAGGATAAAATAATGTACCTCACTGAGTGACTGTAAGAAGCACACAAAATCAAATCTATAAAATATACACACCTGGCACATAACTGGTTCATAAGCAATCACCATGATTATTACCGGGCCCTGTTCTGGAGCTAAACTGAACAACATGAGACCCTGAACAGACCAGCTTATTTCATATCCACAAGCATATGCATGATGGCTCCTTCTACCAAGAAAACCTTTCCTGCCTGGTCACTCTGGCAAACTCCTGGTCTTCTTTCAGAACTCAGCTCAAATGTCATCTCCTCTGTCCATGCAGCCTCAAATCCTTTCCTCCCTCCTCTGGGCCTCACAGTACTAAGCAAACTGCTGATTAACTCAGGGAGGAGCTGTGGCTTGTCTAGCATCATCTCTCTGGCACCCAGCACACAGTCTGTCAAACGAGACACAGTATGTCTTAGCAAAGAGAGTAAGGAGTCCAGAGTAGGTTCTGTTACTCCCATTTTTCAGATGAGGCTCAGACAGTTAAGGGACTTACTTGAGATCCCTCAGCTAGCAAGTGACAAATATGCGGTCATGACCCAGAGTCACGTGGCTGTAAGCCTGAATCCCCGACGAGGGAGGGGAGGAGGTGCTGGGTATTCTCAGAGGTGTGCACTCATAGAGCAGCATCCTGGAGGATTCAGGGGACCCCAAAGGCCCTGTTTGGCTGCCCCCAGTCCCAGGGCCTCTGGCCGGGGTGCCATCCTCATGGAACCCCATGCCTGTAGGAGCTGATGCACAAGGTTTCTACAGGGGCATAGGCAGCCCTGGAGAAAGGACTGGAAGTGCAAGAAGGACCACAGGTGAGCTTCCCTCTCTGAACCAGGGTTCTGGGAAGACAAGGTTCATTTGCCCCTCTGGCCAGACTGCTACACAGTTGGTGAAAAGAACATAGCTGCTAATCCTAGCACTACCAGACGCTCACTCTGACCTTGGGTCTGTCATATTGCTTCTCTGAGCTTCGGTTTCCTCATCTGTACCATGAGGGTAGGTCTGTCTTGTTCACAGCTGCACCCTGTTGCTTAGAATAGTCCTTGTCACATGGTAAGTGTTCAATAAATGTTTGCTGACTGAATGAATGAACGAATGAATGAAAGGGGGAAATGGATTCTGAGTTTGCAGAATACTGAATAAAAGATCTTGTCTAAATAAAAAGTCTTGTACAGGAAAGGCCCTTTGGCCTCTTAAAAGGATGGAGACCCATTCTTTTCCCGCTTCCTCAGAGAACACTGCTCATGGGGACAACTGCCGAGGACCCTCAGACCACTGTGCCCTGTCCCCAGAGGTCAGAGATGGGTTCCAACAAGCATCCTTCCTTCCTACCCAAGTAGCTCTGTTTTGGGAAAAGGGGCCAGGGCAGCGTCTGGAGAAGCTGGGCAGCAGATGGACAAAGATAACACGTGCCCCATAGACAGGAAGCAGCCCCAGGAGCTGGGTTCAGAGCCCAGCACTGGCAGCCCTGCATGCTGATGGAAGTTGGGGCCAGGTGCCAGAGCCGGCTGGCACCACCAGCCCTCGGCAAAGGCTGGACAGAAGAGTCTGCCAACATCCGGAGCCTCTCTTGGAATACCTTCCACCTGGATCAGTTTGATCGCAGCTCTTCCCTCTCCTTAAGCCCCACTAGACTTAGTAGAAGAAAGATCTGGGTTCCAATTCTGACTCTAATATTAATTCACAGCCAGATCTCCTCTGAGTTCAGTTATTCTGTATGAAAATGGGTAATAACCCCTACCTTGAGAAGTTGTTTTCAGAATTATTTTATTTTAATAAGGTAACAGAGGTGAAGTGGGGTGGGTGGCACCCCACAGTGAAACTCTGTACACAGCGAGGCTGGGCCTGGGACCAAGGTTACTGCCTCTAGCGGGGTCAGGGAAGGCCCAGGCAGCATCTCACCTATACTTCCAATGGGTTTACTCCACCTGGGCCACACCCTGGACAAGGCCCTGCCTCCTAGCAGCCCATTTTTAGTAGCGTCATGGGGAAGGCAGGGCAGTCCAGATCCCAGGCCTCTGCCAAATGCCCCCTCCACTCCCTTGCCTGCCTCCTTCCAGGCCAGGAGCCGGCGGCAGCGCCTGTACCTGCAGGTCAGGCTACTGTATCACTTACATTTCACCTGGGCTAAGAACAGCGAGGCCCTGTTCTCCAGTGAGAACAGCCCAACCTTCGTCCTGGCTCCAAATGGCTCCTGTTACCCAAACAATAACATCCAGTCGCCTGGCACCTCCATGGAGTGGGGGAGGGAAAAAAATGGGCCGCAGTACCCAGAGCTCGGCACACTCTCAGGCCCAGAAAACAGAGACCAGAACCCAGCCCTGTCCACTGGAGAAACAGAGGCCCAGAGAAGCTAAGAACTGACTGAGGGTCACACAGCATTTCCAAGGTGAAGCTCCTGAAGAAATCACAGCCCCTCTAATCCTAGGAAATAAACCAGTCTTTTCCTCTCACAGAGTTCAGGTGCAGTAATACTAAAACTGAGTTGAGTTTCCTGTTTAGACCTGGCCCCTAGTTAAGCTGACCCTGCCCCAGGATTCTCCAAAAGGAATCAGGAAGTAGTGCCCTGAACTGGGAATTGAGTTCCTGGGTTCTGCCTTCCCTACTAGTATGACCCCGTCCTCAGGTTAAGTCCCTCCCTGGTCTCTCCCAGTCTACCTTCCCCTAGGGAGGCCTAGGTCTCAGGGGCATGCCAGGGCAAAGGAATTCTCCTCTGAGCACCCCAGCCCAAGCCCCTTGTGCCCCAGGCCTGGGCAAGGGAGTGGGGAGGTGGGAAAGGGCTGGGGGTTGGGAGGGGTGGATAGGGGCTGCAGAGGGCAGTGTTCCTCACCTTGGAGGGTGAGTCAGCGAGAGAACCTCCTCTGAGCTGTGCAGGGCCTGTAAAAACCCCATGGCAGGGATCCCAGAGCAATTTACTCCAAATTGCGCCTTCAGGTTGGTTACCTAATCCTGCCGTGCCCACCCTCCAATAGCCAGTGTCAGCCATGCTCATCCCTTTAAAGGGGCAGCACACCCTGGGTGCTGCGGACCAGAGATCCTCACTCTGATCTCAACCTGTAGTCCTGAGAGACAGGGCACTTGGTGGTTGCCACAGGTAAGAGAGGGCAGAGCTGGGGTTGTAAGCAGGGGCTACAGCCCAAGCCAGAAGAAAATCACCTTGGCTCCCAGGTTCACTAAGGTCTCCCTGCATATCCCCACATACCCTCTGGAAAGGGGGTATCACGTACCTCCTTCCCAGAATGAGGCTAAGGGGAAAGTTTTCTCCATCTGCTGGTTCGGGGGCTTGACCTTGACCCTGGGGGTCAAAGGGCACAGGAAGAGCTGGCCTTCTGCATGCTTAGGGTCTGGTACCACAGAATCTTCAGAGGGCAGGAGTTGCTTCTGGGAGAGGCTAGGCAGGTAGAGGCCAAACTCACCAGGGGCCCAGCCCTTCCTATGGGAGAGGGCACATGAAGGGAGGTAGGCATCAAGGTCCTCCTCATCTCCACGAATAATCTTCACAAGGTCCAAGGGCTTTTCCCCACTCTCTTCTCCACACGGGGCAGGGGACATAGGTGTCCGCTGACCCTAGCCTGGGGCAAAGAAAACCAAGAGTTTCAGCCCCAGACGGGCAGTGTCACCTCACATTCTACAACTGCCAGGGTCAAGAGGGGCAATCTTTCTAGGGTCAGCAGTGGAAAAGTGGGGAGCTCTTGGGGTAGGGCTCTGGGACATGTCAAGAAGAAGTGCGGGTCCCATGACCCTTGTCTCTTATAGAATCTGAGACATCTCGCACCCCAGCCCTGGCCATCTGCGCCAATGAAGGAAACTCCGACAGCTCCCGGTACAGATCCTAGGTGAGTGGGTTGAGGGGGGCTAGATATCAAAGCAGCACGGGATCCCTCTCCAGCCTAAGGGGTTTCTCGGCGCTTGGCGAAACTGCCCTCGAGCACACACAAGAGAGCACACACAAACACACCCAGGGAATAAGGGGGTGGAGCCGGAGAGGAGGCAAGAGATCGGAGGGCAATCGCGCCCTCGCGGGCGCACGCCAGGCTACAGAGGCGCGGCAGGCCGCCCCGCCCCTGTGGGGACCCGGGCTCGCCGGCCGCCGGCGCCTGTCCCCCGCCCCGCTCACTCACCTCCGGGTCCAGCGGCACCAGCTCCATGAGCGGCCAGGGCTCCTTGAGCTGGGCGAGCGGCATCGCGTCGCCGCCGGGCCGCCCGCGCTCCTCCGGCGGCCCGGGCCACGCCGCCTCCCGGGCCTTGGAATCCCCGGCCCTGTGCCCCAGCGCCCCCTCGCCCCCTCGCCCCCTCGCCCCCTCGCCGCCTCGCCGCCTCGCCGCCTTGCCCCAGCCAAGACCCTCGCGCTCCGGCTGGGCCGTCCGCCGCCGCCGCCACCGCCGCCGCGGCACTAGCACTTCGGCTCCCTCCGTCACCCGGCGCCGCCGCGCCCATTGGCTACCTGCGCGGGGGGCGGGGCCACACAAGCCCCGCCCCAGCCCCCGCGGCGCGGCATTCCCGGCGCAGACCCCCGCCCCCGCCGCGAGGGGCGTTCTGGCCCCGCCTCCACTGCGAGCCCCTGACCCGCGCTCTGCACCGCCCAGAAGAGGACCTCCCGGCTCCTCCCTCCCAAACCTGGTCCCCTGCAGCGGACCACGCCGCTGGGGTCACCGGTCTCCTACTCTCTGCTCGTTTGGGATCGCTCCCTAGATGTTCCTTCTCCTCGCAGCGGGCCTATTTTCCCTGTTCCTTCTTCCTCCCCTAACCCCTCGCACACTCACCCAGTGTCCTGGGCCTGACCCAGGCAGAGGCTGGAAAGGACCCTGGGCCCTACTCCCCTCATTACGAGGCCCTAGGACCCCCGCTACAGCCAACACAGGGATTCCCCTGGGGATTTCAGGGCTCCAGTCCCACGTAGGGTCGAGCACTTCTTTCGCCATCATCAGGACCCACAGTGCCCCCAGAGTGATGTTTTAATGCTCATGTTTTACTCTTTTCAAGCCAATTCTCCCCAGAATTTCTCCAGCTACAGGCCTAACTCTGGTTAATGTGAGCTTGCCCCACTCTGAGGAGGACAGAGACCAGGCTCCCAGTATTGACCGACGCTTGGGCTGCACTTGGAGTAAAAGTCCAGGGAGAGGGATTCCCCCTGGAGAGATTCAGCCTACACCTAAAGAGGTGTTTGGGGTGGAGGTGCCGTGACCCATTTATTGACCCATCAGGGAGTCTAAAGATTGGCTTGCAGGTTTCATGGGTGGAGAAGAAAGGCCATTTGCAAAGCTGTTATAAAGAAGGATTGTTTATCAGAAGCCTTCTGCAAACAAGGCTTCACCAACATGTGATTTCCTTGGGTCCTCACCACCACCAAGTTTACATATTACAAAACAGCCTCAAAAAGTGAACTACCCAAGGTCACACAGCAAGTCTAGAATGGATTAGGACTTTTAAAAAATCAAAGCGGGTGAGGATTTCCCCTAAATCCAGATGCTTTCATTATTCCATGACTTTCCCAAGGTAGTACCTCAACTGTTGAAGTGAATTGAGTTTTGAGTGGAAAAGACTTTGGAACCCAACAAATCTGGATTTGGATCCTAGCTCTGCCACATTTTTAACATTGGGAAACTAATTTCATGTCTCTAAACCTGTTATAATCCCAATCTTTCAGGTATACCCTGAGGACTAGATTTAATTCAATAAATATTTATGACTATATATTACATCCCAGGCCCTCTTCTTGAGCATGTAGTATAAACCAGTCCTGCTTCTAGATGCTGAGCATATAGCAATGAATAAAAGAAAGCCCCTGCTCTCATGGAGTTTACATTCAGTCTGGTTTGACTAGATAAATACAGCGAACATTAACATAGCACTTACTGTTCCAAGCACTTTACCTGTAAACTCATTTAATCCTCACAACAACCATATGAGGTTATTAGGTGCTGTTATCATCTCCAGCGCACAGATGAGGAAACCTAGGACAGAGAAGTTAAGCATCTCATTTTCTGGGTCTCTCCAAGATCACACAGCTGGAAAGTGGCAAAGCTGAAAGACAACCCTGGCAATCTGGGCCCAGAGTTCGTTCTCTTGTTCAGTCACTCTGTTACCTCCCCGCTAAACCAGAGGCAACCCGGGCCAGGCTCGGCAGCTGTTATTAACATCCATGTTAGTATCACCCAGTTCAGCTGCCTAGAGTCAGTCTGCAAAGCCCAACCCCTGCTGCTCAGGGCTAGGCTTGTATATTTGGACACACTTAGACTTAAAAATTGTTGTTGTTCATCTGAATTCAAATTTAATTGGGTATCCTGGGTATGTTGATTTGCTAAATCTAGTCATCCTACTCAGGGCTTGGAACAGGTTGCACACAGGTGTCAAATATCTGGCTGCAAGCCGGATTTAAGTTAAACATAGTAAGAGATATTGGGACCCAGAGAGTGAGGGCAAAGGACTGGGCGAGGGAAATGAGGTGGATACGCAGGAGTGGCAGAGGTGAGGGGAAAACTGGAGTGATTCTGCCTTCAGCCTGCCCTCTTCCTGTGCTCCTGGCCCTCTTCCTTCCCCTTGTTACAGGAAAGGATTCCCTATCAACTGCATCCTGCCAGTTTAAGGACCCAGGAGTGATTGTGCTTTCCTATTAATAAGTTTGACTTCCTGTGTCCTCTCTCCCAAGGGTATCGGAGAGGAAGTGGGTGGTGCTGGAATGGAGGGGAGCGATGTGCCCAGAGGACACCTGGGCCCTGCCTCGGGAGCTTGGGCAGGTCAGCCTGCCCATCATTGCTGTAGGTGTGCTGCAGTCACTCAGCAGAGAGCTATAGAGACCAATTCATTAGCTTACAAAGCCTGATACTGCTGCAGCCTCAGCTCACAATTTTCTCCATTTCTTACTCTAGGCTGCAGCCACACTGACTTTCCTTCAGTTTTACTGCCACAGGGCCTTGCTCCTTGTTCTTGCAACTGAATTCCCTCTTCCTCAAGGCAGCTTATCTCCACAATCACTTCCTCCAGGACGTCCTCCCTTACCTCCTTGTTATACACACTCATGGCAATGGATATTTCTTAGCGCTTCTCAAGGTGTACTTTTCCATTTGTTCTTGTGATTATTCAGTTAACATCTGGCACTTCAGTTAGACAGTAAGCTGTGAGAGGGCAGCAGTCAGGTCCTCTTGGCTCTTCGTTGTCTTCCTGGCACCTGACACATTTCCTAGCACATCATAGATGCTCAAAGAGGCTAAGTGATAGGTTCAACATCATCCAGCTACATACAAAATGGTAATGCTAGGACTTGGACCCTGGCAATCTAACCCCATGCTCTGAAACGCTACACTGTGAGTCGTGGATAAATGCTATTATTATTAATAATAGTGGGGTTAAAACAGGCTGTTCTGGGCAGTCATTTGAGGTGTTTATTAAATGAATGACTCATGAATGTGAAAGGGATCTGCTGGACATCAATGAGGTTCATACTCGTATTCTGTACCGTGTGGAAGAGATTATTCTGGCATGGAGCAGGGGGCTGAGCTGACAGGGCCTGAGCGCTGGGTTTTAGGTCCCTGTACTGCAGCCTGGACATGTGCTTGCTGTGATGTTCAAGAGCATGGGTTCTGGATGGGCTCTGGGAAGAGAGTCTGTCATTATTCTTTCTTGGCCTTTCAGTAGAGGAGGGTCTTGGCACACGTGTCTCTTGGCAGCAGGTGGAACATCATGAGGGGAACAATTATAATGGCAGTTACCTTTAACAAGTGATTACAAAATGCCAGAACTTGGCTCGGCATTTAAATAATAATCAACTACGATGCTTATTGAGAGAGAACTATGTGACCTGCCTAGAACTGAGTGTATTACAGGCAAGAGCTCATCAAATCACCCCAACACCACCATGAGACAGAAATTATTGTCCCCCCATTCCAGATGAGAAAACTGAGGTTTGGGGAGTGATGGAATTGCCCATGGTCTGACAGCTAGTATTACTTTTAGGTTGGGAACCCAGTTCTCTCAGACACAAAAGCTGATGCTCTTGATCACCTCACTACACTGTCAGCCCAGAAGGGAGTTCAGGGGGACTCAGTGTGCAGAGGGTGGGTAGTGGTAAGCAGGGGAGGCGGTGGAGTCTCTTGTCTGCCTCATCCAGGTCTGAGGGATGGGGGTGCTTGAAACCCTCCTGTGGCTCCCCCGTCACGCTTCATACAAAATCCAAGGACTTTGCTGGGCCTGCAAAGCCCTGCAGGACCCAGCTCCCTGCTCCCCCAGCCCGTCCTCTCCTACCACTCATGAGCTCACTGCCCCCCTGCCACCAGGCCTCCTGCCAGATATGTTCCCACCTCATGCTTTGGCTCCTGCTGTGGCCTCCACCTGGCACGTTCTCTCTCCAGCTCTCAGAGTTCACTCCCTCACTTCATTTGCACCTCTGCTCAGATGTCACCTTTTCTGAGAACTGACCCTATCCAGGAAGCGCCACATGGATGGTATCACCTTACGTTCTTTTTTTCATGGTATGACTCTCTACCAGCAATCATATTGTATATTTATTTGTTTGTTTATTATTTGTTTCTCCCACTAGAACAAAGCTCCATGAGGTAGGGCTTGTCTATTTTGTTTACTGCTATATCGTTGGATGCAGCTGACATAGGGTAAACCCTCAAAATATGCTTGTGAACAGAGCCACACCAACCTGGGCTCTAATCCCAGCTCTGCCACTTCCTAGTTGTGTGACTCTGAGCTTTTCTGTTAATCCATCTGAGCCTCAATGTCCACATCGGTAAACTAGGAGTGGTTATAAGTATTGAGATCAGGCAACAAAATACCTGTGCGGTATCTGGCACATGCTAAGTGCTCAATAGAAATGGTAGGTGACAATCATAGACTCTCTCCCTGCCCTTCAAATTCTTCCCCCTACAAAGTAGGAGGGCAGGAGGCTGGGGTCTGGGGGGCTCGCTGGATCGGTTTTCCGTGGGTGCGAGATGAAGATTTGAGAAGAGGCTTCAGCTTTAAGGAAATCCCATGACTGTAATCACGAGGCTGGTAAAGAATGAGGCCGAGAACCAGGACATCTATGTATGACTGTTGGTCAGGCTGTATAGGTTTCTGGCCAGACAAAGCAACTCCTTCAATCAAGTTATGCAGAAGAGTTTGTTCATGAATTGCACCAGCCAGCCGCCTCTGTCCCTTTCCCAGATGATCCAGAAGATGAAGCTTCCTGGCTGGGAAGGCAAAACAGCTGTGGTCGTAGGGACTATAACCAATGAGGTACGTGCCCAGGAAATGCCCAAACTGTAGGTGTGTGCAGCCGTACCTGGAGCCCCATCCGCAAGATCCGGGGCAAGATTCTCACCAGCTGGCCCTGGACTCCCCCAAGCACTGTGGCACTGGCCTGCTTTCGGGTCCTCACAAAGGTGAAGAGGTGTAAAGGCATCTCAGTGAGACCTCAGGAACCCTGCACAGCCACGTGCAACCTACTACCTTTCAAGGGCAGGAAGTCTGAGCACCAGAGGCAGATGGGCCAGGCGCTACAAAAACTAACCCCAGATCTTTGCTTTGTTATTAAAATGACTTTGGATGATGGAAAAACAAACAAGTGAATGAGGCCAAAGATGGAGTAGTCAGAGAAGAAGAGAAGAAACAGGAGCATCCAGATGGGATAGGCCCAGGGCTATTGGAGAACTGGCTAGTGGGCTCCTCCACTGACCTGGAGCTGGGACAGTGGGGCGGGGGAGGCAGAAGCTTGTTGCTACTGTTTAGAGAGGATGGAGCTAGCAGTAGAGGTGGATACAGTAGCAGCAAGAGATGGGAATGGAATTGCAGGTAGAGGGACAGAAGGAGAAGCAGCAGTTGGTCATCAACAGATACTTATGGACACCAGCTGTTTGCCAGACACTGTCCTGGGCACAGGGGCCACAACAAAGGAATATCCGTCAGGGTCTCTCCCCTCTAGGATAGAAGTGGGTAAACTATGAATGGCCCGTGAGCCAAATCTGGCCTCTTTTTATGTGCCTGTAAGTTGAGAATGGTTTTCACATCTTTAAAAGATTGAAAAAAATCAAAAGAATATTTCATAACATTTGAAAATTATATGAAATTCAGATTTCAGTATCCATAAATAAAGTTTTATTGGAACACAGCCATGCTCCGTTTACGTATGGTCTAGGGCTGCTTTCACACTACAACAGCAGAATCGAGTAGTTGCAACAGCGACCATATGGCTGGGAAAGCCTCAAATGTTTACTAGCTGGCTCTTCAGAAAAAAAGTTTGTCAACCCCTGCTCTAGGAACTTACATTCTCTTTGGAGAGAGAGTTAAACAAGCAGGTAAGCTCATTTCAGAGAGCTTCTGAGGACAAGAGCCAGCTGGCATCAGTGTTTCCTCACACCCTGCTTCGGCCTCAGCCCCCTTCCCCTGGAAGGGAAGTGCTCCATCCAGCTGAGCTATAAGACAGCAGCACGGGAGCCAGGGTCATTGTGATCAGCCCCCTGCTTCCAGGCCAGGAGGATCAAGCCTTTTCCTGAAAGGAAAAAGTCACTGTCAGTGATTTGCAAAGACCAGCACCCACTGGATCCCTTTCTCCTATTCCAGATCCTTGATCTATGAACAACTGCTATATGACTTCAAATGAACAACATCACCTTTGTCATCAATGTCTGTCACCTGTGTACCTGCCAGTTGTGTGCAGTTCCTCCCTCTTTACAAAAAGTCTTCTCCCACACTACCTCATGGACCCCTTATAGGGTAAGGCATGGGTTGGGGTCATGTTCCCGTTTCCCAGATGAGGAAACAGACTTGGAGAAATGACCTGACTTACCCAGGGTCACATAGCTTGAAATAACTTGTAGAGTCAGAATTAGAAAGTAGTGCAATGTCAGCTGTGGAAGGGCTTTTGGGACTGTCTCAGCCAGAGATAGGAAACTGATGGCCTGAGGCAGAAGTGAATCAGGTAAGGGTGGTGGCAAATCCTCCATGTGCAAGAAATAAGGCATGCATTGTCTATGGAGAAGTTTAAAACATTAATGAAACTGGGTGAGCCTGCTTTTATTATCACCATGCCCTGGCAATTCTAAACAACTTTGGTGATAAAATCCTTCCTCCTGAAGAGATCTTTCTTGGTCCAAGTTGGTCTAAGTTCTAAATAATTGCTATGATTATTATGAGTTTTTAAAAATATATATATGTGCTTCAAATCAGTACATTTTTATCACCTAACCTTTAATAAATAATATATTCTACAAGGAAGCTAATATGAAAAACTCCAGGTTACACAACTGGCCCCAACATACACTTTCAGTTTGAGAGTTCATA
Organism: Camelus ferus; assembly: GCF_009834535.1. Taxonomy (NCBI): domain Eukaryota; kingdom Metazoa; phylum Chordata; class Mammalia; order Artiodactyla; family Camelidae; genus Camelus; species Camelus ferus. Next base: position 18,414,089 of record NC_045708.1, on the reverse strand, counting down.
GCAGGTCAGCATCATTAGAGCTCACTTCGCAAGCGTTCATGTCCCTGCATTTAAACAGCAGATTTGAAATCAACAATGATAGCACAGTGATTGTAAAAACGAAGGGAAAAAACCCTTGAGTTACTGCAGTTCTGTCATTCTCTGTGCAAATCATTCTCTGAACCCTACCAAGTTGCCTCTTTTGGAGGCATTTCTTCATGTATGTGTGTGTGTGTTCCTTTTTATAAAAAAAATACATTGATAGAACTAAAAACTATTCATCCATTACTTTTTCTCCTTTGTACTGTAATTTCTATTCTACTAAAATATTTTTATTGGTCTGAGTGTATATATGATGTTCAATAAAAGTGAATTTTTACTGTCTCTTTGCTTTTCTGCCGTTATTTGTTTTATTTCATGATTATTACTGAAGAAAATTCTGTCACGTTGGGGTTAATAAAATGATCTGTTCTGGCTGTCAAATATACTGGGTTTACCATTGGCCTGAAGATAGAGTAGGACCCACAGACAATGACATTATTGTCTTCATTTTTGTTTGTTTGTTTGGTTTTTTTTTGGAGGGGAGGTAATTAGGTTTATTTACTCTTAGAGGTACAGGGATCGAACCCAGGACCTCATGCATGCTAAGCATGTGCTCTACCACTTAAGCTATACCCTCCCCCCATCATTATTATCTTCTCAATCATAATCATCATTATTATTTTATTGAGCACCTACTTGGTGCCAAGCACTGTTCTAAGGTTTGACATGTATCATTTCATTTTTTTCCTCATTCAGCAAATATTTATTAAAGTCCTACCATGTATGAGGCAACCTTGTAGGTGTTGGGGATATGGCAGTGAACAGAGTCAAATGCTTTATCTCTCTCACCCTTGAGTCACTGGGCCAGGAGGCGGGATGGGTGATCTCCTTGTATATCATCTTATTTTAAGAATAAAGACAGAATCCAAAGACCCAGGATTAGGGTGAGGTGAGTGAGTCCAAGTCATACAAGTGCAAGGTCAGAACATGTCTTTACTTAAAATGTTGGTATTTTGCTCATCATGGATTTTTTTTTTTTGGCCTTAACTTTGACTTCTTACACTTAATATTACATTAAAATATTAATTATCTTGATTGTTGAATGTCTTGGTGCCCCCTTAAACTTTGCACTCAAGATAATTCCTATTTACCTCACTCTAGTAACCTCACCCTAGTACCATCCTTGCTCATGTGACCCTGACAACAATCCCATGAAGTAGGTGCAATAATTACCCCATTTTACAGATAAGAAAAGTGAGGTACAGAGAGGCTAAATGGTTTGCTCAAGGACATACGTTATTAAGCAGTAAAGCTGGTGTAAGAACATCTCTGACTTTAGAGCCCATGCTCTTGACCCTACTTTCTGTTTGTTTTGTTTAGTCCATACAGGTCGCTAAATATCTCAAATAACTTGTCATCACTTTAATTTAAAATTAAAAATACAGCTTTCCAGCTTTGGTAAAATTCAGGCCATTTGGGCTCACACTTTTGTTTTGTGACCATTAGCAGGATGGAGTGGCAGCCCCTCGTAATGTGTTTTTTAAATGGAGGTACTAAGGATGGAACGCAGGACCTCCTGCATACTAAGTATGCACTCTACCACTGAGCTATTACCCTCCCACCTGTGGCTTCTCTTAAATAAAGCAATCTCATCGGGTCACTACAATCCTCATCACCCCCTATTGTCTCAACTCCTGGCCCATTTTATTTGCTTGTTCCTTGTCTGCTCCCTGGGGCATTTGGATTTGGACTCCTAATCTGGCCATTTCACAAGTGGAAGAATCCAAGCCCCACAGAGGAAGAGGTTTACCCAATTCACACAACACTTTTATGACAAAGCTGGGCTCCAAGCCAGGCCTCAGCCTTTCAGTTACAGGAAACAATTGTGACTTTACACCTGATGGGAGCTCAGAAATGGAGTTCCCAAACAGATCAAGCTAACTCCTATTTCCTGAGCACCTCCTGACAGTTGTCTCCAAGTTGGGCATTTCCACATCAGCATCTCAAGTGGTCCTCCCAACAACTCTGGCAGGTCAGCCTTGACAACCTCTATCTTACAGGTGAGAAGCTCTGGCTTGGGAGGTTAAACAACTCTCACAGGATTTCACTGCAAATTTGTGGCAGGTTTGTCTGAGTGCAGATCACTAGCTCCTGACCAATCCACCTCCTGCTTCCTCCCTGAGACTGCACCCCCCACCCCAACTCTTGCTAGGATTTCCTTGGGCTGAAGCTGGAGTCACTGCTGGTTAAATTTTTTCTTTTCCAGGAGAGTGCTGAGAGCCAAGCTGGAGTTGTCAAAAATACCTACTATATGCCAAGCATGTGCTGGATGCTTTTCACAGAGCTTATGGTATCCTTCTCTTTGTGTTTATCTGCATCCTCTAAACTTTCTACAATGAATGTATTTTACTTCCTGTACAAGGAATTGCTTTATCTAGGCCTGGAAGTGATTCTACTGAAGGTTTGGGGAAGTTGAGATCAATATCCCCAACTTGCAGTTAAGGAAGCTGAAGCTCAGAAGGATGACCCAAGGTCACACAAGTAACAAGTGATACAGTCAGGATTCTGTCTAAGGCCTGTGCTCTTTCCATTCCACTACTCTACTTGCCCTCACTTTGAAAAAAAAACAACACTTTGTTCCACAAAGGAGTTTAGGCAATTTATAAAAATCCATAAAAGGAATCAGCATTTATCCTGTCTTTCTTGTACAAACTATTTCAGGAAAATCAAATAATGAATGAGGAAAAGTTATTCTTTGTGGGAGAATTCCTGCTAATGAATGCAAAATGAATGACAGAATCAAGAAAGCCACTGTTTTATAACACCTAATGAAATAATGGATCACGAGTGGATGCTAAAACCAACAGATAGAAGGCTGATGGGGAATTTTATAATGAGAGCAGGCCAAGTGCCCAATATTACGTGTCTTGATGTGACATAATAATAAGTAGAAGGCATCACCACCATAAGGTATTCTCACCAAAGATATTAAACCTGAATCTAATCAATCTCTAGATCTAACTTTCAGTTTATTAGAAATACAAGGGACAGAAAAACAAGTTAAACTACACCATCAGAAAGCAATCAGTCAAATCTTCTGGGTTGTGGGAACCTTTACAGGACAAATGTGTTGGTTTCTTTTACATAAAAATAGCATGAAAAAAGAAAGGAAAGAAAAGTGGAAATGTAACAGATGAAAAGTTACTTATAAGACATATCAGCCAAATGAAATGTAGGAGCCTTACGTGAATCCTGATTGGAACAAACCAAGTATTAAAGACATTTGAACATGAACTAGATATTAAATGGTTTTAGGGAATTTGTATTAATTTTGTTAGGCATGATAACTTTGTTACTGGCATTGCAGTTATGTTTGAAAGGGCCCCATCTGTTAAAAATACATGCTGAAATAATTCCAATAAATGATATGAGTCTGGGATTTGCTTTATAATACTCCCAAGGGAGGGAAAGGTGGGGAGGTAGAGGAAATAAGATTGGCAAAATGTTGATAATTATTAAGGATGGGTGACAGGTAATGACAATTTACTATATTCTCTCTACTTTTATGTATGTTTGACATATTTCATAGTAAAATTTTTTTAAGGCCAAAAGTAAATAATTAAGAAAACTGGGACAAGGAGAAAATACAGATCCAGAAATAGAAAGGTTCTGAGCTTCTTAGCAGTCAAAGCAAAGAGTGAAACAAGAGGTACTCTGGCCAAGTGTTGAGAAAGGCAGTCTCATGCCTGCAGTCTTTTGACTCACTTAATCATTTAAGAATGAGCCTTAGGCCTAGAACAGTTCCTAGCCAAGAGATAAAGAACACACACAGCCTTATCACCTTATGTGGGAGTATCTTTCCTGTTTCAGACGCCAGGAATACTTTTTGTCTCTGCTTAAAATGTGTCTGTCATATGGCATCTAGCCAATTCCACTGCTATATCTGTCCTCCTCTGGGAGGGGACCAGGTCCTTCCACTGTGGCGCAAGAAAGGGGAGCTTGCCTTGGCCACTGGGAGAGAGAGATGTGCAGGCTGTGAAGGGCCAGCACCCACTACTGAAGCTGATCTTGTTCTGTCTCTTCTCTGGGTGAGTAAAGCGTTGTTCCATCCAGCACTTGGCTGCCTTGTGTTTTCCTTGGCTACTCAGATACATGAAATGGGCAGAAGTGTTTAGAGTTCTGCCCTCGGACTGGTAACTGGTGCAAGGGTACTCTGCTGGACATGTAGAGATGTCTAAAACCAACAAACCAGCACAGTTTCTTGTAATCAAAGAGATTCTGGTGTTGGAAAAATCCCTAATTACTATGGTCTACCAGTAGGGAGCCAGTCATCTGTCCTGATCTGGGTGATAATGAGCTGGGGCCAACAGGAGGGGAAAGAGATGGACACAGGTGGACCTTAGAGGTTGAGGGAAATGGAGATAGACAAAGGAAAGGCAGGGCATTCTAGGTGGAGGGTACTTTGTGAACAAGGGAAGAGAGGCTATTTCATTTTCATAAAAGAAAAAATATACACAATGCATGTGAACCCGAATAAAGCTGGTCTTTTTTGCTCCCTCCTTGCCCAAAAGAAATCGATCCAACTACAAAAAGCATTGACAGGAAACAAAAGGTCTCTGGAGGACACTGCAACTGCAAAGGGTTACACAGCACAGCTCTTGGCAAGACATTCTTTCAAAACCCTCCTGAATCTCTCTTCCTCAAAGTTCCACACTAACACAACAGCTCCCCAAACTCTCCCTTCTTTCTCTTTTCTCCAAATTCCTGACCACCCAAACTCTGCCAGCTCACTCCCCTCCCTTCTCTCAGTAGCAGCTTTTCCTGAGGGGACTGGGAGGAAATTCCTCCAGGTCACTGGACTCTTTTGCTTAGGTCTATTCCTCTCCCTCCAACCTCCTTACAAAGGCTCCTTAGATCTAAGCCTAGGATGGAAGAAAAGCAGTGCAAATTTACGTGTGAGTATTTTTGTCCTGTTGCATAGAGGAGGAAAAAAAAAAAAAGATTGGAAGGAAATACACCTGAATGTTAATAAGATGCCACCAAAAAGCTTTGGAATCAGAGAAAGTTGGGCCCAGGTCCTGGCTCTGCCACTTTCTAGCTGTGTGACCTTGGGCAAGCCTCACTAGAGTTGTTTCTCCAAACCTCAGGTTGCTGTTCCATGAATGACTTAGCATGGTATCTGGCATATAGTATGCATTCCATAAGGTGTAGCTTACAAGATAAAGGAGTTATCTGTAGTTGGTAGGAATATGGTGAACTTCATTTTGTCTTTGTCTGTATCTTTTGCCTTTATCAATGTTTCATTAAAAAAAAATTTACAGTAAGTACATATTTGTAATTTAAAATAAAAACAACACCAAGATCACTATAAACATGGGCATGAAACTAAATGTTTATGAGTAGAGGACCAAATGAATTATAGGGTACTCATACTCTGATATATTATGAACTCTTTAAAAATGAGGTATCTCCATAAATAAGACAAGAAAAAATGTCCACAGTATATGGCAAGCTGCAAAATAGTAATGTGCAGTGTGACCCCCATATATATATATGTATATATATATATACACACACATATATTTAATATATGTTAAGTATGTTATAAACACGAAAGTAAGAAAAGAAAAAAGAAAAAACAGCTATCTGAGCAGTGAAGATGAGGGTTTTTCAGTTTTCAAATCTGTATTTTCATAAGGTTTAATTTTTTCTAAGACGTATTAATTACTTTCACATAAAAGAAAAAAACTTAAGGGGCGGAGAACAGGCTGGAAGGGTTTCCCCTCGTTTCCCAGGCCCACAACAGAACAGAGCACCAGAAAGCTAAAGAATCCAAGACTCTGTGCACCTCAGTTCTACCGCTGAGCCGGCTGAGCTCCTGCCAGCTTCTAGGTTGGGCAGGAAGGGTTAAGAGCGCATCCCGTCTTCAGCCCTGCGAAGTTCTCTTTTAGAGACAGCAACCGAAAGGAGCCAGTTGAAATTGCTCCCTCTTTTCTCCCCATGGGGACCCCTCTAATACCTCTGCTAAGGAGAGTAAGTTTGCTGGAGTCAAGAGGGCTAGGGGGCGAGAAAGCCCTGGGGCCTGGAGATCTTTCCAGATGTATGTGGCATGTGGCCCCCCAAGACTTCCCCACTCCCCCAATCTTATTGAAACTGAAGATAAGGGCGGGCTCTGGAGGGACATCAGGGCCTGGTCGGGTTCTTGGATGGGGCCTGATCTGCAGGGTGAGGAGGGAGCTGCTTAGCCCCCAAACACTTTCCGGAAAAGCTTGAGCAGTTCCTGGAATGTAGGGGAAATGAGTGCCCTATCAGCCGTCTCTATAAAAACCAAATGAGGGCCCCTATCAGCCTTCTCTATAAAAACCATTGCCTACAGATCTAGGCCCCAGATTGAGTCCCAGGATTTCCGGGCTAGTTTCAAGAACCCAGCACGGAAAGTGGGCGGGGTTCCTGCCTCCTTCTCTCTCCACTGAGGCCCTTCTCGCTTTCGGGCCCCAAATCCCGGCCCAACACCAGGGCCGGCCCATTCAGCTCCCAGGTCTAGTCGGCCCTGAGCTCTCTCAAACCACCGCCGGTGCCCGCCCCGCCCCCAGCCTTGCACCTCCCCCCGCCCCATTTCCGCATAGTTCTCGCTCCCGGCACCCCACGCGCGCCTCGTGTGTCTCCTTGGCCCAAGGGAACCCTTGGCCGGAGGCCCCGCCCCTCCGAGCCCCCGCGCCTGAAGCCCCGCCTCGGCACGTGCCCGCGCGCGCCGGGTTCGCCTCTCGCAGCCTGCAAAAGGAACCCTCTGCAGGTCAGCCCCTGGCCGTGCAGTCAATCCCTGGGACCAGCGTTCTGAGGGTTGGGAAGCGGCTTCGCGGCGTTCAGGGAAGCTCTGAGAAGATGCAGGCCCGGAAGCGGAAGCAGCGGGCGGAGAAGGCCAGAGGTCCAGGCAGTGAGGGCTGAAGAGCTGGAGCCCACGCCCACCTCCTTCCCTCCGGGCTGGCGCACTTGGAAGTGTGACCAGACGCTCGGTCTGCATCTGGCGAGCTTGGATCCTGAGTCTGAGCGAGGTCTGGCCTGGCACCCTTCAGGTGTGCTGCACGGGACTGAGGACGAGGCAACGTGGCCCCCAGGAGCGGTTATCGAGGTAGAGGGCAAGTCAAGTGAGCTGGGAGTGCCTGGACCAGGATCGGGAATCCAGGGTCCAGCCGGAGGTATTGAGGCGAGGCTAGGCCCAACAGCCCTCGGCTAGAAGGCCGTGACCTGTCCTGGCAAGGATAAGGAGCAGGGAGCCCAAGAGGGCCAATCGGTAAGGCTCTGCCTCCCCAGCGCTTCCCAGGTAGGGCGCGGAGCTCGGCTCTATGCTGCCACCGTGTGGCGGCAGGGAGCAGCGCCTGCCTGGCACCAGGAGACTTCTCAGGGCTGGGGCGGGGGACCATGCCTTGGCTACCACGGGAGCGGAGTGCCGCCCTCGGGGAGACCTGCTTTTGAGACCCTGCTCCTCTCGAACTGAGTTTCAGGAATGGTGTTGAGGTTGCCAGTGGCCTTCTTCTAGCCGCTGTGACTCCTGCTCAGAACCGCGTGTAACTTAGTGTGGACTTCCAGCATCCGCCAGCATCCTGCTCACCGAGTAACTAATAGTGAGATGTGGATGACAGTGATCCCTCCCAAAGGCAGTAAGGCCTCCAGCAACCAACCCGCTATTGCTAAGCGTCTACTTTCACATAGTGAAAGGAATACAAAAATGAATAATTAAAATAGTAAGAAAACCCCTCTCATATTCGTGGCTCCCTATTCTCATGAAAATAACGGATAACATTTAAGGAGGGCTTGCTGTATGCTAGATACATTTGTATACATGATATTAAATTCTCACTACAGTCCTCTAAGGATAGGCAATATTATTCCTATCCAACAGGTGAGGAAATTTAGGTTCAGAGACGTTAAGTAACTTGCCCAATGTCATGCAGCTAGCTAAGGATCGAATTTCTAAGCCTTGGCCTTTTTTTTTTTTAACTAGATTTTATTTTTTTTAAAAGCAGTTTTAAGTTCACAGCAAAACTGAGCAAAGATGCAGAGAGTTTCTCTGCCTCCTGCCCCAACACAGCCTCTCCCCTGTCAACATCTCACCAGAGTAGTGCATTTGTTACAATTCATGAACCTGCATTGACACATCATTATCACCCAAAGCCTGAACTTTACATTTGCTAAGGCTTGGCTTTTAACCACTATGTCAATCTCCTACCCTGATTGAAAGCCACTTTCCTGAGGAGGGGAATCAACTGGGACATTTTAAGGATGTGTAGAATTTCCAAAGCAGGGGGTGGGGAGGGTGTTTCAGGCAGGAGAGTTCTATAAAGACACAGAGGGGTTTTCAGTGTACTTGGCAAGTTAGACTTGAGGCCCCAAATTTTAGTCAGTCAGTTGAGTATCAACCTCATGAAGTTTGTCCTGAGCAATAATAGCCATGAAATCAGGAGTTTAGTATGCAAGGTTTATTTTTTGAGTACCGAGATAAATATATAAATCTTTGAAAAATATTTGGTCATATCCCACAAAAATTATCCCTAGAGCCCCCAGTGGTGGTCATGCCCCATTCTGGAAGACACTACCATAGGGAATTACTGGAGGTACCCTGTGGAGGTAGGATGAGGCCACTGTTGAGCAAGGATCATCTAGGCCCCAAGTAAGTGGCTTGCTGCTGCTCATAAATCTCTGAGCCACAGACCTACCAGCACATTTGATCTTATCTTTACTGGCTGGTAACATTTTGGTGGCTCCCTGTTCTCTTCTGGATAAAGAGTAAATGCCTTTGTATAGACTACAAGGTCCTTTGGGATCCTGGGATAGGCCCCATCAGGGTGATAAAGAGAGGGAGACAGGAGATAGGGACGATCTCCTGGAGGAAGTGACATTTGAGCTGAAATCCAGCCGATTTATTGAAGAGAGAGGTGATGGTGAATAGCTTCTTAGATAGAAGGAACAGTATGTGCAAAATTCCTGAGGCAATAAGGAACAAAGTGCATGTGAACACCTGGAAGAGGCACATGAGGAAGAGTCAGGGAGAGGGGTTTGCAGGGGGCCAGACCCTGCCTGTAGTTCCTGGACACATCACAAACACTGTGATCTTAATGCTGTGCCTTATGAGGAGCCACTTAGAGTTTCAAGTAGGGTGTCTTCTATTCAGTTACGGGAATAGTAGAGTGCTGGGGATTTTATAGAACAGGACTCTGTGCCTGCCATCAGGAAGCTTATATTCTTTCTTTTTCTTTTTTTTTTTAGTTGAAGTATAGTTGATTTACAATGTTGTGTTACAGGAGAGTGATTCAGTTACATATTTTCTTTTTCATTATAGGTTATTACAAGCTATTGAATATAGTTCCTTGTGCTATACAGTAGGATCTTGTTTATTATATTCTTTTTAAAACAAAAGTTATGCATACACGTAGTTTAAAGAAATAACAAGTATTACAAGGTTTTCTATGAAAACAGAAGGCAGTCCACTACCCTTTTCCCCCATTTCCACTTTTCCAGAGGCGTCTGTTTTCAACTCTTTTAGCTATGTTTTAGGTTTATCTCCAGTATTTCTAACTAACCTGCTTGTTTTGCCAGTTCTTGATCTTTCTGTTTTAAACACTATCTTTCGATTTTCTACTATGGAAGATAAAGTTTTAATTCTCTTCCCCATCACCTGCCCCACCATACACCTGCCCAGACTGCCATCATAATTTTGGTTAGTTCAGTAGTCATTGTTCACGTTACTGTATATGAGCTATGGTTACTTTTCCTTTCCTGTACCACCTTTTTGTTTTCCCTGTAGTTAATAATTGTCCTGTTTTGTCACTTGCTTAGTTTGTGTGTGTTCCAGTCTCCACCAATTACCTAAATCTCTTCTCAAGATGTTCCTACAAATCAGGTGTCTCAGGTTGGTATCTCTGGAAGTGGAGGTGGGGATAGAGATGTTTATTAGGGATCAACACTTATGAAAGGAAGTGGGCAAAGCAGGACTGGACAGAGGGAGAGGAACTGCACCGAGGCCTGGGAAGCCTCTGCCCGACTGGCAGTATTGTCTGTTGGAGTGTCCTGAGCCCCGTTGAAATGGCCAGGCCTTTATGCTCTGCCTGATTCAGACACTAGTGTGGGCTCCCCATCCTCCCCTCCCTTTCCCCGCCAAAGATCTGATCTTGCGCAGGGCAGCTCTCTGCATTGGAGACTGACCCCGAAGGAGCTCACAGTCGGTGTGGTCTACTATCCAGATTCCCCACAGCCGGGCGGCAAGCCTTTCCTTGAAGGGGGCTCTGGGAGGCACATCTCCATAACTACCACATTATATGTTCTGTCAATTCCCTCTTCCTGAAGAAACTTCTCTTGGAGTCTTCCTTCTGCTCCAGTCCAGAGTGTTTGCCCTTTATACCTGGCGAACAGCTATCATTCTGAGCCGGGAAAGGCCCAGATTTTATAGGATTTAAAGTTTATACAATCTGGGGGCCCTTTAAAAAATCCAAAATTAGGTATAATTTATTTGGATCGATAAATCAATATATTCTTGGAGCTTGAGATCCCTTGGAGACTCAGGACCTTTTCTTCTGAGCTCTCATTGGGCAGTCTAGCACAAATGCTTTGTCATTGGCTTCTCCCACCAGCCCAGAGAACCCTCTGCAAATCCCAGCACTCCCAGCGGCCCCCAGAAGTGCCAGAACCTAAAGCTTAGGCTTCTAGGTAACCCTGCCTGATCCTGGGATCGTCTTCACAAGCATCCCTCACCTCCTGCCTGTGTTGGATTTTTCTCAGTCTGCTTCTTTCTTTACTCCCTCCTTTTGGTGGAGCACTGACTCCAACAGTTTCTCGGGAAAGAGGGTGTGGGAGGTGACATTTTTGAGACCTTGCAAATCTGTAAATATCTTCATTCTGCCTTCACCCTTAATAATTTGGCTCAGTACAGAATATATGAAAACTTTTAGAATGGTGCCTGGCACATCGTAAGCGCTATAGGAGTTTTGCTGTCATTATTATAAAAAACTCTCATTGGAGATTATTTTCTTTTAGTGCTGCTATTGAGAAATCCAAAGGCATCCTGGTTCCTGGGACTTCTATGGAGTCTCTTTTCTTCTTTGGAAGCTGCAGGGTCTTCTCTTTCCCCCCCAGGTTCTGACATTTCACGATGGTGCCTTTGGAACAGGTCTGTTCCCACGCATGGCACCGAGCCCTTGGAGACACCTTTCAACATAGGACAGTATGTCCTTCTGTTCTGGGAATTTTCTTTGATTTTTAATTCATGACTCCTCTGTTTTTTCTGCTTTCTCTTTCTGTAATTTCTATTATTCAGATGTTGAGTGTCCTGGACCAGTACTCTAATTTTCTTTGTTTTCTTTTTCTCTCCGCTCTTCTATCTCTTTTCATTTTACTTTCTGGAAGATTTCCTCAAATTTGTCTTCCAACTCTTCCATTGAATTTTTAATTTGCTAGGGCTTTATGTTCTTGATGTTTGTTTCTTTTTAAAATAACAGCCCGTTCTTGCATCTTGGATGCAATATCTTGATGTAACAGTAGATCCTTCTTCTTGGCCTCATCAGACTAGCTTTGAGAAAGCTTTTTTTAAATGAAGTATAGTTGATTTACAGTGTTGTGTTGGTTCCTGGTGTACAGCAAAGTGATTCAGTTACGCATATATATTCTTTCTCGTATTCTTCTCCATTATGGTTTGTTATAGAATGTTGAATATAGTTCCCTGTCCTCTACAGTAGGACATTGTTGTTTATCTATTTTATTTTATTTTTTTTAATTTTTATTTATTTATTTATTTATTTTTGGCATAGTCGGCAGGTACGAATTGTTTATCTATTTTATATACAGTAGTTTGTACCTGCTAATCTGAAACTCCTAATTTATCCCTCCCCCACTCCCTTTCCCCTTTGATAACCATGTTTGTTATGTCTGTGAGTCTGCTTCTGCTTTGTAAATAAGCTTGTTTGTGTCATATTTTAGATTCCACGTATAAGTGATATTTTACAATATTTGTCTCTCTCTGCCTGACTTACTTCACTTAGTATGATAATCTCTAGTTCCATCCATGTTGATGCAAATGCATTATTTCATTCTTTTTTATGGCTGAGTAGTATTCCATCATGTATATGTATATACCACGTCTTCTTTATCCATTCATCTGTTGATGGACATTTAGGTTGCTTCCATGTTTTGGCTGTTGTAAATAGTGCTGCTGTAAATATTAGTGTGCATGTATCTTTTTGAATTAGAGTTTTCTCTGGATATATGCCCAGGAGTGGGATTGCTGGATCATATGGTAAGTATATTTTGAGTTTTTTAAAGAACCTCTGTACTGTTTTCCATAGTGGCTGCACCAATTTACATTCCCAACAATAATGTAGGAGCTTTCTCTTTTCTCCTCACCCTCTCCAGCATTTGTTATTTGTAGACTTTTAATTTATTAATTTATTTATTAAATGGAGGTACTGGGGGTTGAACCCAGGACCTTGTGTGTGGTAGCACATGCTCTACCACTGAGCTGTACCCTCCCCGCTGTAGACTTTAAGGATGGCCATTCCAACCAGTGTGAGGTGATCCCTCATTGTAGTTTTGATTTGCATTTTGAGAAGACTTTTTCTGACCCCCTTGCCCAGAGAGCAGAGCCATGGCTGCCAGCTTTCTGGGAGGCAAGCTGGGAAACAGGCTGGGGGGACTCTCAGCCTTTACAGTGTTACTTCATCTCCTGATTTGGGAGAGACCTCTGCCCTCCACTGTGCCTGTGATTTCCCACTCCAGTGATCCTTTTCAATTCTCTCTAGAGAGTAAACCTCCAGTTTTCTGCCAGGATTGGGGAAGAGACCTAGGGACCTAACAATTCTGGTCCCAAAACAGCTTCTAACCTCTTCTCCTAATTTCATCACTCCTCCCCCCCGCTCCCCCCCCCCCCCCCGATTTAGCCTTTTGGGGAAGTCTGATCTAAACTGGGTTGGTTCCCCTTCCCCATATCCAGCTTAGGTGACAGTTTTCTTGAATTTGCTGTATAGTTACCACCCAGCCACCTGTTTTCCAGCTTCCAAATGCTGTGCTCTTTCTCCTCGTCTTAGTGGGTTTGTGCGTTAAACAAAACCTCTTTACTGTAGTTTTAGTGGAGTTTGGGGAGGGAGTGAAATTAGGTGCGTATGTTCAATTTCACATAATTTTCAGAGCTTCCATTTTCACCTAAACCAGTAAACAGATTAATAATTACAGATTGTGAGAGCTACAGAGGAAACAAATGTAGGATCAAGACAAGAACTATGGCCGGACGACTCAGACTACAGAAATGCAGAGTCGTATCTTTAAAATATGTACCTTGCTTTGGTATAGGAACGTGCATGGAGTTGGAGGCAGTGAGGAAGCCAGTGGAGATCAAGATGAATGCTGGGTTGGATTGGAAAGGTGATGGCTGAAGAGCTGGAAGGAGCCATTTAGGATATAGATACATTGTAACCTCCAAGAGGGCAGACACCATGTCCATTCTGTTGCCTGCCATGTATATATGCCCAGCTGTCTGGCTACCAGAGACACTAGATAAATGTTTGTGAATGGACATGGCAGGTGAGGAGGAGGGAAGAGATGAGAGTGACCTTGAGGTTTCTCCCTCTAGTGTAGACCTGGGAGGTCAACTAAGGGCTGTGGAGTGTGTGGCCAGAGGGAGCCACAGAAGACCTGGGAGAAGGGGAATGACCAGCAGCTGAGAGCCTGCACACAAGACCTGCATCACATGCCCCCTCACCCTCCGTCACACTCCATTCTGGCCGCTCCAGTGGTTCCCTCTGCCTGACCCATCCTCCTGTAGTCTTGGCCCCTCACCTGGCCCCTCCACACTCCCATACTGGCCTCAGGAGGCTACAGTCTGATTATTAAACCATGTGCTTTTTTTCTGCAGAACTCTTACATCAGTTTGCAATTGTGTGGCCATTGGTAGGATTCTGGGTTTGATGTCAGATTCCCTCATAGAGTGGGAACATCATGAGGGATGGAACCTGTCTGTTTATTTGCCAGCACCTGGGACTGGGCCTGGCATACAGAAAGGGGGTGTGATACAATTTTTAAAAAATATTTATTTATTTATTTTCATTAAGATATAATCAACATATAAAACTGTATTTGTTTTACTGGATTCCATATTTGTATATTGTGAAATGATTACCACAATAAGTTTAGTTAGCATCCATCACCACACATAGTTACAAAATTTTTTTCCCTGTGATGAGAACTTTTACCATCTATTCTCTTGGCAACGTTCAAATATACAGTACTGAACTGTTACCTGTAGTCATTTGTTGAACCAGTAATTGTTGAAGGAACCAAATGAAAGGAGGTGTCACTTTGCAGAGATGGTGGCATGGAGAAGAGGTTGAAGGATAAACCATGGAGGAGGTATGACAGCGACTTGGGAGGGAGAGGGCACAGCTGGAGCACAGGCGAGTGGCAGAAGTCCTGAGAGGAAGTGACAGGTCTCAGTCCCTGCTGGGCTTGAGTTGAGTGAAACCAGCCCTGAGCCTTGACCTGCCTCTGAGCTCTGCAGACTCAGGTGCATATGAGTGTCTAACTCCAGGCCTGATGAGATAAGCTAAGAACTATGCTATGGGCATAACCCCTAGTGAGAGCATCAGGGAAGGCTTCCTGGAGGAGGATGCCCTGGAAATGGACTTTGAAAGCTGAGAGGACATGGCCAGGAGGAGGGGAGTGATTCAAAGGCCTCTAAGGTTTTAGATACATTGATCAGTGTTCAGGATTTTGGAGGGTGGACAAGGACCTGTGAGGGGGCCCAGGGTGAGAGGCAGAGTATGGCATGGGTCTCAGGCTCACTCCTCTTTTGGAAGGGCCCTCACCCACTCCTGCCGCCCCACCACTGCACACCCCAGCCTGGGTTCCCGGCCACTGAGACCAGGCTGTCCTGGCCCCATTCCTCAATTTCCCGCCTCGGTGGAGCCTCTTCCCAACCAAGGCTGCCCTCCTCTTCCACTCAGGAACCTCATTCCCTCCCTTTAGCTCCCCCAGGGAGTCTTCTAGGATTTTCTGTGCTGGGTACTTCTACAGATCTCTCTCTCACCCTCCTTGTGTTTGGTAGTGTACCCTACATTTTAAAGAGGAGAAAACTGAGGCTCACAAAGCGCCCACAGTCATGATGGGGGCGTTAAAGCTGGGTCTGCTAACACAACCCCATTCTCCTCACTGCACCCCAGAGGCCAAGCATGCAGGCAGGAGCTTGGGGGATCAAGGCTGCTTCTCCTAGCCAAAGCTCTCTTCTGGGTGCCCTGGTGGGGGTCATATTGTATTAACAGGAGAGGTACAATAGAGCACAGTGGTTAGAATCATAGACCTAAGAGCCAGAGTGTTTGGGTTCAAGTCATCTCTGCTGCCTACTATACCTCAATTTTCACTTCTGCAAAATGGGATAATACTACTTACCTTATAGGGTTATTGTGGGTATTAAATAAGGCAAATAGAAAACAATGACTGTTACTATTATCTCCTTTTCTATTCTTTTTCTTAATGAGGTTTTGCTTTTTTTTTTAATGTTCTATTTATTATTTAATTATTTTTTATTTTGGTGGGGGGAGGTAACTAGGTTTATTTGTTTTTAGGGGAGGTGAATGGGGATTGAACCCAGGACCTCATGCATGCTAAGCAAGTGCTCTACCACTTGAGCTATATCTTCCCCCTATTATTTCCTTTTCTGAAGGCCCTCTGCTCAGTCAGGGTCTGCTGTTTCTCTGACTCTGGTCACTGGCGGGAGGGAGGTTCCTCTCTGCTCTAGCCTGAGGATTGAAGACAGGATTTCTTCACTACTAGTAATTTCCTACTGTCTCCATTTTATAGATGAGGAAGTCAGGCTTCAGAAAGGAGAGGTCATTTGCCCAAGGTCACACAGAGACAGAGTCAGGAGTAGAACTTGAGCCTACTAGACCCTGAACCTGGCATCTTCCCCCTGCACCAGCTGCCTCCCAGCATGTTAACCCCTCTGTGGGCAGGACAGGAATGTTTCCTTCACTAGAGAAATCCAGAATGCTCTTTGTCCAGGTCAAAGGCGTGCACAAACCCCTTATATCCAGGAATGAGGCTCAACCCCTCTCCCTCATCTCTTGTGCTAGGCTGGAGCCCAGCCCACAATTGCAGTTTGGGAGCTAGTGACAGACCCACCCCCACCCCAATTCCAGTGGACCTTGAGGATGTTGGCAGGTGGGGAGTTGGCACAGAGGGCAGACACAGGCTGGTAAGGAAAGTGAACCATGGGCTCTGCAACCAGGTGGCCCTGGGTTTGAACTCAGCTTCTCCACCAGTTTACTGGGTGACTTTGGCTACATCACTTCACCTCCTTGTGCTCCATGTTATTCAGTTGTAAAGTAGGTGGAATAAAACCTCTTCTTAGGGCTCTTGCGAGGTTGCCGCCTCAAGGTTGGTGCCAGTAGGCACCCAGGACATATTGAGTGACCGACAGACTGACCATATACATGTGGAAGGTTTGTTAGCACAGGGCCTGGCTCAGGAATGGCGGCTTCGGAGGATTGGTTCCTTGGTACTTGGCCTTACCCTGTGCTGCCCCTTAAATGCAACCTCCTCTCTGCAGTCCTTCTGTCCTTTCCTGCATGGGTCCTCAGGATGCTAGGCGCTGCTGCTGCCCTCCTCATCTCCCACTTATAGTACCCCCAGTGCCTTCCAGCCAAGCCCATCCCTCAGCTTCTCAACATGTCCCTCATTATCCCATCTCTGGCCCTGCTTATGACCTCAGACCTGAATCTCATCTCTTTTCAACATCTTATATTTGCCCTCAACCACAGTTACTTGTTGTCAGAACATTTACTGAGTCCAGTACAGCATCCCACAGTAGAGGCCTGGTTGGATAAATTATAATACATTAATACTGTACAATGATGGATATCCATGGTTGCACAGCAGCCACAAACTTAACCTCTGTGGACTCAGAATGCTTGAATTCAAATCCCAGCTCGACCACTCATTAGCTCTGTGACTTTGGGGAAATTACTTTTCTGTGCCTCAGTTTTCTCATCTATAAAGTGGGGTAACAATAGTATCTACCTGGTATAGTTACTGTAAAAAATTAGCAACCTGGAATGGGAGCTCTATAAAGGCAAGAATTTTGGTCACTCATTCATTGCTGTATCCCCAGTGCCTAGCCTAGGGCCGGACACAAAGAAGCTACTCATTAAATATTTGTTGAACAAATCTGTGGAATAATGAGATAATTTACATAAAGCAGTGCTGTCCAACAAATATAATGCAAGCCACATATGTAATTTTAAGATTTTTAACAGCCATATTAAAAAGGCAGAATTTATTTTAATCATATACATTTTAATATATCCAAAATATAATTATAACATGAAATCAATATCAAAATTGTTTGAGATATTTTCTATTCTTCTACTAAGCCTTGGGAATGTGGTGTTTTACACCTATAGCACATTTCAGCTATAATATCTCTAGCAATGTAATAAAGCGTATTTCTACTAAAAAAAAGTCGTATTATCAGATAAATATTTTTATTTAAAAATGTAATTAAAATAAAATAAAGTTTAAAACTTAGTTCTTCAGTAGCTACCAGCCACATTTCAAGGGCTGAGTAGCTACATGTGGTTAGTGGCTACCAGGTTGGGATAGCACAGATATGAAGTGCCCAGCACAAGCTAAGTTCTTAATGAAATTTAGCCATTTTTACTGGTGATGTGAAAGATGTGTGTGCTTGACTTGAAGTTGAGTGAAACCAGCCAGTTGCTGGGCACTGGGCACATGATTTCACTTGTGCAAGCAAAGAAAAACCCCACCCCTGAACTATTTATATATGTTAACTAGGTAACCAGATGTAAGCAGAAGCCTTTTTACCAGAGCTCCAATCCCAATCCACAAAAGCAGCAAGGAAAAATGAAATGTACAACCACAGATGCCGGCCGAGGAGGGGGGCCCCGGACAATGGAAGGCCTTTGTGTTGGCTCCATGAGGAGCTGGGGAGCTGAACTGCTTGGATAAAGGAGGGAGAATTTGAATTTCCCAAGTCAGGGATGGATGGGCGAGTGGGAGGATGGAGGAAGGGCCAGGGGGCACCCCTTATCGGCAGGGGTGGCTGAAAGGACTTTCAACCTATCAGAAATGCTGCTTAAAATTGCTGCATAGGGTGCAACGTGAACCCTTCAAGGAAACCCCAAACCCTCCGTGAAGTCTACTCGGCTGACCAATGTCCTGTGTGCATGTCAGGATAGAATCCAGAAAGAGGCTGAGACCCTCATCTGGGTCAGAGGAAAGACGGCAAGGGTAGAACCAAGGGCCAGAGACTGAAGAGATACTTGGGCCCACCTCTGTCCCCCCTCGCCCATCTTGGGGCTCAAAGAAATCTGGAGGTGACATTTGCCTTCCCATGGTTTGTGCAGGTGGTGGTTTGAGCCAATCTCAGTACCTCTGCTACATCGCAGAGGTAAAGGGGACCTCAGAAGACACGGGGACTCCTCTGTAAATGCCCAGAAAAAAGCCTGGAGGGGTCCACACCAACATAGCGGTGGCTGCCTCTGGGAGGACAGAGATGTTCACAGTTGCTCTCTTATCTATAACCCTTAAATTGTTTCAAAGAACATTCTCATAGTGAGCAGGCAGTACATTTATGTGTGGAAGGCAAAGAAAACACTCCCCCTGCACCTCCCTCATTCAAGGAATACAGGGCAGTGTGGAAATTTAGAACGTATGAGCAGGCAAGTAATAAACAAGTCATTATGTGACCAGCAGTGCCCACTCTGTCCTCAACTGCTGCTAAAACTCTCTGGGGAAGCATCAGCCTCTGGCTGGTCCCCTGCAGTGCAGGCCCTGATGGGGACCCCATTTTGGCCTAGCCCCAGAGCCAAAGGCCAAAGTAGCCAAAGTTTCCATTTAGGGCCTGGGGGCTGTAAGGGGTGTTGGCCCACATGCCAGGAGTGGAAATGGGGCTCTTGCTTTGGCACAGGGCCTACTGCGGGCCCAGGGATGTCTGGGCTGAGTAGGGCTGTGCTAGGAGCCCACCCATGGTACCGTGGACACTGCCTTCTCTGGCAGAGGTCAGGAGTTTGGACAACTTTGTAACCATGAGCAAGTTACCTGACCATTCTGAGCTTCAGGGTTTTTTTGTAAAACATTGTGAGGGTTAAGTGAGATGACATAAGTGATCTCAGTAAGAATAAAAACATTCCAGGAACTAGTCTTTGCTCAGTGAAACCTCTAGCCCTGGTGAACGAGGTGAGAGCGGATGAAGTTTTTTCCTCTTAAACATAGAGTGGGAGATGGGGTCCCAAGGGCCAGTTTTGTCTAGTAGGAGCAGAAAGAGACAGTTACTGGGGCTCCTCTGCGGCGGTGGCACCAGAAGGGAAGCTGGACACTTCCAGAGGTTCAGTGGTTAGAAATTGGTGGATGGTGGGCCGGGAGTTGGCAGCTTTAAAGACTGGGGCATATCATGGGGACCAGACTAGTGTGGAGGCAGGTTTCTAGTCCTCACTCTGCCATCGGTGTGGCCCAGCAAGTGCTACTGGGACTCACAATAGTATGGAGTTTTTTAATGCAGCCATCAGGCTCAGACCACCCAAGCTCAAGTCAAGTTTAGTTACCTGCCAACTATGTGATTTGGGGCAAGTCACTTAACTCTCTTGTGCCTCATTCTCCCATCTGTGAAATGGGAATAATGATGTTACTGGCTGTGAGAACTAAGTAATTCACGTAAAGCATTTGGAAGAGTAGAAGACTTATAATGAAGGCTCAGTAAGGATGCAGAGTTGTTACTATTTCCTATCTGCATCATTAAGAGTGGCAGATGATCCCCGAGGTTATTCCTGGTTTTAAAAGTCATCTTTCAAGTGTTTGACCTAGACTTCTTAGAAGGCAATTTAAGACCCATCCCTCCTGTTCAGTTCTTACCTGTGACCCTGAAGAATGACAAAGCTTTTGAACAACTGAAAAAAAAAATTATCCTCTACCCACTGCATTTTTGTGGGAAAGTGAACATTTCTGCTGTGGTCAGTAAATAGTGCTCCAACCTTCCAGTCTACAGCTCAGTCCATGCTGATAGTTCACATTCACATTTTCAAGCCCAACTCATTCATGAATTCACACAAATTCAATGTTATCTGAGCCAGTTTGCCAAACAGTCATGGTTTGGGAGCCAGGAGCCGGATGGGCTTGTGCTGGACTCCTGGCTACACCACCACAGCATGCATGACCTTGTAAGACCTCAACCTCTCCAAGACTCAGTTCCTTCACCTGTAAAATGGAGAATTACTTCCCACTTCTCATCAGCATTGAGGATAAAATGAAACAATCTACAGAATCAGGACTGTTTTCAACTGCAACTAACAGATTACCTGACAAAAATAGAGGCCTTTCACTATCTCACATGAATATCTGGAGTCTGATAGCTCTAAAACGAGCTCAGTAGCTCGGTGCTGCCCCAGGCTTTCTGCTCTGTCATCCCCTGTGTATTGGCTACATAGGACTTATGGTCACAAAGGAGTTGCTGCAGCTCCAAGATTCACATCCTCATACCTCTCCCAAGGGGACAGCAACAAGTTTTTCTCCTCTACAAACTTTCTTCCTCAAGAAAATCTTCAAACTGTAGTAGGCACAAGAATCACCTCAACAGCTTTTAAAAACACAGTCCTGGGCCCCCTGACCAGCAATTCTGACCCTGGGTCTGGGGTGGGACTCCAGAATGGCACTGCTCACAAGTTTACAGGTGTGCTGAGGTATCGCCCCAGAGAGTTAATGGTGGCTTGCCTTGTTCCTTAAGGAAAGGATTAAAGTACTGACACTTTACTTGGGATATGTAAGACCAGCGTGATGAGGGTGAGGGAGAAGGGAAGACACAGTGCACGAGGTGGGATGAATTATGCACTGGCTATTGCTGCCCAGCAAGCTGCAGAGACACAGTAGGCCATTGAGCGTGAGTCTTCACTTGGCCCAGAAGACTTTTCTAGAAGGGCTAAAAGGAGGAACCTTGGAGAGGGAGGAGGCAGTTATCAGCACAGTTCCCTACCCTTCCACCTATTTCCTTTTTCAATGGCTGCCTCTGGGAAGCTTATGTCTCTACAGTTCTGGACAAGATCAACCAGCCGCTTGGCTGCCTTTTAGGAAGCCACAGCTCATGGCCAGGAGTGGCTTTTTATCGAAGTCTGAAAGTGGAGAAGCAACTTGGTGCAGGTGGGGTCCAAATGAGAGTGCTGAAGAGGCAGCTGAGGAATTGAGGGATCTCATAGTTCCTGTCCACTGCAGGTATAGCAATGTAAACTGGCTGGGTCCAAAACAGATTTTTCAAAATTGAGCCAATAGGATTTATCGATGGATTGATCATCCATGGACTACTGGACTGGGAGAGAGAAATTAAGGTCTTGGTGATGATTGTGCCATTTACTTAGATGGGGAAATCTTGAAGGAAAGTGACTTTGTTAGGAAAATTAGTAAAACTTTGGCACTGTTAGATTGGTGAAGTCTATTAAGTGGTCCATGTCTGGATCTGAGGGGAGAGGTTCTGTATAGAGACAAGAATTTGAGTCATTGTTACGTAGATGGTATTTATAGCCAGAATACTGGTTGCGGACACCTAAGAAAAGAAATTGGTTAAGAGGACAAAGAAGATGAGGCAGAATCTTTTCTGACTCTAGTAAGATGTACACCACTGTGGCTTGTCCTTACTGGAGTGGGTTAACGAGAGAATGAGAGGAGAGGAAGTGGTGATGGAGAGTACAAACAACTTCGCTGAGTAACTTTGCTGTAAAGGGGAGCAGAGAAATGGGGTGGTGGCTCACAAGGGCCACGGGGGGATGCTTTTGAGGCTTAGTGTGTTTGTATGTGAGAATGGTCCAGCAGAGAGAAAGGAGACATCAGCATGGGTTTAGTTTTAGAGGAGCTGAGAGGGATGGCTGTGGATGACAAGTTAAAGGCCTAGACTCAGAGAGCAGTTCCCCTATAAGAGAGGATGCAGAGGGGTACACACTATGGTGGGGGCGGGAAGATGAGGGAGCTCCTCTCTGACTGCATCTTCCATGACTATGAAGTTTGAGGGGAAGTCATCAATGAGAAGACCAGGGTGTTGAGGATGGGAGATGAAGTGAAGGTGTGAAGTAGGTTATCTGAGAGGAAAGGTGAACGTTGTAGGGAAGTGTAGGAGAGGGAGGTTGGTAGTGTTCAGGGCCCATTTGAAATGCAGTCAAACTATGAAGGGAGTCTGGTTAGAATAGTGGTGGTGTCTTCAGCTGTTTGTGTGCAGGTGCAGCTAAGTGCTGGTTAAGAGTGATGGAGGAGGGAGAAGGTTGCTGAGTGTGGTTTTAGTGCTGGACAGTGGAACCTAAGTTGGGTAAGAAGGGAAATGGAGACATAAGAAAGGAAGGGACTGGTAGGGAAAAGGTGAAGAGGGTCAGTGAATTGGGAGTTTCAGTAAGGTTGGGAGAGACTAAGGTTATCATGTAAAGGCATTACTATAAAGTTAACCATTCTAAATACCAAAAACAAGTGAAAAAAAAAAAAAGAACTAAAAGAAAAATACATACATATGGTCTGTACACTCAAGTCTTGGAATACATGTAAACATAACAAAATAGTATGATGAATCAAGGCCAAATATTTCTCATTAAAATTTGTTTTTTTGGGGGAAGGTAATTGGGTTTATTTAGTTTTTTATTTAAGTGCTGCTGGCAGTCGAACCCATGATCTCATGCATGCTAAGCATACACTCTACCAGTGAATTATGCCCCTCCCCCCAAATATTTCTCAACACATCTCCAGATTATATTAAATGAGTAAGTGAGGTAGAGAAATGTACAGTATGCTATCTTCATATAAGAAAAGGGGAATATAACATTATTTATGTTAAAAAAAATTTTTTTAAAAGAAAAGATTCAATCAAACCAAAGGGTCACTCAATGGGGAAGGAGGGAATAAGGTGGAGGATGATATAGGAACAGAAACTAGACTTCTCTGAATATATCTTGTTCTGTAGGTTAGACTTGGAATTATGTAAATATTTTACATAAATAAAATTAAACTAAAACAAATTCTTAAAAAATGGAAAAATAAAACAGGTTAATGTTAATGTGTATCCAGTTAGGAGCAAGCCATAAAGAGAGGAACTATACTAAGTAAATTTAAAACAGAGTAAACTGATTAGCCATGCCAGTGGGAAATAGTTCCAAGAACAAAAAGAACTGCAGACAAAACCTCAAACTGCCTTTTGTTATTCTGATACTGTTGTGTAATACGGGATAAAACAACTGAGTAACTGTGATATTCTAATTTTATAATTTAGGGTACAAAAGAGAACTGAGATTCTCAGTGCTGTGTCTTAGCTCTGCGCATCAAAAAGGCCTAGAAACAATGACCAAAACAACAGCAATGGGCATTCTAGAGCCTAGATTTACCACTCACCACTAAAAGGAATGAGGGATTTTATTCCCCCCTCCACCCCTAGAAATAGCTGACTCCGGAACAGGAAATGTACAAGACAAATCCAGAAAACTCTATCATACGAGATATAGCAAGGAAGTTACCAAATAACTACTATCAAAAGGGTTGTGTCAAAAGGACTAAGGAGCCAACTTGGAGAGGACAAAAATGACAATTTGAGCATCACTGAGTTTAACAACTGCAATGAAATGAAATACAAGTATGTTTTAGTAATCATGTTACTAAAAATATAAAAAACAACCCACCTGTCACTTTTGGAGGATGCGAGTAAACCAACTCATTATTTAAAAACTGGCAAAAGATCTGGACATTTATCCTCTTTTTCCAAAATGAACTGTAATTCTGGGTAACCAAAGAACCAATAAATTAAAGTTTCTCTCTAGAGCGGTACGTCAGGTATTATGAGGAGGAGGAATGGTAAAATGAGAATATTACCATTTTGCAACCTTGGATCTAGGCACTGAACTTCAACGGCTGCAACATATAAAAGGAGACAATCAGACATGATGTCTCCTGATAAACACATATAACATCATCTATGAGGTTTTCTTGCCACTAAATCTGAATCCAATCACACCTCTAGGTCTACTAATTAACATGAAATACAAAGGATAGAGAAACTTACTAAATGACATCATAGAACTATAATAGCAAAATCCAAACTGGGAAAGATACGGAGAGGAACCTATAGGCTCAAAGAAATTCCAAGAAATATGCCAACCAATTATAATATGAGACCCTGTTTGGATTTTCAAATAAATAAATTACTTTAAAAAAAAAAAGACATTTAGGCAATTAGAAATTTAAGAACTTGAATATTTCATATTAAGGAATTAATGTTTTTGGTTATGCTAATGGTATGATTGTGTATTTTTAAAGGTACATATCCTTTAAGGATATATACTGAAATATTTATGAATGCAATGATGTCAGGTTATGGTAAGAGGAATAAAGAGACAGTAGTATAAGACTGGCACGAGTTGATAATTACTGAAGCTATGTAAAAGGTACATGGGGTTTTACATTATTCTACTTTTGAACATATTTGAAATTTCTCATGACAAAAAAAATTTTTTTCCCAAAGTCAAGTAACCATGATTTAGGCACTCACTGGAAACGTGTGATGATGGAGAGGGAAGGAGGTATCTGTGGTAACTTTCAGGATTCTTGCTTGAGGGATGGGTGAGTGGTGGTGCTGGGACCAGCAGGGGAGGTGGGTTTATGAAGAACAAGATGAGTTCCATTTTGGTCATGCTGAATTTGGGGTGCCTGTGGTACATCTACGTGGGACTGCACAGGAGTTGGTGGGAATAGTTAAAAGATGTGGATGGGAGATGAAAATGTGAGTCACTGGATGACATCATAGGAGAAACTGTAGAGAAGGGGGTCTCAACAGGGCCTCAGTGTTCACAAAGCAAAGGCTTAGACAAATGGTGTCTTAGAAAAATGGAAGGCCCAGAGAGAGGTCAAGAGGTTTAAAAGGAGGGAATGCCTGGATGTACACCTCACACGATATACAAAAATTAACTCAAAATGGTTCAAAGACCTAAATTTAATAGCTAAAATTATTTAAAACTCTTAGAAAACACAGGTGTAAATCTTAAGACCTTGGACTAGGTAATGGATTTAGATATGACACCAAAGCACGAGCAATCAAAAATGAAATAAACTGGACTTCATCAAAATAAAAAACCACTGGGCAAAGGACGCTATCAAATAAGTGAAGAAAACCCACAGGATGGGAGAGAATAAAGAATCTAGTATCCTGAATATATAAAGAACCCCTATGCCTCAACAATAAAGATAAATAACCCGATTAAAAATGGAAAATGATCCACAAAAAAAGATACACAAATGGTCAGAAGCACATAAAAAGATGCTCAACATCCTAGTTACCAGGGAAATACAGATCAATACCACAATGAAATACCATTTCATACCCACCAAGATGCCTATAATAAAACAGGAAAATGTGCTGACAAGGACATGGGGAAATTGGATCCCTCATACGTTGCTGGTGGGAATGTAAAATGGCACGGCTGCTGTAGAAGTCACTCAGTTCCTCAAAAAGTTCAACATTAAGAGATACCTTATGACCCGGCAATTCCACTCCTAGATATGTGCCCAAAAGAACTGAACATATGCCTACACAAAAACTTGCACACAACACTCACAGCAGTATTCTTAGTAGCCAGAAAGTAGAAACAATCTATAAACATCCAACTCATCAATGCATAAAATATGGTATAGCCATACAATGGGTATTTGGCAATAAAAGGAATGAAATACATGCTACAATGTAGATGAGCCCTGAAAGCAGCTAATTATAATACCATGTATTGTATGGTTCATTTAGATGGAATGTCTACAATAGGCCCATCTACAGAGCATTGCCTAGGCCTGGGGGAATGAGGGATGACTAATAGGTATGGGGGTTCTCTTTGGAGTGATGAAAACATTCTGGAATTAGATAGTGGTGATTATCGCACAACTTTGTCAATGTAAGAAAACCCACTCAACTGTATGCTTTAAGACAGTGAGTTTTATGGTGTGTGACTTATTTCTCAACTTAAATAAAGGTTGGGGGGGACTTGTGCTCAGCAGTCAAAAGCTCAGTCAAGGGGAGGGTATAGCTCAAGTAGTAGAGTGCATGCTTAGCGTGCAAGAGGTCCTGGGTTCAATCCCCAGTATCTCCTCTAAAAATAAATAAACCTAATTATCTCCCTCCCCACCTAAAAAATGAAAAAATTAAAAAAAATAGTTAAAAAAAAAAAAAGCTGTAGTCAAGCAAGGCGAGTCCTAGAGACACCACAGGAACTGAGTGTAGCAGGAAAGATTGTCTATTCAACAGCCCTTTCCTTCTTCTGTCATAATCTATCCCTCCTCCTAATTAATTCCAATAATTCTGGTTGAATCCTAAACAGATTTTGTGGTTCCATCCCTCTTGCCATGATTGGGCAGGCGATGTACTTCTGCCCAAACACAAGCTGAGGGGCTTCTGGGAAATAATTCATTATTCTTAAGGAGAAAAAGTGAATTAACAGCTCTTCCGTCTCTGAACATTAATGTCAAGTTGAGGTCTGGAGAAGCTGACTTGGAGGATGAGGTAGGGGTGGACATTCTGAGGGCAGCAGAGCAGCAAAGTTGGAAAAAACCATCTGGGTCCTTAGAACCACTCCCAGGACTCTTCTTAGGGAGATAAAACCTCTGCTGTTTAAGCCATTTTATTTCTTTTACTTAAAGCACCCAAATGCAGGTTATTGGCAGCTCATCCCAAATAGACTTGGAGACAGGGCTAAAGGGAAGGGAATCTGTTTTTATATTATCTTATTTTATGAAATTATTCTGTGATTATTTTTAGTCCAGGTCAGGACTGCCACTGATCATGCTATTATGGCTATCTTAAATGTTCATACCAGGTTTTCATGTCTGGCTTCTTGATTTTGGTCCTGAGTGTAGACCAAGCACTCTAATGGTCCACAGCCAGTCGAATCAGTATTTTCCAGGAAGGAGAAAAAAGTCTAAGCTCACCCTACTCATCCTAATTTCTAGGTAACAGGAAAAGATGATTACTACTGAGTATAACCTCAGCTAGTCACTACACAGGACTGATCCAAAGATTAAATGAGATCATGTGGAAAAACTCCTACCATGTCCATGGCTCAACACATCTCAACAATCTGAACTCTTATTTTGACAAGGTAGCCCCAACTGTGGCTTTCTCAAATTCTGCAACTTCTGGGCAAATATCAAACTGCCACATCCCTACTCCTAACAGCTGTAATGGGCTCCACTCTGGAAGATGACACCATCCCTGAATAAAAACTAACAACCTATAGCCTAGAAATATTTCAGCAATAACAAGAGGTAAATGCCTGGATATTGCCTAACTGGGCAAATTTTACTTTACCCAAAAGGTGCCCCCTAAAAGAAGTCAACGTCAGAAATTATTTTTCACTAAAGTTGGGGGTTTGAACTGGGACCTTGCTACTCATGAGATGTACACATAACCGCTTTTCTTTAGCTGTGCACATACCCTGGATAGGTTTCTTCATCTGAGCTGTTTCCTCATCTGTAAAAAGGGTGTTAACGCTTACATTACACAATTGTCTCAAAACTGAAGATTGGAGATAATCTATAGAAAACTTATCAAGGAAGAGCTTAACTGATATAAAAGCTCCACCTATTTGATTAAAGAGATAAACAAAGCAAGGTTTTTTTTTCAGTCTCCAACTTACTTTACTCCCCTCAAACAACAGAGCTGAAAGCAAATCCAAATTGCAAGCATCAACTTATTACAAGTTCTATTTCCTAACAGATAACTTCTTGCTTCCTAGAGGAAAGAGGTTTTCTGCAGGGTCTCTAAACTAAAGCAATCAGAAAAGTCCCCATTAACACTTTTGTTTCTGGTACCAGAGCAGGTGACCGGCAAGGACAAGAATTTAACTAATTTGCAGGAGAGCAGGGTGCCATCTGCCTTATAGATCTTATGGCCAATTGTGTAGACAAAGAAGCACTTTCTCCTCATACAAGAACTAGAGCCTTATCTATTAATTTACTAATATTACAGAGGTCTTCAATGTGAATGAAATGGAGAGGCCCTTTTACTGACAGCTACCAGGCCAAATCCTCGGATCAACCAAAAATCTGCATTTAAAAATACGCTTCATGGAGTGCTGCAAAACACAGAAACCACTCTCTCTGCTCCCAGCATCTCACCATCTGTTCACTCCTGGGATCTTTCCTAACTTCACATAGCACTGTGTTCTACAGACGGACTATAAAGATTGACTGAACATGGAATCTCTACACCTCACACCAAAAAGCATCCTGTCCCAAGAGACTTGGAGAAACCAGGCTCCCCCACTCCTGGGAAAAGATTAGAAGCAGCATTCCAAGCCAAACTGTATCCAGCTTTATTAAAGATACTTTTCATAAACAATCATGGTATTTCAGGCAGGACATGGGCAGACAATCGTTAACAGTATACAACAACTTTCAAACTCCCTTTTTCAATGGACTACCAAAATCAGAAAGCCACTATAAAACCCAATGAAGTCTTCATGTGATGCTCTGAACAGGGAAAGTTTAGAGTGAGGGTTGACATTTCACATTTAGCATGTTGTTTAACAACTTTTCACAAGCCGACCCTGACTTTCAGGAAATGGAAATGAAAATGGCAGAATTATCAATCTGAAGATCCACAATCTAAAAAAGGAACTGCTGCTCTTTTGAGGGATGCCATCTCAATGGTGACACTGTAAGTCCAGATTGCTCGACATTACTGATAACCAATTTTTGGGGTCCGGTCCCAACAGGTCTCTGGGTTTAAGGGAGTCAAGTCTATGCTGAAGGAGAGGGAGAAGAGGACATAAAAGCTAATTTTAGTTTTTCCACACCATAAGGCGTGTGTGCCAAGATGGCTAATGTGTGTCAACATCAAGGAATCCCTCCTTCCTGGGAACCAAGAGGCAGTCTCTCAATACTAGACAGGAGAGGTGTTTTTCCCCCAGCAATCCAGCTTTGGAGACATTGTATTAGCAACATGTGCCCTTCTCCAAAAAACAACAATGAAGTGTTCTGTGTGCTAACAACATAGCTTAAAAAAAAAAAAGTAAAACAAAATTCTGCATTTTTATAAAACTTGATAAAAAATAGTATTTCAAACTGTACAGTCACCGGAAGTACACAGTTATCAAAAATGCACACACTTCACTTGGCATCTCCAGCACCTTCAGCTTTCTGTGCCTAAAAGAAAAATAGACAGATTAATACAAGATGTAACTATCTTCATTCATATTTCATTTATACAATTATCTTGCCCCCAAGCCAAAGTTCAGGTTTTAGGTACTTTGACACTGAGACTCAGTACTTCTCTTGAAAATAACTTTGTAGGTCACTTCCCCATCTGGACCTTACTATAAAACTGGAGAAGGGGGCACAGCAACATTACAAGATCTGAGGTTATTCCCAGCTTGAAAACTATGGTGTAGCACGAGTGTGACACCTAAAGACAGGACGAAGATCTCACGCAACAGCTCTCTTTATTGGATGGCAGACTCTTTCAAGAATCCAGATTTAAACTCAGAAAAAAAGAGAAGCAAACTCTGGACTAAAACGCACAATGAAAAAGTAAAATAAGTTATACCTGGTCTGTTTTGGCATCTCCATTTTCTGCAGGATTATTCCCATCCTTGCCAGCATCAGCTTTCCCCTTTTTCCCTTTGGGTACCTTCTCTCCCTTCTAAAAAGGGTGGAGGGGGAAAAAAGATCTGTTTATTGTTTCAAATCACCAGGATACAGTCTGCCAAGCTCTGTACAAGATAGGATTATCTATCATAGATAAGACACTGATAAACTACACATCCTCCCCCAATGATAAAAAAAAAAAAACAAAAAAAAAACAAAACAAAACTCATCAAAACTAGGCCAAATTATCTATAATTTGCTGTGGTCTTCAACATACAAAAATTTTTATCTGAGCATAAATGATAAAAGAACAAGACAGCTTAAATGCTGGAGTGTTTAAAACGCAAGTGCAGAGTTTTCTATAAATTGATGACCAAGTTCTTGGTTAAGGTCCAGTCCTAACTTTTGTCATATATCTCAACTTTGTGCCAACAGATGCGCTCAGGCTTTTATGTAACTCCTAGACACACGTGTTTCACTGTCCTGCTCACCTTTGCAGGGGCCTTTTTAGGCTTGGGCTCTGGCTTTGGAGGAGCAGGTTTCTTTTATTTGGGGGAAAGAAAGGAAAAAGTACATTAGTACAATGGACCAAAGAAGACAATCCACAATACCACAGGCTCATAAGTTTCTCCTACTTTGTAAAGTCTGTGGCAGGCTTTCCATTAAAACTTCCTATCTTCGGAAGCCCACTCAAGTAACATTCAAGTGTCCCCCTTTGGATACAGTCATCACAATTTCAGAACCAGCAAATTCTAAATGGGCAAGAATCCAAAGCAAAGTCATTCAATACCAACCACTGAACATAATTCATGGGAAATAAAAGGAATCGTTTTTCAATGCTTCTCAGTTTCAGAGATAAATATGAAAATTTAAAAGCAGATATACTTACAGCAGATAACCTTGCCGATCTTCTCTGTGGCTATTAAAAAAAAAAAATAAA
The DNA here is from genome assembly GCF_009834535.1 of Camelus ferus. Classification (NCBI taxonomy): domain Eukaryota; kingdom Metazoa; phylum Chordata; class Mammalia; order Artiodactyla; family Camelidae; genus Camelus; species Camelus ferus. The sequence continues at coordinate 18,383,500 of NC_045708.1, read as the reverse complement.
TTACAAATAGGACAGTTGAGCCACTTAAAAAAAGTTTTGGTGCCAATTTGTTCTAGACAATATGAACTGAAGAGAACTTACTTAGGGAAAATTCAGGACTAAGGATATGGTTAACTATCACTAAAGGAGCCCAAGGCTTTGTGAGACTCCAAAAGTGAGAAGACTTACTTCGTCCTTCACCTTGGCTTTATCTCCTTTAGCATCCCCTTCAGCCTATAAAAAACAGACAAAAACTAAGAGTTGCAACTTCTGAAGCAATTCTTAATGATTCACTAAGCGTAACAAACTCCTAAGGGAAAAATATCGAAGGGAATCTTGTACACAACTTTTCAAGGACACACAGATCGTCGGCATGTAGCATTCCCGGCTCCTATGCAAAACCCCAAAGTGCTGAGAAGCTCTAGGAGTGCTCTTTTGTGTCAGCGTCAAGCCCAATCTGGCCCAAAGCGCGTAGGGACCGCTAGTGTTGGAGCTCCAACCGCCCCGGGAAGCGCGCGCAAAGCTGGAGCGAGGCGCGCAGAGAAGTGCAGCCCGCGCCGCCGCGCCAGGCAGAAGCAACAGCTGCAGAAGGAGGCAAACAAACCCCTCCGGAGGCGGGGCCTGAGCACCGTTCCCATGGCAGCCGTCGAGGGAGGGAGACGGGAGGAGTACGCAGCCGGGGAACTCGTGGGCGGCAGCAGCGCGCACCGGCGCGAGTCTGGCGCGCGGGGGCCGTGGGTGGTGCTCGGGTGGAGGTGGGGCCACACCGCGAAGCCCCGCCCCCAGGGGCGGGCCCCCGCCCCCTCACGGCGGCGGTTTTTTGGCGGCAGCGCGATCCCCCGCCCGCCAACCCCAAACACCGCCTTCCCGCCCTTACGGGTTTGAATTGCCCGCCCGCGGGGAGGGGAGGGGACCTGGCGACGGGGGGGAGGGGGCGCGGGGCGGGCACATCGAGCCCAAGGGGAGCGCGATAAACAGCCGCCAACATGGCTCCTCCCGCCGCGGCCGCCGCTCCTCCAATATGGCCTCTGGCGCCCGCGGGCAGCCAAGCTGCGGAGGGTTAGCCCCGGGCCACCTGACACCGCCTCGAGCTACCGCGCCGGGCGGCTGAGTCTACTCCAGCTCGGCGCCAATTCTTGCGTCCCAAAGCCGGGGAAGCGGCGGCAGTAGCATTGGTGGTGGCGGCGGCAGCGGCGGCGGCCCAGCGCCTGGGGCTCTCGCGCCACGTACCTTTCTCTTGGGCATGGTGGCGACTGCGGTGGGACGTAGACACTGGACGCGGGGCTGCAGTGGCGCGCGGGCTTTGGTCGGTCCAGGGGTCGCTCTCGTCTCTTCTTCACACTGCTCGGGCTCCGGGGGGTTTATAAAGTTTTTATAGCGCTGGGAGCCCCGGACCGGTTAGAACCGGATTTCACCTCCCGCCGCCGCTCATTGGCCCAGCTGGGGTCACGTGGGCGGGGTTTAAACTCACCTCCTCTGGAGGGAGTGAGGAGGGGGGCATGGGGGGAGGGCACGCGAGAAGGCAGCGCGCCTAGGGGGTGGGGGCGCAGTGGGGGAGGCGCGCGTCAAAGGCAATAAATGAGCCTGGGGTGGTGCGAGTCGGCTGGCTCCGGGTTTCGGCTCCCGCCAAGAGCTGGCTTTTGCAAACTACCAAGTTCCTTCCACCTTATGCAACCGAGCTACCCACTTCAAGCCGTGCGACACTTAGGGCGCATCTCAGCCGCTTCCCTTCCTGTTCCCGCTGGGGGCCCCAGAAGAAGGGTTTGCTAGGCCTGGCTGCACTGCCCTTACCCGCTGGAGGCGGGAGGAAGCGCGCGGCTTGGAGGCACGGCTGCAGTTTCCAGCGCCAAGGCTGACGCTGAAGTGGGGTAAAAAGCAAGGAAGCCAGCTTGGCGCAGCCGGACGTGCATCCTTCCAAACTGCCACTCGGAGGAAGCCTTTCATGCACCTCACCTAGAAGGCGGTCCACTCGAAGTTGGTGGGGGGGGTGGGGTTCGAGGGAGAGACTACACGCGGAGGTGCCTTTCGGGTGCAGTGGGGCAGGTAGGAGCTGTCCCTTCAGCACCGTTGCTCAGCCGCCTCCCCAAATGCCAACGAAGCCCCCCACAAGCCTGTCGGGAGGCTCACTTTTGCCCCTGTATTCCCGGACCTCAGAACCCCGCCACAGAATGATGGAGAGTGGCCGCCAAGAAGGCCTACTGGCACTCCCCTCCCCCTAAGCTCCACCCGCTTCAGAGACTTAAAGCTCAGCTGCCCCCTTCTCGACACGGCCACCAAGCCTGGGAGCTGCAAACGCAGCTGGCGAAATCCCTCCTTCCACACTGGCAGGCTGGCTTCCTTTCACTTAACGAGGAAAAGGAGCGTGGAGGAAAGTGTCCGGGGATTAGGAAACACGTAGAGGAACAGGTGTTGCGATGGATGGCAAAAGGGCTCTTCCAGGGCTACCCTGTCCCCAAAGCTAGGGATCCTAGAGGTAGCCAAGCGCACCTGAGGGAGGGGTAGACAGCAGCAGCAAAACACGGTCTTCTTCTGTTGCACTGTTTGCAAACAAATTTTACATCTAAGAATTTTTAAAATTCTCTTTGACACCCAAGAGAACACAAGAACAGGATAAATATCCTCAAGTGGGGGGCTTGACTCACAGGTGGGAGGACATTTAAATAGGACCCACCTAGTTTCTTGAGGCAAGGGTTTAGCTGGTTTGTACAAATCACATGGGTATAAAGTAACCATAATGAGTTTATATTAACTATTTGCAGCCCCTGTTCCTGGGCAGCAAATGCTCCCTTAGCCTTACTAATTTCCATTACCTACAGTGCCTCTTGGGGCAGCCCCTCCTCACCCCACCCCACTCTGTACCTTTCCCAGGATACAGGTCCTCAGGCTGAAGAAAGATACCAGCCCCGTTAATCACCTCTGCTTACCCTGATCGTATTAGGGAAAGTCAGACACACAGAGGGGATAGGACTCAACAATCATGCTCACAGGACCGATTCCATTTGCTGCCTCCAGCCCCTCATTCCCGCCTTAATTGTAGGGCTCTGCATTATAGCAGCATAATTCATGCCTCCCTAATTAAGGCTGTCAACAGCCCCATTGTAAAGCTGGAAAATGTACAGCACCTGCTCTCTGGGAACCCTGTGCCAGGGATTGGTAGTGGGGAGTGCCAGGTGTGCATGGGGGACCTGCCAAAGGGTGCATTGATTGGCTTCTCAATCGCAGTGTCTGGCATTTATGCTAGATTTTAAGAGCAGGGATGATGGCCAAGGGGTCTCTTGTGCCAGGTATACAGGCACAGGAAGGGGAGGAGGAGACTGGAGTATATGGAAGTTAGGGGTTTTAGAGCACGCTCTTAGCACTGCTTGCAAGACCCCAACTCTCCCCTAGAGGGAGGTGCTGGGGAAACAGTTTGCAGAAAGTAAAATGGGAAGACTTAACAGAGTAGCATTTGGTTATTACTGGCTGGTGCTCGCTGCTCTGGGGAACCTGAAGCACAGAGTTGCTCAGGCAGACAGCTCTTCAAAGGCACTAATCCTCTCAGCAGCTCTGCAGCGAGGCCTGGTTGGGAGAGGTAAGGGAAAGGACACAACCCTTGACTTGGTCGTCTTGTCCCTGCTGGGCAGACTTGGCCCTCACAAGCTGAGACCCTGCCATGCTGAGAATAAATTGTCTCAGGGCCTACATAGGGGGCCAGGTCAAAAGCCAAGAGAAGCCTCAAAGCCTGAGGAGGTGGGAAGCAGAGTCTGAGATACTGAGGGCAGGAGGCAGTAATTTGGGAGAAGTGCTTGTTTCTGTGCTCTTGGTCCTGATGTGTTCCAGGGAAGGAAGCCTGTGCTGGATTAGATGCACCAGGGCCTATAGGCCTTCTGTTACCCTGTAGCCATGGAGGGGGCCAGTCTCACAGGGGAGTGGAGCCCTGGCCCCATGCCCTGCAAGAGGAGGAGAAAAGCTTGTGTGGGCTGAGTCGACAATAGGTAATTGGATTGTAATCACCCGCCTGGCTTCCGTGCGCCATTGGGGGCGCTGAGCCTTCCAGTGAGCAATCAGCACTGCGTGGTGGGAGGGGGTAGAGATTCAATAGCAAATCCCAGGTGGAGAGCCAAGGGGGAGGAGCAGCAGATGGGCAAATTTTCTTTCTGTCTCTCCCTCCCCTTCCTTGCCCAGATAATGCTGGCTGTCTATTAGCTATTTACCAGCAGATCCAAGGTGGAGCCACATCTTTTGTAGAGGCTAAGATGGATGGGAAAAGGGCTAGGGTTTTGGGGAGACTTCTCTGAAATTCTGTGTGTTGAAGGATATGCTGGTGGAAAAAGAAACTGCAGCTAGAAGCACTGGTAGAGGTGGAAAAGATGGAAGGAGCAGGCAGCAGAAGTGCCGGGTCCTCCTGCTCTTCAAACCTATTGGTGATGAGAGCTGGGTTTAGTGTACTTGTGGGAGACTCTCACCCTCAACCCTCCCCAGGGCACTGTCCCAAGCAGCCCAGAGGTATCTATGGCCAGCAGATCTGGCCTTTGGGGCTCCCTTGCCAAGCAAAGGAAACACAATTCATCATCAAGAGGGAGGTGCCTTTCACCAAGAAAAGAAAGGGGAGTGGGGCCCTGGAGATAGAGGGCAGGGCAAAGTGGCAGGAGGCCAGCCTCAGGCTGATGCAGTGCCCAGACGTGCCAGCCAGTCAGCCCGCTTGAGCTCCAAGGCCTGCAGGAAGCCTTGGACCCGCTCTTCCCGTCTGGCTGATAGTTTGTGCAAGCGTGTCCGTCGGAGCTGGGCGTCCCCACTGGCCTGGAGCCCCTCTTGCAGCAGCTGCTCTGTCACTGCAGCCTGGTCCCTCTCCAGCTGCTGCCTCTTCCGCTCCTCTGCATACATGTCTCGGGCCTTCTGCTAGAGAAAAGTGGGGGTTGGGGTAGGGAGATCATTTTTAAGTGTGGGTGGAATTGGGATAGAGGCGGGGCACAGGACAGGCCAAGTTGAGTGGAACAGTGGGGAGTTTCTACCAGATTTGGAAAGGTTTGGAAGTAGGTGTGTAATGGGTGGTTCCCATGTTGTACAGGCAGGGCTGTGGCAGTTTTGGGTCCATCCTGGTTTGTTTTGGTTGGGAGCATCTCTATTTCTTGAAATTCTCAGGTTTGTACTTGGAAGGGAACCAGGCAGATGTAGGTCTGACTTCTGGTTCCCCCACCACCTAGCTTTGTAGCTTTGGGCAAATCCTCTCCTAACCTCATTTCTTCATCTGTAAAGTGAGGGTTGTGCCTACCTTAAACAGTGGTTTTAAGGGTTAGAGATAATATATGCAAAACCCCTCTGGCATATTAGCAGGCTCTCAAACAGAAACAGCAAATTTACAAGTTATTACTGCCCATTCTCTGATGCAAGGAAGGTCCTATTCCTGCCTGGGGCACATCCATTAGGTCATTTCCTTGGGTTTCCTAGGTTGCTCTAAGGGTGCCATCTTCCCAACTCCCTAAGTTATTTTTCAGAGTTTGGCTCCAGAACTGCCTCTCATACGGAGACCAGCCTGTTTCACCCAGCAATTGACCCTCCTGTGAACATTCTGAGAAGTAGGTTCAGCTCTTTTAAGCCACTTACTACATTCTGCCTCTAGAGTAGGCATTAGTGTCCATAGTCCACTTTTTCTGTTAGGAAATGAGCCCTTGAAGGCTCAACAGAGCCCTCAGGGCTCCTGGAACCAGTTCTGACACCAGGTGGGTGATTATAGGCTGGGCAGCACTTCTTATACCCTGTGTGTGTCTCCAAACCATAACCTCCTAGAGGATAAAGACTGGCTTTTCCTCTCTGGTACTTGGAGTGCCTGTACATGAGAAGTACTCAGTCAACTGACCATGATACCAGGAGGACAAGGAGGATGCTCCTGGTACAGGAGGGGAAAATCCCTTTGGAGAAGAACCAAGGTCTTGCTGTGTGCCTCACATCGATGCTCTCTGCTGCTCCTGCTACTCTAACAGGCTGCAGAGCCTTCGCACCAGAGTTCCTCCTGCCAAACCTATTCCATGTGTGAGAAACTCCCATTTTGCTGTGGACTTGGCATCCTGTACCCTTGAAGACCCTTACCACATTCTACCCTGTATTGTGGTATTTGTGTACCTGTCTGTGTCCTACTCAGCCTGTAAACACCTGGATTGCTCTGTTTTCACCCTTGAAGGAATATCTTACATGTGCACAAGCACTTCATCTGTTGTCTCACTTGACCCTCACAATACATCTAGGGAGGTACTTTCCATCTGTTGGAGACAAATATGGAGGTTCAGAGTAGTGAAGTGATTTGCTAAGGTCTCTCAGCAATAAAGATTTATTGCATGAATAAAGTTGACAAGTGAAAAAAGCTGGAAAATCTCCCCTCTAGGCTCTTGAATGATTCAGGGGTACTCTTCTGCTATGATAACAAGCTCACATATAGAGCTATGAAGACTAAAACAAGCTTGAGAAGTTGCTGCTAAGGGTCTCCATCTTGCTGGAGGGGCTTCATCCTGGCTTTGGTCAGGAAGAACCCTGGGTCCTACACACAGGACTTTATTGGGGGTGTGGAAATGCACATGATACAGTCACCACAATCCATGAACTTACAGGCTGAGTAGGACACAAATACGTACACAAATACCATAATACCAGGTAGAATGTGGTAAGGTCATCAGAGAGGCAAGAGAAAGGGACATGTAGTTCAGAAGAGACAGAAATTGTGATTGACGAAGGCTGGGGGCAGTGAAATCTCATGGACAGGCAGAATTTCATCTGAGCTTTAACCAATGGGGGTGATTCAGATAAAGGTAGAGGGTATGGTGGGAGGTCTTCAGGCAGGGGAATAATGGGCAAAGACTCATAAAATCAAAGAACGTGATCAGGCCAGTGTGAATCTGCCTGGAGCACTAGGGTTTGAGAAGTTCCTATCCACAGGACTCCCTTACCTCTCTAAGCCGACTTCTTCATCTGCAAAATGGGGATGATAGTATCCATCTCACTGGGTGGTTTGAGGAAGAATGAGATAATGAATGCCCAACCTGATGGCTGGCTATTAACAGCTGTTCTTCTATCACCACTGCTTATGGCTAGGGCTAAGTAGGCTAAATTCTGGCTGGACAGAAAGGATGAGGGCACCCAGCCACAGAGGGAGGAAATGTGGAGCTGATTAAAATTGCTCCATGAGGCTCAGGCTTCTTCCAAATGGCAGCCCTAGACTGAGTGCTGAGCACGGAGTGGGTAGCCAGGCAGAGCCTTGCTCCTATTTGCCAGGAATCATTGATTCACTGGTAAGATGACAGAGTCAGAGGAACTCGTAAAGACCACTGGCTCCACCTCCTACTATACAGACAAGGACACCAAGGCTGAGGCAGGGAGGGACTTGGCCTATGTCACTCACTGGGTTGAAGTTCCCTTGGTTCCTCCACAAAAGTGGCTTCTTGAGAGATCTATGGAAAATGTGTTTTGTGCCTCTGGATAAGCTGTATTTTCTAGGAGTGAAGTGGGGAACCAGTGGCCTGCATCTAGAGGCCTCTGTGCAATCTCCACATGGTCTGGATCTACCTCCCTACCTCAGAGACATTCTAAGTTCTTCTCAGGGACTCAGCCTCTGAAAATCTAGGCTAACAGAAGTCCTAATGGTCAATTTCCCTCTTCTGGACTATACTGTCTACTGTCTCTTTAAAATGACTGATCAGAGGTGAGGGCTTTAATACTTCCTGTACAGACCTTATGTGGTCTTGGTGTAAGGGCTCCATGGAACTCATTTTGAGAAATGGGGCTCTAATATACTCATCTAAACCTCTCCTGGGCATTAAGCCTCTCTGTTCCTGTTCTCTCCTCAGCAGAATTAGGGAACAAGATATAATAGCCCCTCCAGTACATAAATCCTCAAGCCCTCTGACCTCAATGGGGGGTGGAGAGAGGATGCATGTACTGGGCTTCAAAACATTCATTAGCTAATGACAAGTCCTCTCATAAGTCCCCATTTGCCATAATCAGTATGCCCAGGTCAGTAGCATGGGGGATGCATTTCGGAGGGTTATCTGAGAGAGAGCACCTCCTGCTGGAAATATGTTCTGACAAGCACCCAGAGTCTCCCTGCCTAGGGAATTGTACTAGGGACCAGGACACCAGATGAGCAGGGCGCTACGCGTCTATGGCTTTCCTGCAGACAGGTGAAGTCTGATGAAGAGCCCAGAGACACACATGGTGAACAATACTGGCCACTATTTTCTGAGAATAAACTCTGTTCCAGCACCACACTCAACACTTTTAGTGTATTAGCTTACTGAACCCTTATCGTAAACCTGTAAGGCAGGTATTATTGTTATTATTATTACCCCTCTCATTTTACAGATGAGGAAAATGATGCTCTGAAGGGTTAAATAGTTGTCCAGTTAGTCACACAGCTAGTAGTCAGCACCTTGAGGAAAAGATAGTGACTACCTGAAGAGCACTAGAAATAAAATGGTCGATTGATCCAGCCTGGTGTTTAATCTCTGACAAATGCATCAAAGGATGTTTACTCGGGGCACATATCTTTTCCCTCTATATCAATACAGATTTTGTGGAGCATTTATTCCTCATCTGTCAATGACCCCTCATGAACCTCCCATACATGCCACTTGTAACTGAGGATCAGTGGCTCTGTACTGCACCTACTCCTTCCCTGCCCTGATTTTCTGTCTGTTCTACTGTTTCATAGTTGAGATTTCTTCCCTTTGCCAGCCCCCATTCTCTAAGACTAATGGGTGACCACCTGGAGACTCATGGTCCCTTTAGATACCAAGGTCTAGCCTCCCATGATTTGTGGCTGAGTCCCTGCTTCCATTAGCATCTGCCCTCATCCCAGTGAGCTACTAATGATCGAGAACCCAACTTGCTCTGGCTTCCTGCAGGGAATGGGGACATACTGGGCTGGACTTAGAGACAGAGCAGCTCAGAATTTAATAATGGGAATTGGGAGACAGGGCAAGAACTAGATGGAGAGGTTGAAAATGAAAGGGTATGGGCAAAGGAACTGTGAAGAGTCCAGTCTGGTGAGGATACATGATATATAAAAGGGAGATATCAGAAAGACAGCTTTCTGGTCTGAGGTCAAACTGGCCAGGATGTTGTTAGTCTGGATTGTACCCTTAGTGCTTCTGCGGAGGTGCTAAGATTTCTATAAACAGAGTTTGAGGGCTCCTGGGTAGAAAAAGCCTGGCCAGAACCCCATGAGGTCTGCTGAAGAAAGGTTCAGGACAGTCAAGATCAGTGTTATTACTTTGGTTTCAGCATTCAAAAGAATGGGGGCAATTAATAATAGTATCTACCTTATAGCACTATACAGAATCTAAGTAAAGGATGCCTGACACATGGTAAGAGTTCAATAAATGTTTTAAATTATGATTCTTGGGTACCAAATGGAACTCTTTTTGTAAATATTTTTTTATTTTATTTTTGGGGGGAGGTAATTAGGTTTACTTATTTACTTATTTTTAGAGGAGGTACTGGGGATTGAACCCAGGACCTTGTGTACACTAAGCATGCATTGTACCACTTGAGCTATACCCTTCCTCCTCAAATGGAACTCTTAAATGGTTATCCACAAACACATTCCACCTCATCCTAGAAAACAGCAGAACCAACTGCCCAGGCCAAAACCTAAATGCTTTGGTTCCTAATAACATTAATATTTGTACTTATTTATTTTATCCTACAAGATGCATAAGAGTTTCAGAATTACATCATCGACATTCCCACTGATAAACCTCTCAAGTGATGTTTAAGTTTGCTTTCCAGTTTGTATCATCCTTAGAATATATCCCACTAAAGATGTATAATCAGAGAACTGTGTCCAGGTAACTTGAATTAATCCCTTTTCTGGGGGTTATATTATCAACTTAAAGTTAGTTTCGTTTGTTTCTGTTTTAACATTTGTTTTTCCTCCACCTCCATCCATACAGCCCTCCTCTTCCCGACAGCACATCCTCTCACCTGGACTATTGTAGGAGTTTGGTCTCTAACTCCTGCCCTCTGAAAATCCTGACTGACTTTTACAAAATATAAGTCAGATCCTGTCATTCCCTTGATCAGAAGTCTTCAGATGTGTCACCATGACCTACAAAGCCCTAAGTGACCAGAGGCCTGACTCCTATCCAGCCTCATCTTGTATCCTTCTCTCTCATGTATGCTGGACCTTTCTTTGTTCTTCCAAGACCTAAAGTTTATAACCCTAGTATCCTTGCACTTGCTGCTCCCTCTGCAGAGAATAATTCTTTTCCCCCAGATTTTTACATGTCTGGCTACTTCTCATCTAAGGAGGGCTTAAAAAAGACCTTCTTAGAGAGGCCTTCCTTGACTGCTCTATTCAGTACCTCTCGTTCTCCTCAATACTTTCTAGCACATTGCTCTATTTTCTTTACTGCCTTACTACAATCCAAAATTATACATATATATTTGTTTACTTGTTTGTTATCTGTCTCCTCAAATGAAAATATAAGCTCCATGAAGGTAGAAATGTTGTCTGGCTGACTAACTGCTGAATCTCTTGTGCCTAATACTAATATAATACTAATACTAATATAATGTTATTAGTGCCTGACTCAGACCAGGTACTCAATAATAGATATTTATAGAATTAATGAAAATTGAGGTAACTCCTCTGACAGCCTTGCGGGAATGTATCTGAGAAACCTGAAACTACTAAAAGGCTTCTAAATAGCCAAATTAGAGACAAGAATACCCATACACAAAAAACCTCGTGCACCAAGATCCTCTGGGCTTCATGCAAGGCTGGTTTACTCTCACTTTACAGAAATCATTCTAACAAGTTGATTGACTGGTTTCCTTGCCTGTAGCTGATTTAAAATAGTAAATAGGAAGAGAAGGGAAGAAGGGATGCTGTCAAAATGAGACATTGACCATGGCAGGGAATGAGAGGGAAGGCACAGAAAAATATACAAGAAACCCCAAAGCCAATTATTTTGGGACCATCTAGCTTAGACAAAGAGTCCCACCATTCAAGGCCACCCTGTACAGTAAAGTGCTTCAAGATGGCAGTTACTATTATCGTTACCGGCTTTCTTAGAATGTGATTATTCTAGTCATCATCATTATTAGCAAGAGCCTGGAATACAGTAGGTATCAATGAATTATGCACAAAATAGATTTCAGGAAGTTTTCTATCAAAAAAGGATTAAGAAAAAGTTTTAGTTTTTAAAGGGAGATTTGGTCATGTGGAAAAATCTGATACTCATTCCTCACTGATGGTGGATAAGAGACTGCTGTTTTTCCCTTCACTTGAACTCAATTTCCTCATATTCTGAAACTAAATGATTAAGCACACGAGCAAACCTTCATGATCTGACTGACTTATTCTAGCAGTTGTGGACTTGGGATTCCTGGAAAGATTTCAGGGGTTATGTGAACCCCTGAAAGTATTTTATGTGTTTCAGTGATTAGTGCAATTCTTTGCAAAATGCCATGTGTTAGAGTGACCTGTGAAATTTTTCTAGGGAGACAGTCTATGGCTTTCATCAAAGTCTCCAAGGAAGCCCTGATGCCAAGAGGACGAAGAAGTCCTGATTTACATCGTAATTTCCTCCCGGCCATTATCTCTCCAGAGTCAAGAAGCAGTGCTAGCTTTTAGTTTAAAATTATGTGGCCTTGGGACAGTTACTCTGCCACTCTGTTTCCATATCTGAAAAATGAGGGCACCAAACCTGCTATATTGTTGGAAGGGTTAAATAAGAAAACTTGCATGAAAACACTGAGGTGACTTAGTAGACCTTCAATATGTTAGTGGCCACCACTACATACCATTATTATGAAGAGTCCTAATCTAATGCAGGTGACTCTGCCTCCTAAGGAAGCCTGTTTCAAGATCCGGTGATCAAAACTGAGAGCGGAACTCCAAACCTTGGCAGAACATAGTTTTATACAACAGAAAGACAGTGCTATTTTGTTCTTAATCCCTCTGGAAGAATCTTGGATTTTGTATACTTTCACTTCTACAATCTTTTATTAGGCTAATTTATTCAGAGAATAATGGCCAATCTTTCTGAGAAGCCTTTCCTGGGTTTCCATAGTAAAGAGATTAAAGACTTGTAACATGAATCCCAGGTCTGTCTTTTATTGGTTATATGTCCTTAACTAAATAATTTTGATTTATTCATTTGCATAAATGGGGCCAATAAGACCTACCTCATTGGGTTCTTGGGAACATTAAATGAGATAGTGCATATAAACTGTTCACAGTCCCTGATACATGGTAAATACTCAGTAAGTGGTAGCTACTGTCATTATCATTAATATGCTTATTAGCAAGTTCCTGACATATATAGTAGTAGGTGGTCAATCAATGCTAACCCTTTCTTCCATCCCATCCAGTCAGGCCAGCCCTGAACTCTTACCTGAAGCACACTATGGTTCATTTGGAACTGCAGGATGGCCTCACAGAGGTTCCAAAATGTATATTCTGGCCACAGAACAGGCTGGAACACCAAGCAGGAGTGGGAGGTCTGGCAAAAGTGGAGAAGAAAGAGAGTATGGTTTAGTAACATGATACTGGAACATATCCCTGGTCAGGCTCCAAGGAAGAAGTAGGCTGATCACACTGAGATGAGATGGCACAAGCATCCTGAGCTGCAGCTGCTGCTGCCAGCCCTGATTCACTAATAGGGGTAGGGATCATCTGAGGCAGTAAGATCACCTGCCTGTAGCAAGGCAAGACTAAAGGGAGGCTACATCAACATTTCCACCAGGATTTTTCTAAGAGCCAATTTTAGGGCTGTGAAATAACATCTGGATTATGTTATTGGCTCTTGGCCCTTAGAGGTCATCTGGGAGACACAGTGTCTGATAAAAGTCAGCAATGAACAAATGGTAACTGCCATTGTTATTTTTAAGTAGCAGAGTAGGCACAGTGGTTAAGAGCATGGGCTCTGGGGCCAGACCGCCTGGCTTTGAATTTTGGCTCCACCACTTACCATCTATGTGACTTGAGACAAGTTACTTAACCTCTCTGGGCCTCAGTGTCCTCAACTGTAGAACTGGGTAATAAGAATATCTAGTTTTTAAGGTACTGTGAAAATTTAACAAGATAACATACATAAAGCACAGCACAGAGCTGGGTAAGCTTTTAATAAAAATCATCCCTCTTGGAACATTCTTGACAGTCACTGCTTGATACCTTTAGTGATGAGGAATTCAGTGCCTCAAGGGGGATAATAGTTGTCACATAGCACGCTAAACCAATGTCACCTTCTCTGGAACTTCTACCAAGGTCTCAGGTCTTTTCTCTGGGAAAAGTTTATTTCTTCTTCAAAGTGAAATTCTTTCAAATATTTGGAGGCTAGATTAGAGCTGCTTGCTATCTGTTCCCAAGGTTGTAATGACTTGTTCAGTTTGTCTTTGCCAACAAAGTTTTAAGATAGGAGGGATTATTTCTAAGTTGGTCACTGCCATATTCCCAGCACAAAGGAAGAACTCAGTATTTTCTTCAAAGGGAATAAACTGTCACTATGCTTCTCTTCTCCAGACCACTATCCTTCACTCATTCCTTTTACAGGACATGATTCTGTGTCATCCAGGTGGCCTCTTCTGCTAAGTCCTCTAATTTATCAGTGCAGTCTCTTAAAACTCAGTGCTTGGGGTGGGGGAGAGGGTATAGCTCAGTAGTAGAGCACATGCTCAGTATGCTTGAGGCCCTGGGTTCAATCCCTAGTACCATCAATCAATCAATCAATCAATCAAATCTAATTACCACTCCCCAAAAAACCAAACAAACAAAAAAAAAATTGCTGTGAGATATTTTCAAATGTGAAATTGTGACTAATGAATTAAAAATGGTTAAAAACAAAAAACAAAAACAAAAACCTCAGTGTTCAGAAGAAAACACTCCAGATATAATCTAACCAGCAGAGAGTGCCATAGAACTATAAGCTGCACATTATACTTCCTTCAATATAGCCAAAGACTGAAAGTATCTTCAATAGCTAAATCTTGCTAGTTCACTTTTAAGACTGTGGTCCATTAAAATTTCTGGCACTTTATCATGTGAATTGCTTCCAAGCTGCATCTCTCCCTCCAGTTTCTTCTTGAACAAGGTTTCCCCCAGCCAAGTGCTACCCAGGGGCCAAGTTAACAGATGATGGAGATTCTCAAGCAGAGATAAACTTATTTGAATAGGAGCTTTTAGAGGACTACCTACACTGGGATAACTGAGCTGAGAGGCAATGGCAGGTACCTAAAAAAGAGTCTGCATATAGTTTATATCCCTGTGGACTGTGCCTGTATAGATACAGCCCCTTTATTCTGAAGGAGAGAGATTAGTAACTGCAAGGCAAGGTTCTAGCACAGAGGTGCTGAGCATGTGGCAGGTTACCAGGGCAGAAGCTTATGCTCAGGGACATTAGGCAGAAGTCCAGTTCCTTGAACAGAGGCACAAGCAAAGTTTTCACCCCAGCTAGATAGCCTTGACTTTTCCTCTGGACACTTTAGAGAGCAAGAACCACACAGGCTCACAAAGCAAGGGACAGATGAGGAAGAGACAGAAAATGTTACCAGGCATAGTCTGGAGACATTTCTCTGGATTTTAGCTCCCCCTCCAATCTTCTATGGGTGCAGTCACAGTTTTCAGTTCTGACACAAACAGAACAGTGGTTGGAAACTACCTACCTGCCAGAGGAGGAAGTCGCTGAGCCTCACTTCCCCAGAAGTCCGGATCAGGATGTCAGGATGAGGAGAGTGGTTGGTATAGAGGCACTTATCGAGCAGAGACTCAGAGACATCACTAAGGTGAGTGAGGAAGAGACAAAGATAAGCACATATCTCTTTTTGGATTATTCTCATGGTGAACTTCCTTATATAAGACTTCCCAGTTTATAGAACACCATGAAATACATTGGGCAATACTACCTGGTATGCAGAAGGCCCTCAACAAATGCTTGATAAATTAATGAATGACTTTAATTCTCACACTACATAAGGTATTTTGATCCTCACTTTATAGACAAGGAAACTGAGGCTCAAAGAAGATGAGTAATTTGCCCAGTCATTTTAGTAGCAGGCCTAAAACAAGATGCACCCACTAGAACATGTGTTACCCTTCACTTAGAACATCTTGTTTTTAAAATGCATACACCCTAAGACCCTGCAATTTAATGAAGTACTATGCAACTGGTTTTTAATAAAGATAAATCTAAATGCTCTGATTTGGAAAGATGTCTAAGATCTAATATTAAATGAAAAAGCAGCAAGTTTCAGAAAAATACAGTGTGGAAAATATACACACAAACTCAATACTCACACACGTGAATTCATGTAGTCTAGAAAGACATACACCATACTACTAACAGTGATTATCCCTGGAAGGTTGGAGAAGCAAAGGAAAACCATCTCTTTTTATTTCATGTATTTCCATTATTGTTTGAATTTACTATAAAAAATATTTTTAAAACCTTAAATTTAAGTTATATTGACCCTGAAACACTGCAAAAATCCACTTTACTTAGGATTTAAAAAAACAGCAAAATGATCATCCCTCCTGTGTGCGTTAAGAGCTACTCGCTCAAGCAGACACTCATAAAGAAGATGGAATGAAGGAAGAATGGGGACTGGCAGCATTTATTTGAACCTTCTTTTAAACCTTCGTATCCATGGAAAGGTGGTATTTGCAAGACTGGTATCTGGTGGTTCCAAGAACACTGTTTATCAATCCTACCAAGTACCCAGAGGCAGAATTTGGAATCTCCAAGTAGTAAGAAATGCATCTTGGGAAGGGCCTAGAAGAAAATTTCTTGGTGGGAACATTATTCTGGGAGCACAGTAAAAAAAAAAGCAGACAGATCTGGGCTGAGTGTTCCAAACAAGGCTCTACACTCATTAGCCGTGCCTTTGGGTAGGTTACACCATCTCTCAGTTATCTGTTTGCAAACCACAGAGGAAGCTTTATTTTCTGTACTACCACATGAGAAACAATACTCACTTATGACTGGGCAATAAGAATCTGGTTCAGATTTCCCTGATAATCTGAGTCTTGTCTTGGCAGAACGGTCTTAATTCTCTTAATAAGAAATGTAAAACTCTGTGTAATCAACATAATTTCTCAGCTCCCTTATTTTTGAAATGGGCACATTTGTCCTATCTACTTATAGGTTATTGTGAGGGTCAAATCAAATGAAATAATTGATTTGAGTGTACTTGGGAACTATAAAGTGCTATATAAATAAGGAAAATAAAAATTATCTCCAGACCCATCACTTTGCTATGGGACTTTGGAACCCCGCTTAACCACTCTGAATTTCAAATGTTCCTGCAAAAAGTTTGTTCTATCTACTTCATGCAGTGGGCAGAATTCTTTTTGAAAAGGAGATAACTCTAAGTGGGTAAAGATAAAACTGACAAATTGAAAATAAAACACCTGTGCTTTGGCCAACAAAAATCTACCAACTAAACAGCATTAGCTGTCTAAGTGAAAACTTCTAAGAAATAATTTCTGTTACATAAAAGTAAAATACCAATTTTCACCTAAAAATTAGAAGTCTACATTAAAAAAAAAATCTTGGCAAGAATGAGGTGAAATGAACACATCCAGACCCAGATCCCAAAGAAACAATCCAAAATGCAGACAACAGTTAAGGTTATATATTTCATTGTAGCCCTATTTGTAATAAGAAGTAATTAGAAACAGCCTGCATAAAGAAAAAAAAAAAAAAAAAAAGCAAAGGAAGGGCTGCAAATGGCAAAATATACTTCGTATGGGTGAGTTGTATTCCATTACATATATATGCTGCATCTTCTTTATCCATTCATCTATTGATGTGCACTTAGGATGCTTCCATATCTTGGCAATTAGAAAGAATGTTGCTGTTAATAGAGGGATGTATGTATCTTTCTGAATTCTTATTTTGCCATTGACTTTATTCCTTTGTTAACTATGTAAGAAAGCTAAAGCTCTAAACGTTCTTAGAAACAATGAATAGTACATATACATAAATTTTTAAAAATGTGCAGTATACTGTATATATGTATTTATATGCAATATATTGTATATGTGCAGTCAAATTGTAACAATTCTACCTAATAAAACTGAAAAATGAAAAAAAGAAAGAAACAGCCTACATAACCAATAGCAAAACAGTTAAGGAAATTAAAGCAAGATATATTCTGTAGCCATTAAAAATAATGATGTGAAGAATTATTAAAACATGGAACATGGAAAAGTGCTCACATTACAACATTAAGCGAACAAAGCATGATTCAGGTTATTAACTGTTCACAGTGTGATTTTTTTCTGTTATAAATATTTATGTCATAATTGGATTTGTGTTTTAAAAAATGACGCTGGCTTAACTCCCAACCATAGCTGATGACCACTTTTTTCAGTACCTGCTCTGTACCCTATATATCATATCCCTTACTGTGTTACATGGCATCATGGACTACTTATTAGTGTACACAGATCAGACTGTGAGATGCTTGACGGCAAACCCTTATCCTGTTCTTTCACTGTAGGACCTTCCTGGGACAGAAAAAGACTCAATATATGTTTGAATAAATTAATGAATGAACCATTAAAAATAGATCTCAGAAATAAATACATATTGGTTTTATGAAACTGAATACATACAGGCTAAAGAAAGTCTTTGACTATGTACTTTCTTAACAACCTAGAATCCAAACACAGGTAACAGACATTGTCACAACTTGATGGGAAAAATCAACACAGTAATTAAACACACACACACACACATATACAGCCACACAGGAAGAGCTGGAAGGAAATACCTAAAATCAAAAGTGTTACCAGGGCTGTTGCTGAGGATAGAATCCTGGGAGATTTAATTTTTCATTTTTATACAGCCTGCAAATTATCTCTAATGAACACAAATGACCTTTATAATTATAAAAGTGTGTATGTATTGGAGGGAGGTTGTATTCTTTTTAAAAGAAGTATTTCTATTTGGGATAATGAAAAAGTTCTGGAATAGATAGTGGTGATGATTACATAACATTCTGAACATACTTTATGCCACTGAAATGTATACTTTAAAATGGTTAAAATAGTATAATTTACGTTATATGTATCTTATCACAATTTTTTAAAAATGCATCTTCTGGAGAGATACAAGCATTCAACAAGATAATAGCTCCTCCCAGGAAATGGCCAACCTAAAATAAAATCAATTAAAACCTATAATGGAGATATGGCAACAACTTTGGGAAGGGAGACCTGGCAACAGTGTAAGGGAGAGTAAGAACATGTCGGTGTGTTCCCAGGACTGTCTTGGAAAGACAGATCCTTTCTAGAAGGTACAAAGATACACAGAAATGTGCCCTGTGATAACAACATAACACATTTCTCTGGCATTCAATTTATAAAGAAGATGGTGAAGTACATAGGCTTTCGAGGTAGATGCACCTGAGCTGGAGTCCAGGCTATTCCACTTACTAGCTTATTTGACTTTGGGCAGGTCTTTAAATCTTTAAATCTTAGTTAACCGGTCTTATAAAATGGGACAAATACTCACTATCTTATGAAAATCAGATGAGAATATGCATGATTAAGCTCTCAGCCTTGCGCCTGCCTCATAATAAGATGATAAATATTAGTTACTGATTTTTATACTGTGTTATTATTCATTTCAATCGTCCTATAAGGTAGTCAGTATACTACAGTGAATGAGAGCACAGGCCCTGGAGCCAGGCTGGAAATCCTGGTCAACTATGCGAACTTGGACTAGTTATTTAACCTTGCTGTGTCTTAGGAGTCTCGTCTTTAAAATGAAGATAAAAACAGTATCTACCGCAAAGGGTCTAAGGATTAAATGAAATAATGCACGTGGAATACTTAGCAAGTTCCTGGCACAGAGTAAATGCTTAGTAAATATTAGCCATTATTATTAACATCATTATTACTGTTTTAAGAGGAAGGCAGAAGTCTATAGGGAAGGTGAAGACCTGCTCAAGAGAGTTTATTAACTCAACTTAATCCCTCCTTCTATAATTCCAGACTCAATCCAATTCCTTCTTCTATAATTCCAGACTCAAAAACAATCTATTAATTCAACTGCTAGAAAAAAATACCCTGGAAGAAAGAAAAATGAAGAGTTATTAGATAGTGATGAGAGAACAGAAAAATTCCAGTTATGGGAAGGATTGTAATTAACTCACCGACTGTTATAAATACGGATTTGTCTAAAATCAAATAATGTAAGGAGCCCTGTTTGGGGCCTTGATTAGCCCAGTCTGAGCTGAGCACCAAGCTTCCACAGCAGATGGGTTGAGACATCAGCCTTCTTACCTTAGTAACCTGCCCAGCCCATGTATGTCTGCATGACTAACTCCACACAGGCAAGTTACTAAACCACACAGGGCAGAGAAAATGGGTATGAGAAAACTTGCTGGGAAAGAAGCAGGAGATAAAGGTCAGTGGCCACTGCAATGTGGTATGAGTATAAATCACACTAGTCCCAGGCATGAATGTATATTAAATGTGCTTGCAACATAGCTTTCTTTCTTTTTAGCATAAATATTTTCCCCCTATTATTTTAACTATATTAGTTAATTTATACAAAAATTATATAAAACATTAATTGTAAAGCACTAAAAATATAATGAGCAACTATGAAATCATCCTACAAGCCAAGAATTCGAAAATCACCAATAACTTGCATCTACTTATACATCTCTCATCTCCTTATATCTCATCTTCCTGCCCAGCTCCCATGCTGCCAACCTAACCAAAATCTTAATTTTTTCCCCCATAGCTAATTTTCAATACGCATATTAACTGATCTCTCTACAGCTTTTGACACTTGCTTCCAGCAATGCCCATGCCCCACCCCACCTGCATCAACCAATGCCCTTTCTTCTTGGCTTCTGTAATACTGGCAGTCCTGGTTTTCTTTCTACCTTTCTGGTTGTTCATTATCTTTTTTCCTTAAGGCTCATTTTCCTCAACCTAGCCAGTAAAACTTTTGAGTTTCTCAAAACTTCATCCTAGGCCCTCTCTTCTTCTCACTCCAGGCTCTCCTTAGATTCCTCATGCCTTCCCTTAGCTTCAGTTACCACCTAAATACAGATGATCTCCACACTGATACCCCAACCTCCCCTTTCAACTACTGAACTTATATCTAATTTCAACATCTACAGTATATCCCAAACCAAACTCCTGACCTTCCTCTTCAAACTGCATCCTCTTAGGGTTCTTGGCACAGTGAAGGGCACCACTATCCACTCTTTTATAAGTAAAAAACCCTGGAGTCACTCATAATACATCCTTTCCCCAGAGTCAGTCCATCAAGTCCTCCGGTTTTATCTGCTTTGTAGTTCCTGATACAGTCTATTTGGTTTATTCTACCATCACCACCATAATCCAAGCTCCCTTCCAAATACTCTCTACTTGAATTATTCCAACAATCTTTGTGCAACCAACAAGCTCCTCATTCTACTGCCTCTTTCCCCAGTTATTACTTATCCTCCCCTACTTCTTAGGTCACTTATCATTTCCTTTGGGGAGCCCTCCCTACCAGGTCCACTCCTTTTATTATAAATTCTTGTTGTACCATGCACCAATGCCTTTATCACACTTATCATCATTATAATTTTATGCCAATTTGTGTAATCTTGATTAATGTTTATTTCCCTTACTAGAGCTCCATGAAAGCAGGAAATAATGTGTTTTTGTTCTTACACGTATGTGCAGCAATGTGCCTGGCATTTAGCTGGCACTTAAAAAATATTTGCTAAATGAATAAATGATTGATTAAATGAATAAACTATCTGGCACAAAAAGATCACCCTGCTGTTGGAGGAGAGGGATTTATAAAATAGCTTTAAAAACTGTCTGCTTTTCTTCTTATTTTCATTCTCATTGAAAAAACTTCTTGATTTTTAATTTAGTTTCCTAGGAAAATCAAATTATACCCTGGAAGGGAATCAGAAAAATTCCTGGGTCCCAAGATCCCATATAATAAAATTCAAGGCAAAAACTCTGGAATCGGGGTATGGGGTGGGGAGGGTATAGCTCAGTGGTAATCCTGGTTTCAATCCCCAGTACCTCCATTAAAAATCAATAAATAAACAAATAAACCTAATTACCCCCCCTCCAAATAAATAAAACATTTTAAAAAAGAATAAAGGGAATTAAAAAAAAGTAGACTGGAATCAGACAGTTTTTAATATGAAGCCCAGCTCTGGCACTTACTAGCAGAATGAACTTGGGAAAGTCATTTCAATGTAAGCTCAGTTTTCTCAACTGTGAAAGGGAGAAAAGACTTGAATCTTTTACACATGAGAATAATGACTTAATACAGAACATAACACACTGCCTGGGTTATTTTTTGCTACTATTATTTTACTACTGGTGTTGTTAGTTTACTAGTATTATTACCAAAGGTTACACTAATAATGACAGGAGAGGGACTGAGTAGACAGATGGCTTCTAAAGTCTCTCCTAAGTTCCGATTATTCCACTATGTTGCTAATAATTAACAACTTCCTTTTTGAAAAATATCTGAATCTTGCATGAAACTGCAATGCGAGGCCTAAAGGACTAAACCCCTCAAAAGCTGCATTCCTGAAAAATCATTAGAAAAATTCTGCCAAGGGGCCAGGAGGGCATCATTTTTTATTGAATGTCACACAGTTGCTACCTGGTATACTGTTTTTCTGGGGCTTCTCGGTGAGTGGTGAATGCAGAGAAATTCCGAAGCAGGCTACAGCCATTCCGAGGCACTAAGTGTGGGGGACCCCCCACACACACACACACAAATCTTTCCACATTCATTCCTGATTTGACTTCTGGCCCAAGTACAGGACTTAGAAGGGATTTTATGGTTTGGAGCATGCTCGTTTCCGCTATCAGTTACCATGCTGAACAACTGTGGATACCTGGGATCCAGCAGGCCTTGCTCTACTCCCCAGGCCATCTCTCTGACAGCATTGCTGATCTCATGGCGGGATGTGTATGCAAAGCAGACATTCAGGAAACACCTGAGAAGGGAAGAACAGAATAATTTACCAAAGGGGGACAGGGACTAACAAGTGAGTCAATGATTACAGAGCACCCCTTCTGTGGCAGAACAAACACACACCAAATGTTAATCATGGATATCTCTGAAAGGTGAGATTATGAATTTTTTACGTTTTCCAAGTTTTCTTGGAAAAAAAAATATTAGTTTTGTAATAAGAAAAATACTAATTGACCCTTATTACCCTCCTAATCCTCTTCCCTTCTGCTAACACCCAGCTTTCAGAGGTTGTGAACTCACTGTGAATTAGCACATGCAAAGGAGAACAGGAAAGAAATTTGATGTGGAACAAATCTACTGCCAAATGTACATTATATGCCTAAGCCACCTATAATGAAGTTTGGATTATTGAATTCTGTTCCCCTTTGCATCTGCACATCTTCCCAAGGTCATCCCAACCACTGGTTAAAGGAGTGGGACAGAAAAATAATTCCTTTAAGGATCTGTCTTCAGAGACAGGGATAAAGTCTGCTGCATTCCCACTCCATCTTCTGTCAATTACAAAAAAAAATACACACATATATTTATATATTAAAATACACATGTTTGGGGGAGTAGGCACATAAAGCAGAAAGATGAGAAACTGTATGTGTGAGTATATACACATGTAACATGGTATTGCAGAGCCATCTCTGGTCTGCCCTGCAGATGGAGGAGAAAGTCTCTAAGCATTCAAAACCACCTTTTCATTACTTCTTACACCAAATGCAGACCAAGGAAAGCCCAGGAAGTCTTCCTAAAGCTGGCAGGGAGTCAAAGATTGATACAGGTCCCTGAGGGGAAATCTGAAAACTTACTTGTTATAGTTCTTGGTGGCCTGCACAGCCTGTGCAATCAGCTCCTGAAGATCCAAGGGCAACAAATGCAGATCACCCAGGACCCGGATACATACCCCATGCTTCTGCAGTTTCTCCCTGATCAGGGCAGAAAGGAGGCAGGGTTGGGAGATGGGACAGAGCGCCTGCTGAGCTGGAGAGAGCAAGGTGCTTAGATGATACTCAACTACCAGTTTTTGAGTGTTTTCCTGTGTGTCAGGCACTATTCTACATGTATTATTTCACTGCATACCCTCAACAACTCTGAAAGGAGTTTCCTACATTCCCTTTTCTATAGTAAGAAACTGAGACTCCAACAGAATAGTCAGATAGGTATTGCCCAAGGTCATACAGCCATCAAGTGCTGTGTAAGGACTGAA
Source organism: Camelus ferus (assembly GCF_009834535.1). Classification (NCBI taxonomy): domain Eukaryota; kingdom Metazoa; phylum Chordata; class Mammalia; order Artiodactyla; family Camelidae; genus Camelus; species Camelus ferus. Next base: position 18,360,334 of record NC_045708.1, on the reverse strand, counting down.
ACCCAGGTCTGTCTGATTTGAGAACCTAAACTCTTTACTACATATTACACAACCTTGTGTGTCCTTGTTGCCAAGTTGCTTTTTCATATTCTGTACTACGTTTGTCCCATCTTGACAGGTGAATAAACTCCTCAAGGGCAGGAGTTATATTATTGGTTACTTTTGTACTCAGACAGCTGGTGAGTAGAAAGCCAGAAACTGAACCTAGGGAGTCTGGTTCCATGGCCTGTCTTTTTAATTCAACATTACACTGCCTCCATGTAATAATTCTCAAACTCTGCTCAGTGACCATGAACTCACTGTTACCCAGCCAGCTTCCCTCACCTGGGAATGCTATGGAGAAACTGAACGACTAATGTTTTGAAAATGGGAGCTTCATAACAAGAAGTATACTGTGGGGCAGGGGCATCTGGCAGGTCCTAGAGAACCCTGATCCAGAGCTGAAGGCTGCACTCGCAGCCCATCCACACTATAACCCTCAACCACAAGGGTGAAGCAAGATCTAATCATCAGGTCTGAGAGTCTACTGGAGTTATAGTAGACAAACGGATACTCTAATCAAGGCAACATTTGAATGAGAACACCCAGTTTCAAGCCCTAGTGCCACTGCTTACTAGCTGACCTTGAATACTCACTTAGCCTCTCTGGGCCTCAGTTCCTCTTACCTTGTAACTGGGAGTGATAACCATCCCTGCCATGCTATCCTCACTGGCTTGTGTTAAGTGAGACAAAGTACATGAAAGTGTTTATTTTAGACATCAGGCGCAGGACTTGAGTGAGGTCTATAGAGAAGGAGCTTCAAAAACCCTGGAGAGGAGCCAGGAGACCTGGGTTCACAGCCTGACTCGGCCACTAGCTTGCTGTGTGACCATGGGCAAGTCTTTCTCTTCTCTTCACCAGGGTTAGTTTTCCAATGGATGAAACCGAACTAGGTCAGTGGTTTTCCAAACTTCATCTAGCCAAACAACTCTTTCTTCAAACCAAATCTTAAACAGAAACCCAATATATAAAACAGATAAATGCAAACCAGCACTGTACACCCTATTCCCTCTGGGTTCTTTGCATGACCATTCCTCAGAACTCTGGGGTTCTGTGGCACATTGTTGGAAAACCACCACTAAAGTTTCTTCTCACTCTGTCCAGGACTTCATAACCTAAGAACATTTTCTCTACTACTGACTTGATTAGAACAATCTCAGTAGCACCTCTGTTGCCATGCATTTTGATTGTTCAGGGACTGTAAGATTGCCTCCTGCCTCTTGGAGTACAGCATAGTAGACACCAGCTCAGCTCTAGAGTCAGAAAGATCCTGTCTGTCTGACAGCTGTGTGACCCAGGATACACACCTAAACTTCTCTAGTTTTTACTTTCCTCCTCTCTACAATTGGGATAATAATATTTTTCTCACAGGATATTGTGAATGTTAAATGAGAATACATGTTAGGCTCAGGGCCTGGCACATAGTATAAGCACTTAACAAAGGTAAAATTAGTGTGAAGTACAGAAGAATTTGAATATGTGGAATGTGCCCCCATTATGTCCATCCCCGACCCCTTGAGTGTGAACTCTGAGCCACACAGGAGGGAGTAATGTCTGTGGCCCATAGTCTCATCATCCTAATATGGACAGAGAGAAGACTGGCTACGCTTCCCTGACCCTGACCCACACAGGGACAGAAATAACAGAACTAGTCTAGGCCCAGCTCTGCTAGAGTTCTAAGATCTCTGTTCTCTCATCTTCCTGATCCTGGCATGGGAGGAGCTGGGCAGAGAATGGTTGTAATGAAGACTTTGGGGCAGTCCTGACTCAAGAAGATTCCATACTTTGAAGCAAACAATTTCCATCAAACTTCCCCTATCCTCGTTCTGGCTTTGTACCTTAAGTTAAGCTTAAACTTAGTAACAGCTAAGATTCGTCCCCATCAAGACCTCTTATGCATCATTCTGTCCCTTCCAAGTGAATATGCAGGGAAGCACAGTAGATTTTTAGGGATGACTGCAGAGCAGAAAATGAGTTTTTCGAAGTTTCTCTTGCTCTATTCCTCTGGTCACAGTTTACTGGTCCTAGGGTAGAAATCTGATCTAAGGTGGGCCAATTAAGGGTTTTAGTTCATTCTGGTTTGGGCTGCTCTCTTGAAGGAGACAAAGCTAGTCCACAGAGAGAAGTAAATGTATGAGGAGGCTCCACCTAATTGATTTCAGTTCCTGGCTTCAGTTTTGCCTGAGGCTGGCTGTACTTGTCCTTGAATTCTGTGAAATACTTCTATATTCTCAAACAAATGCCCCCTTAAAAAAAAGAAAGAAAAATGAAAAGAAAAACTAGCTTGCCATATTTGCCACTGAAGAGGTCTGACTAACAGTAGAAGGGGTTAGAGTCCCTTAAATGAACCTCAGAGAAGTGAGTTAGGGTAAGGCTGGAGGTGGTGGAAGAACACGCTCGCCCCTCTGACAGCATCTTACTGTTCTTCCATCAAGCGGCTGAACTTCTGCCGGGCCAGATCCATTAGCCCGTCTACCTCACTCTTGGAGCGTTTGAAGTTCTCAATGCTGAACGCGTAGACCGTCACCTCTAGGACGCCCAGGTTCAAACACCAACGCAGAGTCTGAGAAGGGAGAAGGCAAGGAGCTAGGGTATAAGCAAGAGCAAGAAGGGGAACGGGAGATGCCTCAGCCCCAATTCAGTGAGAGACAGACTTTTCTCCTCCCCAAAATGGGTAAAGCTAGGATAATACCAATACTTCTGTCAGAATAATGAAACAAATAAGCAAAAAGCCACCACTTGAGAAACTGAATAATGTGGACTTAATGAGTACTACCATGCTGATACTGTTGTGGTTTTACTAGAAAGAACTCTTCACAGAGAGAGTAAAGATCTAGGTCATAGTCCCTGACTCTATCATGCACTTGCTATGTGACTACAGGCATATCATTTAACCTCAGGGCCTAAGTCTCCTTATCTGTAAAAATGGGATCACAATCCATCCCTCAGAAGGTGGCTAAAGAACAATATAAAAACACAAGGTATTATTACTCACAGCATAACATCATTATTCCAGTAGACTGAAAGACCAATGAGTTATAAGAATAAAAGCAACAATTGCATAGCTGTGCAGTATTTAAGTCTGTAAAGGGTCACATATATTATTTCATTTAATTCTTCAGACAACCTCTTGAGAAAGGCATTATTGTTTTCATGCCTACTTTATAGATGATAAAACTGAGGCTCAGAAAGCTAAAGAAATGTGTCAAAAGTTCACAGCTTTACTTTATGGATCCATTATATGAAGTTCTAGAACAGCAAAAACTCATCTATAGTGACAAAAATCAGAACAGTGGTTGTCTGGAGAGGGGAAGAGATAGGACAGGGTTTGACTGGGAAGGGGAACAGAGGAACTTTCTAGACAGATGGAAATGTAACTGTCAAAACCCAAAATCTGTGCATTCCCCTGTATGATATTATACCTCAATGAAAAAAGAAGTGAAACTCAAACTCAAACTTGGTTCTCTGGTACTGGTCTAATCCAGTATCACTAAAGGTAGAGAACAAACTAGAGCTGAAAATAACTGTTGAGATGGGGAGCCTGGAGGATAAAGGTTGGGGATAGAAGACATTCAAACAGAACTGAAGAAACAAAGCTGAAGAGCTGCCTTTCTAATCCCTTAGCAGATAGACACCCCAAACAATTCATTGCCACCTTAGGAAAATAACCAGTGAGAACCTGACACTCGAATAGGCTTGGGCCCTGCAGATCTTACCAGGCAGCCAACTTGGAGGATACATCTGGGTTGGAACCCACCACTGACTTCAGTCAGTACATATGCTAAAATAACAATAGCTTTAATTTTTTGAGTACTTCCTTTATGACAGGTCTTGTGCCACATACTTTTCCTTGTGCCATCTTGTTTAATCTTCATATAATCTCCCCATTTTACAGAGGAAGAAACTGAGGCAAAGGAAAGGTATGTCATTTGCAGCAGGTCATAGAGCCAGGAAATGGTAGAACAGGGGTGTCAATGAGCTCTGAATGACTATAGAGCTTAAGCACTAGGCAAAACCTGCCTCTTATTAATGAAAGAGAAAGTGAAGTCAACAAAACTAAAGACCTCCATAGAGTGAAGGAGAGAACCCTACAGCCACTCACTCAAGGCAAAAAAGATCACTGTCCTGGATTCAGGCCGTGCTCTTATGCCAGGAAGCTGAGATCTGTGGGCTACAGATTGTATTTCCATTCTTGTTAAAGTTAGTTTCACGAAGATTGACATATTTCACTGTTACTGTTAAATTTAATGTTCCCCGATTTGCAGTGTGTATTGAAACCATAGAATGTTGATGACCTTTGCTTGGAGTGATGACCTGGTTTATGTGGCACTTTTCTTAGTTTAAGAAGTAAAGGCCTGTGTCCTGAGAAATGCCTCAGCCTCAGGATGGGTCGTCACCCTCTACCATTGCTCTCAAAATGGCACATTCAAGAATTAATTCTAAAATAGTACCACTTATAATGTCCAACAATAGCGGAGCAGCTAAACAAACTATGCCAGATCCTCAGGACCTAATATTCTACAACCATTAAAACATAGTTGAAAAGGCTATGTATCAACCTAGAAAAATGCTTGCCAAAATGTCAAGTAAAAATAAGGTTATCAAAGCTCTAGATGTAATTTTATAAATGTTAAGTGATGTTCAACATATAAGGACTGGGATGAGGCACAGAAAAACATAAACTGTTGATTACAGTGGTAAGAGAAGACAATTTTGTTCTTACTTCTAATCTTTTGTGATGATTCACTGGATGACTCAATTTTTTGTTAATGTTGACATCAAACCAATAGCTAGCAAACAAGCAATAAAACAGATAAACAACCATTAAAAAAAAAACCCCAAAAACAACACTCTCAAACCTCAGCAAATACAGGGCCTGGTTTTCTAGCTATAATCCAATTCTCCACAGACCATTCACCGGGGGTTCTCCTGCCCAATCTACCTCAGCGAGTTTGTTGAAGCCCTGTGAGTGGCCCTCCTGCCGTTCTACTTGGCACTTCTTGGCATAGCGACGGTTCCCATCCATTATAAATGCAATGTGTTTGGGCATTGGGCCTGCCTGTGAAGTAAGAAGACAAACGAACATATCACATGCTCTTCAGGGAGAAAGGGAGACAATACCCCAAGCTTATAGGCTTGACCTATATGATAAAAGCCCTGAGGAAGGGAATTGGGTATTTTGCACTTCTAGCTCAATATATAGTTATTAAGCACTTTTATTTGTTTTTATTTATATGTTTATTGAGCACTTACTACATGTCAAGTACTATGCTGAGCTTTTTACATTTCATCTTAGATTTTTATCATACAAAGATTAATATTATTTTCATTTTTACAGGTGAAAAAACTGAGGCTCAGAGAGGTCAAGTGACTTGCATAAGTCACATAGCCAAGGAGAGGCAAAGTGGGGATTCAAACTGAGGTCTGTATTCCTTCAGAGCTCACCTCTTAAGCATATCACCTTAACTACCACCTTGGTTTCATTAGCCTCCAAATGGAAGGCACAGGAAGGATAATGATGGGTGTAGTCAAATGTAGAGGACATCCTTTACATAAAAGAAGCATCCATTCCTCAGTTTTATCCAAGTCCTGCCACACAGGGATAAGGGCCTAATGTTGCTGGATCCTCTTACTTTACAAGACAAGCCAGTCAGGATTTTTATAAAAATTCAAGTGTCAGGAGCCATTTCAAAACAAACAAAAAAGACATTTTGGGGCAAACAAAACTTATCTGGCTTAGAGCAGCATTTTGTTGTGTATCATAGCAAAACCACTCCTTAGCCTATTTTCTGTCAACTTGAGGGGCTCTTCATAGACCGCTTCCCCCGCTCCTCTCTAACATTTTCTATTTTTGTCCCCTATACGTAGACATTAAAAAAAAAAAATTCTAGTCAAGTCATGCAGCTTGTTCTTCCCAACACACGATGCAGTGGTTCCCTGAGATTATTTCCATTTCCTGGCCTGCCTGAGATTACTTGGCATTTATGTGTGAGTGAGTGAGTGAGTGAGTGTGAGTGTGAGTGTGTGTGTGTGAGTGTGTGTGTGTGTGTGTGTGTGTGTGTGTACAAGACTTACTGACTCATAAATTTACTGCTACCCGCTGCTTGACAGCCTGTGGCTGAAAAATAAAACCAAGCTGACTGGCTCCAATCTCAAACCTTTCATAAACAGGATATAACATTGTTGTCATTCCTAGAGAAAAAGCTGAAGGAAGAGCTGGGGAACCAGAGGGAGTGTAGTAAACAGAGTGACTGTAGTCTTCAAATGGTTGAAAGACAGCCCCAGTAATAGTAATTAAGAACTGCTAGACACTGTGCTGAGTGCTTTCTATGTAGTTTCACTTAACCCTCAAAACTACCATGTAAAGTCACATGGTTAATAAATGATAGGATAGGACTTTCATTCATGTTTGCCTCCAAAACCAAATTCTTAACCATTATGCTCTACTGCCACATTAAAGATGAATTATTTTATCTAAACTTAGAGGACAGTACTAAGAATAATAGATCAAAGTTCTAGGGAAACAAATTTCAGTTCTCTATAAAGAAGATCTAACAGTCTATGCTGCCTAATGATATTAGGAGGTTCTGGGCTTCCTGAAAATTTAAGAGTTAGAACAATAATCTGCCAGAAATGCAGACCTGAAATTTACCTGCAATTCTATGACTCTTTGATTCCACTGCTAAAGTTTATCACAAATCCGTAAACATCATAGGTTACTCAATCTTAATAACAGGTTTTGACAGATTACCCAACTGACCCAAGGCAAACTGGTGCTGTGGGTCACTGCTCACCTTTATGATGTTGGCACAGAACCGCTCCCAAAATGACAACTCTCCTTCCTTGATCCATGACATAGTTCTTTCCCCAGCAGAAGAAGCACAGGACAATTAGACACCAGCCAGGCAACCTTGTATAAACAAGAAAGAGAATTAGAGGTCACCAGGGCCTGCAAACGATGGCTGACTTGCAGAGATTCACCAAAACTGTAGGGAGCAGCCAGCATTCGAATCCAAAGACAATGGTCTAAGCCTCTAGTCTTTCACTTCCCATAGTTTATAAGCCAATGGGATCTTTAGGGCAGAGGCCATGCCTTGGTTCTGCTTACTTGGTGGACCCCGCTCCCACCCCCTTTCCCTCAGTATATGCAATGCCTTTTTCTGAACATCTAAGCTGGCTTCCTGCCATATCGTAGTGCCTACATCCTGATCCTTCACCGCTTCTTCCTTCTCTATCTTCACCCATTTCGGCGCTCCGGGTCACTAACCCCTTCAGTTGTCGCACCCGTTACCTCCTACCTCAGAGGTCTCTCAATTATTTACTCCCTCACTTGTCTCTTCCACTGTCCCCTTTGTCTCTCTCACAGCTGCCGCTAGCTCAGTCATCTCTCTCCTCCTGGTTCACACCTTGAACCCAGCACCTTGACAGGCTCCTCCAGCACCTTCCAACCGCTCCAGTGCGCCGACACTTCTTCACGACGTGGCGCTGGAAGAACACGTCATCGTTGGGCGCCGTGACACGCCCCCTCACCAAATGGGCAGGGCCGGGTTTGCGCCTGCGCGCTCAGAGGGTGGCGCGCCAGAGTGGCGCAAGCATTCTGGGCGGTTCGCTTTCCCGGGTTGGGGCGGGGCGGAGAAGAGACCAAGGGGAAAGCATGTGACTGGGTGTGGCGGGCGTCAGGGCTCTGGGCCACGTGCTGGGGACCCGGCAGGGGAAGGCGGTGTCCAGACCACCTGGGAGAGCCAAGAAGTCTGTAGACCGTCAGGCGTGTTAGGTTACAGGGCAAGAGTTCGGGGAACCCCTCAGAAATGCAGGGATTTCTCTCAGCTGCTGGTGGCAGTTTAGGAGTGTTGAGAAAAGGGGTAGGGGGGCGTCTCCTAGCCAGAAGGCCGAAGAACTGGCTTTAGCACTCTGGAGCAAGTCTTAAAAATTCTGGTTTTATACTGTTTTGTTTTATTTAGAGGATTTAATCGTTAGCGAATTTCTTAGCCCTAGTCAGTCTCACAGAGGCATTTAATATCAGTATTTTGTGTTGATTTAAAGCACTCAAGATTTTAGGATTTGCATTCTCAGGACATACCCAAAGAACTCAAAAGGGTTAAGGCCAGAAAGAACTCTTAAGAATGACTTCTAAAATATCAGGAAGACCTGACAGAAAAATCAGAGGCATTCGTTCTGTACCAGACCTTTAAGGAAAAGGGTTGTAGGAATTTGAGTCGCAAAAGAAATTGGGAGTTTAGTTTTCTCAACATTAAGAAATATAATTGCCATTTTCAAAGAACCTTCTTGTAGTTTCTTACTTTGGGTTGCAGCCTCATCAAGGAAACAAGGCAAAGAAGAGATACTGCTGTGGTGACCCGCAATTCATTGGGTTTTCCACTTTCTGATGAAAGGGCTACTTTTAACAGAGTAAACCGTCAGAGAAAGCCCTCTGGAGGTGAGTAACCCACCCACGAATAGCCTTAAGCTTTTCCATCCTTTCTGCTTTGCATCTGGGTAAGTTTCTGCCTAGCTGATAACTTCAATTTTGCAGGAAAACCATTTACTGAAGCCCAGTATTAGTTTGCTACTTTTAGCAGCTTCCTTGGTCAGCTTTGACTTTTAGTATGAAGTCCTTGGAATGATGTATGAAACTTGGCCTTGTTCTGTTAATGTTTCGTTGCCCCTTGTGTAACAATTGGTATGCCTCCAATTAAGTCTTTTTTAAACCCTCCTTCCCTTAGGGGGAGCTAGGTGTTTAAAAATACAATGAATGTTCATTAGAAGGCTAGCAAACTTGGGTTCAAACAAAATGTTAACATGTGTTTATAGCTAGTCAGTGTACCTCCACTGGCCTCAATTTCCCCAGTTCCACATATTTCCTTCCCTGGGTTGCTGCACGGGGTTAATTAATTAAGATTTGTAAAGAGCTTTGAAGAGCAGGGGACAAAGTATTATTAGGGTCTCATGCCCCAAACTATGGCCCCATCCTTTCATCCCAGCCAGTGGCACAGGCAACCCCATTCTTATGCATGCCAAGCCTTTAATCCCCTCTTGAATGTGGCAGCTTCCAAGGAAAGGACAAGAGGCCTTAACTAGAAACAAAAATCCACTGTAATGAGGTACTAAAAGAACTAAACTTTCAAAATTCACTCCTGACAAAATGGCTGAATAGGAAACTTAATGGTTCTTCTGTAACTTCTGAGTCCCAATCCAAGAAGGTGGGAATAATGGGGGGAGGAGAGCACCCTAAATATCAAACAAGGAGATGACAGTTTCAGTACCAATGTCTTTATTCATTGTATTTTCCCAGGGAAAGAGAAGGGAAGGGGAAAAGGGTCAGCATATGTGTTACAAAATGATAGCAAATGGGAAAGGAAGTACCTGGCACAGCAAAATCAACCATCAAATAAACACTCCCCAGATGGGGTCGCCAAAGCCCAGGGGGCTTAGTCTCCCACAGTTCAGGAATGAGGGGAATGGGCGAGGGAAAGAACAGACAGGTATATGCTTTCCTACCCTCCCTCCCTCCCCATAAATTTAAGATTTCACACAAAGCTTTGGTTTCTAGCAGTAAACATGGAGTTACATTCGTCCGTCTCCTATTAAACAATCTTGTGGCCACTTTGACATAAGTTTCTTGCACCTGCATAAAAGTTCCTGAGTGACTTGGATATACATTCATCTTCCCTTTCTTGGTCTCCCGACCCCACTTTCTACATGGAAAGCCCCCTCACTGCTTCTCTCTACCCTAGGATTAGAGATTAAAGTAGGTTTAATCCATTCTAAAGACAGCAGTATGTTTGTTTGGCATGAATCACATCAAGGAACGGTCTTGACTCAGAAGATTGGGAACAAGGGATGGACAGTTTTTAGCTTCTTCAGGATTTTTGCACAGATCATTCAAGAATTGCAGACACCCCACAAATTAAATGTATAGGCATATGGGCAATTTTCTGGGGGATGTGGTGAAGGGGGAAATAGAGGAAGGGGTAGGAATCTAATTTTTAGGACAGGAGATCTTGTTCAAAAGAGGAAATAGAGGAAGGGGAACACAAAAGAAAGTGTGCTTCAAGACCCCTACTTCAAGAAGAGGGGCCCCCAAGCTTATGTTTCAGATCTTTTTGCCTGGTGCAGAACCTTTTGTCAAAGATGCTTTGGCTATTTTTCTCAATATAAAAAGAAGTTTGTAAACAATAAAACCCCAAAGAACATGGAGAAGACCACATATTATATTTACACAAACTAGGCCACCTAGCAATCACCAAATCAGCTACTTGTGAAGTCCTACAAAGCCCAGACAAATACAATAACTAGGAGGGGGCAGCAATTGGGGGAGACAAGAACCCAGGATCAGACACACATCACCCAATGCGTTCTATTGCATTTGCCCCGTTACAACACAGTGAGGTAGGTTTGCAGTGATCTCACAGCATGTAAACGAAACCCCCTTTTCTCCTTTAGTTACCATGACACTAATCATCGCTGCAGCAGGGCAGAACACTGGCTCTGGGAATCACAAAGAAGCCATCACTGATGGTCTCTGTGGAAGCCAAAGAGGAAAAGCCCAAAATTGTTAAAGGTTAAGGATTTTGTCTTTGCTTCATATATCCATCCCTGGGCAGCTCAAGATGGGTACAGAGGTACCGTTCTTAAAACCTATCCTTACCAACTCACATTTTTTTCCCCCAAAACACACACATACACCCTGTTGTGCATGGTAGGCCTAGCCCAATCCAGTGAAGGATGGATCTGGTATGTAAATTGAGTAACATGCCGTGGGATTAGAGGTCTGGAACAGGAATCTTTTATCACATATACAGATGACCTTTGCCTAATCTTGGCTTCCCCTCTCTGCACCTTTTACTTGGCCTAGCCTCTCCTAACCTCTGTGCATCACGTTTTCCTGTTCAGACCAATTTCCAATCTTTCAGTACAAGGAGACCAAATCATGAGGCAACCCAGTTAAAACTTAGTCTCCCATGAAACATTGAAGATGGAGGGGTTTCAAGAGGACACTATGGCAGAAAAGCCAGCTCTAATTGGCAAAATGAGGTAGTTCAATAGGCTATACACTCCATATAGTTGTTCTCTCTGGTGATACAGCAACAAAAAATATCCTGCTGTGCAGACCCGGAGCTGCTGCCAACTTATCCCTGAGATTGCTCACGTACCTGAGAACACAGTGCAGGAATGAGGGCCTTAGATTAAAATACACAAAAATACAAAACCAGAATATTTATATTACGAAAAAAAGTTAAAATGCACAAGATACGTCATTCGCACACAACTAGTGCAGTTGGCATCCTGGAGAAAGTGGGACCCAAGGTATAGTCATCCAAGGGAGCAAATAAATAAAATTGTATTGGCCCAGAATGGGGTGGGAGTGAGCTTTGAAGCAGCAGGTCTGCAGCTGTTACCTCAACCACCCCTTTTGCCTATCATCACAACCCACTGCTTGGGACAGTTCTCAGCACGCCATCCGAAGAGTGGGTTATGAAGAGACAAAATGTGGAAAACCCTGCCTTACCCCTGAGATATTCCCTCCCACAGAATGTAGTGGCTTGTGGGCTGGGTCCATCAATCTTGTCTCATGCTGAATCTTTTCACTCTGGCATGGGAAATATTATTCCATATCCTTCTTTAAGAGTGAAACAACTTCCCTATATCCAGGCTGCTTTCAAAAGCTGGAGATTCTTGGGGTGGAGACTCAGATAACTATCATGCAGGGAGGGGTTACCCCTAAAGCCCTCACATGCATTTGGATAGAGCATAATTGGAGTTCCTTTGCCTCACCCCTTCCCCCCACCAAGAGGGAAGAGGGGGTGATGCTGTGGACCCCGGCCTGAGATACATGGCAGTGTTAGCTGCCCCCTACCCACCCTGCCCCCACTTTCTCCACTCTGCCGATTGATGCCTGCTCCTCAAAACTTCCTGATCTCAAAAGGATAGCTCCCACCCACTGTGGCTCAATTCTGGGCCTCTGGCAGCATGGCAGAGCTATGGATCTCTTCTTCCTCCTCCCGAAAGTAGGCTGGCTTTCCCTGTGAGCTGGGAGCTTGCTGGGCCTTCAATGGACACGAGGCCACCATATGGTTGATACTCTGGCAGAAGTGGCACTTCTTGGGCTGGGGTGGCAGTTTGCATTCCTTGGCATGATGGTCTAGACCTCCACAGTTGTAGCACCTAGTACCAAGCAAGATGGTAAAGTTGAGAGAGTGAGAAGAAGCCAGAGGCCTTCTTCTGAGTGAGGACACCTGGGTTCTGGTCCAGGTTGTTACTATACCCCTTCCCTTCCTGGAGACCGTTTTCCCACTTACAAAAGGAGGAATATGACTAGATACCTAAGTCCTTTCCAAATCTAATATTGTCCAGATGAGATCTTCAGATTCACATCAACTAGAACATTCTAAGATCAAACCAATCAACCATTTGGAGACTTGGTGAAGAAGAAACGTGTATAGATACACCACCCTGTCCCCACCACTTACACATCTATGGTCTCCTTTAGTTCTAAAATAATCATGTGAGATTAGTGTCACGATTCCCATTTAGCAATTGAGGTTAGAACTCACAGAACAACAAAATTACTTGTCAAGTAAAAGAGCCAGGTCATGAAGTACCCTCCTCACATACTGCCCCCTCTTCACTGCCCACATCTACAGCAGGTTCCCCAACCATCTAGATGTTGCCCAGGGACCAGGCTTTATTTTATCTTTGGCAGTCTGGTCCAAGAAAGGGGCAAGATTGGGAGAGCTCTCCTTATCCTCAGCATGTCCCTACAGACCCACTGAAGCCACCTTCCAGTCCATACCTGTCTCCCTTTGATCTGCGCTTCTGCATGTTCTTCCCTTTGGGCCGCCTCTCACTCCCAATACAGAACACCCCACCAGGACCGGTGACTCGGATAGATTCCAGGCCCTTGGCAGACTTCTTAAAGGTGAACTCCACAGCCTCACCCTCCTTCAGGCTCCGGAAGCCCTCCATGTGAAGCTTACTCTGGAGGAGGGAAACATGGTACATTTTAATGATAGTCTCTATTATTACACCCAAAACAAAAAACTGCATACACATACTCCTCTAAGGTTGAAAGAACAAGTGTATAACACTTCCATTTCATCAGTAAAGACACTGTGACTCAAAGAGTCACCACAATTAAGAACAATCTCTAAACAGATGCCATAACATTTTTTGTAGCTGGTCTCATTTAAAGTTCTAAGTAGAACAGAAGGGAAATTCTTAAACATAGCATTTGTATGAAATCAACAAATGTAAAATTGTAAAATATAAAGTAACAGGCCTATACACTTCAAAAAAGTCAGTCATGAAAGACAAACCCCAAAGAAGTAAAGAAACTGAACAATTAAAAAAAGCATGATTCAGGACTGGATTCTGAAACAGGAAAAGAACACTAGGACAACTGATAAAATTTGCATATGAAATGTAGATAAATGTGTCAATGTTAAATTCCCTGATTTTGATCTTTGTACTGAGATTAGATAAGAGAATGGCCCTGTTTCAGAAAACACATGCTGAAATATTTAGAGATAAAGGTGCTTGATGTCTAAGTTTATCTGTACAAAGAAAAATAGTAAAGCAAATGGGACAAAATGTTAAGAACTGATGAATTTGGGTAAAGGTTATATGGGAGTTTTTGTACTATTCTTGCAACCCTTTCCCAGGCTTGAAATTATATCAAAATAATGTTGCTGAAAGTTGAAGGAAAAAGACACTGACCGAAGCAGACAGATCAGTAGATTAGAATGAAAGTCTACCGGGAGATTCAAGAATAAGCAGAGAAGTCAACAGGTGAGGAAAACAACTTCATAAATACTATTGATAAAACCAGTTATTCACTTGGAAATGAAACCAGAATCCTACACTTTATATCATATGTACGCAAAATAAATTTCAGAGCTATATCTAAATATTAAGAGGAAAAAACTGAGACAGTTTTTAATTTTAAGACATAATTAAGCTGACAAAACTACAAAAAGCTACTTTAAATTAGTAAGAAAAAAGAATCACAGAACAGAATATAAGTAGATAATTTACAGGAGGACTTAGCATGACACATGTTCAATATCTTACTGGTTCAAAAAACACGAGAAGACAAAAATACCATGCAGCCGTTAAAAAGAATGTCAGGTCCCTGTTTTTGCTCACTGCTGTGTTGATACCTAAATCATGCCTAGCAGATTTTGGATGAATTAATGAACAAGGAGGTAAATTTTAATTATTTAACTTGGGAAGATGACCAAATATTGTTAAAGGAAAAGATTTCGAATAATGTGTGGCTTGATCTCACTAAAACACTGCAGGTTTAAACCAAAATTAAAAAAAAAAAGTTATTCACAGAGCTAGTTGAGTGGTAAAACCAGGTTCAGAAGAACCCAGGGTTCCGACTTAACAGTTCGTAGCCCATTTCACGCTGCTACTAACTGCATCAACACATTAGTGGAGTGAGGGCCTCTCCCAGACCCTGCCCAGAACAGACTTCATTATAGATGACTTCCAAAACATCCAGAGTGTGTCAAATATGTCAGCAAGGTGTGGTCATCATAGAAAATGACATTCAGAAGCAGGAGGGATCAAGGTGCATCTAGTCCTGGCTCGAGGCAATTTATGCTATTGGGGGTTGAAGGGGTGGAGGCGGTGGATATTTCAAACTGGGACTTAGGTGAAACATGCTCTTTAACCAGATGGGTTCCCCAATTCCTCAGTCCTCTACATCTTTGTTTTAATTTAGATGATATTACTTAAGACAAAACTTCCATCGAGGTAACCGGTTAAGAGCAAAGGCTCAGGTCAGGTGTCAGATACATCCTGGTTAACAAAACGCTGGTTCTACCAATTTTTGGCTTCAGGTGTGACCTTGGTCACTCACCCACCTCTGGGCCTTAGATCCTTCAGAGAATGGTTTAACAGTAGCTGTCTACCTGAGGTTTTAATGAAGAATATGTGGGCAAGAAAACATCAAGAATATATGCTCAGCAAATATTTCATGTATTATCATCTGTAGCTTTTGTCCACCAATTCCATCAATGAAATATCCTGAAGGTTAGGGATCCTTTCCTCTCTTACTCCCACAGGAACAACAAGGGATGTGGTGACTTTCCCTACCAATCTTGATGTTGGGGAAGGGGTAGAGAATTAAAGCAGAAAATAAAAACATTGCAGAAAGCTGAAAGGCTCATTCCCCCTCATGGTTGCATAATAACCACCCTGAATTTGATGTTAAATCTGACTTGTCTTATTGAGCCGGAACAAGCCAGTGAGTCAGGAGGTGCTGGAGGAGCCAGACCAAGAGCATTCTTGACCCAGGCAAACCCAGCTTCTCTCATTTACCTGGTGGGCTCTTAGGCTGGAACACTCCCAGTTCTCCCTCTGATTTAGAAGGCAGATAAGTGATTAAGAGCAAGAATTTGGAGTCTGACAGCCTCTCCCTGCTATATGTGCTAACCTACAAAATGGAGTAAATACTGATTTTATGGTGGTGCTGTGAGGTTTTATGCATGAAAAGTAGTTAACACATAGCCTGCCACACATAAATCTTGAGTGGCAATTACCATCAACCTCTTCAGACTGGATGAGGGTGGGGTAACAGTGAGAAAAAAGTGTCAAGAGACTTGGAATTTTAACTCTAGTGTTTATCACTTAACTAGCAGTGGAAACTCAGAAAAATATCCCCTTTGATCTCCAGTTTACCGAGGACAACACTTTCCTCCATCTACACCTCCCAGGCTTACTGTAAGAACAAGAGGATAATATAAATGGGGACATATGTAATTGACTAGTTCTCTCCGCTCACCCACTCACTGGATCACTGGAGAATTGGAGATCTGCTCAAGATTTTCAAAGAGTAAAAGAAAACAAAGCAAAACAAAACAAAACACCCTGCAGGCACCTCACCATGACCAGTCAAGATTTAGACTGGTGGTCTCCAAGGGTGGCTCCCAGCCCCCCTACCCCGCCCCTTTCTAAAACACATACTTTGAATTCCTCTCTTATCAGATAGGTAATCAGCGTGCAGTCCCACTGAGCCTGCCTCACAGGGCCTGCATCAGAAAGGAGCCTGAAATTCTTGCTACCACCCCCACCCCACCCCCAACCACACACAAAGCAGGGCCCAAACCCCGCCCCCCTCCATCCCCTCCAAAAAAGAAAAGACCTAAGGGGGAGGGGCAAGGCTTGAGCTCCCCCAATAGAGCCCAGCCCTGGGAAACAAAGAGTTGACACTGGTTGGTTCTGGTGGTCAGATTCCTAGAGTTCCAGAGGCTGCAGATCCCCCCCGACTCCCCCCACCCTACACTCACCACATTCATCAGTTCCTTCCTTCCTCTCCACGTTGGGGTTATGGTCACGGTAAGAGACATGGATACAGACACCTTTCTTCCCTAGTCAAGCTTGCAGTTCTGCCAGTCACCACCAGCAGCCATCTTTCCTTCTGACCTGCACTCCCACCCTTCCAGGGATAGAACTAAACAGGATTCACCCTCCCCTCTGTTGCCTTCAGTCAAATCTTTTACTCAGGGACCTGAAATAGGGTTACTTATTCAGATAAATTATATTAAAGGTGAGAGGGAGGCAGGCCTCTGAACTTCCTTCCCCCATTTGTTCAAGATAGGAAGTAGGAAGGTGGGCAGCCTGTAGGGGGCAAGAAGGGAAGGTAGCGGAATACAGTTACAGGAGGCATTTCTTTACCCTTTTTTTTGTTGGCAGGGAGGCAGGGAAGGACTCGGGTCTTCTGCTTTCCTAAGACCTCACCACTGCCTAATCTAATCTTCCCCCACATCAAGTACCCCATCCCAGCATCAACTTCGGCTTATATAAGTTTAGAGATGGAAAAGGGTGACTCAGGGAATGTTCAGTAAAAAGCCCACAAAATCCTGAGTTCCCCTCAACTTGTTCTATGAAATTTGGATAAGTTCTGGTTATAGAATCATTTGTAAGAGCAAGGGATCAGACTTAATCTTAACCATCTAGATCTAACATTGCCCATATTTAGTCACATTGCTCCTTCTGACAATAAGTGATAGTCAGGATTTCAGGGCACTCCCTTTGTTCACAAGGATTGAAGCCTGGGTTTTTGTCTTTTAATAGCCAGGGCCATTCCAGCTCGGGACTACCTAGTGCATGTCTACACCCCCAGTTCTAGGTGCCTAGCAGTGCACAAACATTTGTAGACTAATCTAAGTGTATTCAAAACTGCTAATATTTATTAATGCTTACTATAGGCTAAGAAGCAGTGTTTTAAGCACTATACATGTTGTAACACCTCACACCGAGCCTGTGAAGTAGGCCTTATTGTGACTCCTGTGTTACAGCTGAGGTCATAGAGGCAGAGTGGTTAAGCCCTTGCCCAAATTCATAGTGTGAGAGCACCAGGCTGATTTCAACTAGCCTGACTATGTCCAACACTATGCAGTAAGACGCAAGATGCACAGACATTTTACAACTTTTGAATAGCTACATTTAAAAAGTAAAATGCAGCTGATGAATAGATGAAAGTAATTTTAATGACTTAGTCCCAAGATGTCCTCACAGTCCAACCTAAGCTTTATACCTGAAGGTGGGGTTTGGTAAGGGCTAGGAAACCAACCAGTTCTGCCAGAAACAGTTTATTTTTATAGTGTGTGTCAGGAAGGGTGGGGAAAGAGATCTGTCTAGAACCAAAGGCTACCAGCAGACAACTCCCCCATCACCTTTGCTAAGACACAGTCAGGACCACCAGCTCCTGCCTGGACTTCTCCACCAGATGGTGCTGCTCATCAGCCTGTCAGCACAAAGGCAGCCAGAGGAAGCCAGGAGCAGGAGAGGAAGGAGCTGCCTGGTTCTCAACTGTGAGCACAAGTATTCGCTGATCTTCACAGCTCTTCTCTGTCCTTAGGAAGATGGAGTTGCAAGGCGGCTGAACTCTAATGATGAGCCACCTCAGGGTAGGTCCCTATAAAGTTGGGGTGTTCACTCCTCACCCCACCCACCCAAAGAGTGAAGAAAGGACCCTGGAGTTTTAAGCCAGAAACCCAGTTTTTCTGCTCTGTTGACAAAAGCCATTTACTCTCCTTTCCGGTTTGAATTAAGTAACTCCAATCTGAGATAATTTAAAATTCATCTGTACTAACTAATTACGTTCTATTCTAGAAAGTTTTGTCCTTTTTCCCCACCTCCTTTGACCTCCCAGATTTAACACTGATAGTAATTGCTACTCATGCCTGCAGGAAGAAGGGAGGGGTGATTCGCCTAGGGCTGTTTTTCAAAAAAAAAAAAAAAAAACACTGAATTCCAATAGGCTGAGGAGTACGACAGTTTGACTAGGAAGGTTCCAGAAACATTGCCCTGGGGAAAGTCACTGAAAACCACTTATATGGCAAGCAGTAGTGTCACCAAAGTTTCTCACAGTAGAAGCTTTGCTCAGGATGGTGGCACAGCCTTTACTTGAGACATTATCTAGAAAGCATGTCTCTTCAGAAAGGGAAGGACCCAAGAAGAGGCCATAATGCTCAAACTAACTCAGCTTCTCTACCAACTTCCTAAAAGAATTCACTCATTAAAAAAAAAACAAACTTTCCTTAAGATAGAAATGAAATAACTGATGAATGACTGCCAAACCTGTGGCTTCAATATCCTATCTGCAGCACAACTGTGATCCACTGACATTCACTCTACAAACTTCCGTGGTGTTTCTACTGAGCACCAGGCCCTATTCAGACACTAGTCCAGAAAGAGAGCAACTATCAGTTAACATTTCCTCTTTATCTCCAGTCGTTTTGTCTGGAGGAAGACTTCTGCTGACAAGGACCCCTAACTGTTAGTGTACTCCAGATTCCTCAGGGGCCCCTTAGTTCTCCATATTCATTTATTCAGCCCACCAAGTGTGTACTAGAAAACTAACCAGACTGCTGGTCACTCTCTTCAAAGAACTTATAGGTTATTTAGGGGAGGGGATGAGACGAGGACATCAATAACTAAACCTAAGGCTGGCAATCAGAGGCACTGATAAGGTTATAAACCAGGTGGGAAAGATCCCTTTACATTCTCCCTGCCCCCAAACCCGAGTCCTAATCTAGACTGGCCTGAGTTTGCTCTCACCACCCCGACTCATCCTTCTTAGAAAAAGCAGGCCACGTGGCTTCAGCAGTTTCTCAATAATGGAAGTTTCTTCTCCTAACTCCAGCTTGGTCCCTTGGTCAAATTTGGGCCCTTCTTTCACCTCCAAACCTTCTATGACAGCATTTTAGCCAGAAAGCCATTTTAAACAGATCTAGGTTCTAAGGAGCTGTGGGAGAAAGCAGGGACTCATTTCCTCATTTTAAAATTCTACAAATCTTGGGGGGTTGGGAGTTGAGCCACAGGAAACATGAGATAAGTCAAAACTCATAAAATGGCCATGGAGAATTCAGAATTCTTGGTGAATCTCAGGAAAACAGGATAGTTAGCTCTTTCTTGCTCCAGCTTTTGGTGTTTCTTAACTAGGGGTGATTTTGCCTCCCCAAAGGCATTTGGCAATGTCTGGAGATGTTTTAGGATGTCACAACTGAGAGATGCCCATAATGAGAAATTACCCAGCTCAAAATGTCAATAATGCTGAGGTTAAGGAACCTTGGTTTAAGAGCTGGCCACCTGCCATTATTATGATTCTTAAATTCCTCCAAATTCAGGGACAAGGAGAGAGTTCTAGCTTAAGACCTGTGGTTGAGTGAAAGGGTTGTTATAGTCTCTTTGCTTTATGGGTTTTATTTACTCATTTCTTTAAGGCTAAGGATGGGTTTTCTTTCCCATTTATCCATTGCTGGGGTGGGACACTGAGTGTTTGACATGGAGCATAAGAGTAGTGAACAGTGTGTTGGGAACCAAATAGCCACAACCTTGGAAGGGAAGAAAATGTTTAATTGCTTTCTCCCTCTTTCTTCTTTCCTTAGGAAAGGGGATCCCTGATCCCCTCCCCTGGCAGATATTGTCTTAGGACAATTATCCTTCTCACCACCGACACAGCAACTCCAAGGTGCTCACCAGCAGCAGCCAAAGGGGAGGTTTTCTTGTTAAAGAGAAATGTCTTACTCTCTTGCCAACTTTGGGCACACTCTCCTCCCCCAGGACAATTTTTAAGGGTTGTCCTACATCTACTTAATTCTTCTACATTAGATCCCCAGGGAGATATTTCAAATTTCTCGAGTGCAAGAGCTGGAATCACTAGTCTAATCGCTGCAATAAGGGTTGAGGATCAACCTAAGTCCCAGCAGCACGCTGTCTAAAGACAGAGCTGCCAGGTAAGGCTCAGAGAATTTCCACCATTGTCCTCTGTGACTGTTGGTGGGGGTGTTAGGGAGACAAACTCTTGATTCCTTATCCCAGCTCAACTTTCTCCTGATAACTTATTCAACTGTGGAATGTCCCTGGACATTCCAAGACCCCGAAGTCCAGATTATCTCCTAGCTAACCCATCTGGAACAGTGTAGTGTGGGCTCCACTCCCCAGACCTGAAGATCCTCCTTTCCTTTATGCCATCCAGTATTTCCCAGCTGCTTTAGATCCTAATAGTAGGTGGGCTGAGGCACAGATTCATTTGCTCAGGAAACCCTTCCTTGGGAGTTGGATATCACCAAAGAACCCCAGAGGGACTACATTCCCCTCTGCCTTTCCTATTTAGCAACCTTTGGAAGGAAGGCAAGAAAATGTTGGGTCTGACTTATTCCAAACCTTCCAAAGTTGGGGAAGCTGTCTCCAGGCCAGGAGAGATTTTAATCTCTTTGTGATCAGATAAATGGGAGAGTAGGGGAGCTGACCACCCTGCTGAGGAGGGCCATTCAAAGCTGGTTCCTGTAATAAAGTGATTTAATAGATCTAAAGAGGCCAATTCCCTTCTTTCTGCCACAATTACTTCCTGTGGGTTATCATTCACATATGTAAATGAGACAGAGAGGGGGTGAAAGCCACCAGCCAGATTTAGTTGTCTGATGGGAAGGAGGTAAAGGAGGGGATTGGGCGAAGCAAGGTGGTAGCCAAGCATCCTGCTGCAGACCTTTCTGGCAGATGTACTGGTAGCCCAGTGACCCCAACACTAACTGGTGGATCCCTATCTCCCTGCATCCTCTATCTCTCCTGTTCCCCCTATTCTGTGTCCTCACTGAGGGCCATGCTCAGAGACTTCCTTGCCGCCTCCAACCAGTCCACCCAGCATCTCCCTTCTCCACCCCTCCCCCTCCAGAATACCATCCCTCAGGCTCCAACCCTTAATCCCCACATCCTCCTTTCCCCTCCCCCACAGCTCCTAAAGCCAACCTCCCCGAAGTAACCCCTCCATGCCCGGCCTGGGTGTCAGCCTACTGGGTCTGGGATTAGCAATTTCTTCTTAGGTCCTACTCCAAACCTCTAAAGGTGGAGGGAACACATGCCACAACTTCCTTTACATGGTTGTTTTGTGTGGCTGGTGTTCCAGGACCCCAGAAACGCTTATAAGATATTCAGGAAAGGGTGGCCAAGGAGGAGGAGGGAAACCTGAAGTCTCTGGTTCCTTGTTTGAGGCTGGGACTGTTAGGACAGTAGTCAATGGCTGTTTGGGGCCATAAATGCCAAGCTGAGGAGAACAGGTCCAGGAGCTAGCCTCCCTCCACCCCCTGCCCTGCGACACTGAATTTCACCCCCACTGTGCTGCCTTGCTTTAACTGAGAACTTGGGGTTGCGACCTAACTCCCTCCCAGCCTGGCCCAGAAATCTAAGGCCTGGACTCCTTGAGTTTTCTTTCCTGATAGGAAATGGACAACTAAAGCCCAGCTGGTCAACTGTGTGCCTGAGAGTTGTCCTCTTGGGGAGTTTTCAAGCCCCCAAATTCTTTTAAGGATCTGCCAAATTCACCCAGGCCTCAGAGGTTGAGTTTTGGGTGACCACCTGGGTGAAGAGACCCTGCTAACTTTTCAGCTTTACCCCGTTGGATCCCAGAGTGGTTTCCCTCCCTCTCTCCAGGCGAGAAGCTCAATTCACTGGTTAGTGAAAGGCGCGGATGGTCAGGGCTGTGTTCCGGCCGGGCATGTGCTTCCCTGGCCGGCCTCCTCGCCCTCCCCCCACCGGCAAGCACAATACAACCTTAGTTCTGCCACATGGGGTCACCTCCCTGCCCCCTGCCCAGGGGAAAGAGGTAACAGACACGTGGTAAGCCAGTGGGTTCCTGGAAGGCGATGGGGGTGCTGATAATCGGCTCTGCCCCCAACTCTTGTTCTGTTGAAGTTAACGGGGATTTGGAACTGGGGTGCCACGGCAAACATGGGAACGCACAATGAGGGCCCTTGATATTCCTCAATGCAACAGCCGAATCCTTTCGCCCACCCTTGGATGCGCCCGCCAATATCCCCTTACCCAGGCAAAGTTACCAGATTCGGTCTCACCTGGTGCACAAATACATCCACCGGGGGGTCGAGTGCGACCCCGGCACGGGCGGTCATGGACAGGAAGCCGAAACCCATGCGCACGTTGAACCACTTACAGATGCCGGCACCGTGCAGCAGCTGCGGCTCCTCGGCTGCCCGGGCCGCGTCCTCCGGCGCCTCCTCCGGCGCCTTGGCGCAGCCACCTGGAGATTGGGAGGGCGCTCAGCTGGGGGTGGGGGGCCACGGAACTGGAGGACCCTATCAGAGACCCGGCAGGGAGACCCGAGTGTCTAGCCCGTGAGTGGACACCCAGGAGGCTGCAGCTACCAAGCAGCCGACGAGAAAATACCTGTCCCGGCCTCCTCCCGCGCTCCCCAAGCTTACACTGAGGCCAGTGGTGCCCCGAAAGTTTTGCTCATCTTCCCACAACACGTTGCCCGGGGACAGACGGCCGGACAGGCCCCTCCTCTTCTCTCCCTCCGCCCCCGTAGCCTCGGCTTGCACGCCTCTGGGACACCAGGGTTCCTTGCTCCAGAGGTGGCCCCCTGAAGCTGGAGGCCGCACAGACTTAGGGTCCTTCGGCTAGTCTGGGGGACAATTCCCCTCCTCCCTTTTATGTGGCTTCTAGGCGTCCCTGCAGCCCAAGGTGTCCCTAGTAAGTCCCGAGGTCGAACCTGCAAACTGCTGGTTTGACACAGAGCCCATGGTAGTCGGCTGAGCCCGCGGCCCCGGGCCCCTGGTCCGGCGGCTGCTGGCCCCAGAGAAGTCCGAAGGCAAAGGGGTGGCTCGAAGAAGAGGCTGCTACATCTTCCCCAGCACAATAGCGGTGGGAGGGCCCACGGCTTTTCAAAGGCTCCCAAATTCTAAAAGACAATGACCCAACCCCCCGCGGGCAGCCCCCCTCCCCTCCCCTCCCTCTTCTTTCCCCTCCCTTTCCCTCCGGCTCCAGCTCTGGCCCTCCCCCACCGCTGCGGTCTCTGACACCTCTGGGGTATCCCTTCTCAGAACCTTGAGGCTTGACACCCCCTCCCCACACACACATCTGGAGATGGGGGCCGTCAGCCCTAGAAGTCTTGAGTACCCGGGAATTTGGGATCCTGCACTTTAAGGACTCAGTGGGGGTCCCCAAAGCAGCATACATGTGGGGGGGGCCTGTGGGGGGGTAGTTTTAAAGCCACGTGACTGCTCCCACACACACTCACACACCACCCCCACCCCCCGTGCTGATAATTATACATTCCAGAGAGTTGGGGGAGGGAGGTGTGAGCCTGGCAGAGCTGGCCAATCAGAGACACAAACCACCTGTCAAGGGAGAAATGGATGAGCCCTCCCCCTCCTCCAGCCCTTGAGCGCCCCTCCCCCTCCCTTCCCCTTCAGGCCTCCGAACTGACCTGGCAGCTCGGCGCTGACCCGCTCTCACCCCCCACCTCCTTGTGCTTAGATAGACCTGGAGTTCAGGACACTAGGAAGCCTAGGATGGGGAAGCAGACGGGAGGCTGGAGACCCAGCAGGGCTGATCTCCAGTCCTGACCTAGGCGCTGCCTCTCAAAAGTCTGTCTCTGACTAACTGAATCTGTACCTCCCTGAGTTTCCGACTGAGTTTTTTTGGATCTCTCAAAGCTCTCCTAATTGACTTTGCATACAGAATCCTTCCTTGTCTCCTTCCACATATGTGTCTAAAACTGACCCCACGTGGAGCTCCCTGAGAGAACAGAAGGAACCCTAAGAGGCTTGAAGTGTGTTCCTCTTACCGCCAACTGCCTTCATCCCCCATTCCCATCTCTTATCCGTTGCTGGGAGAGGAACTAGGTGGTTAGGTGGGTGGAGGCATTTACTCCACTACCCTGACACTCAGGTTCCTAGAACCTCCTCTTTTCAGAGTCCCATCCTAAAGTGCGCTCCCTTCCCCATACCGAGGTTGGTGGGGGGACTGGAGTAGGGGATCTCCTCATTTGAAGACGTAGCCTCCCCTTCTAGAAGATAAAGGGGGTTGGCCAGGGGGGGGTGGCTAGTGCCCTGGTCGGAGATGGACAATGGCCCGGGGCTCAGTGCACGGCCCTGGCCCTGCCCCTTCACTTCCGGTGCTCAGTTCAAACTGGACAATGCCAGCTCCGGCCAGTTCCCCTCCCCCACTGCTACAACCCATTTAAAGGGACAGAGCCTGCTTTCGGGGGCATCCGCTCACTCTGAATTCAGTCTTCTCCACCAAGTGTGCAGAACCTCTCGTGGCTCTTACCCTACGCCCGTGTGTGTGTGTGTGTGCGCGCTCGCGCGCTCTCGCGCGCGTATTTGAGAAAGGGGATGAGTTGGGATAGGGAAGTAGAAGATGAGGAGAGCAAGGAGCTGAGGAGAGATTATTTCTCTTTCCTACTTGGAGTGCTCTCCAAGAGACTAAAACTTGAGTAATAAGAGATGGAGGATAGGACTTTGGGTGATAAAAAGGACAACCTTGACCCTTTGTTACTCAGCCTAAAAAATACAAATAATTTACAAATATCATTAACAATGCCCCACTCCCAAAGTGAGGACCCTAATTTAAATCTTCCAAGAGTTAAGCGAGTACATCAGCCAGTCATTTTTATTTATATAATCCTCCCCACCTAACAGTCTTATCTCCTTCCGTTACTAGCGCCCTTAAAATTTACTCATTCTCTGTATCTCTATTCCTAAGATTCAGGAACAGGTGATTGAGGTGTGGCTGAAGAAAAGAGAGAGTAAGGGAATTTAGCGCTATGCTTTCTCTCGCTCTGCTCTGTAGTGGGACTTGCTCCCGGCAGGAGCAACCAGCCCCTCTGTCCATGGTCCTGAGGGTGCCGGGCGCTCTGTCCACGGTGCTGAATAAAGCCACGTTCTCCTGGTTCCCAACTCCCAGCTTCGAGAACGCCTTCTTGAGTTCTCACCTCCAAGTCCTTCCCAGAAAACCTGGTTATTCTTAACCGCTCAGTGATCTTGACACATTTTAGAGGAATGAAGAGACTTTCTTGAACTCTAAAAAGAGGGTATTTCCAGCAGTACATGATTCTGTGAGCGCAGTGAAATATCTCAATCTCCCCTTCAGAATAATGGGTATAGTTATGTATGTAGCCATAGAGAGCGAGGAAAGAGGAGATAATATTTTCTGATTCATTTATAATGAGACTAGAAGAGAGGCTAATCTCTGTTTTCAAATTATTTCTCTAATTATTAGCACTTTTCATAGGAGCACAGGTATTGGAATCCCATTGTCCATGTTTGGATAGCTATTTACAACTCTGAGATCTGGGGCAACTTCTTTAACCTCACTATACCTCAGTTTCTGCCCAATAGGGACAGTGAGATTTAGCAGAGTTATTATGAGGATAAAGTTAGATCATGTAAGTGAAGCTTTACAAAAAGTGACATATAGTTAGTTCTTAATAATGTAAATTATTACTGTTGATATAGCTATTGTGCACTTGCTTGTCTCTATGATCTAGAACATGCTAGATCATTTGCTCCCTGAGGACTTGGACATTCATGTCTTTCTGCATCTTTTCTCGTATCCTTACTGGTGCTTAGCACAGTGCCTGGCCCACAGAAGTCATCGAAGAAGAGTTCCCTGAATAGAATATTTGATTGAAAAAAGAAATGTTATTACAATAGCCATAATGCTTATTCTTCTCGGCTGTCTCTCTCAAGTCTAAAGAATACAAACCCAGGAGGGGTCAGGACTTCATAAAGTTGCATATGTGGAGGCAGAGCATGCTTTAGGAAGGGACACATGACTCCCAGCATAACTGATTTCTCATCCCCAGTGGTTTGTTCATGTAGGAGATGGTTACTCTTGACTAAGTTTTCTTCTTTCATTGGTCCCCATCTCAGTGGAAACTTTTTAGGTGTCTACTATGATCCAGTCACTGTTCTACCTCACAAGTTTAGTGGAGGAATCAGTTAAGTAATATGCACTAAGTACTGTAATGACCATAAGTGTACCAACAAAAATGTAAAGAAGAAACATTTCCTTCCTTCCAAGAAGTTACAGTCTAGTGAGGGAGACAAGACCTGATATAGCTAAGTATTGCATATTTTCTGTGTATTGGTTTCTGGGAATAATATTATCTAGGAAAATAAATCCAGGGGGCTCTTTATAGACAATGGTGTCTAGTATCAACACAAAGAACATCTCCCCTTTAAATTACTTTGCTAAGTTCCTCTTGTGTAGGTTTGTATCCTCACAAAAGGAAGAGTTGAAAGAGGTCTTAGTAGTAATAATAACTCATTAACATTAAAAAATATATTTATTCAGCACTTCCTCTGTGGCAGGCATTGTTCTAAGTGTTGGGAATAAGCAATACAAAAAAAAATTTCCACCTTTGTGGAGCTTATATTCTGATAAGTAATACTAATAACAGCTATTATTTATCAAGAATACAATTTTCTTATCTCATTCAAGCCTGCCAATAATTCTGAGTAATAGATATCAACATTCCCACCTTACAGGAGAAGAAACTGAAGCTTAATGAACCAATATAGCTTGGCTAATGTAGCTCAGCTACTACAAGGCAGAGGCATATTTGAACCCACGTGTTTGACTCCAAAGCTCACATTCTTTCCACAGTCCTAGTATGTTGTTATCATAAGTGGTACTGTCCCCATTTTACCAATGAGGAACAAAATATGTGCAAGCAAAAGGACTGTTGGGGGGAGGCTATATAGTCGATATGATTAGTAAATAGAACCAAGCTTGTGATTCCTTCTCCCTGGGTCAGAGCTCTAGTCTGTCGTTTCTATCGATCACCTGCCCCAAACTCCTTGGCTTTCTAAATCAAAGAGATGGCCAGAGCCAAAACAGGTCCTCTTTGGAGCAATCATCCACATCCAGCTCTTAATTCTGAGGTATTTTAAGAACCCTGTGGTGGGGTCCAGGGTGGTTGTTTGGAATTAAAGCCTTGACCATCTGCTAATATGAATGACGGTATGCATTTGAGAAAAGTATTTTCCACGATGTGTCCCTCAGGATACTAGTTCTATGGGATGATTAATAATCTTACCATTTTAAAACATTTTCTATAATGAAATCATTTGGAAAATGGTATGTTAACTATGTTTCGTTTGCAGGACTTTGTAAAGCCTGTAATATGGTAATGTGCCCTGTGATTTATCAGGAAGGGAATATGATGTGTGCAGTGTTTCCATTCATTCATCTGTTCATTCATTAAGTCACCTAACAAACATTTATTGAGCATCTATTATGCATCAGGTGGCACTGTTTGAAGCACTGGGGATACATCAGAGAACAAAACAGATGAAGTTCCAGTGCTCAAAGAACTTATATTCTAGAGGAGAGGGACACATAATAAACAAATAATTAAGTAAAATGTGTGGTACATATAGTTCCAGCCTGTTAACTTGCTCTGTGATCTCAAGAAAGGCACCCAATTTTAACCTTTAAGGTAAAATGAGGAAGTTGGATTATTATTAGACAAATACGTATTCCATTTCTGACATTCTAAAGTGATATGATGTGTGTGTGTGTGTGTGTGTGTGTGTGTGTGTGAGAGAGAGAGAGAGAGAGAGAGAGAGAGAGAGAGAGAGACCCTATTCCTAATTAATTTGAGAAACAATCTGTTTTCACCCCATGCTGTCATCTTCATCCCTCTCCAAGGACTAGGGCTTCCTACATCAAGCAGGATTGTGCACCTCTCATCTCTTAGGCCTGTTGAATTGGCAGAAGGAAGATGAGCCAAGGGAGTCCCCTTCCTTCTTTCAGTCCTGCTCCCCATGTGGGCCTTGCTTCACAGAGCAAGACGCCAGGCACTTGCTTTCACCAATAATGGCTTCATTACATTGAAAGGAGACTAGAGTGACCTCAGTGAAATAGACTTCCTGACCCCAGCTGACCTTTGACCCTCACCCTGACAGCCTCTAAATCTTTTCCTTCTGACACATCCCCTACAAGGTACAAGCAAGAGGGGGAAATGATCAGCCTGTATAGCCCAATGTCCAGCGACTGTAACTCACCAGGTGTACTCTTGCAGTGGAATTTGCCAGGCCCAACTGTAATTCCCCTCATGGCTGCTAATCTGCTGATCCTTTCAGTGATCCTCACTGTGACTCTAGTCTGGCCTGTGAGTCAGAGCTCATCCAGCTGTCATTGACCTGGTGTCCATTTGTATGTGTCCAATGAGTGTCATGTACCATGGAGGCAAGAAGCAGGGTGTCTAACCAAATGCTGTCATTTCCCCAATACTGCTTTAGCCTAGTCCTTAACTTACTCTTTCCTGATGCTGCAGTGACTGTTTGAGAACTGATTATATACCAGGAGTGCGCTGAGTGCTTTGTGTGTATTGTCTCTTTCTGTCTTCAGCCATCCTAATATGATCCCCATTTTACTGGAGAGGGAACTGAGACTTAGTGGAGTTAAGTGACTTGCCTCGACTCACAAAGGGTGCATTCCAGATCTAGCTCACTCCAATATTATTATTCTTTACCTTTTTTTTTTTTTTAGCAGTTAAAGTAATTAATGCATGTGGTTAAAAAAATCAATTAGTATTGAAAGAATTATAATGAAAAACAACAGTCCCCTGACTACCCCACCCCCTCCACTCCCATGAGGCAACCACTCTTTGAGTCATTTCTTCTGGAGGATACCTCCATGTCTCTAAATAATATGCATGTACCTCTGTTCCTTGATTTATCAACTTTAGATATCATCTATTGATTTCCTGTTACAGGAAAATGAGGACTTACCTCACGTACAGGACCCACCCCCCTCCCCCCCCTTCCTCCCAGTAAAGTTGAATCACCATTTTAAACTAAATTGATAACCAACGTTTATAGAAATGTTTGCTGCATTGCCAACTAGTATACTTGGACATTTCTTTTTTTATACTGCATTTTATTTCCCCTGGACTCTCTGCCTCTCTCTCTCTTCCACAGCATTTGTCACTGAAATATCCTCAACTGTTTTCAAGGGCTCCATTGTATTATCTTTTCCACTAAGCCCTTACCTGAAGTCCTCCCTCCTGGTTGCTCTCTGGACTTGCTTCACAGCTGTCACCCTGTCACTTTCACAACCTCTCACTACAGTGGTTAGAGCCACTGTTTCCTGCATCCTTTATTGACCTCTTTCTTGGTTCACATCTGAAAAGCATCCTCAGGTAACCACCCAAGAAAGGCTGCATGGGAGGGGTATTTTCTGAACCTTACAATTCTGAGCATGCTGCTTTTTTACCTTTACTTTTTTTTTGGAGGTGGGGAGAGGAACATGGTTCATTAGGTTTGTTTGTTTGTTTAGAGAGGAGGTGCTGGGGATTGAACCCAGGACCTTTTGCATGCTAAGCATGTACTCTACCACTTGAGCTATACCCTCCCCCTTACCCTTACTTTTTGATGGTTTCAAAGCCATATTCTTAACCACTCTGCTATGCAGACCCCTAGCAAAATAAAGAAAGACACATATCTTGCTTTGAGGATATTGAAGCTGAAGATGTCTTTTTTAGATTCTGAGGTTGTGAACCTAGAATTATCAGTGGGGAAAAAATTAAATATTTAATGCTTTTTGAAGGTTTACTATGTGCCAGGCACTGTGCTGAGTGCTTTACATAAATTATCTCATTTAATTTTCACACCAAATTTATGAGATAGGCATGGTTTTTGTTCCCATATTACAGAGGGAGCCAAGCACAGAAGGATTAAGTAACTTGGTGAAGTTCACAGAGTTAAGTGATAGAATCAGGATTCAAACCCTGGTAGGCTGACTCTGGAATTAACATTCAGATTTGATAATTTATACTTGATTTTTTCTATTAAAAGAGGCTTATAAGTTAGTATCTTCAGATTTCGTCTTCTCCCACCCCATTTTGTAAATGTGGAAATAAGATCTGAAATCCAAGTGACTTTTTCAGGTCCCATAGCTAGCTAATAATAATAATTAGAAACTCAGGTTTCCTAGTATTTCTCGCTTTCAAACAGGGAACAGAGCTTCAAATTCAGGATTGGTTTCTAAATCTTGATTTCCGTGTCTGTTTAGTGGGGAGAGAATTAGCAGAAAGAACATGTAAAAGAGATATATCCTACCAGACTGTGCCTGGAATATATTATAGAGGCATATGTAATGCACTATGGAAACAATGAAAGCTGACTCATTTTTAACTGTTATGGAAGGCTTCACAGGGGAGGTGGCATTGCATTGGATCTTGCATAGGAGTTTGAAACCAGGGAGGGCAGGGTATTACAGCGGAAAGGAACAGCAGAAATGGAAGTAAGGGGGCTTGAAAGTGAACAGCTTGTTTGAGGAACAGCCACAAAGCTTGGTTCCCACTTCAGGAAGTTCTCCATGACCCTGTGAATACGAACAGAGAGACCTGTACTCCTTTCATTCAATCTTCAATCTCACATTCATTTGGCATTCTGTCAATAATAGAGATAGAATGGAATGGTAGGAAAGTTCTGGTTCTAGTCCTAGCTCTATCACTAACTCACTGTGTGACCTTAAGAAAATGTTTTCTTTTCTGGGCCTCAGTTTCCCTATCTATCAAGTGGGAAGGTAGATTTATGATTTCTAAGGCCTCTTCCTCCTTGCTGAATCTGTGATAACAACAGAACAAGAATAGGACAAAAGGTGTCAAGATATCCTTGACGCCCCTCCACTAGAGGAAGGAGAGAAATATCTAACCTCTGTGTGTCAGGCATACCCCGTTTAACCACCCTATAAGAGAGATGTTATCCCCTCATTTAACAGAAGAGAAAACTGAAGCACAGGCTGTTTGAATAACTTCCTCAAATTCTCCCAGCAAGTAACAACAACAAAATAAGAGCTAACATGGTTAAGTGTTTACCATGTACCAGACACTTTGTCAAGGCCCTACATTAGCTCATGTAACGCTCCAACAACCTCATGATGTGGAATTGCTGTCTCCATTTTCAAATAGAGAAACAAGAAGTGTCCAGTGCCTTAGTCTGTGCTCATACTTACTAGACTGTGCATCTCAGTGATGACATCTGAGACAGCACCAAACACTATATAAGCCACTCTAGGGTCAAAGCCTCCAGATGGCACGGGACCATCTCTTCCCACTCCTCACCACTGGGGTCCTGTGGTTTGGCCATGATGGAAGAAGGGCAAGAGAAAAAGAGTTGTATAGAAGTTATCCCTTTTCCCCTTCATTTTCTCCTGAATTCAAGTCACATTTTGAGGTTCTGAGACGAGATGCCCCCACTGCTATTCTATTAAAGGATGGGATAGGGAGCAAAGAGAAGGGAGACCCAGAATCCTTGATTCAGTGACTCTCAGAGCCAAAGTGACTTTGCAGATCAGCAGATTCCCTGCCAGACCCCAAACTCAGTATTGACCATTTCCTAGACTCAGCTTGCAAACCTCCATCAACAGAGAGCTTACTGCTTCTGGAAGCCTTCCCCATCCCTTCATAGTGGGGATTATTAGAAAGTTCTTTTTTCCATTGAATTGAAACTGACCTGGATAGCCTTTACACACTATGATCTTTAGAACAAGTCCCCTCCCTCTTCTGCAGAGTCTGGGTCAGCCTTTCCATTCAAACCCCAGTCCTACCCTTTCCCTGTTCTGTGACCTTGGACAAATTTACCAGAGGCTCAGTGCCTCAATTTTGGTTAATTTCCCACTGTTTCTGTGGAAGTTAGCTTAAGCTGGATTGACCAGTTTGATTCTCAGTGATCCATAGCTTCTTTCCATTGTCTGTGCATTACTTTGTACAATGCTTTTCCAAACACAAAGTGTTTCCCTGGGCATTATCTCACCAGACCCTGGAAAACAGGGCTGCTGGAAAGGAGGGAGGCATGACCGGCATGTGGTTATCTCAGTTTTGCAGGTGAGGCAGGTCTCTGACCCCAATACCAGACTTGCCTTTAACCTTACGGTCCTCACTCCTGTCACAATTAGTGTTCTGGGGCCTCCATATGCCTTGCTCTCTCCTTCCTGGAATTTCCCATGCTTACCCTCTGCCCATAGCACCATGTCTCATACTTCACTTTGCTGATCACTATTCATTCTTTAGAGTCCAACACAGATGTCATACTTTGTCCAGGGATCTCTTTGCTTCTGCCCACTCACTTACCCAACACCACTCTTACATGTCCTTATAATACTCTGCACTTCTATAACAGACCATTTGTCCCCACTTTATTATATTTGTTATTCATCTTTCTCTCACACTGGCTACTAGAATGTAAACTCCATGAGGCCAGGACTATGTCTGTCTGGTTCATTGCGTGCCCAGCATACAGCACAAAGTTTGGACTAGAGTAATTGCTTAAAAAAATGTTTGCTGAATGAATAAATGAATGGCTTGCTCAGTATTCCATAATTAATAATGCCCTAAATTAGAATCCAGGTTTTATTTCTAAGTCTAAGAATTCTTTTTATCACCTTCTAAGCCTAGCCTAATGCCTACCCTATCTCCTACTGTCCCTGTTCCCACTTAATTCCTTAGAATCTTAGATTGTTTATTTGGAAAGAATGCCAGAGGTCATCTGATTCAACCCCTTCATTTTATACATCAGAAAACTAAATTCCATAGAGATTAAGTGGTTTGCCCAAGGCCAGACTGCAAATTGTGGCCATCCTTCCTGACTACAAGACTGGTGCTTTCCCACTGAGTTCACCAGTGAGTTTATGGACTCTTAGGGCTTAGTCTTGAGGGTGAGAGTAGTAGTAAATAATTCCATCCAAGTTCCTGCTTTTATGCTCTCCAGCTACTCAAAACTCCAGACACAAAAATCTGAGATGCTCCACAGGCAGAAGTGTCAGGCACGACTGGATGGAGGGTGGGTATGAATGTGTGTGTCTGCATGCGTGTGTGGAGGGGGGATCATGGGGCTCCAAGGATACAGACAGGGAAACCAGGCTGTGCATCACAGCTTCACTGTTGTGGGGTCCCTGGAGGCTCCCACTGTGGCAACATCACTCCCTTTGCCCCTGAAGCTGACCTTTGGGGCCAGAGATCAATAACCTGGACTTTGGCTTTAGCCCCCTTTAGCCCTCCAGTGATCACAGGATGCTTAGAGGAGCTAGTGGGACTCAGGGTCATTAAGTAACTGTCACTCTTCCCTGGCCCCACTTGGGGCACTGCTGGGAGAGGGGCCAGGGATGGGAACCATTATAGAGAAACACAGGTGTGGTTGGGTTTCCCCTCCCCAGCAGAGAGGGAATGAGACATCTATCTCTCCTTGACCCCACCCTCTTCCCCTTCTTACCCTCATCCAAGATTTCCTCTTGCCTGCTCTGTCTCCTCCCATGTCTTTAGCACTGAGCCCCGACTCCCCTCACTGAACCCCTAACTTCTTCTTTGAGCCTCTGTCCTGTTTGCTGGAACCCATTCCTCCCTCAATGAAACTCTATATTTCTCTTAGCCCAAACTTCTGTGATTCCCCACATTGTGCTATATAATCTGGAGCTATTTTATGCTTTTTCAATTGAGGCAGTGGATGGGAACTTCTCATTCACCATCTTCTAAATATATCATCCCAGGACTTCCCATCCCTCTCATCCCCCCAAGAACAAATCTTTTGTTTTAGCCATAATATTAGTAGGACCCTATTTTGGAAACACATTCACTCACCCCCACCCCCATCCCACCAACTGTCCATGTTCCCTGCCCACCATTCCTTCCTCACATCTATCTGCCCCAATGACCCAGCCAATCACTTTTGATTGATTGATTAGGGAGGAGAAGGAAAGGGGATCGATGGAAGAATCTGGGTCTATTCTTATTCAAAGCTAAAGATCCAGGAGGGAGGGGTATTAATAGTGGGGAATATCAGGCGATGTCACTATGGAGTTAGGGGTAAGGTGGTCTGCAGTGTGGCGGACGGTGAGTGCCCTGAAGGTTTGGAGGAGAGTTGTGGTGGAGTTGATAGAAGTGGGAAGGCATAAATCAGTAGGAGTCTTGGCATGAGGTTGGGGCTCCCAAGACTATTCTACATGTAAAAAAATTTACCACACCATTATTTTTCCCAGCACTGAGAGGAGTCCTGCATCCCTAGTACTCCAAGTGTCCAGCAGGGGGGGCGCTGTACCCATATTTCCCGTTTCCTCACCCATCAAAATCAGGTTCCTTCCTTCCTTCATTTACTCTAAAATATTGTTTGAGCACCACGGTGTGCCAGGCACTGTGCCCCAGACACTATGCCACGAACTGCAAAAAAAATGCAGGCACCAATGAGATGGACAGACAAGTTCCCAGACTTTGTGAGGCTAGCAGGATAGGAGTACAGTGGATAAATAATTATAGTGATTTAATTTAAGGGAAATAAGATCAGACAAAGCCCTCCTTTTTTTTTTTTTTTTTTTTTTGATGGAGGTACTGGGGATTGAACCCAGGACCTCACGCATGCTAAGCATGCACTCTACTACTGAGCTATACCCTCCCCCCAGAAACTGACTTCTAAACTGATACTTAACAGATGCCTAAATCTTGAGCAGTGTGGAAAAGAGGTGAAGGTGGGGTCTGTAGGGGTCCTGCTTCAGACAGAAAGAACGATGTGCTTCAGAACCTGAAGCAGGAAAGATCAGGGCCCCTTAAGAAGTAAGGAAAGATCAGGGCCCCTTAAGAAGTAAGGAAAGATGCCTGCCTTGTGGCTACATCCAGCTTTGGTCAGAGGTTTAACCCTTTCCATTGTGGAACACACACAGCTGGAGCCCTCAGTTTCCAAGGCTCGGTTTTCTTGAGAATTGCATTCTGTGGGGAGAAGGGGAGGAGAGAGAGCCAGCAGGTTCTCTGGCGCCTTCCTAGAGTAACCAAGCTTGGGAAGGAGAATTCCTGCTCATCCTCTTCCTAAGCTCAAAAACTTTTTGTCCAGGAGTGGAATAGAAATTGATTTAGTTTACACTTCAGGCCCCCTTTCAAGGTTGTGTGTGTGGGGGGAGGGGGGGAGCCAAGTCATATGCTCATATATTTTTATAAAATGTGCAGGAATGAAATTTTTTAATCACAGTTAGAAATTTGAAATATGAAGTACCAGCAGCTAGTAGGTTAAAAAGTAGTATAGAGGTATAGCAGGCAACTAGTTAATACAAACAGGTTTTATGATGTTTGTGGTATTTTTCAGCTTTTAAAATTTGTGATTTATCTTGACTTCTTTTCTCATTCTTTTAAGAAAAAAAATTTTAATGTCTATTTTCTCTGTCCTTTTTTTCTTTTTTCCATTTTTTTTTGGGGGGGGGCAAAGTAATTTATTTATTTAATTTATTTATTTTTAGAGGTGGTATTGAACCCAGGACCTTGTTTATGCTAAGCATGCGCTCTACCGCTTGAGCTATACCCTCCCCTTCTCATTCTAAGTAAATGTTCACTTGGGGTATACATTTTATATCTATAATCTTGTATTTCTTTTCTTAAAGAGTGTCTCTTAAAATGTAAAAGTTCCAGGTCCAATAAGACCTGCATCTGCCTGAATGCGACTCCAGAGCCCTATCTACTGGCTCCAGGCCTTAACTGGCCCTTGGACTCTTCCTGTCCTTCTGATCAGTCTCTCCTACCTTGTGGTCCACACCCTCCAGTGGATGGCTCATGGGGAATGGGAATGCCAAGGGGATAGCAGGGCCTTTTGTTTGCTGAGGAGAAGCATGTTGAAGGCTGCAGAGAGTTGGAGCTGCCCCTCCTCAGCGCTTCCTGAGCTGGCCCCTAGAAGAGGAGCCACATCCAACTATCCAAGGTATTTAGGCCAAAATGAGAGTCTGTGTGAGTGTTGATTCCATTCATCCACTAGTTCATTCCTTTACTATGGTGACCCATCCAGCAGCTCTAAG
Source organism: Camelus ferus (assembly GCF_009834535.1). Lineage (NCBI taxonomy): Eukaryota > Metazoa > Chordata > Mammalia > Artiodactyla > Camelidae > Camelus > Camelus ferus. Next base: position 18,324,208 of record NC_045708.1, on the reverse strand, counting down.
GGCCTTAGGGGCTTTGATGTCTACTTCATGGGTGTGTGTTAGTCCTGACTCAGAGGCATCTACATGGACCCTTTCCCAGGTAGTGCTGCAGACAAAGGGGACCCAGTCCACTTGAGTTGCTTAAGTATTCTGAGATGACAGAGGGGAGGTGAGAATGGTTTGAATGATGTATTTCTCAAAATAGAGCCTAAGAGAGGAGTGCATCCCCATCAGGTACTGGGACATACTCATCCCGCAGACCCACATGGAAGAGCCTCTGAAGCTTAGAGATCTGGGTTCAAATCCTGATTCACCACTAACAGTTTGAGCAAGTACCTTCAGTTCTCCAAACTCTTGTTGCCCACGTTTGTAAAATAAGAATGTGATAGAATCTTCTTTTTTAACTTATACACGAAAAGCCAAAGAGATAATTGATGGTAAAATATTTCTTTTAACTTTTTATTTTGAGATCATCTCAGATTCATAGAAAAGTTGTAAGAAGGATAAAAGAATTCTTGTACACCCTTCCCCCAGATTCCCCAAATGTTAAAAATTTACCTAATTTTTTGGGTTATCATTATCTCTTCCTTCTCACTCCCTCTACATACTTCAATATTTAGCTATTTCAGAGTAAACTGCAGGCATTTGCCCTTACCCCTAATTACTTCACAGCGTGTTTTCTAAAAATTCAAGGACATTCTCAGACATATTCATAGCACAATTATCAAAGTCAGTATAATTGCTACAATCTACAGACTTTACTCGAGTTTTTTCCATTATCCTTCTAAGGTTCTAATAATGTCATATCTTGTCCAGGGTCAATCCAGGATCACTTATTCCATTAAATTTTTGCATCCCTATCTTTTTAATATGGAATAGTTCCTTGGTTTTTGTCTTTTGTGACCTGACATTAAAAAAAAAAATAGGCTAGTTATTTTGTAGAATATCCTTCAATTTGGATTTGTCTGATGCTTCCTCATGATTAGATTGAAATTTTGCATTTTTGGCAAGAATATCACAGAAGTGATATATCTTCCTCAGTACATTATATCAGGAGATAAATTATATTAATTTGAACCATTATATGTTGAACTTGAATCACTTGGTTGAGGTGTCAAGTTTCTCCACTGTCAACTTACTATTTTTCCCCTTTGTATCTTGTAGGGACATACATTGTGATGACCTATCCTGTTTCTCATAAACTTTCATCCAGTAGTTTTAGCATCCATTGATTAATCCCTGCCTAAATCAATTATTATTTTGATGGTTACCAAATGATTTTCTAATTATATTATCTTTCTACATAGGTTAGAAGAGCTTTCCCTTCTCCATTGGATTCCTCATTTTTCAATAGGCTATAGTCCATTACTGTCAGTCATTTTGATGCTTAAATTGCCCCCAATTTGGCCAGTGGGACCTCCTTCCAACTGGCTCCTGGGCACTTGTGTCCTCATCATGCTTTGAGCACTTCTTTGCTTTCTGGCACTGCAAGCCTTCCCGGGCTCCCCTATACTTCCCCAACCCATCCCTGAGGTCTTCAAGGAGCCAAGTGTTTCATAAACTGAAAGTGTTGTGTTTCATAAACTGAAAGTGTTATGCAGGAGCCAGTTCCTAGTAGTCTAGTGTTTTAAGTTTGTAAAGTCCAACATCTCATGTTTCTTTAAAAGCTTTTGCCCTTAGAAAGAGCTGAGCTTGAATGTGGAGTCTGCTTACTGGCTTTATCACCTTAGGTAATACGAAATGGGAACAATAGTGCCTACCTCCAGAGTTGTTGTGAGGATGTAAACTCCAGGAGGGCAAGAATCATTGTCTGCTTTTGACTGCAGTATCTTCAGCACCTAGTGAGGGCCAGAGAGCTTTGAAAGCTGCATAGTAATCTTTTTTTTTAAATTGAAATTTAGTCAATTACAATGTGTCAATCTCTGTTGTAGTAGTCTTGATGGAAGGAATGATCTGAGATGACAGGTGTAAAGCCTTAGCATTCTGCCAGGCAATTGCCCTGCCTGCAGTCAGGGGTGGCCGCTGTTACCATTTACAGGGTGTGGTCTGTTTTGTAGACCATTTGTATAATCTCAGATTTGGAGCTAATTATCAGAAGTGCAATGGGGATGGGTTAGCTAGAGGCCTCTGCCCCTTTCAGAGGAAGAAAGTGTTCTGATTGAACAGATAAAAAACAAAACAAAACAAAACAAAACTGATTTAAGTGTGTTGGGAAGGAGGCTAAAGACAGGCAGTAAAGTCAAGAGGAAGCTGCAGCTGGAAATCAGCCAGTGGCTCTGGAAAGAGTGTGGCAGGGCTGCATCCTGGGGTGGAGGACATGGCAGGCGCAGATAAGAGAGAGGAGGCACTGAGAAAGGCAGACTTCCAGAGATGGGAAGAAGCTTTGTGCTAGAATTCGGCAGACAAGTGGACAAGGCTGCATTTCAGAGGCCCTGCCTGAGAGTCTCTATCTAATGCAATACACAGAGCCCACACTGTGGGGCTGCCTCATCTCAAGGGGAGACGAGGACACAACCATCAGAGAACCTCTAGTCAGATGGGGGAGGCACAGGCCCTGCTCTTGGGGATCTCATACCCTGACCCTCTCACCACTAACCTTGCCCCTTCCTCCTGATTCTGTTCTGTAATCCCTCTCCAAATCTGGTTGGATTTTTAGACCCTTGGCTTGTCTCCCATCTGTCCAAGAAACCTAAGATCTTGCAGCAGGCTGTATTTCCGAAAAGCCCCTCCTTAACTCAGCCTCTGGGGGTTTCCTGGAAACAGGGTGGTGGTGAGAGTCTGCTTCAAAGTGGCCACCAGTCTATCCTGGGGGGTAATTCTGGAAGGTCACACCTTCCCCCTGCCTACCACAGTCTCCTCCCAGAGCCTCCCCCTCTCCCAGCATCACAGTTGCTATGACAGCTAACAGAGGGAAACCACAAGACCAGAATTTGAGAGGTCTGCTTAGGAGAAGCCAGGAGTAGAGGGTGGTGGGGAACAAGGTCCCTGCTTGGCACACCCAGGTGGGCACAAGGTAGGGGGTGCAGAACCAGCCGGCTTTGTTGCCACAAAAGTGGCCACATTGCCCTAGAAATCTTCTGCCCAGGAGTCTGTCTTTAAGGGGCTCTGAGCATCAGGTTCCCAGAGACAGTAGGAGACTCTCTTCCTTGCACCCATTTTAAGGTGTGAAAACTAAGGAAGTAACTTGAAGAAGCTCCCACAGTAAGTTAGTGACAGAATCAGGCTAGAACCTGGATCTCCCAGCTCTGTCCTGTGTTCTCTTTCCACAATGCCGATTTTCCCTTGGCCAGGAAGCCATGGAATCCAGAATTTTCCAAAATGTTTCCTGAGACTTCAGTGAGTGTTCCTGAGGTGGAAAGCCCCATGAAAAGACTGGCAGGACCCCCAGGCAGGGCCACTACTTTCCTACCAGCACCATCTGATTCCCTGGCCCAGCAGCATTATCTCGCCTTTTGCTTCTGTAAAATGGCTTGCTTCTAGGAAAGCGAAACTTACCCCTAAGATTCTGTTGGTTCCCTAAGCTCACTCCTTGATTGGTCTGTTTGCAATACCTCATTTGCATAAAGTCCACTTCTGATTGATCCATTTGTGTCACTCCTGATTGGTCCATTTGTTACATCTTATTTGCATATGATGTTGCAAAATGTTGCAAAGTCTAGACTAGTAGCCTATAAATGCCTGTGTAAACCTACAGACAGGGCCAGAGCTTGGAGTGTTAACTCCTTTGGGCCCGCTGGCATAATAAACCTGAGTTCTCCAACCCTCCAAGTGCTGCTTGGTCTCTCCTCAGGATCCAGGTTGCTGTCACAACTGAGCTGTAACACTGAGCTATAACACACTTTGCTGCAACATTCTGAAAACACAATTAAGGCTAATGATATTTATTTTTTTTAATGCATTGGGAAAATACTTGCATAATAAAAACTAGACACATTTCAGTGACTGGTCTTGTGGTGATATACTTATTGCCCTTCAATAAATGGGATGCCATACCCAAGTGCAGTGCATGCCCCAACCATAATGGCTGAAATCCATCACCATGTTCTCTCTGAGGCCACACTTCCCATGGGTTGCTCCCAGGCAGTAACTGAGTCAGCAAGGACAGAAAGGCAGGAATATCCTGGGAGACAGGGGATTCCTGTAATGGGTAATTTTGGATTGAGGACTCCCATTGGCTCTGCTGCAGCTTTCTTAGAATAGCACCGCAGTCTAAGACATTTCCTGCCCAACCTTCCTTCCTTCCTTTGTCCTCCATGGGGGTTTCACCTGCACCATGGGTGAAATGCCCATGGAGCTCTTGACATTTGCTTTTTGGAGGGCCTGAACTAACACATCAAGAATTCTTACAAGATTCACGATCTAGTCTCCAATGTGTAAAAGCCTTATTTCATTTCAACAAATATTTCTCCACTTTCATATGAATGTATTTACCAACCACATATTGAGTTGCAGTCAAGAGATTTGATCTTTTACTATATCTTGCAATGTATCTCATAATTTCAGCATGTGACTGTGATACTCAATGCTTATTGTCTATTCAGAACAGGAAACAATTTTTGATCATTTCTTGTAGCAGTTAGTTTGTGACACCTCTGCTGTTTTTGTAAGAGGCCGGCTGTCTCCTTTAATCTGGAGGTCATGACCTCCTGGTAGTGTTCTCTAATATATTCTTCCATAGGAAATGAGTTTGGAAAGAGCGGGCCTGGAACTGTCTTGAGTGTGCCTTCTCAGTTCCTGATACTGCTCAAGGCAATGGGCTTTAAAAACTCCTTCTGGGTGAGGGCAGAGCAGAGTCTGGTATTGCCATAATCCACAGGGAACAAGTCTTCCAGAATCTTCCAGAATCTGTGCCTGCCTATCGTGTCCAGAAAGGAGGACCCTTAGTTTTGTAAGCTACCTCATGTTGACACTTTTGGTCTCCTTTGATGTGTTAAGAGTGACCAAATCTAGAGGTGATATTATCATTGGATTCCTTCGGGGTTTTGATCAAGATGAAAATATTTTGAAGGTAACTCAAAAGACAGTTATATGAATGTTGTCTTTAATTTCTCTGATGTGCTTTCCAAAGTATATGAGTATGTTACAAGTTGCTCGTTTAGTTCTTAAAATGACTCTGATTCTAAGAGCACAGGTTCTGGGGTAAGGTCTGGGTTCAGATTCTAGCTTGTTTTGTGAACTTAGGCAAATCATTCAAATTCTCTGAGCCTTATTTCCTTTTCTGTGTAATAAAGATGCTATCTCTTCTGGCAGGATGAAGCGAGGTCATGTACATTTTAGTGGTGGGCTGGGCAGGGGCTGCACAGACAAGGTCTCATAGGCTAAAGTGGGGGTTCTGAGAAGCCTCTGAAGCATTTTGAGTCATTAGTGAAATGGTGAGATCGCCTCCCCTGGTCTAGGCAGAAGAAAAACTCTCTGCTCTGTGCTTCCGCAACACTTTCTCTGTTTGTCTCTTAAAAGTCTTCTTCATCATCTCTTATTGGAGTCTTTCTACCAAGACTGGGAGATTTTGGATGACCAGAAGCAGGTGTGGAGTCTACTGGGATTCAGACATTAAAGGCTGGCATGGATCCCTGAAGTCCACATGTGCTGGGACTGAGGAACCCCAGGAGGATGAAACGGCTGTGATGCTGAGAGCCACAGTGTCTGGTTGGTCAGTAAGCTCACTTGTCTGAGTCGAAAGAGATGCTACAATGCAGGGCACTGACATATGGGAGAGCAAGAGGTGCCATTTTGGCTCCCCGACCCTCTGCCGGCAAAATGAGACCCAGAGTATGAGTGGGACACTCTTTCTGTCACTGAGAGCAAAACATGTGGTAGGTGTGACTTGCTATCTTACTGCCGGGGGAGCCCCAGGAGGTAGCATCCTTGGCACACCATGGAGGCAGTTGGTGGCCTCCCTCAGGTGGCATGCTTGGGAACCCATAATGCCATCCCCAGAACCTCCCAAGAAAATCCTCCTAATAGCTCATTCATCCAGCCCTTACTCAGGATGCGGTGCTGGGTTAAGCACCTTCCATGTGCAGTCTGCTACAGTCTTCATTACAACCCCAAGACCTGGACCTGTCATAATTCTATTTTGTACCCAGGTAAGGAAACAAACTGAAGTATGTTACAGAACTTGCTCAAGGTGCAAGCTAGAGTGGCAGAGATGGGATTTGAACTTAGTCTGGTTGACTTAACCCTAGACTCTGGTGCTAGAAGGAAGCTGTCTGGCTTTGGTCCTGCCTCCTGGGTGGGGCTCTGAGGTCCTCCTGGCCCCCAGGATGAACACAGCACCTTAGTATCACAGCATCACACCTGTGGTCCTACATCCCTTGCTCTTTGTAGATGAGCAAAGATGGTAAAAATCTCAACAGACTTAGCTTATGATTCAACTGTGTGGCTTCAAACAAGTTAATAACCTTTCTGAGCTCAGGCTTTTTTTTTTAATCTGCTAAATAGGGAGAAGAGTATCTACCTCATAGGGTTGTGGTGAGGAATGAATGAGGGAATAGATGTCTAGCACTGAACTCACTAAAAGAAATCTATCATAACAATAGAAAATTTCCAGTTCTCCTCCTCCTCCTCATTATCATCACTATTATGCTGTCTCAATTCTGTAGGACCAGAGTCTTCCTCTACAGCCTGCTGAAGAAGATTTTGGGTCCCCTTTCTGGGTCTGAAGATGGAGACACCCAGCTCAGCTGAGTACCGCAGCTTGCACTGCCCATCCTTGGAGGGCAGACCTGCCCCCAGGGAGGCAGGTTAGAGCCAGATCTCAGAGCCAGGAGACTTGACTGAATTCTTCTCTCAGCAAGGCCAGCAATTTGCCGTGGGATCATGGGCCAGTCACTCTTTCTCTCTAGAGATCAGTTTCCCCATTGGTGAGTAGGGAGAATTGTATCTGCCCTGCTCACCTCACTAGGCTATTGTGAGATTAACACAGAGGCATGAAAGCCTTTGTAAGGGGTCGAGCCTTGCAAGGGGTTAGTGTCCCTTGAAAAAAGAACAGGGAATGCAGGAACCCAGAGGAGCCGAGCCGTCTCCCGCTGCCAAGCCTTTGACCAGAACTCTTCCTTTTCTTTGCCTGTTTCATTCATTCATTCAACATAGATTGATCAAGCACCTACTATATACCAGGTAGTCTTTTAGGTGCTAGGGACACAGCAGTGAACAAAACAAAAATCTCTGCCCTCATAGTCCTTCTATTCTAACGTCCAGAGGGACACAGACATTAAATGAAGTCAGAAGAGACCCCACCTCCTCCAGGAAACTTTCCCTGACAACTCTGTCCCCACCTCCCAGGTTAGACGCCTCTCTCTGGACTCCCAAAGCCCAGTGTTGACACTGGACTATAATGCCTAACATGTCTGTTCATCACAGACTGTGGGCCTCTCGGGGACAGGGACCTTGTCTCGTGTTTTATATCCCTGTTACCAAGCACAGGGCTTGGCACCCAGTTGAGACTCAAGATGCATTTGTTCAACAAACAAATGAAGGAAACAAACGAAGTGAGTGATTTAGTCCATAGGCTTCTAGTTGTTGACTCATTTGACAGGTTTTGTCAAGCAGCGTCTGTGTGCAGGTGTGGATGGGTGTGGTTGTGGATAAAGAGATAATAAGGTGCTGTCTCTGCCCTGGGGGGTGGTAGAATCTGAAAAGAAATGGCAGGAGAAGAGCCAGGAGGAGGGTATGAGCATCTATTGAATGGGGGTCCCAGTCTATGCTGACCTCTCTTTACCTCTCCAGCAAGTTAGGTATTAGTAACCCTCTTTTACAGGTGAAGAAAGAGGTTCATAGAGACTCAATAACATGCCAAGATCACATAGGTACACTGGGGCTGATGTAGGTTTGAGGTCAGTCCAGACCTCCTACTCTTCCCACTGTACCAGGCAGGACACCAGGCAGGATTTGCTGTGTCCGTGAGGAGTGGTCTGTCTGAAGCAAGGGCTGCAGACCCTCAGAGGTAGGAGAGGTTGCTGAACTGAGCTCTGGTCTTAGAGAAGGAAGTTGCCCAGTAAACCTTAAAAGTGGGTGGTTGGTGGGATGGAGATTGGTGGGATGGGCCTCTCTGAAGTTGTGAAAGCTCTGGGGCCCTGGGGAGAGTATCCTTGGAAAGCTCTGGGGCCTGCTGATAGGCCGGAGAGGGTGGAGTAACTTCCTGCCTGGGCTCCCTGCTAGAGTATGTGTTCCTTCAAAGCTCCAGGTCCACCGCCCCGCTGCAACTCCCTCAGCACCTGGTGCACTGCTTGTTCTTGGTCATTGTCATCTGAATCATTAGCTCTTTCTCTGCCGACTCCTTGGGTGAGCAATCAGGGTTGTCATCTCAGCAGATCCTAGCAAAGGACCTGCTGCATTCCAAATGCTCTTTGTGGTACCCAAATCGCCCCAGTTTTCTAGGCTTGTTTTCCTGCCCACTGAGCATTCCAGAGGGTTGCCTGTCAAGACAATTTCTCATTGAAATGAGGTTGCCAATTCCTGTTCTCAAGCTGAGTGGGGAGTCGATTGCGTGCTAAATGTAACAGGTCTGTGTACAGTGTGCTGATGAAAGGACTCACACTCTGAAGTCAGACAAAAGTGACTTCAGATCCATTCTCTGCCTTCGTGGCTTGTTGATCTTAAGTCCTTTATCTTCCCTAAGCCTCAATCTTTCATCTGTAAAAGAGAGCTGCTGGTACCTAGATCACCCAAGTTCCAACTGGTGGTCTGTCCCCTGCCCCACTGTCTCATAGCTGACACAACTAGACCTATACCACTTGGCTCTGAGTTTTAAGGATGCCGAGATAGGAAAGATCAGGGCAGACTTCTAGGAGAAAGGAGGATACAGACTGAATCAGTTTGTTACCTCACAGGGGTACAAGCTGTGATAACTCTTGATAAAATAACCAGATAGCTTCAGTTCACAAAACTATTGCCAAGTAGTGTGCTAGGTACTTAAAATACTTCATATTTAATCCTCACAGGGGTATTCTTACTTCCATTCTAAAGATGAGGAAAGGGAAGCTCAGAGTGATTACATGTCTTCATGCAAGAAGACTTAGGTGAAGTGAGCATATACCTAATGACTCGGCTGCAAATGACATAAATTGCTATTGCCACGTGGAAAGGGATGTCATACAGGCATGAAATGCTTCCAAAATAACTGGGAGGGACAGGGAGCTGGTTCTAGACTAGGCCTCCAGGAATAACTCCAAAACAACTCTACAGAACTGACCAGCCTGGGGAGCTGCTCTCTTTGCTTCACTCAGAGAGATGGAGAATTTGTAAGTGCTAGCTCCACAGCCACATCGTGTGTGTGTGTGTAGGGAGGGGGCTAAACCTTGACTCTGGGCCCTCTGTTGATACTGTCGGAAAAAAAAAAGGTTGACCTAGAGCCTTTGACCTCTTTAATTTCATCTTCCAAATTTCACCCAGATATATCTGGATTAGCAGAACTATATTCACACTCAACATCCTAGCTGCAAGGGAATCTGGAGAACATAGTTTTTTCACTTTCCTCCTGTGCAGTATAGGAAGGCATGCTAGGAGTGGGGCAAGGGATGTTGAGTACCAAGCCATCATTTCCACCACCATTTCTGCCTATGCAGAACCTGTGCATCGAATTACTCTTGCTTAGGGCCTGCTCCTGCTCACATACCATTAGGTTGATGGTGTGAGGAGGCTGACATATTGGTTTTAATGGAGACTTCTCTAAATCTCTCATTTCAGGGAGCTCCCATTCCAGCAGGAGGCATTGATGGGAAACTCCAGGAAGGCGTTCCAGTGTCAGGAAGGCAAGAATATCCTATCTCTCTCTCTTTTAAACAGCTTTAAGATATAATACACATACTGTACAAATTCATACATTTAAAGTAGACAATCAGTGGTTTTTTAGTATATTCAGAGTTGTGCAACCACAACAATCAATTTTAGAACATCTTTATTGCACTAAAAGCTGCCTCCCAGATCTAGGCAACCACTAATCTACTTTCTGTCTTCATAGATTTTCCTGTTCTGGACATTTCATATAAATGGAATCATACAATGTATCACATTTGTGATTGGCTTCTTTCATTAACATAATTTTTTAATGTTCACATTGTAGCATGTAGCAGTTCTTCATCCCTTCTTACAGATAAAGAATACCCCATTGTATGAATATTGCCACATTTTGTTTATCCATTCATCGATTGATGGACATTTGGGTTGTTTCCACTTTTTAGGTATTTCAACTAATGCTGTTATGAACATTCATATACAAGTTTTTGTATGAACATATGTTTTCAATTCTCTCCAGTATTTATATCTAAAAATAGAATTGCTGAGTCATATGAGAACTGTTTAAATTTTTGAAGAACCACCAGACTATTTCCCACAGTGGTCCACCATTTTGCATTCCCTCCAGCAATGTATAAGGATTCCAGTTTCTCCATATTGTCATCAACACCTGTCTTTTATTATATTTTTAAAATATAATAACCATCCTAGTGAGTGTGAAAAAGTAGTTCATTGTGGTTTTGATTTGCATTTCTCTAACGGCTTACAATGTTGAGCATTTTTTAAAATATGCTTATTAGCCATTTGTATATCTTCTTTGGAGAAATGTCTATTCATATCCTTGCCTATTTTTTGATTGGGTTATTCGCCCTTTACTATTGCGTTGTAAGAGTTGTTTATATATTCTAGATACAAATTCCTTATCAGATAAATGATATGAAAATATGTTCTCCCATTCTGTGGCTGTCTTTTCACTTTCTTCTTTTAAAAAATAATTTATTGAGGTGAAATTCACGTAACATAAAATTAACCATTTTAAAGTGAACAATTCACTGCCATTAGGACATTCAGACCATGTACAACCACCACCTATATCTAGTTCCAAAACATTTCCATAATTCCAAAGTAAAATCTCTTACCCACTAAGCAATTTCTCTCCATTCCCTCTTCCCCTAAGCCCCTGGCAATGACCAATCTGCCATCTCTATGGATTTATCTATTCTAGACATTCATTTAAATGAAATTATATAATATGTGACCTTTTATGTCTGATTTCTTTCACTTAGCGTAATGTTTTGGAGGTTCATTCACATTGTATAATATTCCCTTGCATATATATACTGTAATTTATTTACCTATTCACTGTTGATGGACATTTGGACTATTTCTACCTTTTCACTATTGTGAACAGCACTACTATGAACACGCATGACATGTACTTGTTTGAATACCTGTTTTCAATTCTTTTGATACATGTCTAAGAGTGGGATTTCTGGGTGATATGATAATTCTTTAACTTTTTGAGGAACCACCAGACTGTTTTCCATAGCAGCTGAACCGTGTTGTATCCCTACGAACATGTTTGAGAGTTCCAATTTCTCTACATCTTTGCCAACACTTCTTTTCCTTTTTTTAAAAAAAATTATAGCCATTTAATTTTTTTAGCCTTTTTATTTCTTGATGGAATCCTTTGGCTCACAAATGCTTTTAATTTTATAAAGTCTAATTTACCCTTTCCCCCTCTTCATTGCCTGCGTTTTTGGTGTTGTATCTAAGAAAGCTTTGACTAACCACTGTCACAGAGGTTTGTTCCTATATTTTCTTCTAAGAGTTTTATGGTTTTAGCTCTTATATTTAGGTGTATGATCCATTTTGAGTTAGTTTTGTATATGGTGTGAGAATTTTGTTTGCATGCGGATATCCAATTTTCCCAGCACCATTTGTTGATTTTGTATCCTATAAACTCGCTGAACTCATTTACTAGTTCCAATAGGTTTTTGTGGATTCCTTAGGATCTTCTATATATAAGAGCATGTCATCTGTGTATAGAAATGGTTTTACTTCTTCTTTTCTAAACTAAATGCCGTTTACTTCTTTTTCTTGCCTAATTGCCCTGGCTAGAGCCTCCAGGACAATGTTGAATAGAAATGAATGTCCTTGTCTTGTTCCTGTTCTAAGAGGGAAAGCAACAAGGCTTTCCCCATTAAGTGCAATGTTGGCCACAAGCTCTTTGTAGATGTCCTTTGTCAGGATGAGGAAGTTCCCTATTCCTAGTTGGGTGAATGTTTTTACCATGAAACAGTGTTGGATTTTGTCAAGCGCATTTTCTGCCTCTATTGAGATGATCATGTGGTTTTTGTCCTTTATTCTATTGATGTAGTGTATTACATTAATTGATTTTTGGATGTTAAACCACTTCTTATATAACTCTTACTTGGTCATGGTGTATAATCCTTCTTTTGTGCTGCTGGATTCTTTTTGTTTGTTTGTTTGTTTTTGTGTTTTTTGGGGGGAGTAATTAGGTTCATTTATTTACTTATTTATTTTAATGGAGGCACTGGGGATTGAACCCAGGACCCATGCATGCTAAGCACGTGCTCTACCACTGAGCTGTACCCTCTCCCCTATGTGGTGCTGGATTCTGTTTGCTCATGTTTTGTTGTGGATTTTTGCATATATACTCATAAGAGATATCAGTCTGTAATTTTCTTGTAATGTCTTTGGTTTTGGTATCATGGTAATACTAGCCTCATAGAATGAGTTGGGAAGTGTTCCCTCTTTTTCTATTTTTTAGGGAAGTTTCTCAAGAATGTCGTAGAAGTCATGTGGGTCATATCCTTTGGAGACAGCTGGAAACACGAAAAGAGTTAGTGCTTTGGGACTTTGGGCAGAGGCAGCTGAATCTGGTACACATATCTATCCTGATTGGTGAGCACTGTTTTAAAACATTTGAATCAACTTTTTAAAAAATCTAGGGATTTTCCATAAGAATCCTGACCTTCAGATTCTCTAGAAAAGTCAGAGCCTCTGGTAGCACTGGCCTCTAATTATGCTGAGTTATGGTGAATGGCCCAGGCTCTCTGGTTTGCTTCAGTCTCTACCGTCCCATATTAATCCTGACCCCAAGGCTGAATGTTAGGTATCATTTATATCATACTTATTCCTGGACCACTTTTTGTTAACTGCATGGCCATTGTACGTATTTGAGTCGATGCTACCTGGTTTACCCTTGCTGAATCTTTGTTTGCTCATCTATGAAATGGGGGCATTAACAATTCTTACCTTGGAAGATTTTGAGGAAGATTAAGTGAGATGATTGCAAAGAGGTTTAGCATACAGGAGGCACACAATATATTTACCCCTTGCTTTTTCTTGGCTACATAATATTCTGTTCACGGATATACATTCTATGTAACATTCCTCTAATGGTGGGCATATAGGTGGACTTCAGTTTTTCCCTGTTTTCGCACAAGGCTGACAGGGCATCCATGAATATGGTAGGCAGTGTTGTACGGTGGTTAAGAGTATATTAGCTGTTATACTTCAATTAAAAAGAAAAGAGTATATTATCTGTACTGCATTTGAATCCCAGTTGTGTGATCTCTTTTATCTCCTATCCTCTTGGAGTGGTTGAGATGAGAGGATGGGTGGGGTGATCTCAGATGTCATTTGAAGGCATATCTGTAGTTTTGTCCACAGATGAACTGGAAGGTCACAGGTGGGTGCAGAAGAAGTTGCAAGAGTCTTGAGGCCCTTTCTGCAAATATGAGAGCTGGTGTGCCCTATCTCAGAATCTCCCCACCCTAGGGTGTGAAGCCAAAGGCCAACTTGTTGCATCTGACTGACAGCTGGGCTGTCCGGGGAGATGAGATAAGTGGGTGTCAGGCAGAAGGAGGGAGGTGTCAACCACAGAACAGAGTAAGGCAAGAGCACTGTGAACTGGGCTGAGCTCCCCATCCTCAACGCTGTCCCAGAGTCACAGAGCTGCTTAACTCTCTGAACGAATGATGGTCCCAGGTCCCCTCTTGACCTGGACTCCTGACCTGGTGCTCCTCCAAATTATACATGCGACAGAGTTCCAGGACCCAGGCACAGAGCCAGCCAGGAACTCAGCTGGCTGTCCTCAAGGTTGGAGGTGGCAGTGGTTATGGATTGGAGAAGTTTTTGAGGTTTTCAAAGAGGAAGTGGGGCTTCTGCCTGTGGTTCCACTGTGTTTCTCTTTTGACTACATGAACCAGCCTGATAGTCCTGGCTCTACTTTACTTCCCAAACCCCTTAATGAATAATAAACCCTGATATTTGCACACAACTTTTTATTGCAGCAACATCCTGCAAAACTTCTGATAACTGGATTATAAATTCCAAGGTCTGGGTCATGTTCCTAGGGGCTAAATTCCCAGAAACTAGTCCAATGCCTGATACATAGTTGGCAATCAATAAATATGTGAATGAATATGTAAGTGAATGAACGAATGACAGGTTTTTACAGTGCCAGCAGGGTGTCAGGTGCTAATTCCACAGTTTATTTCCCTAGACCTTAACTTGGGCTTCTGTCTATCTTTATTTTTCTGGGGGTCCTTTGGTCCCTAAAGGGAATCAAGACTCTACTGTACCACGCTAGCGGCCTTTTTTGTACCTCTTCGTAGGTGCCCTTCCAACAATGCTTCCCTGAGCTCTCCTTCCCCTCTGGGAAATCGCATCCCCAACTTGGGTCATGTGATCTTAGGCTAGTCACTTTCCTTCTCTGAGTTTTAGTTTTCTTGTCTGTAAAACAGGAATAATAGCATACATATTGCAGGGTTTTTGTGCTGATTGAGTTACACAAAGCATGTAGAAGTACTTTGCTGGGTTCCTGGCACACAGTGAGGACTCCAATGCCAGGAGCTATTACTGCGGTGTGTAGACTGGTGTGGGGGCAAGACTGCATTGGATGAGAGCAGTGGTCTCCAACCAGGGGTTAATGAAGAAAGCGATAAAACTGAATGTAGTTCATCTCTCCAAGTGTGCTGCCTAAATTCTGTCTTCCAAAGTAAACCAGGAATATCCATCAGCAGCTTTTAGAAAGCTGACTTGCAGATACATACCTAACTAGGCAAAGACTGATGTACAATACTAACAGTAATCCACATTTGTCAGGTGCTTGCATTGGGCCAGGCACTGTTCTAAGGGCTTTACATGAATTATCTTGAGGAATCATTGAAAGAACCCTGTGAGGCAAGTGCTGCTATTATCCCCATTTGACAGATGAAGAAATAGGCACAGAGGTTAAATGATTTGCCATAATCACAGAGCTGGGATTAAATTCAGCAGAGCTAACATTCTTTTTTTTTTTAACATATATATATTTTTTCTGATTCTTTTCCAATATAGGTTATTACAAGATACTGAGTATAGTTCCCTGTGCTATATAATAAATTCTTGTTGTTTATCTATTTTATTCATAGTGGTGTGTATCTTTTAATCATATACTCCTAATTTGTTTCTCCCCGCTCCTCTTTTTCCTTTGGTAACCGTAAGTTTGTTTTCTATGTCTGTGAGTCTGTTTCTATTTTGTAAATAAGTTCATTTATACTATTTTTAGATTCCACATGTATTTATTTTTGTCTGAGAGCTAATGTTCTTTTTCTTCTTCTTTTTTTTCTTTGTCTTTTGGGTTTTTTGGAGGAGAGGTAATTGGGTTTGCTTGTTTGTTTACATTCTAACAGAGGTATTGGGGATTGAGCCCAGGAGCTCATGCATGCTAAGCAGGCATTCTACCACTGAGCTATACCCTCCTCTTGAGAGCTAATATTCTTAACCACGCTGCATATTTTCTCTGTATGAAGGTCATTTGCAGTCTTGTGTGGAACAGGGGGAAAACTGGAGTCCATCAACAGAGAAATGCTACATATCAGGACATAAACACGGTCTTTTGCAGTGGGACACTCTACAGTCAGGAAAAAACAGGAGGCAGAAGTGTATATTCTGGCATGAAATGATGGCCACGGTAGGTTGTTGGATAGAAAAAGCTGCAGAACAGTATTATCATATAATCCAGTTGTGTATAAAATTTAAAAGTCCATTTACTTGTTTATAGGTTCATGGATAAATGTCTGGAAGGATAAATACCAAATAATTCACATTGACCACCTGGGAAACTGGGAAGGAGGAGAGCCTCCATTTTTTTGGTCTTTATCTTCTCTGTTGTTTGAATCATTACCACTAGTCTGTTTTGTAATAAACAGAAAGAAGAAGTAAGAAGTGAGCCAGGATCCTGAGGACCCCTGTCCACCCCTCCAGCTCTTGTCCCTTTGGCCTTTTCTGCGGCCTCCCTAGTGTCTCCCATTTACCCCTGAAGGCCCCTCAATCCTACTTTTCCCCCATGAGCACTACCCAAGCCCCCTCTGGTCTCCGAGGACTTGCCTTGGCTTGGGTCTCTCATCTGCGTCCAGGCATTGGTGCAGGTTCCCCAGTTAG
Source organism: Camelus ferus (assembly GCF_009834535.1). Classification (NCBI taxonomy): domain Eukaryota; kingdom Metazoa; phylum Chordata; class Mammalia; order Artiodactyla; family Camelidae; genus Camelus; species Camelus ferus. The sequence goes on along the minus strand of NC_045708.1, from coordinate 18,308,038 downwards.
GAGGCCATGGGTCCTACCCCGTGTTGCCCCTGGGGGAATGTGGGACTTGGTGACATCACAGTTAGGCCGGTGGCATCGCAATGGACCTGGAGGCTGACAAGACAGAGGACCTGGCAGGGCCCAGGAGATGGGAGCAAGGAAGGAGTTGGCAGGTGGAGGCTGTTTCAAGTGGGAACTTGAGGGATTGTGTCCTTAGCCTGCCTCCCAGGACACTGCTAGCCTAGTCGTTCAGGGATTGGAGACCTGGAAATCTCCAAGGCCTTTTTCCTTTTTGTTCCTAACCAAGAGGTTGTACAGACTTTTCTGAGAGTTGGAAGCAGAGTGTGATGCCAGGAGGGGGTGAAGTTGGCAGATGGAAGCCAAAGGTGTGTGTAAATCCTCCTGGGGGGTGTGGGTGGGGTCTTCCGTGGGTGTCCAGCGAGACTCTTGCTCCTCTTGATTCCAGTGAGGCTGGAAGGGAGGCAAGCTGTGGCTTGGGAGTCTGGGAGCGCTCTAGCTTTGGGGGGCAGAGTGTTGGTGGATCAAGACAGCAAGGAGTGCATGGGAGAAGTTCCTCATTAATCTGAAGGATGCTGAGAGGGCAACTGAGACCAGGCGGAAGGGACACTAGGGAGGGTTGTCAAGGTATTGGGAACAGCACGTCAGAAAAGAGTATGATGAACAGAAACAAAGCAGTAGGGGTAGCATTGGAGGTGGGTTCACATTGCCAAGAGACCATGGAATCTGAGGGCTGGCACTAGAGAGCTCTTGACTATTTGCTGTGTGACTCTGGGTGAGTTGCTTACTCTCTCTGAGCTTCTGTTCCTTTATCAAAGGAATAATAAAACCAACCACACAGGCTTGTTGTGAAGATTAAATGAGATAATGCCTTACGAAGCTCCTAGCACACTGCTAGGCACATAGTGAACTGTTTGTAAAGGTAGCGATTGACTCTAATCCTTGGAATATTCCAGCCTGAGCCTAGTGTTTCATCGTCTGTTCTGGGTGTGTATAATGTCAGGATTCTTGGTTGTAAGCTGTAGAAACCACTTCAGAAGGATTTAAGGAGAGAAGGAATTCACTTAAAAGATGTTGAGGACGCTCAGAGAAGGTCTGGGAAGGCTGCAGAGCCAGGCTTGGAGAACCGGCTGGATCAAGGGAAGCTGGGAGCGCCAGGACCACACAGAGAGGACTCTGTGACCCCCTCTGAACCCCTCTCTTTCCTCTGCTGTCCTGGAAGCTGATGCAGTACCATGTACAGAGTGGGTACCACTGACCTGCCACCTCAGGGCCACCAGCTTCTGATCACAGACTGGATGGGCACATCTGAGCAGCCTGGTCCGTGTCATGTGCCTGCATCACTTGTTGGGGCAGGGAGGTCGGAATGAAGCATGTGGTCATTTTGGCTATAAAAGTGTAATATGCCTTCTGCCTCCCTCCAGACTCAGGTGGGAGAAGGTTCCAGATGCTGGACATCTAAAAAACCTGACAAATGTCTACATGGGAAACAAGAATAAGCAGAGAGTGGTCCCTGCCCTTGAGATACTCATGATACATAGGGGTCAGTTATATGGGTAAATAATGATAGGAAGTGATGGAGGTCAGAGTGGAAGTGAATACCGGCCAGGGGCTAAGCTGGCAGAGTGACATGCCCCTTGCCCACAGTGGAGAGTTCAAGATGTCCCTGTATGTTCCAGACCACCTGGGGACGGGGCATGCCAGGGTGGAGTTTGAGGCCTGGGGGACTGTCACACTGGCTCAAATACTGCAGACACACCAACTGAACAGAATTTGTGGGAAGCCCGAGGGTGACCCACCCTCTGCTCACAGGAATGATCAAAGTGCTCAGCCCGAAAAGCTGTTTCTAGCCTAAGGGGCCTCCCTTTTGATACCGAGTCATGCCTTACAAGCATTTTGCAATGTCTTTGAATTATCTCTTGCCCAGTGGGGGCCTTGGCATTTTATCAAATTAGAAAAAGTATTCCCCAGGATAGAGAGATCAGAGATGGGACAAGGAGGAAGATGTACTTGCTGCCTCCTGGGCCTCTGCTCTGTGAGATCAGATCCCTGCTCTCTTCCTTGTCTCACCCTGTATCTTCCTAAGTTGCCTGCTCTTGTCTCTGCTTGTTCCAGTTCGTGCCATCACTGTCACTGTCTTCCCTGTCATCATCACTGCCATCTCTGTCCCAGCTGGATCCCCATCCCCAGAAGGACCCCATCTCCAGTCTTTGAGCTTTGCTCTGTCCCTTTCTTGCTCAGCCATCTGGGTCCTCTGAGAGCCAGAGCTAACACCCCCATCCCATCCCACCCCCACATACTGAAGTTTGAGTAGCCCCAGTACACTGTGGTCCAAAACTCCTGCAGAGTTGTCTTGGGGAGGTAAAGGCTGGTGGGTGGCTCACCCTTGTCAGGTCTGCAGGGCCCTCTGCCTGCCTGCCTGCCCCCCTCTTCCTATTTGTGGCAACTTCTAATGTAGTGTCTTCCTGTCATCTCACACGCACGGGGGCCTCAGCCACAGGCAGAAGCTGGCTGCCCGCCTGCCCACCTGCTTCCTCCTCCAGCCAGCGGGGACTTCTGCAGAACCAGGTGAAGAGCCTCACACAGGCGTCCCCTCCTTCTGGGGTGTTCTAAGACCTGGGGCAGGGCTGGGAGGAATCTGGAAAGAGGGAGAAGAGACAGGGTTTTGGAGGGCTGAGACACTCATGTGAGGGTGCCAGGCCCCAAGCGCACTTGGGCTTCAAGAGGGGAAGAGGAAGGGCCTGGGGACATTTGCCGAGACCAGTGTTCCCCGTGCTGTGTGGCCTTTGGTGAAAGCAGCAGAGAAGTGAGGTACTGACTGAACAGACAGCTGAGACAGGGCCACCTGTAGGCCAGTCAGAACCAGGGGACTCAGCCCACTCTCTCCTGGGAAGTCTGGGTAGCGGGACACTGGGGCTTCCTCAGTTACCCAGAAAGGCTGTGTGAATGAGCTGAGATGCAGGGACAACCCTTGGTGAGCTTGTGGTTGGTAGAGTCATGGAGTCATGAATCTCTCCCAGCATGGAAGGGAGTAGCTTCTCAATTCCCTGTGGCCTTGAGGAGGTCTGAAATGTTTCCTCAGATCTCTGAGCTCACTTGGAAGTAACCTCCATAAGGACCTTCCTCTCTCCTCTCTCTTCCAGGGATGGGGATCAGGCCAGCTCTGCTCTTCACCTCTGATTGGCTAATCCCCCCATTCAGTCCTCTTCTTGAACCTACCAGGAGAGCATCATTGGCTTCTAAATGTCAGCACTGAGAGAGTCCTTTTATATCAGCCAGCCAGTCTAATCATCCCATTTTGCAGATAGGGAAACTGAGGTCAGAGGGGTAGTGACTGGCTCAAGGTCACATGGTGGTTTCATGGGACAGCCAGTCCTCAAAGCCAAACTCCTATTTGGAGGACCTTTGCTGCTCACCTGGGATTGATCTGTCTTCCCAGCAGATAGCGGGGGCATGAAGGGAGAACGTGCCCCAGAGTTGGGTTGTTGCCAGAAGACCAAGCTCCTTGGCAGCACAAGGGGCTCCCTGTCCCCCAGCCTGGAATTCCAGCTCTGCCAAGGTGACCAGGTAAGGTGAGGTCCTAGCCCTATCCTTGAAGCCAGGCTACTTATGGAAAGAGGGAGAGGACGTTAGGAGGAAGTGGGGAAATCTGAAGGGACCTAGATTCCTCTGGTCCTGAGTATTCCCACCCTGCCACATCATGGGGATGTGCCCTTGAGAGGCCACAGACCCTCTCCTATACCCCAGGGACCAGACTCTCCCTTGCATGAGAAGGGTCAAGGCCACGCTGGAAGCTTGGCTATACGTCTGGGACCTAGGCCTTGGGGTGCGGTGGGGCTCAGGACCATCCTGTGGGGTTTAGAGTCTTTGATGAGGAGTTTTTCCAAGTTCACCCTTAGCTCCATTCAAAACACAGTAGATGATCTGAGACGCAGTGGGGTGAGGGTGATCAGGAAGGATGGGTGGGAGGGAGAACAGGGCTAGGGACAGAGGAGGGCAATCCTGGGGGTGGGGATATAACTCCCTAGGGAGGAAATTTGGATGAGGGAGGGGAAGCCATTTGAGTGACAGACATGGTGGGTGGGTATATGTGGAAGGGTCTTGCTTCTCCTCTCTCTTTGGAAACCAAACCAGGAGTGGGACCTTCTCAGGGACCCAGAAGTCCCAGCCCCCAGCCACCAAGCCCCTTCCCCCTGCCCTCCAGGTCTTCCCAGCCTGCAGGCCACTTCCAGACACAGTGGATGCCCATGGCTCGTCCTGTGTGAGCTGGCTGTGCCCCTTGACACTGGCACCGGCCACATCTGCCCTGCTGGCCTGCCCCCAGGGCCTGGACCTATACCTGTGCGCCCTGCAGTCGGCACCCCTAGGCACAGCCTCACAGGGTCTCAGAGAGGATGCCTTGAGCACAAGTAAGCCCAGGGTACAGGGCTGCACCTTGGTGGAGGCTGGAGGTGGGGGGCACTGTTAGGTTTGAGGACAGGAGACCGAGGAGACCCAGTGTCACTAGTGAGGACAGAGCCTCAAACACACTCTACTTCCACATTTTGGCCTGGAGCTCTGGCTTGAAGTTCAGGGGGCTTTCATGTGGTGACACCTGAGCAGAGGAGATGGGCAGTGGCTTTCTCAGGCCTGGGTATGGGGTCTGGTGTAGGTGTAGTCAAAGCCCCGGGGGTTGAGGATGGCGCTTTGTCTGCATAGAACATTTCAGCTAGAGGGATCTTTATTACAAGATAAGAGCACTGACTTGGAGTCAGGGAGTCGGGGGCGCAGTTCTGGTTCTGCCCTTGCTAACTCTCTGACCTTGGGCACATCCCTGTGGCCGGTTTCTTCTTCCACAGAAGTATGATCTCACTATACCCATGTTCCATGGGTTCCATAATCCATGTTGATTGCTTACAATACACCATTTCCTTATGCAACTTGACCCAGAGGGCAGACTGCACGGGTTTATTTCCCCAGCACAGAGTAAAACAGCTCAGTAATGTTGGTTTAGTGAATAAATGAGGATCCAAGCAGACAATCTACTTTTTAATATTTATATATAATATTTATATATATTTAATATATTATACATATAATATTATATGTATTTTACTTTACATCCCTCCTAGTTTAACTCCTACCTCACTGACTGTTGCATCTCAGTCTCCCTTGCTAGCTCTCTTCTACTTACCTCCTAAATATCTCATGCTCAGGAACTAGGTTCTGAGCCTTCTTCTCTTCCCTCCCTTCCCCTCCTCACCCTTCCTCACCCCTCCTCTCTTCTCCTCTCCCCTTCCTCTTCTTTCCCTGCTCCTGTCTGCTTCTTTTTATCTAGAGTAGCAGTTTGATATAACTTTCTGCCATAATGGAAATGTTCTATGCCTGTGCTATCTGGATACCATACCTCTTCAGCCTTTTAAATGTGCAACTGAGGAATTGAATTTTTAATTGTACTTACTTTAATTAATTTAAATGTAGTCACATGTGTCCAGTGGCTCCCATTTTGGACACAGCAGATCTAGTATCATCCTTTATGGGATCTCCCGTGGGCCCATGATACCCAAATTTATGTTTCTAGCTCAAATCGCTCCTTTAAACTCCAAACCAATTCATCCAGCTGCCCTCTTGACTTCTCCACCTGGATGTCTAATAGGCTTCTTAAATTGTTTTCTCTCCCTGAAATTGTTTCTCACTGCACAAATACTAGCCACTTTTACTGCCAAGAGCAATTGCAGACCAGAAAGTCCAGAGGGGAGATGCCTTTGCAAGCTAGAGTTCTCTCCCAGCTCCGAGCCAGGCAGGTTAGATGAGGAGCAGAACTTCACTAGGGGTCCCTGATCATCTTCTGTTTTCTGCTCAGGGCACCAGCCACCAAGGCCGCATGCTGGCTCCTCCAGTGACGAGAAACTCAAAGCCAAGTACCCTCCAAGCAGGGACAAAATGGGAAGCCAGCTGGAAAGAGTTGGCCAGGGGCCCCCCTGCCCATCCCTCTCTCCTCACAACAGCTCTCCCCCAAACCCCTGGCAGAATAAAAAGAGCCCCAGCCCCCTGGCTTTCCACTCCTGCCCCCCGCCTGTTCCTATCTCCAAAGAATTCCCACCCCACCTCCACCCATTCTATCCTGCATACCCACTTCTCCTGCCTCCACCTTACCTGGTCACCTATGAGGGTCTACCCTCTGTCCAGTGTCCCCCACTCTTCATGCTGCCCCAAGACACCTCTTTCACCACCATGGCTGTGCCCAGCTTGCTGATGAGTGTCAGTGAGCCTGGGCACCCCAGCGCCCAAGGGGAGACCCCGCATCTCTACCCAGGGGCCTCTCAAGCCTCTGGCCAAACCCAAACTTCCCAGGCCCAGAATCCAGGCCCTACAGCTGCCAGGACCTACTCCACAGGGTTGGAGCATCCTGGCAGGGTGGTTCCAGCAAAGCGGGCCCCACCAGGCTCCCAGGCAGGCTCTGCAGGGCTGCCTTACCCGCTGAAGAAAGAGAATGGCAAAATCCTGTATGAGTGCAACGTGTGTGGCAAGAGCTTCGGGCAGCTCTCCAACCTTAAGGTACGTGCCTCCGGGTTCTGCTGCTTCTGCTCAGCTCCCTTCAATGACTCCCCTCCTGGCCTAGTTCTAGAATCAGGGAACTTAAAGCCAGAAAGAACTCCAGGGCAACCGCTAGGGCCTTGGCTGATTCATTTGGACCCTCAGTTTCACATCTCTAGAAAGGAGTCCTCACCACACTAAAAGACTGCCTAGGAGATCATCTCATTTAAGTTAAAAATGGGGAAACTGAAGGAAGGGTTTGCCCAAGATTACTTTGATCTAATGGTGTAGCCAGGCCTTGATCTCAGTCTCTCAACATCTAGTGCAAAGTCGTTTCTTGAACAACCATCCTCTCTGATTCCCAGTTAAGCCTACTCTTGTTTATTTATTTGAAGGTGAGGCTGGGGAATGGATAAATTTTAGTGAGTGTAGACTACAGACCTGACAACCAGACTTTTTCTAGTGGGATCCCACACATCCGTGCTGGTGCTGGAGCTATCATTATAGGCACTGTCCAGCAGGAGGCAACCATGGACACATCTCTGCGTATCAGCAAAAACTGGGAACTAGGTGCAATCCTGCTAAATTGAGGAAACGCTATGGTTATTGGAGAACAGCCCTTTTGGATCCTCTAGGGCATGAGTTCTTAAACTTTAATGAGCCTTAAGTCACCTGGAGAGCTAGTAATGCAGATTCCTAGGCCCCAGCCCCAGAGATTTTAATTCAGTTGGTCTGGGATCGGGCCTGCGAATCTGCATTTCTAACATGCTCCCAAGTGATGCTGATGCTGCTGGTCTGTGGACCACACCCTGAGAAGCACTGAACAAGATGTATGTGTGTACATATGGGGTATCCCTTTTCTGGTCTGCTGACCACTGCCATCTCCCCTGCTGCAGGGCAGCAGAGAGAGTGGGGTGAAGGTGTCCTGGGGAAAGGTAGATTGGGAGATGATACAGAGGCAAGGGGATTGAGAGGCTTTGATGGCAAAAAGAGGTCCTTGTGGGGAAGTGGTTAGAGATTGAAGAGGATCCCTGGCCCTGCTGGGGGGCTTTGGGCAGTTGGCAGCATTTCTCCTGCACCTGGCTCAGGTCCATCTGCGTGTGCACAGTGGGGAGCGCCCGTTCCAGTGTGCCCTGTGCCAGAAGAGCTTCACCCAGCTCGCCCACCTGCAGAAGCACCACCTGGTGCATACTGGGGAGCGGCCCCACGAATGCCTGGTGAGACCCTCTTCCCCCTCCCCTGTACTCCTGCAGACTGGTGAGGAGCTCCAGGACCCTGGGGGTGGCACCTGTGGCCTCCATTCCCCAATCATCCTGAAAAAGTGAGACAAGACGGGAGGCAAGGGTGGGGACAGGGAAGGAAGTGGTCGGGAAGGGCTGTGATGTGATATTGGAGGTCACTCCCTGGGCCTGGAGCAAGGAATAGAGATGTATGTCTGTGAGGGGAGAATAATGAAGTTGGGGGTCCTGGGAAGTGAATATCCATTGCCCACTTCACATCATAGTTGGAGGTTAACACTATAGTGTGTGCAAAGCATATAAACACTGCTTATAATGTCAGTTTGATGCTAGCTCTCTCCTCTTTGAGCCTCACCATCTTTTAGGAGGTCAGAAGGGTAGGGACTCTTACCCTGTTTTACAGAGGCAGAAATGAAAACAGCATAGGGGTTATGAGTCTGGGCTACTGGGTTCAAATCCTAGCTCTGCCTCCAACTTGCTGTGTGAGCTTTGGCTAGTGGCTTCCCTCCTCTGAGCCCCTGCTTTCTTACTGTAATATCTGAGTAGTACTTAGTCCTGCTTCTCCAGGTTCCTGGGAAAGACTGCATGAGACCAGTTCCTGGCATGTGGCAGCTCTCAGTAAATGTTAATTACGCCCACTGAAGCTGCAGCCCCACACAAGAGTTCTATGTGATTATCTCATTCAGTCCACCATACCAATGAGGTTAGGTATTAATAGTCTCATGTTACCAATAAGGAGAGCAAGACTCACAGAGGAGAAGTCACCTATATAAGGTCATGCAAGGAGTAAAAGAACCACGATACTAACCCAGTCTGTCTGGCTCCAATGTGCCAGACACTGGGCCCCAGGGAAGAATTATGGGGGAAAGCTTCCAGGCTTGCACTACTGGGAGGTAGCAGGAGGGCATTTCTAAGATGGGGAAAGGGAGCAGAGGTCCTGAGTCAACCAGGTGGGCAGAGGTGACGCCAGTGTCCATTCCCATCAGATGTGCCACAAGCGCTTCAGCAGCTCCAGCAACCTCAAGACGCACCTGCGCCTGCACTCAGGAGCCCGGCCCTTCCAGTGCAGTGTCTGCCCAAGTCGCTTCACCCAGTACGTTCACCTGAAGCTGCACCATCGGCTGCACGCTCCACGGCCCTGTGGCCTTGCTCACACCCACCTTCCCCTGGCGTCTCTGGCCTGCCTTGCCCGATGGCACCAGGGGTCATTAGATCTTGTGGCGGCACCATCAGAGAGGCAGATGGGCTGGGATGTGGACAAGGTCAACTTGTCCTCTGCATCCCGGCGAAAGGAAGGACAGCCAATTTGAGCAATGATGCCGGGACTGCCATGGGGAGGCAGCAGAGGCAGAGCAATTAAAGGATTTTCTCTATGATGAGTTGAGGCCTCCTGAGCTTCAACAATGGAGGGAAGGTCACTATGTATTTGTGAAACTTCACACCCCCCAACCTGGGAGCAGGTCAAGGGGACACAGCCAGGAAGACACTGCGCTGCCTACCACATAGGGTGGGTGCCTGCAGCCATCTACCTCTGGCTGGGTTTGAGTTCCACTCTCTGTTTGGGACCTATCTGGGACTAGTCCCTCCATCTCAGCTTGCCGATGGACAGTCCAGCCTTCTAGGACTCTGCAGGGTGCAGACTGTGCTGCCAAGCACAGGACACATTGCCCTCTTTTCCGAACAGATGTTCCAGCACCTGCCCAGATGTCTATCTGCTGCTTCTCATCACCTTCTTGTCCCACAGTTCCTAGAGGCCACTGTGCCCCCTCAGCTGGTACTCCTTGCCATGATCAGGTGGGGCATGCTCCTCCCTCTGTACATGCCAGGATCTGAGCTCCCCCTGTGGGAGGGACACGATCACAAGGATGTCAGTGTCCACTCATGACCCAGAAGCATCATGGCCCCCTGTGTGTCAGGACCAGTCATCACAGAGGGCAAAGGGCTAAGGGGGTATCAAGCTCAAGGAAGGGGTTGAGGTCCTACAGGGGCTGCAGGCAGGTAACAATTGGCAGAGAGAGCCTGGGGAACTGGGACCATCCTGATGGTCTTTCTCCCTGCAGTCCGAGAGGATCCACTCAAATGTGCAAGGTGCGCCCCTCCCCCACCTCTAGAGTTAGGCAGCAGCAGGTGGGAAAGGGTAGGAGGCAGGAGGCCCAGGTTATAATCACCATAGCTGGTCAACTTCCAGCAAGGGCGCCGTTCGCAATCCTGTGGGTTTCAGATTGGCTTCCCCAACAGGGTACTGGGCGAGATTCCCGCTGAGTTGTAGGGTCTCGGGACCGGGACAGGGCCCGAGAGCTCATAAAGGTCCACCATGGCAGGGCAAAGACACGGTCGGTTTCGGCCCTCACGGTCCTGGTTTCCAGCTCACCCCGTCCCCTTTTTGGCCCCGCCCAGCATGCCAACCGTTCAGGCTAGGCCCCACCCACCTACAAGACCACACTCAGTCCTTCCCCTGGCCCCGCCCTTACGTTCTAGCTCCTCCTCCTGAGGGGGCGGGAAAGACATTTTGCTCAGTCCAGCCTCTTGGCCCGTTTTAGCCCCAGGCCCCTGTTTCCCCGCCTACCTGTGGCAGGTTCAGCTTGGGGGCTGCCAGCCTCCCTCAGGCCACTGTCGCCTCCGGAGGCCTAAAGAAGTAGCATGGACAGGACCGAGAACTGGGCCACGGGGACTGGGGGAGGTGAGGGCATCGGGGGGCGAGAGCTCAGGAAAGTGGCTCGATTGAGGATGACCCCTGCAGAGCGAACCCTCTGCCCTGGGGCATGGGTAGCATCTGGATCGGTACCCCCAGCCCTCCGCTCCCTGCGGGCGGGGCACTATTTGCTCAGGGAGGCGGGCCGGAGGAGGAGCTTCTCTGCAAATGAGCGGGATCCAGGTGGACCCGGGGCCCTGGAGCGGTCAGGTGACCCGACACCCCGAGCCCGGGACCTTGCCCTTGCCATGGCCGAGGGGCGCGGGGGCCTGGGGGCCCGTTTGGCCCGCCACCTGGCCAGGCTAGGGGCCCGGAGGGAGCGCAAGGGGAAGCGGACCCCGGAGGAGGCCAGATCCCAGGATAGGTGAGGAGTTTGGAGAAGGAGGGCCGCGTGGGGTGCCCCTGGGCAGAAGGGTGTGCGTGTGTGTCTTGAATGTAGTGGATGTTCAAATGAGCGTGTATGAATGGGAGCATAAAAATATACCTATCGGTGTACCATGATTTTGGATATGTGGACTTTATAAAGTCCCTGTGCTTTTTTAAAACATTAAAACAAATTTTGCAATTTCCTAAGACTGGCAGGCAGCCTGCAGACAATGATTTCCTCTCTGGAGACTGTTGAAAGGCAAATATAGCTCATCCCGCCCCTGTGGACTTTGATTCTCACATCACAGGCTAGTTTAACTCTGGTCTTCATGTCCCTTTGTCACAAGTGTGACAGATTCCTAAGTTGGCTTAGACTGCCCTGCATTTACCCTTAGATGCCAGGAAGAGGTTTCCCCTGTTACCCCAGATTGTAATATCAATAAACTTTTATTTGCCACTTGCCTGGTGCCTTACCTGGATTATCTCAGTTTATCCTCACAGCAGCTGTACGAATCAGGTATTTTGTGTGATTCAGATACGTAAATGGAGGTTCAGAGAGGTGACGTCACTTCCCCAGTCACACAGCTGGGAAGTGGTGGAGCTGGGACACAGGTTTATGCAGTCTGACTCCAGGGCTCACATCCTAAAGCACTGGGCTGCTCTGTTGCCTGGAGAGATTTCAGGACTGCAAGCCAGGGGCCCAGAGCTCTGTCCTAACCCTAGGTGCCCCGACCACATGACCTTGAACAAGTTAATTCATCTCTCCTAGCCGGTTCACTGGTAGCTGACGTCTGAGAAGGAGGAAAAAATCTTTGTGAATGGCCAAGCTGAATGGCTGCAATGGGGTAGCAAATAGGACCCCAGTGGCTCACAGGCCCTATATCTGTAAAGAATGTGGGGTGTGCTCTCAGGCACAAATGTTTGTATGTCTATGCAGTTACTGGGCAATTTGTTCTGATCTTATCATGACATAGCTGTCTTCAGCCTGCCCTGGGAGGGTTGGGGGCGTGGTGGGGCCAGGGTGAGGGGAGGGGTTTGTACTGTTGTCTCACACCAAACAGAGAAGGGAGGGGAAGGCCTAACTACCCTATGCCTGGGTGCCAGTGGTGCCCACAGCCTGCCAGTGCCCTGCCTGGAAGACACACCCCCTCCCTTTACCCTGCCTGGCAGGAACCTGCCCTATAGGCCAGAAGGCAGTGCTCCTCCCTTTGCCTACTTGAGAGGAGGCAGGGTGGGGGTGCAGGTGAGTCAGTAGTGCAGGTGAGTCAGTAACGAGGAGGGCAGGGAAGAGACTGCGCATGCTCCTGGGCTAACATGATGATACATTCCATGTGGTGTGTACACTTGGACTTGGTTCTCACTGGCCGTGAGAATGGAACTCTGGCACTGAGGCACAGGACTTCTATCTCTGCTGATTGTCTGGGATGGGGGCAGAGTGCACAGAGCGGGCAGCCAAGGCACTTCTCCATCCTGTCCCCATTAGTGTGGTGATGACCAACCAGTCTTTGTAGTGGAGCCATCCTAGTGTCTTAACTCCAACGCTTACTAGCTGTGTGACTCCAGGCAATTCACTTACTTTATATCTTTCTGGGCCTTGGTTACCTTATCTGAAAAATGGGGACACTAATACCCACCTTTTAGGATTATCGTGAGGCTTAAAGGAGATTATGTAGGCATAACATGTAGTGCTAAGCCTGGCATAGGGAGAAGAGCCTCAGCAAATGGTGAGCTTTTGAATTATTAGGGCACTGTCCTTTTTCTGTATTCTGGCCCTGATACGGGCCTCGTCTCCATTTTGGTCCCAAGTCCATCCCTGTCTCTCTGTGTCTGGGGGTGCAGTGGGAGAGAGCAGAGAGAAGGCTGCTACACAGACTTCCTCCTCCCCACAAGGTTTTAGGAGCTCATCCTGCCCGTGAGCCCTGAAAAAAGAGAGGGGGCATCACCAGGTCCAGTCTAGGGGTGGGAGAGGAGAAAGCTACTTCATTCCCTTCCCTGTGCTTCCTTCCTAGGCCCTGGGGTGGCCAGAGCTGCCCTGACCTGGCCCAGGGCCAGGGCAGCACCAGCAATGTCAGCCTCAAGGTAGGAGAGAATCCAAGTGTGGGGGAGGGGAGCAGAAGCTCTGGGAAGGGCTGGGCTGGCCTTGAGAACCCTGACTTACAAGTCAGGCAACTGGAGTGCTCTTCTCCTTTCTCTGCCAGGGATTCACTGTGTGACCCTGTGCAGATCACTCCCCACCTCTGAAACTCAGTTTCCCCATCTGCAAAATGGAGACAACAGTGCCTCTTAGGGGCTGTTGTGAGAAATAAGGTAACTGATGTAGAACACTCAACATGGGGCCTAGATGCTTAGGAAACAGCTGCTTAATGCTGGGGCCCCTCAGGGAGACATGTAGGGCAGTGCCTCTTCTTGGGACCCCCTTTGCCACACTCCCACCTTTAGCTTGACCTTCTCTTTGGCCCCTTTTCCCCACTTCCTAGCATGGCCCCCAAGGGTGACGCTAGACCAGTGGCTTTAACCTTCTAGCTACAGTTTCTCCATCTGCAGTGGGGACCTGAGCCATGGATTGTACAGAGACAGGATGCCCCCCCACCCCCGGAGGAGCAGAGGGCTTCCTCTGGAGGTGGCTCAAGCAGCCATGTGTCTCTCTATGGTCCTGAATACCATCAATAATTACTAGTGTTTAATTGAGTACTCATTATGTGCCGGGTACTCTGCATGGATTATCTCATAGCATCTTCACAGCACTCCCAGGAAGCAGGTACTGTTATTATCACACCTACTTTACAAATGGGGTGCAAGAGGTATTGCAGCTAGGAAGTAACAGAGCTGAGAGTCAAGCCCAGGCTGACTTGCTCTCAGCCCCCACACTAATCACCCAACCCTCCTGTTTCTTGAGATGTTCAGCCCTTGGGGAATGAGAGGCTGCATCTATTTCATAGATGAATAAATTGGCGCATTTGGGATCAAGGGCCCCTGCTAGGAGGAATCTGACCCCAGACTTGGCTCCTCTGTTGCCAAGAACAAAAACCTTGGTTTTGAGGGGCAGTGTCCATATGCGTCTGGGGGCCTGAGCCCTCTCCCCTCACCGCCACATCTAGACTGTGCCCCTGGGGAAGACAGTAGACAAAGGTCAGTGTCCCAGGAACATGTCTGTGTCCAGGTACCTCCTCCCAGGTGTGTTTGGGAATCTCAGTCTGGGAGGGCACTGGGGAGGTGGCTGCAGGCTCTCTGGAAGCCTGGGGTGGGCAGAGGCCATGGGCACTTGTGGCAGGCATACCTACACAGCCCCTAATCCCCAGGGCAGCTGGTGCCAAAGGGCCAGAGGCCAGTGGACTCCTGGGAAATAAGCAGTTGGCCTGAGAGTCAGGAGCCCTCACTGTGTGACTTTAGTCACATCAGTGTCCTCTCTGGGCCTCACTTTCCTCATATGTAGAATGTGAAGGGGTGAGTTAAATGCTGAAGGGCCTTTCCAGAGATCTGCCTCCTTGCCCAGCTCTTGTGGCCCTGGAAGCCTCTCCTTATGGCAACTCTGCTTGTTGTCAGAGCTCGGCTCAGCTCCTCCTGTGCCAAGGTGGACACCCAGGAGTGTTGAGGGTACCCAGAGGGCAGGGGGAGATGCTGTCACCAGGTCCCTGCTTCTGCTTTCCCTCAGGCTCAAGTCCAGAGCCTCTCAGAATGGGACATTCGGGCAGGGAGCTGTGGTTCCTGGCTTTGGAAGCGACGACACAGCTCAGGGGGGCCTGCTGAACCTCTGGGACGCCTACAGAGGCCAGCTGTGGGCAGCGCCTCTGACCTGGCCAGGTATGCCTCCATGGGGCCAGAGAGCCTCGCCCTGGCGGTGACTTCAGCAGAGCCTGCTGCAGCCAAGTGCCCCTCATGCTTGGTGCCAGCTCCTGGACATTTGGAACAGAGATCTCCAGCCTGCGCCTGCCTGCAACCCCTGTACACAGCCCCGAAGTTTCCTCTGAGGCCTGAGCCACTCAGCAACCTGGGAGACATGCTGCCCCGCCCAGCATCCTCCCCCAGGGCAGAGGGGGCAAAGGGCGAGACTGCCAGTCCAGGGCCAGCCCTGTCAGAGCCAGCCCAGTCCTTACATGAGCGTCCCTGTGCCAGAAGGACCCGCTACCACATCACTGTCACCCTGCGGGGGCGGGGGCAAGCACCTGGGGAGGAGAGTGAGGAGCCCAAACCGGCCCAACCAGCTCCCCACCCCTGCGGCCCTGAGGAATCCAAGGGCTGGCAGGAGCCTCAGCAGGGGCTCCGCCCCATCACAAGGTGCCTGACTGACCCGCCCCAGGAGCCCCGGCTCAGAGCCCCACATCTACATCAGAGGAGCGCGGCCCAGCGGCAGGAGCTCCAGGCTGGCTGGCCGCCTGGGTCCCCTCACAAACGGTGAGTAGACTTCAGCCTCCATGTAGGGTAACATGGGGAGGGGAAACTGGCCTGGCTGCCCTCTCTGGGATCTCTATCTTGTCTCTGAGCTTCTGCAACTAACAGCCCATTCATTCAGCTCCCCGAGCTTGAGCTGACTGCCATCCCCTCCCCTTCCCAACTCTGCCCTCCTTCCCCTCCCCTCATCCACAGGCTACCTCCTGGGACCCACTGCTGCTCTCCTCCTCTGTCCACCTGAGGAGGGGATATCCTGTCATGGAAGGAATGAGAGAGGGGTCACCTTATCCTTAGCAACACCTACCACTGCCTGGGCCTCTTCAGGAGACCACATTACCAGCCTGAGAAAAGGCACTCAGTCAAAGTGCTAGATGTCCTGGGGCAAGTTGCTTAACCTCTCTGGGCCTTGAGTTGTCAAGTAGATTTGGTAGCATGAGATGAGGAAGGAAGAGGTGCTTACAGGAAAACACTTTGAACTCCAGAGAGTTGGGCTGTGGAAACAGCAGGGATGCTTATTAATAACGCCTCAGTTGCAGTAATAATCACCCCACCTGGCTTTGTGTTGGCGGCCACGGTGCTAAGGTTCTCAAGCCTCAGTTTTTGTTTGTGTTGAGATGACTCTCCCAAATCTGGCTGGTGGGCTCAGAGGTGGAAGAATGGGTCCCCTAAAACTCACTGAAGAGGAGGTGAACATGGGACCTCTCTAGAACCACCAGGAGGGGTATTGGGCCTCCAACAGGGCTCTGAGGATTTCCTTCTGATGATGGTGGTGACTGTCATTTATGGTTTGTTTTCTAAGCATAATTCTACTTAACCCTCACTATCCCACCCCAATTACAATAGGGAAACTAAGGCTCAGACAGGTTTCAGCACTTGCTCAAAGTCAACTAGAAACTGAAGGGGCCAGAATTTGAAGCTGAGTGCTTGTGTTCTAATTCCTTCTCTACGATGCCTCTCATGGATGCCCGTGGGCCCCGTGCAGACAGTGGAGGGATGAGTGTGGCTGCTGTGCAGACTCGAGGGCTTTCTGCGACCTGTGAGTGGAGGCAGATTTGGCAGCACTGTGCTAGCAGAGGCAGCAGCAGGGATGCCCAGGCCTCTGGGCAGGAGTCAGAGTAATGATCTTGCAAGGAAGAGAGAGACGTGGGACCCAGGCTGGCTCAGACACGCTTCAGGGTGTGTGTGTGCTCCAGCTTGGGGAGGACTGCAGAGAGACGGAGGGTGGGTGGAGGAGGCAGGCCCTGGAGAGGGTCAAGGAAGGAGCAGTAGGTTTAGCTGGGGGACTCGGGCTCCATCTGCCACTCCCAGGCTATTTTGGGCACAGGTGGATAATGACAGACGCAAGGAGGCTAGTGCTCACTTAGAGAGGGAAGAAGCAAAACTTCAGGGATGACATCCTTCTAGGTCTCCTTTCTGGGGGTGGGTTCTCTGGGCCAGGATTGGCAAATACGAGGCAGGACATAGTTGGGGCTGCAAGTGGGAATATATGAGCTGTGTATGCATCTAAGTGTGTACACCTGTCCAAGTGAAGGTAAATTTCAAGGGGAGGTAGGCTAGGGGCTGTGAATTGACCATGTGTATATCATGAATGTGTGCATGTGTCATTGTGTCTGTGTGTTTCTGTGTGTGTGACATGTGTGTCTACTGTGTCTATCTCTGATTCTGTGTTTGTGTGTCTGATTGTGTAGGTCTGGTAAGTGTCTGTATATGTTTTTGTGCCTTTGTGACTCTGTGTGCCTGTGCCATGTGTCTGTGTGTGCCTGTGTGTGACGCAGCATGTGCTGTGGGCCTGTGGACTGGTTTGGCCTAGTTTGGGGGTGACTCACAAGTAAGCAGAGAGAATCCAGGACTTGTTGGGTTAGACAAGGCTCTTTCCCACACTCTCCCCCATCCCCTCCTCAGCCTCTCCCTTTCCCACACACCTGGTCTGGAGGTCACAGGTTATCCTGCCGACAAATCCACCTCTGGTCCAGGGCCCTGGAGAAGAGAGGGCTCTGGGAATAGGCATTTCTGCTGGCCTAGGAGAACCATCCTGGGTCATTGGGGTGTGTCTTCAGAGGAAGAACAAAACAGAGGAGCTATAGGCAGGCAGATTCCTGCATAGTTTGAAGAACATTCTAGCAGTCATGACTCTCCAGGGATGGGTCAGCTGTCAAATTGTGACCTCCCTGTCCCTAGAGGTATGCTAGCAGCAGAGAATGACCACATGTTTGTGAAATGACTACCAGGGGTGTTGTCCAGGGGCTGGGTTGAGAGAGGCATTGAATTCTGATTGTTGAGAGGTGACTGATAATATCTGATCTGATCACCGAAGGCTTCCTTTGAAGCTGCTCTCCTGTTCCTTTGTCATAATCTATGGGGTCTTCCAAATATGGTTCCTGTTTTTATGCCTAATTCTTTGACCCCTGGACTGCTTGGATACCAACTTCAAGAGAAAATTGGCTTTAAATGAACCTTACCAGGGCCTAGGGCATCACTTAACACAGTTAGCACTGAATGAATGAATGAATGAATGAGCAAACAAGTGAATGAATGAATAAATGACTTAGAACCCAGGCTTTGCCCCTTACTGTCAGTACCATCAGGGACAGGGAATTTTAGTGAATGGTAGTTGTTAATGTTTGTCAGAAATGAAGTTGATACGTGGGGGAATCAGCCAGGGTGAAGCTCCATGAGGGAGTAGTCCTAGCAAGGAGGACAGGGGCTCTGTTGGAAGAAAGGGGGCTCCTTAGTGAGGACAGGAGAGAGGGTTGGGCCTCAGTAAAGGGCTACAATCCAGGGCCTCAAATGTCTTATTGTGTCACTGTCAGGAATTTTGGCCTGAGGAAAGGACTGGGCATCCATCTCAGCCCCTCACCTCCCCTATACACAAGGCTTTTCTGGGGCCACTCAGATCCTGTCCCAGGCCAGGCCACATGCTCTCATAGCCACCAGTGGTCCCGGAATCAGGTCAGGCTTCCCTGGGCCTCAGCCCCATTCATCTCTGCCCTTATAAAACCTGAGTCACTACTGGGGCCACAAGACAGGGTCAAAGTTCTGGGTTCCACCAGCTTCTCAGGAGGACAGGAAATAGAAGGGGAGGGAAGTTGGGGGCATGGGTCCATTTCTGGCCTTAACTTCCCTTATAATGATCTGAGGGCTGCATCAAGGAGAGGTGGAACAGATCTGAAGACAGGTTGACCCCTCCGGCCCTTGAGAACTGAAAATAGGATTGCCCTGCTCAGTATAGCCTGGAAGTCGGAGTTGGGGCTGCATGGCCCCTCCAGGACTGCTGTGGCCTCCTTTAGAAGTAAATCTTCAAACCACAGAGTCTCAGTTTACCAGATGCATTAGGGAATTTGATTTGGTGGTTAAGCCCTTAGGGTTGAGTTCTACTCTTGCCTCTGCTACTGTGTGACTCTGAGCAAATTTCACAACCTCTCTGAGCCTTTTTCCCCCTCATCTGCAAAATGGGAATGTTTGTTTATAATTTACTAATAATTTATTCTCTTTTTTTAACTTGAAGTATAGTTGATTTACAATATTGTGTTAGTTTTAGGTATACAGCAAAGTGATTTAGTTACATATATATATTTTTTTCAGATTATTTTCCATTATAGATTATTACAAGATTTTGAATATAGTTCCCTTGCTGTATAGTTAATCCTTGTTTATCTATTTTTTTCTCTCTATATTTTTATTGAAGTGTAGTCAGTTTACAATGTTGTATCCATTTCTGGTGTACAGCACAATGCTTCAGTCATACGTGAACATACATATATTTGTTTTCATATTCTTTTTCGCCATAGGTTACTACAAGATATTGAATATGGTTCCCTGCGCTATGCGTTATGAACTTGTTATTTATCTATTTTATATATATTAGTATCTGTAAATCCTGAACTCCCAATTTGTCCCTTCCCATCCCCTTCCCCTCTGATAACCATAAGTTCATTTTCTATGTCTGTGAGTCTGTTTCTGTTTTGTAAATAATTTCATTTGTCTTTTGTTTGTTTTAGATTTCACATATAAGTGATATCACATGGTATTTTTCTTTCTTTTTCTGGCTTACTTCACTTAGAATGATGATCTCCAGGTCCATCCATGTTGCTGCAAATGGCATTATTTTATTCTTTTTTATGGCTGAGTTCTATTTTATATATAGTAGTTTGTATCATTAATTCCATACCCCCAGTTTATCCATCCTCTCCCCTTTCCCCTTTGATAACCATAAGTTTGTTTTCTATGTCTGTGAGTCTGTTTCTATTTTGTAAATGAGTTCATTTGTATTATTTTTTAGATTCCACATGTAAGTGATATCATAATATTTGTCTTTCTCTGTCTGACTTACTTCACTAAGTATAATATTCCCTAGGTCCATCCATATTGCTGCAGATGTCAATATTTCCATTCTTTTTTATGGCTGAGTAATATTCCTCTCTGTCTCTCTCTCTCTCTGTCTCTCTCTCTCTCTCTCTCTCTCTCTCTCTCTCTCTGTCCATGTATATATCTTCTTAAGCCAATTTTCTGTTGATGGACACTTGGGTTGTTCCCATGTCTTGGCTATTGCAAATAGTGCTGCTGTGAACATTAGGGTGCATGTATCTTTTTGAATTAGAGTTTTCATCTTTTCCTGGTATAAACCCAGGAGTGGGATTGCTGGATCATATGGTAGCTCTATTTTTAGTTTTTTAAGGAAATTCCATACTGTTTTCCATAGTGAATAATTTATGAGGCATCAAATGCATGGGATTCTCTTGAAGATTCAATAGGACAATGAACAAAAAGCAGTTAGCAAGATGTCTGGCACAGAGTTAGCCCTCAGTAAATGGCTGGTGTTGTTGATGTTACTATTATTAAAACAGAGATTCATGGGAGAGTTTCTAGGGAACTTAAAGTTCCTCTTAGGCAGTTGTTATTAGTATCCCCTATTTGGTAAAGGAGGTAATGGAGACCTAGAGAGATCAAGGAAGGGTCAGAAAAGAAGTAAGTCCCAGGCCCCACCCCTCAAGGAGTAGAGGTGAGATGTACTTTGCCCAAGAGGATCACAGGAATAGCTGGGTGTGCTCGGAGCCTTGGCCTCAGGGGCAGAGGGGAAGATGCCTGAACATGGATTCAGATGTGAATTCAAACCCTGACTTCGCAACTTAGCAGCTGCATCATCCTGGACCAGTCATCCATCTTCTTTGACCCTCAGCTTCTTCATCTGTACAATGGGGGAAATAATCCTAGAGGAGAAAACTGAGGGAAAATACATTCAAGTCCAAAGTGCTGCACCCTGTGGTGCTTCATTCAGACCCACAGGTGTGCACTGAGGCTCCAACACAAGTTATCACCACATGCTCATGCTAGGACCCACATGTGCACACCTCATGTTTGGTCACAATTCTCCGAGGTGACAGTGGGAAGCTTATGAGCCATAAAGTGAGTTTTCATTCTTTCCCTCTTACTGGGTCCTGACAATAACCCTGTGAAGCACATACTCTTGTTATTCCAGTTCTGGGGGCCCTGAAGCTTGACGGGGAGAAGTGGCTGCCCAAGGTCATCCTGCTAGTGAGTGACAGGGCTGGGGGAACCCAGCTTTTCTTGAGCCCAAAGCTATCTTTCCTTCCTGTCCCTTATAATGGTCAGAAGCAGGGTCAGAGCAATGCTTGCCTAGTTCTCAGCTTTCCAGTTCTCTAATTTTGGGCTCCTGGAGGACTAACCCCAGGGTTCCTTAGGCAGAGTCACAGCCCATCCACAGAATAGTGGGCCAGACACATATGCCTTCCTGCTGTCTCCCTCCTTTCTCCTTCCAGGCTTAGGCTTCAACTTCACCCCTTAAAGGACCCTGGCATAGGAGATCACCTGAAAATGGGGAGAGGGGTGGGAGGGCTGAGAGGATCATGCCCATTTTACAGATGAGGAAACAAAGACCCAAAAGGTCAAATGACTTGCAGGAGGTTACCCAGCCTGACTTTGTCAGGGGTAGTTGGTCTATACTGCAGAGAGCCACCCTCACCACCTCCTGACCCTGTCTCTCTTCTTCCTGGCACCACCTACAGTGAGCTGGACCACAGTGGGCCAAGGACACCTCAGGACAGGTTGCCGGGGCCCAACATGGAGGAGGCAAGTGGGCCCCTGGCTCGGGACAAGGCCCGAGTGGTGAGTGCCACACTGACATGGCGGCAGCGGCCCCCTGCCCAGGAAGAGATCAAACACCGTTTTCACAAGGTGTCCCTGGTATCAGGGGCCCAGTTGGAAGCCCCCCAGGAGAAGATGTTTGAGTATAGCCACCGTCGAGAGGAAGTCAATGGCTTTGCTGTACAGGAAGAAGAGACTATGAGTCACCAGGGCCCCGGGGATGGGGCTGGCTCCAGGAGCTTCCAGAGCCATGGACCCATCTTTTCCAAGAAGTATACACTACCCATCAAGGAGAAAAGGCCAGTGGGAAGGCCCAAGGGGGCTGTGGACCAGGGTGATGGCAGCCCTCAGGACCCCAGGACTGAGCCGCCAAGCCCGGGAGCTGTAGCCAGGACTGAGTTTTTGGTGCCAGTACATGGGCCCCGTGAGCCAAGCCCCTACCCAGGTGTGAGTCTCAACAGTGGGAGCCCCCGGAGCCTCGAGGAACGGCGAGTGATGCGCACTGTGCGGACCACCATGGTGGTAGGAGGGCACGTGGACCGACGGGTGACCAGCTCTGTGACCAATGCTGTGGGGCCAACATTCTCAGGCGAGGCCCTGCCAAGGGGCCGCAATGCTGTCCGCACGATACGGGCAATGGTGGTGAGCCCCCGCGCTGAGGGCTCACCCAGCCGCAGTCAGGCCCTGGAGCTGCTAACCAGCCTTGTGCCTGCTGAGCGTAGCCCACTTGCCAGCCGGCTTCCCAGACCCACAGCTGTTGTGCCAAGGAGCCCAGATCTGGGCAGCACAGAGGGTGCAGCCCTGGGGCAGCTGCCTGAGACAGGGGCAGCAGAGCCAAAGGACAGATCTTCCCAGGCCCCTGCAGGCATCCCAGAGGGTGCTCACCCACCTCAGAACCAGGATGTCCTTGCAGCCCGCCCAGACCAAGACCAGGACAGAGCCCAGAATGCCAGGGTCCATGAGGTCCCGAGGGTGCAGAGTGCCTCTAGCCCCACCCAGCTCCCTCTCCAGACCTCTCAGGACCACGCACCAGTACCCTCTTCTCCTGGACTCCAGACCCCAAATCCCTCCCTGGGCCTAGTTCACCTGCCAGAGAAGCCTGAGGTACCTGTTCATGCTAGGGCCCAGCTTAGTCTTGAGCCCAGGGAACCCCAGGCCCTGCCCTCTGTAAAAAGGGAGGGGCTTCCAGATCCCCCTGCTGCCACCATCCTGCCCATGGTGAAGACTGAGGTGGTTACAGTCCCTGGACAATCTCTTGCTCCATCCTCTGTAAGAAGGAAGGCTGTCACCAGCCAAGGAGGTCTTTCTGCTCCATCCTCCCCAAGGAATAAGGTTGTTCAGGACTCTGAAAATGTCCCTATCTTCTCCCTTTCCCCCAAGAAAGAGGTAGTACAGGGTCCGAGTGCTCTTGCTGCCTCATCCTCCAAACCAACCAAGGTTGTCCAGGGCCCAGAAGGCAGCCCTAGCACCCAAAAAGAGGTTGTCCAGGGTTCTGAAGGCAGCCCTGCCCCTCCCCTCACCAAGGAAGAGGTTGTCCAGGGCCCCGGTGCTTCTGCTGCCCCATCTTCTGCCCAGAAAGTGGTTGCCCAGGGCCCTGCTGTTCTCCCTGTTGCCTTCTCAGTGGGCAAGGTGTCTCCCAGCCCAGGAGGCCCCCGGGCCCCAGCACCGATGAGAGCAGAGGCCAGCCCAGAGTCCCAGCTTGTCCCTGACTCCACCAAGGGCAAGACGCTCCTGGAGCCATCAAGGGAGGAGGAGGAAGTGGCCCTGACTGCAGACCTGGAGATTTTCCTGGATACCCTACGGAGCATGGAGCCCCCTGAGATCCTCCGCACTCATCGGCTGCCTCGAGCCCCCCGCTCCTCCTACCTGGCCATGTATGCCACACTGCCGGCCATCGAGGAGGACCAGCCTGGGCCATGGGTGCTGGGACCCAGCCCCCAGGAGATGCCCACACTGGAAGAAAAAGAGGATGAGAAGGGAGAAGAGGAGGAAGAACTGGAGAACCCCTACCTGAGTGATGATGAAAAGCTCCAGCGCAGGCAGGAGAAAGCCGGGCCCAGCACTTCCCACTCTGCCCGGCCCCCCCAGGTCTCTTGCTCTCCTCTGGAGATGATGAAGAGGCACGTGGCAGGTGCCAAGGGCCCCCTCCCAGAACTGGGGCCAGAGTGGCAAGCAGGCAGCAGGCCCACTTCCCGTCTTGGAGGCAGCCTTCTCTTTGGGGGTCTGCTGCCTGCCCCCAAGGATACCCCCACCTTGGAACCATTGGGTGCAAAACTATCTACTCTGCCACCTCATGGGGCACCAGGGCTCAGGAAGGTGGCAAGACAGCTGCCTCTGCTCTACAGCGAAAGGCCACCTCCAGAGAAGTCCGTGCGTGCCCAGCCCCCGGAGGGGTGGGTGAGTGAGGCCTTGGGTGGGCAAGGGAGGGGGCCTGGTCTCACCTGCACCAGGGTTTGGATGGTATAAGGATCTTGGCACTGGGAAGCAGTCTCCAGGGGCCAGAGGCTTGGGTCTGAGGTCTAGTTCAGTGTGATCATGTTTATCTGGGCCACAGTCTTCTTATCCAAAGAGCAGGAGATTCGGATTCCAAAGGGCTTGGTGGTCTGGTATCTTGGAAGCTGGGGAAGGGGAGTGATAGACACCCAGCTCCTGGGATAGGGTAATGAAGCCCCTGGGGGTTGGGAACAAGTGTAGCATCCCCTGTGGGCCACCTCTTTGAGGGTGGAGGCCAATAGGGAGGATGTGGGATCCCTGGAATGGCCAGTTGTGGGAGGCAGTAAAGAGGCAACCCCATAAGACTTATCACTGTCCTTCATTCCAGAGCCCAGCATTGAAGACCCAGGGCAAGCTGAACACCAGGCCTGGAAAGGTAGGGGGTAGAGGGCAAGTGGGTGGGGCAGCAGGAGGCGGGGGCCTGGGGCTAGGGCCTGAGGACCCTTCCATGCCTTCTCCAGATGATCCTCTTCTCAGAGCCTGGCTGCCAAGGCAGCAGCAGGGATGTTTGGGAAGACACTGCTGATGCTTCTGGTTGGGCCTGCGTGGCCTCCATACGGGTGGTCCGAGGCTGGTGAGTGTGGAGTTCCCTGCGGGGTTCTTGCGTGTGAACCTGGGGAATGTGAGGGCAGTGAGAAGTGTCCAGGCCAACCTGGCAGAAACCTCCTCAGCTACCCAGAGACCCTGCCTTGGGGTACATCCTCTCCCCACCCAGTGACCCTGGGTCTCTGTGCCCACAGCTGGGTGCTGTATGAAGAGCCGGAGTTCCAGGGCCGGAAGCTGGTCCTCCCTGAAGGAGATGTGGAACTTGGAGCCCCAGGGCCAGCATGGAGTACCCAAGGCATTGGCTCCCTGAGAATGGTAGTCAGAGTGAGTAGTTGTGGGTAGGGACCAGATGTGCCCCGTCTACCCTAAGCCCTGGGCCCTGAGGAGGGAGATGGCCTCAGGTACCTAGAGTTGGAATTTCTGGGAAAGATCATATGGGGTCGGAGCCTGAAGGGGGTTTACTGTGGACTCACCTATAGATTCCTGACCTTGAAGCCAACTGGAGAAGAAAGGGGTTCTGGGGGTGCTCAGATTGGCTTGGGGAGGCAGGGGCCAGACAAAGGCCAAGCCTCAGTTTGAGAAAGCAGCCTGGGGAAGTTTGAGCTAGTGCTGGAGAAGGATTCGGTTAGAGCAACAGAAATGTGTGGGGAGTGGCTGTGGGAGCTCACCCCCGACCCAGGGCCCAGGCTTTCAGGCCCACAGCCAGACCCCAGGTGCCACGGATGTGTGTTGATTCATTTGCTCACAGATGCTCATTAATGTCTGCTGTGTGCCAGGCACTGTGCCAGGCAAAGAGCAGGTGGGGGAGACCTGCTCTTTGCCCCACAGGATTCACGGTCAATACAGTATGAGGGCTGGATCTGAAGCAGGAAAGCCATATAACCAGATTAGAGATTTATAAACGTCCCGCTGGTTGCCAGGAGGAGAAAAGAGGAGGTGGGGATCCTGGAGGCAGGAAGACCAGAAAGGGCTGTGATTTCCAGCCGAGGGGCACCCCTGAACTCTGAGGGAGGGGTACATGGTTTGAAAAGACATTGTCCATACTATAATTTCATATCTGTAAAGTGGGGGAAAATAACATTGTTTTCATAACACAAATTTACAAACTACTAGGATTAAGCTTGAAAAAGCCACTTTGGCCACTAGAGAGACCCAGAAGAGCAAGCATAAGTCTAAAAGCAGGGCCTAGCAGACGTTTTTGGTTTTTTGTTTTGTTTTGTTTTTTTCTGTTTTTAATGGAAGGACAAATTACTTCGAGTTCAGAGCTGTTGCAATCCTCCTGGTAAGAGAGGACGAGTCTTAACTAGGGCAGTGGCCCAGCCACGCAAAGGAGAGGACAAGAGTTTTCAAAGCCTCCCCAGAAACACACAAATGTTTGTGGACAATTTACTGTGAGCTTCTCACAATAAATTCATCTTCATGTGGGAGGTAATGAGGTACAAGAGAAAAACAAGGACTTTGAAGTCAGATGGACCTGGGTTCATTTGATTCATTCAGCCTAGTGTGTTCCAGGCATGTGGGAGGTGCTGGGTTGCAACAGTGAACAAAAACTACACTGCTCTGTTCTTGGCCCTGCTACTTACAGGCTGTGTGCCCTCAGGCAGGCTGCTTAACTTCGCTGAGCCTCACTTTCCTAGCCTGTGAATGGCGTAATAACTCCCATTGGGAGGACCAAATGAAAAGGGGTAGGACATGCCTTAGCACATGCCTTGCACTTAGTAGATGCTTCATAATCATTTGATGAAGGAGTTTGTAAATGAAAATGATCCTGGGGATCACCCAGAATGCAGAGAGGAACTGCTGGTTCCTGGGATGAGTTGCAGGTGGAAGCCAGTCTGGACAGGGGCAGGAACTATAAACAAAGGAAGGGTCAAAGTTAGACCTCAGGAAGTGGTTGTCCATCATGCCCGTCCAGCCAGCAGCCTGAAAATCAGGCTCCCAGAGCCAAGGCAAAGAGCAAGGCACTTGGCAGGCTCCTGCTGGGAACTTTGGTCTCAGGTCCCCAAGGGCCAGCACCAGACCAGCAAGGTTTTAGTCTCAGGCTTGTCTGGCCAACCTTGCAGAGAACACCCCAGTCAGCTTTCTGGCTTCTGAGGAGATGGCCACAGAGCTTTCCCAGAAGCCCCCGGGAGCCCCAGCTAGGCAGACTTAGGGAGGCAGATGTGGTCGGGGGTAGCTGCTGCGCGGTGTTGTTTTACACTTCATTTTTCCACCCTTCTTCTGCAGGACTACATTACCCCAGAAATCAGTCTGTACTCTGAGGAGGGCCTCAAGGGGCAGCGAGTGAAGCTTACTGAGGCCTTGGAAGACCCCCAGCACCTGGAGAGGCCCCTGCAGGTGGCATCTGCCACTGTCTCTGCAGGACTGTGAGTCTGGGCTGTTCTGGAAACCCTTCACTAAACATTTACTGTGCTGGGTGCTACGGACACACACAGGTGACAGGGCATAGTTCCTGCCCTCAAAATGTGCTAAGTCTACTGGTGGGGCCAGGCAAGCAAGCAGACAGTAGCAATCCAGAGTTCCAGGATGGAGGAGTATGGGGCTTCAGGAGCAAAGAACAGCACCAAAGCAGCCTGAGATCAGAGAAGCCTTCCTGGAGGAGGAGACCCCTCAGCTGGGGTGAGTTAGCCCCAGAAGAATCTAAGCTCCATGACGCTGGGACTTTGTACATTTTGTTCACTACTGTATCCCAGATGCCTGAAGCAGGGCCTTGTTAGTTGAATGAATGAGGAAGAGTATACTAGCAGAGGGAACAGCACCTGTAAAGGCCCAGAGACAAGAGATCTAAGCTTTGAAAGTTCAGTATGACCAGAGAAAGCAGCAAGTGGGGAGATGCGAGGCCCAGGAGGAAGGCAGGGGGACAGAGCAAAAAGGCCTCTTTGTGCAGCTGGGCTAATTGTGAGGCTAATGGGGAACTACCCAGGTATGGGTGCTAGAACTCTCCAGCTGCTGTGTGAAATTAGAGTGTGCCAGGTCAAAGGAAGGGAGATGAGTGGCTGCTGCAGGAGATTATGGGGGCCTGAAATGTCCCCCAGGGTCCCCTTGAGGCGGACCTCTCCTTCAAAACCTCCTCCCTTCTAAACCTTCCACCCCATCCATCATCTGTGTTCCTGGGAGTCTGGGGTGCAGCTGCCTCTCTGCCTCTCCCCAGGTGGCTTCTATACCCCAAACCCTTCTTTGAAAACACTCCCTGCATCCTGGAGCCTGGAGAGTACCCCACCTCAGAGGCATGGGGTGCATCAGACCCCAGTGTGGGCTCCCTGAAGCCCATGAGATTGGTAAGCAGCAGGTGGTCCCAAGTAGCCTTATCCTGTAGTCTGGGGAAAGAGGCAGGGCCTGGGAGCTCCTACTGGGAATGGGATTGGAGAAGAGGGAGGATTAGTCCAAGGGGATGGGGGAGAGGGAGGACATGGGTTGGCCATTTTTAGGAGTCTCTGGAACAAGTAACCCCTAGGTCACCAGCCCCATCTGCCTTCCCCCACCTCTGGGCTGGTGTCTCAGCTCCATATCCTCTGCAGGGCTGCCCGAGTGTGGAGAAGCCAGGGGAGCCCAAGGTAAGAGTCTGGGCTTTAGGGTCAAAGAGGGCCTTTGGGTGGCTGGGTAGGGAGTGTGTGCGTGTGTGGTTACCATGGTCTGGACTAGAAGTTGGGAGAGGAAGGTGCTGCAGACCAGAGGCTTGGTCACGGTCAGGGAGACCGTGAAAACGGATGGGCTCACTAGGAACTGACTTTTGATATGTAAGGATCAGGTCAGAGGTTGGGGAAGAGACAGGACTTGGGTAAGGGCATGGGGCTCAGTGAGGAAGTGGGAGGGCTTAGCTCTGGGCTGATGCTAGGTAGAGTTATTCTGGGTTGTCTGGATATGTCTGGGTCCAGATCCCACCAACCTTAAACCACCCCCTCCCCCACCTCGCCCCCCAGGCTGTGGTGTATGAGGCCCCAGACTTTCAAGGCCAGAGTTGGGAAGTGAGCCGAGACATCTATAACCTTCAGCAGCCAGAGGACAGCCAGAGCCCCCACTTGGCCTCAGTGGGGTCCCTGCGAGTTCTTGGGGGCTGGTGAGACTCAGGACCCTTCCCTCTACCCCATTCTCCCCACTGGCCTCTATCCTCGGGGGTGGGAAGTGACCTGGGCTGCCTTGGGGGTGGGGGCAGCTTACACATCTATGGGCTTCCTGCGACTGAGTCGTCTGCCTCCCCCTTCCCCCAGCTGGGTGGGCTACGAGAAGGAAGGTTTCCGGGGCCACCAGTATCTGCTGGAGGAGGGGGAATACGCTGATTGGTCACACTGGGGAGGCTATAACGAGGCGCTGACCTCCCTGCGGGTCATCCGGACGGTAAGCAAGAGAATTGGGATATCTCCTCTCTGGCCACAGCCATACTTCCCCCGGTACAATTTGTTGAGGGAAGAATTTGTGCCCCCTCTCCCTGTTCTCCAGAGCACCTGAAGTGTTCCCTGAGGTCTAGCCTCTCTCCTTCCTGCTCCCCTTCCCCAGGCCACATTGATCACCTCACCCGAAACAAAGTCCCCTGGTGGGATGCGTCCTTGGGGCCTGGGCACTCCCAGGGGTTTCCGTCGGTGGGCAGGAGAAACCTGATTGTCCCTGGGGCCCAGGACTTCGGGGACCCGGCCTTGGTGCTGTTTGAGGCCATGGACTTCGAGGGGCACGGCGTGGAGGTGAGCGAGGCATTGCGGGACGTGGAGCTGGCCGGACATGCACCCCGCACGCAGGCCATCCATGTGCTCAGCGGCGTGTGAGTGACGGAGGCTCCCGGAGTGGGACAGGCCAGGGGCGGTCCCAGCAGAGGTGCCGGCTCCGCCGAGCTGACCCGCTCCCCGCTCTTCCTGCAGGTGGGTGGCCTATCAGGAGGTGGGCTTCTCGGGGGAGCAGTACGTGCTGGAGAAGGGGGTGTACCGTAACTGTGACGACTGGGGCGCGGGCAACAGCGCCCTCGCCTCTCTGCAGCCGGTCCTGCAGGTGCGTGCCCGCTGCGGGGGCGGAGCCTCTTGGGGCGGGGGCGGGGCTTGGGATGCGCCCTCCGCGGAAGGACCTGGAAGGACCAGGCTCGGAGCTCTGGGGGCGGGTTCTCTGGCAAGGGACACCGCTAATGCAGACCCGGTCAGTTCGGGAGCTGGGAAAGAGTCGGAAATTTTGAAATCAGAGGAACAGGCTAGGGGCTGGTACCCTCCTTAAGCCTCGAAACTTTGGTCCTTCCCTTCAGGTCGGAGAGCACAATCTGCACTTTGTCTCAAAGGTAAAGAAGCTGTTGGGGTCCTTTGTTTCTTCTTCCCTCATTTCAACTCTCTCTCCCTCTTCCCCATTCTATCTCACTCCGTCTCCCTCCTTCACTCTCATCTCTTCCCGTCTCTGCCGCCAGATTCAGCTTTTTTCTGGCCCCGACTTTCTGGGCGACCATATCTCCTTCGAGGATGACCAGACATCTCTGCCCTCCTCTTTCCAGCCCCAGTCTTGCCGTGTCCTCGGCGGCAGGTAAGGACCTGAGGGAGGGGAGATGAGGTGCACCTGCCCTGAAGCGCTTAACTCAGCTTGGAAGTCGGGTCTATAGGAAGAAGGTCTTTCTTTCAAATGATTTCTTTCATTTAATTTCCTTGAGATTAGCTATTCTGTCTCAAATCATTCAATCTTAAAGCAAAATAAAATTTTAATGGAAAACGTAAAACTTCTAGACAGTATAGTATAAAGAACCTCAATCTTGTTCCATCTATTCCTTTTCCCCTTTTTATTTTTAAAGTGGGCTATTTTAAGTCCCCGACCCAAAATAAAATTTCACAGGTAAATACTTAAATGTGCGTCTCTAATAAGAAAGGACCCCACCCCCCACATAGCCACAAGTTATTACCACATCAAATCAAATTATCAGTAATTTACTATTACCTAATACCCAGTCCTTGTTCACATTCCTCCCATTGTCTCAAAAAATGCCTTTATGAAATTGGTTTGTTTTTCTCAGGATCCAGACAAGGTCCACACATTGCATTGGATCTATTTGATCTCTAAGGTATAACAGTCCCCTCCCCTTCATTTTGTTTTACGCCATTTATTCGTTTGAAGAAGCTCAATAATTTGCCCTGTAAGTTTCCCATTTTCTGTATTTGACTGATTGCTTCCTGGCGTTGTTTCTAACTTGTTCCTCTGTGTCCCATATTTCCTGTAAATTGGTATTTAGCTCTAGAGGCTTGATGAGATTCAGGGTGTTTTGTTTTGTTGGCAGGAAGACTGCATAGGCGGTGCATGTACTTCTCACTGCATCACATCAGGAGCTACATGTCTGGTTGTTCCATTTTAATGATAATAAGATCTATACATTATAAGATTCCTCATTTACCTTTCACCTAATGATTTTTAGCATCCATTGATGATAATTGCCTAGATATATTATTTCTTTAGAGGTTACAAAATTATGATTTACTAATTTTTGTTATTCCTTCTACATGTATTAGCTGGAAAACTTCTATAAAGAACTTTCCCTTTTCAACTATTTGTTTACCTAAAATGCTTCATACAAAAAAGGAAGTTTGACCTTTTCCCAAGAATCAGTGTTTGCCCCTTTCTCGTCAATTTTCAGAATAATTTCTGAATTAATGCCCTAGCAACCTCCAAAGCTGACCAATGAAGATTTTTTAAAGTATTGTTATAACTCATGGGTTTTTAAGTATTTGAAATGCTCCATTCCATGGGAGTCAGTGCTCTTTTGTGTACTCAAATTGTTTTATCTTTGGCAAATGGGAGCCCCTCCAAGTTGCCTCCTGGGTACTTTTGATATGACCCCAATAGCTTTTTAAAAACTTCCTTGTTTTTCTGGTACAATAAGATGCTTCAGGATCATTTAGTACATCTTTTTTGCCTCAAATCTGGAATCAGCCATTTCCAAAAGAACCCTGGTTGCTTTTGATGGGTAATGCTATTTAGAGGCTGAAATCCGCATGCTAGGTGTTTCAAAATTATAATGCTATTATTACTACTAACAGTAAAAACTACTGAATGCTGTTTGAGCTTTCTGTTGTTCTTTTTGTCCTCAGAACATTCACCTACATCCCATTAGGTATGTACAGTTCAAAATATTGGGTTTTTAAGACATTTGAAATAATACTTTTTTTCTGTGTGGTTATGCCACCAACCTGATACATAGTAGGTTCATTTGTTTATTTCAGTTTTTAGGAATACTTCTCATTTATATTTATTTCTGTTTTTTAATTGCATAAAATGTTTACAGGGTTTCTTTCTTTGTCAACTTGGGCTACCATAACAAAATACCATACATTGGGTGGCTTAAACAACAGGAATTTATCTTCCCACAGATCTGTAGGTTGGGAAGTCCAAGATCAAGGTGTCGGTTGATTCAGTTCCCTGATGAGGGCTCTCTTCCTGGTTGGCAGATGGCTGCCTTCTTGGTGTGTCCTCACATGGCTGAGAGAGAGCTCCTATCTCTTCTTACAAAGACACTAATCCCATCATGGGGACTCTACCCTTATGACCTCATCTAAACCTAATTACCTTGGAAAGGCCATCACATTGGAGGTTAGGGCTTCAACATATGAATTTCGGGGAAACACAACATTCAGTCCATAACAGTTCCAAAGTCAAGACTTAAAAAAATAAGTTTTCATCTCTGTTCCTGCTACCTTTCCTCCTCCCTCCCTTATAGGTAATTTTTTTTTTAGTGTTTAGTTTATTCATCCATTGTTTCTTTTTGAAGATATAAGCACATATACACTCATAAATTTACATATAACTATAGAAACCAAATATATTTTGTTTTCTTCCTCCATTTTCTTACACAAAAAGAAGCATACAACAACCTGGTAAATATACTTAAAGAGCACTGAATTGTATACTTTAAAGGAGTCAATTTTATGGTATGCAAATTATATCTCAATTTTTTTAAAAGGAAGCATACTGTAAACATTGTATGCACCTTGGTTTTTTTGTTTGTTTGTTTGTTTTTACTTAACAGTTTGGAGACCTCTTTATAGCCCTTTAAGAGCTCTTCCTCATTCTTTTTGACTGCTGTGCTATATTCCAGACTGTTAGTCTCTTCAACCAATCCCCTATTGCTGGACATTTGGCTGCTCTCAGTCTGATACTGTAAACAGTGCTGTAATAAATGGCCTTGTATATGTGTCATTTCATGTTTTTTAAAGGTGTCCTTGGGATAGATACTGAGAAATAGGATTGCTGAGTAATTGTGCATGGAGTTTTGCTTGATGTTGCCAGATTTCCCCCTGTAGGGCAGTATGATTTTATTCAGTCCTTTCTTAAGTCTGACCTTAGTCTCTGCTGCTGCAGTGCCTGTTCATCCTTGGCCTCCCCTGGACAGGGGGAACCCCCCATCAAGTCTGCATCCACTCTGCTATATCTCAGGGGCACCCGGGCAGGCTGAGGACAGCGTGGGCTCAAACACCTACTCATATCCTCCACTCTTCCCTTCCCCAGCTGGATCCTGTTTGATGAGAAGAACTTTGAGGGTGAACAGCACATTCTCTCCGAGGGCGAGTTCCCCACTCTCACAGCCATGGGCTGCCTGGCCTCCACAGTTCTGGGCTCTCTCCGGAGGGTGCCCCTGGTGAGTAACCCCGTCCAGTTCCAGGCACCCTCTGAGGCAGTGGTCTTTTTCAGAACCATCCCAGGTCCCCTTGACCCCAGGGCTTCAAAGCCAGTTGAACCTACTGGAGATCTATTGAGCCCTGGCTGATATAGGTCCTGGGGACCCTGAAATAAATCAGAGACAGCTTTGCCTTCAAGGAACCCATGGTCACATGGACAGAAAGATGACAGTGTAGAGTGGTGTGTCCTGACACCCAGGTGGGACGGGGCCAGGAAGGGCTAGCACTCAGGGGTGGGCTGGGGGCAGGGGCGAACCCCTGAAGTGGTGGTTCTGGGCAGGGAGGAATGAAACAGAAAGATGGCCCTGCTGCGTGGTCGGTGGAGGGGGAACAGGTGGACGGGGGAAGGCAGTGGGGCTGCTGCTACAGTCATCTGTAACAAATGATGATGTCCTAGACCAGGAAGACTGGGAGAGAAGTGGCATGGGCTGAATTAAGGAGCTGGAGTCTGTGGGACTTGGTGACTGATGGGGTGGCCAGTGGGGGCAGCCAGTAGGGGGGCAGCACATTTACTGTACTTTGCTCCAGGCAGTGTTTAAAAGGCTTCCCATGGACTCAGGCATTTCATCCTCACCACAACCCTATGAGCTATGTTACTTATTATGGTCTCCCTTTTTCCAAAGTGAAAACCGAGGCACAGAGAGGTCATGCGACTTGCTCCAGGTCACACAGCTGGCAATAGACACAGCCAGGTTCTCCCAAGGCAGCCCAGCTCCAGAGTCCAAGCTCTTTACAACTACACGCTGGGCTCTGAAGACAGACCTGGTTCTGAAGCCCAGCTTTAGGGGCCTGAGCAAGTGGGTTACCGTCTCCTGCCTCAGTTTCCCTCTACGTGGGGATAACAACAGCATCTACTGTAGAGGGTTGTTGAGAAGTTCCAATGAGATCAGGTAGAGCACTTAGCACAGAACCTAACATGTAGTAAGCCCTGAGTAAACGAGAACAGCTCTAATGATCAGTATAATTCTTAGCACTTTCTTAGAAGTGCCATTTACTGCGGGGAAGAGGTTTGAGGGGCAGTGGGCTCTGTCTGGCACATGCTGCATCTGAGAATCCTGGAGAGCACCCAGTGGGCAGTGTCCGGGAGTCAGGGGCCCTGTGGGGTGGAGCTCAGGAGGGAAAAGGGCCTGAAATACTGGGAGTCAGGGGTCTGGAACTGGGGGGCTGAGTCTGGGGCTCTCATGGCCTTCCCCCTTGTCCGTGCCCCTGGGCCCACAGCACTTTTCAGAGCCGTCCATTCTCCTGTACGGACTGGAGTGCTTCGAGGGGAAGGAGATTGAGCTCAGCAGGGAGGTGCGGAGCCTGCAAGCCGAGGGCTTCAACAACCACGTGCTGTCTGTGCGGATCAAGGGGGGCGTGTAAGTGTGTCCTGCGGGCGCGGGGGCTGCCAGTGAGTGAGGGGGTTTTCCAGGTCTTCCCTCCCACTTCTACTCTACTCCCCTCCAAGCCAGGTGGGAGGGGGGAGAAGTGCAGGCTGAGAAACGTCACTGGCACTCAGGGCTTGGACCCCAGCCTGGGGGCCTTTCCAGGACCCTACTCTGCCCTGCAAACCTCAGGTCTACTTCCCAGCCCCTCCCTCCACCCCTCCCAGAACAGAAAGATAAACCCTAGGCAGAGGAGTCCCAGCATGAGAGAAGAGGAGGTGGAGAACATTCTGATGGTTGTGCCTCCTCCTCTACCTGTTTGTCTGTCTGTCTGTCTGTCTTCCTTTCTGTGTCTCTGGCTCTTGCTGGGCCCAGCTGGGTGCTGTGTGAGCACAGTGATTTCCGGGGCCGCCAGTGGCTGGTGGGCAGCTGTGAGATCACCAACTGGCTGACGTACAGTGGGACCCAGAGGGTGGGCTCCCTCTACCCCATCAAGCAGGTGGGTAGCGTGTTAAGTGCATCTGGGCTGGCCTGTCTGGCTGTGTGTCTGGCTGTGTGTTTCCCATGTTTCCCAAACTGAGCATTTGTGTACTTTTGTGACAATTTTTTGTCACACCGTCATTCCTCTTGAACTATTATCTCCTTAAAATTTTCCTCTAAATCTACTCACTTTTTTTTTTTACTTTATCCTTAGCCTAAGGAATAATATCCATAAAATCATGGGGTTTGATGTGTATGTATGATTTTTCCTTAATAGACATTGTGATAAATACATTACCATTCAAATTTTTTAATTTTAATTTTATTTATTTTTTAATGGAAGTACTGAGGATTGAACCCAGGACCTCATGCATGCTGAGCATGCACTCTACCACTGAGTTATTCCCTCCACTCATTACCGTTCAATTTTAACAATAAGTTTATCCACTGAAAATTATCTCATGTACCACCAACCAGTAGTAAGCACATCTCACTTTGGGAAATACTGTGTCTATATCTGTGTTTCCGTGTATCTATGAGCACAGGTCTGGACGTGTGTCTCATTTGTGTGCATGTGCATTTATGTGGAGGCGTGGCCGTGTGTGTGTGTGTGTGTCCCTTCGGAGGGCATTTTTGTGTCTGTGTATCCATGTGTCCTCTGGAGGTGACCTCTGGGGGTATGTGTGTCACCCCCTGTACTTCTGTGAGAGTGTGTTTGTGACTGCATGTGCCTGTACTTGTGACACTGTTGAGAGTGTGTGTCTTTGTGTGAGGATATTTGTGTGGTCCCTATTTCAGTCTCCTACAACATCATTGCTAGAAAAAATCTTGGGGATTATCTCCAACCCTCGCATTTTACAGATGGGGAAATAAAGGCTCAGAGAAGTGGACAAGGATTTGCTCTGCAATCTTGGGCAAGTACTTTACCTCCATGGCCCTTGGTTTCCTCATCTTTAAAATGGGGATAATATGTATGACAGAGTTGTTTTGAGGAATGAAGATCATAATGTATGTAAAGCCCTTAGACCAGTGCTTGGGGGTTAAGCACTCAACAAACATCAGCTGTGATTATTATGATTGCTATTATTACTGTCACCACCATCCAAGACCCCCAGGTGGTTTGTGGCAGAGCCAGGTCTGTTACCTGACAGCCCAATGTCTGCCCTTCCGTAGTGCCTTAGCAGCGTGGGTGGTGCATACGTTTCTCTCTATAAGTGTGTGTGTGCACATCTGTATTCTTGCACATCTGTATTCCTGCATGCATCCAAACTTTTAGCAAACATAAGTGCCTGGCATTGAGTCAGCTAGGGGAACAGAGAGTTTGAGTTTGCACGGCTGCGTGTATCCATGTGTCTGTGTCTGTTGTGAACTCCTGTACAACCATGTGGACCTTGGGTGTATCTGCCAGTGTGTGGGCGTCTCTATAGATGTGGAACGGTGTGGGTGTGCACTACGTATGTGCCCTTGTATATGTGTGAGAAAGAAGGGGTGACTTAGAAGCCGGGTCGAGGAAAGTTTGGGGCAGGAGGGAGGGCTTGGGAGCTTGGGATACTGGAGGGCCCTGAGTTGAGAGTGTTGGGGACCCGAGTGGGAACATCCCTATCCAGAGACCCCTGACTCTCAGCTCCCCCTGTCACCAGCGCCGGGCTTATTTCCGCCTCTGGAATGAGGCGCTGGGGGGATTCTTGGCAGTGCCAGACCACGTGGAAGACATGAAGGCAGGCCGTGTGGTGGTCTCTGAGCTCCGGGCCGGAGGCAGCTGCATCTGGTACCACGAGGACGGGCTGCTGAAGAACCAGGTACTGGCTTAGCGGCTGGGACAGGGACACCAGGGCCCCAGACACTCACAAGGCCACTTTTCAGAGTCCCAGTCCAGTCAGGAACAGGACTCTGCCTTGGACCAGAGAGACAGATACAGATACGCCAGGACCCTGGGAAGATGCAGAATGCAGGCTGTGTACCCCCTGGGCAATTCGGGCTCTTCTCTGGTCTCTGTCTCCTCTCTGCAAAGCAAGAGTGTTGAACCAAATGCTTCTAAGGGACGCCCAGCTCTGATATCCTGTGACAGACGTGAATCCTCTCAATCATGATAGATTCACTCCACAAACACTTCCTGAGCACCTGCTCTGTGTCAGGACCTGTTCTAGGTGCTGGGAATATAGCAGTGAAAAAACAACTCTTGCCCTCCTAAAGCTTGCAACCTAGTGGGGAGAGAAAGAAACAGCTTAAATGAGTAAAATATGTTAGTACCTTAGATGATGAAAAGTGTAATAGAGGAAAAAATAAAGAAAGGAAAATAGGGAGTATCAGTAGCTCTTACAAGGGGAGCGCTTCCTGAGGTGGCATTTGAAGGAGGCACCTGTGCAAATGTCTTCACGTGAATGCCTCATGTAATCCCTAGAGGGCACTATGGGGCAGGTTCTATTATACTTCCCATTTTCTAGGTAAGGAAATCAGAGCACAGAGAAGTAACTGGCTGAAAGCCACACAGCCAGTAAGTGTGTAGAGGCTTGTCTGCTGCTAAAGCCTGTACTTCAAGAATCAGTCACAGAGGGCTTCCTGGAGGAGCTAATATTTTTCCAGCTCTTTTATGGTTTCTCACATTGAACCCTCACAACAACCAGTACTTGAAGATTCCTATCCCTGAGAAAACCAAAGCCCAGAAGAATTAAGAGATTTGCTCAGAGTCATAGTCCATAAGAGCCAGGAGTCAAAGCTGGGTGTGTCAAGGGTGTCTTGGGTTTGGTTGAGTCCCGGTGGGGAGGGACTGTGCCTGACAACTTCCTGGGGCCTCAGGTGGCCCCCACCATGAGCCTGCAGGTGATTGGGCCCCCCAGCACAGGCTCCAAGGTGGTGTTATGGGCTGAGAGTCGCCTGCCCCGCCAGACATGGAGCATTGATGACTCAGGCCACATCTGCAGCCAAATGTTCGAAGGCCGGATCCTAGATGTGAAAGGTAAGTTGGGCATATGTATGGGAGAAGGCACTTTGATGGGCCGAGGGCAGTGGAGTCTCCAGCTCTCTCTAACCATCTCCCCATCTCTTACCCCCTCCCCCAGGTGGCCGAGGCTACGATCGGGACCACGCAGTGCTGTGGGAGCTGGCCAAGGACAGGGCGTCCCAAATCTGGGCTGTCCATGTGCTTTGAACGTCCCCTACCCCCTCAGCCCTGGAGGCTTTCCCTGGGATGAAATGTTTTTACAGTTTTTTGTTGTAATATAAACTGTTTTCTAATATGTTCCCAGGTATCCTCATCTCTGAGCACCTTGATATTTGGGGGTGGTATGAGGGTTTGTGCACTTGCCTTCTTCCCTCCTATGCTCAGGTGGTCTTTCCTCCCAGCTCGTTCTGGGGCCCTGATGTAATGCCTCCCTCCACCACCAGAGGGAGCCCTGGGACCAGACTAACTGCTGAGTGTGGTCTTGCACACTGTCCTCCAAAATGATGTGTTCTAAGCGCCTGGTCTGAGCCAGGTCTGGAAGTGATCTGCAGGGCACAAACATGAACCAAGCCCCTTGGTCCCCACCCTCAGGCAACTCACAGTCCAGTGGAGGTTTCTGACAGGTGGGGTGGTACCCTCAGTGAGAGGGTAAGAACAGAAGTGGAGGGGTGCACAGGGGAGGAACCTAAACCATTTAGGGGTGCAAGGCAGACTGCTCAGAGGAGGGGACCCTCAGCTGAGATGTGGAGGATGAGAAGGAGTCAGCCAGGCTAGAGGGTGGCAGAGGGATGCAGACAAGTCCAGGGGTGGAAACTTGGACATTCAGGGTGATGGGGGCACAGTGAGCCAGGTTGGGGAAGTGAGTGGGAGCCAAACCCCAAAGAGTCTTCCCACCAGGGCTCCTCTCAATTTCCCCCAACTCTGGTCTCAAGGCCTGAAGATTTGGCTTCAAAGAAGACAGGACAGGGGCTCTTGGTCCCTAACCCAGCTCAGAGAGGGCAGGACATAGTCCCTCAGTCTAGTAGACACTTGACCCCTTGGTCAAGGTCCTCCAGTAAGAGACAGAGATGGTCAAGGCCCTTGGGGCTTCTCCAGGGTTCCCTTCCCACTCTGCAGCTCCCAATTACACCACCCCAAATCCAGGATGGGCAGGAGTGGTAGAGCAGCTGTTTGTCCTTCCTGCCTTCCCAGCCCATGGGTAGATGGGGAAGAAATGGACAGCTGCCTCTTCATCTTTCTCTGCCCCCAGTGGTTGGAGACATGAGGCCAGAAGGATGGCTGGGAACCCCTAGAGACTGGAGGGGAGTGTTCTCTCTGAATCTGTTGTTCTGAAGACACTGAGGTAGTGGAGTGGGAAGCTCTCTGAGCCTCTGCAACTGGAGATGTCCAGGGTCTGGGTTGGGGTTGGAGGCGGGGGTCCTCTGGGACCCCAAACACCTTGGGACTGGTGAAGCAAATGTAACTAAAGGGGAGGTGAAGATGGCAAGTTCTGGGCTGTGTCCCTGCAAGGTGATCCAAGGGGGAGGAGCCTCATCATTTGGACTTTGGGGCAGGGAAGGTGGGGTGTTAGCTTCCTGGTACCATCTCTCCTGCCAATGGGGACATGGGCGGCTCCTTGGTGCTGCTGCAGACCTGGCTCTTGGGGCCCAGTGATGTCCAGTGACCACACACAGGACCCTGCTCCAAGTATATGACAACTTTATTGACCCCTGGCTGGGTGGTACCTGCCCCTCCACATCAGTACCTCCCTGTGTCGGCCATTGCCCCCAAGGCACCGCCTGTCAGTTCCCACAACCCGGTCATCTCTGGCATCAACCCCTCCCAAGGATTTGTGGGGGGCACTTCTCTTGCTAGTGATGGTGGCAGCTGTCTCAGGGGGCACAGGGCTGTGGCTAAGGCGTGCCCCCCTCAGCTGAGATGGAAGAGCTGGATGAGGGTGTTGGTCAGGAAGAGAAGGATGCTGCCACCACCCAGGCTGCCAAGAGCTGGGGCCCCACTCATGGGTTTCTTGTTGGTGGTCTGGTTTCCTGAGATTCCGGTTTGTATCTGCAAGAGGAGAAGTGGGGCAAGTTCAGGGGGCTTTTGAATCTTGTATTTGTTGTTGAGAGGTGCAGTTCCCCCATGCAGATACTACAGTCCTCAGTTCTCTGTCCCCATAACCACTTCTGCCACAAGGTCCTGTGGGGACGGTTGGCTGCTTCCTGCCTTGACACAGGCAGGGTTCGAGCTGGTCCCTGGTCCATCTCCCATGGAATCTTCCTTTCATGTCTGCCAGTTCACCAGCTCCTCCAGCATGTAGGAGACAAGGGAGCCTATGGCCCCAGCCCTTGACTTCACTAGCCTGGCCAGAGGCTTAGCCTCTCTGAGCCTCAGTTTTCTCATCTTGTGAATGGGGAGAAGAGCCCATCAGAGTTGTGGGGGGTCACATGAGACAGGGCCGGTGAGAAGGCACCTGACAGCATGTGGGTGGGCAGGGAGGGTGCAACTTCTTTCCTGACGAAATGGCCAGATGGTGAGCAAACTGTTCTCAATGCCTGATCAAACTGCAACTAAGCTGCCCATGGTGGAGATTAAGGTGTTTCTGATGGTGATCAAGCTGTCCTTGATACTTGATCAAGCTGTTCTTGATTGAGAACTTGATGGCTCCCATCTCCTATAGGAGATAAGATGCTGCCACAGCTGCCTCCTGGAATAGCAGTTGATTTTGGGACTCCAGCTGTTTCTGGAGTGGGAGATTTCTGTCTTCCTGGCATTGCTGAACAAACAGGTTTCTCTCCCAGAGGTTCCCTGCCACCTCCAAAACCAGATTAGGCTCCACTTGAACATTTCCTGGCCCCCTCCCAACAGGACCATCTCCCCAAGTTCCCTGTGGGTTGATGCCACCCTCAGTCAGGGCTGTCTTCCCAAGTCTCTTAACTTCCTATTATTCCACAGCACCCCTTGGGTGCCTCAATGTGCCTGGCTGTCTGTAAGTGCCTCCCCAGGCTCGGGTTTAAGAGGCAGCCCTGCTCCAGGGCAGCCCTCAAACAGTCTGACCCCAACCAGAAGGGCTGGGAAGGCTGGGAGCCAGGCCCCCTGAGCCTTTGATTTCCCTGCTAGAGCCTCTGCCCCCATGGGAGAAGGCTGGGTGCCCAGGGGCCTCATGCCCTCCCTTTCAAGCCAGGCAGGTCTTGGTGGGGGTCCCAGGTGGTGGTGCAGAGGCTCTGAGGGGCTGCTCTTACCTGAATCATAACCAGGAGGCTGATGAGGAGGAGGAGGAAGAGGAAGCCCTTCATCTTGGGAGGTTCTCGGTGGCTCTCTTGATAGCAGCTTTTGGAGGTGATCACAGGGCTGTCTGCAGGCCTCTTTCAACTTGGCTGCTTTTGAACGAGGAGGTAGGGAGGCGGGGTGGAAGGGGGAGGAAGGAAGGCCTATGCGGCAGGGTGGGGAGCTACTGCTTTTCTGCAGACCTTGGGTTTGAGGATACCAGGCCCTGGATTCTACGGTCCCAGCAGATGATGGGTTCTGGATAA
The DNA here is from genome assembly GCF_009834535.1 of Camelus ferus. Classification (NCBI taxonomy): domain Eukaryota; kingdom Metazoa; phylum Chordata; class Mammalia; order Artiodactyla; family Camelidae; genus Camelus; species Camelus ferus. The sequence goes on along the minus strand of NC_045708.1, from coordinate 18,266,778 downwards.
GGACTGGGGCAAATCCCAGGGAATGGGAGGAGGGCAAACCAAGGGGGCACCTGTGTAGGGGGCAGTAAATAGGGCCCTGGGTTTGGAGCCAGCATCGTAGGAAGTGAATCTCAGTGTAATCACCGATCAACTCTGAGACCCTGGGTGAGAAACTACCTCTCTGAGCCTTTAACAAAAGAGCTGCTGGAGAATTAAATACAGTATAATTAAAAGGAGATTGCAGTGGGGGATAGGGGCTGAAGGAGAAAAGGCTGGGTTAGATTTAGGTTTCAAGATAAGGTTGTAGATGGCTCCACAGGTTCAGAGTGAAGGCTTGGGGAACATGAAGATTTGAGGAGGGGGTAGGTTTCTGGGAAGACGAAGGAGCACTGCATTAGGAACCCAGAAACCTAGGTTCTAGATAAGCTCATCTCTCCAGGCCTCAGGTTTCTCACTTCAAGTGAGAAGACAGAAGTGCATTACTTCTAAAGTTTATTAAGACCTAGCATTTTGTGATTTTGATAAAGAAAATAGCAGATGGGTTGTGTGTATCAATCTTGGATGGATGGGAGAGGGCTAGTGGAGAGACCAGCAGGTGACTAAACTGCCAGGGAAGAATTTGGGGAGGGGGGATGGCTATGAAGATCCAGCTAAAGGTCGGGGATGAGGTGAATCACAAAGCTGTTTGGACGATGCCCCATTCTTCAGACATCCTCTTGCTTTGTTCTCTCAGAGGAGCTCTGCAGTAGGTTTTACAATTATCCCCATTTTGCTGATGAAGAAACTGAGGCTTGGATATTAAGTAACTTGTCCAAGGTAGTAAATGGCGGAGCCAATGTCATGTAAATTTGAATCCAGGTCTGTCTGAAACTACAGCCATGTATATAACCTCTGGGACTGCCCTAGAAGTCACCGATTAAGTCTTGGTTCCCTGTCTCCTCCCTCCTGGAGTACTCAGGTGTTGGCTCTGTGGCTTGTCTCCAGCTTCACTCACTCTCCCTTCTTTAGTCTCATTTGCATGCCAGATAGTAAAAGAAATTCCCCTCTCACTTCCCTTCTATGGTTTTGGGTCTCAGAAAAACCTGAGTGGGCCCATAGGGCCTCCAGCTCTGGCTAAAAAGAAACAAAATAAAAAGAACTGAGAGTCAAGGCTGGTGAGAGAAAGCCAGGAAGTGGAGAGGGAGGGACAGGAATCTTGAGGCCCTGGGGGTGGGTAGGGAAGGAAGTGGGTACAGCCCTCAACTACCTGTCCCTGTCCACCCCCATCAGCTCTCTCACCAGAGGCTTCTCCTCACCCTCCACTCAAATCTTGGCTGCCTTTGGTGCACCAGTAGGGATGGGTGATTCTGGATTCAGATGCTGGAAGGGGGCTGGCCCAGGAAACAGGAGGCCCATGTTGAAGTCCAAGATTGCTCTGCTGAAAATTGGCTCCATCACACTGGGTAGTTTTACAAAAAAGCAGCGGGGCAGGCTAATTCCAGCTGGCCCATGCTCTAGATTTGTGTGCAGATACTTAGAGGCCAGTCTCACATTTGCAAAAATTTTCTTGCAAACACCAGAAAATTCATTTCTACATCCTGAGCCTCTGCTATGGTTTGAGTTTGAACTGCTAGCGGTAGGGGGTCTGGCGGGTGCTGGAAGGGTTTTAGGGTCATCAGGGTTTGGGGCATGGAGCGGTGCCTGGAGAATGTCAGTACCTGAGAGAAGTGGGGCTTCACACCTCCTCTCCTGCCCTCTGAGCAGTTTCATTCTGTCTTGACAACATCTGAATAGACAGAACCTGGTCACAAAGCTTACAGAGCTTAGAAACCCCTATTTTACAGATGGGAGAATGGAGGGCCAAGAAGGGCAGGTTAATGGCACAGCTGGAGATAGAACCTAGTCATCTCTTCAGTGTCCTCTACAGCTTCTCTATACCTGACTTCTGAACCTTAACTAGCAAGATGGGAAATCTCAGCCCACATCCCCTACAACTCTTCCCAAGAATCCAGGTCAGACTCTTAAGTGTGACATTCAAGGCCCCTGTTTTCTTCCCTAGCCTCTGTTTTGGGTTCCATAATACTTCACCCCAATATCCATATACACCACACCCTAGCCCGCAGCCACACCTACTTCGAATCTCCCCAGCTGCCCCACACTCTTTTACACCCCATGTGTTTTCTCTGTAAGGAAAGCTCTTCTTTAGTTATTTTATCTGGCAAACTCTTCCTTGTTCTTCAAGACTTAGCTCAGAAGCAACCTGCTCCTGGGAAACTTTCCATTTTCCCCCAGAAACTCCTTCAAAGAGAGGGAGTTCTTGGTGTTCCAAGGGCTCCTTCTGTTGGTCACTGTTCTAAAGGTTGTGTCCACTAAGAATATGGTCTGATCCCTTGACCCAAGACCAGGTCCCTCTAGGTCTTGCCACCTCTCTAACCCAGGACAAAACAGAACATGGCACATATAGGTGTCAGACAGCTGAGTGAATATAAGGCGACCACGCCCACCTCCAAGCCCTGCCTGCCTGTATTCATTCAGTCAGGAAATGCTTATTATGGGGCAATAGCAGACTAAGTACTGAGAGGTTACCAAGGAAGAAAAGAATTAAGGGGAAGAGAGAGATGAGCCCTTCCTTTGGGGCTGCTTTTCCCCTAAAAGTATTTGCCACTTTCAGAAAAGACAGCTTAGAAACTGAGCACAGCTTTCTACAAATGTATGGAACTGGGGAGAAAAACTGTAACTTAAGACCTGCTAAGAAGGGGAACCTTGATAAACTGCCCCCCTCCATAGGCTTTGGGTGGGGACCATGAAAGTTTATACTTGGGGAGTAAGAGTGAACAGGAAACAATAGCCCAACTCTCACAGAAATGGAAGACAACCTGATCAAAACAAACAAACAAACAAAAAACCCAAAAAAAAACAACAACAAGAGAAGCAACAGGTGATAGAAACAGTTACACAGAAGAGCTGGATAATGGAATTATCAATCAAACTTTTAAATAACAATGTGTAGTCTGGAAATTATAGAAAAGAACCAAATGGAAATTCTAGAACTTAAAAATACAATACTAGAAATTGAGAACTCAGTGGATAGGTTTAACATCAGATTAGACACAAATGAAGGGCTAATTAGTGAAGTGGGAGATAGATAACAAGAAAACATGATAGCATAATAGATTAAGTGTCCGCTGTGTGTCAGTTACTGCACACACTGGGGAGACAGAAGTGACAAAATGAGCATAGTTCCTCCTCTTAAGGAGCTGACATTTGAATGGGGGAAAACATACAAAATAATGATAATTTAAGATTTCAATAAATGCTATGAGGAAGTCAAAAGGGTCGCGTAAGAAAAGAGAAATGGGAGGAGGACATATTGTAGGTTAGTGTTGAGGGAAGACCCCTTGAAGGAAAGGTTTGCGTTGAGACCTGCAGAACAAGAGGGGCCTGGGTGTGTAAAACCCCCAGTCCACTCCCCATCCTGGTTTCACAGTGTTCTTTAATGACTGTTCCCAGGGCCAAGCACAGCCCCACAGTGGGCAAGTGCTCAGTATGTGCTTGAGCTCAGTGACGGGATGCAGCACCTCAGGGGTGGGAGGAGAGATAGGGGGTTGCAGCACGTACTACAGGATGATCTGCCCTGCAGCTTTCATCTGCACTGAGAGAGGGTTGTGATCCAAGAGCACCACAGAGCACCCCAAGGGAAGTTTTCATCATTTGCCCATCTGTCAATCCACTCATTTCAGACAGTTTATTGATACCTACTGTGTGTCAGGTAAGTTGAATGAGTGAGGATCCCTTCCCTTGAGGAGTTCATAGTCCCAGAGGGAACCACATACTGAAAAAGTCACAAAAACTGAAAAAGGAATACTATACTGGCAGCAGGGCTGTTAGAATGTAGAGGGTAATTCCACTTGGGAGTGGGGATATTCATGGAAGAGAGGATATTTGAACTAGTTCTTGAGGGATTGAGGGGGATTTTCCCAGGGGAAAAGGCTAAAGGAGGATGTTCCCATTGGAAGGAGAGGCCTGAACATAAGAGAGAGCATGAGAGTTTCTGGGACACTGAGAAGGGTGAAGGGCAAGACACAGAATATGAAGATCCTCAGTGTCTACAGGACATGGAGACGGCTTGACCCAAAGCACCTGTGACGTGGGTGGAGAGGAGGGAGGTGGGAGAGATAGCAGGTTTTTACTCTGAAGGAATGCCTGGACTTGGTGACCTCTTTCTCCATTATTTACCTCTCCCTCCTGAGCTGCTAAGACCTGATAAAGTCTTTTGTCTCAAAGAGTCATGACTGATAAAGGTCCTTCAGGAAATGACCTATAAGCAAAGCGGACTCTGTCCATTCTCAAGAATGCAGAGCTCCAGAACCCTCTTACTCCAGGGCTGGGGTCTACGTCCTCATCCCACAAGTGGGAAAACAGGCACAGAAAGAGCCTCCCTTCTGTTGTTCAGGACCTCCCTCCTCCCACTTCAGGGCCTTCCCAGCATTGTCAGGCAGTGAACATCCACCCCAGGATGGAATCAAGAAGAAGCCAAGTGGCTCCCACCCCCCAGAAGTCTGGAGGGAATCCTGGGCGAGCTTGGAAGCTGGACAGACTCTTCTTCAATGTCCTTCCAACACTCATATCCTACGTGAGCCTGGAGATCTTGGAAAGATTTCCAGAACCATCTAAGATGGGAGATAGAAAAATATGTAAGAAAAATAACTATTAGGTTAGCTTAGGCTCTTGTGTCACTTTCATAACTTTTTTTTAGGAAAATACCTTTTAAAAACAGTAATACAACAATGTTATGAGAAATTCAATTTGCACAATAACTCTACCAGGTGGGTTCTATTTGTATCTCTATTTTCCAGATACGGAAACCGAGCCTCAGTGGAATAGTTGGAACAGAAACAGCCAGCTAGGAAGTGTCAGAGCCCAGCCCCATAGACTTGTCAAGTCATGCTGGCTCCTAATACATTCTCAATAAATGATGGCTATTATTATTTTCCAGATTTCTATGATGACAATGTATACTTTTGTAATAAGGCTCTGACTTCTCCCAATAAGTGTTACTAAAAAAATAATGAACTGCCTGCTGGGTTAGAGGGCTCCCACCTCCCTCACAGGAACTAGCTATTTGCTGAGCCTGCCTCCTTGCAGAATCTCAGGCCAGGCTTCCAGCTGTGGGTAGGAGGGACGTATGTTGTAAGTCCTAATGCTTGGGTAAATGCTGATTCATGTCCCAGTCTTGCTGAGGTGGGAGGCAGTGGGCAGAACACAGCAGGGCCCATGAGGCCAGAGCCTCCGCCTCCCACGCTGTTGGGCCTTGCTTTACCTTCAAGAACAGAAGGAACGTGTGCAAGCTGACAGTATAAGGTTGCTAATCCCCTGACTATGTCTCCAACCCCCCAAAACCACTTGGCCCCAGCGTGACCTCAGACTTTGTCATCTTATATATCTCAAGCCTCAGAGAACTTTCTGGGAGCAGCTCAGTGGCAAGAGAGCTCCCCTACCTGCAACTTCCAGTCACACTTTCCACCTGAACCCTTCCCTTGGCCGTGGGCCTATAACACCTGCGCCTTTGCTTTATCTTTGCCTGCCTGTTTTACTCAAGTGGGAGCTTCTAGAAAGAGCACAGATTCTGGAGGCAAACAGTTCTGGTTTGAATTCACTTCTACTACTTTCTGCCCAATAGCCTTGAGCAAGTCACTTTACTTCTCTGAGCTTCAGTTTTCTCTTCTGTAAAGCTTATAACGTTGGCATCTGGCACTTGGAAGATACTCATTAATTGGTAGCTTCCTTCAGTCTCCAATTGGTGTGTAAAGAATACTTTAAGGAGTCTGCTCTCCCCTAAATGCAGTAGATTAAAGGCAAAAGGAAAATAGTAAAAAATGCAGTCTGAGACCCGCAGAGAAAGGGCTTTGGTGGTTCAGCCAAGGCATAAGGAATTGGTTGCCAGAAGTCAGAGTCCCAGCCCACCACAGCCGGAAGGTTGTGAGACAATGCAAATGGTAGTTAAAAGCAGGAAACGTTTTGAAAACTTACTCTGTATGGGTATTGTGATAGGTACTCTGTATGCATTATTGCATTTAATTCTCATAGCAACCTAGCGGCATGGGTATTATCCCCATTTTACAGGAGGAGAAATTAAGGTGAATAACTTGCCCAAAGACACACAAGTCAGGAGCCAGAACTCTTGAGGCCAAAGTGCATGCTCTTAACTACCTCTAGTTGCTCTAATCCAACACCTAACTTTTTCAGGTGAGGCTCAGAAGGGGAAACGTCTTATCCAAAGGCAGGGCGAGTCTCATTTGAAGACTTATTAAACAGAGGAAATAGAATTTGAGCGTCCCTTCAGAGCGCTGTTATCAACGTGGGCCAGCTGCTTGCTGCTCTTTGAATCAATAAGCAAAAGAGGCAATGTTGATAGAAAGGAAAATTGCTTTTAATCAGAATGTGACAATTCAGCGAGATGATGGGCTTGTGTCCCCAAGGACCATCTTTGAAGATTCTGCTCATCCATGGAAGTTTTAAAGGGAATAAGGGAAGTAATCATTGAGACAGGGGTCAGAGACGGCACCACCCCTCCAGACAAAGTGTGGTTGGAGTGGCCATCCCCTGTTGTATGAATGACTGTCAATTCTCTGTGAATTTTCTTTAGATGATATCTTGTTCACAGAATTTGTGAGATTACCGAAGGGGAAGCTGAGGAAGTGAGCTGGTCATCTGTTGATTACTTATTCTCCATTTCTACTTCTCTGATCTAGGTAAGAACTAACAGGTTAGGCAAGGTATTGTGTGATCAAAAGAAAGGCATGGTGGGGGGTGCCTATTTTAAGGTTAGTCAGAAGACCAAGGGGCCTTCTGCAGAGAGCTCTTTCTTGCCAAAAGCTGCCTACATGGTAGTAGTTACAGTATCTGTAAAATAACAGCCTAATCATCAACTGCTTGAGCATGCTCTTTTGTGACTCAGGGAGGCCTGAGTGTCTTCAGCTTTAACCATAAACAAGAGGCAGGGGTTGGGTGCCCCACCACCCTCAGGGTCCTGCTGGGTGCCAGCGCCAGCTGGTCAAGAATTTAGCAGAGAAATTCAAATTTAAGAAACACTGGAAAAGATTCTGAACAACAACAAAAAAAGTATGTGTAACTGAATCGCTTTGCTGTACAGCTGAAACTAACAATATAAATCCGCTACACTTTCTAATAAAAAACAAAAAAAAATTTATTAAAGTACCTACATCATTTCAATTCATGCTCAAAAGAACTCATTCAAAGTACTGAATTGATAAGATGGGAAGAAGCTCAGAGGGATAAATGCAATTTCTCCCAAAATCAATTTAGTAAAACAGGGGCATTGTCGCGATTATACATTCAGGTCCAGAGACTTCCAGCAGCTTCATGAATCTAACTACCCCCACGCTCTCCGCTTTCTCTGCCTCCCAGTGGTACGACAGGTTCTCCGCTTTCCCCACACCTGGAGTCCGCTCAGAGCGGTGGATTCTGGGATTTTTGGTATCCCGCGAAGTGTTTAGACTCCCTGGGCCAATAGAATTTGAGCACAGGCGGCTGTACCCGCCTCCACTGCTTGCTGGTTGCTCAGGGGCCCTCTCGAATTAGCCAATGAGAAGCGCATGGGCCCTGGTCGCCTGGGAAACCGCGTGACAACAAGATGGCGGCGCTGCAGGCAGCTCGGCGGCCCTGCGCGGTGAGTCTCAGCCCCAGACGTTTCTGCTCTTAGAAGCCCTCACGCAGGCTAGGGCTTTAGCCGCGAAAGCCCCGAGGGCTCGTCAGCCCCGTAGCCCGGCTCTCCTACAGGCCCCCCCGCGTCCTGGGAGCGGATTCAGGCCCCTGCCTACCATGGCTGTGTGTGGAGGCGGGAGCAGTGACGCGGCTCTCAGGGCCGGGCTGGATGGTGGTGGGATTCGCGCCTTGAGCGCTTCCAGCAGATTTAGAGAGTGAAGGCGTGCAGCCAGCTGGTTCGTGTCGGTGCTGGAGAGCAGTGGGGCCTGTGGGGGGATGAATTTGGGTCCCAAAGATGTAGCGGAGTACGACAGAGCTTTCCCCTCAAAGCCTGAGTCTGAAGGGGCAGACAGGCCAACCTTTTGGCGCCTGCCTGAGGCGGGAGGCACAGCCCATCTCGGAAGCCCCCAAAGTGAAGGGAGTGGACGTGGCTTTGTCCTCAGGGTCTCCAGTCTGAGGGAAGGGGAGACAACCCCGCTCTCAGGAGTCACTGGGCTGATGGGAAAACACAGTCGTTCTTAGGGGTCTTCTATAATCCATGGGAAAACTGGTCTGGAGATAGTGTATTGGATTGGCCTGGAGTGAGAAGCAGGGAAGTAAATCAGTTTTGGGCCGTTGTGACAGCCACAAAGAAGGGCAGTGAGAGCCCTGCTAGGATGGCCAACAGTGGCCATGGAAAGCAGGAGCTATGTGTGTGAGACGTGCAGAGTTTAACTGATGGAAGTAAGAGGGAAAGGAGGGAAAACTGTGTTTGGATGATGGGCTCCCATCAAGAAGGGGGAAGTGGGCGGAGCTTTTTTTGAGGGAAGATTTTAGGTTTGCTTTGGAGACCAGGTCCTTTTTTTTCGTATGATAGCTTTATTGAGATGTAAGTCACATACTACATATTTCACACCTTTACAATGTAAATTTTAGTTGTTTTTAGTATATTCATAGAGTTTCTGCAGGCATCACCACAATCAATTTTAGAACATTTTCGTCAGTTCAAAAGGTAACCCTGTATCCTTTAGCTGTCCACAACCCCCACCCCCCATCTCCTCCTAACCCCTCCAACCCTAGGCAACCACTAATCTACTTTGTCTCTATAGATTTACCCATTCTGGACATTTCATATAAATGGAATCATAACAATTGGTGGTCTTTTGTGACTGATTTCTTCCCCTTAGCATAATGTTCTCAAGGTCCATTCACATTGTAGCATGTATTTCATTTCTTTTTTTGTTGCCAAGATTCTGTTGTAAGGATATACTACATGTGTTTATTCATTCATTGGTTGATGAATATTTGGGTTGTTTCCACTTTTTGGCTGTTATGAATAATGCTGCTATGAACAGATATACAAATTTTTGTGTGGATTTAAGTTTTCACTTCTCTTGGGTATATACCTAGGAGTGGAATTGCTGGGCCGTAGCTGTTTAATCTTTAGAGGAACTGCCAGACTGTTCCACAGCAGCTGCACCATTTTACATTCCAACAAAGTTTCCAGTGTCCCCTCATCCTCACCAATGCTTGTTAATGTCTGTCTTTTTGACCAGTTTCTTTTTGAGAGGTGATTATGGTTATAAGAATTTGGAGAAGGGAGGGATAATCAGGTCTGGTGGGAGTTCACACAGGGCAGTTTCAGCCACAAAAGGCACAGTGCCTGGGGCTTTTTAGTGTGATAAAAATGTTTCAAAATTGATTGTGCTGATGGTTTCATAAGTCTGAATACACTAAGGACCAGTGAACAGTATACTTTAAAAGAGTTAAGTATGTGAATTATATTTTGATAAAGCTGTTTTTTTTAAAAATCACTTGCTATTTGATTCCATTTATATAATATTCTTGAAGTAAGAAAATCATAGAGATGGAAGACAGTAGTGGTTGCCAGGGGTTAGGGATGGTGGTGGGGAGCAAGATGGATGTGACTATAAAGGAGTAGCATGAGGGAGATCTTTGTGGTGATGGAATAGTTTTGTACTTATCTTGATTGCAGTTGTGGTCACACAGAATCTATACAGGGGATGAAATTTCATAGAATAAATGACAAACAAATTATACAGTGTCAATTTCCTGATTTTGATATTGCTATGTAAAATGTGACTATTGGGGGAAACTGGGTGAAGGGTACATAAGACCCCTCTACTGTTGTCCTAATTTCCCATGAATCTATAATAATTTTAAAGTAAAAAGTTAAAATATAACTAAAGAACAAATAAAATCAAACTGAAAAGAGAAAAGGAGTTAGCCAGCCAAGGGAAAGGTGTGAGTCAGAGTGGAGAGAGCATTCCAGTGAGGGGGGTTCAGGCCTGGGGAGATATGTGTGCAAAGGCCTGGTGCATTTCAAGGCTGACAGTTCAGAGTGGCTTAAGTGTAGGGCAGTGTTGGGGGCTGTGGGTGATGGAGGGTGAGGTCCAGAGACACAGGCAGGGACCAGATCATCCATGTTAAGGAATTTTGAATTTTTTTCCGTGAATGAGAAGGAGCCATTGGGAGTTTTTAGCAGGGAAGTGACATGCCAGCTTTGTGTTTAAGAAGATCCCTCTGGCAGCTGTGGAGACTAGTGAAGGGACCCCACAAGGCCTGTCACATTTGGCCACACAAACCTTGAGGATGCTTGGACAATTGGGCAGAAGCTGAGCAAACTGGGAGCAGATCTGGGAGGCTGGATGATGGAGGTGAGGAAACTAGCTTGGTCCTTGGAGGGCACCGCTGAGAAGGGGGCGGGGCATGAGTCCCAAACTCCAGAGTGAAGACCGAGGAGGCTGCCCTTAACTGAGTAGATTCAGGGGCAGGTTGGAGGCCAGTGCCACACATTTCCAAAGTGGAGCAAAAGACTTGATTTGGGTCCTGATGGAGGTCATTTGATTCTAGAATTTCTAGATATTAGCCACATAATATTAGCTAACATCTAGATATTAGCTACTCAATTCACTGAATAGAGTAGGGGACTTTAATTCCATCCCTGGTGTTCATTCATCTTTCCAGAAAGAAGAGGGATGGAAGGGAAACCAACATTTCTGAGTGCCCTCTACGTGCCAGTAACAACAACCACGATTCGTATTTTTAAGTACTTCTTTGAGTGCAGCACAGTAGATGCTTTATGTGTGTTAACCCCAACTGGCTGGTTCTATAACCATCTCCACTTTAAACTAAAGGAACTGGGGCACAGGTTACGCTGGTGGATGGCACAGCGTATCCAGAGCCTGTGTTCTTGATCTCCCTGCCATGCAGACTGTGTCTTAGTGGAATCCTGCCTTTGGTTTGCCCCTCTCTGGCTCTGAGATGTTGGAGGTAGCACTTGGGTTCTGGAAGGAGGGGAGGGAACACCTGAGCTTTGTGTTGACCAGCTCCTTGATAGATGGACAAAAGGTCCAGGCCTCCTGAGTGGTCTTGTGCCCGGGCTCTAAGTTTGGGGAAGTCCAGTCTTCTGGCCCATCTCTGCACCCCATCGCCCTTTCCCAAGCACTGCTAGGCCAGAGGCCTCCAGGATCAGAGCAGAGAGCTGGATATCCAGCGGTGCAGGTGTACATCAGACACAGGGATCCCGAGGCCAGGCTGCCTCTAGAAGCTTCTACATGGGCAGTGGGAAGAAGTGAGCAGTGCTGCTCCCTGGATGGTGCTCCCTCCTGGGAAAAGTAACGAGGGAAGAGGAAGTTTCAGGCCATTCCCTGGTCCTGAGGGACTGTCCTCAAGGGCTGACTTCCTTCTTTCTTCCCAGGGAGTTCCTGACAGCTAGAATCTGTAAGCAGAACCATGAGCTCACCTTTGGCCTCCCTTGGCAAGCCCCGGAGAGTGCCTCTGCAGTCGGAGCCTGGGACTCCTGGGTAAGGAGCTGGCCTCGCAGGGTCTTTGTGTCCAGGCCCCTCCCTCATCCTGGCCCCTCCCATGGACTAGGAGATGGGCTCCTAGCATCTTGGGGAAAACAGTAAAAAGTTATGTATCTTTCCATGAAATCCTTATCTTTCTCGTACTTCTTCTGGGAGGCTCTCCTTGCATCTAAGCTCACACTGGGCTGTGCCCTCCAGTGAGGTGTGGGCTGTGGGGGCTCAGCATCCATCCGTTTATTCGTTTCCTGGATTAGTTCTGCAAACGCTGATGACGCACCTGTTCTGTGCCTGGCCATGTGCTGGGCTCTCAGGAAAGGAACCCTCTTCATCTACCACTGTCATCTTTTCAAAGCGTTTTTTATGTTGCTCTTCTCAGCCCCACTCTGAGTCGTTCACTTCATGGCCGAGGGGACCCAGAGGTTAGGTGACAGGCCTGGGGCCCTGCAGCCGTGTCAGGGCAGAGCTGGGGCCACGCTGCTGTGCCTGGAGACTCTTGTCATCTTCTGCCCAACACTGCCCTTCAGCTCGTTCCCTGTCCTCCTCCACTGGGATGAGTCGGACGCCCTGAGGCCTGCACCTTGGCTCACCCCCGGTTGGGATGGAATTTGGGGCAGATGTCCTCAGGAAGTAGAGGCCTCGCCCCATCTTCTTCAGGCTTGGCTGAGGACGTGGTGCCAGAGCCTCCCCCGGATGGCAACCCAGGGGGTCCTAACTTGTCTGTCTTCCTTCTCCTTCCTGCCCCATTCCCAGGAGGCGAGGGATAAAAATCTACGGAAGTGGTAAGTGTGGGCTCTGCCCCATGTCCCCCTCACCTCCCACCTGCCGAGGGTCCTTGCACTTGGGCGGATGGAGAGAAAGGGCATGATGAACTCCCCTGTCAGCCAAAGTAGCTGGCCAACTCCAGTGTTACCTGCAGCTCCCAGATTAGAAGACCTCACATCCTTAGCGGAGATGTCATCACTATATTTGAACCCCTCCATGCACTATGGGGTTGGCCATGAGGGGGCCAGACCCCAGCCCGCCTTCCCCTGACAGCCATCTCCAGCCCACTACAGCCTTTGCTCCCTGAAGCCCTGTCCTCACTTTGCTGCCCTGCCTCCTGCAGGCTCAGACCTTTGCATCCCAACCCCACTCTTGCCTCCACTGTGGTTCTGGCATTGGCCACTCAGCTCCCCCCAGGAGCTGGACTAGGAGAACTCCAAGAAGCGGCCTGTTCTGGCTGGATTCTTGCTCCCCAGCATCTCAAGTTTTCTATCCTCACATGCTTGGGGGACAGAGTACAGGCTGCTTCATCTTGGCCAAGGCCCAAGGCCCATTTCCTCTGGGCCTCAGCCCCAGAGCAGTGACCTGGGCATCCCTGTCTGCAGAAGATGAGGTGGACATGCTGAATGACGCACATGGCTCGGAAGAAAGGACCTCTGTCCCTTCCTGCTATGGTGGCATAGGTGCCCCTGTGAGTAGGCAAGGTGAGAGCAGAGGCCCAAAGGGATCTGGGTCCCTGGAGAGGGCCCCGGGGAAAGGGGGTCCCTGGGAGGCATGGCACCTGCTCTCGCCTACTAAATCTGAGGCAGCACTCATACTCCTGGCTGACTGGCCATGTGGCTGCACCCCAGACCTGTCCAGAGCCTGGTTTGACACTTGGGCCCCACCCTTTGCTCAGGAGGTCTGGCCAAGCCCCAGGCCAGGCTGTGGCTGGCACCCTTAACCCGACTGGAGTCACCATCAAGTATGATGCCAGTGGGTCCAGGATTCAGGGTCTGAGAGGAATGAAGGGCCTGAGGGTGCAGTTCAGCCTCCAGCCATCCACTTCCTGCTTCCGCAGGGCCCTGGGCCAGGCCCAGAGTCCCCTAGGCAGCCCCCCTGGCCTGGCCCACACTGCCCCCAAAGGGCTATGGCAACGCTGCAATTATGGAGGTGCCCAAAGTGGGATGGGGCTCACTGGGGTGGCTTCCCAGAGGAGGCAGGACTGAGCAGGCCTGGGCGAAGGGGAGACGTGGGCGGGCAGGGTGAGTTGTGTGGAGCGCTGGGAGACTGGAGGAGCTGGGGATGGGGTTAGAATTTTCCACTAGCTGTGCTGTCTTGGGTAAGCAGCTTCCTGTCTCTGTCTCCATCTCTTCCTGTGTGAAGTGGGGATGGGAACACCTAGGTCAGCATGTTGAGGTGAGAATTCGATGAGGCAATCCTCCACCAAACCCCCCCCCCACAGGTAGGGAGGGGGTTGAGGTGGAAAAGGAGACAGGAGGAGCCTGGCCCCAAAGCCATTCAGTCGCAAAGCCAGCATCTCCATCACCCCAGCTGGGGACACTTCAGCAGCAACCGGCTCTTCCCGGTAGAGAGCTGTCATCCACGAGCCTCTCCGCTTCTCCCTGCTGTCACTCCTCAGCCCACAACCAGCCAGCCATCTGTTCCCACCAAGGCCACAAATAAGGACTTGTCTGTCCTGTCACTTCCCTGCATGGAAACATTCCACAGTGTTCCCTGTTCCCTCTTCTCAGAACATCCCCGGGCTCTTGGCCTCCATGACTCTGCCTCCCAGATGTCCTCCTGCCTCCCAGGCCTGGCCCCCTCGGCTCCCTGCTAGCTCAGCTTTTCCGTGTGACATTCCCCCGGCCTGTTTTCCCCTCTCTCTGCACTCAGCCTCAGGGAGATCCTCACGTGCTGTCACCTGTGACATGACCCATGTGTTGTACCACGTGCTCATACACCTGGGACACGTTACTGAATCTCTGTGCCTCAATTTCCTGAGTAGTTCCTTTCCTCAGAAAAGCCGATTTATTATGAAAAGTTTTAGGACAGTCCCCATGGTCTAGTTGGAAATGTTGTTATCAGTCTTATTTTGGCTCTTGGGGATCGATCCCCCTCCCCGGGACCTCCCCGCTCCCCATACCTCAGCCTCAGCTCCAGGCCTGGGCTCTAAGGCTTTGTCTGGTTGGCAGTCCCTGTGTTCCACGACTCGGAGCTGATGGCCACCATGACCAGGAAGGTGCAGAATCTGGAGCGGCAGATGAAGACCCAGACCGACGAGATGCTGTCCAAGGTAGGACCCCAGTGGGGAGAGGGCCAGGGGCTTGTCTGAGGGGGGGAAGGGCCTGGGCTGGGAAGGCCAATGAGGCTACTATTGCAATCGGCCAGGGTGGATGGGTTCTAGAACCGTCTCTCCCACCACACTGCCCAGCCTGAGGGCCAATCCTTGCCTGGGACCGATCTGGAACCCTGTGACCTGAGCAGAGAGGCTCAGGATCTTCACAGCTGAGCAAGGCCCATAGACCTTGGACTGGGCGGCAGTGGTGGCTGCTGAGTGCTGGGCACTTGGGGGTGCCCCTCACCCTTCCCTCACCTCAGTGGAATCACAGGGATCACCTGAAGTACAGGAGCGGTGGCTGCACCAAAGTGGGGCAGGGGCTGCAGTCTCCCCAGTGCCCCCACAGGCAAAAATCCTGGCTTGTCCTGTCTGGAAGGGGCTCCGTTGGGCTCTGGGAACCATCAGGCCTGCTCCTCTCCCACCTTGTTGCTGCAGGATCGGAAGATACGGGCCCTGGAGGAATTGGTGGAGACCCTTCAGGAGCACCAGGGTAAGAGGCCCTCCTATTTCACCTCCCTGGGGCCAGCGACCCCTAGGCATCAGGGTTCCAAGAGCATCAACCTGAGTCCTGTGGTGGGGTCTGGACTGCGGAGCCCAGAGGAGCAGTGACACACCCAGGACCATGCCCTTCTGTGTGGGGCGGAGTCCCCTGAGTGCAGCTCTAGCCCAGCACTGGGCACAGGGCCTGCCACTGAAAGCGTGAGAGAAATGCAGCCCCAGGAACCTTGCTTTGGGGGTGGGGTGAGGGGGTGGCCTCCTGAGAGTCAGTCAGGGCGTCCCCTCCCAAGGGCAGGGGGAGGGGCCAAGAGACCGTTCTCGGGGGACCCCTCAAGTTCTCAAGGATCAGCTTCCCCAGATGACCCTCAGGCCAGAGCTCTGGTCGAGGCCAGAGGTGGCCTGGCAGCCTCCGTCCTGGGGCAGTGGAACCCCTCCCCATCTTTCCCTGAAGGCCAGGGGACCCTGCAGCGGCAGGAGGAGCTGGAGACGAGGTGCGCACAGCTGCAGCGGCAGGTCACGGAGATGGAGGTGAGGGAGGTGGCGGCCCAGGGCTGCCTGCCCCCAGGGGCTGGGTCAGAGCCCACCTCTCTGGGGCCTCCTCACTGCACATCCCATGCGGGTGCCCTGCACTGTTTCCTTACTCAGGACTACTGGGACTTTAAAGAGCCAGGGAGGTGTCCGTTCTAGGCACACCCGCTTCTGGGCTTGGGCTAGCCTCTGCCTTCTTCCTCAGTCTGGTCCTGAACCACTCTCCCTTCCAGCCACGGGGACCTGCCTCTCGTTCTTTGACCACATTGAGCTCTTTCCCACCTCAGGACCTTGGTCCATGCTGTTCCCTCTGCCTGAAATATTTTTTTCCACCTTCCCCTGGTCAGTTTTCACTCATCCTCAGTCTCAAGTTGAGGTGGGGGCTCTTCCTCAACCTCTGACAGGGCAATTTCTCAGTCCTGAGCTTTCTTAGTGCCGCATCTCTCTTCTCCAGGGGACTGTGGACTCCATGAGGATGGGAGGGACCACTTTTCTCCTGTTCATTGCTGCACGCCCAGGACCTAGCCTGGTGCCTGGACATATGTGTTTACTACATTGGTCACTGCCATCCCCTGCCTTTGAATGTGGCACCTCACTCACCCAGTGCCACCTTTTTTGCCCCCATTCACTCAGCAAGGCTTGAACTGGAGGGACCCTAGGCTTAAGGGAGGGTCCTGGGCACGCACGCTTCCTCAGTGCCCCCCACTCTCTCACTGGCCCCTCCAGAAGTTCTTTCTGGGGTCTAACCTCTCCCTCTTCCAACCTAATTTAAGACCACAGAAGCAAACCCCCAAGCCGCAGCTGCAGCTGAGGGCCCCTCCCACCCAGATGTGTTCATACCTTGGGCTGTGGGTAAACAGCTGCTCCCTGAGTGGCCTGCTGGGACTGCTGGCAGCCCGTGGGGCTTCTCTGAGCAGCTGCCATAGTCGGTGAGGGCTGCCCCCCCAGAGCCTCAGGGCAAGGGCATCGCAGCTCCCACGTGCACAGCATTCACATATTTATTGCTTCATTAATTTAACAGACTCATACAGAGTGTCTCTTGGCACTGGGAGTTAGATGGGGTCACTGTCCTTATGGGGCTGACAGTCTGGAGGGGACAGACACATAAACAAGTACATAGGAAGATACACAAGTATGGATGGAGTACAATGAAATAGTTGAATGGGTGACACAGTAGAGCCTGGCTGGGATTTGGGCCACTCTACGGGGTGACATTGGGCAAGAGATCTAGAAGACAAGGCGGGGCCCAGGGAAAGAGGATCCAGGCTGAAGAGATGAAAGCCCCCCCATCACACAGGCTTGGCTTGTGGTGGGGTTGTGGGGTGCAAAAGGGAGAGGAAGAGGCCGCGGGGGTGGGGTTGGGGCGTTGGCAGTTGGGGTGGGGTTGGGGGGAAGAATGCTCAGGAATGGGAAAGCACAGGAGGGTTTCAGATAGAGGAGCGGGCGGGGAAGGCAGGTAGAAGCACAGCTTGAGTTCCAGGAGGGAGATGACTGGGCTTGAATGAGAGGAGAGGCAGTGCAGTAGACGGAGTCTGCTTTGGAGGTGGTGCCACAGGCTTTGTGGGTTGTGGCGGGGTAGGGGAGGAACGGGTCATGGATGAGGCCCAGGTGGAGGGGGTGCCACTGACTGAGACCAGAAGGCTGGGAGGGAAGAGGTTTGGGAGGTTGGGGCAGGGAGTCATGACTGTTTGGGCCAAGTTCATTCTGAGAGGCCTGTTAGACATCTAAGGGTAGAAATTTGAAGCTGAAAAGGAAGAGCATATGTTGCCAGAGGTGAAGACAGAAGTGTGCCCACTGGGTTGGGCACTGGGCTGGTTGCTTGTGCTGTAGGTTCAGTGAGTTGCGGAGATGGAGGCCAGGCTGGAGTGGGTTGAGGAGAGGAAGGGAGATGAGGGAGCAGCAGTGGGAATTTTCCCCATGGCAAAGGCCACGTGTGGGTGGACATGTCCTCTCAGACCTGCAGAGCGGTGTGTCACTGCCAGCCACACCCTCATGGCTCCCCACCTCCATAATGGCTGCCTTTAGGGAGTTCCTCCTTATGCCCTGTGCAAAGTACATGATGTGGATTATCTTAGTGGTCCTCCTCATGAGTTCATGGGGCAGGTGCTGTCAACTCCATTTTAGAAGGAGGAGCCTGAGGCTCTAGGTGGTGAAGAGGCTTCCCCAGGTCACAGCCAGGAAGTGGTCAAGACCCCTGGCCAGTCTCCTCTATCCAGTCGGCTCTGGG
Source organism: Camelus ferus (assembly GCF_009834535.1). NCBI lineage: Eukaryota > Metazoa > Chordata > Mammalia > Artiodactyla > Camelidae > Camelus > Camelus ferus. Next base: position 18,248,951 of record NC_045708.1, on the reverse strand, counting down.
AGCTGAGGTCCGAGGCTGGGGGCTGGGCTGATGGTGCCTTTTCTCCAGGGAGAGGCTGAGCTGACAGGGCCCCCCGTCTCCCTCTTCTCTCCCCCAGCGGTTTCTCGGTGACTACGGCCTGCAGTGGGTGGGCGAGCCCATGGATCAGGAGGACTCGGAGGACAAGACAGACTCAGAGGATGGCGAGAGGGACTGGATGACAGCCAAGAAGTTCTGGAAGCCAGGTAGAGTTGGGAGTCTACCCCGGTCCCTCCTGTGAAGGGAATTCTCCATCAGCTTCTGATGGCCCGCAGCTGTCCAGAGGCCGTCTCATTCGTGCACCTACTTCCCAGCACGAGGTGTCCCAAGACCTCCTACACAGTGTCCCTGACACAGGGGCAGGAAGGAAGGGCTTCAGCCTCCATCACGGACCACCTAATCTAGACTCTTTGTGCTCGTCTTTCTAAGGCTCCAGAGATAGAAGACGCAATAAGACCTCATTTGTCTCAGGCACCATAGTTTACAAAATGTCACCCATCCAAAAGCTGTGGCCTTTAAAAGCAGCCCCTCTGCTTTGGAAGCTGCCCCTCAGTCCAAGGGCTCGGCCCGCTCTTTGGACTTCCTCTCCAGGTTCATTTAGAGCAAACCGTTGAAATCTACCTGCTTCTATGGGACTCCACCACTTTTTATTTTTAACTCAACTGCTATTATCCCGAAGGATGCAGTCTGGAGATTTGGGGACTTAGAACTGGCCATTTCTGAAAGCTGGGTCCATTCTCTTCAAAGAATAGAGGTCGTTGCCCAGAAAGTACTTTTCCAGGCTCTGGAGTTGTTCACACCTGGGTCCTCACCTCACTCCACCACCTATTCCAGGTGTGGCTTGGGCACTCGACTTCCATTCTCTGAGCCTCCAGTTCCTCGTCAGTAGATGGGGGTGCACTCTTCCCCACGGGGTTACAAGGAGTCAGTGGTTTGGACACAGCACCCAGCCTGGTCTTGCATGTTGTCAGCCTCACAGCTGGGAACTCTTATTGTTTTCCGCTGTCAGAAGGCAGTGGCTGTCTCATGGGAGCGTGAGCATGGCTCCTGAGGAGACTGTTTGAAAGATGACAGCATGCTCTTGGTTTCGTAAGTTTCCTGCTTGGCAAAAACCCAGACTGAAAACATGAGAGTCCCACTTCTTACACTTTGGCCAGACCCCTTAAATCTTGGGGCACAACCCCTCACTCTTGTTCCAAAAACATCACTTCCCATTTGTACCACACTTGCTGCTTTCAAAGCGTTTTCATAAATAGCCTTGACATAGGCCAGGGATTATTCCATTTTCCAGGCAGGGAAACTGAGGCACTTAAGAGTCTAAAGACTTTTGAGTGAAGGAGGTAAGACTTAAGGCTGAGAGCCCCCTGAGAGGCAGTTACAGTCATCCGGGCAAAAGATGAGATGATGCCCAGCATAAGGATGATGTGGGTGGGGCTGGTGAGAGGGGGCAGAGCAGAATTTAGGAGGGGAATCCGTGGCCTTGGTGGTTGATTGTATATTAGGGAGGGTGTGGGAGGAATCAGGGATGACCTTGGGGCACATGGCTGTGGGGGACGATACTAAGCCCATTTGGGACATGGCAAAGCTGGGGAGCAGCCTGGCACCTGGGTCATGCTGGGAGCTGAGCCCTGGGCTGAATGCTGTGGGAAGTTCTCCAGGGAACCACTGCCCGGGTGAGAGGTGAGACTCTGGCAGGTGACTGCTAGAAGCTGTAAGAAAGTTGGTTGCTGGGATCTAGGGCCAGAGGCCTGCCAACACTGCACCCCCCCAGCCCTACCCCAGCCCCTGTGTGGTGAGGGCTCAGGCCTTGCTGGCTTGTTGGAGGGAGCCTTCCTCCTGGTCACTGGGGGCCTCCCTGCTCCTTTGGGGAAGGGGTCAGACCAGACAGATGGTTTCCAGACCTGACTCTGTGGATTCTCCCCTCAAAGAAGAGAGCAGCCCCCACTCTGCTTTGTGTTGTTTGTTTATGCTCAGAGTGCTATGGCTCTGAAGCCACTTGTGAAAGCCGCCAGGCCACAAGCTCCCTCTGTGTGTCCTCTTCTTTTGCTCTTTGATTATCCAACATGGAGGGGCCTCGATTTAGCTCTTCTACCAGATGAACAACATGCTTTTCATTTCTAGTAGCTTTTCCTTCTGGGACCCCCTCCTTTTCTGGCTCCTTCCCATCCTCTCCCCACAGCCTTGTCCCCAAGTGCCACCTGCTCCTGCCCCATGGGCCCTCGGGTCCACGAAGCCAGCCTCAGGCTGGCCCTGATGCTCTGGCTTGTTTCTTTGACTCTCCTTCAGTTTAGTACCACTCCCCATAGGCCCTGGGGCAGCAGGTCCATGGATAGGTGAGCTGGAGCATCTGTTTTGGACAAACTGGGGCTGATTCAAGTGCTCTAGAGCCTGGGACTCTTGCCTTAGGGAAGAGGGGCCCAGCAGAGAGGAAGCTTTGCAAGGGCTTGGCTTCAGGCCTCCCACCCCTTCCCACCCTTCCCACCGGTATATTAAGCATTGGTTAGGATGCCCTGCCAGGTGCTTCAGGGTATGCGGAGACATGAAAGACAGTTCTGCTCTGGTCACACCACCTTTGGGTCAGGTATTTAGCCTCAGGGCTGAGAGCTCCAGCCAACTCTGACTCTTTGCACCCTTTGAGCTCCACCTACCCCTTACCAAGTTCCTGCCCTCTTCCTCATCTTCCCCTTCCCCCCAAGCCCCAGGCTCCTGCATCTGTGTGGGAACCTCTTCCCACCCCTGCTGCTCTTGCTCTGGAAGCCACGCTGACTCTTCTGTGGCTGCAGCCAGCTTCACTTGTCCCTGGGCTGCTCTTGAGCCCCTGGAATTGGCCTGGCCTAGACCCCAGGCAAGCTGGGCTCCTCCCACTCTCACTCCCACCAGCTCAGACCTGTGCTGTGTACCCCAGGTGCCTTGCCTCCTTTTCTCCCCTCCTTTGAAGCTCAGCTCAGCAAATGTGGGTGGAGTGCCTGCTCAGTGTCAGGCACTATGCCGCCCTGCAGCTGCCCTGGGTATGTGGTTAGGGGCTCAGTGTTAGAGTGAAAGCCTTAAAGGCTCTGGCTGAGGAGGGGGGCCTGAGTCAGGTCGGACCCTGTGTGGGAAAACTGCTTCACCTGAGTCCACATCCTCATCTGTGAAGTGAGGAGATGGTGTGATTGACCCCCAGGCCACCGGGAGGACTGAATGCCATCATGCACGTAGAGTGTTCTCACGGGCTCCTACGTGGTAGGTGAACAGTCACATGTCCATCTGTTGCTTGGCCCCCGCTATACTCCAAAGTGCCCAGCACAGGGTTCGGCCCAAAGGCCAGGGCGTGTGCACATGCAAGTGATGGCGGGCTGTGCCTGGGCGCCCTGGCCTGGCGGGTCCCAGTCTGCTGGGTTGATCCTATGCACAGGATGAGGGGGATGGGCAACACGATGCTCAAGAGCAGGAGCCAGAGAGGTCAAATCCTGCCTGTGTCACAGGCTGCTTGTGGCCCCGGGGGTGACCAGACTCTCAAGGCCCAATTTCTCTCAGCCGGCTCCTCTAAAGAGCGGAGCAAATGTAGGTGAAGTCCTCAGAGCAGGGCCCAGCTTGCAGGTGTGTGGAAATAGTGCATCTGTTTCCTGTTCAACAGCCTTTGCCTGCGGTGCTGAGAGGGGCGTGCTGGGATGCCTCAGGCACCATCTTGGGATTTCACAGTGGCAAGTGGTCCTCCTGTGATGGTGAGGAGCCTGGGGTGGGCCCACCACTCACCTGTGGGTAGTGGCAGGGTCTGGCCCTCCTCTGGGCCCTGCAGCCCCACCGTGGCACTTATCACATGTGATTGTCACCGTTTGTCACTGTCTCTTTCCCTCAAGTGTGAGCCTCAGGAGGGCAGGGCTCGGTAGAGGCATGGCCACGACTCTCAGGGAAAGTCACCCTAGGAGAGTGCATTGGGTGCTCCAGACAGACTTGGTGGATGGCAGGACAGAGGGATGGATCCAGGGCTTGAGCACCCACTCTGGGCCAGGCCTGGGGCCAGATGCTCCAGCCTGCATTCAAGGAGTCCCCAGTGCAGTTGGAAAGACAAATAAGCAAACAGAGAATGACACCAGCCTGTGATGACTGCAAGTGAGTGAGCCCAAGGGCTCCAGGAACCCAAGAGGGATGGGGTCTCAGGCTCAGGTGGAGGGGTTCCTGGCAAGGTCTTTCCAGGGAGATGGTGAGGGAGTGCCTTGAGTCCCGTGACGACAGGAGGGTGGGGTGTTAGTGACAGCAACAGCCACTGTGTACCAGGCACTTCCTCTGAGCCTCACAGCAACCGTGTGAAGTGGGGACTGTTATTGTCCTCATTTTATAGAAGAGGAAGCTGAGGCCCAGAGCCATTGGCCCACGTGCCCAAGGTCACACCTTGGAAGTGGCAGCCCTGGCAGTGTGGCTCCAGAGTGAGTGGGGAGCACGTTGAGGGCAGGCTGGGGTGCCGGGGCTTTGAGGTCTTAGGAGTTGGGCCAAAGAGCTCAGCCTTGATCTCCATGCCTCGCTACTCCCCTTTTTAATAAAATCATGGGCTCTCACAATTTGGATGAGGCCTCAGAGATGATCTCCCTGCACTGCCCCCCTCCTTGGAAAGGAACGCCAGTGAGCAGTGTCTGAGGAGCTAACCCTGAGAGGCAGCCTGCGTGGTCACTGAGGACAGAGGCTGTGTCACTGGGCCCTTCAAGCTGTGTGACCTGGGGCATGTTACCTTACAAAATGGTAACATGTAAAATGGGAGTAGGAACACCTGTCTCTAGGTGCTGGCAGGTAGTAGACACTGAGTCATCATTACAGTCAGTTCACACCTGGACCTTGTGGGTAGGATGAAGACTCCAGATCCCTGGAAGGGAAAGCTGTGGCTCAGAGAGGAAATGCCTCACTTTGACCTCTGACCTGCCTCCTCCCATGTGACCTGCTGCACGGGTCCAGGCTTCTCTGGGCATTCCCAGCTGCGAGGTGGCAATGCCAGGCTCTTCCTGCCTTATTCTCTTAGCCTTGATTTGACCAGAGCTGTGGTTCCTTCTCCTTGGCCCCTTGTCTTGCCTCTGCTCTGCTGCATCTGATACCTGCCCGGCCCACCTTGCTTTCATTTCTTCACCCCTAGCCCTGGCTGAGAGCCTTTGAGCTGCTTTCTTTGAGAGCCCTTTCATTGCTTCTTGACATCCTTCCCTAGGCTTCTACCTGCCCTTTCCCTGTCAACCCATCAGCTCCCTGAGAAAGCTCAGGCCCCAGGAGGCAACTGGATTAGCAGTCAGCATGTCTGAGTGGTCCTCTTGGCTCTGCTCCATGTGGCCTGCTTGAGCCAGGTCATCTGACCTTGAGGCCTAGATTAACCATCTGTAAGAATATAGGGATGGGAGCAGGCATTGAATGAGATGAGCTTTTCTGTTAGTTTTAGGTTTACCAAGGTGTTCTGAAAGTAGTAAGTTGTTAAAGGAAGATAGTGTCTTGATACTGTTCTGACTCATACCAGGGAGGCCCAGGATGTTCTGTGAGTTTTTCTTGGGAGTCTCAGGGACTCCAAGAGAACCCAGAAAGAAGTGGGGGGCATGTGCAGCCCCTGCAGCGGTAGGAAATGCAGGGGAGAGGAGAAGGCCAGATGGGGCCTACCGTTTCAGCAGCCTCAAAGGCAACAGGAAACAGGGCCACCCACATCTGTACTTCCCCGGTACAGCCACTGTACCACTATGGGGAAAGGAATTGGGTCCCCAGAGTCCTGACCCACATCCTGCCACAGCCTGGCTGTCCTGATGAAAAACATCTTCCAAGAAGGCCCAGAAGGTCACGGGTGTTTTGTAGGGTTACACCCTAGCAGATGATTTACTAGGGGGCCAGATCTCACCAAGGACTGTCCCCCACCAGCATCCCACCTGCCCTCTACCCTTTCTGCTCTGGCATCTGCCCTGACTATCTCTACCACCCCATCTGCACCCCTATGAACAGTTAGTATATACAACACATTTCTCAGAAGTGGAGGCCAAAGCAGTTAGCTTGTCAAAGGAGTCTGTGACCCAGAAATAGATGCACAACCCAAGGTCTCTATCTCATATCTGTTCTGTCCAGCAGCTGTCCTGACATCCTCTCTAATAGTCATCTGTCCCTACCCCAACCTCCCTCTCCTGATGGTGCAGATGGGTGGGAAAAACAGACTCCAGGCATTCTCCTCTTCTAACTTGCCAAGTGGCCTGGGCAAGTTATTTTTCATCTCTGGGCCTGTTTGCTCATGTGTAAAATGGAGATAAATAACCCCTGCCTCATGGCCTCTGGGTTAGCCTGACATCCATTTGTGCACAGTAGAGTTGGTAACAATAACTAACATGGACGGAATGCTTGTTCCAAACCTTTCCATGGTCATCTTGGAATGGTCACCCTCACAGCCATCCTGGTACTATTATCATCTGCTTCTAAAAGAGAATGTTCAAAAGCATTAAATGACTTGACCAAAGTCACGAGGGTAGAAGTGGAGGAGCTGGAATTTGAACCCAGACAGATGGGAACTCTGTGCTGTGCTTTTCAGCTGCTAACATGGTACCTGGCACGTCTGACCTGGGATCTGATTCTGTTCCTGCCACTGACTGCATGTGTCCCTAGGCTAGCCATTATCTTTAACCTTTAGTTTCCTAATCTGAAAAGTAGGGGTGATTAGAACCCTTACAGCATAGTGTTGGTATGAAGAGAGAGTGGGATAATAGATACTAAACCCCTAGCACAAAGTAAATGCTCAATAAAAGACAGTGATTATTATTATCTAGTGTTGTCCTTCCTCCCCAGATGGTCACTTAAGGAGATGCTAAGAACCCCAGCCAGCATGGGAAGGGGCTGTAGAAACCAGGGCTCTAGAGCACACAGCATCCATGAAGAGAGACTCATGGGTGTCTATCCTCTTTGCCAGGGGACTCACTGGTACCCCCCGAGGTGGACTTTGACAGGCTGCTGGCCAGCCTGAAGGATCTACTGGTGGTAGACAGTGAAACCCAGGTGACGCCAGTGCCCGGCAGAGTGCTGCACCATGGCCTTGAGCCAATCCCACTGAAGCTCTACCGGAATGGCATCATGATGTTCGATGGGCCCTTCCGGCCTTTCTGTGACCCCTCCACACAGGTAGGAGTGGCGGGGAGGGGAGACAGCCCTGTGTACCCTCAGGCTGCTCTGGTCGCTTCCCTCTGCTCACCAGTAGCCACAGACGATGGGGTGCAGCTCACCCTGGCACCCAGGCTCATGTACAACTTGCAGAGCTCTCCCCTCCTGCCCCCAAGTCCTGGGGCTCTATTTCCAGAATGTAGTCCACAGAGTAAGCCCAGGGCCTGCCATCTAGATGGAAAGCAAGGTGGAGGGCACCAGACAGGTCCAGCCAGGTCTCACCCTACCTCTTCCCGTGCAGCGCTGCCTCCGAGACATACTGGATGGCTTCTTTCCTGCAGAGCTCCAGCAGCTGTACCCTGATGGGGTCCCCTTTAAGGTGATGGGCTGATCCTCAAACCACCCACTCCCTGTGTGGCGATTTTGGAGCAGGTGGGGGTGCTTCCTCAGGCATCATCTAGTCTGAGACTAGAGGCCAGTGCCTCACCTCATGGAGCCCCTGTCTGATGACCTCCAGAAGGAGGATGAGCCTGAAACAGCCAAGAAGGGAGTGGGGAGGCTGTGGTGGCCACAGTTGCTACATCAGCAGCTGAGGTGTGTCGCCGAGCAGCAGGCAGCGCCCCCTGCTGGTATCCTGAAGGCACAGCCTTCAGCTGCATGGGACAACTGCCCCTCCTCCTGAGCATTCTGGACACCTAGACAGCCCCACAGGAATGGTGAAGGGTCCATGCAAAAGTGGCCTGACTTCCTCCAGAGGTTCCTGGAGCTGCTTGGTTGGGGTGAAAGGCAGTGCCATGGGGGGCAAATGTTGGGACCAAAGGATGTGAAATGGAGCCGGCCCCCTGCTGGGGGGGCGGTGGGTGGGGAGATGAGTGCTGTGATGGGAGCACATGAGGCAGTGCCCCAGAGGCTGGTGCGTTGGTTCCACAATGAGGGCATGTGAGGGAGTGTGTGCCACCAGGGCTTGGAAAATAGCGTGAGTCATGACCAGGGGCGTTTGAGGCAATTCACACCAAGATGGGCTTTGTCCTCTCCTAACTACCTCATCCCTTCCCTCCTGGTCGGCTCCTTAGAGGGGCTCTATGAGAAGGATGTCAGTACTGTGGCTCCAGCCAGCATGATGAGAGGAGCTTGCAGGAAGAGCAGGGCCCAGGTTGGTGAGAACAGAATGTACTGCAGCTCTCTCACTCTCTGCCAGGGCCTCAGCTTCCTCAACTGTAAAATGGGGATTGCATCAAACCATCCCATGGGCCTATTCCTGGGGCCTCAGTTTGGGCAAGCAGGGGTGGGATGGAGCCCAGGGCTGAAGAGCTGTGCCTGCTGCTGTTTCCCTTCCTTCTTGCCAGGTGAGTGACCTGCGCAACCAGGTCTACCCAGAGAATGGGCTGGACCTGTTCCCAGGTGAGGGCCGTGTGGTAGGCTGGCAGAGGATTCAAAAGCCCTCGGACAAGATGGAACATCCAGGTGAGCTCAGCCCTGAGGCTGAGCCAGGTGGTGGGGCACTGTTCAGAACAAGCTCCAGGTGGCCGCCTCCACCATCACTCAGTCCCTGCCCCAGGCCAAGGATCCCAATGCCCTGCAGGCTCCAGGATGACTGCTGAGAAGTTTCTGAATAGGCTCCCCAAGTGTGTGATCCGACAGGGCGAGGTGATTGACGTCCGAGGCCCCATCTGGGACGCCTTGCAGGTGAGGCTGGCCATGGCTCCCCCAGCCTTCTTGGGGGGCTTTACCATCAACCCTAGCCCAGCTTACCAGAGCAGTGGCTTATCTGGAGGCTCAGGCTTGGGCCCCCTGAGGATAGCCTGGATGGAGAGGTGAGTCCCTCAGGGCTGTTCCACTGTCTCTTGGAAATGATGGAGCTGGTGAGGGAGGACCCAGGGAGCAGCTGGCCAATGTTGGGGCATGGCTATAAAAGGGGGAAAGTCAGAGGAGTCTAGGTGTGGGGTGAGCCCAAGTCCAGGCCACCCTCTTGAGGTCCAGACCAAAATACCCATTTCAATCTTGGATACCCCTTCCTGGCCTTCATAGAACCCATCGCCTCCTCCTCACTCCCCATCCTGCTACTCCTACTCCATCTCCACCTGTGAAAGGTACCAAACCCAGGGTTCCCAGGACTCTGCCTTCACCACACATGGCCCAGTCCTGTCAGATCTGTCCAATCCCCAGAACTTCTGAATCCATCTCTTCTCTCCATTCCCACCGCTCACTGTCCTAGTCTGGGCTCCAGAGTGTCCACTCCCAGACAACTGCAGTGGCCTGTCACTGGCCTCCCACCTCCACCCCTGCCCTGCCAACCATCCTCCCCCAGCAGGCTCTGTGCTCTTTTAAAAATGTAAATTGGATCTTGGCTCTTCCCTCTTGAAAACTTCCAACGGTTCTTAGGTAAGGCCGGACATTCCTTGCTGGTCCCCTTCCTACCTCCAACCTTTTCTTCTGGTCCAACCTGATTCCCAACTTCAGCCACATGAACTGCTGACACTTTCCCAAATATATTACGTCTTCTCAGAAGCCTTCCCCCTGACCCATGCTGTCTGGAATATCCTTGTTCCCCCACTCCATTTCCAGGGACTCCTCATCCTTCAGTCACAGCTCAGGTGTCACTGCCCCAGGGGAGCCCTCCCTGACCCATGCTGGGTTAGGCATCCAAACTGGTCACTGTCTGTGTGGGTTACTGTCTCCCCCACTAGCATGAAGGAAGGGAATGATGGGGCCACCTCCCAAAGGTTCCCTTCCATTTTCCTTCCTTGGGCCCGTTTACACAGAACATCCCCCCACCTCCGCTTTGGCTCTTTGGTCTCATCCATCCCAGGTGAGGGAGAAATACCCTCTAAGTGTTGGGGGGGAGGGTGTGACTCCGGCAGGGCCCTAGGCTGTGTCCACTCCATTGGTGCCTTCCAGAACTGCTGCCCATTGCCTGCCCGGATCCAGGAGATTGTGGTGGAGACACCTGCCTTGGCTGCTGAGCGTGAGAGGTGAGGGCAGAGTGGAGAGGAGGACCTTGGGGTTGGGCCACCAATGGGGGATAGACAGATTTTGAGCCCGCAGGAGCCAGGAGTCGCCGGAGACGCCAGCGCCCCGGCTCTCCATGCTGCGCATCAAGTCTGAGAATGGTGAGCAGGCCTTCCTGCTGCTGATGCGGCCCGAAGACACTGTTGGCGACTTACGTGCACTGCTTGCACAGGCCAGGTGGGCGCGGGGCAGGGCTGGAGGCTGCAGGGAGGCTTTGGCCCCACGACCCGGCCTGATTCGTTCAGTCCTGTCCGGTCCCCAGGGCCGTGGATGCCGCCACCTTTGAAATCTTCAGCACGTTTCCGCCCACAGTCTACCACGATGACGCTCTCACGCTGCAGGCCGCGGGCCTGGTGCCCAACGTCGCGCTGCTGCTTCGGGCGCGCCAGGCCCCGCTGCCCGCCCCTGGCCCCGAATAAAGCGCCCGCCCCTACACCGGCTGCTTCTGGAGGCTCTCTTCGCGGTGCAGCCCAGCAGCCCTAGCTCGCCGAGGAGGGGGCGGCACCGACCCGCCCTCTCTGTAATTCGAGCCCCAGCTGGCGGGCCTGGCTGCTGGGTCTTTGTCTTCTAGGTTCCTCTTTCTGCCCAGAAAGGCTAAGCGGATAGAGGGGCGGGAGGGCTGGCCCCAGCCCAGCCTCAGCTGGGGTAGCAGCATCTCACGTGCAAATGTACAGCCAGTAGATCCCTGCGCACAAACATGCACAGAACAAGCATGTGGGGACACTTCCTCAACACTATGCAACAAAGCCACTACCCCCACCCTGGCAGAACTGCAGGCAGTAGGCATTTCCATGACACACCCACATCTAGCTGATCGGTTGGGACATGGGCAGGTGGCAGCAAGGCACAGCCAAGTTAACTGGCATGCAAACATACAGTCCACTCCAAGGCACACGCTTCATCACATGCATGTGAGCTGGAGGGTGACTCACCCACATGGTCTCAAGAAACTCGGTCCACACAGATGTGTGTGCTGGACATATACCCAAACACATGCACTATCACACACACAGGTGACACACATGGGATAGCTCTATCGACCTGCCCATAGGAGCATAGCCTCGGCACAGTCACATCTTCCAGCCTTGCTCAGAGCAGGGACCCAGGATGCCTAGGCCACACCAGAAAGACACAGTGCCAATGGAATGGGACATTTAATTGTTTCTGTGGTGCTCCTGGACAGGGACTGCGGGGCCTTTGGCAGAGCCCTGGCTAATGGAACCACCAAAGGTGCCCATCAGCCAGTGCAAGGCAGGGTGGCAGCCTCAGGGCCTGGCTGAGGACAGCTGGCACTTGGGCTGTTGCTTAAGACAATTTCTAAGACTAGTGGGTAAGGAATGTTGCCTTTGAATGGAGGAGAGGGGGCTACAGTTAGGGGAGGAGAAAGGTCTTGGGTTGTGGGGAGGGGCTCCAAAGTCAGAAGGTTAGGAATAATAGGGAGTTGGTCACAAGGTCCTTCATGGCTGGGTTGATGGCTTGGGGGGGATGTGGTGACGGGAAGTCCAATAGGCTGACTTGGCTCAGGCCAGTTTCAGGAACTCCTGCAGTGTGTTTTGTTCCACAGCCTCCACGAAGAGCTCATAGTCCTGGGGGAGGGGATGAGAGGTGGTCACCTGAGTGCTGGTGCTTTGTCTCAGGTCTGACTCTAGCTGGCATCCTCCTACAACACTCCTCCACCCCCAGCCCCCGGGCCATACCCCACAGTACTGGTCCCCGTTGACAATCTGGGGTGGGGTAGCCTTGGGGTTGCCCGCCAGGGCTCGCATCTCATCCCGCAGGGCGTTGTCCTGGGAGATGTCCACTAGCTGGTACTGGATGCGCTTCCCATCCAGGATGCGGGTCACCTCGCTCTGCTGGGACTTGATCTGGGTGCAGAGGGCAGGCAGGGGTTAGTGAGCAAACTGGAGAGTTTATGAGGGGAACTCTGGACAGAGAGAAAGGGCTTGTGGCCAGGAGCTTCTGTCCCTCTGTCCCCCTCCACACCCTAGGGGAAGCTTCTGGCCACTAGGAGTTGGTAGGATGAGTCAGGCTTGTGGTGGAGCAGAATGAGAGGGATCACCAACCATGGGTAGGGGAGTCAGAATGAAGCGAAGTGAGATAAATGCAGGGTGGGGAGAGCCAGGAGGTCAGTGAGGTGAAGGCAGGGCAGGCCTGGGTGAAGGCTGGTAAGGGGCCACCTCCGCCCCAGGTACACACTCAGTAGAGAAGGGGAAGGGCAAGATAAGGACATGGTCAAGGATCAGCCTGGTAGTGGGGGTGCAGAGGGCCCAGGATGTCCAAAGGGTGTTCAGGATGGGACCGTGGATCCTGCTCCCCACCCAACCCTGGAGGCCATGCCCCGCACCCAGGGCGGGGGCGGGTCCCGGGCACCGGGTCCTGAGGACCCGGACCACCACCAGTGCCCAGCGCGGGCCCAGGGCGTGCACTCACTTCGCGGGAGCCGGTGACCGATGTGCTGTAGACGCGCAGGCCGCTCATGCTGCGGGTAGAACGACGGGCCGACAGGCGGACGGGCGGCGGTGGCAGCAGCTGCAGGGCCTGGAGACGAGGCCGCCGAGCTCGGGAGCGGTTTCCTTCCTGCTCAGCACGCGAGTCACCGCTCTCGGGACCAATGGGCGGTGTGGACAGGCGCGCGGCTGGGGCGGGGCCTACGCGACCCCGCCCCACGCACCGCCGGCCCCCTCTGTTCTCCTCCCCTTCCTTTTGGAGGACCCCAGCCCCACGCAAGACCGCCCGTAAGGCTCACAGTGTGAAGTTAGAGTGCGACCTGATGGCAAGAAAGGCCAGGGAGGGCGGGGGTGAGTGTTTGCCAGAGGCCTCCTCCTCCGCCTCGCCTGGGTTTACTGCACTCAACTACCAATCCCCGGTGCCACGACAACGCTGCTCAGCTCTGGGCTTTTAAAGCTTCGGCTGTTTTCAAACCTAAAGTTCGCCAGCTAGCAAACCTTGCCCCAAGGGGCTCTCCAACACACACATTTCCCCAAGGGCCATCCACACATAGCTAACCCCGCAGGGTAGGAGGCACACCACAGCAGAGACAGCCCCTGCTTAGATTTCCCCCCAAGTTTCCTCTTGGCTCAGATAGGCAGGTTTAGACAGGAATGGTGGTGGCAGGAGACATGGCTACATGCTCAGGGAGCCAGAGGTTGGTATCAAGACTGCTGAGAGTCTGGGCCCTTGTTAAAGATCACAGCTGGGCCTGGGGTGGTCCCAGCCCCACCCCAACTCCATGCTGCAGATGGCACTCCAAAACTTACTGCTGGCAAAATGCAAGGGGTTCAGAAGGAGCAGACTCCAGCAACCGGCCCAACTTCAGACTCAGTTATCTGCCTGGGGTTGGACATGGAGCCCTTCAGAAGCCCTCCCAGGTCCAGGGCTCCGAGCATAGCTCAGGAAGACAACCCTAGCTCCTTGAGGCAAGCACAATGCCCTGCCTTGCTCTGGGGAAACCACTTCCTTACAGCAACCCACAGACAGCAGATTTCCTTCTCAGGGGCTCACTGAAAGTCTTTGCAATGACAAACTTACTCTATGACTCAGGGCAGTTTTGCCCATTAGAAAAGTGGTGTAGGAAAAGATCTTATTTGTCCGCACAGAACAAAAGAGGAGCAGAAGTGGTAGAGAAACAGACATGAGGCTGGACTTGCCGAAGTTCCCTCCTTGCTGCTGTTTGGGGAACTTGGCTAAACACCCAGGTTTTGGCTCCAACCATCCAAACTGAGGGGTGGAGTAAAGATGATGGTGATGGAAGGCAATGGAAAACTGAAGAGTCTGTTAAATTTTTATTTTGTAATCAAAATAGGCAATACAAACCAGTTGACATAACAAGGATTCATATAAATAACTGCTTATAAACTTTATGAGGAAAAATACCCGTGAGCATAGTGGCTGGGCTCCCAATACAGGGTGGAGACCAACCAGGCAGCTCTGTTTTCAGGAGTCAGGAGCCCAGAGGCTGAGAGGACTGGCTGGGTGGGGCTGTTCTGAATGGAAGGGATAAGTCACTCCATAAATAAAACACAGACTTGTAAAAACACTTAAGAGTCTCATTCAGGCCCAGGAGTAAGGTCCAGGATGCTGCCCTGCCAGTCCAAAGCTTAGCAAGAATCTCCCAGTGGCTGACTCTGGGCTCCTGAACTGCTCAGTGCTCCCCACTACCCACACACGGCCCTGGCTTGGCCTGGCTCCAGATCTAGAGGAGATTGGGGGCTGGCCCAACAACCAGATACAAACAATTGTGAGAAGCTCCCTCAACAAGGAGGCAAGAGAAACCAGAAAGCAGAGGGTCCAAAGGCCCCAGAGAAACAAACAACAAAAAACATTGAAAGCTGTATCTTAAAGTTGACCTATACTGGGTACTCTGACCTCTCAAGGAGCCTAGAGCAGGAAAGGGAAAGGACACACAACCCCAAATGCAAGAGAGGCACAAATCAGAAGGCTGATCACTGGCCCCAGCCCTGGGGGAAGGGGGTGAGCAGCTTGACAGTTGCCCTGTGGTATCCTGGGGGAAAATCCTGCCCAAACCCAGAACCATAGAGAAGAAGAGTCTGCACTCAAAGCCCAAGAAGGGAGCTGCCCAGCTGGCCTGAGAACAAAGGAGAAGGGGCCTGTGCTAACCACATGACCAGGACACAGGGCGACTAGAGTAGGGTCTCCTGTAAAGGGCATGGCAGCACATATGAAGAGGTCCTGGTTATAATCCCTTGGCCCCCAAGTGAGTACTTTGCTAATGAACAGATCACCCTGAGGCATCTGTGAGGACAAGAGCCCTGAGGAAGAAGCAGAGGAACTGGGCCTAAGAAAAGCCAGAGCCAACTCAGTTCCCAGGAAGGCTGATACATGGGGCCTGAGAATTCTCAAATGGCCATTGTTACTGGTATTCAGCCATTCCCAGCCCCTCTAAAGAACTCTGGGCATCACCAATACCAAGGTATGGAGAGGGAATGAATGTGGATCCACCCCAAAGGATGGAGAAGGGAGGTGAGCAGCCTGTTTGCCTGTGACGTCAGCCTGTGGCTAGGAATAGTCTGTGAGGACTTACCAGTTCACCTGCAAAAGTTAATTAGTAACTCACCCTCAAAGGGTGAATCAGGATGACAGGAGAAATGCAATCCAACAAAGCAAAGCCAGTGCAGGGCAGGACAAACAAAATTCTCTAATCAGCCCTTGGCCCTAGATGCAGGCTTGTACCTCCCCTCCACCCCTTCTCTCTGGGAATAGCAGCAGATAGGAGGCAAGAGATTGTCAGGGCAGGACCTGCTAGACCAGGCTTTCAACAGACCAGATTCTCCCTAGGGGAATACAGCCTGTCCCACCCCCAGCATTCCTCACTGTGTGACACAGTTTTCTCCCATGTCCTGGGCGTATCTGTCTGACATGATGGTCCTTAAGTCCTCAATGTCACGGCGTAGCTGTTGAACCTCTTCTAGTTTCCTCCTGATCACATCTGGCTTCTGCAAATCTAGGTGGGTCCCTGGGTGCTGTGCAGCTAGGGGAGGAGAGCATTTAGAGAGAATATTATTAATAAGTCAGTCAGGAGATGCTTTTATGTGGAGGGGGCAGTATGAACAGGCAGTACTCTGAGGTCCAGGGTCTTAGAACACGGCACTCTTTAAAAAACAGCTAGGGATAATGGGGTGAAAGCTTGCTTCCTAGTAGCCACTTTTTCTTTGTCTTGCATCCAGGTACCCCAAAAGGATGTCTGTTTCCAAAACAGATTTACCCAATGGCTACTCCGCAAAACACATAAACTCCCAGAGGGTGGTGACCAGGCCCATGGAGCCTGGTTCACACATTGCCATAAGGATAGGAAAGGTGGATAGGAGTGAGAGCAGAATGAAAGCTACTCTTTCCTGTATCCCAGACTGGCCTAAGGACTCACAGTGAATGCCCAGGAGCAGGGAGAGATTGGGGTCACGGCCCTGGGCCCTCTGGGTCACAATGCTACAGACAGCCTGCAGATCTTGAAGACAACTGGCCAATTCCTGGTGCAGCTCAAATGCCAGCTGGGCTGTGTCTGATGAAGATGGGGACCCTGGTTGGGCCTGCCGCAGGTGTTCTTGAAGTGTGAGATTCTTTTCAATCAGGTCCTGGTTCTGTACTGAAAGCTGAGCAGATAGACAGGTGAACACATTAACCCAGGCCCAGGGAAAAGGGAAATACCTGTCCATGAATGTGGATATATGTATGTATGTGTGTGGATGAGAAACTATGAGTCAAAGGCCATGTCCCCACCTCCTCCCCACCTCTACCCAACAGGCTATGCACTTCCCCCTTCCTCCCCAGTATCAGCCCTAGTTTCTCCTGCAGATAGGTTGGGCCCACAGGGCTGCAGCATTGGAGAGGAAACTGCTCCCTAGCAGACTGAGTCATCAGCCTCCAGGTTTCTGTTCAGGAACCAGAAGGTACTCCTAACCCTCGGAACTCTCTGAAGCCAATCCCTCAGCCAACTCTGTTAGCCAGGCTATTAGAGAAGGCTTAACGTGAAATCTGAGGAGACACTGGTTTCAATCTCTCCCTGCCACCCTGACAAAAGTGGCCACCAGCCAGCCTGATCAGAGTGTGTCAGAGGAATAAAGGGGGCAAGAAAGATAATATGACATGGAGGGAGGGTATAGTTCAGTGGTAGAGTACATGCTTAGAATGCACAAGGTCCTGGGTTCAATACCCAGTACCTCCATTAAAAAAAAACTAAAATAAATGAATAAACCCAATTACCTCCCATCTCAAAACAAAACAAAACAAAACAAAGACAACACGACAGCTAGCGGCCACTGTGTGGGTGGGCTGGAGAAGCTGGGGACCTGGAGGACACAGTGCTGGAATGTGTTCTGCCTTTTCAGATCTTCACCTCAGTAGAGTCAGGCTTCACTACATAAACCAGCTATTAATGTGTATCTGTGTCTTTTTCCCTCCCTTTCCCAGAACAACTTAATGCACTCTCCTTCCCTTCCTACCTCTACTCTGTTTTAAAGACACTGAATAGAGTTCCTCCTCCAGTCCCAGCCCTTCACCCACACTGGGCCACGTGACAATCTTAGCTCTGGGAGACCCCTTCCTGGGCACTTGTCCAGTGAACTTGGCTGCCCCCTGCTGACAGCTGTTTACTCCATGAGGATCACCAAACCTTCAGTCTTCTTGAACCCTTCATCCCCAACCAACCCCACAAACCTGTGGCTGCAGGAAGACAAAATAAGAGAATGGTTTTCTATATCCAAAAAGCCCTCCTGGGTAATTACGGCCACTCAAAGACAGGATTACAACCTTTAATATAAAGGATGATGCAATGTATCTTCTTACTCCTCTGTCAAAGAAAGCTTAGCAGGGACCTCTCAAACATGGGAACTCTTGTGGGAGGAGGGCTGGGAGGATACATAGAGAAATCAGGTTTGTAAAGGCAGTACCAAGAGGCCTCACTGATGCTGCTCACCTCTTTCACAGCTGTACGCAGCTGCTGCAGGGCTGTCTCCCTCCGTTGGGCCTCTTCTTTCAGGGCCTGGCTTGTTCCTTCTTCCTGAGCTACTTCTTGCTCTAAGCTCTGAATTCCAGATTAAGGAGAGTGAAAGAACACATCAGGGGTAACAAGTCTGTTTCAGACCATACTGTCTCTGGTCTGGACTCTATAGTAAAGCTTCACCCCGCCCATGCACTATTGCTAAGAGATTATTTTAGAACAGCCCTGATCTGTGACTTCCCTCCAAAACCTTCCTCTAGCCACTGACCATGTACCAATAAAGGCCAGGTCCTCAGCAGGGCATTCCAGGACAGTCTGACCCTTACCTACTTTTCGATCCATATCTCTTTTTATCCCTCCACATAGCCTCCACTCCAGCCACACCAAGTGACTGACTGGCTTTCATCCCCAAAGATTCCAGCTCCAGTGCTGTTGTTCACTTCTCTTCCCCTTTGCCCAGACTGCTCCTCTGATCTGTCACCCAGGAAACCTCCTAGGCCCACCTGAGCCTTTCTCAATCTGCAAATCGGATCCAATTAATCCCAACCTTGCCCTACCTCCATGATGGCTCATGAGTACATTCATTGGCTGTGCATATGGTTCCTCCCCTCCACTAGACCATAACTTTACTGAGGGCAAGGAACATCCAATTGAGTTCAATTATTTATTGAGCACTTACTATTGACAGGCACTGGGATACTGAAAAGAATACCAAACAGTCTCTATCTTTGAGGAGCTCATAGCCAAATGCCCTTGACAATACTGTATATGAAATGCTTCTGACAGAGATGAGAAGGGGTAGGAGAGCACTCTCACAGCACCTATCTAGTTATAATGTGTATCTGTGTATATGTGTGTTTGTGTGTAGGGGTAGTCAGGGTCAGGGGAGGGAGGTATTTATATCTGTTATCTTCTGCATCTCATTCTATTCATTCTAATTCCTCCCCACCTCCACCCCTGCATTTGGAAACTGATTTGAACAACTAAAGTATAAATAATATTTCTGAATTTTTCTATTTTGTATTAATATAAAACTTTACAGCCAAGGAGAACATCTCGCCACCACGAAATACCCATCACCACTTTGAATCCACCTAATTCCACCAAGTTCACCTGACATTTTAATTTGTTTGAGACGTCTCATCATGAGTAAGCGTACCATTTAAAATGCTGAGGGGGGGGTGTTTAGCTCAGTGGTAGGGTGCGTACTTAGTATGCATGAGATCCTGGGTTCAATCCCCAGTACCTCTAATGATGATGATGATGATGACGACAATAATAACAATAACAATAATAATAATAATTAAAAAAAAAAACTTAATCCCTCCAAAAAAAAATATTGTGGAACCTCAGGGTTCCAGGAAGGATACTTTGAGATCCATTAAAAACTCTACTAAAATCCTGGGATTTTGAATGGATATAAACACTCACTAGGCTTGACTATCTCCTTACAAGACTTGAAATACATGAGCTAAACAAACCCACATAGTGGCAAAGGTAGGACTGCAGCTTTCAGTTGTTCCTCGGAGTGAGTGCATCTCACCCATTTTGGTATGAAAACCTCTTTTAGGGTCTAAAGAGAACCTGAGTGAACCTGGTGTACTTAGGATTTCTTGGAGAACCCAATTAAGGACACTCCCACTCTGGCCCAAAATAGAAACCAGTTGTCTGATTTTTCCTTATTCTTCAACCCCCTACATTCTGTCAGTCACTGATTCCTCTCAATTTTACCTCCTAAAATTCATTGAAATCTGTCCCTTCACATCTCCTCCTTGCTATGCTGCCTTATGCATCATCCTTCATCATCTTTTGCTAGGATTTCTGCAACAGTCCACTGGCCTCTAGCCTTGCCTCTCTCCAAGTGCCAATCATCTTCCACACTCAAGCCTGAGTTGTAAACCTGACCACATCACACCCTGACTAAATGTCGATTCCTATCACCTACCTAAAAAATACAAGCTAACTTAGTAGGATAGACAGACCCCTCCCATAGCCCAGTTCTCATTCATCTTACTTACTTCAACAATACCAAACTGCTTGCAGCTTCACACGCAAACCCTGCTGTTTCATGCCTTCATGTACCTACCATGCTGTTCCTTCTATCAGGAATTCCAATACCATCCTATCCCACTCCTCTTCTTTGCCTGGCTAACTCCTCCTCGTCCTTCAAGGTTCATGATCTCCAGAAACGCTTCCTTGGCCTCCCCACTTCCACTGACCCTTCTATGCTCCCCCAGGGTAATATGGACATTGCTCTCTCAGTACTGTGCTGAAACCTCTTCCCAAAAAGACTGTAGGCTAAAAGCACTGATTGGGTCTCATTCTTGTACACCTAACACCAAGCAAACTGCATGGCATAGAATAAAGTGTTAGTTGAATTTCAGAGATTCCACCATTAAATCCTGCCCACCATGTCCCAAGGACTCCAGCTCACCTGTACTTGTGAATGCAACTGGTCAATCTTCTGCTGTTGCTTCTCCACAATCTGAAAGGCAAAGTTATGGAAGGCTGTAAGCACATGCTGACAGTGAGGTCAGAGGGCAAGAGGCTACACTAGGATCTGTGGTCTGGCTATTAGGCTACAGCCGGTCAATAGTGAGAACAGGGTGAAGACAAGTTAGCTCTACCTACAGACATATAACCCAGACTCTATCCTGATTAACTAGTTTCACATTCGTGTGCTCCAGCCACAAACAGGTTTAAACAAAGAGAAATCTATGACGACCATGGGGAAGTGGGGTGGAGAGACACTCCCACCCTGATGACTGTAGGACAGTGGAATCAATTTCATATAAAGCCAGTGTACATTCTGGTTCTCTGATAAAGGACATGGCTAAAAATTAATGAAGCCTGCCCTATCCAAGGCTATGAAAGTTATCATTACTTATAGTTTTGGTCACACTGACTATCCAAGAAGAGAGCTAAACAGGCCCAGTTTCCTGTCCTTTGAGACCTCAGGTTTCCTCCGAACCATTTCTGAGTCTTTTTTGCTGACTTTCAATCTCACTGGCAGGCCCAGGGTTCCTTCTTCTCTGCTGAGAAGGGCCATCTCTCTGGTTAGAACTCTGCCCAATGCAAGAGATCCTGTATAGGGCCTGAGCCATGAATGAAGTGCACCAACCTTTAGTGCACAACTTTGGAGCATCAAGTCTGGATGTTCATGTCCTCCCTAACTTTGCTTGCCTATCATAAGGATGAACATCTAAAATGGAAATTTATTATGCAGAGGCAACTTCTTGGAAAATAGAGAAAAGCTCTGGGTAGCAGATCCTAGGTGGCTCATGGTTCCTTACCAATACACAATCTTTTCTTTCGTCTAAGCCTACCCCCTGTTACAGCCTGGACATCCTCAGTCACCTTCCGAAGGGAATCACATTCCTTCTGCCAGGATTCCATTTCCACTTTGGGATCTTCTCTCTGTTGAGCTGGGCCTTCTCCACTGGCATCCTCCACACACTGCTTATCTTGCAGGCTGAAAGATAGTGATCTCTTAAGAACTCTAAAGTAAGAGAGATGTGGCTTTGACTCCTGATTCTGCTATTTATTTTATGTTTTGAGGCAAGAGACTCAGGCCCTTCCAAGCCATAGTGGGGGATAATGTCTCAGGTCTGTCTGTTGTAATGGAGGGAGTGCCACACAGAAGCTGCTTGCTCAGTCTAGGTTAGTTCCCTTCCCTAACAGCCAGCATTCATATGATGTGTCACCAATTCTCTACCCGCCCAAGGCTTTTATTCTTTGTTTTGATATTTAAAAATAAACATTCATCACATGTATTTAAATTATAAAAAGTCATACATCTACATTGCAGAAATTTTGAAAAATGCCAAAAAAATATTTTTCTTTGCAGTCTGGTGCAGAGCCAACTTTGTCCCCTATCCTTGCTTCCGCTTCCAACAAGTCTGATCCCATGAATCCCCACAATCACTTTCATCATGGCCCATCTGCTGAGATAAACAACAGGGTCACTATGGTTGAATATGGGATGAGAAATCCAATCCATCCCATTAGAAACTGGATTTGGTCCAAGAGGCTGTTGAAACATAGCCACCACATTTTCAGGAACTGCTATTAATATGGAGGAGGATCTCAAGACACCCTGAGAGTAATTATGGCATCTTGTTTTGTTCTCAGAACCTGCTGTGGCAATTGAGAGCAATCCCTAAGGCTAAAGAGAAACAGATGCTCCTGGTAGTCTTTATCTTATAAGGTTCAAAATGTGGATAACCTCAGTACTCAGCACTAGGATCTACTTTTGCAAATATACAGATACTCATTTTCCAGTTTATAAAGTACTCCTGTCCATTCAACACATATATATTCAAGGATTATTATCCAGTATTACTATGCCAGGCACTGGGTTGGATCCTTCCAAAGGATACAGGGACAAACCCCACTGCACCTCCCACATTCTATGTCAAAGACATATCCTTGCCCATAAGCAGCTTTCCTATTACTTATAATTCAAAGAAAATGAAGCTCAGAGAAGTAAAGGGATTTGTCTAAAGTCACACAGGTAGTGAGTGGGGAGCCAGAATCAGAACCTAGCTCTCCACTTCTTTCCTCACCCCCACAGGAGTATTCACCTATGTCTAGTAGAGAATTCTGCTTCCCTCTGTCTGAGGCTTTCCAGTTGAACCTCCTTCTCTCTGCAGGCTGCCTGGGTCTCCTCCAGCAAACTCTCCAGCTCAGTCACTCTCTCCTGCAGCTCTGTGCTCTTCAACTCAGAATCCTTAAGCTGAAAGACAGGATTCCATGCTTAGGTCAACAAGCCAAGGAAGATTCTGTCTGAGTATCTTAAAAAATTTGTGACGTGAGTCTGGACATGACTCCTTTGGGACTTTCCTTTCAGGAAGCCACAGGGTAACTGCATGTAGCAGAGGCTGAACAGTCCCCCTGCTTGGCCACTCCCTGCTTGCCCCACATTGCTGCTACCTGCTGGCTCTGCTTCTGATGGTCTTCCAGGGTGGGCAGGTCAGCCAGGTAGCGCTCCAAGGTCTCAATACGTTGCTGCTTCTCCCGGTTCTGCTCTGATTCCTTTTGACATTTCTTTTTCAAATTATTAATATGCTTATCACGACCCTTGACCTAGGAAAAGAAACGTCAAGAATCTTGTCTCCACTGACTCATCTACGACCTTGAACATCAACTTTTTTCCAAGTGACCACTGTCTTTGCCCTTAGAGCTGTATATGTTTTCTACTACAATGAAGGCAGGAATCTGATCAAATTTTGCCATTTGAGATTAGGGCATAAACTACAGAGTTAACATATAAGAACTTTCCAATCAAGGGCAAGGGAGAAAAGCTCCTTGGGAGGTTTTTAAAAATTGGTAGCTCTACTGTATAATAAAGAACTTGTCTCGTCTTTGTCCCAGGTCTCTGAGAGGTAACTTCTAAACTCTTAGCGCCTTCTGAAACAGCCTCTACTCTATGTAGTATGTATCTCTCTAAATAAATCTACCCTTACTCAAAAAAACCAAAAACCAAAACAAACAAAAAACCTCATAGAATTTCCCAAGTAATAGAAAAGGAGGGTCTTTGTTATCCACAGTGGGCCCAAGCCCACCATAAATGCATTCATGCTAATGAGATGACTCAGAATGGGGGCTGGTCACTATAAAGACCAATAGAGTTGAGCCCAACTTCCTGTGAGGAAGGGGAAAGGACTGGAGATTGAGGTCAATCATGCCTACATAATAAAATCCAATTAAAAAACTCTGGACACTGAAGCTCAGTGGAGCTTCCTGGTTGGAAGTGATGTGGATGTGATAGGAGGGTGACAGGCCCTGATTCCATGGGGGAAAAGGTATAGAAGCCCTGCTTTCAGGACTTTCCCAGATCCTGTCCTATTTATCTTTTCACTTGGCTTTTCCTGGTTTGTATCTTTATAATAAAACTGTAATCCTAAATATAGCACTTTGCTGGGTTCTGAGTTATTCAGGTGAATTATTGAACCTGGTTGGTCATAAGTATAGGAGGCCTGGGGAACCCAAAATATGCAGCTGGCATCTGAAGTTAAGCATTTTTTAGGGGGACCATGCTCTTAAACCTGTGGAGTCTGATGCTAACTCTAGGTGGTTAACTAGTTCTGCATCAGAACTGAATTGCAACAGTATATATAACTTCCTTGTAGACATACAACCAGTCTGGTCTGTTCTGGTGAGATAGGTAATGCATTCTTCCATAAACACCACATATAATGTAAAGCTAAGCAATCATCTAGAAGGGCTAATGAGACTGTAGACTCCTTGAGAGGAGGGGCTGGGTCCATCTTGCTTATTATCATATACCCAATACATAGCTCAATGCTTGGCACTGAGCAGAGAATCAATCAAGATTTGATGAATGGAAATTTTCATATTATAGCTTTTTATTTGACTTATGAAAAAGGAAGCTGAAGGAAGTAAGAGAAAGCAGAGAAAAGATAAGGCAGATCTATTTACTTGTGCCAAAGACACACAGACCTGATTTAATCCAAAGGTAACAAAGAACTAAGAGAGATCCTTGAAAATCAGTCAAAAGCTTTACCCCAGGTACAATCTGTACTCTTCAAGTTCCATGTGATTCTCCAGTGATTCTCACACTTTAACAAGCATCACAGTCACCTGGGAATCTTACTGAAAATGCTGGTAACCAACTTTGAACTAAAAAAGTGGTGGACTGGCCAGAGATGTTTATCTTCTCTCCTTTCGAAAACATCTCTAAAACCTATGATAGGAGGGAAATGAAGCACTAATACATAAAAGTCAACAGAGGAAGAGACAAAAGTATACAGGAGATTTCAACATATTTTCAGAAGGTAAAAGTGGGTGGGTGGGGGGGCATAAATGACTTGGAGCAGAGGAATTATAATCTGTAGTGGGTGTTACAGACAATTTGGAAAACAATGTGCCCTTCACAACCTGCAAGAACCTCTGTACTCGAAGCACCAGGTACCTGAGGCAGGTAGGTATTAGCTATAGACTTAAAAAATAGGGGGTTCACTGGAAGTCTATATTCAGGTTAGCTGGATACCATTCTCACCCTAGGTTTCCCTAACAGGAGACTGGAGATTTAGTATCTGGTTAAATCAAATGAGAGAGTCCAGTCAGGAATATCAGTCATGGCAGGGAGAGAGAGTGAAGCACTGGGTTGAAAATAAGTAAAAACCTATGTATAGAACTGTGGGGCTCTAAACCTAATCTCCTTCTCAGTGCTGAGAACCCAAAGACCAAAAGCATTCCTGTCCCAAGCCTCCCCCACCAGGCAGCTGAAGATTCTTTTCTAGAGGGAGTGAGATAAGGACATTCAGATACTGAAATTTGAGGGTTCCCAAGTGAAAAGGGCCATGTAAGTCTGGTCATCCTACAGCACCAGGCAATTACCATGAACCCAGAGTTTCCATGCAGCTTTAAAACACTACATTCTTAAATATGAGTACTCATTCGTTGAAGGATCACCAAGCCTCTAACATGAAAGACACCAAAACAAAATAAAAAGGACCTGAAGGAAATAAGAACAACACTATAAGCAGATACAGATATCCCAAAATGTATAATCAATATTTTAAGAGAAAAGATATTGGATCCATGAAACAAATCCAGCAAAAAATACAACATAAAGATACTATTCAGAAATACAGAGGTATATATCAGGAGAAAGAAAAGAATTGAGGACAGACACCTTTGTGGAGTGAGGCTGGGTACAGAACCACTAATTTTTACTATAAACATGTTGGTATTTGATAACATCTTGGTTATTTAACTTAGATACATGTATTATTTTGATTAAAAGTTTCTTTTTTAACAAGCCTCTAAGTCTGTGCTGTACCAGTGGCACCAACATCACCTGGGAGCTTATTAGAAATGCAGGATCTTGGGCCCCCTCCCTTCCCAGAACTACTGAATCTGTTTTACCAAAATCTCCAAATGATTCTTAAGCACATTACAGTTTAAGAAGCACTGCTTTAAAAAAAAAAAAAGAAAAAAAAGAAAGAAACACTGCTTTAGCTGACTTTGATGCAAGTGGTCCAGAACTAAACATTACTAAACCGGTCTCCCAAGAATTAGAACCTGTAAACAGAACCAAAAGATTTAGCTCCTTCTGTGATAACCCATTTCACTCTAAGGCAATTCAAAGAACACTGGTAAAAATGTAAAAACCCCCAAATGGCAGAATGAGGAGAAACCAGACTGAAGGATGTACCACCGGTGTTTAAACATCTTGCAGCAGTATCATCTGGTGACTGCCCAGGCTGGTTTTCCACCCAGGCCAGCTGGTGGCCCATTACAGCCTGGGACAGTGACGGATTGATTATACAGCTTCCCCTGTCTGTGGCAGTTTTGTGAAGATGAAGCAGAAAGAAGGGGTACCATTTCTAATAGACCAGTTCTGCATGAGAAGTCAATGTAGGGTGACTCACCCAATTGGCTCCTCCAGGTTCCAAAAGTAGGGGCCAGAAACAGATTAGGGTTTGGTAGGAGAAGGCTGACTGCCAAATCTGTTGTGAGCTAGAAATCTACCAGCTCCTTAACTCACCCTTTCTTCCTGTTTCTTCCCCTCCTCTGAATGCTTCTGCAATGCCACTTTGAGTGACTCTCTGATGAGCTGGACTTCAACTTCTGAAGCAGAGAGTTTCTTTTCAAGCTCAACCTTTTCTTTGCTCAAGGCTTCTGTCTTCTGTGCAAACTGTGCACGTAAGAAAGTGTTCTCTCGTTGCAATTCCTGCAGGAAGATCCTCAATACATGACTATTCTTTACCCTTACAGTCCCATGTACTTTATTTATCCCTACTACACTTTGTGGTCAAATATAATCCTTCCCTAAGAATTTCTTCAAGTAGTGCTTCTCAAAGTGTGGTCCTAGGACTAACAGCTTCAGCATCACCTAAGAATTTGTCAGAAATGCAAATTATTAAGCCCAATACCCAGGCCCAATGAATCAGAAACTCTGGAGACGGGTCTCAATAATCTGTTTTAACAAGCCTTCCAGGTGATTCTGATGCACACTCACATTTCAGAACCACTGGCTCAAAGCAATAATTAAGTTATAGTATAACGCAGGAACACAGAACAATACATCAGAAGACCTGGGCTCAAGGCCTGGTTCTCCTGCACTCATTCTCTATATAACTTTAAGCAAATTCTTCCTCCTCCTTGGGCTTCAATTTTTTCATCAGTAAATTAGAGGACTGAACAAGATTTTTATCTAACAGCTTTTCTCACTCTATCATTCTGATTCTACAAGATGGAACATTGTCTTAACAGGCCTACTAGGTGGCAAAGCCAACATAGTACTATAATCCACCTAATAACCATCACTCTAAAGCCCAAATAAGAATAAGCTTGCTCAATAAAGCAGGTTTCTTTTAGAGCCAGTAAGAATATGGTTTCTTTCAGTTGCTCCTAGATGTGGAAGAATAAAAGTGAGAATGGCTCAATCTCCTGTTACCTCTGCTTCTCCCTCCATTTGGCCAGGGCTGGTAGATTAAGACTTCTCAGAACATCACTCAGCTCTAGGATTGTACTATGTACCCTGCTCTGCCTTTTCTCCCAAGTATGTCCTGACACCAAGGCACCTAGACATCCACCTGATTCTACCCTCAAGCCTTTTCTGACCCCACAAGGCAGAATTATAATTAGGATGTTTACTCTTTGACGGCAGGGACCCTTTACATTACTTGGTCCATTTTCTAACTCCTGGATACCCAACAGTACCCAACAGGGAAGATACTGACTTATGACAAACGGAATGCCATCCTGGCTGCCAAGGCTTACCTGCAGCCTCAGCAAGCAGACATCCCCAAAGGGGGCAGGGTGGCCCAAAAGAGCACTGTGGACTTGTAGTTCGCTCTCTCGCACTTTCTGCTCCAGCTGAGAGATATGTTTCCTCTGCCTGCACAAGCCAGAACAGAATGAGGTCCAGGGTCCTGACACAAACCTACTTGCAATATGAGCCCCCACTTTCCTTAGAAAGGTACAATCCATACATAGTAAGCAAAGACCTTGGATTCTGGGCAGTGCTGTTTTGCTGAAGGAGGAAGAACAAATGAGAAAACTGACTGAAAGGAAATAAAGAAAGACTAGTTTTAAGAACCAGCTGCCTCCTTTAGGCACTCCCCACAGCCCCTGCAGAGATATGCAACTGGCCTAGCACAACAGTCAGATTCAGGACTAGGCTGCTTATCAACCTAGCTCTATCATGAGGCAAAGCTGGGGGCCTAAACAGAGGGGCTGTGCTGCTCTTGGGGAGACCTCATTAGTGGGAACTGGAAGAGAGGCTGGCACTATGACATGCCTTGCCCACTTACTTGTCAATAAGGAGTTCCTTTTCCTTCAGAAGATGTTCGTTACTGTTCAAGATGCTGATCCACTGTGCTGGCTCTAACGTGGGCAATGAAGGAGCAAAAGCAGCAGGATGGTGGCAGATGGCTCCATTCTGAAGCTGAAAGATGTGCAGGACCAGAGGGGCTTGATCTTGACCTACAGGCACCTGAAAACACCTGAGCAGTACCTAGCTGGGTCTGCAGTCAAGGCTTACTTTGGCTCAGCCTGGGAAAGCTTAGTGTTTATGAAATAATTTTAGCTCTGATGCATGACTGGAAAGAACCTGCCTGGAGTCTTCTGCCAACTGGACACTCCCTGCTCAGAAAGGCTCTAGTTTCTAAGAAAAGGTCAGTTATCTTTCATTATCTGTCAAGAGAAGCAAACCAAGGAGCTAAATGTCCTCACTAACCAGGAAAGGAGAATGTGTCCTGCTTACTTCCTTCCCACTCGTAAGCAGCACAAGGACTTTTTTTAAAAACACAAAAGTGGTAAAGTGGAAAGAACACGTGATCCAAAGATGGTTTTTGAACCCTAGAGCTCTCCCACTTAACCAGCTCTGTGACCCTGGACATTACTTATTCTAAGAACCTGGTAAATTCTATATTTACCTCATCAGAGTGTTATACAAGGATTAAATAAGACTCTGTATGTTAAAATACCTAGTCTAGTGACTTGTACGTAAGTATATACATATACAATCAGTGTTGGTGTCCTAATTTTCCTTTGTAACCCTCTACTTTGGAGAATTTACCTCGTGTTTAATTAGACCACCAACAGATTTGATGGCATTCATAAGACTTCATTTTCTATCTATAAACATCCTCCCTGACAAATGTTTTCTTTAGAGTCAAAACTTATAGGACAAAACTCATACAGTTCTAAGTTCAGAACAGAAGCTGCAAAGTCCAAGGAAAGGGCCTCTACCTGCATTTGCTCCATCTGTAAACGGATCAACTCCAGCTGCTGTCGACAAGTGCTGAGCTCACAAGATCGCTCTCGGGGATGCCAAGGGTCAGGATTCGGCTGCCACACCTGAGAGGGCAGAAGCTTGGAGAGCCCAGGAGCAGGCTGGAGTCCCAAAGGGAGAACCCCACTGCTGCTGGAGTGCGGTCCATTCTGCTCACACACTGCCCCACTGCCTGGTGCCTTCTTGGTCTCAGGCAACACTTTGTATAGCTCCTTATTTGTGTCAGTTCTTGGGTTGTGGAAGTAGACTTGGTAGTGGGGATCTGAATAAAGTGTCTCCATCATTGCTGACTGATTGAGGGTGGATTCCATATTGGGAATATCAAACTTCCTCACCTCTTCTCTTTCATGGCCCACTGCTGGAAACCAGGACTGCTCAACTCCATTTTCTCCGGCAGCACCACAAAGATACATGAAATCTCTAGACAGGCCTGGAGAACGTTTCATTGCACCGAGGTCTCCATTTCTTGTCATCCCCACACTTTCAGCCAACCCTGACAAAGGAAGTTTGGAAGAAGAGGGTCCAGCAGAAGAATTTGGCTTGGCAGGAGAGGTCCCCAAAGTAGAAGGCATCACATGGGCTGTTGGAATGGTTACGTGGCTTTTGATGGGCTGGAAAGAAGGGCTGCTACTTGAGCTGCAAAAATCTGTGGAGAGAATAGTTTTCCATAAGTCAAAACTGAAGCAGCAAGTTTTCTTGAGTTTGGCTGTATGCCGGACATTCTCTGCCTGTCCTGAGACCAGGCAGAGAGGGCACTGTCGTCACAAGTATCAGACAGAAAAACACGGCAGCCTAACTGGGAGACGTGTGTTCTAAGATCTCAAATGCCATTTACAAGGCAAACCAACAAAAGACAATACTGGCTTCACTTTTAACCTACACTGTCCTTTGTATTTGAATAAAAAATCTTGCCAGTCAACAAAGCTAAAAACTGAACTTTAAAAAAAAATCACTTACTTAAGGGAAATGGATTAGGTCCTACTCTTCTAAGAGCTGGGCAACTCTAAGCTATAATCCAGTCTAATAAAAATGTCCTTTCCAAGGGCTGCCAGAATCCTCTGTGACCACCAAAAGCTCCCCAATGACTCTTAACTATCCGAAGAATAAGGCGAACTGGATGGTGCTGCTCTGTATCCAGGGCAGGGAGCACAGCTCTGAATCAGGATTCTGTTCTCTCTCCCACACACCAGATTTGACTGCCGGGATATGTGAAGTTATTCTTAGTAACTCTCAGGTTTCACTCTAGCACAGTGAGCAGTCTCAAGTGGGTAAACACTGAAATCCTCTATTTTTACATTTTGCCTTTTACTTTTGCCTTTCGGTTGTATACAACTGTGGTTTTTTCACTTTTCCTTTAGACTAGATTTATGTTTCCTTTAGCTCCTGCCTAGTCTTGGGAGACAACTCTCTGATTAGCCCACAGAAGGTTCACATTTCTACATATTTATAACTTTCAAAGTGCTACTCTATAAAGAGGACTACAAGGTCACAGTATACCGTGGGGCAGTGGGCTGCAAGCAAACAACAAGACAGGAATATGAGGAAACATACCTGTTACCTTCAGCAGGCAGAAAACTGACTAAAGGGAACAAGGAATATAAATGTCTTCCTTTTTCAACTATGTCCAGTATTTTTTCCAAACCAAACACATCTACCATGGAGAAGGGCAGACCTCAATTTGTTTCATTTTTTATTTTTCACCAACTAACACAGAACACTCGGCTAATGGGGACAGACACTAAACTTTCCCAGAACTATATGAGTATAATCAGTTATCTTCTCACATGGGTCTGTAAGCAGCTCTTTAAAAACATGGGCAAGCCAAATTATCCCTTATAATATATGCAAAGTGTTTAATTTCCTCTACTCGGATGATCTTGGAGATATATAAAAGGCCATACTAAAAACAAACAACAAACAAAACCACTAGTGATTTTTGATAACATGCATCAGCTTCTCAACACCAAGAAAGGACATTTCAGAGTCAAAGAACATCATTTTTGATGTCCCAAAATGTAAATACAGAACTAGCCAACAGAGTTGTTAAGATAGACTGATGGTAATGAAGACTTCTAAGACTATAAACTCCCTACTTGAAATCTTCCATAATGACACCGTAATATTGGCTTTCACCAAGGGTCCACATTCCCAAAATATAATTATGGAACAGAGGATAGTAAGACTGTGGTATAGAAGGGCTACTGTGATGAATTTAGCAGCACTTTCCATTCTCCAACCATAGCACCACTTTCTCAGGACTCAATAAATTCAGTTTTGATTCCATAATCCCCAAAGCAGTATTGCCAAAATCAAAGCCAGGAAGAAAGGTACCAACTGCCCAAGAGAACATGGTTTTTCTAATTTTCTACTGAGTGTGATTGGATGATAGAATAAAGTGAAGTCTTTGTCAACATTTGTCACTTTTCTATTGTGTTTATCTATTTATATTAAGAAAACTGCATCATTCTGACAAACTGCTATAAAATGTCAAGTTACATTACACTTTAAGTCTGGTTTGTGTTTTAGAACATTTTGAAACAAAAGAGCAACACACATTTTCAAAAGGGCCATTATCTTCTACTTTTCAAAGGCTTTCCGAATTTATTGTACAGGATATGTGATTTTTATCTAGAGAAGTTTACAATTCCCAAAATCATTAGGTTTTTGGCACTTCAAGGATATATTTCTAAATCTCTCCTCTCCTCAACCACACGCCCTCCTCTCCAACCTCCACCCTCACTCCCAAAAGCAACTTATTCTTTCTAGCTACCCTCCTTTCTTTGTAAGGGATAGATTAAGCTATTGTGAATTGTGGTCACTTCTGCCTACATATTTTACTGGCTTATGGAAGTATGATAGTCTGAATTAAGCCAGTGACTGTTTCAGTCTTCAGCAAAAAGCCGAAAGCCTTCTGAACTCTCCAGTACCCATCTCTATCTTGTCCCTTGAGAATACTAGTGAAGGATGGAATCAAAAGCCTGTTCAATTTAAAGATGCAACTATGGACTATATTTTATACCAGTCGTATGTGTTCTTGTCTGCTGGGCTCCAAAGAAACCAAGTTAGATTCATAAATAAGACTAAGACCATGGTATATAACAAACATAGCAGAAAAGACACCTTAGATTCTTTTTAAAAAAACTTACAGACCAATGGCTTTGGCCACTATGTCAAGGCTACAATTTAAAAAGAATGCTATGGAAATATATATATTTCTCCATAGGAATAAAAAGTACACAGAGTCACACACAATCTGTGTAACAATTTGACTGAATGAAATACAGCCAGTCAATTCAACAGGGGGAAAAATCCAGACCATTGTTTGATTTTAAAAAGGCCTATTATTTAGTCAAAATGAAAAAAGTCCCATGACTGCACATGTAGACACAAACTTAACAAGTCACAACTACACTGACAGTAACACTTTTGATTACACAAGTGATGGAAAGAACACTACAGTTCGGAGACCTGACTCTGGTTAGTTGTATGACATGAGGCAAGTTACTTAACCCCTTGGGGAATTTTTGTAACTCACCTGCAAAAAGGAACTAGATTAAGTGATTTTTAAAGTCTTAGCTACCTTGAAATCTAAGATTCAATTCTACTCAATATTTACTGAACATTGTGCCCATAAACACACAGCTATTAAAGTATTAAAATTCAATGCCAGGTGTCTGAGTCAGTACTAGTAGTACTAGTAGTTGCTTTGTTTTGTTCCTTTTCATTCTTCTATTTTTTCCAAACATTTCTATTCTTTTTTTAAACAGCTTTCCTGAGATATAATTCCTATACCATACAATTTTTACCCACTCAAAATGTACAATTTAATGGTTTTTAGTATATTCACAGAGTTGTGTAACCATCAATACAATCAATTTTAGAACATTTTCATCATCTCCAAAAGAAACCATTTAACCCTTTAGTAGTCATGCTCTATATCCTCTTACTTCCCTAGTCTTAGGCAAACACCAAATCTACTTTCTGTCTCTATACAGATCGGCCTATTTTGGACATTTCATACAAGTGAAGTCATATAATATATATGTGTGGTCTTTTGTGCCTGGCTTTTTTTACTTAGCATAAAATTTTTTTAAGGTTTTATATTTTATTTTTTTAGTTTTTTTTAAACATTTTTTATTGAGTTATAGTCATTTTACAATGTTGTGTCAAATTCCAGCATAGAGCACAATTTTTCAGTTATACATAAACATACATATATTCACTGCCACATTTTTTTTCAATGTGAGCTACCATAAGATCTTGTATATATTTCCCTGTGCTTTACAGTATAATCTTGTTTATCTATTCTACATTTTGAAATCCCAGTCTGTCCCTTCCCACCCCCTGCCCCCTTGGTAACCACAAGTTTGTATTCTATGTCTATGAGTCTGTTTCTGTTTTGTATTTATGTTCTTTTTTTTTTTCTTTTTTTAGATTCCACATATGAGCGATCTCATATGATATTTTTCTTTCTCTTTCTGGCTTACTTCACTTAGAATAACATTCTCCAGGAACATCCATGTTGCTGCAAGTGGTGTTATGTTGTTGGTTTTTATGGCTGAATAGTATTCCATTGTATAAATATACCACATCTTCTTTATCCAGTCATCTGTCGATGGACATTTAGGCTGTTTCCATGTCTTGGCTATTGTAAATAGTGCTGCTATGAACATTGGGGTGCAGGTGTCTTTTTGAAGTGGGTTCCTTCTGGATAGATGCCCAGGAGCAGGATTACTGGGTCATGTGATAAGTCTATTCCTAGTATTTTGAGGAACCTCCGTACTGTTTTCCACAGTGGCTGCACTAACCTGCATTCCCACCAGCAGTGTAGGAGGGTTCCCTTTTCTCCACAGCCTCTCCAGCATCTGTCGTTTGTGGACTTTTGAATGATGGTCATTCTGACTGCTGTGAGGTGATACCTCATTGTAGTTTTGATTTGCATTTCTCTGATAATTAGCGATATAGAACATTTTTTCATGTGCCTATTGATCATTTGTATTTCTTCCTTGGAGAATTGCTTGTTTAGGTCTTCTGCCCATTTTTGGATTGGGTTGTTTATTTTTTTCTTATTAAGTCATACGAGCTGCTTATATATTCCAGAGATCAAGCCTTTGTTGGTTTCATTTGCAAAAATTTTCTCCCATTCTGTAGGTTGTCATTTTGTTTTATTTATGGTTTCCTTTGCAGAAGCTTGTAAGTTTAATTATGTCCCATTTGTTTATTCTTGCTTTTATTTCTATTGCTTGAGTAGACTGTTCTAGGAGAACATTTTTGAGATGCATGTCAGATAATGTTTTGCCTATATTTTCTTCTGGGAGGTTTATTGTATCTTGTCTTATGTTTAAGTCTTTGATCCATTTTGAGTTTATTTTTGTGTATGGTATAAGGGAGTGTTCTAGCTTCACTGATTTACATGCTGCTGTCCAGTTTTCCCAACACCATTTGCTGAAAAGACTGTCTTTATTCCACTGTATATTCTTGCCTCCTTTGTCGAAGATTAGTTGACCAAAAGTTTGTGGGTTCATTTCTGGGCTCTTTATTCTGTTCCATTGGTCCATATGTCTGTTTTTATACCAATACCATGCTGTTTTGATTACTGTAGCTCTATAGTATTGTCTGAAGTCTGGGAGAGTTATTACTCCAGCCTCTTTCTTTTTCTTCAGTAATGCTTTGGCAATTCTAGCTCTTTTGTGATTCCATATAAATTTTATTTGTTCTAGTTCTGTGAAATATGTACTGGGTAATTTGATAGGGATTGCATTAAATCAGTAGATTGCCTTGGGCAGTGTGACCATTTTAACAATATTCATTCTTCCAATCCAGGAGCATGGGTTATCTTTCCTTTTTTTAAAGTCTTCTTTAATTTCCTTAATCTGTTTTATAGTTTTCCATGTATAAGTCTTTCACCTCCTTGGTTAGATTTATTCCTAGGTATTTTATTACTTTGGGTGCTATTTTAAAGGGGATTGTTTCTTTACTTTCTTTTTCTGTTGATTCATCGTTAGTGTAAAGAAATGCAACTGATTTTTGAACATTAATCTTGTAACCTGTTACCTTGCTGAATTCTTCAATTATTTCTAGTAGTTTTTGTGTGGACCTTTTAGGGTTTTCTAAATATAGTATCAAGTCATCTGCATATAGTGACACTTTTACCTCTTCTTTTCCAATTTGGATCCCTTTTATTTCTCTCTTGCCTGATTGCTGTGGCTAGGACTTCCAAGACTATGTTGAATAGGAGTGGTGATAGTGGGCAGCCTTGTCCTGTCCCAGATTTTAGTGGGAAGCTTTTGAGTTTTTCACCGTTGAGTACCATGCTGGCTGTAGATTTGTCATATATAGCTGTTATTATGTTGAGATATGTTCCCTCTATACCCACTTTGGTGACAGTTTTTAATCATAAATGGGTGTTGAATTTCATCAAATGCTTTGCATCTATTGAGATGACCATGTGGTTTTTGTCCTTTCTCTTGTTGATGTGATGTATTACACTGATTGATTTGTGTATGTTGAACCACCCTTGTGTCCCTGGGATGAACCCCACTTGATCATGATGTATAATCTTTTTATGTGCTGTTGGATTCTATTTGCTAATATATTGGTAAGGATTTTTGCATCTATATTCATAAGTGATATTGGTCTGTAATTCTCTTTTTTGGTGGAGTCTTTGCCTGGTTTTGGTATCAGGGTGATGGTGGCTTCACAGAATGAGTTTAGGAGTATTCTCTCCTTTTCAATCTTCTGGAAGAGTTTGAGAAGGACTGGTATGAGTTCTTCTTTGTATATCTGGTAGAATTTCCCAGTGAAGCTATCCAGTCCTGGACTTTTACTTGTAGGGAAGCATAAATGTTTTTAAAGTTCATCCATTTTGTGGGTGTATTAGTACTTCATTTCTTTTTATTGTTGAATAATAGTCTATCATATGGATATACCACATTTTACTCCTCTATTTGTCAACTAATAGACACTGGGTTGTTTCCATTTTTTGGCTATTATGAATAATGCTGCTATAAACATTCATGTACAAGTTTTTGTCTGGATGTATGTTTTCATCATTTTTCTTACATATATATACCTAGAAGTAGATTTGTTGAGTCATAAGGCAACTCCATGTTTAACCTTTTAAGGAACTGCCAAACTGCTTTCCAAAGCTGCAACATTTTACATTCCCACCAGCAATGTATAAAGGTTCCAGTTTCTCTACATTCTCACCAACACTTATTATTTTTGATTATAGCCATCTGAGTGGGTACGGCATCTGATAAAATACCAAGGTAACTAGTTTTGTAACTTTAATCAACTCATTTAATCACTTTGAAATTCAGCTTTCTCATCTACATAATGTAAATAATATATTTCATAGAGTTCTCAAAGGTATTAATAAAAAATGTAGAAAAAATTTAGCACAGTATCCATCATAAAGTATTTGATAAAGAGTAATTATTATCGGTAAGTTTTCTGTTCCTTAGGAATCCACCATCTAAATGAAAAAACAAAAAACAAAAAGCTCTTGTAAAGTACTGCCTGACAGTTATTACTTAATTCAAGTGCAAAAACAAGTGGCAGAAAAAAAACCAAAGATATAAGATTGCAAAAAGGAAGACCAGTAATGGGAGGAATGGATGGGAAAAGTCTTGTCAGACACTTCACTAAATCATGAAAAATAAGAACAGCGTAGCTGGCAGGGGCAAGAAGAGATGGAAACCACACAAAGGAAGGAGCTCAGGTTAAAAAAAAAAAAGTTCTGTGCTTTCATAGCATAGTTAAGACCTGGTGACAGTAAGAAATATATCTGAATGGGTGGATGGGATAGGGCCAGATCACAGAACTGAGGCCTCTGACCTTCATCTTCCAAGTAATAGAAACAATCGAGGATTTACAGGAAAAGGAAACTATGAAATCAGGCTTTAAGAAAGATTAATCTGGCAGGAGAGGGAAAGACTTGAGGCCAAGAAACCTGTTAGAAAGTTGTTTCAGATAAGACAAACAGGAAAAGTTGAGAGGAAGGGAACAGCTGTGAGAAGCACAAGGTAGGAAGAATTGAGCAAACTCCTTGACTGAATGGACTTACTTATATGAATATTCTACGGTTTTTTTGTTTTGCTTTTTTGGGGGAGGTAATTTGATTGATTGATTGATTGATTGATTGATTGATTATTTTATTTAATAGAGGGACTGGGGATAGAACCCAGGTCCTCGTGCATGCTAAGCATGCACTCTACCACTAAACTATACCTTCCCTCCTTATATGAATATTCTGGAAATGACAGTATACTTGGAACACAATTTGAAAATGACAACACATATTGGTAATCATATTATTAGTCCAAACTTACCCTCCGCAATGTCTGAGCACGATGTGCCAATGGCTGTGTCCCCACTGTCAGCTACACTTGAA
Source organism: Camelus ferus (assembly GCF_009834535.1). Classification (NCBI taxonomy): domain Eukaryota; kingdom Metazoa; phylum Chordata; class Mammalia; order Artiodactyla; family Camelidae; genus Camelus; species Camelus ferus. Next base: position 18,211,730 of record NC_045708.1, on the reverse strand, counting down.
CAGCGGCTGAAGCGGCTCCGAAAGGCCTCCGAGATAACCGGGGTCTGCCATTCAGTCCCCAGGGAACTGCCCTTCTGAATCACACTGGAACCTGAAACGTGGAGTTTCCTACGTTTAGTGTGAACCAGCTCATGTAACTCGACAAGACTGTTTATAAAAATTCACTCAAACCTATAAGAGAATAGTGGTACCCCACCCCTTTCTTTCTTCCTGTGCCTATTTCAGCTACTCTGAATTGGTTAATTTTTTTAAAAAATGTTACTTCATTATTTAAAAATTTAACATAGGTTCTGGGGAGTGAACCCAGGACCTTGTGCATACAAGGCATGCGCTCTACCATTGAGCTATAGCCATTCTCTGAATTAGTTAATTTTAAATGGAAATAGCACAAGAGGTGAGAACATTCAAAGACAGAAATAAGACCTACCAAGAATCCAGGGGTACTAGGACAGTAATAGTTGATAGCAACTTCATTCTTTGAAATCTAGAAGCCACAGCACTTTACATGATCTCATTTACATACTTACTAAAAAGTATTATTACCCTTATTTTACAGAGAAAAGATGTGAGATTTGAACCCAGGTTGTTCTGATTCCAATACCCATATTCTTTGCTCTTACAGGGTTTCTCAACAGGCGCTTGTGGCATTCTGGGCATGATGATTCTTCAATGTATAGTCTATATGCTACTGGATGGCTTAGTATCCCTAATCCCCAACCACTAATGCCAATAAAACCCACTACATCACACCATCACTGTGAAAGCTGAAAATACCCCGTATGTTTCCAAATGCTCCACAGGGTAATAGGTATTCCAGTCCCCTCTTGAAAACCATTATCTGACTGAATCATGGTACTCTCATGGGCAGGGTGAATCCAGATCAAGGTGAGTCTTGTAAGTCAATCTGAAGAATTTTAGGGGGCAATGCAAAGAAACTACTAAAATTTCTGAGCAGGTAAAATGAAACAAGACTGAGATAAGATTTATTTGACTTTATTAGTTTGCTGTTTTAGGGCTAGCAGACAGGAAGTGTTCAATAAATACTTGATTTACTAACATACTAGCAAAGACTTAAATTCAAATTATTTTTTTAAAATCATTATAGTTTTTCTAAACTTTACCTGATGATCCATGTAAACAAACAAACAGGTAATGGTAGTTACATATCCATTTAAAGTACCAGAGTTTGAGTTGAAATCAGAAACTATGGTTCTGTAGACTCTATGATCTAGTGGGAAACAAGTGATATCTGAACACTTCAACTTATTCCCTCCCTTCTTCCAAATTTAGTGCTTCTCCCATCTTTTGAACCTACTTTCTTCTATTTCTGCTCCTTTTTTTGGCTACCCTTACTTCTTCTTCCTACTGAAGACAACCTCACTTTCCCTTAAAACTCCTTTTATTCTTTGGGTGTCAATGGACTGCCTTATTTCAAAGAATCTTTACACATGCAGTAATCTGTAACAATCTTTAAAAGGAAACTAGCCAAAAATGAGACCTTCTGATCAGCATAGGACTAGCCAGTATTGCTATACTAAATTAGTAGAATTCTATCCAGAAGCAAAGAAATTTGATCTCTTGGTGAGTCTATATGGCATTATCTCTTTAGTCAGTGTACAATCTGTCAGGTCTTTTGAAATAGTGAAAATCGATTGAGGGCCTCTACTACCATGTTCCTGGCCTCCACTGGAAACCACTCCCTGTTTCTACTACTAATCTTCCATTCTTCACCACTACCACTTTTCTATCTACCCACTCCAAACATCAATTCTAAAAGAGATACATAGTAAAATAAAAATATGTTTTGGTATAGTTATAGAGACTTGTGATTATTTCAAAATTCAAGTTTGAAAGCTGAAATTTTTTTGTGTTATGTCACATGTCCTATTAGCAGCATCCTCATCATATATTAAGACCATTATTAATCTAATGAGAGACTATTGAAAACAAAGCCATCAGAAAAGCAGAGAGTTTGTTAGGAACTGCTACATTCCAAAAACTTGCATTACACACATAATTATCATAAGAAATTGGACAATTCAGCCCTAGACAGTGCGTGGCACATAGCAGATGTTCAATAAATATTTGCTGAACGAATCTTGAATTTATTCAACAAACGCTTGTCAAAGTGCTTACTATATGCAAGGTAATGTGCCAAGGAGAACATAACAAATATCTATTAAATGTCTGCTATGAGGCACGGTGGGATTTTGAAGTTAAATGAAACAGACCTTTAGTTCAATAAAATGTAGCCTTTCTTCATAAATACCCCAGAATTCAAGTTATTTTTCTAAAATGCTACTTCCTATCTGAATATACCATATGTACTTATATTGTCTATTGAGTGTATGTATGCATGTATATGTTTTTCTCTCTATATATAATATATACACATACTTTTAATATATCAACTTAGGATATCTACTGAGCTTTCAAAATCCTGTAAATCCATTCTAGAAATAAATTATTGAGTCTCTAGTGACAATACAAGTCAGACTGCTGGCATCCAAGAAGAATTCCAATCTTTGTGGGCTAGCAGATGACTGACCCACCCACAGGACTTACAAAGACAACACAGAACACAGTAATTTATGCTGTGTTTTTCTGATTTCAAATAGAACTATGTCCCAAAGTCATTTTGTTCCAATCCTTTATGTGTCCTCCCCTCCCAACAAATCACGTGGTCTTTGTTGGAAGCCATGTAAGACCAGAGATAAATAGTTGTTTTCTTGGAAAGACCTATTTTTCCATTCAATGTAGTCCCATGTCATTTTTGTTCTTTTAGTACCAGCATTTCAGTGAATGCCTGTTTGCTCAGTATTTCTCTTACATGACATTTCTGTTATAAAATAAACGAGCAAAGGTCAGAATTTAACCTGGAAAACTTTGACTACTCACCTGGTGAGGTGGCATGAGAGATCCTTTCACTTGGGTATTTCTCCTGCATGGCCATTAACAGTTATTTGAGCCAGCTGTAGAATGAAGGAACCAGTTAGATCTCTCCACTATTTTTTAATTCCCTGTAACTTGTTCCCATTCAATTGAAACTCTCAAAAACACAGAGTATTCAAGTGTTATTCCACATGTTTTACTCCTAAGAATTTTTAAGGCAAAGCAACTCAATACTCCACCCCACTTCTCTTCCTAAAGCAAGAAGAGAAAACCTAGAACCAAAGAGATTCCCAATACCGATCCCATAGGGTCCTAGAATCCCTCCAACTGTTGCAAAAATTAAAAATAGTGTTACTTTTAATTAATAAATAATGCCATGGATCTTCTTACCCAGGGAAACAGGATGAAAGGGTGGGATGGAAATAGAACTAAATAACCAAACCAAGAGTGAAATATTACAGCTTCAACTACAAATAACATAAAATGAATTCCCCAATTCCTCCAGTGATGAAAGCTAGCCATATGATGCACAAAGATGAACAGAATTCTTGGTCATAAGCAGAATCCCAATCCTCAGATGGGAACATGAGGTTTTCTTCTCATTTCCCCATTCCTTAAAACATTTATATTTACTCTAATGGTAGATTCTGAGAATTCAGAAGTCTGATTACTATCTGTGTAAACAAAACCTTTAATTGTAACCAATAATAGCAAATAATAATAATATATATGCACAGCACTTTGAAAAGAAGTACATAGAAGTGGTTCAGAGTACTGACTCTTGATCAGACAGTTTGGGTTTGAAGACTTAACAATTTATTAGCTGTGTAACCTTGGGCAAATTAAATTTCTCAATATCTCTGTGCCTCAGTTCCTTCATATAAAAACAAGGATAAAGATAGGACCTAATTCATTCTAATTCATTTAGAATTAACTTACAACAGTGTCTGACACATATTAAGTGCTTAATTAATAGTTTTATTATACTTGGCAGTTTATATGAATTAAAAAGTGACACAGTATGGTCCCTGGAAGATAAAGTATGAATTTCGCAACTTCGTCTTTTTATTTTTAATTTGTTTTGGGGGGAGGTAATTAGGTTTTTATTTATTTATTTATATGGAGGTACTGAGGATTGAACCCAGGACCCTGTGCATGCTAGGCACACACTCTACCCCTGAGCTATACCCTCCCCTAGAAACTTTGAATTGATAAGAGCCCCAAAAGTTTGGGACAAACCCTATCCACAGAATACAATTCTTAGAGGTGAAATTTAACTCTGGAAAAGAAAAAAAAAGCTATATGGCACTATTTCTCTAATGTGCTTTACTGACCTCTATGGTTTTCTCTTAGTAACAACAACCCAAACCCTCACTGCATCTATAACAGAAATTGTATCATCCCCTAAAATCCCAGATCTCCACATACTGGGTAAGAGAAGCTTTGTTCAGTTAAAACAACAACAACAACAACAACAACACGCTTCCATTTATGGCTAGTATCAGTTGATGTTTTAATGGTAACACAGAAGGATTACCTACCTACTAGTGATATCAAATAGTCAATATCAAAACCCTTTTTTTCACCCCTTTCTTTAAAAAAAAACCAAAATGGAAGGTCTACTGGATTCTGAGACCTTACCAAATTCAGAGAAGCTGAAAATAGAATGACAAAAGAACTCTCAGTTAAACATGGAGTTACCCTATGACTCAGGAATTCCACTCCTAGGTATATATTCAAGAGAAATAAAAACATATGTCAACACAAAATCTTGTACATGAATGTATATAGCAGTATTATTTATAGTAACCAAAAAGCAGAAAGAACTTAAATGTCCATTAGCTGATGGATAAATAAAATGTGGTATAAATGCACAACGGAGTATTATTAGGCAACAAAAAGGAATGAAATACTGATACATGCTACAACATGGAAGAACAATGAAAACATTAGGCTAAGTGAAAGAAGCCAAACACAAAAGGCTACATATTGTATGATTCCATTTATATGAAATGTCCAGAATTGGCAAATCCATACAGACAGTAGATTAGTGGTTCCTAGGGACTAAGAGGAGTGTGGGGAGGGGGGATATGGGGAGTGACTGCTAATGGTATGGGGTTTCTTGCCAGGGTAATCAAAATTTTCTGAGATTACATAGTGATGATGGTTGCCAAGCTTTTGAATATACTAAAACTTCTGAATTGTATACATGTAAAATTGAATTTTATGGTAACGACTTATATCTCAATTAAAAAAAAAACCTCCCACAAGGAGAAAAACAGTACAGAATAAATAACTCTGAATTTCTTCCTACAATTTTCAGAAGTAGATGGGCTACTGGTGGAAATTTTTAGGACCATTTGAAGGAGACAGACTTTGTGAGATAAAAGTGAGAGAAATGAATGTGTAAGAGGAAACACAAATAGCCAGTTACACAGCCAAAAAGGTAAGAACGAACGGAGGCAGACAGAAAAAAAAAAGCACCCAACACTGATAGTTTCTATTTTCAAAGCCCTTTAAATTACAGAACTATTCATTCATTCAACGAATTTAACATATATTCAGTACAAGCATACATCTTTTTACTGCATTCTTTACATCTTGAAGATTTGTGGCAACCCTGCATCAAGCAAGTCTATGGGTGCCATTTTTTCCAACATCATTTGCTCACTTCATGTCTGTGTCACATTTTGGTAATTCTCAAAATATTACAAACTTTTTAAAAATCATTCTTAAATACGTTACGGTGATCTGTGATCAATGATCTTTGATGTTACCATTGTAACTATAGATGTGGTGGAAATAGCAACAGGACTAGAATTAGAAGTGGAGTCTGAAGATGTGACTGAATTGCTGCGATCTCATGATAAAGCTAACAGATAAGGAGTTGCTTCTTGTGGATAAACATAGAAAGTGGTTCCTAGTGAAGATGTTGTCAAGACTGCTGAAATGCCAACAAAGGACTTAGAATATTACATAAACTTAATTGGTAAAGCAGCAGCAGGGTTTGAGGATAGACTCCAATTTTGAAAGAAGTTCCACTGTGGGGAAAATACTATCAAACAGCACTGCATGTTACAGAAAAATCATTCATGAAAGGAAGAGGCAACTGATGCAGCAAACTTCACTGCTATCTTATTTTAAGAAATTGCCACAGCCACCCCAACCTTCAGTCATCAGGAGGATCCCACTAGCAAAAAGATTGGAGGTGCAGATGATGGTTAGCATGTATTAGCAATATTTTTTATTTAAGGCACATATGTTTTAAAAAGACAGAATGCTATTGTATACTTAATAGATTACAGTATAGTGTAAACAAGACTTCAATAAGCACGGGGAAACCAAAAAATTGTGTGGCTCGCTTTTTGCAATATTTAATTTATTGCGGTGGTCTGGAACCCTACCTGCAATATCTCTGAGGTATGCCTGTCCTCACGACCCATCAAGCACTGAGCTAAAGACTCTACAGTATCTTACGTCTACAGTCTTATGTCTAATGCTTACATCAAACCTATGAGATAGTTACTATTATTACTCTCATTTTATGGATGACAAAATAAAGGATTAGAGGTGAAGGCTGTACAGTTAGGAAGAAGTTTCAAAGTCAGGACTGTGCTCTAATATTATAGTATAGTCAGCATTCTGTCTGTGTATGACAGAATAAATAAAGGAAGTTACTAAGGTGCCACAAGTTGTAGTTTCTGCCTCAGACATAGCCAGAGCTGCAAGCTCCAAAGCAGTTAGGAGCAGGGGCAGCTCATATAATTTCTTTACTTTGCCCTTGGTCACCACCCCGGCTCTATTTGCCAAGTTGCTACCCAAGAATTAGATTTTGACTGTTATATTTCTCCCCTTGAAGAATTATAATCTTAGTGTGGAACGCACCTGGCAGTTGTAGAGAGAACCACATCAAGATAGGAGAGGATCTGAAGGGATACACAGACACCTGACACAGACACATTAAGAATCTCACACTATCACATTATTTTCATCGCCTTGATCATTTATTAAACCAGACCTAAAGAAAAAGAAGCCAAATCCTTGCCAAGATGTTGCCTTTACAAAGAACAAGCCTGAGACACACACCACCGCCAGATCACTATAAAACAGACAGGGCCCAAGGGCAAGTAATGAGGCATGGTTATCTTAACTGTCCTTGTACCACTCCTTCCTCCCTAGCACACAGTACTCAATTCCTTAAGTAAAATTACTGAGTGCCTACTATCTGCCTGGCTCTGCGCGACGTGGTGGAAATAGACTGGTGTAAAAGACAAACAGGGTTCTCATCCTCCCGGTTTACTGTGCTGTTAAGTTTAGTGCTGTAATACCCTCTATTACATAAATAAGCTTTAACACACTGAACTTTCCGTTCATCCAAAGAACCAGCTCCTCTTTGTCTATAGCAGGGTACCCTAATCTCAGTACTCCTGACACTGGAGGTCGGATAAGTCTTTGATGCGGGACTGTCCTGTACACTGTGGGCTGTTTAGGAGCACCCCTAACTTCTGCCCATCTGATGCCAGGAGCAATCTCTGAGTTGTGAGAATCAAAAATGTCTCCAGACCCTGTCAAATATCCCGTGGAGAGCAAAAGCGCGCCGGCCCAGAAACTCCAGCCTAGAGCCTTCACGAGTGTTCTCTGTCCCCCAACCTTGGTTCTCTACTCATTCTCCAAACTTCGGCTCAAACTTCACTTCCACGGGGAGGGCTCCCCGCCCCCTCAGACTCCGTCGTTCTGTTCTGCGCTCCCTGTACTCGTCCACCCGGCGCTACTGAGTGCTGGCCGAGCAATCACCCGCCGGACATCTACTCCTCTCCCGGGACTGTGCGCTCCGGGAGGGTGAGGAACTCGCCTCCTGCCGCGCCCCCGGGGACCGGCACAGGGCCCGTCTTTTACAGCGGTCCTGCAACTGCGGTGGAGTGACGGCGAGAGAGCAAGCCGAAGAGGGCAGGGAGGCGACCGAGCCCTGGAGGGTGTGTGGGGTGTGGAGGGCATTATTTTAGAAAGCCGGGGCAGTCAGAGACCCAAGGGGAACCGCTCAGTCGCTCTGCGCATGCGCTTCTCTCTCCGGCGGCTCCCCCACCATCCCCACGGAGGTAGGTCTAGCGCGCCTCAGGCTCCGCTGGAGGCAACAGGGTCTGTCAGTCCGACGGGGGCCCCCGAAGTGAGGAGGACTTACGTGAGCCTGAAAGCGAGAGGCGAAATCCCTCACTCAGGGACACCAACTACTGCCAGATACGTCGGCCGCGGGCGGCGGTTCGCTCCCTTGACTCGCCTAACGGCCGTTACACACCCGCCAGGCCGCGCGCCTCAGAGCGCGCACCACCCCGGCCCCGCCCCCTTTCAGCCCGCTTTCGACCAATCAGGAGTCGGGCCGCGCCGGTGTCCCGCCCCTGCACGCTGCCCTGGACGCGGAGACAGGACGGATCTCTCTGCGCATGACGCCGTTGCCGCTCTCGGCGGTCTTCTCTGCCCTTTGGCGGGTCTCGTCTCTGGGCGGAGCCCTGCTCGCCAGGGCCTGGAGTGGCTTGCTTGGGCCTTTGGAGATGGAGAAGCTAGTAGCCAGAGCAAATCATTCGGGGATCCCACTCAACCTGCCCATTCTCCTCTCATTTCCCACCACTTATCAGTACTCCCACCTGAAGCAGCGAGTCACGTTGTGACCAGGAGTTAGGCTGTGGCCAGGTTCACTGTCTTGTCAGGGTCAGGACTTTGTCTGGGTTAGACTCAGTGGTCAGTCTGACCAGGACTCAGGTTGAAGAGGAAGGAATCAGGCTTACCTCCCTACTCAAGCTCGGTCCCTAGAAAAAGGAACTAAGTTCATTTGCATTAATATATACTTGAAGAATCAGACTGAAATTCTTTAAAAGGAGGAACAACCCCATCGAATAGTAAAATTGTAGGTACTGGAAACCTGTCTTGGGAGGGAGAGGCATTAAAAAATTGTATGAAACATTGTGGTAAATATAATTAACACTGCTGTATTTTATATATGAAAGTTAAGAGTAAATCCTGAGTTCCCATCACAAGGAAAAATTTTTTTCTATTTAATTTTGCATCTATATGAGATGATGGATGTTCACTAAACTCATTATGATAATCATTTCAGGAGGGATGTAAGAGCGTTATACTGTACACTTTAAACTTATACAGTGCTGTATGTCAGTTATAACCAATAAAACTAGAAGGAAAAAGAAGTGTGATTGAAGAACCAGACTTAAAGGGTTAATTACAGGATCAAATTCATTCTAGAGGAAGGGCTCTGGGGATGTGCTCCAAAGTTTTATCACTCGCCCTCTCTTATAACCTTTTAAGGTAAGAAGGCAGAAAATAGCAGATTTAATGGATAATGAACCTGGGTAGGATATGACAGATAAATATAGGGAGTATTCTCTGAAATTAAGACCAGAAGCTTTTATTAAAATATAAATGGTAAGGATAGGTGTCTAAGTGAATAATTTGTGGACTGGTAGATAAGAAGTAAGGTGGTGGGCACACCAACTTGATGGCTTCTATTTCTTTGGTGATCTGTAAGGAGGGAGGGAACGGGGGATGTAGAGGACTGAGAAGAATGGGGAAGATTTGAAGAGCTGATGTGGAGAATGGAAGAGAAACCAGAGTGGAAACAGTGGAAGTGTTTTAAGAGATTTAAATTTACAGTTGGCAAAGAGTACATTTGTACAGTTGTCTCCAATGGGTATCTGTATTTTAAAAGCAACTCCATTATCATGGTACCAATTTTCGAATGTGAATGATTCCTCATTTATATTTTAACAAAGACTTTTGGTTCTAATTTCAGAGAATATTCACAATTTTTAGTTATGAGGTAGTCAATCTTCAATTACTTTAATATTTTAAAATTTGCATATTCAATAAAAAAATCAATGGAACTATCATCTGACATGACTGAAAAAGGACTAGAGTTGGTCCCACCCCAATTTAATCAAAGAGAGAAAGTGACTACATCTTTGTAATCATGTAGTTAGAGCTACTTTCACATGCATTTAGTGTTGTCAGGTGGATTATTTTATAAGCACCTATTGTTACACAGCATAGAGACTTCTTTAATGTGGTCAACTAAGTAAAGTTTAAATTCAATAGCTTCCCTGTTAACTTTGTTTCATCGTATTTTCTTTCTGAGAAACTTAAGCATAATATAGTCAATAATATTTTGCTCTTATCCTTTAGGATATATTTTAAATAGGGGCAAGTGTTAATGTTTTTGTTAACAGAGATATTTAAATGGTCTACTCCAGAAATATAAAGTCAATATGAATTCCCAATGAAATGTCATTAATTGTACTGATTTAATAAACCTGTGATTTTTATGTACATGAAAAATAATATGGGTTAATCATTTAACTGAATTTTTTTCTGGAGCTGTTAAACCATTAAATGATAAGAAAAGTTGTTGCAAATGAAATGTTAAGATTGTTAAGTTTATTGTTATTTTGTTGCTTGTAACAACATATTTTCTGAAGAAATTAATTTCTAAAATTATCATAGATATCAATCAAAGTAGTATTTCAAAAGTGAAAAAACAAAAGAGGCACAGGGCCTTCTTGTGATTTTGTGAAAGTAGCTTCTAAAGCCTGTCCTGCTTCCCAGTCCACTTAACTTGCTTCCTGCACTCAACTCTCCTCTCTGTAAGGTCAAAGCCTGTATCTTGTGTACTGTTGAATCCCCAGGGCCCAACATAGTAGATTCCAACCTGTTTTTGAATGAATAAATGATAGCACATTGCTGCCTGTATCCACCTTCTATTAGGAAGGGGGAGTTAATGAGGTTGCAGATAATTAATGGTCAGAATATTATATGGATCCATTTAATCCTAATTCTGAAATTGAATGCTCTTGCCCATTTTGCAGAAGAAAGAAGACTTGGAACCAGGTGGCCAAGGCCCAAGAACTTTCCCTGGTATGAGAGCAATAGAGTCCCCATGTTGAAGCAGAAATCATTTGATCAAAGTCTTTCATTTTATAAATGGCAGAACTGAGACCATAGAGAATAGAGTGACTTCTCACATGTACACACACACACACACACACACACACACACACACACACCATTCCTCATGAGGCCTTGAAGCTTTGTGGTCCCAAAATACAGAAAAGGAGTCAGACAAAAGAGGAAAATTACCTACTATTTATTTGGCCATATCCTCTGCCCTACCCTCTACCATACTGTGCTGCCTGATCCCACCCTTGGAAGAGTTCCAGAGATGAGAAGGGAAGGTGGGATGGGGAAGCACTGCCTAAGGCTCAGGGGCCACATTCCTTGCCAGACAGTAGTTGGGTCACACATGGATTCCACCTTCACCCCCAACCTCTCTGGTCCCTAACAAGAGGACAGCCATGCCTCTCTATCAATCTTCCTCCACCCCACTCTTGCCTCAGACAACTAAACTAAAGGCTAAGAGTTAGAGTTGGGGAAGTGTCTGTGCAGGATTTTACCCCAGCATCCAGCCTATCACCATCACAAGAAAGCTGGCCATCCAGGCTCCTGCAGGAAAGAAAGAAATGAATATACAACTGGATTAGGTGGCTTTGAGAGCCTGAGAAACGTTTTTAGTCTTAGATACTCCACTTTGAGGATTATTTAGAAAAACATGCATTCTTTCAACAAAGATTTCCTGGGACTGTGCCAGTCCTTCTGTTAGACTAGGGGTTGAGATGCATGGAGATACAGAGATGAATTCTCTAGATCACTGTGGGCCTCACTCGATCCCCCAACTTGTTGTTGCCTTCCTAGCCTTATCTCTTGAAATTTCAACCCCTATTCTAAATCACTTCTGGATAGCCTCAGGTTCTGATGAAGGATAAAACTCTGACTATGACAACCAAGCAACAACCTCACAATGACAACTCTGCCATATACTGCTAAGGAAGCTAAGCCTTAGGGTAACTGACTTCTCCCAGGTCACGTATTGTTGAGCAGAGACAGGATCCAAGACCAGCACCTGCCAGAAGCCAGTGTGCACCCCCAGACCCTAATGCAACCTCAGAATTTCCTCACAGCAATCCCTGTGTACCAACTTGCCAAAGTCCTGCTGCTGGAGGCACTGCGCTCTGAAACCACAAAGGAAGAAAGACATCTTAAGGAGGCATTCCGAAATTACAAGGCCAGCACACTGCCATCATTTCAAGATTGGGCAAAAGGTGACCCCTTGATGAAGCAGGGACTCAGAAGGATGTGATGATGAGCCTTCTGACTGTAATAAGAACAGTCTTACGAAGAAGATAGGCTTTCCTGTGAGGATCGGAGCTTTGGAATGTTGTCACAAGATAGAAAGAAGGGAGAGACTGTTCAGACAAGCAAGAGGATTTACAAAAGCAGGCTGGCACAGAGACAAAGAGACTGGGAGAAGAGTGATCTGGTGTGGCAGGAAAGATGAGAATGGGAGGAGAGAAGTCCCTCTGGGACTGGGTGAAGGGAGACCACTCCAGAGCAAAGAAGGAGCCGAGGAGGATATGGGCTTGGGGAAGATATGGTTGAACTGAAGAAGGAGTCTATGGATACTAGGTAGGAGGGAGCTCAGTGAAGGGTCGGGATCTCGGAGGAGATCAGTGGGAGGATCTAGAAGAGGAGTCAGGGAGACCCCCAAATGGTCCAGTTACCACTAAATCGGATGGGCCCGAACACCTTCCGGCCGGCGTCGCTCTCCAGGCCCTTCCAAACTGACATCTCCCAAGCTAGATTCACCCCAGGAGGACTCTTCTGACTACAGGTCTGCGTGGACACAGCAGAAGGGTAGCGAGGTCCTTCCCTGCCTCAGCCTGGACAGGCCTTTGCCTGAGACCCCCAGGTAAACCCAGAGAGTCCACGAAAATCCTGCCCTTTAGGTCAATCCTCAGGTCCCCGACCTGCCCTCGGCCCCGCCCCCGGAAGGATAGACCAATCCCCAGCACGGCCATCCTTCAGGCTCCTCCTTAGTCCCGCCCCCAGGAAGAGGGCTCTACTGGGAGTCCCGCTCCCCAGCGCGCCAACCAGTGCCGCCGGGCAGAGGGTGCGTAGGCTGCCGGGAGCCCAGGGCTGCCCCACTCGCTGGCTGACACGGGCGTCCCGCCCACTTGTCGCACAGGGTCACTCGGCCGTGCAGGTAGAGCTGGTCGAGAAGCGGAACAGGTTGAAGGCCAGAGTCACCTCCAGAGAGGCCCCGTTGGCCCGCAGGCCCCAGAGCAGCCGGTTACTGACTGGGCAGCTGTGGGGAGAGGCGGCGTCACCCACTGTTAGGAGCTCCCAGCAAACACTCATTTCCCCTATTTTGTTTGTCCTGTGTAGGTGTAGATGCTGGGTCTCGTACTGAGAATTTACATGCGTTATTTCATTTCATCCTCACGTCAATCCTAGGAGAACGACAATAATTTTATCTTTTTCTTTCTCCCTCTCTCTTTTTCTTTCTTTCTCTTTTTAATTCTCTTTTTCCTCCTTCTTCCCTTGCTTCCTCTCTTTCTCTTTCTCTCTTCCTTTTTTCTTTTTACATTTTTTCTCTCCTGTCTTTTCCTTTCTTCTCCTTCCCCTCTTACTTCTCACTATTATTATTTTGATGGTGTAGTCGTAGTAAATCATGACAAGATGACCTTGTATTTTTCTTTTCTTTATTTTTGCTAAGGCTCTCTCTTTTTAGTAAAAGAACCTGGGCATAGTTTATCAGTGATCATGTATTAGCAATAACTGCTCCAAATTTAAAAAGGAAACCTCAGTTACTGGTGGCAAAGTCTGGTAGACATAGAGTTATAAGCTCAAGAATTTGGACACAATGGCCTCAACTGTCCACGCTATTGTCATGGTGACTTTTTTTGAGATGACAATAACCTAAATGTAACCCCTTACTATAGTATAACTGATCATACTTGGATAGGCCTATGGTGTAGAGTCCTCAGGCAGAAAGAAATTCTTATGATACACAGGCTCCATTCTAGGTACTTGGGAAAATGAGGGAATGTGAGCAAACAAAACAGACCAAACGTCCTATTCTTCTGTGGGTGAGAGGAGACAGACAATAAATAACAATAAAGAAAAGTAAATAATCTCATGTAATATAGTGTATAGTAGGAGATGATAAGTAGATAGAAGAAAGAAACAGGGATCTAGTGGAGGATAGTTGCAATTTTAAATAGCATGGATGGGGTAGGCTTCATTGAAATGGGGACATTTTAGCAAAGACTTGAAGGAGATGAGAATTTTCCATATGGGTATCAGGGAGTTGAGGATTCCAGGAAGAGAAAACAGCCAATGTAAAAGCCTAAGGGACAGCAAATTACCTTCCCACTTAGATACCTGTCCACACGGATGCTACCTCTCATGGGCATTAAGGAATCACCTCTCTGAACTCTGTCTCTTGTACTTCCCAAAGCCCATTTAGTCTTTTTAATCCTGCGGTTTTTATTCCAGGGCTCAAGTTTACCATCAATAAATCCTTTCTAGCTTCCCCCTTGATGGTGCCTTTCCTTTTTAAAGATGAGGACACTGAGACTCAGAGAGGTTAAGGAGATTACCCAAGTTTCTTCAGGTAGCAGCCTGAAGTGTCCACCCATACCCTTAATCACTAGGTTCTATTTTCTCCTGACAAAGGAAGAATTGCATGCTAGGATGGATTTGGTGATATTTCAGAATCTGGACTCTGGAACATGAGTAGACCAGCACTATGTCCTTAAACTAGTCATTTAAACTCTGAACCCTCTGCAATCCCCTCTAATCTGTAAAGTGGGGGATATAACACTCCACAGGGTTGTTTTCAGGAATAAATGAGGTAATGAATGATTCACTGTGCTTTATGAAGGCTTGTTAATGTTGATGAACCCAGCTCTTCTCCTAGACCATGAGCTGTTGAGGGTGAAGGTTTGGCCCAACACTTAGCAGGGTCTGTCACTTACCAGTTATGTGAACTGAGCCGAAGTTTCTCCATCTATAAAATAGGAATGAGAACATCACTATCCCATACAGTGTTTTGTGAGGCTTAAGTGTGTTAATACATGTGAAGTGATTTGAACAATGCCTGGCATGGAGTAAATGTCAAAATTATTACATAGTGTATATCACCCGTAAATGTTAGTTTCATTTTTGTTTTTTACTTTCATTATTGTAGGCCCTCAATAATTGAGGAAAGAATAAAAGGAATGAATGTCATTAATTGGCTGTAATCTTGGACTGGCCATAATCTCCCTATGCCTTAATTTATTCATCTGAAAATGGGAATGATAATAATACTTGTATTTATTCAACAAATATTCACTCAGCACTTATTTTCTCCCAGCATTTAAATGCACCACGGATATAGAGAAGAATGACAGAATCTGTGCTCACAGGTACAAAAGCACCCAGTACAAGCTATAGTCCAAGAGCTAGTCTGGCATTGAAAGAAGGTTACCAGGGCCCAACAGATACTCACCTCTCTTTCACAAAGTGGTACCTGGCCTTAACAGCACCTGTCCTGGAGACATGAGCTGGCAAAGACCACATTGGCTACCAGGGCAAATCTGTCTGGATCACTGCTTGTGGCTCTGAGGACCACGTAGAGAGGCTTGCCAAGGGGAGCTGGTCTGTTCTCAAGTGGAGATGAGAGCTGGGGGTCTGTGAAGATGCTCAGGATGACAATGGTGTCCCCAGTGCCTGGAAAATAGATGGTGATGTATCTGGAGAGGGACAGAAATGAGACACTTACCACAAAACCCTAGAGGGAGGGGCATCATTCTCCTTCTGCCTTGCACCCAATGTCACTGAGCACTGGTAGCCATAGAGAACTAGGGGAGGGGAGGAGAAAATCTGCTAATCTTCCTCCTGGACCTCCTAAAAAGTGAGGGGCCACCTCATAGATCCCCTGACCTAGGACCCTTGAAGCCATCCAAGCCATCCTACCTCAAGGTAAGTTACATAAACAACTCATAATGCATTACTTTATAGAGCATCTTTTTCTTTCACGAGAATACTCTGAGTCTCAATCTAAGAGGTCCCTACGACTGGTGGGTGGGCATGGCGGGGAGCCAACATCCTGAGGGTGCTGAGTCCTTTTGCCTGGATTATAGGTAGCAATGGGAACTTGAGAGCCTCCACAGCAACCAATCCGAGAGGCAGCTGATAGAAAAGAACTCACAGGAAGGAGACCACTGGGTAGGGGTGAGTCTGGCTGACATTCACCACCAGAGGGTACGTGCAGCTGAAGCTAAGCGTTGTGTAGTCAGTATTGGTGAGGTTAGGGAGGACCTGCAGAAACTTCATCCAGAGAATAAAGGGCGTGGCTATTGTTGGTCTAGAAAAAAAACAAGGAGGCAGCCATTACCCTCAGATCTCCACCTTCTCCCATTCTCATTGGCTGTAAGTTGTTTATTTAAATAAAAATAATGGTTAAAGTTTACTGAGCATGGGTGGTATTCCAGGCACTGTGGCCTGATCACAACTCTCTGTAGAGGGTTCTGTTATTAGTCCCATTTTACAGAAGAGTAAACTGAGGCTTAGAAAATTTAAAAATTTGCCAAAGCAAGTAACAGAACCAGAATTCAATGTCTCTCTGATCCCAGAGCCCACGTTCTTCACCTCTGTGCTGGGGAGTCTCAAATTTCAATGTGCATTTTAAAATCACTTGGAAAAAATGAATAAAAGAATCACTGTGAGGCCTGTTAAAATTACCAGGTCCTAGTCCCTATCCCAATATTTGGATTATCTTTTTGATATTTCATTGTTTCCATAGGATTTTTTAAAAACAATCAAAATAATTTGTTTTGTTGCTATAAATCAAACATTTTATTAAAAAGAACACTGACAAGAGAATTCCAGGGGCAGAGCCATGGACTTAGCTATTGCAGGTTGAAACTTCCAACTCTGTTTCATGACCTAAGCAAGAGATCCCATGAATCTCTGGGTGGCAGAGCTGGAGATAACAGAAGACCCTGGAGGAACTATATCATCAAGCCCAGGAAGCTGCAGAGCCTCTTCAAAGGGGCTTTAAAGCCGTCCTATGTGTTGGGGAAAAGCTGACCCCAGCAGGGCATTCTTCCTCCTCCCCATTCAGTCAGAGCTGCCTTGCTTTTATATATTTATTTTTAATTTGGCTTTTATGTAAAATCCCTTCTAAGAAAAGGAGATGGCAGCACAGTGAGCAGTTAGGAGCACAAACCAGCTCTGTTAATAACTAGCTGTGTGACTTGGGAAAATCCCTCAGATTCTCTGCGCCTTAGATTACTTATCTGTAAATGGGAACATCACATGATCATTGTGAAGATTTATTGAGATAGTACGTGAAGAAAAGATTTTGACCCACAGTACATGGCACATGGGAAGAAATCAATAAATATTGGTTCTGGTTATGGTAGTTATTATTTTAAAGGATTCTGTGGCTGACAAGTTTGGAAACCAATTTCCCAGTCCATCAAACATGGTGACCATTTATAAGGGCATTCCAAACCTAATGAGATACAACATGGACTCTTCCTCCCCAAAAGACTGGTCTGATGGCTAGAACTTGACTCCATTGCAGAGAATTATTCCTTAGTCAAATGGAAATAAAGTGACAACAAGTACCAACATATTCATTTCCCAGTCCCTCCCCTGAAACATGCATAGGCCCCAGCTTCTTATCAGGTGGCCCCTCCCAGCTTGCTCACAAAGGGGCGGAGTCCGCAAGTACCCTCCTTCTTCTCCACCACAAAGACCTGGACACTGCGACCCTCCTCTGTCTTTCTGACACTGGAGCATCCTGAAATGACGCCTTCCTCCAGCACCCAGTGGTGAGTCTTCAGGAAGCAGCTGCTCAGGACCACCTCAATTTTCTGCTGCTGGCAGTGCAGGGCCACCAACACCCTGGGTAGTTCTGTAGGAGGACAACAGCCAGAGCAGAGGCCTCCTGAGTTTCCTAGGATGATGCCATGGGCAGGGGTACTAGGTCTTATCTGGGTGGAGGAGACACTGTGGGGATATTAGCCCGACCCACGATGACTCCCTTAAACAAAGACTCTGCCTCACAAGAGGTGAGACGCCTCTGCCATAATTGCCCTGGGGGCCCCTTATCCCTGGCCTTAGCTGGTCCACTCAAAATCTCTTTCCCAGGAACTGAGCCTGGAAGGAGGCGATAGAAAGCTTGAGAGTTGTGAGGCAGCCATCTTTTGCCACGTAGGCTGAGAGACGGGAAAAACCAGTGTATGGAGAGAGGAACAAGGTACAGAAGGGGAGAAGGTAAGGGGAGGGGACTCCTTGCTTTTGACCACATTCAGTTCCAAGTCCCAGTCCCTGGAGAACCTGGCTGGAGCCTGCCCTCGGGCTTCATGAGATGCCCTTATAATAAATTCCTTTGTTTCTCTTTCAGCAGCCCCTTTGGTTTCTGTTACTTGCCTTGCAAGATTATTTTTGGAGATACTAATTTGTTTTGTTCTTTGATTTCCTTCCCATTTCAAAAGGTAGTCTGGGCCTTGGGGGAGTTTTGAGGGCCCTAAACTGCTTGAAATCGGTGGCTCATTCTTTCTTGTCCTAAACTCCTGAAGAGACAGCGTTGAGGGATGGGAGGGAGGGAGCACCTTTGAGAGCCATGAGGGAGAGGGGTCAGAGTCTTCAAATCCTCTTCAGTAATTCTTAGTCTCATGAGTCAACAAATTTTTTGTTTCATGTTTTCAATTTTTAAAATTACTTACTTAATTAATTTGCTCCAGTCAATTAGCGTCGATTTTCTGCCCCTGGCACCACCCAGTGCCCTGATACGTGCCTTGTACCAGTGCTTTTGGGTGATGAAGGAGAAACTAATACTTAACCCTTCCCTTCTTTCTAGGCCTGCTCTTTCTGTATTTTCTGTTGAAGTTGGGATGAACCACTTACAGTTAGTCATTAAAAAATAAAACATTATGGAAATATTAGTGTAAAACATTTCTGTAGACTGAATGTTTGCGTCCTCCCCAAAATCCATGTGTTAAATCCTAACACCCAATGTGATGGTATGAGGAGGTGGGGCCTAGGGGAGGTGATTAGGTCATGAGGGTGGAGCCCTCCTGAATGAGACTAGTGCCCTTATAAAAGACCCCAGGGAGCTCCCTTGCCCCTTCCATTATGTGAGGACACACCAAGAGGACAGCTGTGTATGAACCAGAATGTGGGCCCTCACAAGATACCAAACCTCCTGGTGCCTTGGTCTTGGACTTCCAGCCTCCAGAAATGTGAGAGAGGTTTCTGTTGTTCGTAAGACACCTAGCACATGGTATTTTGTTATAGCAGCCTGAACTAAAACAAATTCATATGTCCAGCTACCTTTCCTCTTGCTAGAAATCACCTCTACCCAGATGGACTCTTTAGATGTCAGTGTCTGACCAAACCTCACCGGCCCTCCCATACCCTTTGGACGTGCGTTTGTCTGGGCCTTCACAGAGTTGTGGAGGGTTCTTTGCTGTTCAGATACAAGTTTCTCAGACTTACTTGAGTGGGCATAGTAGCTGTCATTGTACATGCAAACTCCCCCATCAGCTGGGTACTCAACCAAAGCGCAGACTCTTGCTCCCAGACTACTGCTCTTGTTGTGCTTAGGGGAGGTTTGATTGGCCCCAGTCATGGCCGAGGATTCTCTTGTCCCCAAGTTGCTGGGGTTAAGGGCTGTTGAATGAGCAGCTGTTGTCTCAGGTGACTGGGTCATTATAGTGCCAGCACTGGGGGCTGATTCCACCGGCTGGGAAGGTGTTTGTTTGATGGTGTTCTGATGGCTTTCCGACAGCACGCTCATTGTGCAGGCTGTTGTTGGACTTGGTGGTGCAGCTGCAGTTACCCCTTCCTGAGCCCCAGATGTGTTTGTTCCAAGAAGAGTTACCCCTAGGGTGGTTGTGTTTAGTGAAGTGGTATGGGTAACTGCACTGGTTGTCACAAGTGAAGATTCTTTCACATCAGTGATTTTGTTTGATGTTGTTGGGGGTATCATTGTAGCTAACTTCTCAGAGACAGTGATTGTCGTGGACCCTGATGAAGTAACATCCTTGCCTGGTATGTTTGGTGCTACTGGAGCTATGATTGTGGCTGGCTTTGGAGAGTCAGCAGACACTGATGAGCCCAATCCATTGACTCTGGAGCTTGATGCTAATGGGGCTGCAGTTGGAGCACTCTGATTCTGTTTTGAGCTGTTAGCTGAAGTGGCCATGCTGGATGAGGCTGTGCTTCTGGATGTCCCTCCCTGGTCCTTCAATATAGACATCATCATGGAATCTGACAGTTCTGTGCCCTTGGAAGTTGTGGTGGTAGAAGTATTTGATCTCTTCTCCTGAGTCTCATGTACTGGGGTTATCTGCTGCTGGCTCGTGGTGAAGTGGGAGAAGTAGCTGGTGTTATATGCTTCTGGGACTCAGACGTTGCTGTCCTGCTGGTGGTCAGTGAGGTGTTGGATGGAAGTGCAGGGACATTGTCTCTCTCGTTGTTGTATGAAGCTGAAATTGTGGATAAACGCGCCACAGTTCCCAGGGTCACAGAGTTGTTTGTGGAGGTTATCGTAGCTGACCCCCCAGGTTGTCATAATGCCTATAAAACAAACAAAAAGAAACCAATACACCTGTCTCCTCCACCAATGCACTGTTGTCCTCAGATGTTCTCACTTACCAAGTATCCTTATTGGAAGATTCAATAAAAATATCCTTGTTAACTGCATTATTACTGGCTTGCATTCATTTATGCACTAGCTCTGTGCTAATAGATCTCAGCTGGTGCATGTCAGGGAGAGGGAATTTAACTGGTTCTGGCAAGTATGTCTCATTCCGCTCAAGGACTATTCTGGAAACAGAGTCAGCAAAAGATGGAAATCTATTATTGCACTCAATCTTTGATTTCTTGATACCTTTTTTGATGTGAGTTTCTTACTGCACTGTGATCCCAATATTTAAAGATATACAATTTTTTGTACAATGTGACCCCTAATTCCAAGCCAAGTGCTTCATTTAGTGCATTAGCACTCAAATATATTTCTGACATCTTTCAGTTTTTCACCTTGTCTGAGTAAGGGGCTGCTTCAATGCAAAAGCCTTGATGCATTGAATCCTCACATCCATCCCAAGGTAAGGACTATTATTTCTACTTATTACATGAAGAAACTGAGGCTCAGGCAGGTGAAGTCATCTGTGCAAGGTCACACAGCCAGGAAGTGGCATCACTGCATTTGAAACCAGATCCATCAGTTCCCGGATGTCAATGTCTTCCCAGCACGCTGCACTGCCTCACAAAAATATAACTTCATTCTCATGGCTGAGCCAGCTACTCTCTCTACACGGAAAGGCACAAATCAGCTACACTGAGCTGGATCCCTTAGAAACCTTTTCTTTTCCCCTGGGCAATGGGCAGAAATAGGTCCATCACCTGATGCCTCACCACTTAATGGCAGTTGTCAAAGGACTAATTCAGAAAACTGGAGGTGACCCAGTCCAGTTGATGGGCTTGTCCTTTCCACAGCCTAGCTCTGAAGAGGCACTGACCCTTCTCCCAACCCCTTCCCCCATCTGGCTTCTGCTTCTTCCACCTGACCCCTACTTTCTTCTAGACCTGTGTGGAGCTATGGGGTCACAATAGGGCAGGAGAGCTGGCCACGATACATGGAAAGATTATGGGAAATCTAGACCCTAGACCTGGCTCTACTACTGACTTGCTGTGTAATCTTGGGGAAGACGTCACCCCTCTTAGTGTGTCCATGTCCCCCTCAGCACAGTGAGGGACTCAGGCTTAATATTGCAGGAGTCTTCTAAACTCTAGTAATCCATGGATCTGTCTGCAACAAAATTCTAGGCTGAAAGGAACAGATGTCTTGTTACAGAGGTCTCGAGTTTTTATTTGCAGGAAGAGATGTTTCCATTGGATTTGATTTTATGTTTTACCCATGTGGTTCACCAGTTGTCCCTGCCGCCTTATGAAAAAATCCATCCTTTCCCCACTGATCGATTTGTCATGTTGTCTGTCATTACGCATCCAGACCGATTTCCCTGCTCTTTCATTCCGTTGGTTCACTTGTCTATTGCTGCACCAACACCACATTATCTTATTATCTTACTGTTACTTTAATGTAAGTCTCAGTATCTGGTAGAGTGAGTCTCCCATCTTGCTCTTCAAAATTTATCTTGGTTTTTGTTCTTCCTTACTTATATGTATTAGAATCCACTAATCAACTTCTATAAAAAAACCATGTTGGGATTTTGACTGGAAGTGTGTCACAATAAGATGTTTGGTGAGAATTGACACTTATATGATATTGGGGTCTCCTGCCCATAGCAACTCCTTTGAGAAGCAATGGAGTGCGACCTGGACTCTAAAGTCAGACCTGGAACAGAATCCCAGCTCTGCGTTGAGGGGACAAATCACTTCATGTCTCTGAGCCTCAGTTTCCTCAACTGTAAAACAGCAACGATGACAGTACCCACCTCACTGACGGTCATGAGAATTAAATGAGATAATGCATATGAAGCACTTAGCACAGTGCTGAGCATATAAGTAGAACCTGCTATTGGTAATGATTATCCCCTTCTTCGCCTCTTATTAAAATTGGTGCTTTGCCAAGGATACTCCTGTCCTTGGAAAATGTCATGACTCATGGGATTGCTGAGACATGCAATTTCTTGCCTTCTTCCAATATCTTCCCCCTTACTGACCTAAGAGCTCAGGATCCAGGGCTGCACTCCTACACTGGGCTCAGTGAGGCGCTGGAGTAGGGCAGGGGAGGGCAGCAGTGGTCCAAGCCCCTGGGCCCTCAGTTCTGGGCCAGATTGAGAGGGAATTAGCCTTTTGAAACCTTGAGCTATTGGCCCAGCCCCAGTGGAAAGGACAGACAGAAAAGGGGATACAGCTGAGATGACAGACAAAATGGAGGGAGTGGACAGAAAAAGACAGTATCCTGGATGAGGATGGATGGGTAAAGCCAGAAACTCCTTAGAGTTCATGCCATCATGTTTCTGCCTCTAAACTCATTGGTGCCCCAAGCCTTTCAGACAATCTAGGGGTGGGGTGAAGGATAGCTGTGCTCACATTATAAGATCCTCCTGGGCACACTGCCTGATCTTCCACCACTTTCTTCCCCTCCCTGGTGAGCCAGAAGAAGGTCTGTGAGAGCCCCCAGAGAAGGATGGATGGAAAGAGTGTATGTGGATACTCACCAGGCAGACTGAGGGCTCCATCTTCAATAAATAGCAGCAGCAGCAGCAGCAGCAGCAGCAGCAGCAGCAGCAGCAGCAGCAGCAGCAGCAGCAGCAGCAGCAGCAAAAGCCACTGGCTGCCCATTGTTCTGCTGGTTGATGGTCCTGGAAGGTCCTGGGAAGGGGTTCTGGCTGGAACAGGGGAACAGACAGCAGCTCCAAGCAGTGAGGCACTGCTGGCACTGGTGCCACCTCTCACCTGTCTGCTGAATGTACCACCCCATCCCCAGTTGTCCAGATTCCTTCCCAGCAGGCCCCAGGGGGCTTTGCAGGGCTGGAACCAGTGCTGGTGGGAAGGGATGGAGGGTGGAGTTTCCCATCAGCTGCAATCAGTGGGTCTCTGGGGACTCCCATTTCAGATGGTGAATATCCCCAAGGTCTCTAATTGTTAGTCTTTGCTGAACAGCTGGGCCTTCCAGCCTTCCCTTCCCCTCACCCAACATCAGGGAACCTGAGTCTCAGCCATAGGGCTGATCTCTTCAGTCTCCCAACTCTGGGGGCTGAGATCTTGCCATTTGATTTTAGAGCTGGTGATCAATCTTATCTTCTCCCCATTGCACAGATGGGGAAAATGAGGCCCAGTGACTTGCCCAAGGACAGGAACCCTCCAAGGAAGCTGTTGGTAGTGCCCAGGACTGTTCACAGCTTCCTCAGACTCTGCATTGCCTGCCTCAGGAACCTGCTGTGGCTCTCAATGGTCTTTGGTGTGAAGGTTCTGAAGAGGTCTCACAGGTCCCAAGTTCTCCACCAGATTTCATTCACCTGACTCTCAAATTCCTCCTGCTGTCTTCCAGGAAGCTTCAGTGCTCTTCTCCAGAGAGCCTGCCAGGATCCACACTTTGCCCAGTCATTCTTCTTTTGTCCCAGGATGGAGCTTCCTGTACATGCATGACTTGAAAAATGGTGACCCCATCAGACTAGAACTCCTCAGAATGAGGACTGGTCTCTACCTCCAAACAGAGAGAGGGGGTAGAGCTGTCTCCTTCAACAGAGAGCCATTTCCAACCATAAGACCCAGGCTTTCACCCCCAGAATTTAGGACCCCAAGGACAGGAACTAGATCTCTATCACTAAAGTCAGAAATTTTCAGGGTGTGGATTCTCTCTCCCACTAGACTGGAAGCTCTGGAGGACAGCCGGTGACTCTCCCATCGGATATCAGGCTTTTGAGGGGCAAGGTTGCCCCAAGGGCTTAGAGAGATCCACCAGTCACACACATTGATCCCAACTCAAAACTTTATTGTCAACACACAGATACCTGGCCACACTGACCTCACCTTTTTCTTCTTGCTGCTTGGGCCACTTAGACCCCACCTAACTCTGGTCTGGCAAGGGACCAGGGATGCCCATCCTTAGGACCCCGGCTGCCTTGGTCAACACCCCCTTCTGTGCTCATCCTTGCTGTAGGGCTCCCACTCTCATCCAGCATCCTTCTCCAACCTGGCTCCTCTGGACCTGGGGTTCACAGGCACAAGCCCTGGAGATGCCGCCCCCTTTACATCCCTAGGCATCTGCCTAGGTATAAGGGAGAGGTTGGGCTCAGGCCAGGCTGTGCCAAGTCATGCTAGTGATGCAGGGAGATGCAGCAGTTGGGTGTGTGTGCTCATGCCCCTTGGCTCCAATCCTGCGCTCTCAGCGGCTGGTCTTATGTTTGTTAAGGAGTAAATTTGTGTTGGATTCCTGAACCTGCAAACAAGAGGTCTTGTCAATCCCCCAACCCTGACATGGCAGATGCACTCTTACTCCCTTCCTCCGGCTTCAACAGCTGCCCATTGAGGCTTCCCAGGGAAGTTTTTCATGTCTAACTCTAGCCTGCCTAGTCTCTTCTCTGAGCGTGGGAGCCCAGGCTGTGGACATTCACAACGCTCCCAGTCAGATGGTGTGGGAAGCAGAGAAAGAACCTAATGTGGGAGTGTGTCCTTTTTCTCCCTAGAATCTTCCTCCCTCAGGAGGAGGCTGCTTTTATGCACCCTAGACAGGACCTGAGGATCCTATGACCCCAGTGGGAATAAGTATCTGCCATTAAGCAGGCAATCAGTAGCTCAAGCCCCACTAATAAAGTGTGGTTTTGAGGGCACCTAAAACCCAGACGGCTCAGTAGGTGGAACCCTACAGGAGGGGCAGGGCCTCCTGGAGAAGGCAAGGTTGGAACCTAACCGGACTGGCGGTGACTGCTGGGGTGCTTGGTAATCTAGAGGGTGGACCAGATCTTGGAACAGACAGAAACCTTGGCTAATGGGGCAGAGGCTGAACTGGGCAGGGTGGTCGGATGAGCAGTGATTGGGTAGGAAAGGGAAGCTGGGAAGCCGCACATTTTCCCTGTTTTTTTTTTTTTTAATTGGAGGTTGTGATATATACTATTTTCTTATTTATTTATTTAAAATTTAATAAACCCTTAATAACAAAGTTATACATATGCTATTTTTAAAAGTCAACCAGTCAAACAAAAACTGTAATAAAAATAGCAGCCACCTGCCCCAGCCTTCCTCACTTGGATTTCTGCTCTATAGACATAACCAATTTGAACTATTACCTATTTCTCATGGAATACATGGCTATATTCCTAAACCATATATTCTTGCCTCCTCGCCATTTCAGAACCTCTGAGATCTTTGAGTCTTTCTTATTCTAAGGGGTATATAGAATAATGGAGATCCCTTTAATTGGTGACATCTGAAATTTGATAACTTTCTTGATTTTATTTTTCAAATCTAGGTATTATTTGTTAATTTTGTCTCTCATGACTAACCTTTTCCCTGGTGATGAGCGCGGTGATTAAGTCTTGCTGGATGTCCATGGAGGACACGCTCTCTGACAGGCTCCAGGACACGTACCTGTGCTTCAGCTCCTCCTCCAGCTCCTGGTTGAAGCGGATGGAGTGTACCTCGTTCACTATCCTGAAGGGGGAGAGGTAAATGCGTCCCAGGGGTGGGGGTTGGGGGGCAGCCCTCCCATGTCTTCCCTGGTGACCACTCCTCTTCGCCCTCCTGCTTTACTCTGATAGAGACCCAGACTGAGGCTCGAGGCTCCTGTGAGGTGGGAGAACCTGGGAAGTCTGGATTCCAGCTCCTCCACCGAAAGGCTGGGGAAACTTGGGCAAGTCACTTAACCTCTCTGGGCACCAGGGTCTGCATTATAAAATGATGAGGGCATGAGGCCAGAAGAATCTGAGGCTCCACTCAGCCCTGACTCATGAGACTTGGGGGTACCCCCAGTACCCGCCCTACGTGTTGAGCTCATCTCGGATCTCCTTGTACTGCATCTGGTTCTCCTGTATTGCCTCGAGCATCAAGCAAAAGTTGTCGCATGTGTTTTCCGAGAGGTTCGACAGGGGGCCCCGCACAAGCGGCTCCTGGGAGACACCAGGCTTCTCCAAACGGGCGACCACACAGTGCACCAGTGACAGCTGGTTATTCCAGATTCCCTCGCCATCACCTGTCTGGGGAGGGGGAAATGGAGAGGGGAGGACAGCACAGCTGGTACTTCCTCTCCCCTGGCCCCTTCCTGCTTGGCTTTCGGGAGGGTGACACTCAGGACAGCAGGGTTCTAATGTCTCTCATTTCAGCTCCAACCAATATTAGCCTCCCTACTTTGCTGTGGGACCTCACCTCCAAATGCCAAGCCTATCCTACACCTCTTTAGAAATTGATAACCTGTTTTCAAAACTTACCCCCTCCCTCATGTCACTCCTAATAAATCCTACCCAGCAAACTTCTGAAGCCCCGTCTAGTCTCAAGTCACAGCCCACAACCCTCAACACTGGGTAACACTCCATCCTATACTCCCCAGCCTTTTAGAATTTCTATCCCTGAATGAATAAAACTGTAGCTAACATTTACTGAGCTCTTAATATATGCCAAGTGCTATTCATTTATCCATGAAATTCTCAAAATAGACCTATAAAGTAAGTACTATTGTTATTTCCATTTTATAGGAGAAGAAATTGAGGCTTGGATTGACTAAATGCCCTAAGGTCACCCAGCTGCTCAGTTTTGAGTTGCCATAGAACTAGACATCTAGGACCTCCACATCCCATCCAAAGCCCCAGCTGGAGAATTGACACTCAAGATGGGGGATCTGCCCCCAGGTCTCAGGCTTTGCTTTCTCCAGACCCTCAAGTGTATGAGTGTGCACGTGAGTGCGCACGCACGCACACACACACACACACACACACACACACACACACAGCCACACTCAAGTCAGCATTCATATACACTCTCCCTCTTCCCCCCTCTGCCTTCCCCGTCTCACTCACCTCACTGAAGGCTATTTGACGCTGCTGCCCCTGCTCTCCTGCCTTCATCATTTGCTCCAGATTGGTGGTTACCACGACGACCAACAGGTTGATGCCAATGAAGGCACCAATGGTGATGAAGATGGCAAAGTAGATGGCGCCCCCAATCTCCATTGCATACTCCCTTTTCTCCATCCTGGAGATGGTAGTCAGGGGCCCTATCACCTCCTTGGCCCTTTGGGCCTCCATTTCCTCATCTATGAGATGGGGAAATTATCTCAAGGCCTACTGGGACTTCTGTGCCTCACTGCTGTTGTGCAGATCTAATGCCTTACTCCTAATAATCCCTGCAGCTGCTCTTTACTGAGCACCAGCTGTACTGCCAGGCAGTGGGCGGTCCTCAAGCCAGCCCTGCAAGGTGGGGATTTGTACATCAGCATTATCAAGTTTAATCTATTGGTAATACTCTTTATTTATGTTGTTCTAATTATACAAAGTAATTCAAGCTCATTATAGAAAGATCAGAAGAAAAATATTACAGGAAAAAAAAGCCCATCCACTGTTAATACCTGTTTTAAATCTCCCATAAAATATTTTCCCAAATAATAGTTTTCTCTCTCTTTCTTGCTGTGGTGTGTCTGTGTGTGTGTGTTTGTGTGTGTATATCATGCCAGTCTCTGCTAATCCTCATGGCAATCCATGACACAGTTAATACTGTATTATAATCCTCAATTGATGGATGAGGAAACTGAGGCTCAGAAGGTTGCATGACTAGTGCGGTGGAGCAAAGACTTAAAAGCCCAGCCCACTTTTATTGCACACTCTATAATTTCCCCACTGCCTGCATCATAATGAGAAATGAGTGCAGAAGCCCCTTACCAACTGGGCTTCTACTCTCACACAAAGAAGATAAAAGGAAATCAGTCAGGGGAGTGGACTGGAAACAAATAGTGTTTAGACTTAATGGGAAAGAGGTAAAGACCAGAACCCAGGTAGCCATCTGTGGCCAAAAATGACCTTGGGCAGTGGTTCTCAGAGTGAATAAAATGAAACCCTAAGTTCCCAGGAGTCCAGGCAGCCTGGGGGCTCCAGTGCAGCTGGGAGGCTGCCCTGGAAACCCCAGTGCAACCACCGACCTGCTCCCTTGCCCAAGGCCTAGCTGTCCAACTGTTTAGTACAATGGAAGAAATCTCCAAAACAGGCCTGCAATGGGATCTTGAATGGGTGGGGTTTCAAGGGGAAGGGGCTTAAAATAGACTATAAACCCACAGACCCCAGCTCCAGGGAGTCTCCTTTTCTCCAGTTAAAACCCCAGGAACCCCCCTCCTGCTGGACGGTCTTCATCTCAAACCCTGGAGCTGCAGTCTCATTGAGAGCCCTTCTCCCTCCCCAGTCAGCTTTTTGACCCCTGGGAGCCCCAGTCCCTGCCTTGCTTGGCTGAGCTGGGCTTCCCCCACAAAGCCCATGGGCACTTACTGAAAATCACTGTAGATGTCCACCCAGCCATCCTGGGTGATGCAGATAAAGAGGGTATACAGGGCAACTTGCATGTTCTGGAAATGCATGGGCACGAACGCACCAAAGAGAGTGACCCCAAATACAGAGAACACCTGTCAGAGAGACCAGAGACCGCCCAGACTTCACCCAAGGGCACTAGAGATAGGACATGAAAACAGTTGCCGAGGGAACCACAGAGACTCAGGACCATTGCCTCTCTTCTTCTCCAGGCACACCTGCATCCCTAGTGACCCACAGGCCTGTCCAGGGAAAGGGAGCTACTGGTGGGGGAGGGCACTGACCAGCATGAAGAAGAGGATGAGGGCCATGATATTGGCCATGTCGGGCACTGACTGCAGGATGACGCGGACGATCCGGCCCAGGGGCTCCACCGCCATGCAGACATGCACCAGACGAAGCACCCTGTGGCAGAGCCTCTGAGGAGCGCCCCTTGGCCCTTCCCAGACCCCTCCTCCTCACCATCCCTCCCCACCCAGAAAGGTAGGGCTGATCCCACCTGCTAACAATCTGTTGTCTCTTTCCCAGGGCAGGTCCCTTATTTTCTCCAAGTTCCCTGCTTACCTGAGGGTGTAGGTGATAGAGATATTATTGAGTTCATGAATGAAGAATCCCAGGAGCAAGATAAAGATGATAAGGAAGTTGAGGATGTTCCAGCCATCCTGGGGAGTGGGCCAGCCCCAGCAGGGTCTGTCAGGCCCTGCCCATGGGGACTTCATGGGTCTGCCCTCCCTATACCCCAGGGATGGGGGCATCAGTGGCCTTTTCAGAGAAGGGCCAGTCATAGGCCATCCACCACTGTTACTCATCCTGCTGTGGCCCCAAACATGCCATAAAACATGCATGCGCTCACTGTCTCACATACGTGTCAACAGCCATGTGCAGTCCCTGAAACACACAATGGAGTCTCTCAAACACACACAGTCAGTTCCTAAGCTGAGCACCCACCTTGGCTAGTACACTACTGACAATGGCCTTGCCCTGCAGTCAGGTGACCTGAAAGTGTCTGGATGCTCCAGTTTTGTGTAACGCACACTCCCATTAATAATAAGATGAAAATAAATACTGGGGGGAGAGAGATAGCTCAGTGGTAGAACACATGCTTAGTAAGCATGAGGTCCTGGGTTCAATCCCCAGTACCTCCATTAAAAAATGTTAAAAATTTAAAAAATTAAACTGATAAAAACATTAAGGAGCAGTGCTTCCACAGCCAGCTCAGAGGTGATCTAGCTCTCACTGTAGAAGAAAGAAAGACACATTTTGCAAGCCCTTTGTCCAATACAGCACAAACTCCTTTAGGATGGGGATGAAGAAAAGAGACTCACAGGTATGAAAAATTCAAGCACAGCCACCACAGAGAAGAATTTGTTGTAAGAAATGATCTCTACTTACCTTTGACCAGTGATCCCACTTCTAGAAATCCAACTCACATAAACTCTGGTACACGTACAAAATGACATTTGAAGGAGGCTGAAGACAACTAAAGTGTCCAGCAATCGACTGGGACATGGTTGAATACACTACTGCACATTCATTCAATGGGATACAGTGTAGAATAGAAAGAAAATGAGAAAGATCTCTATGTACTGATAGCAAAAGACCCATTAAGTGACGAAAGTAAAGTGCAGAACAGTGTCTACAGTATGCCACTGTTAGGAAAGGGAGGACTAAAAATAATACATATTTGCTTATGATTGCAAAATAAACACTAGGAGGATAAACAAGAGACTATAAATAACAAAGATTATCTGAAGAGGGTGGGGGTGGGGGGAGATGAAGGGACAGGAGTGGAAGCAAGAATTCTGTCTGTGCCTTTCAATATAATTTTGAACAATATGTAGCTGCATTAAATATTCAAAAAGAAAACCATTTTAATGGACAAAAATGGCCCTAAGTTTACTGGACAGTCCAATAATAAACACAAGCCCTCCTGGTGTCTCACTTTCAGAGTGTCGGTACCTGATCACAGACACAAGGAGACACAAGTCTGTCTAAGATCCATCCCTCTATCCATTCAGCTTTAAGCTTCTACTATATGCTACACCTTGAATCAGATCCTGAAGACAGAGGATTCCTGCCCTGCTAGGCTCACAGACTGTTTTGAAGGAAGTGGATAGACAGCACACTTTAACTCCAGGTGAGAGGTAAGTACACAGTATTAGGGGGTCACAGAGCAACAACTAACCTAGCCTGAGAGAGACAGGAAGACTGCCTGGAAGAGAAGACACCTGAATGAATCTTAAGCTGTAAGTAGGAGTAAAGCAAGTGAATGAGCAGCAGGGAGCTTTCATAGACCAGGGGTCAGCATGGACAAAGACATGAAGGTGAGAAACAGCAGAGTGTGTGTGTGTGTGTGTGTGTGTGTGTGTGCGTGTGTGTGTGCGTGTGCGCACGCGCACAGGCGTGTGTGCATGTATATATCAGGGAAATGCCACTACAAGCAGCTTGATGTAGCTGGAACACCCAAGGGTGAGGCCAAGAGTGATGAGGCTGCAAAAGTAAGCAAGGGCCACATCACGGAAGACCTTAAACACAATAAGACATTTAGACCTGATCCTATAAGCAACAGGGAGCCACTGCAGTAATTTAAGGGCACTTTGTCCTGGGCCTTGGGAAAATCACTTTGATGGCAGGTCGGGTACACCGGAAGCCATAGCAACATCCTGGTGAGAGAAGACAAGGCAAGAGCTAGTGGGGGTAGCAGAGATGGCGAGGCAGCGAGAAATCTGAGAAATATTTAGGTGGTGAAATAGTAATTAATAGATTGTGGAGATAAGGAGGAGGGAGGAGCCACATGAGGGCAGTGGAAAAGGGAGAGCTGGGGGCAAAACTTTGGGGAACCCCATGTGGCTGGGTGATATTTGAGATATTAACTTGCAGATTTTCTTCCCTTCCCTACATTCTCCCTTTCCCTCCCCTTGGCTTCCCTTTCTGTCTGCCCATTCAACAGGGAGCAGTCTTTGTACACTGGTACCAGGGGAGGGGATGGGGGTAGGGAGGAAGGCAGCAGAAACAGCCTCTAACAAGCCCTGGCATTTGGTACTAGGAGCCTGGCCCCAGATGAAGGTTACGGTTTGGGACATTGGTTCTGGAGGGTGATTTTGCCCTCCAGAGGACATTTGGCTATGTCTGGTTACATTTTTGATGTCACAACCAGGAAGGTGCGCTAATGACATCTGGTGGGTAGAAGCCAGGAATGCTGCCAAACATCCTACAATGCACAGGACAATCCTCCACAACAAAGAATTATCCAGGCCAAAACGTCAACAATGCTGAAGCTGAGAAGCCTTATCCTTGAGGGGATGAGCAGAGTGGCTTGAAGAAACACAAGATACTCAGGCTGGCTCCAGTTCTCCTATGCTAACAAAACGCTTAGCCTTGAAAGTGCAAGCCCTCCTAACCACTGCTGAAAGAAATCTCAGGTCTACATGAAGGAAGAAATGCT
Source organism: Camelus ferus (assembly GCF_009834535.1). Taxonomy (NCBI): domain Eukaryota; kingdom Metazoa; phylum Chordata; class Mammalia; order Artiodactyla; family Camelidae; genus Camelus; species Camelus ferus. The sequence continues at coordinate 18,179,522 of NC_045708.1, read as the reverse complement.
GTCTCTTATGAAAATCTCTGATACAAGATCTTGTGGTAGCTCACAGTGAAAAAAAAATGTGACAATGAATATATGTATGTTCATGTATAACTGAAAAATTGTGCTCTACATTGGAATTTGACAGCACATTGTAAAATGACTATAACTCAGTAAAAAAATGTTTTAAAGAAAAAAAGAAAAAGAAAATGTCTGCAAATATCCTATAACAAGTTCTGAAAAAGTGGTGCATTGAAATGTACACAAAAAGCATGGTGCCTCCTTCCCAAAAAAAGCAGCATGGTGCCTATTCTCGTCTCCACTGTGGAGACATGCAAACATGAACCATCCTGTTCTATTATCTGTTAATAAACATCCTCTCAAGTGCTGTTTTCACAAAGCAGTCTTTAAGACATGCGGACTTCAGAAATACTGTTCTAGGTTCTACACTCTGTGTTCTATGAAGTGACACCTCTAACTCCTGGAAAGCTTGTAGTTCTAATTGGTTGTCCTGGTAATGTATGTATGTATTTGTTTACTTAAATGGAGGTACTGGAGATTGAACCCAGAACCTGGGGCATGCTAAGGATGTGCTCTACCACTGAGCTATACGTGCCCCCCATGGTATTTAAATGATGCTTCCCTTTTATGAAAGGTATAAAGTTTCCTTTAAAGCCTCTTTTTGCACATGCTCAAAGGCAAGAGAAATCCCTTGACTCTAGAAGTCCTGTTTGAGTTTTTATCTAATTTTATGTAATGTTTAGATCTGTTCCCACCCAGATGGCTTTTTGATACTCTCCAGAACAGGGGTCAGCAAACTACAGCCCAACAGCCAAATCTGGCCAGCAGCCCTTTTTTTGTGAGACTCTCAGGCTTAGAATGATTTTTATATTTTTAAATGGTTGAAGGGAAATCAAAAGAAGAACAATATCTTGTGATGTGAAATTTATATAAAGTTCAAATTTCTGTGTCCACAAATAAATTTTATTTGGAACACAGCCACGCTCATTCGTCTAAGTACTGTCTATGGCTGCTTTTGTGCTCCCACAGCAGAAGTGAGTGCTTGCAACAGACACTGGATGGCCCACAAAGCTGGCCCTTGTGAAAATTAATAAAAGGAAACCTCACTACAGTGGATTCGGTGGGCCAGAAGAGGGAGCTCTCACACAGTTATCACTAGATGTCAATTACAGGAAGAATTGTCAGTTTCAGCCCCAACCTCAGCAGAAGAATCATCAACAGGAAACAATTATCAGTTACAGGCCCCAACAGGAAAAGAGGTACACTCCATTTCCTGCAAGAAATCAGCTATTCCAGCATCCCAGCCAATGAGAAACCATCATCACCTTGAACTCTCATTTTTCTCCAATGAACTTTAGTTCAAAACAACCCCTCCCACCTTCCTCCTTTTTCTCCATAAAATATCGTTCTTTGTTTGTTGGACTTGCCTATTGCTTTTGCTGTAGCTTGCTTGTCCTGAATTGCAATTCCTCTGCTATTTCCAAATAAACCCATTTTTGCTAGTAAAATAATTGTTTTATTTTTAAGGTCAATACCCTTCACAGAAAATCTTTGCTGATTCCTGCTCTTGAACTCTGTAAATTAAGATGGATACTCTCGATTGCATTTCTCAGATAATGAAATCAAGGTTTTCCCAAGATCACAGAACTGCAGAAGTCTGGATCAGGTGTTGGAACCCAGGAGGCTGCACTACTAGTACAAGAGTTACTTTCTGCCGTGTCACAGACACCTCACAAGTAGTCAGTCTCTCTCTCTGCATGCACACACACACACACACCCCTCAGTTTATAGGGTCAGGTGTGCAGGGGTAAGGCCTAGGCGGAGTGCAGTCCCTAAGGAGGAATAGAGGTGATGGCAGGAAGGGCCCAGGATCTCACCTTCCAGAAAATCCAGAAGCCATTTAACCAGCCAAGGAGAAGCTCAAAGATAAGGGTGGTCAACACAATGTCATCTATGGTAGAGAACAACTCATAGTGTTTCTACATGGAAGACAGAGAAAAAGAAGGGCAGAGAGGTCAGTGGAGTGGGGCCTGGGCAAGGTGAGGGAGAAGGGATGTTTGCAGGGGGGGTGGGGAAGGCCTGGATTCCTGCTGTTCTTCATCCTTAGCATCTTTGTAGCCCCCTTTAGAGCACACCTTCCATGTATGTACCAGGCATTGTGCTAAGGCCGCAAATGTATTATTTCATCTTACCATTACCATTGTGCCTATACAGTAGGTTTTATATTCCCATCTTACACTTGAGGAATCAGAGAGGTGCCCAAGGTCAGACAGCTAGTGATAAGGATTGTTGTCTGACTACAAACCTTTGCTCCTAACCTCTAGAGTAGGAAAAGGAAGGTGGAGGAAAGGCAGAATAGACTCCAGGATTGGGAAGAAAAGTCCTGGCCCTTGAGATGGAGGACACCAAGACCCATCCTTGCTCTCTGGTTGTCTCAACCATTCCTGCTGCTCCAGTTCCCAAATCCCTCAGGCCAGGCCTGACCAAACTCCTGGGTATCCTCCCCCACTCATGAGTCCAAAACACGTTCCCTGGGTAGCTGGATTGATGGATGGATGACTCTGAATTCTGTTTAAAATCCAACTCACTTTCACCCAATCTCCCATTAAGCTGTGACCCTGCTATAGTTTGTGACATGAACAGCCCTCAGCCCTGACTGCACACTGGCAGTTACCAAAGTTACCTGGACTCCTCCTTTTCTTCACCTTCATGGCCCAAAGACAGTGTCTCAAGTCTCACAGCCACACGTGGAAGCCTCCTGCTCCCCACACCTTGCCACCACCCCCATCCACTGGCCAATGTGAGGCTGGACAGAGCTCCTTTAACTCAGATGGGAGCTAAAGATCATGGATTCCCTGCCTGTTCCAAATTCCCAAAGGGTATCATGGGCCATGGATGTCTGCCTATAAGGAAGGGCTTTCTTTCCCCTTTTCTGTCCCTTCATCTCCACTCTGCTGGTCACTGGAGGCAATAGGCTCTCCTCACTATTTATTGAAAGAGCTTCCCAAATGTCCCCCTGTCTTCTTTAAATCATGAGCATCTATGGCTAAATCAGAGTTGCCTTCTCCACCCACAAACTTTCCATGGTTCTCTATGGCCTACAGGATAAGGTTCAAAACCAGCCTGGCATTCACAGGCTTCTAGGATTTGACCTTTATGAGCCCATATCCTATATCAGGGTTTTTAGCATTTTTGACTAGGACTCAACATAAATTTATTTTACATTTTACATCATAATGCTGGCTTGCCCTCTCCCTCCCCGCTCTCTCTTTTGTTCATGTGCACACATGCACGCACACACACAATTTCTATTCTTTTTCATTCTCTTTCATTCTACATAAAAATGCTGGTATCTGCGCTCTGAAATGATTTCATGATCCACTGATAGGTTGCAATCTTCCCACTAGTGTACTCATTCTGCAAACCTTGGCAATTAGGTGTCTGCTTCCACCACATCAGAGGCAGCTCTTGTCAAGGTCACAAGAGCTAAATCCAAGGGATGCTTCATGGTCCTTATTGTGCCTTGTCTCCCAGCAACCTCTGACCCTGCGCCCCTTCCTTGATAGTGCACCTGGGGTTCCTCTGTGCCCCTGGCCACTCCTCCTCAGTATCCTTTGCACCTCTCCTCTATTTTCTGCTCTCTATGTGGAGACACTCCTCAGAGCTCTGTCTTGGCTTTCTGTTCACTTAACACTCTCTCCCAGGCAACCTCATCCATCCCTTTAGCTTTGGCAACCATTCACCTAGATACTGGTCACTCTCAGGTTGCCACCTCTACCCCAGTGCTCTTTGTGGTGCTTCAGATTTCATCACCAGCAACTCATTAACATCTCTGTGTGGATATTGCATGGGTACATCAAACACTACAGAACTCAAACTGACCTCAGTGTCCTCCCCAAACCTGCTCTCCCTATGTCCCCACGTCCCAACAAACAGCACCATCCCAACACAGTTGCTTGAGTCAGAAACATAACTTCCTGCTCTCCCTTTTCCTCCATGTGTGAGACAATGACCAATGTTAAAGTAACTTGTAGTAAGTGCTCGCTAAGGGTTCGCTATAAAGAAAATCAATCAGGAAGGCCTATGGATCTGACTCCTAGTGAATTTCAAATGCATGTAACCTCTTTCCCTCCACTGCCATTGTCCCCATCCAAGCCCCATCATCTTTCACCTGAGCATCTGCAACATGTCCTGCTTGCTCCATATTCCCCCATTCTCAGTCTCTTCCTTCCACAGTCCACACTGTGGCAGCCAATGTAAGTTTTCTAAAATACATTTCTAGTCATGTAACTTTCATACTTTAAACTTTGGCTTTTCAATGATGTAGGATAAAGCCCAATCCTCCTTAACATTACTTAACATTACTGGACTCATCAGTCACCACCTTGGATGTTTAAAAAATATTGATTTTCAATAGCATTCATGTATGTGGTATACTCCTCATCCATCAAGGATAAGACTCAAGTCATAGTGGACTTCAAGCCGGACACACAGAACTCACTTCTATGCTGTTTCTTTCTGCCCAAAACACTCCTCCCCACCTCTCTGCCTGGCCAGCTCCTACTCATTCTTTTCTCTCAGCTTAAATGTCCCTTTCTACAGGAAGACTTCCCTGACTCCCCCAGATTAGGCCCAATGCCTCCTTTGAGCCTCTACATACTCTGTGACACCCAGGCACTCGTAATTACATGTTTGTACCTGTCTGTGACAGAACTGGGTCTGTTGTGTCTGTTCCTGGAACCCTGGCACTGAGTGCAGTGTCCAGTGCAGAGTGATTCTCTCTCAGTGACTATTGAGTAAAATGGGATACCCTTCCCCATGAGGCACCCATTTGCCTTCCTCTGCTCACACTGTCTTTCTCTTGCCCTTCCTCTGCAAATCCAATGCATTTATCAAAGCTGGGCCCCCTCTACCATGAAGTCTTTCTTGATCTCTAGACCCCTGGAAGAGGGTCTAGAGACCCTCTTGAAGAGCATCCAATCCAACCATCATGAACAGATGAGGAGTCTGAGGCCCAGAAAGGGAAGTGCCTTGCCCAGGCCCCTGTTAGATAAGCAGGGGCAGAGGTCAGGCTGGAGTCCCACCTGGCCAAGGATGGAGTTGGTGCGGAGAGCGATGGTGATGGCGTTGATCACCAGCAACATGGCCAGCAGCAGCTGGAAGGCCGAGTGTCGGAGCAGCTGCTTGACATACATGTGAGTGATGAATTCCTGCATGTCCCAGGCATCCTGGGAGAGGGCGGGGGACCTTCCTTCAGGCAGGCATCACCATAGGAGGCCTCTGCCTGGACATTTGCTCTCAGTGAATGGGAACCTTTGGGGGCCACTCTAGGGGAAAGATTGCCTGAGAAGGAATTATGGGATGGGGGCATCAGTGTAGAGGTCACAACCTAAATGGCCACTAAAAGTGAGTCACTTCTGGGGGATCTTTGTTGGGGTCATTGCAAGGCAGACTCTTTTGGACTCTCTGCTGGGGAGTCACTGTCATTATATAGGGACTCCTGTGAGGGGCACAGCCAGGAGGTTACTAATATACCATAGGGGGTGGGGTCACAGGTGCAGAAGGGTCACTGTAGGGGTGAGGATTGCTGCAGGCCCCCCCATGGGCTGCAGCCCCTTAAGCTTGTCCCTACCTTTTTGCTAGTGATGTCTCGGCGGTTGATGAAACCCTGCTCCTCTGGCCGGTTGTAGGGCTCATGAACAGCCCTCTGCAAGGGTGTGGGGAGGGCCCATCAGTACATCCACTGCCCTCTTGGACCCAGGATGGTCCTCCAGTGCCCCACCCCACCCCAGGATGCCCAGCTGGGGCAGTGGAGCCAGGTAGGGGCTGCCTACCATGTAGTTCAAAGGTTTGATATTGCTGGTGTCTGTCCAATGCTGCCACCACATCCTTTGGTTATCTGCCATAGTTGCTCAGTCTACCCCCACTCGTCAAAGAAACTTCATTCTAAGCGGTCCTGCTCCCCTCGCAGTGATATCATAGAGGACTCTGTGACCTCTGTCTGCATTCCACCAAGGAATTCCCATACTAAGAGAAGTTCCTCCCACTGCCTCCCCTCCATACCCCACAGATAAGGCCAGACACCATGGGGCTGGGTAGGGTCAGAGGTCAGAGGTTGATGAGAGCAGGTTACGTCTCCTGTGCAGCCTGATTGGAGACACAGGGGTATGTCCTTGCTCTGCATCGAGGAGCTGGAGGTGAGACTAGGCCAGGGAGAGAAGAGAAAGGTATTTCTTTCTTGGGCCTTCCTAGCAGACCTCAGCCTGCACCCCTGCCCACGGGCTACCCATCGCACCACCCATCTCCAGGGCTGCCCACCCTGCATTTCCATGTGAGGTATGTTTCCCCATCTGTAGAGTGAAAGCTGGTCTCAATTTCTCACTTTGTCCCGCTCCTGGAGATAGGGGAGGAGAGCACCGTCTGGTCTCTGAAGAGTTAGGGAGAGATGGGCATGAGAAGCCCTCACCAGCCACAGATCAGCAATCTGTCCTGGCAAGCATGGGGCTTTGGGTACAGAGTCCAGGCTGGTGGGCTGTGCAGTGGGCTAGTAATCAAGCGCATTCACCCCCATCTGACAGCTTTTCACCCCAGAGCCCTCTGGGAAGCAGATTCCAGATTATAATATGGAAGTCAAAGGCACGCATGTTAGAGGAACTGACTTTATTTGGTTAAAAGCGTCTCCTGTGTAAAGTGAAGAATGCCCATGCAGACTGGTTTGGGGAAGGAAGAAGTGCTGAGGGATGGAGGGGGAATGTCTGTGCCCCCACAGGTCAGAGCACGGGGTGGGAGAGAGTTCTTTCAGCCCAGCCTCCCGCTCCTTCGTTGGCACAAAGCTCACTTCATTTCACCCTACTCCAGGGGCGAGAGGAACAGAAATGGCAGAAGCTCAGGCAAAGGAGGTCAGCTTAGAGTGAAACCATAGACTAGCACTACTTCCAACCTGGAAGAGAATCCAGGGATGCTGGGTCCTAGACCTGTCAGAGGCTGGGGGTTGAGGTGGTCATCAAGGCCAGAGATCAGGAATTAGGGTACTGGCTAGGGTTAGAGGTCAGGAGGTCGTAGGTCGCTCTCTGGGGTCAGGGGGCAGAGATGGGAGTGCTCCTCAGGGTCAGAGGGCACGGGGTGGGAAGACTGTTCTCTAGAGTCAGAGTTCAGGACTTGGGAGCTGCCCTCAGCCTGCCCCACTCCCCAGGCCCCCAGGCCCTCTGAGTAGAGCTCCTGGTTCTGCTCCTTCCAGCGGCGGAATTTCTCTCCAGTCAGCTCGGGGTCCCCTAGTACTTCCTCAAGGGCCTGCAGCTCCTGCAGCTTTGCCTGGAAGAGAAGTAGGGCCTAAGGGGCCATGATCACCCAGCGAGTGGGGAGAGTTCGAGTCCGGAGCTAGCTCTGGAGTCCAGGGCCTAGAATCTACCATCTGGCCTGGTCCAGCCCCCATCTTCAAATCAAGGGCCCAGTTCCAGGAACCTAGAACTTGGCCCGGACCACAGCAGACCCCAGAGCCGAGGGCCAGGAACCCAGCCGAAAGCCCCAGCCCATATGCTTGCGGTGCCCAGCACCCCCCGCTGACCTTGAGCGTGCTCTGCAGCGCCCGCACGCGGTGCGCTCGCTCATTGAGCTGTGGGTCCCGGTTGCGCCGCAGGAAAGAGCTCCGCCATTGCTCGTGAGTGAAGGGCTGAGGTTGGCCCAGCAGGGACACGCCACCCTGCCTCAAGCCCCGTACCATTCCTTCCAGTGCCCCTTCGCTGCTGTCTGTGGGAGGGGGAGAGCAGGATGAGGGTGTGCCCGCCCCAGCCCCCAGCCCTTCATCTCTGCTCCCAACCCGGACACGGCACCTGTCAGAGGGCCAAAGGAGGTCCGCGGGCTGCCCTGCGTGGGAGTGGTGGCGGGTGATGTGTCTCTGTGGAGTAGATTCCCAGCCTGGGCCGGGCTGGGCTGCAGACAGGGCGGAAGGATAAGAGGGTATCAGTCTGAGCTCCATGCACTGCTATTTAACAGCTGTACCCCCCCCGCCCCCCCGCCCCCCCCCCCCCAGGCCAGTCTCCACCAACCCCCAACTCACAGAGGCAGAGAGGGATCCAGCCTCATCGTCAGGGTCTTCTGCTTCCGTCTCGCTGTAGCAGTCTGGGGTGGACAGGAGCATTTGGGGAGCTACTATGCTTCATAGGGTTTTGGGAGGCGAGGGAGTGGACTTGGGGAATTAAGTCCCAGCCCCCATCCCAGGGAAGGCGGAGGCTCAGGTGAAACCAGGTGAGACCCACCCCTGTGAGATACCCACCTTCCTCTCGGGGCAGGGGGGCCCGGCCTGGAGATTGGTACTTGGAAATGCAAGTAATGAGATGGCGCACCCACCTGCAGAGGGGCAAACAGGTCTTAGGGAGTTTCCATTTAAAGTATGCCAGGACCTTTCACCTATATCATTTAATTTAATCCTCAGAGCAACCCTGAGAGATAGGAACTCTTATTAGTCCATTTTATAGTAGATAAAACTGAGGCTTAGAGAAGTGAGTGTCTTGACCAATTGCTGTCAGAGAGCTGGGATCCGAATCCAGGCTCCTAAGCTCAGGCTCCCAAGCTGGGAATTGGGAGTGGGGGGGCAGGTTGAAGTAGGTAACACTCACATGCTCAGATCCATCAGGGTATCAGCAGCAAAGATGAAGGGTTTATACACTTCATGGGTGAGCTGGAACACACTGCCAAGGAGCAGAGGGGCCTCACTCACCTGGGGGTGCCCACCCAGAACTCAGAGAGGCTAGACTGGGAATCCCAGCTACCTGCTGCCCTCACCTTGGCCCTCCTGACACCCACCTCTCCCTTTCTCTCCCCACTCCTAGCCTGTCACACCCCAGGACTTAACTATTTTTTCTTCTGATCTTGTCCACTTTCCAGGCTGTAGTTGGAGACATTGATGAGGCCCTCAGCCTTCTCATCCTGGAGGGATCACAGTGTGAGGGTCAGCTTGAAGCCCGAACACCCTTGAGGCCTGCTCAGGCTCCTGAGTGCAGGGGAGGGGAGAGGGCTTTCCTGGGCTCTCTAACTACAAATCTTTAAGTGCCCAAAGTTCAGGGCAGGAATCTGGGGTAGGGGCAAGATGGTGACCATGGGGTGCCTCTGAGCCTGGAAAGGGGAGCCCAAGATATCCAGAGAAACAGCCAGAGAAGAGGAGCTTGCTCTTGCATTTGCCGCATCAACAACACAGACAAAGCTGCTTCACACCACTAAGCTTTGCAAATGCTCTTCTCCCTGCCTGGTCTCCTTTCTCCTTTCCATCTGACTAACCCTTAGGTATGGATTTCTCAGGAAGTCTTTGCCATGCCTCAGGTGGACTGGCCACCTTTGCTGGACTCCGACCTACCCCTGAGCTCTTCCTCCATCATAGCTGGTGTTCTGGTATTGTCCCCGGGTGTGTATCCATCCCTCTCCCCCAGTGGCCTGAGTAACAGGAATGGTCCAATGCTTCCCTGTGTTCCAGTGCCCAGCCCAGAGCTGGGTGCACAGTAGCCCCCTGAATGTTAACTGAATGAATAAACAATTGCTTGAACAGCCCATCACTAGGATGAACAGATTAACAGAAGAGGAAGGAAAGGCGGGCAGAATTAAAGTGATTCTACACGGCCTCTGATACCTTTTCCAGGCTGCTTTTACACACACAGTAACTCATTTCTCTCTGAAGAGTGCCTGCATTTTACAGATAGGAACACTGGGGCCCAGGAGGGTCTGGGATCCACCTGTGACCACAGATGGAAGTGGATGGTGGAGGAGGGACAAAAGCCATGGCCCTGAGGTGACTCACTTGCCTACCTCTGTGTGTGTGTGTGTGTGTGTGTGTGTACGGGGTCTCACCTGGGGCTGGCGGTACCAGTAGAGCATGTGTCCCTTGAGCACAAACCAGCAGCGGCGCCAGCGCGGGCCCATGAAGCCCCCTGGCACCTTGCGCAGCAGGAGCCAGCCATCACAGTCAGGCCGGCCCAGCTCCCGGCAGGACACCCGCCGGCGGCTCAGCTGTGTCGCCATGCCTGCAGCAGCATAGCACAGCCGGTTGGTGAGGGGCTGGCGAGGCAACCCAGACCCTCAGACCTGCTCCCTTGCCCTCCACGAGCACCCTCAGCTGGTATTCTGAACCCATGCTCTGTGCTTGGAATGTTACTGTGTCAGCTCTCGGGTGGGGATGCCTCTTCCCATTTTAGAGACAAGGAAACCAAAGATTAGAGGAGGAGCTGTTTGCCCAAAGTCACAGAACTGGCGAGAGGCCCAGGCTGGAGCACAGGTCTATCTGACCCCAGAAACAGAGCTGTTTCCAGGAGACGCTATGTGTGAAGTGTGTGGAGTAGTCTTGCTCAGCACTGCAGATTTCTAAGAGCTCCTATACCAGGGCCCCCCGCCCAAACACACCCAGTCAAGTGCATCTCATACCTTTTGATTTTTTGCGACCAAGGACAGGACTCTGAAAGGACCGCAGGAGATTAGAGAAGGGTCTGTCCAGAGCCACACACCCCCTCTTGCTGAGCCCCTGAGCTTTACCTTGTCAGGGTGCTCTAGGGGCTCCGGGGTGTCTGCTACCCCTGTTGGGAGTGTGGCTGGGGGTGCAGGTGGGCCGGGCAGGGGCTCGGGGTCAAAGGAAGTCGAGTCTGTCAGGGAGAAAGGAGAGAGAGGAAGGGTTTATGAACTCAGCCCCAGGCCCAGTGGCTAGGTGGGGGTGTCAGGGGCCAGGATCAGAGCCAGGCACCCCATATGCCTTGCCTGGGGAATCTGCCAACTGGTGGAGCTTTGAAGTTACCTGTCCAGGCAGCAGGGCTGGGCCCAGGACTTGGGTTTGAAGTCAGGTCAAAGGCAAAGACGTCTTCAGACAGGGCCCTGGAGAGATCAGGGAGAGATGAGGTGAGCCATGGCTCACCCACCAAGACGCACCCCAGGCCGAGCCTGTTACCTGGGAGACAGTGGGGCTGGAGCCAGTGATGGGCTCACTGGGTGTGAGGAGCTCAGGGCCTGAGGAGGGGTCTAAAAAACAATCAGAAACAGAGTGATGGAGCTGGCAACAGACAGGGCCTGAAAGCAGGCAGGGAACAGGTTTCGGCAGCAAGTACCTGTGGGGGTGTCTCTGGGACTGGGACCTTCTTCAGCACTAAGCTGACCCCGTCTGGCTCCCGCAGCAGCTCCCTCACCACGTTCTTATGGGGCCAGCCCACCTGGGGGACAGGGCAGGGGACAGGGCAGGGACTCTGGACTTGGCAGGAAGCTCTGAAGCAACCCAGCAGCCCTTGCCTGCAGAGCGCTCTCTCAGCCTCCCCCTCGTCCTACTCCAGGAAGCCTCCACGAGCCCGTCTGGCCTGTGTGAGGTGGCTCACCTCATGGACGGCAGCTCCCATAACCCTGGTCTCCCCCAGGGAACCTCCTTATCCACCAGCCTGGGTTCTACTCGGAAGCCGTTCCTCCCATCATGTCCCTTCCCTCACTCACCACCACCTGCTCATTGACCTGGACAATCTCGTCTCCAGGAAGAATCTGAAGCTGGGAGTCGTCCGGGACCTGGTATGGGGTGGGGGTGCTCAGAAGGTGCACCCTCGGGGGGCCGGAAGCTGGCTTGGCCGGCATGTAAGAGGGTTGTGGGGGTTGGCAGCTGAGAAGGGTGCAGGGCTCTCACCTGGGGGCCCACTCGAGACACGAAGTGCAGGCAGTTGCTGGTGGTGTGGATCTCCAGGCCCTGCGAGACAGAAGCTGCAGTCACTGAGGGTGTAGGGGCCTCAGGATTAACGGCCAGACCTCACTGGGCACCAGGACTGGTAGGTGGTTGGGACAGGGGAGAGCTGGCCTCAAGGTGGCACCACCCAACTTGCTGTGTGCCTTCCAACTTGCTGCCGCTCCTCTTTGGGCTCTGCCCTCTCCTCCGACAAGGGCCGAGGGGAGCAGGTTGCTGACTTTCAAGGTATGAGATTCAGAACCCCATCTGGCTCCCGCAGCAGCTCCCTCTCCACGTTCTTATGGGCTGAGCAGGGATGGAATGGGACAGGGCAGGGTTGGGGCCTCTGGTTTTCCTAACTGGTCAAAGATTAAAGCAGAGAAAGGTCATGTCCTTTTCCCTCTCCCCTAACCTGCCAGGTCCATGTCTCAGGGCTGGGATGTGTCACCTGAGACCACACCAGCTGCAGCCCCCCAGGACTGGAGAAGGGGCTTATGACAGCGAGACCCCAGGGAAGTCCTCTGGGCCATTAACATTCGTATAAAAAAGGCTTTCCAGCTATAACGGTATAGGATTCTATGGAAACCTAGCACCAGATTTCAGGGCCCAGACATAGCTGCTGAGGTGACAGAGGTGAGAGTTGAGAGGTCAGGCTCACCGAAGGATCGTCCAGCGGCACGCGCTCCAGCACAGCCCTCTGCTCCCGCAGCTCCTCCGGGCTGTAGCTCAGGATGCTGTGGCAGATCCCAACTACGTGGCTGCACTGGCGTGGGGAGAGCAGCGTGTCTAGCCTGAGCCCCATCCCACCCCATTTCCACATCCCACTCACCGCCCCAATACTCACAATCCTCAGGACTTTGCTCTCCTTCTCAGCCGCTGGACAGTCCTGGAAGCAGAGTGAGAGAGCAGAGGCCTACCCTGAGTAGGGGGCACTGCCTTCCCCCGAGGGCAGGGGAGTCCCTGCAGTCCCTCCCTGCATCCTGTACCCTGTCCCCCTTCCCAGAATGACATGGCCCCAGAGCTTTGGCCCCAAGATCTCTTTCCCCCTGATGCCAGGCCCCCAGAAGTCACCATACATGCCCTCCCTGGCCCCTCCCCCTCCTGAGAGACAAACTTCCTGAATTGCCCTATCAGTTAGGAGCCACTGACACCCCCAACGCCTCCTACCCAGTGGCTGTGCCTCCTCCCTTTCTGCCCTCTCCTCTTTCTGCTCTCACATCCGATCCTGTGCTGATTCACAAGTTATAAAAAGCTCTACCCTGACTTGGTCTCTACGGTCTGGGCCAAGCCTGGCCCCTGGTTCTCCTACCTCCTGCAAGGCCTGGCCCAGCTCCCTGCACAACTCCCCAATCTCCTGGCAGGATGAGAAGTCATTTAAGTGGGAGAAGAGGTACCTGGCAGGGGGAAGGATAGAGCAATGGTTAGGGAACTGAGCTTACCAGTCAAGTCACTGAACCACTCTGAGCTGATTATGCATCTGAGACTTGCGGGTAATACCCACTCTGATGGGCTTTGATCTGGGGTAAAGATGACTGATACAGCTAAAGATTTTAGCATAGGACTTATCTGTCAAGCACCTACTACATGCCAGGCCCTGTTTTAGGCACTGGAGAGACAGATGTTATACATCTAGTTACATCAATAATGATTTAACTTCTGCTGTGAAGCATAGGGAGCTCTGAGAGTGTACAACAGGGAAGGCTTCCCTGAGGAGGTGACATTAGCGCTAGGACTTATGAGACAAGCAGCAGCCAGTGAAGGGAGTGGAGAAGCTCTCTATGCAGTGTTGTTGATATGACTGTCATGATTACAAGCTGGAGATGGGGTGGGAACCCAGGCATCCCAATGCTCCTGCACAGACCAATTAGCCTCTTTGCCCAGCTGCACCATATCTGAACAAAAGCCAAACTCTATTTTTCTCTCCCAGGGCCTGGAGGAGCCCAAAGATGAAACAGGTCCTCTTACCAGTAACTCAGACCCTGGGAAAAGCCTAAGGTACCTGTTGAGCCAGAAGAGGAGGGAACGGGCCTCTTGCACCAGCTCCACGGCTGCGCTGAGGACATTCGCAGGGGTGTCAGCACAGCCCCTCAGGTGACCTTGGACTAAGCTCTGAAATGCCTGGATCCTCTCCAGCAGCCCTTCTGTCAGGCTCTGCAGGTTCTCTGACTGGAGCCCAGAGCTCTGTGCCAGAGAAGGGGCAGGTTAATTCCTGGCAGCGGCCGGCCCCCCATCAGCACCCCCAAGGTGGGTAGAAGCTGCAGCCAGTGTGGCCACCATTCACTCACCAGGGCCCGGAGCTGCTCCACCCCTTCCAGGATGAGCTCCTGGTGGCCCAGAGGCCACACAGTTAGAGCCTCCAGGCTTCGGGGACAGAGCTGGAGCAGGTACTTGCCAGGCAGCTCCCAGTCCTCAAAGCAATAGTCCTGCAGGGAATCATCGAGGCCTGGAGGGGTGGGAGGGTGGTCAGCGTAGGGGGAGCCAGGGGGTGTCAAGGCCTTTCCAGTCACTTCTTCACTCCTGCAAAGCTCTTGTCCTAATGACAATTCTGAGACCCAGTTCACGGATAAGGCTACTGAGTTGAGAAGTAGGATAGTATAGGGCAGCAGCTCTCAAAGGATGGTCCCCAGACCAGCAGCAGCGGCCTCACTGGAGAACCTGTTAGAGATACAAATTCTCCACCCACCCCCACCCTCCACCTGCTGAATCAGAACTCAGGAGCAAGGCCCAGCAGTTTGTGTTTTAACAGATCCTCCAGGTGTTCTGATGCTTGCTCAAGTCATGCTTGATGGGGCTATGGAGTCAGGAGACCTGAGTGATAGCACTTGAGCAAGTAACTTAGTTACTCTGTGTCTCAATTTCCTCACCTATAAAATGAGGGTAGTAAAAACACCTGCCTTCGAATCATATGTATTAAATGTCATGACACATGTCAAGCACTTGGCCTCTTTTGGTTTATGGTAGACAGTCAATAACAGCCCCCATATTATTATTGCCAGGCTCTTTACCATGATCTACAAGGCCCTGTCTGATCAGACCACCACCTGCCTCTTCAGCCTCATCTCTTGGCCCAGCCCCTCAAACTCAGCACTTCAGAACCAGAGCGCTAACTCCCTGCAGCTCCTGGAATGCTCTTTTGCCTCACATGTGCTGTTGCTTCTGCCTGGACTGCTCTTCCAGCTTTTCATGTCCTTTTTCATCTAACTCCCTCCAGGAAGCCTTCCACAACTCCCCAGTCTCAGTTGGGGGCCTCTGCTGCTCTCACTGTTCCCTGCACCTCCATAAACTCTTGCACCAGAGTATCAACCTCTCCTACTTGATCACGATCTCCTGTGTACGGTGAATGTGCCGGGTCGCCTCCCTCTAAACAGACCCTGACATTGAGCTACACGTGCCAGGCCCTTGTCAGGAGAAGTGGACCAAATGAGACACTTCATGGATAGGGAAACTTTTCCACTTTATGGATAGGGAAACTGAGACCTGTGGTCACAGAACTGTTGAGCGGAGGGGCTGGGCCTGGAACCTAGTCTGAGAGTCTGACTCTGGCCCTGAATCCCTGCTTTTACTGAGACTGATCACCCTGAGTCTGCCCCCCATCATCCATGTACTCCAGCTCCCCCGTCGAGGAGGGATGTCCTGACTCACCTACGCCCTCCCAGCTGCATGTCAAAGAGTCTTTACTCCTCTGAGTCTCTCGGCAGTCTAGGCCCTTTTGCATCCATCTAGGCTCATCTCCCCCTGTGACCTAGGATGGGGCTGTACCAAACTCTTCAGTCTGGCTGGGGCTTCTGCTTCTCTCACTGGGAGCCTCAAGGTGGGGAGAAGGGAAAAGACATCAGGGCCGGCCCTTTTCCAAAACCTGAGCAAATCACTTCCTGTCTCGGTTTCTGTGCATCAGTTTCAGCTTCTGAAAAGTGGGTTTAGTAACAGCCCCCTAAGCCCTGGGGTAGATGGAAGATGAAGGACGTACAGTGGGGGTGGTGCCTGCTGGGGAGACACCCTCTGTTTTCATTACACAACTACTGCCTCCCCATTCCCACCCTGGCAGCCCAAGAGGCTGCCAGGGTGATAGGAGACCACTTCTGTTTCCTCCAGGGACCCCGAGGTCTTCTCGTCTATCCTTCTGCCAGGTTCGTGGCAGACGCTCGCTCTATAAATACTTGTTGACTTACTAACCAACTGACGGACTCAACAGGTCATTTTTCCTTTTCCTCTCCCTGTCCCAGTGCCTCTCAAGCCCAACACTGCCCCAGCCCCACCCACCTCTCAGCCAAGCCGCCACTTTCCTGGGGGTCCAGGTCGCTACTGGCTCCATGGCCAAGTCCGGCAGCTGGGATCCACACCCGTTCCGTCTGGCCTACACAGGAATTTCCGCTCCCAGAGCCCTGGCTGGGGAGGGGCTGGGCTGGGCCCAGGGCGGAGCCACTGGCATACCTAAGCCCACGTGGCTGCCCAGGTGAGGAGCTGCAACAACCATTGGCCTACTGCCTGTCCTCCTCCTGCTCAGCTCTTCAGGCATCCCAGGGCAACCAGGGGCGGTGCCACTGGTGTGTGACCCAGGCGACCTCAGAACTGGCTTGGGATCCCCGCCCAAAATTGACCTCAGATGGCAAAGTGAAACCCTGACCTTCAGGCTCCTCAAAGAGGGGCCAAAAAATGAGCAGTGAGCAACAAAGCACAGAGGTTAGGGAGCCAGAGCTTGGGTGCAAATCCCGGCTCTGCAGCTTGTTAGCTGTGAGACCAAGGGCTACCCACCAGGCATCAGTTTCCCTATCTGTAAAATGGATATCATCAGTCCGATTTCAGAGTGCTGCTGTGCAGAGTACCCACGTTAACAGCTCTAAAACCTTCAGAACTGGTTTTTAGCCCCGTCTTTTTTTTGTACTGGGGACCCTTTTGGCAGTCTGGGGAAACCTCTGGACCCTTTCTCAGAATGATGCTTTTAAAAGCATAAAGCAAACTGCTAAAGATTACAAGGACAATTACCATCAAAATATATTAAAAATCACAAATTTATGACATAGTAATATGTATTTATTAGCATTAAATAACAAGACTGGCAAGTTTAAATTTTCCTTTTCGAATGATATCAGTGTGTTGTTGCTCAGCATGAATAACACTGAACTGTGGGGGTGGCCTTTGACTCACTTCCTCACACTAATTGATCAGCAAACAACTAAAGACAGGGAATGCAAGAGAGTAATGGAGAAGCTGGGGTCGCCAGTGTGGGAACAGGTGGATTCACCATTTGGTCACTGACCCTCTACTTGGCACAATCAACAGCAGCTATGTCTCTGGAGTGTCCGAAACAGAGTCTAAATTTGGCTCATGGATGTCCATGTAATGTGTTTTAATGGTCATCATTTAACAATTTCACATACAAATTGAGTTCTCTGGAATTTGGCCAGCTCTGCTGACCCCATTCCCCCTTCACAGGTGGCATCAAACATGAATGCAGATCATTGGCTGCCTCCTTCAAGGGGACTCCAGGTCCCCACAGGCCTTGCTCCCTCATTTATAAACAAGTGGGTTCCAAATTTGCAACATGGCCCTCACCTCTGGCTTTGTCCTTTACTTCACACACTGCACGGTGTGTATCCCTTCAACACTCCTCCTTGCTGCTTCCTCTAATGTTTTTGCCTCTTCCTACATTAGCCTCCCTGTGGCGCTCTAGGGAAACCCAGTAAACACAGACCCATCTCCACCATCCTGATTTCATCCAACACTGACCCTGAGCTGGCACAAGACATAGAGGTGAGAAATCAGCCAGCCTCCACCCTCCCTGAACTCACAATCTTGTAGGAGAGAAACGAACAAGAACTTACCACTTATACTCACATATGCCCCCAAAAGGACTGGGGGCCTAACAACCACACCAGTGCCTCTACTCTGGGCCCCCAGCAACTGGCAGGGCTAGGCAGCAAGGAACAGAGTAAACTGCAGCTTCTATTTTGAAGGTAGTTTTATGAGTTTATAAAAGTTCTTTGGACATATATGCTGTAAAAATTTCAAAGGTAACAGTAGGTCATTAAGTGTAAGGAGGACGTGCCCTTTCCCCAGCATGTCCTCATCCCATTCCCCAGTGTGGGCCACTGTTAAAGTTTTCTGGGTGTCCTTCCATTCTCTCTGTAAGCTGATACTCTACATGCTGCTATTCTGAAAATATGCTTTTTTCCCCATTTTATGAGATAATCAATACCAAGTGAAATAACCCACGTAAAGTATTTAGAACAATGCCCGGCACAGTCAGCTACTATTTTTTAGCGCACCTCGGACAGCGTTCTTAATCAGTAGATTCAGATCTTTTATTATAGTCCCCAAACTGAGGTAGGGGTATCTCTACAGGAACTCCGTCTTGGGGAAAGAGGTGGAATGCACCCTTCTCCAAGGCAGGTGTGATTGTCCTAACAGAAACCAAGTGAAAAAGGCCTACTCCTGTTTGGGGGGTACTAAGAAGCACCCAACCCCTCCTTTGCTGAGAGCCAACTGGTGACATCCAATCATCTGAGGCAGGGATAGGGCCAGGAGCAGGGCTGGGGAGGCCCTTCCACACCTGGTCCAGGTCTGAGACTTCTGAATGCTACAAGGCAAGGCCTCTCCTGCCTACCCAGCCTGGACTCCCTGGTGGGTGGGGGAGGTGCTGCTCAGGCCTGATGCTGATCTCTCCTGACAGCTGCTCCTAAGGCTGGCAGGGCGGGCAGGCGGGGGAAGGGACAGATTTAAAGGTCTAGTTGCCCCGCCCCCTGACAGACCTGGGAAGGCAGACACTGGTGAGCATCCTCCGAGGGCATGGCTCTCTTGTGTATGAGAGGTCAGGAACCTCTATGCCCCAATTTCCGCTTCCTGGTACCTTGAACGCCCCTGGTCCTCATTACCGCTTCCACCCCACAGGACACCAGGGAGACTAGCGGCACCCACCATGCGATTTCGGCGCCTGACCCCTGGCTACTTCCGAGTGCTACAGGTAAGCGCCCCTAACCAGCAGTTTCTGGCACCGACCCCTTTCTCCCCGTACCATGGCTGGGTTGACACCCAGCAGCCAGGCTGTCACGTTCCCTGCCGCCTGAGCAGCCAGGGCCCAGATGGGCAGTGAAGCGAGAGGGATTGGGGTGGAATCTCCCTGGCCAGCAATGGCATCTGTATCTCCTTCCCCCAGTAGCTTCTCAGCCCCCTTCCACTCCCCACCTTCCCAGTGGTCTCAACTGACCCCTCAAGCGGACCCTCTGTGCACCTCCAGATGCAGATAGCCGGGGAGCTGAAGGCAGAGCCCCAGAGTTCACTGGCTGGGGTTGTGGCTGCACTGCTGGCTGTCCTCGGGCTGGGCGGCTCCTGCTATGCTGTCTGGAAGATGGTGGCGCAGCGGCGGCCGCCACAGGCTCCATGATGAAGCGGGCGGCCTCTCACCTGGGTCCTGGGGGGGTAGGTGACTCAGCAGAGGCTACAATCTCAGGAATCTTCATTTCTGGGGGTCAGTCCCTGCCCTCATTGGAAGCAGGATAGTATAAACCTGATCCTACCCCTCCACACACTTGGGTTCCAACTGGGGGCTTCAACTCAGATGCCAGGACCCCTGAGGGAAGGGAAGGATGCAGGTTCCAAAGCTGGATCAAGTCGGGAGGAGACACCCTGGGCCCTGCACGCAGGAGTAGTAGAGGAATTTTTGGAGGGCAGGAGTTTTGGGGAGTGGCCTGGAGGTTAGAGAGTCAGAGGAAAGCCTTCTTGATCCAGTTCTTTTATTGGGAGGGAGGGCACCCAGAAGAGGCCATCCAAATCCCAGACCCAGGGCCAAGAGAGACTGGCACAGTCTCTCCCAGCCTGGCCCTTGCATCATTGTCCATGGGCAGCTCCTCTGCCTTGCATCCTCAGGCCATGTCAGGTAGACGTGTCCATCTCAGAGACTTCAGTGGATACTTCTGTGGGCACTGCCAGCCACTGGGGAGGCACATAGGAACCCATACCCGCCGCCCTCTCCGCCTCTTCTTGACTGTAGGGCTCCACGCTCAGCTGCTTCAGTCTGGGAAAAAGAATAGGAGTTGAGAGCTAACCAGAAGCCAGCCCTGTCCAACCGGCACCCATCCATCAATCCTCTTCTACTCCTTCATACCTCTTCTTGTGGTCTTTGGATCGGAAGTGAGTCTTCAGGTTGGCAGAATCGATGAAGTACCTCCTGTAGGGATGGAGGGTAAGGAGAAGAGTGAGAAGGTGATGCCTCTCAGATATGCCTATCTCCCTGACCCCAGTTCGTTCCCTGACGCTCAGCTCCAGGCTTGAAGGGATGGGGTGCCAGCAGACCCACGGGTCCCAGGAGAGGAGACACTGCGCGCCCCGGGGCTCGGACCTCACATCCCCGGCCCGTACCGCGGACCCTTTTCTTCCTCAGGCCAGGCCCGGCTGGGACTCACGCGCAGGCCAGACAGCGATGCAGGCCGTCCCCTGGCAGGTCAGGGTCGGGCTCGGCGCTCGGGTCTGGACGGGGCCGTGCGGCAACCTGGGGCCGCAGCTCGCGGTGAATCTCATCTAGGTCCGGCCGCCGCCGCTTCGCCTTCATCTGGCGGGCCAGGGAGTGCGCTCGGTGAGCGCCGGTCCGGCGGGAGCGACCCATGGAGGGTGACAGCGGGACCAGGGGTCCCAGAGCCTAGTTAGGAGAACACGTGTGGACGCTTCCGGACTGATCAATGACGCCAAGTGACGCCGGGTGACTAATGAGACTCCGCCAGACCGCCTCTGATGACGTCAATAGCGCGGGCTGCTCCTTGAGCGCCCCCCAGCGGCCGTCGACGGCAGTGATGGAGCTGAGGCGGGGCCCCACAGAGAATCCTGTTCCGTTGCTGGAGGGGCAGGGGGGCGGTGCGTGCCCTGGGGGGATTCAGGCCAGTCCGCTGCCCTGCCCGCTCCACCTGGCCCAACCTATCTCAATCTGGCCTATTCACCCCTTTCCAGATCTTAGACTCCGCGTTGGAGAGGGCGTGCTTTAAACATCTCTGGAAGGCACTGAGAAATGTCTGTGATGCGAATATATTAATAAATGAATGAGAGTGAATATTCCAAAGTTTTGGAATCCTGGCCCCCACAGCACTTTCCGAGATACCTCTAGTCTCTCATAAAGCCCTCACCACTTCTTACCCCTCCCCAGTTATTCCCTGTGGTCTCCAACTTTCATCCACCCCCACCCCTCAGCCAAATCTGGGAAGGAGGGGTGTTCCTCCCCAGAGATCACAGTTCTTAGGAATCCTGTCAGACTCAAGAGGGGTCAGCTCCTCTCACAAGAAAAGGAGGTACTCACAGAAAGACCTCTTATCTTTGACCCCTTTCTCTCAGTCCTGGGCTTCCAGGCATGGGCTAGCATCAAATGCAGAGGTACAACCTAAGTGTTGTGTACTCACAGTGGGAAGAGGGCCAGAGAGCTTTTCCCCATGCACCAGAGCCTGGTTCCTTCCAGGCTGACCAGAGGAACTCAGCAATAATTCAGGGGCTCTAGTTTTTTGGAATGTGTTGCCAGGAAACAGGGAGACAGGCACATGCATCCCTGGGGAGAGGAATCAGTTTCCAGCCCAGACAAAGCAGTGAAATGTAAGCCCAAGGCACTGACTGGGGGCCTTGGGACCTTCCCACTCTATTTCACAGAGGCTGAGTGTGGACATAGAGCAAGGCCCTGTTGAGGGCACAGCTATATAGCTATAGTCACAGGGACACCACTGTGGGTCCTGAACCTAAGGACTTTGTAAATGGACTTCATGACTGGAAGAGGATCTTTCTGGAGCCATTCCAAATGATCAAATTCAAGAACTCCTGGGCCCAGGAAGGAGGCTCTGTGGAGAGAGATGTCTTCATTATTCTTGGCCAATATGGGTCAAGATCAGGGGCTAAGTTGGCAGACACCGACTCTTACCACAGACTCCTTTGGATTGGGTTCGCCTGCTGGGCACTGTGCCATCTGGGGAGGCTGGTGTATCTTTAATGAAGTCATCTGATCCCTGGGGCAGGCTCTGAGCCTCACTGAGTTCCTGGAGCCAGACCTACTGGGTGTCCACTCAGCCACCACCTTCCCGTGCCTGGGTGCCAGGCCCATTTCCCTTGCAGCCATGAACCAGGCCTTCTGGAAAACCTACAAGTCTAAAGTACTACAGACCCTGAGTGGGGAATCTGAGGAGGACCTGGGAGCGGAGGTGGGTACTGTCCTGCTTGCTGGGTGGCAGAGTGGCAGCAGGAGTGAAAGGTACAAAGAAGGGCAAGGGACACGCTCTGAGAGAAAGAGATTTGGGCAGAAACAACTGGCAATTCAGGGATGCATGCAGTGTCAGAAAGCCAGGACATTTAAGGAAACCAAGGAAGAAGAGAAGACTTGGAGGAGTGGTCACTGCCTCCAAAGATCTTAAGTGCTGCCACACGGAAGAAATCCTTTTAGGACCTGTGGGCAGAACCCACACAGATACACTCAGTTTGCCTCAGCTTTCTAATGGGCAGAGCTGAGCAGAAGTGAGATGACTTGCCTTGGGAGAAAGCAAGCCCCCTGGTACTGGAGGTTGGGGAAGTGGCACTTGTACACAGAGGGTCACTGTAGCAGCACCAGATCAGAGCCATACTTGGACCATATTTGTCCTGACATTAAAAAAAAATAAAAAAAAAAAATGAAAAGGCTCCGAAACAGTCTTACATCTGGAGGCTGTGATAAGTGGCAATTGCACAAATAGATATGGCAGAGGCAGGAACTAGTTCTGGGGTGTGTGTATGTGAGTGTGAATAAGTGTGTGTCTACACAGGTTGGTGTCCAGGGCTGAGCTTGTATAGAAGTATCTGTGGGTCAGTATTGGGGCTGGTGTTGGTGTGGAATCCCCAGTTAAGATGTGTGTGCAGGTGTGAACTTTCAGGTGTGTCTATTTTGGGCAAAAGTCTCTGGAGGCACGCAGGCACCTGCAGGTATAATGTTTGGGTGTGTGTATGTGCATCTGTGTTGTGTCTGTGGAGGGGTGGAGAGGTTTTGTGTGCTGTAGGTGGGTCTCTGTTCAGCTGTCTGCAGTTGTGGAAGTGCACAGGTGTGAATGGTGTGAATGGTGTAACTGTGTAAGTGTCCTTGTGTAGGTGCTTCACAGCAGGTATGTCTATGTACAGGTGAAGAGCTGTAGTCATGCAGAGGCTCGCTCATGTACAGGTGTGTGCCATGTCGGCATGCAAGCCCTTGTCCACGTTTTGGGGTGTGTATGAATGTGTCTGTGGGTGGGCACATATGTGAGCTCAAGGGCATCTGCAGGGATTTCCTCTACAGGTAATGTGTGTGTGTGACTGGTAACTGTGTAGAGGTACACCTTATGCATTTTTGGAGGATGTGAGTGGGCCACAATATATGTGTTTGTCTATGAAGTTTGAGGTGTCTGATCTGTGTGTACCAAGCTAGTAGTGGGGGAGAGAGGTCCTGTTCCTCTGGGGCCTCTCTCATGCTGGTTAGCGGTCTTGTGTCCCAGAGGGAGAACCCAGCGTTAGTGGAGTCTGAGATGGCAGAACCAACTGAAGAGGCCTTCAATCCCCTGTCACAGCTGGCCCGCCAGGTGAGTTCGCCCTTCATCCACCCCTGCCTTGAGGAGCCTGGCAGAAGCTGCTGTGGGGTCCTGGGAGGTGGTGCTGGGGCAGTTCCCTGATTTGCAGCCCCTTCCTCCCAGGTTCAAGGGGTTGGGGTGAAAGGTTGGCTGACAATGTCATCTCTGTTTAACAAAGAAGATGAGGACAAGCTGCTGCCACCAGAGCCCTGTGCTGACCAGTATGTGTGTGTGTTTATGTGTATGTGGTGGTGGTGGGGGAAGTCTGGGACAGGCCTGGGATCCCCCTTCTCCCATGTCCTTTCCTTCTGGTCTGTTAGTCTTACTGACCAGGGAGGACAGGAGAGGTCCAGCCCCTGGCTGTTTCTGTTTCTGTTTCAGCAGGAAAGAGGCCAAATCAGCATATCTGGGAGATTAGGTTAGATCTCATGAGGAATTTACTAGCTGTTGGGATTGAGATGCTAGAAGGTATTATGGACTCTCTCTCCCCATGCACGTGGGAGGGGTCATCTGCCCAGAATCAGGGAACCCAGGAGAGAAGCTTTAGGTGTTTGAACAGAGGGAGGTTCAGATCAATGGTTCCTAAGTATTGGTCTAAACCCTCATCCTCCCAGGGAACTTGTGATGAACATAAATTCCCAGACCCTCCTTCAAAGATTCTGATTCAGCAGGTGTTGGCTGAGTCCTGGGATGTATATTATCAGCAAGCTCCCTGAGGACTCAAGGCACACTAGTTTAGGGACTGTCTTAGCAGGTCTTTATGCTGGGGGCTTGGGGGGGGGGGGTCGGACCCAGGGCCTTGTCTTCCTCCGAACTCTATTCTGACACACACTTCATCTCTGCCCTTTCCTCCAGCCTAGTCACATCTTCCCCTATTCCTTTCTCCCATCTCCCCTGCCCCACTGTTCCTTTTCTCCCTCCCTGCTCATCCCTCTCCCTCCCAGCTCTTCAAGGACTTCTTCAGACCTGAGGCTTCAGCCTCAAGGCTTATCACCGCTCCTACTCCTAGATTGCCCTTCCCCCGACATGTCCCTGCTACCTCCCAGTCCCCCTCTCCCCTAAGCCTCTGATCTAGGCTTTTCTGCTTCCCTTGGGATCGCTCCACCTGTCCATCTCCCCAGGATCTCTCATTTTTCTGAACCCTCTATCCCTCCATCCCAGAACCAGAAACTTGTTACCGCCCCGCCTCTCTCCTCAAGGCTTCACTCTTGTCTTCCCGGACTACAGCCTCCAGAGTCTGACCCTGCCCCCTCCCCCTTATCTAACTCCCCATCCTGTCCCACTGTCTCTCAGCATCCTCGGGCCCGCCCCTCTCCCAGGGCTCCTCCCCCAGCTTCCCAAACTCGGCGCCTCCGGCTCTCCTCCTCTGGCCTCGCCCGGGGTTCCTTCCCTGAACCCCTGATCCCGTCTCTCTTCCCAGGAATACTCATCCCGGCCTCCTCTTCCCAGATCCCTCATCTACTCCTCTGACCCTGTCCTACCCCAGCCCCCTTTCTCAGTGCCTCTGAGCCCTCCCCTTGCCTCCAGGTCTTGACCGGCCCCCTCTCTCCCGGGCCCCTCCAGCGCCTGACCTCGCCGGGGCCCCACTGTCCTCTCTGCTAGTCCATCGAACCCGCCTCCTGTCCTTTGTCCTCTCTGGGGCCTGTTGGCCAGCCCCCTGACCACGCCCCCTTTCCACAGCCCCCTGGCGGCGCAGCCTGCCTCGGAGGCTGCCGTGGCGGCGGCAGAGCCGCGCGGGCCGGGGTTCTGGGACTCGTTCGCCAGCAGGTGGCAGCAGCAGCAGGCGGCGGCGGCGTCCATCCTGCGTGGCGCAGAACCCACCCTGGAGCCCGACCCTGAAGTCTGGGACGAGGCTGCCGAGCGCCCCGAGCCGCGGGAAGCCGATCCCGCGGCTGGTTTCAAGTGGGGCTTCCTCACCCACAAACTGGCCGAGATGAGGGTGAAAGCTGCTCCCAAGAGCGACTAGCCGGCCAGCCGAACTGGGCGCCCGCTTGCCCCCTCCCGCGATAAAAACCGTGGCCTGACACCTCGTGTGACCGCGTGCTTTTGTCCAGACGGCGGGGAAGGCTGCTTTGGGGTGGACAACCTCAGGGCGGGGTTCTGCTGGAGTGGTCCTCACCTTCTCCCCTACAAACGTACAGGCATAAAATATGCAGAGACATCCCAGGTATCTGGATAGGCTGTGCTCGATTTAGGGTACAACTTTCCAGGAATCTGGGGAACCCCAGAGGACACGTCCCGCCGTCCTGTCCAGCTCCTTTTAAGTCGACAAACTTTGTCTGTGGCCCTGCTACGTGCACTGTCCCGTGACTAGGGGAAGGTCAGTGGCTAACGGGAACCCAGATCCATACCAGCAGACCCCACATAAGATGACTAGTTGGCTGAAATAAGGTTGTACTTGGGAGCTCAGAGATGAGGCCCACTAAGAAATTCAAGAGTTCCTGAGGGAGAATGCATATATGTAATCTTAGAAGGATGAGTAGAGAGAAAAGGGAAGGTAACCTAGGCAAAGGGAGGAGGATAGTGAATAAAGACTTAGAGATGTGAATGTGTGAGGAAAACAGGGGACCTTCTGCGTCTTTGAGGGAAAGGGAAGCAGTGGCAGGATGTGAGGCTGTGGGTTTTCAAAATCCTAGTTTGAAGGGTCCTTCTTAATTGTCCTCAGTTCTGGATCCTCCACATCTCAGCCCTACAATACCTAGTAATCAAAAGGGACAGCAAAACTCCAAGAGGGGGAGCCTTTTAGGGGCCGGTGAACCCCAGATTCGGAAACAGACCCCTCGCCAAAACTCCCCAAAAGCACTATTCCTGACTCCCAGCCCTAGTTTGGACCCACCTGGGGGTCGGTTGTGGTAACAGCGGCTTCATTTATTGAGCACTTCCTATGTGCTGGGAACTTTGCCAAGCACTTTATCACCATTTCAAAAATTCTTTGATCACCTACGGGTGTAGCTGAGTTACCGAGAGGCTGAGTGCTTGCCCAGGGTTACACAGTCAGACTGGAACCCACATTCCAAAACTCACGTGCGTCTCCTCTCCAATCCAACCTCCTGACTCCTTTAAATAACGTTTTGACTTTATTCAGCAGGTTCTCTGTTCTCCTACCTGTCTTCACTCGCCCGACCCGGCCTCCACAGGGGCCGAGAGGCCGCCCCCGCCCCCTTCCCCTCCGCCGTCTGTGCTGGGAAGGGCCTTCGGGATCATTTTGTCCCATCCTCCCAAGGTTCAAGAGGGGAAACCGAGATCCAGAGGGAAGGGCTTGCCCCAAATCACCCGGCGCTTCAGAGGCACGGCGTCCCTGCCGGTGCCCGGGTCCAGCCCCGCGCTCGCCCCTTGCGCTTCCCGGGATCCCAGACTCCACGAGAGCACGCTCCCGAACAGCAGCTGTCACACCTCGGACTCGCGCGGCGGGCCGCGGGCACGCTGGCAGCCATACAGCCATTGGATGACGCGCGCGTTGCGCTCCACTACCGACACCTGGGGGCGCCCGTCCCGGGCTGAGCCCGCAGCCTCCGAGCCGCCGCCCTCTGCACCGTCCGGGCGATCTGCGCCGCCATCGCTGGATGTCCAGTCGCTGGCGTCCCCGGAGCCAGGCGGCGGTGACGTTCCGGGGTGGGGGCTGGCGTCGGCGCCCCAGGTCTGCGGAGAGAAGCGCTCGGCGCCCAACACCTCCACCAGCGCGCGCTCCAGGCCGCAGTAGTTGAAGAAGCGCTCCTTCTCCGACAGGGGCAGCGAGCATGTGGGGCACAATGCCCGCTTTCCCGCCGCCTCCGGGGCATCTTGGGGCGCGGCCCAACCTCCAGAAGCTGCGGGTCGCTCCGTTGAGCCCGGGCTGCTCGAGGTGGCGTCTCGAGGGGAGCCCAGGAAAAGGCGCCGCACCAGCCCCTGGCCCTTGGCGTTCTCTTTGTTCACCGAAACCTTGCAGTCCCGCTTCTGGCGGTAGAAGATGAGAGAGTCAGGCCTTGGCAGCCGCCTGCCGCTGCCCCGGCGGGCGGGCCTGGGCGTCCTGGGCGATGCAGGGGTTCCCAGCTCGTTGCAGGGGTGCGGGGTGAGCGGCCCGGGACCTCCACGCAGAGCTGGCTCTTGGCGTCGCGCTATCACCTGGTGCGTCTTGACATACTTGGCTTTGTCGGCCTCCAGCCTCTCCACGGCGCTGGGGGTCCGTCCCCTGGACGGGGTAGAGGGAGAGGCCAGGAGCATCTCAGCAGAGCTGGGCAGGACAGTGCCCCATAAGCAACTGGAGATAGGCAGATAGTTGAGGAGCAGAGAGAAATTGGCTGGGGCTCCCTAGGGCCTGCTGGGGGAAAAAGGAATGGTCAGGGGGAGAGTAGATGTCCCTGCCCCTCTGCTGCAGGCACTCCCGGGAATAGGATCAGCCAGCCGCCCCTCCCCCATCCAAGTCAGCTAGTGCCATACCCAGAGGGCAGAGGCTCAGGTATCCCTTCCTCCCATCCCTCAAAAACAGTGGGCAGGGGCTCCCTGGCCACCTAGCAACATATGCCCCTTTGAGGGTGCCCCAGAATGGCCACAGGGCCATGCCAAGCAGGCATCAGCAAGTAGGACACTTGGAAAAGGAAATTCAGCTGTTCCCAGCCCAATTCCCGAAAGTGGCCTCAACCGGAAAAAATACCTCTTCTCAACCTAGCAACTTTGAGTCCAAGACAAGGATGCTTCCCAGCCACAGGCTGGCTCCACCCATCCCGCCCCCAAGCATAGAGGTCAGGGATATAACCACAGGGTAGGAGCCTCCAGTAACTGCAGCCAACTGTCCTGCCCAGGCCCAGCAGGGCCATCAGGAAAGGAGAGGGAGGTGGTCACCAGGTCATGTCAGCCAGCTGCCACCCACTATGTGCCTCTGCCAAGGGAATTCCAGAATGCCCAACTGTAAACATTACCTCTGCATTTCCATTTCATAGAAGAGAAAACTGGCCCGGGGAGAGGAGGGGGCTTGTTTAGGTCTTACTGAGAGTTAGGGCTTGGGACTAGAACCCAGGTCTCTTCCTTTGTGGTCCATAACTAGTTCAGAATGAACTTGTATATCAGAACTTTCCTCTACATTTTGCTTCTATTCCTACTACTGTAAAACCAAGCAATTTCCATTAGAGATGGGCCCCTTACTTCAGTAAGAAGTTCCTTCCACTAATTCTTCCCAATAATCTGCACTCCCAGAAATCTGCCCTCAGGGTCCCTGTCCCTTTTTCATCCTGAGACCCTGTGACCCTTCTCTTCCACCTCCCTTCTGCTGAGGAAGGGGGCCAGGAAGAGTTGTAAATCAAGAACTGACAGTTCCCTTGGTAGTAACAGAATGGGCCACCCACATGGCTCAGCACACTCCACCCCATCCCTGCTCCCCTACTCCCCCCATCCTCCATTCAGCTGAGAGGGACACATCAGTTCTAGGGGCTGAGGGGACCTCAGGTCTGTAGGCAACAAAGGAACAGAACTTGCCAGGGATGAGGGGGAGGAGCCCTGGTGAGGAGCCCTGGGGCAGAGACTCTGCCAAACAACCCCACACACCCCAGCGCACCCTGCTCAGTCTTCACACACACAAACACACACACACACACCCATCTAGCGTTTGGTAAGTCAGCCTCATAGGTAGTTGATGAATGGGAACCCAGGTAGCAAGGCGAGCCTGGCAGTGCCCTCCTTCCTGCCTCCCAAGGACTAAACCCAGCAATAGGTCAGATTCCAAGGTCCCAGGAGGGCACTGTGCTTGTCTGACCTCATGGGTATCCTCCTGTCCCCTCCTTCTCTTCCCAGCCCTGAGCAGGAGGCTATAAAAAGTTCTTAAACACAGGGACCAAAATAGTTTGCTGTCTACTGCCTCTTCCCTGCCTTCCGGGCTGCCTTGGTACCTGACCACAGACGTTCCACCCTAGCAGCCTGGCAGACAGTCCTGTGCCCTCCATCCCTTTGCCTATCTTCTCCCAGTACTGGGGAGTGGTCCAAACTTTGCCCAAGCCTTTGGCTCTGGAAGCAGGCTAGGGGACAGTGCTCACTGGCTTGGTGCCAGACTCCTTGTCCTTGGGTCCCTGGGTGCCCTCCCACCCCAGTCTTGGGCTCAGGATACACTCACCTCTGCATAGGGAGGCTGAATGCCTGGGTCTCTGGGCAGGTCTTGACTGAGGGCAGGAGGGACAGCAGGGACTGGAAGGAACTTTGGTGGCAGCCAAACCTCACTCTCCACAGGAAAAGCCAAGAGAGCCTCCACCCCCCCACCCCAACACACACACCAGATTAACCCTTGCCTTCCTGACCTGGAGCCTGGCCTCTGTTAACTCCCTCCTGGTCAAAGACTCAGTGCTGGAGAAGGCTTTTGGATCAAGTCCAGCTCCTTTATTTTACACAGGCCCTTGCAGGTTAAGTGATTTGCACAGAGGCACAGTGAGCTTGGGGTACAGCCAGGACCTCAGACAAGGTCTCCTGATTCCCAAACTTCCTCCAGAGGCCTGGGGTGTGGACATGCTATTCAGGTGGGGTCAGCCCCCTCTGCTGGGCCTTGGCAGATCCTCTTAGTTCAGATTGGGAAAGCATAGCAGAGTTCTAGTTAACTGTTCTTGTTTTTCCCCCTCTGTGGCAGGTTCAGACCTGTCCTGGTCTGGGTGTGTGGATGGTATCAAGCTTGCTCTCCCCAGGGGTGAGGCCAGGAATCTGCAACCTAAGGGTGGGGACAGTGGTGCTGCAGATGTGCAGGGTGAGCCCCTCTCAGCATGTCTTGACATGAAGGTCACAAGAGAACCTACTGGAGGTGCCTCTGCCCAAGGTCCTGTGATGGCAAATGGGATTGGCTGGGAAGAAGGTGATGAAGGAATGATTCTGGGGCCAAGCCTGGGTAAAGGATATCCTTCCTTCTCTGCCCACACTGGGGACTTCTAAGAGCTGGCACAGTTTCTTATCTGACACTCCATGTTTCAAAGAGGAGCCCCATCTCACAGTGCTGGTGTCAGGAGAACTCCTCCCCTGCACCAGCAGGTAAACTGCACTATCCAGAGCTCAAAGATCAATGCCCCCACCCAAAGGTCGTCTCCCTGCAGCTCCCTGCTCCCCCTAATCTGGCCACTTTTCACAAATCCCTTTCCCTCCCTTCTAGCACTTTTTAATGTTTGCAAACACATTCACACCTGTGTTCTCTGATCTTTGTTCCTCCCAAGGAACCTAAACAGAACCCAGCAGGGGTGACCACCGCACTTGATAGTTAAGGAAACAGGTTTGGAGCAGGAGAGATTTACCTAATTCCAATCCCAAATCCATTCTTTCCACTGCACCCTCTGCCTATCAAGTAAGGTAATAAGTCTGAAAACCAGAAAACCAATCTCTGGGTAAGAGATTTTTATTACCTAGTTAAAGAAAGTTTTTTTCCATCCATGATAATCCTATATTGTGTTGTTACAGCACTCTGCAAAATGCTTTCATGTACACTATCACAATTCACCCCCAGGACCATGTTTGGGAAGTAGGTTTTATTATTTTCTCCATTTGACTACTGAAGAGACAGAGGTTCAGATAGGTGAAATGACTTATCTAAGCTCACACAATTAGGAATAATAGTTAGCTTTTATTGAGAGCCTAATACATGCTAGGCATTATTCTGAGTACTTCACACCATGATTAACACATTTAATCCTGAAAACCCAATGAAATATGTACTTTCATTCTAATTTTCTAGATGAAGGTTGGGAGTGCAGGCCAGTAGCCCTGAGATCTGGGTCATGAAAGGGTTAAGCATGAGGCTGGGCAGGGCCCAGCTGGGATGCTGTCAATGGCAGGAAACCTGGCCTGTGAAGAAGGGGGAGGATGGGGCTGTTGTGTCTGACTTTTATACAACCCCCATCCCTTTGGTCTTAAAGGAGCATCCGGGTTGGGTGGAAGGGCAGCAGGGGCCTCCTTCTCAGCTCTTTTCTAGGGACCTAGGACACAAAGAGGGGATTCAGAGTGCAACACAGGTGCTGCCTGGGGTAGCCCCTGGTCTGATGAGGGTGACTAGAAGTGACCCCACCTCTCCTCAGGAGCATCAGAGTGGGGAGACACAGCCCTAGCCCTGGGGCCCCCAGTCAGAGCAGGGAGACACAACCTCGCCCTCAGGAGCTCCCAGACTGAGGGGTGGCAGTACCCTATCCCAGGATGTCAATAGACACAGACCCCTACCATACTGGAGAGCAGGGTCATGAGGGCGAGGTCAGACTGGGTTGGCTTTTCGGGTGAGAGATCCCTGAAGGAGTAAGCCCTGAAAGAGGATGGCATGAGGCCGGGGAGACCGTGTGGTGGAGCTCTAGCTGCCTGCATGCCTGCCTGCCTGCCTCTTGGCCACACTTGCCTTGAACCAGATCATCTGTCTTTCTGGTCATGGGTCCCCAGGGAGATCCTTAAAGTGGCTCCTTCCGTCCCTAGAGCCAGGACCTCGGTTGAGAGGGGAGGCCAAACCTGAGGGATGTTTCCTTCCTATTTCCAGCTCATTCCCGGATCACCTTGAGGATTAGGATTGACGGGAATGGGCCTGAGTCAGAACTGGCTCCTTCCAGGAGGGGGTGGTGTGTGGGGTGCAGCTCTGGTCAGTGTCAGAACAATGAGACAGGTCAGGGAGACCCTTCAGATCCAGTCTCAGACCCCAGATCCACATCATCACAGAGGAGAAATGTGTATTACACCCCTTACCAGCCAGCTACAGGTCCCTTGCCACAGCCAACCACATCTCGGTGCCTTTGATTCTAATCCTGGTCTGCCACTTGCAGGCTGTGTGGCTTTGAGCTGGAACTACACATCTCTGAGTTTCCTCCTGTGTAAGATGGGAATAAGACCAGCTCTTGTGTGGCACAGAGAAGTGGCTCAGGTGCTGGTAACCATCAGAGGAGTCTGCCTCTTAGATCTTCACCACCTTCCTGACACCGTGGGCCTAAGTCTTTTTTTTTTTTTTTCTAATCCAGCAGTTTCACGCTCATCTGCTGTCAACAAACCATTCTGAACACTGCTCCATGCTGTGGGGTCAACAGATGGGTCAGACCCGGCTTCTGCTGGCAGGGAGCTTGGCCTGCTGCAGAGGTGGGGGTGTCGGGGGACACAGAGGTGTGAAGGACTGATCACAGCTCAAGTGAGAGCAGTGCTGCTGCGACAGAGACGAACAAAGCAGGGGACATGGGGGCATCTGTTCTGCCCCAGGGAGGGTGGGAAGCTTTCAAGGAGGAGAGAGCATCCAAGCTGAGTCTGAAGAGGATTTCTGATGTGGGTGCGATGGGAGGGAGGGCATAGGGAGGCTGGAGAGGGTAGGGGAGTTGGGGGAGGGTTGGCGAGAGCAAGAGGCCAGGAGGACAGCAGGAGCCAGGGTCTCAGCGAGGGCAAGAGGCCAGGGAAGGGGCGCCAGGGAGAGAGAGAGAGAGGCACTCAGGAGGGCTAAGAGAGAAGATGGGGTGCAGGGGTTCCATCAAATTGGAGCAGGGGACGTGGGTTCGGTGAGAGGAGGAGAGTTCAGAGAGAGGGAGGGGTGAGCCCCAGCACCACAGGAAGAGCCCCCCTCCGCTGGCCACGTGTGAGACCCACGGAGATTAGAGCCGCTCTCCCCTAATTCAGGGCCTTCCGTTTCGGAAAGAATCTCGGCCACAACAATAGCCTGGCTCCCACCGCTCTCCCTGGCAGGGGTGTGGCTTCTGGGCAGAGCCGGCAGGCGCACCCACTGCCCGGTACTTGCGGGGGGGTAGGGAAGGGGCTGCGGGGGTGGGAAGGAAAGTATCATTAAACATCTTTTCCTGGAGCACCTACATGTTGCCAAGGAACAATAGGAATAAAATAGATAGGATTCTGCTTCCAGGAGCTTACAACCTAGCGTTAGAACAACAAAACCAAATACATTTATTGAGTGCTTACTCTGTGCTAGGCACTATGCTAAGTGCTTTACACTCAGTACCTCGCTTACTCCTGCAAAACTTTCTGTGAAGTGGGTGAGGAAACTGGCAGGGAGAGGCAGCCACTCACCCAGGGTCACACAGCTTGCAGTTGGCAGAGCTGGGACTCCAGCTGGCTCTTAGCCATGGAGCAGCACTGCCTGCCTCCATTCTGCCGCTCGTGTGGGGCTCAGGCAGGCCGCTCTCACTACCCACTGGCCTTCCTGCCTTGCTTCTCTGTTGGCTAGGCTGGACTTCAAGTCTTCTGGACCCAAGCAAGGACTGGAAGGAGGGCAGCCCCCACTATATTCTGCTCCATGCCTCATCATCTACACCTCTGTCACCACGACTCCAACAGCACCTTCAGGAGGTCCCTCAGCCGTCATATGCTACTATGGCAAATACTACACACTGGAACACAAAGTGAAGCAAGAAAATGGACACTTAGCACTTGCTGGGAAACTCCCTCATGCATGAATCCACAACATTCATGCTCTCCAAGAGGAAGGACTTGACACGTTAATTAATTTGTATTTTTCTCTGACCTAAGTGCTTTCACCAGTCTTTCCCATACTCCAGACAGTGTCTGTCTGCAATGTCAGCAGCGATGCACATCTTCTGGCATTAGGATGCCATCCTCTTTTGTTTCGAGGACATGGTGAGAGATGTGAAGAAGTGTTTGTTTCTTTGGGACTGACTGGTGTTAGGTCTCAGCAGACGTTGAGGATTATGGCTTACACTGTGCAGTCTTGAGCACTGGGTCCCGAGTGACAGATGCCCAGGTGGTCCTTACTAAATGACTTTTTGGGTGCTTTTGATATCAGGGGCCCTTTAATGGGCAGGAGTCCCTCTAGCCACTTGTAAGGGGAGCACTGAGCTGTGGTCATGGAGATGTTGTGTCACACTGAACATACCCAACCGTGAGGACTTACCCTTTTATATGTGAGGAGGGCATTTTCAAGAGAAGGTGAAGGTTGAGGGCTGTGCAGACACCCCAGGAGGTGCGCATTCTAAGCACCATCTCTTACATCACCATAGCATTAAAACTAACATCTTAACGTTACCACTAGGCTATGTCGTCATCATCAGTGTCCCCATCGTTCCTAGAACTGGGCACGCCTGCAGTTTTTGCTGTTCAGCAATTACTGTCTTTCTTCTGGCACTCTTACCCTGATCTTGGCCACCTTTCTGCCACTCTCAGCCCCTGTGCTCCCACAGTAGGGGAACATTACTCAGTGGGGCACTTGACCTAGGCCTGGGTCAAAAGCCTATCGCATTTCTCTGGCTACAGTACTTTATTTAAAGACAGACATGTAACTCCGTTACAGCCTATGGGACTGTTGTTGCAATGGCTGAGACAAATCTTCTCTCTCTGCCCTGCTGTGCAAGAACCTGGGAAGACAGAGCCCTGAGAGGACAGCCTGCCCCAGAACGGAGCTGACAGACAGCGGAGACAGTGAAGACCAACCTTGATGAGCAGAGCCTCCGTATGTCGTCCTGTCTGAAGCAAACCTACACATGGTCTTTACACTTGGGTGAGCCAGCCCATTTCGTTTTGGCTTCACCCTCTTGGGTTGATTTTTCAGTCTCTTAGAAAACAAATCAACCAGAAGGAAACACATCATTCTCTCCCAAACCTGGTCACCTTTATCACAGTGCCCATAGCTTGAACATGTGCAGCCTTGGTTTGCCTATCATTTTGACCCATCTCCATACTAATTTCTCAGGTGTGCTGATCACATACCTCCACATTTGTGGTAAAGCTGGCCTGGAGGAGTAGCAGGACTTCTGGTAAGGAGTCAGGAGACCAAAGTTATGGTCTTGACTTTGACATGAACTCACTTTTGGTCTGGAGCAAGTCACTTTCTCTCTCCAGCTTCAGATACTGATCTGTCAAAAGCAGGAAAGTGGATTAGACAGTAGTTCCCCAAAGGTATTCGTTGGGTGCATTCCAGCTGGCTATATATAATTTACTAGGCTGCTTGTTAACAAGACAGATGTCAGGACTCCACCCTTGGAGAACTTGGTTGAATAGAACTGAGGTGGGGTCAAGGAAAGAATAAAACACTAGATCAGACTGATTTTATTGCTATGGGCACCCTTACTAGAGATTCTGGATTTAATGTGTTATCTCTTGCAGCTGAAAGTAGCTCTTGGAGTTGGCTTGTTCAGTTAATTGAACCTAGTACTCAACATGACTTGTATTCAGTGAGGTTGAGATGCCAGCATTCTCCTGGTGAATGTGTCTGACGTCTAAAAAGATAGGGGGGCAGGATATAGCTCAATTGGTAGAGTGCTTGCTTAGCATGCATGAGGTCCTGGGTTCAATTCCCAGTACCTCCATTAAAAAATAAATAAACCTAGTAATTTCCCACGCAAAAAAAAACCAAACAAGAAAAAAATAGGAAAGTTGGAGAAGATTTATTACATGAAATTGCTTATACTCCCTATTCCCACCAAATACATTCTTCAAGAGGGTGCAGAAGAACCTAGGTGTTGAGATAAGCATTAGTGAGAGCAGCATCAGTATCCTTGAAAAATTGTATGGTGGATGTCCTCTACAGTTTGATTGAAAGAGGCACCACTGAGATGGGCTCCCTGATTTCATTGGGGAGGATGGGGTCCTAGAGGAGCAGAGGCCAAGTGGCTGAACTGCCAGAGGCAAGGCAGGGGACTTCACTGTAATGTGCAGCAGGATGAAGTGATAATCAGAATGTTTTGGCTTACAGGGATCTTTGATCAGTGTCCCTAGGAATGAAACAGATGAACAACTTATTAAATATTGAGTTATATAACAGAAAACCCTTCATATCTTATGGCCAAAAGCCTAACTTAAATTGTCCCAATGGAGCATCTCAACCTTTTAGCTAATTTTCATAGCTAAGCCAACTCACAGACCTAAAGTCCTGATTGAATAGGAGGCCAGGTCCCAAGGGAGAACCTTGTAGCGCTGCCATAAGCATATACTGTAAATCTTCCTCCAGGCAAGGAGGAAAGGGAAGGAAATCCAGGCCTTTTACTAATTACTAGACGTTAGCTTTGAATTGATGTTAATTCTGGGAAGCCAAGAATCCACATGTCCGAAACTAACTACTAATCTATCTCCTATTCCCCTAAATCTCTCCCACTACTGCCTTCCTCATCTCAGTTGATTCCTCTCCATCTCAGTGCAATCTTCCAATTGCTGAGGCCAAAAGCTTGGCGTAATCTTGGACACAACTCTTTCTCTTACTTTCCACCTCTCATCCATCAGCAGCATCTGTTGGCTCCATCTTCAGAAGACATCCAGATTTATATCACTTCTGTCCTACTCCATCCTGGTCCAAATTACCACTATCTCTTTCTTGGATTATTGCAATAGTTTCTAAGTTTCCCTTCAACTAACTTCATCCCCAATAGTCTACTCTCAACATAACAGCTTGATCAGTCCTTTTAAAGATATACGTCAATCATGTCACTTCTCTGCTCAACTCCTGGAAAAAGTTTCACTCGCAGTAAAGTCAGCCCTCACTGCTTTTGCAAGGCTTTACATGACCTGGCCCTTTTCGATCTCTGACCTGATCTCCTACTAACCTTGCTCTCACCCACTTTGCCCCAGGTAATTTGGTCTCCTGGCCTGTTCCTTGAGCATGCCAACTAGGTCCACATTAGGGCCTTTGACCCTCTGCTTGGAATGCCCTTCCTCTAGTTCTGTGCTTGATACCTCCTTCATCTACTTCAGGACTTTATTAAAATCCTACCCAGTGAGACCTACCCTGACCTTAGTCAGCCAGCATCTTTCTGCAGCACTCCCAATCTTTTTTTTACTCTGCTCTACTTTTTCTTTGCTTCTTCTTGATTTTTTTTTTAACTTATCACATTCTAACATACTGAACAATTTGCTTATTTGTGCTCACAAATGCCCCCCTACCCCCAACTAGACCACTAGACTGTAAGTTCAGCGAAGGCAAGGATCTCTGTTTGGTTCACTGATATATCCCAAGTGCCTGGAACAGTACTTGGTGCTTAGTGGGTTCTCAATACATTTGTTCCATAAATGAATTTTGAAGAGGATCTGGAAGGACTGTGGAGTGGGCCTGAGGGAGCCTCTTGAGAAGGTGGGTCTTGGCACCAGGGTGTTATAACCTTTGGGCCCCAGAAGGCTTTCCAGAACTATGCAGTTTCCCTTTCTGGTCAGTGAAACATGAGGGGAAGTCTGCTGCAGGGTCCTAGGAAAGGGTTCCTTGCTCACAAGGAGACACTGGAGGAAACGGCCCCTTTCCTCCTCTAGATGTGATTCTTAGAACTACTCTATCATCTTGAGACCATGAGGAGAGCAAGTTTAAGGAAAAAGGTGTGTGTGGGCGGTGGGGGCAAGAGAAGCCATACGTGGATAATCTGGGTCCCTAACTCATCATGTCCCCTCAGGGAAGGGCTCACAGCTCCCATCTGTAGGCAGTGCAGTTAGCTGACTGCCTATGGCTGTCACCTCCTTTGGGTCTGCTTCAGCTGCTGAGAGTCCCCTTCCCCAAAGTCATGTCCTCCTCAGGGTGGCCCATATCTGGCAATTGAAGGAGATGAGGGTGTAAAGCTCTGGCCAAAACAGGACACTGATGGGCAGTACTTGCTCCAAAGCATTGATTGAATCAAAGATCTTGATGGTACTATGTCCCCATTAGGAAGAATGTAGAAGTATAGGAACCAGGGGGTGAAGCAGGAGTGACCTCATTTGCTCTTATTCTAATAACCCCCTGGAGACCTTGCCCAGCCCAGCCACTCTGCAGGGTTAAGGGCCCTGGTCATCAAAGGGGGAGGACGCTTCTGCCAAAAAAAAATTGCATTGAATTATAAGCTATGTCTGCCTCCTGGGTGCTTTGAGCTCTTGAGTACTGGGATCAGTAGTCAGCAAGTGGGGTCACTGTTGCGGTGGGAGTGTTTAACCTGATTATAAATAGGCTGCCATTACACCACGGGGACACAGAGGAGTAAGTGTCGATCTCAGGTGATCTACTTGGGTGCTTCTTGGTGTTCCCTAGCCCAGTTGTAACTGTAAGTGGCCGGGTAAGGTAACCCTGGCTTGAGAAGGCTCCCTGAGGATGAGGGTCTGGATAAAAGCACCATGTGAGTCACTGAGTAGTAAGTAGCCGAGGGTAAGGGGAGCCTGGGATGGGTAGAGGAGGAGGGAGATGAGTCTTAACTGCAGCCCCAAGACCAGCTGCAGTGCTGGGGACTGTAGTTAGTCCCACTAACATTCCTTCCCAAGTTCCCTCAGTGGACTCCTGAAGGAGATGCTCCTTGACTGTGTACGGGGAAGTGGATTTGAGTGCTCCAGGTGGTTTGTGGTGACACCAACTTTCAAGGAAGGGCTTGCTGCCCATCTCTTGCAGCCCACAACCTGCAGAGGAGCCCCGTCACCCAAGGTCACACCCTTCCCAGGGTAGCCTGTATATCTGGTGATGGGAGGAGGTGGAGTATTAAAGGTCTAGCCCTTCCAGCCTAATTCAGAGGCTCCACACCAGATTGGTGGAGCAAGGTTTTGCCAGGCCTGCATCATAGTTTAACTTCTTCCTCTGCCTAAGCCTTGTTCCTCCCCCCTTTTCATCATAGGTGTTGTTCCTCAATAAACACCTTGCACCTCAAACTCTGTCTCAGTGTCTGTTTTCAGAGAACCCAGCCATGACACCAGCAATGTATTACCCTGGGGATATACCCAGCCCCCAGGAACAATTCAGCCTCTCTCCGGCTTCCCTTCAGAGACCCCAAGGCCATCTGAAGGGGGCTTCTGAGCATCTCCTCCAAAACATCTCTTTCTACTCTACCTGAAATTTAGACTCCCTTTCCTACCTCCTCCCTTCAACATTTATTCTATAAACAAATATTAAGCACCCTCTAGTTCCAGAGCATCGATAATGTTTCAATGCCTTTAGAAGAGAATTGAGGATAAATCTTTGGGCCGGAAAAGTGCTAGATCCTGAGTCATCTGCTCCCCTTTGGCTTCCTGAGGTTCCATCCATAATCAGGGAGGCCGCCCTTGCCATCTCCTTACCTAAAAGAGATTGGTCCTCAGGAGATGGGAGCCCAGGCCGTTTTGTTTACTGAGGCACTGTGTAAGCTATGGTCAATCACCCTTTAGAGACTGCCCCTAACAAGAATCTGAGATGAGGTGAGCTTGGCACTGAGGCACAGGCCACAATGAGAATTTTGTTTCCAAATTCTCCCACCCTACCCTACAATGTATACAGGAATCAAGTCCCTGGAATTGAGAGGATGTAAAAATTCTGACTAGGGAGTTTACCCAAAGCCACCCAGAAAGCTCTTCTGCGTTTGAGCAAGGTATTCCAGGCTCATCCACCAGAGGGCAGGTTTCACCCTTCTAGAAGCCTTCCTGATCAGCCTTCACTGGCCGCCTCTCTTCCCAGCACCAATAGCCCAAGGGTCCACACCACTGGCATACCGAGCACTTCAAGGACTTCCTTAGTGCTGCTGTTCTACCTGGTGACCACTCCGATGGTTATTTACCTCGTCACTTGGTGCTTTGTAATACCAGTTAAGAGCAATAATTCATTTATATCTTTGTAGTTTTTGAAATATTTTCACAAACATTTTCGTTTGGTTTGCAAAGCAACTTGGAAAAATAATTTCTTTTTATGACCATTTTTAGAAGAGGTAACCTGGCTCATAGGTTAAGTGGCTCGACCAAAATCACATAGTAAGTTACTACTGCTGCTGTGATCACTAACATCTATTGAGGGCTTGCTGTGTGACATGAGTGATGTTAAGGGTTGATTTATTTGATTCTACAGTAATCAAGACAGTGAAGTAGGAGTTAACAGTGAGGACAGACAACAGACGACCAGAACATATAGAGCCTATTAATTGTATGGTCCAAATCTCACATGTCCTTACTGAATATTTGTTTACTTGATCTATCAATTACTGTTACAAATTTTAACAATTTATGTTAAAATGTTCCACTGTGAAATGGTGGATTTGTCCATTTCGCCCTGTTGTATTTTGAGGCTGTTATTAGTGTATACCAACTCAGAAATGTGCTTTCTCTCTGTGGTGAATTGAACTTTATTATGTAGTGACCCTCTTTATCTCTAGATATTTTTTTTGTCTTACTACACTTATTTTGTTCTTTTTATTTTTGTTTATTTTTTGCCTAATATTTCTTTTTCCAAACTTTGTCAATCTGTATTCTTATGTTTTAGATCTGGCTTTTGTAAACAGAACATTGCTGGATTTGTTCTTTTACTTGGGCTGACACCCATTATCTTTGAACTGGAGAATTTAGCTCATTCACTGAGATTAATATATTTTTATTTATTTTTTCTCTCTTATAATGTGAATTATATCTGTTATACTTTTCCCCTTTTAATTTTCAGAAAACTCATCCAACTTTATTACTCTATATTTTGTGTTCTACAGCTCTCTTAATTTCATACTGTAAACTTCTTAAACATAACAAAATCAAACTCAAAGTACACTCATCATTTTCCAAGATTTAATAGGGGTTCCTCCATTTGTGAATAACATTAGCTAAAAAGCAAGCAAAGAATAAACAATATTTTTATTAAATAAAGTCAAAAGGAAAATCCTATCTTTTTTATTTTTCAAGGGCTCTAATGAAATGTTATTGAAAGAGAGTTCTAGCATCCTAATTTTGTTTCCAAGGTCAGATCTTTTGGGGTTAACCTGAGCCTGCAGGTCACTTTTCTTTAAAACTTCACTACTGCAATCCCTTCTCTTTTTAAAAAAAACTTCCCTTTTTTTGTAGATTGATCTCCCTACCCTTCGCTTCTGCTTGCTTGGAAATTATAGGCTCTGTCTTTTAATGGTTACCTCAGCAATTCTAACCTAATGTCTACAGAGTTTTCTATTTCAATTAACTTATTTTTGAATTTTCAAAAATTGTGTTTGGTTCTTTTTTCAAATGTACTAGTTCTCACAGAGTATCAAGTTTCTCTTTTGTTTCCTTAAAATAGCAAACAGATTTATTTTATGTTGTGTGTCTTATAATTCCAGTATCTTTGAAGGTCTGTTTCTGCCATCTCTCAGTTCTACTTATTCTCCCTCATGGTGCCTTGTTACCTTGTGTGTTTGGTGATTTTTTTTTTTTTTTATCATGAGCTGCTTGTATTACTTATGAATTTGTGGGAATTGAGGCCTGTGCTGGTCTTGAGTTCCTTCAGAGACAATGTGCACGTACTTCTGTCAATAATGTGTTGGTACCACCAGCCTATACCACTTTAAATTCTCTGCTTGAGGATTTTAGCATTACGTAAGTAATGTGATTTGACTTCAGATTTTATGAAAGAGCTGGCTTGTAAGTTATGAATTCTTAGAGGAGAATTTTATTTTCCCTTCTTCCCTAGGCCAAAGTTGATATAGGAAACTTTCATATTCCCTCCCTTCTGAGTGTCAGGGTTTATTTCACATCAACTCTTGCATTGTAGTTATAATCCTTTGCGGTCTCCTATTAAGGGCATACTCCCCTCACTGCAGACACCAACAGCAACTTAAGGAATTCCCAGGGCCACCCTCACTTCAGAGGAGCTAGCTACAAATTCAGGAGTTCCCAGGGCCACCCCCGGTTTCAATAATTTGCTGGAAGGAGACATCCAGGAAAGTGCTATACTGATGATTGCAGTTTTAGTGTAGCAAAAGGATACACATTAAAACCAGACCCACTAGAATTGAAAGCAAAAGCAGAGACACACAAGGGTATAATTTGGGAGGGTTCCAAAAGTGAAGTTTCTGTTATCCTCAAAGACACATTACTCTCCTGGTGTTGAAATGTGACAATACTCAGAGTAATGACAACCAGGAGCGCTCACCTGAGCCTTTGGGGCCCAGAGTTTGAATGGGGGCTTGGTCACATACTATCTGAATGGCTGACCTTCAGTCCAGCCCCCCCTAGAGGTTCAGGTCAATACTGTGAGTCTCCAGTCCCTTCAAAGGTTAGAACTGATGTGGTATGTTCCAAAGCCTTCATTGTAAATCACATTTTTGGAGGAAGGATTAGGGGTGTGTGTGTGTGTGTGTGTGTGTGTGTGTGTGTGTGTATTTATTTTTAATGGAGGCGCTGGGGATTGAACCCAGGACCTCATGCATGCTAAGCACATGCTGTATCACTGAGCTATACCTATCCTCTTCGCCCAGTAAATCACATTGTTAAATCTGCCACGTTGCTCCTTGTCGAATCTGTTCTTTGTTCCCTTTACCTCCTTTTCTGCCTTCTTTTGGATTGAGTAGTTTGGATGATTCCATTTTATGTCCTTTATTGGCTTACTAGCTATATCTCTTTGGTGTTTTGTTTTGTTTTTTGGTAGTTGCTTTAAGGTTTAAAGCATGTACCTTTAACTTATTATAGTTTATTTCAAATTTCATATAACTTCACATAGTTTAAGAACATAATGATGGCGGACTTCCTTTACCCCTCTTCTGGCCTTTGTGTTATTATTGTCCTATATTTAATTCTACATATATCATAAGCCCCACAATACATTGTTATTATTTTTCCTCTTTTAATGAGATTTTAAAGTAAGAAAAGTATTTTGTATTTTGACACGTTTACCATTTCCGTTGCTCTTCATTGCTTTGTCTAAACCCAGATCCATTTGCTGTCATTTTCCTTCTCCCTGAAAGCCTTCTTTTAATATTTCTTGTAGTGTTGGTCTACTGGAGATGCGTTCTTCCAGCTTTTGGACTTCTGAAAAAAGTATTTTATCTTCATTTTTGAAAGATTTTTTTAATCTGGGTGTAAAATTCTAGATTGACAATTTTTTTGATTGATAACTTCTTTATCCTGGAAAAGCAAATGAAACTTGTACTCATATAAATACTGACATTACAAAGTACAGGGAAAGGGGGAAAGGAGAAGGAAACAAAAATCTCTACAAATCCTGCTAATATTGCCTGACCAAACAAGGCCATAATCCTTTGTCCCCTATTCAATCACTTATATAATAAACCACAAATAAAATCTTCTCTGAAAGATACATGGCTCCTCTTTGAGACGGCAGGGAAAAGGGACCGGAAGTTAGGGTAGGAGGCTTTATTCTTTTGGCAGATCCTCTCAGTCATTATAGATATTGCATTTCTGTTAACAAAAAATATATGCTTCTCTGTAAAGCATTAAAAAAATAATCCAAGGATGAGGTAGCTGAGGTCTCAGCTC
This sequence comes from Camelus ferus, assembly GCF_009834535.1. Classification (NCBI taxonomy): domain Eukaryota; kingdom Metazoa; phylum Chordata; class Mammalia; order Artiodactyla; family Camelidae; genus Camelus; species Camelus ferus. The sequence goes on along the minus strand of NC_045708.1, from coordinate 18,136,289 downwards.
AAGTATCTCCAAATACATTGTTGTCCATTCCCTGACCTTTCTGCGTGTTACTTCTTGGATGTTTTCTGGATCAGTGCCATTCTGTTTGTGAGCTTCTGTGGTGCAAGCTTTTTTTGTAGGGTCGGATTTCTTCAGAGCCAGATCCCGGGATCCACATGTTCCACTGGTGCTCTAAATGCAGCTGGACATCCTTTACCTCCAGGATGCTGGACTTGCAATGCCAGGCAAGCTGGCAGGCTGCTGTCACCACACTCTTGATAAAAACATCAGCAATCTGCAGCAGCATCTCCTCTACATCTTCATCCAATTGCTCATTAGGATCCACTTCTCTTACTAAGTCTTGTAATTTCTTCTTGGTCAATATCTCATTGTTTTCAGGGCTGAGATGCCCTCCTGTCCCAGGAGTGCCTGGGATCTTTACCACTAGTGCTATTGGCCATGGAGCCTTGTGGAGGGGTGTTAGCTGGTTCCGGTTTTATCAGTGACAAATTGGAGAGGTTGATTAGGGCTGAGGGGCCAAACTGGTTCATAATCTGTTGCGCTTTGGACTTCAGCTCATAGAGCTTATCGAGATCCTGTTTCTTTTTGGAGCTATGAGGACCAAGGCCAATCAAAAGCAGCAGTGTCTATCTCCCCATGATGTGCAGAGACTGCCCCAGTGAATCATTAGTCTCAGCAGCCGGTCCTGACTATTTGTTTTCTTTAAGTATTTAAAAGATGTTGTCCCACTGTCTTTTGGCCTGCATTATTTCCAACAAATCTGTCATTAAATTTTTTCCTTTGTATGCAAGGCAACTTTTTCCTCTGGCTCCATTTAAGATTTTATCATTGATTTTAAGTAACTGATACACCCTGGTGTAGTTTTCTTGTTCTTGGGCTTGCTGAGCTTCTTGGATCTCTGAGTTTATAACTGTCATCAAATTTAAGAAAAGTTTTAACCATTATTACTTCAGATATTTTCTCTGTCTCCAACTCTCGCCTCTCTTTCTGGGACCACAGTGGTACATGGGCCACTTGATGTCTCACAGCTCACTAATGCTGGATTCTTTTTTTTTTCCCCAGTCTTTTCTCTTTTCTGTTTTATTTTGTTTTGGGAGGGAGGTAATTAGGTTTATTTATTTATTCATTTTTAGAGGAGATACTGGGGATTGAACCCAGGACCTTGTGCATGCTAAGGATGTTCTCTACCACTGAGCTAAACCTTCCCCATTCTCTGTTTTATTTTGTATAGCTTATATTGATATGTCTTCAAGGTCCCTAATATTTTCTTCTATAATATAAAATTTCTGTGTATTTTTCATCTCAGTAATTACATTTTTTATCTCTCAAGGTTCATTTTGGAATACATATATTCCATACCTTCTTTCCTTACCATGCTCATGCTTTCCTCTGCCTTTAAATATACATATGAAGTATATTTAACCTCCGTGTATACTATTCTATTATCTGTTATTTCTGAGGTCTGTTTCCATTGGTTCTTCTGTTCATTGTGGGTTGTATTTTCCTGCTTTCTTTGCATACCTAATACTTTTTAATTAGATGGTAGACATTGTGAAGTTTACGTTACTGAGGACTGAAATTTTTTGTACTCCTTTAGGTAATTTTGAGCTTTCTCCTAGCACATTAAGTTTCTTAGGGGGAAAAATTATCCTTTCAAGACTTACTTTTAAGCTTTGCTAGCCTAGGACTAATTTGGCCTCACTCTTGATGTGTGTACTTCCGTGATGTATTAGGTCTTTCCATTCTGGCTAGTGGGAACAGCAATGATCCTTGGCCCTGTGTGAGCTCAGAGAGTTGTTCCACCTGATCCTTTCAGATAGTTTCTCCTGCTCTCCGGCAGTTTCCTCACAAGCACGTACTGATCAGTGCTCAGCCAGTGTCTTAAAAAAAACTTTCTGCAAATGCCTGGAGTTCTTTCTCTGTTCAGCTCCCTCTCCCCAATGAATTCTAGTTGGCCTGAACTTCCTGAACTCTGAATGCTGTATCCTCAACTCAAGGAGATTGCAGCCTGAAGATTCTCTCCAGGAAGTAGGCTGGGGCAATCACAGGACTTACTTCATTTGATTCCCTTCTCTCAGGGGTCACTGTCCTGCACTGCTAGTTGTCCAGTGTCTGGCATTTTAGTCATTTAAGGCAGGAAGACAAATCTAGGCCCTGCCACTCTCTAATGGTCAGAAGCAGAAGCAGAAGTTTTCATTTTGTGTTTTTTTAACCTTCCTAAGTTAAAATTCTAATGTGGGTTGGAGTTGAAAACCACTATAGTTTCACTCTATTCTTGATATTGGAGTTTTGGTCAGTATTGACATGCTTTTCTCTCGCCCTCTTGCAGCTGTGCTTCTGCTGTCACCTCTCAAATCATACTGGTTAAATCACACTCTCCCCGCTTTATACCCAAAGCTAGGAGAAATGGCATGACATTCTAGTATTTAGTACTTATGAGTACTCTCCAAATTTCCAGGCTTGGTAATCTATGTCAGAGAGACAGCAGAAATCCTGAATTGCTATTGATCATGTTATCAGCAAACAGAAAGAGGAAAGAAAATTGGGCTAAGGAGATTATTAATTAAGAACTATACCTATGGAGGGTACAAGGTAAAGAACCAGGCAGGACACTATAGTGATGGAATGTAAGATATTTTTCAAATATTGTGGAAAAATATAATCTAAATTAAATAACAAACAAACAAACAAACTTGCTCTCTATCAGGGGTGTAAATTAGCAGTAGAGGTGGCTCAGAGTCAATCTCTGAGTCCTCCAAAGAGAATCAGAAGCAATGATTTGTTGAGTGTGCCGTGCATTTCTACATGCATCTCATTTCATCGTCACAGTGCTCTGGTACCATCTCTATTTTATACATGTGGGAAGCTATGGATTTGAGAGGTTAGGGAACTCATGAAAGTCACATAGCTAGTAATAGAAAAGTAGTGTCTGATTTCAAAGTCTGTCTCCTTTCCCTTTCTGCCTCTGACAATAGTTGTCACCGTAGTCTCCAGCCCCAATGCATATTTGTTTAAATTATAGTTTTACTGAAGTATAGATAACTAGAGAACAGTGTAAGAATTGTGAATCCAGCTTGATGAATTTTCACAATGTAATCATACTCATCTAACCAGCACCAGGTTAAGAAACAAAACAGTGCAAGTACCCTACAAGTCTCCTCACATACGGCCCATTTTCTCCTCATGTATGACTCAAGAGCTTTAGCACAGAGGTACTCAGTGGGAGACTATAGCTCAGGGTCCCTTAACACGGGGTCGATGTGAGGGTCGATAAATCCCCTAAAATTACAGGCAAACATTTTCCTGAGGAGAGGATGTAGTGCCTTCATCAGATTCTCCCAGAGGGGAGAAGGATCAGAGTTACAACTGAACATTGGCTCCTGGGGAATCCATTTTTTCATTCAACATAACATCAAAATCAGAACACAGTAACAGCAATGAGACAGTAACCAACTGAGAACTTAATATGCAAGACACTTTATGTGTGTTATAGCTGACCCTTACAAAACCCCTGAAATGTAAGTATCATCTCTATTTTATAGACATGTAAACTGAGGCTCAGGATGAAGTGACTTGCCCAACTCCATACATTAATTATGTAGGTGTTGGTGAAAGCTAGTTGGTGAACACTAGCATTCAATATGAGACCTGTTACACCAAAGCCTTTGCTTCTGCTGTAAGACCACAGTGCCTTTGGTAATATTAAGTTGCCTAACCTCTGCTCAGAACAAGCTAAGCTTGAAATACCAGGGCTGAACAGGAAATGAAAGAGTGAAGTCAAAAGCCTAGGCATCTTTTTTTTTTTAAACATTCCCTTTGAACCAATGACAATTGCAAAAGGGAAAGTACTGCCTTTAAAAGATGCACTTTGCCCTCAAGAGGTGTGGCCCTGAGAGGTGTGGCTGGGAGGTTTTCTCAAGTGGGAGTTATTATCTAACCACAAACCAACTGTCTATCATTACACTGCACTTTAGAGGACATCTATGATTGGTCGACTAAGAGGGCAACATTTGAATTTAAAGAAAAGACCAAAACAACCAAGGTCATTACTTCAGTGAGAAAGATAAAGATTTGTTAGAGAAGACTCAGACTGGAGACAGAGATTAGGCACTAAAACCCTGTGTTAAGGTAAAATCTTTACCTTACTAACTGGGATTAAATTACTGTTAATTTCATCAAGAAGTCAGCCCCTATTTTAAGTAAAACTCACTGAAAAGATATGTAAAAACCATGTGAAAGTGCTTTGTAAACTGCAAAGGATTACAAAAAGGCTAGTAAATACAAGTATTTATAGTTTTAAGATTAAAATTTAAAAAGTAATCTCTAAATACACAGCAAAATTTACCTGTCTGCAAAGGCTATACAGGAGGTGGCAGAGTCAGAAGCAGCCGCAATTCCTGATGCCTACTTTCCTACTCATCATTAGATCACATGTAGGGTTAATGTTTTGTATCTTCCATTTTCCCTCTGCTGTTTCACTGTACCACTAAGCACACTGCATCCTCAGTACTTTATTCTGGAGAAGGCATACATAACAAAACCTATAAAAGAAAACAAAAAAGTGGCTCAGATGACTTTTTTTATAGAAAAGAAACCACGGTCTCAAGTTATAGATTGAAAAATTGCATCCTTAGTACATTTACTATACTTCATTCTGAGTCTGGGATGCATTCTCAGCTTAATGAGATAGAAGGAAAAAAGGAAAAAAAATCATTTATTTCAGGCACTACAAGTTCTTCTAATACAGCAAGATTGTAAGCATGAAAATTTAGAGAACTTGAAATTCTGAAACACCTGTAATTCAATCTTTTCCTCAGCAACAGCTTGTATTATATATAGGTTTCACTTAACACATAAGGCTGAAAATGACAGTTTCACATTTTATACGCTCTATTTTATATTCATGAAGTAAAGCACTACAGAACTTCTCAGAGAGCCACCAAAGCAGCAATGTAGAATTTTCAGCGTTTTTGTTGAAACTCACTTTATTAAAAAAAAAAGTCATGAACAATAAATTACAATCATTTCCCCCTTTTATAAATTCTTCATAAAATATATTTGACAATTTTAAAAGAAAATTTCAGAAGTTGCTTTCATTTTTGAAGTGCTGATGACTTATTTTTTGACCATTTTGTCATGCTGGTGAATTATTTGTAGCTGCTACAATAGTTTGATTGATAAACATTTTACAGTTAAAAACAACAACAACAAAGAGGAAGAAACAGACCAGCAGAAAGAACTATTCAGTGTGCTATTTATCTGACACTTAACACTTACTTCATCATAATGACAAAGTATCCCTTAGCACCAAAAATCTACAAAGAACCCCATCTTTCTAAGTGACAACTAGTGCAAAATAACATTCTAGGAACTAACTGTACAACCCCATATTTTAACTGGCCACAGCTGCCTATAAGCTTATTTGAAATATTTGGTCTTTTTTCAATTAAGACAAATTTCATAAAAATGCTACAAACCATGGCAAGAGACTCTATGAGGACTAATTATTGAGTACCTATTATGGGCAAGGCACTGTGCACAAATTCTTGCTTTAATTTTTCCTCTAGCAAATATCCAGGAATTTCCAAATATCACTAATCATCTTTTATTTCTTACTCCTGGTTGGAAAAGACCTGTGGCTATACACCATTTTAAATTGTCATTTTATCAACTGACCTTTAGTGCTGAGCACACAGTAGGTACTTAATAAATACCTCCTAACTGAAAAAACAAATAAAGACAAAGAATTTAACTATCATTTTGCTTGGTATCATAGGTTATTTTAGAACACAAGGACTTGAGAAAATTTCAGAAAAAACTTCCTGATCACCTCACAGTCTTACTGCCAATGAAAGAAAGAATTCTACTTCACAGGTAAACTTTCAAAATAAATTATAATCATTAACTATTTTAAATGAAGCTGGACAAAAAATATGTATTTCAGAAACCATGACATGTAGATATTTAAAGAGCAAATGAAGCATTGGCATACCGTCACCTAAATCATCATGAACCTCTGCTGAAGTGCTGTTATTGAAGAGACATTATAATGACACTTTTTATTTCCAGTAACTCAATCTCCTTGGCCAGATCTATGTTATAATAATTTGATCTACAGGGTCAATTATCATGAAATTTCAGTATATTTCCATCTCTAATTTCCAAAAGAATTCTTACATTTATTAGCTTGAAAGTGATGTTGAAAAGCATATTTTTTTATTTAAAAGATTTTATTGAAAATAAAATCTTTCAGTCTGAATTTTAAACTTCCAAACCAAGTAATGCATAGTTCAGAAATTTTATGTACTGCAATTTTTTTTGTGTGCTTTTTTACCTTCTACAGTCCCCTTAACACATTTTAAATAAGGAAAATTTATGATAGCAATATTCCAAAAGTTGTGGAAGTTCCAAAAAGCTCAGGAGACTATGGAGACTATCAATGATTTCAATATTCTTTTTTTTTGTTTTTTTACTTTTGACCAAAGATTCTAGTGCTTTATAAAGATTAACCTATACACAATGGTCTCAAACTATTAACAACCTTAAAGGTTAATGTTCTGTTTTAGGAAAACTTTCTTCTTTTAGATTTGAACTATCTGCATTTACAGGAAAACAAATTGTAGACAACCTATATATAGGTTTAAAATCAAAGTGACTTCAAGAAGAATAATGGTCTATTAGTTCTTGACAAAGACCATACCAAGTGATTGTATAGAATTGATAACTTTTCTATTTGAAAGATATAACTGATGCCACAATATTTTACCCATTTGCCAAACTGTATAGATATCATCTCCCAGTTTAGAAAAAGGTGATCAACATTGAATACAACTATATCACTACCATTACTCTGTCAAATTAGACAAGAGAAAACAGCATTAGTGCCAAAAAGAAAGGAATTCCAGTGACTAAACAAAAGACCATTCGGGCAGGCAATGTGAGGGTAGAGCTCATTTGGTTTCTTCGACTTTATGCTGAGGCCTAGACAAAGCCTTGAAATAAAAAATTAATGTATCAAGTACTAGAGTTATATATAGCAAAGTTTTCAGAAACAGAAGACTCCTGCGTCCAGATTTATAACAGATTGAGATTGCAGATGCTCAAGTGCAGACATGTCCCAGTTCAGTGGCTTAATTGGTTAATTGCATGCTTGGTTACCTAAACAAGGTATGACTGAATCATGGATGTCCTTGCCAACCTGCCAGTACATGACTGCATGGCTAATTCAACTCCTGCAGCTATAGGGCACTGGAGAGCTCAAGCATACTTCAGCAGCTTTGGATCACTTAATTTTACTTATGTTTAATCAGATAATTTTAGACTCTCCAAAATTATGCCTTAAAAAAAAGCTGTATAATATTACAAAAATAAAAAAATTAGTATGATTTCATTAGAGGGAGGGGCAGGGTAGGAAGATGAGGGAAGGTTCTTTTATTTTTCATCACTGATTTCACCAGCAAATCTCAAAAACCCAAACCTACATCAAATAATTTAAACAGAAGTGGCATTTTTTTCATATGGAATGCAAAATGCACACATTCACATACCTACATATACATAAATATATACATATATGTTTCCTTTACAAAGCTTCAAAGGTTGCATTACCAGCATGCAAACCTCTTTTTCCATGGAAATTCCTAATACTGACAAGGAATGTCTAAAATACTTAGAGACATATTTCCAGAAAACTGGACTCTCTTCTTTTCTTGGCTCTTAGAGAATTTTCCTGCCAAACTTCTACCAATGACCATTTAAAAAAATTTACACCCACATTGGTAATACACATTTAAAACGTATTAACAAAATGGCCAGCTTGGACTTAAGAAAAATGAGAGAAAAAAAAAATCCCACAATAAAGTCTTAACCCTTAGATGGTGGAGTTTAGCTTTTTATATTCTTTTTCAGCCACATTATGTTGCATCACTGTTAAAACAGAAGCAGCATATCATCCAAGATATTTGCAAATAATATATGTGTCACGTCTCCCAGCTGCTATCTTTAAATGCAATTTGTACTAATCTGAGTTCTAGTTCAAAAGCATCTGGACGATCCTGAGGGTTTGCAGCCAGCATTTCCTTAATCAGTTGTTTCATTCGCCCATTCATAGTTTTTTTCTTCACAGGAATGAGAAGTTCCATTTTGGGATTTTCCAGAAGCGCCTCCCCAACAGGCACAATCTCAGTTCCTTGTTTTACATAACTCCCCAAGAGTTCCTTCTTTGTCTCTGTGTCTATGAATGTGATCCTTTCCAGCATTGCCCAGATGATAATCCCCAGAGCAAAGATGTCAGCTTTTGCTGTATAATGTCCCTCCCACACTTCAGGAGCCATGTAGAAATCTGTTCCACATGCTGTAGAAAGGAAACACTTGTTTACACTGACAGGTTCTTCTGGGTTCTGCCCAGATGCTGAACAAACTTTACTTAGGCCAAAATCAGCCACTTTTAGTGTGGGTTCCAAGTCACTGGTATCCAACCTGCTTTGAGAAATCAGGATGTTATCAGGCTTTAGATCTCGATGGATTATCTGGTTTTTATGTAAGAAAGCCAGGGCACTGCTCAGCTGAAGCATGAAGCTGGTGTTAGTTTTACGATTGGGTTTCCTGGACAATAGATACTCATTCATATCTCCTCCGTCACAAAAATCCATCACAAACCACAAGTAATAGGCGCTTCTGGGATCAAAGGCAATTTCTCCTTTTAATGAAGTCTCTACAAGCTATAAGAAGGAAGAAAAACCATATTGTAATAATCTGCTCAGTTTATACAGTTCAGCTATAGAGAAAGAGTTACTGGTTAAGTTAGTCTCTAATTTTAAAAGGAAATTTCATGAATATTTATTCAGTCAGTGCATTTTATTTTAAACTTCAGTGCTTCAAACTGTCAATCTGCCCCTAACAAATACACCTAATCTCCAAGTCGACAGGTAAAAACTTATTTCAAAATAGCTTTATTTTGAAAAGTGTCCAACTGGCTATACATGCATGTGTCAATGGAGCTGAACTCTAACGATCTAGCTAATAGCTTCCTGAAAAGATCAAAGTTTCAGCAGCTAGACCTGGGAGACTGCCAGCTGGGGTATAAACATCAATTAGGAAATTCTATTCCATGAAACTGCCTGAAATCTACTCCTTGCTCATTGCACATACGCTACCAACATAATCTGGAAAAATGATCAAGGAGCAACTAGTTGTTACAGAAATAAAGTGCTCCTGTAGTCACTGATAAAAAATAAAGACTGACATCATTACTTCATAAACTTCTACAAGCAAAATACAAATATGTTGGTTATCTCCATCACTAAATGGCTTCTCAGAACCAATTTATAAAAATCATATATGCATTTTGATATACAAATTCAAACCTGAATTTGAATACAAGTATTTCTTTGATACAAGCTGCAAATCTAGAATAAACTACTGTTTTATTTGTATCATTATCTAATTATAACTCTCCTACTATGTGAAATTCAAGAGTATTAATTACCTCACTGAACATGAACTACCATTCTAAAATACAGGCATACAGTGTTTTGAAAGCATTTGCCCTATGGTGTCCTTTTCAGACTCAAGAGTTGAACAGAAACTCAGTAGGGAAGGTGAAGAGTTATTGAAGAGGGAGTGAACCGCTAATTTTAAGTGTATATCTACTAGTATTCTCTTTTGTCATTTTGGTGGGCAGGGGCAAGGAACACCTCTCCATGTCACCTTCCTCCTACAGCAAACAGCCATAACTGCAATGGTTTGCAGATGTCTTTTTTGCGTGCATTTTCCTTGTTGCCTGTTTGCCATTGAGACACCAAAAGAAAGAACAGAAAGGTCCGGATCACACAATTATTTTACCAGATGCACTGTTACTAATATGATGAGATTAAAGACTAGCACCATCACTCTTTCTTCATTTCTTCTCTTCTTCTGTCTTCATTCTCAAAAGCAAACTTCCTAAATAATTTTGAGCAATGCAGAGTCTCATCATTCAAATAATGATTTAGAATAAAGTCAGACGGTATATATTTTAGGCTTGACAAGTCACATAAGGTCTCTTCCATATTCTTCTTCTTTTTCTTCTTCTCTTAAAAAATGTAAAAACTATTTTTAGCATCCAGGCTATACAAAAACAGGCTGAGGGCCATAGTTTGAGGACCCCTGGTTGAGAGCTACAGAAATACACAGCCCAATCTGCTTATTTTCAAGTGTAGAGAATGTTAGCCATTGGTTCTCTTGTCTAAAATCCTTTAATAGCTCCCCTGTTCTCTTAGGATATAGTCTAAGCTGTTTAACATGTGCTGTGGGACCCTGTGTGCTCTGATCCCTGCTTCTTTCTATCCTCATCTAAAACAACTCTCCCTGTACACTGCAGTCTTACTATCTTCTTTCAATTCTTAGAACGCTTCATGCTTTTTACTTCTAGACATTTGTATGTACAGTTCTTTCTGCCTGGGAACCTTTCTCACTGACTCACCTGGCTAACTCCAGTTCACCCCACAAGTTTCAGCTGAAACAGTTCATAATTCCTGAACCTAGGGATTATGACAGGTTCCCTACTATATGCACCTATACCATCCTGTACTTTTCATTCTTGACAAGTTATTACAAGTACACAGACTGGCCACTAAGTTCCTATGCATAAGATATGTCCTCTTTCAATTTTTGCTTTACAATTCTTCTAGATGAGGTTTTTAGCTATGAGGAACTAACTGAATAATTCCAAATGAGAACAAGGAAGATATCCAGAAAAACATGGAGAAAAAAAAAATTCGTGTAAAAGAATGGAGAAGACCATGTGTAGGGGCTGTGTGGTCACACTACAGATTTGTCTTTATTAGATGTAAATATTGGTTGCCTTTACTAGTGTAAATTTAGAGAAGGCACTTGTTAATGTGTTGATGAATGTCTGGTTAACTAAATAAATCCATACAAAAGACAACTTTTAATAGAGCTACCTATTACTGACTATTTCCTATGTGCCAATTATTGTATCTGCATCACTTTTAATTTAGACAACTCCCATGGAAGGTAGAAATTATCATTCCTTACATATGAAGATATAGGTGCTGGGAAAAGTTGGGTTATTTATCCAAGGTCATACAGCCAGCAAAAAGAACCACAGGTGAAACACAAGTCTACTGGGCTTTAAAAAGATGAAAGAGATTACTAAACAAAAAGGGGCTGTAGATTAAAACAAAAAATCACTGAATCAAGTCTGAAAGTACTTGAAATCTTAAAGTCTTGAAAGATTAGCTAACTAATGCCTAGTTACCATGACGGTTGCTTGATGTGGACTCAAGAATACCATCAACACTAAGTCATATGTTTATGTACTTGCATGTGTAATCTGAAAGAGATTACACATTTTAGTATCTAAAACTCAATGCAAAGTCCAGCAACGGTCTATCCCTTTTTAGGAGGGAGTATAGTAAGAATGTTTCTGATATTTCCTATCCTTGCAAGTTACATAATAAGCACTTGTAGAAAAATAAACAATAAATAGAGGCTAAATGGTTGTGTCTTATAGTCCCTGTCTTAAGACTTCAGGTTATAGCATGCTAAACTTGCAGTATAAACTAGGTTCTCAAGACTGATATTTGTTCACCATTCAATGAAACTTTCAAGTTTCTACTTACACAGATTAATGTGTTTGTTTTCTTTGTTGTTTCTAGTCCAAAAGCATTTGTTGTTTTAAAACAGACTTTTGTACCCTGATGGTGAATTCTGAATTTAGACACACTCATGGAAAGTTGTTTCCTGTTCCAAGAATGACTGGACTTAAGAAATTATGCTCTGGCCTTTAGCTAGCTATGTCTTAAGTATCTTTTCTCTTTATCAAGTATGGAGCTACTAGAGATTTTGATCTACGGCAGAAGCCAATCTAAAAAAAAAAAAGCTTTTCTGTTTTCTTATGTTAATGCTTTCTCCAGGTCTACAGAAGAGTAATTTGGAGGCAAGTGAACAATTTAGAGGTTAAGAAAGCACAAGTTTTAGCTGTCAGATGTTTAGCTCCCAATTCTGCCACTTGCTAGCTATATGATTTTGGATAGATTCATTATCGATTCTAAACCTCAGTTTCATTTGTAATGATGATAATAATAGTATTTTTCTCATAAGATTGTTCTGAGCAACTGCCTTTAAAGCACTTAGCCCAGAGCACAGAACAAGTAGGAACCCAAATAGTAAGCTATTAGTACTGTTAATAACATTCAGGTGCTAAGCCACACACTCCATGAAAATTAACTGGAACTGCATAGTTAAGAAATAAAATAACCCCCTAAAAAAGCAGAGGCTTATGTTCAAGCCAGTGATACATAAAGAAATGTTCAATTACCTATGGGTGCTGCTATTGGTTGTGGAGTTTTTCCCTTTCTTCTGCCTTCAGTTCCAAAAAAACTGATTTCAAATAAGTGAACTAATTAGATTCTAGTCTCAATCAGTTCTCTAGCTCCTATGTTGCCCCATTCCTAAGCAGATTGGCAAGTATCATGGCATAACAGGTGGCTTTGTTATTTTTAGGTATTTGCATCACAGGTTTAAATAAAACCTTGCTTTAAAGCAAACATCTACTCAATTCTTGGCAGACCCCATCTACTCCTAACTGTATAAACACCTGCGTTTAAAAGTAAAGTTCGTCTGACTCATTTCTCTTACTGCTGACCAATGCTATGGTCAAATTATTACTATTTCCCATTCAACCACACATACCTGTAAATAAAGGGAAGAATTAGAGCCATGGGACATCTTTTGCACCATTCCATCTTTTTGCAGGATGCATTCCTCCAAGTGAATCACATTTGGATGTTGGCTCTTGATACTGCTTAGTGCCCAGAACTCACGCAGGGCTAGTTCAACATTTTCAGGCGCATGGCATCGAATTTTCTTCACTGCCACCCGTGCAGAGGTCTTTCTGATGACTGCTTCATACACAACACCGTAACTACCTCGGCCTACCTCCCGTATTAGATCGTACTTTGGCTGGCTACTCACCATCTTCAAGGTCAAGGTTTCTGGAAAAATCAACAAAGTACTCTGTTGAAATTAATATACCTATTGGCTTGTATTCCTTCTTATATACAATTTAGTTGCCAACTGTCTCACTGTTTGCAGTGCTTGAGCAATATTTGCTATGCCTTGGGCAAATCTAAATATTTTAATAATAATAGTAAAGCAGCTAACATGTAGTACTTACCATGTATCATGAACTGTTCCAAACACTTTATAATATTAAGTTCATTTAATCCTAACAATATGATGAGGTAGATACTATTATGGTCATTTTATAGTCGAGGAAACTAAAGCACAGAGAGTTTAAGCAATATGGCCAAGGTCAAACAGCTAGTAACTAGTGGACCTGGGATTTGAAACCAGGCCATCTAGCTCTGACATCCTTAATTTTAACCACTACACTATACTGCCTCTTACATGAACTGCTTCAAAACATCACTGCTAAAACCAAAAAAATTCAGTACTCTTATTTACTGATCATGAAAAAACAAACAAAACTCCAGCTTCTCCTGAAAGCTGACACACACATAAAAGGTCATAAACATGGCAAAATGAAAAACAAACTCACACAGTTAGAAGTACAAACACCTGGCTTATGTTTAGGGACTAAAAGTGAACCAGATCACATATAGAAGTGAAAATGTGTAGTTGCTTTTATTATTTAAAACAGTCAAACTGTATATGTTCTTATTTTAATTTTGCTGTTGTTATTTCTTTATTTCTCGCAAAATAGATGAAGTTTATGGAGAAAAATGTTCCTTTAAAGATAAAGTAAGTTACCTAGAATATGGTTATCTTTCTGTTGTTTCGACAATAGCTATTTAGGTCTAGGTCATTTTTTTGCCAACAAAAACTGTCCTACATATTAAGAGGCTCTCTGGAGTTCATATTAAGTTCTTTGGAATTCAACTTGATGAATCATTTAAAGACAGGGGCAAAGGCCCTACATAGAAATGCTCACGTATTGAATCAAGAAACTCTCAAGCGTGCCTCTTCCCTTTACGAAGAATGTCAAAATTTTAATGAGCTTCGGGAAAAAATTCTCATCTGTAGATTGCCACCATGGGCAAGAAAAGTAACCTGAAATTGTACAATTTTTAATATTGTACAGTTAGGGGAATAAAAAGGTACCGACACCAGAGCCTGAGAAATTGGGACCAGCTACTTTAAGTCCGTAGGATAGATTTAATAAAGAAAATGAAAGTTTCTGAGGCTGCTTCTTAGTCCCACTTCCTCTAACTGGACACCCACTCTTCGAATTCCTGCTGTATTTCCTAGCGTCTGATTTCCTGTCACAGAATCCTCTGCCCCAAATATGCAAGTGGACATTCTTTCCTGTTCTCCGTGGATCTCCAATTACTACCTATCTTAAAGTGGCTCGTGTCTTTGAAGCTGTCCCATATCGCCCTACAAAGAACACCTGAATAAAGTGGAGGAGAGGTGTTTATGAAATCCATAAGATCTTGAATGAAAACACTGCACGGTGATGCGTCCCGTGCGAACCTGGGTGACTTAACGACTTGCAACCCCCGGGCCCTCGTGCCTGTCAGGCGAACCCAGCGCTCGGACGTGGGCCCGCCAGGCCGTACACCTGCTGGCGCCCGGGAAGGGCCAGTCCTGGGCAGAGGTGTTGCCGGACGCGGCGGCTCAGGGCCCCGCTCATTGGACAAGTATCAGGCCCTCCCCCTCCTCGGCTGCTTCCAGATGAAACCCGGAGGGGATCCTCCCGAGGCCCTTCACCCCGAGGAGCCAGTCCTGCAACTGCCCCGACTCCTCGGGGGCCGGCGGCTGACGCCCGGGGCCTGGGGAGGAGGCCACAGGCAGACGAGGAGGCCGCAGCTGCGGCCGGTGGCCTGAGGCTCAGGGGGCCTTCCTTAGGATGACTCCGCTGACAGCTCTGTGACAGGCCCCCTGGCGCGGGAGGCACATGCAGAGCCTTCAGCTCTGCAGCAAGGCCTCTCTGCCAGGCCGAGGAGCCAGATTTACCTCAGGGTAGCCGCCGCCGCTTCTCCCTCTCACGGGCTCTGCAGGCCGCCATTATCGGGCAGCTCGCGCCTCCGCCGCAGCGGCCTCCAGTCAGAGGCCTGCGCGCGCCCCCGTGGTGCGCGCGGACACACCCCCTTACGCCGCGCGGCCCCGCCCCCCTCCGGCTTTCCGTAGTGAGAGTCGGGACGCCAAGCGCTAGTCCTATTGGGCGCGCGCCCCGCGCTCCGCTGGCCTCATCCCGGCTCCTATGGCTTTCAGGAGCCGGGAGTCGCGGAAGGGGTGCGCGCTCTGGAAGGCACCACTCGTGTCCCTCCCCGTAGGGGTGGCCGGGCTCGGGCGGCCGGAGGCCACTCCACGCCTGGGGCTCGGTCGCCCTGAAAATGTAGCGGGCGCGCGAGGCCGGCGGCCCCGGAGTAGTCCCCATCAGCAGGTCGGGGCCTGGGGGTGCGCGCGTTCGGCGCGGCCTTCCGCCCCTGCCCCGCCCCCATTCTCGACCTACCGAGCTGCGGGCAGGTGTGCGGGGTCGCTGGGGTGGATCGCCTGGTGCATCTTCCTCGGCGCGGGCCTGGGATGCTCGCGGGATGCGGGCCTCTACCGCAGGCCCGCGGGGAGGCACGGCCAGAGATGGGAGGCCTGGCGTCCGCCCTCCGGGAGGGAGGCTGCACCTTTTGTCAGAGTCACTGAGCCATGTTTGCTGGCGGTGCAGTTGCCGCGGCGGCGGTGGCGGCGGCGGCGCGGGGCTGGGTGCGATCATCTGGGAAGACGCCGTCCCCTGCCCGGCCAGCGCGGTGGTATCTCCCTTAAAGAAGCCGGCGCCTCATTGTTCAGGGCCCCGGCCGCCGGGAGTATGGGTGCCCTGCCCGGCAGGGGGAGGAAGGTGCCGCTGCACTCTCAGGCTCCTCGGGGAGAGTCGGGATGCCCCCGGCGCGCGGCGAGAGGCGGAGGTTTGAGACGGCTAGGGCCGGGATTGACAGGGAGGACAGCCGTTCTCAGGGCCCGACGGTCAGTCTGAGTCATAGAGGCACCCGACAGCTGTCAGCGGATCCAAAGACGCGTTCGCTTGACAGCCAGCCCAGGACTGTCAGTTGCTCAGAGACCCGGACCAATCGGTCATTCAGTTAGTTACACAGATCAGTATGCATCCGCCAGATGTCCTTTCCTTCACGATTTATTCAGCACCTGCTATTTGTCAATAAAGTGGTTGGTCCTCCTCCCAGTGCTGTATAAAGCATGATGTGCAAAGAATCCCTGTTACTACTCTCAAGGATCAACCAATTACCCATTTTATTTTCTCTCCTCCATTTTTGGACCTTGTCCTGAGAATCGGGGACTGGGTTATCTTTAAATGGTGTCTCCTAATCCTTACAAAATCCCACAAGGTCTGGCTTTATTACTAGCCCTGTTTTTACAGGTGAGGAAGTAGACCTCTGCCTTATTTGACAGAAAGGTGTCTTTGGTAGGGGGTCACCTGCCTTGAATACCCACTCTCCTGGCGTAACCACTCCTCCTACCCTTCGTCCCGGCAACACTACTCTGTAATCTGTTCTGACTTTTGCCCTGAGTGTCGTGTACCAGTCTTGAGCTGTCTGCTGGAATTACTGATATGTTCCATGGCTTGGTTGCTGCCCTTGAAAGTAGAGGGAAATACAGAGGCTTTGTGTAGACAGCTAGCTGCGTATGTGGGTAACTGATCAGAATCAGGGGAAAGGGTATCTCGTTTGGTCATGAGGAGCCTTTTCCTTTTGTCTGTCTCAGACGTTAAATACAGGAACCCCTCCTCTAGAGCCGATTGCAGAACTTGAAATCCATTCCCATAACCCCAAAGTTATGAAACTGACTCTAACATCTGTGAGGTAGATGTTTAAATAATTAGGGATGTCCTCTTTAGGAAAAAGATTACAAAATGGACCTGTGAACACATTGCTGGGGCCTTGGAAAGGATCACTGTAAGTGAGGGACTCTGAAGCTGAAGCCTCAGAATAAATCTGCCCTGAAGATTACGTTATATTATTATGTTTGCCCTTAGGCCTTCTGTTAGACTGAGAGTTCCCCCAGATAGGAAACTTGTCTGTGATTCATCCTCCTCTATCTGATATGGTACCAAAGTATACCTGAGGATAGCACTGTCATACATTGCTGGTGGAAAGGCAAAATGATGTAACTCTAATTAAGGAAATTCGGCAATCTATAGCTAGATTACATGTGTATTTACTCTTTCACCCAGTAATCCTAGGTCATGGCTAGACTTCCAGGAGTCTATCCTAGTGATACATTGTTAAAATACAAAAAACTGTATGCACAAGGCTATTCATTATGGCATTTTTATAGCAAAAGATTGGAAACTGCTTTTGTGTCAATGAAGAACTGGCTGAATAAATTATAGTACATAAACAAAATGGAGTGCTATGCAGCTGTAAATAGATATGTGGAAGAGTTCTTATATATACTGATAAACAAACTAGTATGTAGTGATGTCCATATATGTTGTTAAGGGAAATAAACAAGTTGCATAATGGTGTTTATAGTATACTATCTTCTCTGTAAGTAATGGGAGATATAAATATACATTAATTGCTTATATTTAAAAGTTAAGCAATGGAAGAATAAACTCAATCTAAAAATTGTTTCCTATGTGGGATGAAGTGGGTAGGGATGGAAATGAGACTTGCATGAATGTACCTGATTATAGTTACTATTTTGGAACGTTGTAAATGTTGAATGTTTATAAAACAAAATTCAATAAAAAGAGTAAAATACTCCATAAAGATTAAAAACAAATAGAAACAAATGAAGTGGCATAACTACACAGAGAAAGTAATTTCAAGTGGCTGTATTTTGACTATACCTCCCTAATGGCATATAATCTAAGGACAAACTAGAACTGCAAAGAAATATTAAATTGCATTCATTAGTCATATTGTTAGTAACAAATACTAATGTTGCTATTTTGAAGCTATCATTGGTATATTTTAGAATAAAGCAAATAAACTAGTTATGTTAATGACACTGGGAATCAAGATTCTCAAGTTATGAAAAAAAAGAGTTACAAGTGTTAAAGAAGCCTAGTATGATTTTAGACCTGAGACAGATAGCAGAATGAATAAAATATATATTTTTTCTCTTAAAAAACATATTTCCAAGCTCTGTCTGCTGAAAAGGCCTAGACACAGGGACCAACCCTAGTAGTAATGAACACCCCTAGTGCACAGATTTGGCCTCTAAATACCATTTTCCAGTTTAAAAAAAAAAAAAAAAAAGCAGAGAAAGTCAAGGCTCCTTTGATAAATGACTAGTTTCAAACCTGGAGCAGGAAAGATGAGGTTGGATCATCTTGTGCCTGGAAGCAAGGAAGCTTTCAAAGGCTCTAGGAGTCATGTGAAAATGACTGAAGAACCAATACAAAGGGGCTTCACTGACCAAAGATGGAACAATTTTAGCATTAAAAGAAAAATAATGACTTTAATAGATTGCAACATATAAATATGTAAAAATCCATTAATTAATGATACTTAAAGAAAACAACACATTTGTTACCAGTAGAGCTTTATAGAGAATCAGCTGATTTACTCTGAACAGCCATAGAGGAAAATTAATTTTTTTCATATCTGTCCTGGATGAGTTATATTGCAGGTAACCGAAGAGTAGATAAGAAAATAAATTTTTATAGAGGAATTCCAATTAATAAATGCAGAAGGAATGATAGGATTAGAAAAGCATGGTTTTACAAAACCTAATGAAACAAGGAGTCTAGGCAATAATCGTGAAATGATCCTGAAACAACTGGAGTTTAAGTTGTTGGGAAACTTTGTAAAGGAGACCTTAGGCTGACAGCACTTGAACCCATTGACCAATCTTAAAATCCCTAAAAGGGGAAAACAGTGCGCTCCATGAAATATTCTTGCCTTGGAAAAAAAGAAAAAAAAGGATCTAAGCCTAATCTAACCAAGGTCTAATTACCAGTTTACCAGAAATATGGGGCATAAACAAATACTACCATTAGCCAAACTCAAAATGTGGGACATTCTACAGGATAAGTGACCTCATTTCTGCAACAAATTCATGGCATGGAAATAAAAAAGGATGGTAGAATGTTAAAGCATAAAACTCAAGACACTTACCAAATGCAAAAACCTTATTTGGATCCTCATTCAAGTGAGTTAACTGTCAGAAGACATCTTTGGTACAATCAGGGAAATTTGAATATGAACTGATAGATTAAATTGTTTTTTTTTTTTTGTTAGGTGTGATGATGACATAGTACCTGTGGTAATAAAAGCCTTTTTCAGTTAGAACTGCACACTGATGTATTCTGGATAAAATGAAATGATGTTTGGGGTATGTTTTACAATACTCCACAAGCAGCATAGCAAACAAAAAAGAGGGAGGAAGGCTGGCAGAATATTGGTAAGTGTTGAAATCTGGCGCTGGGTACATGAGGTTCATTACGCTATTCTACTTTTTTGTGTATGTTCGAATTTTTCCATAATAAAAGTTAGACAACCACTCTCAAAAAATGAAATGTCTTCGATAAGTGGGAACTTGGATGTAGCGATTCTGCCCCCTGGTGGCAGGTTCTGTTGGTGCAGCTGCTGCCCCAGCCTTAGGGCAGGTCTGAATTCCCCGACCTGCCTAGAGTCATGTCGTTTATAAATCTCTTAAGAGCCCTACGAAATGGATAGTATTAGTGTACTATTTTACAACTGAATAAACTGAGACTCAGAGGGACTAATAAGTCACTGATGGAGCCAAGACTCAGGGAGTGAAGCCCAGTAAATTGCTGTGTTTCCAGACCTTATTTTTCCTATCTTAACAAAGGGGTCACATGGGAAGAGGCAAGTGGAGATGCCCCTAATTAGAACAGGTCCACAGGAAGCAGATCATCAGGGAGCAATTTCACCTATAAGCTACAGATAAATGTAAATAGGTAATATAAACATAAATACATAATAGATAATATTCATAGTACCTTCTGCGCCAGGCATTGTGCAAGGTGCTGTTTATACATCATCTCATTTACTCTCTGCAGCTATCCTGTGAGATATACTATTACTGCTCCCTTTTACAACTGAGGTGACAAGACTTGTCCAAAGTCACACAGCTAGAAAATGTCTGAATTGGAACTTGAACGCTAGTCTAACTACAATTCCTATGTGTTTTAGTTTTTTTTTCTTTTGAGATATAGTTTAGATACAGTGAAATGTTCACATCTTAAGTGTATACTGTTTGTGTTTTTAAGCTCTAGTGACTATTGTATACTGCTTGTCTCACTTAGCATGAATGCAGATATTAATTTTTTTCCTGGATAGTTTTAATTTTTTTCTGAGTAGGAATGGGAGCCAAGAAAGAGAAGAAAATAGTCAAGAAAGGAAAGGTGAGCATGTAAGGTCAAAATTCACAGTTCTGCCTAGAGTTGACCATCCTTCTGATGACTTTTTTTTCTTGTACAAAGGGGTGGCTCCTTATAGTTTTATCTCCTCTCTTCTTTTAGAAGGATCTCCATCATGCCCTCTCAGTCACTTAGACATACAGTTATTTCAGAGCTTCTTAAATGGGGCGATTTGCCTTTCAGAGGACATTAGTCAATGTCTGGCGATATTTTTGTTCATCACAGCTGGGAGGATAGGTGCTACAGGCATCCAGTAGGTAGAGACCAAAGATGCTGCTAAACATGCTACAATGCACAGGACAGTCCTCCACAACAAAGATTTGTGCTGCTCAAAATGTCAATAGTGTGGAAACTGAGAAGCCCTGGTCTAAGAAACAACAGTAGGCTTGCTATGCAAATATTACTTCAAGACAAATCTCTTGGTCCCCTTTCCCATCAGATTGCTGGCCCTATATCCTCCCCTGCAGAAATTCTGGAGGCATCATTGATGCTTTGTCAAAGACTTAGTACCTTCTGAAGTCATCTCATCTGAGGCCAACCAAAAGGCATCATCAAAATGCTACCAGATTTCAAGTTGAATAACCAGGCCCACCAGTGATTCTTTTCTGATTATAGCAGAGAGAATCCCTATCAGTATTCCTTCTTCTCTCCTTACCCAGCTGGGGGAGCCCCAGCCCCATCTCTGCAGGGGGAGGCTGCTTGAGAAACTCCTTTAAGGAGAATGCCGGCTCTGGGACTAATATGCTGTGTGACCTTGAGCAAGTCTCCTCCCTGCGCTGGGCCTCAATTTCCCCATCTGCAAAATGAAGAGTCTGACCAGCTCATGTCTAAGGATTCTTCCAGTTCTGGCTCTGTGATTCTTTAGTCCTTTACCTTCACTATGCTTATACCAAGAAGACTAAAAGTGTTCATTTTTGATCCAGCCCCTAGACAAGAGATTTAGGAGCCCAAGAAGATCATGTACCAGGTACAACTTTAGCTGTTTTGTCTTTAGATGGGTCCTAGTTATCTCCTCAGTAAGGACTGAGAACATCTGGAGCTTCTGGTAGTTAAGACCAAACTCCACATGCCCTGCCCTTGGAATGGACCTGATTGACTCACCTAGGGTTGTGGGCCTGTCCTTGACCAAACTCCCTGTCCTGGAGGATGGAGCTTACTCACTGGCTTAAATCCAGAGGCTGGGGGGACAGCTAGCAGGTGTCACTACACATATTCCTCTTGAGGAGTCAACTAGTGCCTGGCACATGATGGGCGCTTTATTCACTAAGTCAATAGCTATTTAGTGAGTACCTACTATGTGCCAGAAATTATGCCAGATGCTGGTGAAAAAGCAGTGAAGAAGACAAGGCTCCTGCCTTTGTGGCCCTCAAAGTCTAGTAGGGGAGACAGAAACACCTAAATGGGCAGAGACAGTACAATGAGATTAGTGTCAGAAGGAGGTTACATGAACCCAGAGGAGGGAACCCTCAGCTGTTCTTATGTGAAGGGGCCTAGGGATTTCAAGGAAAGCGTTTGACAGGAGGTAGCATTGAAATTGACACTTAAGGATCCAAATGATACACTTGGGCACTCCTTCAAACTGATATTGTTTGAATATTTGGTCAACAGTTACTTAGAGCAGGGGCTGAGCACTGTTCCAGGAAAGGGCAGAGAAGGAGGCCCCAGGTAACTGCATTTAGCTTCTCCATCTTCTCCTGGTCCTGAGCCACTGGGCCCTAGACAAACCTATAGGCCCCACAGAGCAAAACAAAAAAGGCCTGCTGCTCAGCGTAGCACTAAATGATGTTTAGGCTTACCCCTGACCTCCCAACCCCAAAGTCTTACCTGGATCCTCCTTCCAACAGTATACAGAGCTCTCCTGAAACAGGTGCTAATAAAGTTCTCCAGCATGTGTGGAGCCTAAGAGCAGGCGCTGTGCCAGGCACCAGGCACATGGCCAGGAACAAAACGTACACAGGGCCTGCTCTTCCGGAGCTCACTTTCTTATTTACGTCCATAGGAGACCGTGGAAAGAGACACATAAACACAGCTGTGAAAAGTGCTGTGAAGGAGAAACCCTAAAGGCCACAAGGAGATGTGTTAGAGGCAGGGAGTGGAGGTAGGATGGGTCATCATGCTAAGAAATGACCGGTGAGTAGCAACTGGCCAAGTGAGCAGTGGAGGGAAGACCCCCTGAGCAGAGGGAATATATGAGCCTGATGGCTCTACAGAGGACCGAGGTGGAAGTTCAAATCAGGAGTTGGGGGAAACAACGGACGGAGGAAGGTATCAGGAAGCTCCCTTGCAGCTATAGTTACAAGCATTGTCTCCAGCCCAACTTTAATCAGTAACAAAGTCTCCATTTTTCTTTCTCCGTCTGTTTGATTTCCTTTCCCATTTCCTGACAGGTCCAGATCCCAACTGAAGGGGAAAGAGGTATGATGATCAGCCTAAAAACACCCACACAAAGCAGGCCAAATCCTGCAGAGTCTTGTAGACTATGTCATGGATTTTGAGATAAAAAGTGACTTTGATTTTTTTAAAATCATGGTAAAATATGCAAAACATAAAATCAATCATTTTTAAGGGTACAATTCAGTGGCATTAAGTACATTCACATTGTTGTGCAACCATCAACCCCATCCATCTCCAGAACTTTTTCATTTTTCCAAACTGAAACTCTGTACCCATTAAACAATAACTTTCCATTTCCTCCCTCACCAGCCCCCTGGCAAGGGCTATTCTTTTTGTCCCTGTGAATTTGATGACTCTGGGTAACTCATATAAGCATGCTAGCATATATAACAATATTTATCCTTTTGTGTCTAGCTTCTTTCATTTAGCAAAATGTGTTCCACTCATGAAGCATGTCAGAATTTCTTCATTTTTAAAGCTGATTAATCTTCCATTGTATGTACATATTACATTTTGTTTATCCTTTCACCCATTGATTCTTGTTTATCCTTCCATCACCAAAGGGTTTTAAGTTGAGATTTGAAACATGATCAGATTTCTAGTTTAAAAGACTAGGTGGAGATTGGATCAAGGGTGAGCCAGAGAGATGTGAGGAGGTCAGTTGCATGGGTCTAGTCAAGAGATGATGGTGGTGTAGGCTAGGCTGTGATCAGGGAAATGAGAAGTAGATTGAAGGGTAGGCGGGAGAGTGCACAGGATCTGGGCTTTTTAAGCTTTTTAATTCCTGTCAAGGAATGCTGGACTGAACTCAGTTTTCCTTAAGGACTGGGAGCTG
This sequence comes from Camelus ferus, assembly GCF_009834535.1. Classification (NCBI taxonomy): domain Eukaryota; kingdom Metazoa; phylum Chordata; class Mammalia; order Artiodactyla; family Camelidae; genus Camelus; species Camelus ferus. The sequence continues at coordinate 18,112,692 of NC_045708.1, read as the reverse complement.
AGGGAGTCCACTGAGCTGAAGGGGAGCACTACACCGTGCTGTCCCTCAAAAGCAAATGTCAAACCCTAAATCTGAGGCCTTTGTGACTGTGAGCCCCTGGACAATGGGCTCCTTTGCTCTCCTCTCCCCAGGATTGACCCTGTGTCCTGGGAGGCCCCAAATATCAAGCACTGAAAAGGAGTAAAGAGGGGAAGGAGGGGTGGAGAACCAGCACCAGAAGAGAACAGGTCAGCAGGTGGGTCCAGGCCTGTCCCAAGCAGAGCCGTGTTTTCCCTGGACAGGAACAGAGGTTTCTGTCACCTGATTCCCCACCCGGAAGCCTGGGGAGGGCCCCTCTCCCAGGGTGGGCTGTGCTGTCATAAGGCCCAGGTCAATTGGTCTGGTCCTGCCATCCACTTCCTGGAAGCTCACCCTCCTCCCAACCCCACACCCTCCCAGTCACTCTGTTCCTGGAAGTTAAAGGAACTGGGCCGCCGTGTTTATGTATCCTGAGCAGGACGCCTGTCTTTGGCTCTCACCGTCTACGGAGGGCTCAGTGCTGCTGGCAGATGGGATTTGAGTTCCTGCCCAGCCGCTCATCTGCTTTGTGGCCTGCGTCATGCTACTTGAGCTCTCACGAGCCTCAGTTTCCCCACGTACATAACGGAGACACTAAAAGCACCTGAAGGGATTGAATGCAGCCAGGTGGGTGACACGTTCAGCACCACAGTCTGGCACTCTACAGCACTCAAAACAGGGTCGCTGTGGTTATAATGATTATCCATCCTCTTCAGGGCCACGGAAGACTTGGAGAGATGAGCTGAAAAGGCATTCAGATGTCTTGGCTGCCAGGAGGGAATGCCCTTCTAATCAGCACCAACGTCAGGGTCCAGATATTAATACCCAACTGGCCCCACCAGTTCTTAGATTTAGTATTCCAAAGACAAGGTGGAGGGGTGGGAGGGTGCAGCCAAGAACAGGTGGCTGAGGGCAGGAGAAGGAGCCCACTCTCTCTGTGGGCACAGCCTTTCCAGGCAAGACTTGGCCCCTTCTCCAGCTAGACATCATCCACCTGCAGTCTAGGGTCTGGGAAGGTGTGAAATTCCTGCATGAAGTCAAGCTCCAGGCAATTAAATTCTCAGTCCCCTAAGGACACAGCACTGTCTTTCCAGGGGATCCAATGCCCAAGTTAACAGGCACCCCAATTGGGCCCCCAGAAGAGACAAAGTAACTTATGGGATCATGAAATGTCGAAGGCGGAAGGAGGCTGAGAGAGCCCCCAACCCACACTAGTGGCTTAGAGCTCAACCTCTGAGTTCAGACAGACAGGGTGTCTAGGAAAATCTGTATCTGGGAATAATAATCATTTTCAACTCTTTTGTGTAATATGAACATTTCCATCTGGCTATTGAAAGAACAAATGAAATAATTCATATAAAGCACAGAACTTAGTGTATACTGCTTCCCGTAGAAAGTAAGTGTTGGTAGCTTAAACTCTTCCTTCACATGTGACTTCCTTTTTGCTCCTTCCCCTGTGAGTGGCAGACTTCAGGGAACAAAGATCTTCCAAGAAATTCCTGCTCCCTGACCTGAGCTAATAATTTTACCAGACAGTGCTCCTTTGTTTTCTTATATGACTTTAAAAAAAGAAAAAGCTTAAATTTTTAGAGCATTTTTAGGTTCACAGTAAAAGTGAGCAGAATGTACAGTCTGCATATAGCCCCCACCCCGTCCTCCCCAGCCCCCCACCCTCCCCCACCATCAACATTGTGCAGTACAGTGGTACATTTGTCACAATCAATGAATCGGCATTGACACATCATTATCACTCAAAGTTGATAAATTACATCATTCTTTGTGTGTATAAGTTTTGACAAATGTATAATGACATGTATCTACCATTATGGTACCATACCGAATAATTTCACTGCCTTAAAAATTCCCTGTACTTCACCCATTAATCACTTCCTCTTCCCAAACCCCTGGCAATGAATGATTCGGTCATTCTAATGGGTGTGTAGTGGAATCGTACTGTTTTTTTAAATGGCAATTCCCTGATGCTATATTATGTTCAGTGTCTTTTCATATGCTTATTTTCCATTTGTATATCTTCTCTGGTGAGCTGTTCAGATCTTTTGCCCACGTTTTAATCGGGTTGTTAATTTTCTTATTGTTGAGTTTTAAAGAGTTCTTCGTCTTTGTTAGATAACAGTTCTTTACCAAACGTTTTTGCAAATATTTTCTCTTAGTCTATGACTTCTCATCTCATTCTTTTGATTGATTTTTTATTAATGATTCAATGTTTTCTCCTATTATTAGAAAAAAGTAATCGTGTATTTATGTGTCACAGGAATGGCAGAAAGGCTTTGCTTTGCCAATGCCCACTTTTGGTAGGTGTACCAGGGAATGTAGCATCCTGCGTGTTCTATTTTGTGGCCCAGAGAGGGAGTGTGACTTGCTGGAGATTGCACAGCATATTCACCAAGATGATACATCCATCTCATGTGCACAACCTTCACAGTAACCAGAGAACTGTCTTATTTGGTCTGTATGAGATTTCTGGAATGCTTCTTTTTGACTTTAAAAAAATTGCAGAAACCACAATGTGACAACAGCAGATACTATCCAAAAAAGAAAAAATTTAAAAACCACCCCAATCACACCTCAATAAATCAACCATTTCACTTTTCTGAGAATCTTGCTAGCTAGCAAAGGTTGGGACAAGGTATCATCTTAATGTATGTTGTACTTTTTTAATTTTACTTTTTTCCAGGTTTTAGTCTTCAAAGCAGTATTTTAGAATAGTTGCATCATATTCTATCTCTTCCTCAAACATTCCAACATGGCTGCTCCGGAATGGGCTTCCCCTAGGATGCCCCACAACTGCTCTTCCACACTGTCCAGGTCACCTTCTCTGGGCCTTACTTGACCTGCTGCTTCCTCAAAGCGGTCTCCCTGATGGCAAGTCTCTCTCCATCCCATTATCCTGTTTTATTTACTTGATAGCATTTATTACTATCAGAAATTAGCTTTATTTATTTGTGTCTGACTTCTCCTACAAGAATATAAACTCCGTGAGAACAGGAAACTTTTCTATCTTCCTTGCTCTGTACCTCCAGTACCTATAACAGTGTCAGGCACGTAGTAGGTATTCAATAAATATTTATCTAACTGAATAAAAAATTCTGGGGGGGGGAAGGTATAGCTCAAGTGGTAGAGTGCATGCTTAACATGCACAAGGTCCTGGGTTCAACCTCCAGTACCCTCTCTGAAAATGAATAAGCCTAATTACCCCCCCATCAAATTCAAACAAACAAATAAACAAAAAACCAAATAAAAGAAAATGCTGGCTTTAAAAATAAAAGAAATTATTTTAGAAAAAGAATTCAGAAGACCAGAATTTTCCAAGTTGGTCATTGAGGTACCATTTTTTTTTTTTTAACTTATTGGTTGATGCTGCCGTAGACGTCTTAGAGAATCAGTGTATCAAGGGGTTTGGGAGGAAAACTTTGGTAAAAGACTTGGGTTCTTCTCTTACCTCTGCCATTTACTAATTGTGACATTGGCCAGTATATTTAACTTCTCTGAATCTAGGTTTCCTTATTTGAAATGAGGGTAATATTAGTGCCTACATCACAGAGTTACTGTGAGGATTGAATAAAAATAATGTACATAAAATGCTTATCACAATGCCCATGAAATACAGAGCAAGTAACATTAGCCATCCGTTACCAGTGTTCCAAGTACTGTCCAGGTGTTGGCTCATGTAATCCTCAAAACTGCCCTACTTGCTGGTCACACAACCATGCTTATTTTGTGAAAATTCATTGAGCTGCACCATTTTTCAGTATACTTTTCTGTGTTTGGATTATAGTCAATAAAAAGTTTGCTGAACAACAACAAACAACAAAAGCCCTATGAAGTAGGAATCTTTATCATCTCCATTTTACAGATGAGGAAACTGAGGCTCAAAGAGGTTAAGTCACTGGTTCAAGATCACAGAGAGTAAGTGGTAAGGCTCAGGCTCTGAAACATGTGCTCTTAACCACAGCTCTTAATGCCTTGCTCACTGCTTGATCTGTTCACTCATTAAACAGTAGCTTTCATTATTATAACATTTAACATTATTATTGTTAGATTTTATCTTCTCTTTTAAAGAACAGTTCAAAGTATACCTTGCGACATTTATGTCTTTTTTCTACATTTGAATTATTTCACTTAGAAATAATCCAATCCGAAGGATTAAATTAACTGGGGAAAAATGGGGTCCAAAGTCACCCTGAAGTGACTTGCCCAAGGTCACATACAAGTGATGGTGCTTTGAGTAGGGCTTTCATGCACAGGTGTGCAAGTTGTTCACTTCACAAGGGCCCTGAATCCAGGGGTGGTTGGACTTCCCAGAGGAGGTCCAGTAGGAGCTAAGGTTTGGGCAGGATCTCGATGGGCAGAGGAGAGAGGGCACTCCAAGTAAAGGCACCTAGGAGGAGAGAATGAGGAGGGTGTGATGGGGAAATAGTGAGAAACCAGTCTCAAAAAAGCAGAGAATCAGAAACAGGGGGATTAAGCAGGGCTGGACCTTTCATTCATTCCACAAGTATTTCCTAGGCTTTTACTGTATGTCAGAAGTTATGGACATATCAGTGAACAAGCCCATACAATCCCTGTAGTTATGGAACAGATATTTTATTGAGTAGGGCTGGGTACATAAATTGACAAGGAAGTTGAGTAAAACAATTATAGATTGTGATAAATCTTAGGAAAGAACAGGTGCTGGGTCTAGGAGTAATGGGATCGGGACCCATTTAAATAGAGTGGTTAAGGAAGGCCTCTTTGGAGAGGTAACATCTCAGTTGGGAAGAGAAAGAGACTATTTTAGGCAGAGCACACAACATGTGCAAAGGCCCAGAGGTGAGTGCTTCAGAGAGAGCGTTCAAAGTCAGGTAGAAGAGGGTCTTGTGGGGTTTGTAAGTTCAGAAATCATTTCAGACAGTCTTGAGCAAAGGGCCCTTCCCTCCATCCCAGAATGATTTTTCTTCTGAAGTCAGCTGTACTTTTCCATCTGTCCATCTGTCCACTGGCTGACCCCTCAGAGCAGCCACCTCAAATGTGTCTTCCCCAACTGGCTCCCAATGTCCTTCCAGTTCTCTGTCCTCTCCTAGACTGTTGCCAAGCTCCCGATTCTTCCTTCCTCATTCTCTCACTTGTATCCCTTCTTGGACACCTTCTCATCCAGGGAGGTAGTAGCCAGGTACCGTGGTGCAGTGGGCCACACACAACAAGTGCTTTAACTGCACCCAGATCCTGGGTTCAAATCCTATCTCTGCCATCTAGTTAGCCTCACTGGGCCTTGGTTTTCCGGGAGTTATACCTTGCTGGTGTCTGGGGAGTCAGATGAGATGATGTTAGTGACAGCAACTGGCACACAGTAGGTATTTGATGAATGATAGTAACTTGCCCTTTCCCTACCAGTCTTGGGAACTGTCTTGTTTTCTTCATACCTTGGCTCTTCATAATTTCGAAACATAGAGATAAGAGATGGTAAAGGTCTGGGGTAACCATCAACTCCCTAAATATCTCTCTGGAGGAACCAAACCCTGAAGTACTCCTTTTTCAAAATATTTAAAAATCTTAATACCTATCATCAGCCGAAAGTTTACTATATGCTGGTTACTGAGTGCTGAGTGCCTTATGTACTCTCTTCTCATCCTCATACAGTCCTGCGAAGGAATTTCCACTATTATCCCCACTTTGTAGTTCAGGAAACCAAGATTCAGAAAAGTGAAGTGACTGGTTTAAGGTCACATAGCTAGTTAAGGTGTGAAATTGGAACTTGAGCCCATGGTTTCCCAGCACCAAAAAACAAAAACAAAAACAAAAAAACCAGGAAACAAAAGAAACAAACCTGTGTGTCCAGTCACCAGGCCATCCCGCCTCATAGCCCATCTGTAAAAACAGGGGAGCCAACATGTTTCATTTCCTGAATGACAGGAGACCCAGGGAGACGAGAGATCTCCTTAGAGTCTCATAATGAACTGGACAGTAGGCCAGGCCATGGTGGGCCTGGCCCCAGACCCTAAACATGTCCCCACAGAACAAACTGAGACCTCAGGGTGGCCCAGACCTTCCTCCCCGAGCTGGAATGCCTCCCCAGAGCAACAGAGCCATAAACACAACCGGTTCTTTCAACAGGACACTGAGCCTGAGTCACAGGGTATTTATAGATGGGCCTCTTCTCCTCGGCTTTGCCAGGATTTATCAAGTTCACTTGGGGCTTGGAGGGTGACAACCTGTTTATCATCCAAGGTGCCCAAGCAGGCTGTTAGGACGTCATCCGAGAGGGAGGTCTGGAGGTTTGCCCGTGTTTAGACCTGACCTGACCCCCTGACAGCAGACTGAGGCAACTCTCCCTACCCAAGCTGTGCCACCTTCTCCCAAATACCCTCCGCACCACACCCCCTCCTCCATACACATCCAGTGAACTGAAGGTCTTGAGTTAAAATGGGACAGAAATGCTGCTTCTCTCAGGAAGACCTCTTGCGTTGATCTGGGAAGGTTAAAAACTTTCCCTAGCCCCACTCTCCTAGGGAGTGGACCCTCTCATTGGTCAGATAATTGACTCAATCATAATAACATGGACTGAAAACCGTCTCTGTACCAGATATCATGCTAAGAGTTTTAACATTATCTTTTTAATCCTCACAATAATTTTATGATGGATATTAATTTAAAATCATCTTTATAGATGAGGAAACTGAGGCTTAGAGAAGTAAAGTAACTTGCCCAAGACCACACAGCCAGTAACAGGACCAGGCTCAAAATCTAGGTCTTCCTTGGTTCCAGAGTCTAAGCTGTGGGTGACCCTGGGCAAGTTACTCCCCTTCTGAGCCTCAGTTTCTTTATCTGTAAAATGGAGTCACTAATATCTAATTCTCACAGTTGTAAGGACTGAATAAAACTGGTACAGAGTAGGCTCCCAGCCACTAACTACTGCTCCCACCCTGCACCCAGCAATGAGTAAATCAGCTTGTCTTATGCTGCTTTGGACAATTAGCCAAGTCACATCTGGCTCAGCCTTCAGGGACTTGAACCCAGGATCCAGGCTGTTCTAGGTTCCATAGCTCCATGGCCCCATCCTTTGTTTCTTCCCAATATCCAATAGTCTGAGTGACTCAGAACCCAGGGGCTGGAGTTGGGGTGGGGGAAGGGGAAGTGAGGGGGTAGACAGGGAGTTGGGGGTTAGGGGGTGGCTGTGTGCAGAGATGCAGCAGACTGACTGGGCTCTTGCTCCTGGGATCTATTTTGGATGATGCCAGCCTCCAAGCTGCCAGCAGAGGTGTTAGTGCTGAGTTAACACAGGGGCCCCTCGGCCAGATTTAGTGGTTGAGCCCTGACCCCAGCTGAATGGTGTGGCTGCAGACCCTGGGCAGAACCTGCTTTTGAGATTCCCTGTAGGCTGGGGGCTCCCAGGGTTCTGAGCCCAGCGAAGACCTGCAGCCTGGGTTTCTGAGTCTTTTCCAGGGGCAGCCTGCACCTCTCGGCTGTTTTCTCCCCCTCCTCTCCAGCTCAGTGCAGAGCTCCTTACTTGAGGTTCAGACAGATTCGGGTTCAAGGCCCAACTGCTCCATTTACTACCTTTGTGACCTTGGGCAAGGCACTTAACCTTGATCTAGAAATGAAGACAGCCCTACCTCACAGGGCTGTGTTGATTAAGTGCTGTCTGTGGGTAGGGCTGTGCCTCCCTACTTTCCCCCACTCTCCCAACACCACTGGGGCCCCTGAGGACAGGACTAGTTCTTCCTCCTCCCTTTGCCCAGAGGGGCCTTTAAACGCACTTGTCCAGGCCTTGACCTGGCTCTTTGGGTTCTCACCATGCTTCCAGAAACTCTGCTCCTAAGTCCCCTCTGCCTCCTGGCCAGGACCCAGCTCTGACCAAGGGGAGAGCCCAGTTCACTCAGCTGTAGCTCAGATTTCCTGCTGGACCCTGTTAGAGGGCCTCAGGAAGGAGCTCCTTGGGTTCTAATCCATAAGAACAGTGACTTTTTAACAGTGGGGATTTCTGTCCAGCCATTTTCCATACCTGTAGAATATTTTTGATATATAAGTTTATTTATACACACACGTATATTATTTTTTCAATAGAAAAGAATCAGATGACATATATGTGTCATATATTTTTCTGTTTGTGCCTAACAATATATTGTTGACATCTTTTCACATTGGCATTCCACATAGAAAGCTCAATGTTGTTTTTTAAATGGGAGGAATATTTATGTATATATATATTTTTTATGCACAGACAATTGGAGTGATTATTGGGGTGGGCTTCTGTTTTATTTTTTAGTAAGCTTTTTCTTTAAGTATAATAGACATTCAGAAAAAGGGCACAGTCTGTAAGCATACAGTTCAAGGCAGTTTCACAAAATGCATATGCCCGTGTAACCCAGACACAGGTCAGGGACCAGATCAGGACTAGCATTCCTGGAGCCTGGCTTGTGCCCTCTTCTAGCCCCCACCCCACCCCTAACAAAGGCTAACACTATCCTGACTTCTAACAGCTTAGATCAGTTTGGGCTTTTCTGAACCTTGTAAAGATAGAATCATACAGTAGGTAGTTCTTTCTCCACCATTCTTTATATGATTCATCTACGCTGTTGCATGTGACAATATTTGTTCATTCTCATTGCTATATACTAGTCACTACGCGCCCACACAACAATATATTTATTTGTTCCATTGATGGACATTGGGGTTGTTTCCAAGGTTTTGCTACTACAAACAATATTGCAAAAAAAAATCCCTGTATGTAAATAGATCTCTAGATCTGAATATCCACCTATACCTGTCTAGCTATGTATGTCTTTTTGCCACTATCTTTCTAGGTTTTTTGATAAGATAGATTCCTGAGAATACAACTGCTGAGTCACACGTATAAATATTTTACATTTTAATTTTGTCAAATTGCACTTCCTCCCCCAAGGTCGAGAGTAGTGGCAGTGTTCATTGCCCTACACGTTCACCTACCTTGGATACTATTAATCTTTAATATTTTTGTCTATCTGATAGCAGAAAAACCAGATTTTATTGCGGTTTTAATGAGATTTTTTAAATTAGTGAGAACCGCTGCCTTGTTTTGTTTGTTCTTGGTTTTGGTGAGGGGGCATTGGCATTTATTCTTTTGTAAATTGCCTTTTTGTATCATTTGCTTGTTTTTAGAACTTTAATACATTGTGGATATTGGTGCTTTGTCTTTATGTGTGTTTCTACTGTTTTCTCCCAACGGTCACTTGTTTCTTAGCTTTGTTTATGGAGCAACTGCAGGTTTAAATATAGTTTGTTTTCCACCTGCTTACTGTTTATGATCTGGATCATCCTGAGGGTGTGTGTGGCAAATCCCAGGTTCAAACTAGTTGGAGTGGGGAGCAGCAGGCTAGGTGGGGTGGGCGGCTGGCCCCCTAGACTCTCTCTGGGATACAAGCACCAGAACATTGGGTCAGCACTGGGCCCTGGGCCTTGAGTTTTCCACATGGCTGCCTCCAGCTCCCTTTCCAGGTCTTCCCAGTGCCGCCAGGGCCCCCCTGTCAGTGAGGAGAGTCTTTCCACACAGCCCCGGGGCTAGGCAGGGGTCAGGGTGAGTCGGGGCCAGTGTTGATGGGGCAATAGAGGAAAGGAAAGTTAAAGAGCAAGGACTAAGCAGCCCAACCATCCACATTCAAATGCTGAGCATTACAAGTTCAGTAGCCATCTTAGTCTGCTCAGGATGCCAGAACAAAATATCACAGACTGGGTGGCTAAAACAACAGAAATTTTTTCTCACAGTTCTGGAGGCTGGAATGTCCAAGATCAAGGTGCTGGCAAGGTGCGTCTCCCTAGGAGGACTCTTCTTTTGGCTTGTAGGTGGCCTCCCCCTTGCTGTGTGCTCATGTGGCCTTTCCTCAGTGTGTGTGCATGAAAAGAGAGAGCGAGCAGACTCTCTGGTCTCTAAGGGTGCTGGTTTCATCAGACTAGGGCCCCAACTCATGACCTTATGTAACCCTAATTACATTCCAAAGGCCCCATCTCCAAATACCATCACACTGGGGGTTAGTCTTTCAACGTATGAATTTTAAGGAGTTTAACAAACATTTAAGGAATTTAACAAACATTAAGTTCATAATAGTTGCTCCAAGACCGTTTCCTGGAAGTCTAACCTTAGGCAAGTTACCTAATCTCTCTGACACAATTTTTTTATCTGTAAGATGATGATAACAGCATTGACCTCATGAATTAATAGATTAATTAATAGCTATAAAACACTTAGAAAAGACTGATAGCTAACCTCCAAGATGATCCTGGATAATTCTTGCCTCCTGGTACTCACGCCCTTGTGTGGTTCCCTGCTCTTACCACCATCCCCCGCACCGCTCCCCTCAACACTGTATCTGGGTTGATCTGTGTGACCAATAGAATACAGTGGAAATGTTACTGTGAGATGTCTGAGGCTTGGTCATAAAAGACAATGCCACTCTGTTACTGATCCTTCTGCCCAGTGTCATTGGAGCTGATAGAATGAGAATGAGTTTGGTTCAGAAGCAAAGGAACGTTTTAATCTTTGATCGAAGAACAGAGGGGTGCAAGCGTGTGCTCTAGACATGCTTTCCCTGGACAGGCTGCTTCAGTGTTCTGCCAGTGGAGTTCTCACAGGGCCTGAGCTGCTAACGCTCCAGATGCCCTACTGGGTGCGGCGTCTCTGCACCCGGCCCGCTGCTGCCATCTTGAGTTGCGGTGTTGGGCACAGCACTTCTGCACATGGCCCGCCAAGCTGTAGTGTTGAGTGCAGCCATTTTGCACTAGGAACGCAGGTTTGGAGTGCCAGGTGCAAGGCCTCTGCATGCGGTGCCCTATGAGCATGTGATGCTACACTAAGCACAAAGGGAAAAAAAAATTTAGACTTTATTACCCAGATTCTATTTTTATTCCCCGGAAATTATTCATGGGCTTTGGTGGTGACAAACCCTCCTCTGTCTTTTGTCCTGCTCCTCATTCTTGAGGGGCGCTGAGGAGTAAATAAGTCCATCTTCTTCCTGCTGAGTTTAGCCCTTGTCATGACCCGGGGAGAAGAGCAGAAATTCTCCCTAGCTGCATTTAGATGTTTGATTGTCGCCAGGCCTTAGCCCACTGTTCACATCCCTGAGTGACCACCATTTGAAGTTTTATAGATTCTAACTTTTTGGAGACAAAGGACATCAGACAATTTAAGATACATGGCCCAAATATCAGCAAGAGGACAATGGTTATTGAGGGGCCCAGGAAAAGTAGAAACCAAGTGACGCAGGGAGAGTCTGTTTTACCCCACTCCTCATTTGTTTGGCTAGATCAGTCTGGCTGCCTTCTGTTAAGTTGCTTTTTTTCAGTAGGCTGTCTGCACTTTCTTCAGTCAGGCCACTTGCACTGACGTGAAAGCAACATGACGCATTGTCACGTGCACAGACCCCTCTCTGGTCGACTAACAGATAATCTTGGGCAATTCAGTTATCTAGGACTGTACTGGCCAGTGTGCCAACAGATTTTTGTATGGGATTTAAAAGTTTAGCCTGTTCCACATGTCACCCATGATCCAGTTGCTGTCCACGGAGCCTTTGAAGAGGAGTGACCTTGGGCAGGTCCAAATGGTACCCAAAGGAGACACTTGTGTCCTGCATCCTTGTGCTGGCCTCAAACTTCACACCCACCTGCAGCTGGTCGCTGGCTTTGTGGTAGTACGTGGCATGCATGCCCACCTGACCCAGCGTTACTGTTGCCACCCAGTTGTTCAATGTATATTTCCCAGCTAGTGAGATAACAGTGCTTTCCTCCCCAGGCCGCCGGTGGTAGACCAGCTCTCCGCCCAGGGCCAGACACGGTGTGATGCTCTGGAGGTAGTGGGCCACGAGGATTCCTGAACCCACCAGGATGTCTGGGTTCCCCAAGGTGACAGCTGCCATGAAGTCAGAACCCTGGTATTCCCTGTCTACCTGCCAGTTCACAAACTTCAACTGCTTCGTCTGGATGGCCATCTTTGATCTGAGGCCTGGGCCCAGCTGGTGAATGACCTGAGTGTTGAGGCTGCCACTATTACCCATGTCACCCACCAGAACGGGGAATGCCTCTGTGGGACTCAGTTGCTTTGTCCCCACATACGTGACCCCGAAGTGGTAGTTGGACTACCCGATTGTGCTGAGGGCTACTGTGTGGTTCACCTGGAAATGATTACTCAACCCTTTGTTGATTGTGAGCTTGACACCTTCCATCTGAATAGGAAACAGCTCCTTGCACTTCCGGTGGCACTCCTCAAACGTGCCCGGACTGAGCAGGCAGCCACAGGCCCCATCATCCGCGGTCGCTCCAGAGCTGGCAGCCTCAGTCCCGGGGGTCCGTTCGGAGCCTCGACTTGTGCCAGCCCCAGCGCCCAGGCCGTCCCCCGGGTGGCGGCAGCGTGAAGCCCGGAGGAGAGGACAGAGGCGGTGGCAGTCCCAAGGAGGGAGGCACAGGCTGCGGAGGCGGCGGCCCTGCGGGCAGCAAGTTAGCACCCAACACGTTCCCCATGGTTGCCTGCGGCAGCACCTCCTTCGGGTCTGGGCTTCGCTCCCACCCCGTGTGCCACGCACAACCAAACCCGCTGCTGCCGCCGCCGCCGCCACCGCCGCCACCGCCACCGCCACCGTCGCCCACATGTCAAATTTGTTCTCATAGTTTGAAGTCGAGGCTAGTCTCACTGGCCACTGTCTCCACTGTGGCTGTTATGTTTTTTATGGTGACAGTTTATATGTGGTTCCCCCGGCCAGGGTCCTTAGCGCCCTATGAGTGCAATGACTCCTGCGATTATTGTCTTGGTGGCTCTTTTGGAGCATTGTGGCTTCTTCCTAGGGGTCATGGACCAATCGTAAACCCTAATTAAGTTTGGATCTGGCCCCACAGTTCTTAAGGTGACATATCCCCTCACCTAGGCCCTGTCTAAGCATTGGATGCCCTGTCTCTCTCTGAGTTTGGGGCTCACCCAAGAACATGTTTCCTCTTTGTAAGCACGCCAACCCTGTCCTATTGGCTTGAAACCTGGAAGGGTCGATGCTCTGGTTTCCCATCCATGTAAATATGTCTAGGCTCCTATTGGGGCACCCAGATACCAAACTCAACTGTGTTTTCCCTCGTTGGGCTGCCTGAGTCACATATTGTTGGTGCTGTTGGTCCATATGTGTCACAACTAGGACTAGCTGTGACTTCAACTTGTTTACAGTTTATCATCTTCTGGGAAGAGGGTGGTATTTAGTGCTTCCTTCTTGGTTATTGGATTTCCTCTTAAATATGTCTGACGGTCTTTTCATGTTTCAGGTTGGGCATTACAGATCCAACAATCAGTGAAGTTCCATCCTTCCTGAATATCTCTGGTCACATTATAAAAGAAATTTGTTTGACAGTGGGGAGGAATGTTTCAATTCCCAAGACGGGCAGTATAAATTGGAAGTATAGAGCCCTCATTTTGCAAGCATAGGGGTGAAGGTGTCCAGGGTTAGGGGGAAGGGGCACAAAGAAGACTCAGAACAATGACAGCAGTTACCAGGGTATCCTGCAGGCTGTCGGTTTTCCAGGTTTTTAGATATACCCAGTCTCCTGGCTGGAAGGGATGTAGGGCCAGGTCAGTGGGAGCTGGCAGCACCTGGTTACCATATTCCATGAGAGCTTTCATGGTTTCTCCCACCTGGAGGGCACACCTGAGTTGTTTCATTTCAAGGGGGTTAAGGCTTGGGCAATGGATCTACCATACATAAGTTCAATGCACCTTAACTTTATCTATTGCGGCTAACCACATTTGGAGCAGGGCAATCAGAAGCAACTTAATCCAGTTTTCTTGAGTTTCCTGACATAGCTTGGCTAAGGCCAGTTTCAAGTTTTGATTAGTTCTCTCTACTTTCCGTGACGATTGGGTCTCCAGGCTGAGTGCAAGGTCCCTTTTATTCCCAGGGCACTTGTTATCCCCTTCATCACTCGAGACACAAATGCAGAACCATTATCGCTTTGAAGGGATCCTGGGAGCCCAAGCCTGGGGATTATTTTTTAGTAATGCCTTAGCCACTTCAGCTACCATTTCAGTTCTAGCAGGAACTCTTCTGTCCACCCCAAAAATGTGTCTAATAGCATCAAGAGATGGATGAAATTACTAAGTACGCTCCTCCTGACAGTGAAATCAATCTACCAATCTCCCCCAGGATATGTCCCTCTAGTCTGAATGGGTCTTATCTAGGGACCTCTGGGGGGTCTGGTGTTGGGGTTATTTATTGTGCAAATGGGTCATGTCTCAACTGTCTGACTGATTATACTTTCCATGCTAGAAATTACCATGACTTCAACCAGCCATTTATAAAGGACTTCCCACCTCTAGTGAGTTCCGTGATGAGCCTCCCTGATGGCTTAACAAGCTGCAATTTGGGGAAAGAAGCATTGCCCATGTTTGTTAACTAGCCACCCATGGCCTCCTAGATCTCTGTTGAAAGCCCTGGGCTTTGTCTAATTCTTCCTTTGTGTAGACTGGGGAATAATTGGATGGATCTGAAGCTATGAGAGGTAGTTGCCAAGTTACTGGTTCTAGGGCTGCCCTTTTGGTGATTGCATTTGCCTTGTTTCCCTTTATTATCTCTGCATCCCTCTTTGGTGACCCCTACAGTGAATCACTGCCACCTTTTTGGGAAGATCTTCTGCTTCTAAGAGCTTCAGTATGTTTCACCTGTTTATCCTCTGCAGTAAACTTACCTCTTTTCTTCCAAACAGTCCAATGCATGTCTATGTAGGATGGTATACACACGCTGGGAATCTGTGTTAACATTTAAGATCTTCCCTGTGCCAAGCTCTAAGGCTCAGGTGAGGACTATCAGCTTGGCCTTTTGGGCAAGTGCTTGAGGGTTGGCTCTGTGCCTCTGTGACTTGGGTCTGGAAGGTTACTGTGTATCCCATCAGCTTTTCCCCCTCTCTGCTCCTGTCTGTGAACCATATCCTTTTCAGCTCACTTCCTAGGTCAGGGTGACTGGACTAGATCGTGTCTATCGTTTCTATACAATCATGCTCCAGGGCCCGTTAGCAGACCGTCATCCAGAACCCTAGACTTTCCAGGCTGGAAAGACCAAGAGATATAATTTGTCTACCTAACTCTCATTTTAGAGATGAGAAAATTCAGATACAGAGGTTAAATAATGTGCTCAAGTTAACAAAACTAATATGTAGAGGAGCCTAAACTTGAACTCAGATCCATTAGTGCCTGGCAGACCCAGAACTGCCAAAGCAGTACTGAAGAAAAAGAACAAAGCTGTAGGAATAACTCTCCCAGACTTCAGATAATACTACAGAGATATAGTAATCAAAACAGTGTGGTATTGGCACAAAAACAGACATATGGATCAATGGAACAGACTAGAGACCCCAGAAATAAACCCACAGACCTATGGTCAATTAATCTTCAACAAAGGAGGCAAGAATATACAATGGAGAAAAGACAGTCTCTTCAGCAAATGGTGTTGAGAAAACTGGACAGTGGCATGCAAATCAATGATGTTAGAACACTTCCTCACCCCATGCACAAAAATAAACTCAAAATGGCTTAAAGACTATAAACCTCCTAGGAGAAAACATAGGCAAAACATCTGATATCAATCTTAGCCATGTTATCCTAGGGCAGTCTACTCATTAGTGCCTGGCAGCCTCTTCCTTGTTGCTCTACACTCTCAGGGCCTTCTAGTAAGGGTTTATTGCATCTCACTGTTTATAAAGCACTTTTGATACTTTAGTTCAGGGTCATCTATGTAGCGCCCCTTCCAGACCTTATTGGCACCTCATGTCCCCCAGGGCAGTCCCTTTCTCTAAATGCCACCCACTACCCAGAGCCCTTGTAGCTGCCCACAATGGTCATCTGGATCTGGGGACGGAGGGAAGAGGCCTATAGGGCTTCCAGCCCTGAATAGTGAGATCCCGGGATGCTCTACGCCCCTTCCGTGGCACTTGGGCAGGCCCAGTAGGCTTTGCCCTGGCACCTGGGGCACTGAATCATGCCCTAGACCCTGTGGACCTGCCTCTGGCAACTGCTCTGGCTTTAGCCTCTAGGTCAGATGACCTATTGGTTTGATCCTGTGATTTGGGATGATTCTTCGATGAGGGTGACATCGAAGCATGTGACAGGGATCTCAAATCATAAGAAAAACAGTCCCCACCCCACTCCCCTTTCTGAGGGTACCCCCAGGCACCACAGAGGCTCATGGGGGAAATCTAGAGGAAGGGGCAGGGCAGACCCCACCCTCCAGGGAAGGTCATGGGGGCTGCGGAGGAGAACAGCACGCACGTGGAAAGGATTTGTTCTGTGATGCACCAAGAAAACATCTAAGCAAGCCCAAACTATGCGAAAATGAAAGGGGAGATGGAGGGTGGTTTCCTCCCCAGCATCACTACCCTCAGGCCTGCGTCATCCCTCCAGGGAGCAGTTCCTTCAAGAAACCTGCCACTGGGGAGGGGCAAGGACCTTCGGGGATCATCTCTTATGGTTGCTCTATTTGGCAGAAGATACTGGAGGTGGGTGTGGCTTACTGGGCATCATATTGCTTGTCTCTGGCAGAGCGGAAAATGGAGCCCAGGTATCTGGGCCCCAGGTCAGGGTTTTCTCCCCCAACCAAGTGGCCTCAAAATCTCAGGTTTCTGGAAAGCACCTCTGCCCCACCACTTCTAGTGACAATCAGAAAGAGCACAGACTTTGGGGTTAAACTGGCCTATTCCAGCTCCACCTAAACTAGTTGTGGGACTTGAGGCAATTCCATATACCAAGCTAAGCCTCAGTTTTTTAATCTGTAAAATGGGGATAACTATGACCTCATAATTGTGGTGAAGACTGGATGAAATGGTGCCACGGAGCTCTTAGTAGATGCCCAGTTCCTTGTAAGCACGGAATTAGTCAAAAATAGTATTATTGTTGCTCTCACCTTCCATCTATACCTTTTCTTTTCAGGCCCAGACCATTCTCCCTATTGCTTTGCCTGACCCCTACCCAGCTGGGACCCTCCCCCGCCTCTGGCATTAAAGCTCCTCCTACTAGTAACACAGACTTTGGGGGCAGTCCCAAATGAGAATTCTGTCTCTTAGCTGGGTGACAGTCCACAAGTCAGTTAACTTCTCTGAACTTCAGTTCCGATATGTCAAAATGAGAATCATAATACCCAGAATCAGTCTCAGACAAATCAGCGGCACAAAGAATGGTAGGGATGGCAATTGTTATAAATTAAAAGAGATTAATGAGACAAAAACAACAAAATGCCCTGTGTAGGACTGTATTTAGATCTAATTTGGATAAGCTAACTAGAAAGACATTTGTGACAATCAGCAGCCTCTTAAAACTGTCTGGGATTTAGATAATATTAAGAATTTTTTGTTAGTTTTGCTGTGATAATGGCATGGTAATTATGTAAAAAAAAATCCTTATCAGCTAGAAATGCTTACTAAAGTATTTATGGGTGAAATGACTTGATGACTAAAATTGGCTTTAAAAGATTCCAGAAAAAATAAGCTTTTTGGCGAGTATAAATGAAATTAGACTGGAAACATGTAGATAACAATTGAATCTGGGTTTGATCACATGAATTCACTATACTGTTCTACTTCTGTATGTTCGGAATTTTCATTAATAAACAGTAAAATGAAGAAGTGCAGAGACTTGCAGAGAGAGAAGCAGTAATATGTAGTAGTTATGAGCTCTGGGCTCAGGCTCAGTCTCATAGTCCATGTTTGTCTTCCTCTTGCCAGTCCATAGCTTCGTAGTATGTTCTAATAACTGGTAATAATACTGGTTTATAACTTCCTGCTCCTGGTGCTGGTTCTGCCATTCACTGTTTGGGGACTTTGGCCAAGTTTCTTAGCCTCCCTGAGCCTTTATAGCTCAGCTACAAAACAGGGAAAATCATGATCCCTGCCTCACTGAGTTATTTTGAAGACTGAACCAGAGGGACAGATGGAAGGGGCTTAGCACAATGCCTGACATGCAATAAGCACTCAGTAGATGCTTCAGTGTGAGGAGCACAGGTTTAGGAGTCAGACTACCTTGGATGTGAACCCCAGCTCGGCTCTGCCACTTTGGGCTTTGTGTCTTTGGCCAAGCCAATCAACTCTCTGAATCTCACTTCCTCCTGGGAAAAACGAAGATCATAATGGCTCCCTTGCAGGGCTGTTGTTAGGATTAAATGACAAGAAATGTTTTGGTGCCCAGCATGGCCCATGAGGGAATTTCCCTTTCTCACCCCCTGACTTTCAGCAGGGCTGGCCTTGCCAACTCCCAGGCTGGAGTCAATCCCACTGTCCATTTGCTTGGCTTTTGCACCTGGACTGCCAAGTGTGGCCGGAGAAAGTAAGCAGAGCCATGTGAGTGGCTCCTTGCAAATGGCAAATCTGTGCTGGGAAACATCAGGGAGTCTCTTCTGCTCCCAGACGGTTCTTCCACCCTTCTCCAGGGCACTTCCTCCTGTGTTTCACACTGGCTAGTCCAAACTTTTTCCACCATCTGCTCTGCTACCCTTTTCCCTGCCTCAGCATCAGAAAGTGACATCATCTTTCTCTTGACTGACAGAGGTCATCAATATAAGCACCTTTCTCTCCATCTACTAACACCTCTGATTCTCACTCATCTCCATCCTTTCTCCTCTCCTATCCATCCTTTCCCCTCTCCTATCCAACCAGCTTAAAGATTGGAGTGTCCTTCTCCTTCCCAAGGCTTTATTTAACTTATTTTTTAGTGGAGGTACTGGAGATTGAACCCAGGACCTTGCATGTGCTAAACACACATTTTGTCACTGAGCTATACCCCCACCCCCAAGGCTTTAGAAGTTACTCCATCAACCCCAATACCCCATCTCCACTGGCTGCATCATCTCAGCCAAAAAAAAAAAAAAAAAGAAAAAAAGAAACTTGCTCAAGTACCTCAGTCTCCCCCAAGTCTGACAGTAACCCTGCTGCTTCTATGTTTAATTCACTGAATCATTTGTCCACTTATTTAAAAACATTTGCTTTTGCACCTACTGTGAGCCAGGCACTGGAGGTATGGAAATGAATAGAGACAGTTTCTGCCCTCAAAGTCTTCAAAGTCCAGAGGGAGAGTCAGACTCACAGATGGTAAGATGACAAGGGAGATGTAAAGACGGATACATGCTTGATGCAGAGATTGACTGGAAGGGCAATGGGAGGAAGGAGGAGCCATGGTCTATGCAAATGGCTGGATGGGAGTGCTGTTCACTAAGACACGGAGACAAGAAAAACAGAAGGAGGAGCTTGGGGTGGGGAAGATGGTGTATTTTGCTTGGGATATGATGAGTTTGAGGTGCTATTGGAACATCCCAGTAGAGATCCCAGCAAATCATCAGCTTAGGGGAGCAAGAGTTCTGAACTAGAATTAGAGATTTGAGAATCATGAAGGGATATAGAGTGCTCTCTGCTGCAAGTAACAGAATAATTACACTGTCATCACATTTGTTATCTCACATCTTGGATAAAGAGGCGGGCAGTTCCAGGGGTGGGTAAACTGGCAGCACAGTGGTGGGATCAGTGCCCTCAGTGCTTTCTATAGTTCCTCTTTGCCATTCTCAGGGAGCTGATTTCTTCCTCAGACTTGTCCCTTCTTGGTTGTAAGAGAGCCTCACCCTCTCACAACCTCATTCAAAGGCAAAAATGAAGCTTTGCACTTTACTTTTTAGCAGGGAGGAAATCCTTTATCTTTAGCCCATGCCCACCAGCCCTTAGGTCTCCTTGGCCATAACTATGTCACTTAGGCAAAGGAGAATGAAATTCCATGTTAGGCTGAAGCCTTTGTCTCCTGTGGTAGTGGAGAGGACCTCTTTCCTGGAGAACAGTGCTGCCTGAGGCCTGAACAAAACTGAGCAAGGAAGAAGGAATGGTTTCCTTTCAACCCTTACCCTCCTCCAGCCCCTGGATGGCCTGGCAGTGTTGACTTACAGTTCAGCACAGAAGTGAAGAGCATGGGCTCCTGAGTCAAACATATCTGGGTTTTGTCCTAGGTCTACTTCTTGTAAGCTGTGTGACTTCATAAAAGTTATTTTACCTCTCTGAGCCTGAGTTTCCTCATCTGTGGAATAGGGATACAATAGTTCTTATGTTGTTGGCTGTTGAGGTGATGAAATGAACTAATGCATATGAAGTATTTAGCAGAGTTCCCAGCACATAGTAAGTGCTCAGCAAAAACTAGCATATTGACATTTTAGGAGGACCACTATCTCTTTGAAATTACCCACCCTTTGTCCTCTAAGCGTCTTCCCCTTTCTGTGACTGGTTCCCCCTCTTCTTTTCCCTCCCATTCCTTCCCCTTCCCAAGGTTGGCTCATCTGTCCTCACTACTCACTAGGTCTTGTCTCAGGTCTCTAGGTCTTGTCCAATCATTCACTCCTCTCCAGGCTGAGGTGATCAAACTTACTCTCCTGCCACCCCTGTTTCGTGAGATCCTAGACATTCCTCCCATAGGTTCTACAGGCTCTGAGGCTCACTCTGAAGCCTGATGTCACTGCTCCTACTCTCACCCCAGCACCTTATACCAGTGTCCCTTTGCATGACATTCTACCTTAAAGACAGCCATTGGAGCTGCTCTAATGGCTTCTGCCTGCCAACATGGAAGATGGTCCAGAAAGACATGGAGAAAAATTTAGATTTGCATAGACAGCAGAGGGGAACATCTGGATAACTTTTAAGTGGCTAGGTAGGGTTTCATGGCACTACATAATAGTTATTTCTGTCTGTCTCCCTCCCTAGGCTGTGAATATCTCCAGGCAAGGAAAAGGATTACTCATTTATCTGTCACCTTGATGCTTGATGTATATTAGTACTCAGAAAAATGTGATGAATGAATAAGATTCCTGGCTTTGCCACTTACTTTTTTTTTAAAAAGATTTTTTTGAGGGAGGATAATCAGGCTTATTTTATTTGTTTATTTTAACAGAGGTAGTGGGGATCGAACTGAGGACCTCGTGCATGCTAAGCACTCAGTCTGCCACTGAGATACACCCTCCTCCCCTACTTCCTTTCTAAACGACTTTAAATAAGGTCCTTTCCTTCTTAGACCTCAGTGTCAAAATCTATAAAACAAGGAAACCAGACTCTGTCCCAAGGAAGCCCTTTCAGCATTAACATGGAATTAGTGGCCAAAGGATGGAGGGATGGGCTACCTAGGGTGGGTGTCAAGGCCTCCAGCAACATGCTGTGCTCAGGGATGGGCCTCATCCCAGGAGCTGCCTCAGAGGAAGGGATGGACCTGATTTAGGTCAGTGAGGGGGCACTGGCTATTAACCCCACAAATCCCAGTGGCCTTCTCTCTCCTTACCAACCTGCTGTGGGAGGAGAATAATTTCTAAAGGAAACTCTGGGTACCCAGTCCTGCCCCAAGCCTGCCCACGAACAGGCTGTTCTTGTTTACGACCACCGTCCCAAGGGAACAGTGATTGCTCATCCCTACATGTGATTTGAGAGGTCTTTCAGGCCTGGAGGAAACTCAAGCCCCGCCAGCCGCTTGGCACCGGAATGCTCAGCTGGTCCCCTCCTGTGACCGTGCTCATGTGACTGTGGCCCAGCTATAAATATCAGAGGGGCCTCAGAACAAGAACAGATTTCCGGCACCAGAAGAAGGCAGTAAGAGGCTCCCGGAGGATATTTTGTGACAAAAGCAAGACCTTGTTCTGCTTAGTGTGAGGTGGGTGACGGAGGCAGCCAGGCGGGTCCACACACCTCCCAACAATATGGATTATAAGTCAAACCTGATCCAGGATGGGAACCCCATGGAGAACCTGGAGAAGCAGCTGATCTGCCCCATCTGCCTGGAGATGTTTACCAAGCCGGTGGTCATCTTGCCATGTCAGCACAACCTCTGCCGGAAGTGTGCCAATGACATCTTCCAGGTCAGTGCTGGGCATGGCCTAGTCCTGGGGCCCCAGGCAGCTACTCAGTTTTCCTCTGATGAAAATTAAAAGAAAACTTCTTTCAGCCTGGGACCCTTCTAAACTGGGGCTGTTTTTTTTCCCTCTGAGGTGAATCCGTGCAAAGGCCTCTGGAAGGGGCTGAGGGGGCTGGGGAGGTCACTCTGGCTGCCCCATTCCTTCTCCATGACGCACATGTCCCCTCCCCACCCTGTCTGTAGCTCTCCCACCCCAGCCCTGAGCACTGAAGTTGACTCTCCAATCAGGAGTCAAATGCCTCAAGCGATAAGTGGAGAGGAGAGAGAAACCAGACCCCAGGGGCCTGGAGCCAGCTCCAAGGTGGCAGGGGGCCCAGAGATTTAGGAGGAGGGTGGCCGAGAGGCACCGGGAAGTAGAGGCACCTTCCCTTTTGAAGCTGTTCCCTATAATATGGGGCAGGAGGGCTCCATCTCCTGAAGAAAAGCATGGGAGTGGGTGTCATCCTGGCTGGGAGGCAGTCCTCAAAGTTCCCCAGAAGCACTTTACAAAATGTTCTCTCACTATTTTATCTTTAAAGTAGCAGCCCTAGGAGCTGGCTCTAATTATATGCCCATATCGTGAATGGGCAAATGGAGGCTTGGAGAGAGAAGGTTGCTCACCCACAGAGTTACTGTGACTCAAACCTAGGTCTGCTGACACCCAAACCTGTTGATTGTTTTAGTTTTTTGGTTTTGTTCTTGGGTGGGGGGAATTAGGTTATTTATTTGTTTATTATTTATTAAAATATTTTTATTGAAGTATAGTCAGTTTATAATGTTGTGTCAATTTCTGGTGTACAGCTCAATACTTCAGTCATATAGGAACATATGTATATTTGTTTTCATATTCTTTTTAACCATAAGTTACTACTATTTATTTATTTTTAGAGGAGGTGCTGGGGATTGAACCCAGGACCTTGTGCCTGCTAAGCAAGTACTCTACCATTGAGCTATATCCTACCCCCCAAAACATGTTGATTGCTTAGTTGCTTCTCAGGTGCTCCCTGTGTGAGTGGGCTGGCTCTCATCTCAAGTTGGGGAGCTTCAGGTCCCAGGGTTTGATGGGAATGCTTGCAGTGAGCAGGGGGAAGGATAATCAGAAATCAAAAAAGGAAGGGCTGAGGAGGGAGCCCAGGCCTCACCTTTGCCTTTGCCACCCGCAGGCTGCCAATCCTTACTGGACCAACCGAGTTGGCTCAGTGTCCATGTCCGGAGGCCGTTTCCGTTGCCCCTCTTGCCGCCATGAAGTGATCATGGACCGTCACGGAGTCTATGGCCTGCAGAGGAATCTGCTGGTGGAGAACATTATTGACATCTACAAGCAGGAGTGCTCCAGGTCAGTTTGCCCAGAGGCCAGGAGCCCATCCTCTCTCCCCAGCTCATCCTTTGAGCCCAGCTCTCCAGTGTTCTGTCCTCCTTCATCTGCTGGGGATCCAGTCCCCCAGCTGGAAGAGCTACACTCGTCAGTCCAGGAACCGTCTCCCTCTTCCTCAGGCAGGAACAGAGGCTCATCTTTATCCCCTAACCCTGGCTCTCGGTGTCACACAGTGCGTGGAAGGAGACTGAGACATTAGGCTGCCCTCCTGGGAGATACTGAGACAGAACCGGGGGAAAGATGAGATGTGAGAGGGAGGGAAAGGCACTGGGTCCAGCTAGGTGGCCCTGATAGGCAGAGAGAGCGCCCAGTGAGAACACAGCCAGTTTCTCTACAGCAACAACAACAGCACAGGCACTGGGAACGCTTCCTGCTGCTGTTTCACAACAATCCTATGGATGAGCATATCTCTCAGTATCCCTATTTCACGGACCAGGAAGCTAAGGCTCAAAGAGGTGAAGTCAATTACCTAAGGTTTCCCAGATGAGAAGCAGAATTGCTGGGACTTGACATAGCCCCTCCAGCTCCAAGTCTGCCTGTTTGTGGAACAGCAACTCATGCTCAGGCAGAATTTATGAGTGGTGGAGGTCGTGCAGCGTTGGGCTTCAAACTGGGGAGAGACACAGCTTCCAGGGAGACCTTTACAAATTAGGACACCCTGACAAGACTTCCAGGCTGCTGACCTCATAGCCCTTCGGCTTCTAAACCATCACCAAGTGCCTGCCTACAGGCAGTAGGTGTCACCCAAAAGGTGACAGAACAGTCGTAGTTTGAGAAAGCTTTACTCAGACTCTGTTACTAGTGCATTTTAGGATCTTGGGTAAGTCTTTGGGCCTCCATTTCCCCTGTCTGCAGAAAGGGACAGTGAGATTTCTTATTGTGACTATCAAATAGGATTTTGATCAGAAATGTTAAAAATATCAAATATTTATTAGCACCTACTGTGTTCAAGCACTGCACAAATATTGTCCATGCATTATCCTGATTAATTCTCACAATAATCCTGTAAGGCATTCTTACCCTCATTTTCTGGTGAGGAAATGGAGGCTCAGAGAGGATCAGAGGTTTGTCCGAGGCCACTCAGCTGGCAGTGGTGAAGCTGAGAGGGAGCCTGTCTGACTTACTCCACGGTGAACATTCTTAACTGCTACTACCTCTCATGTTGCTAGAGTTCAGTGCAACAAAAATGCAAATATAATTGTTGATCGAGATAATAATAATAAAATCAATATTGCACCAAAATGTTAGCCCACCCAATGTCGACCTAGGAAGAGCAAGCTGTGTTTGAACCCTTCAAGACTTTCTCCATAGTTGAATGACAGTATAGCTACTGAGAGTCTGCTCTGTGCCAGGCACTACACATTCATCACAGACAACTCCTACCATGATCCCTGGGAAGAAACCAAGGCCCAGAGAGATGAGGTCACTTGTCCAAGGTCACAAGAGCAGAACAATCTGGATTTGAACCAGATGCTGATGCTCGGGATTGGTAGGATGGGCATCTAGGATGTCAGAGGACACAGGCACCAGACCCTCAGGATCTCACCTCTGCACCTACTGCCGTCCCAGAGCTCCCTTCCCGGGGGATAGAGACAGGGGCAAAGGAAGCCCTGCCAGCATAGGGGTGGGGGCTGGGTTAAAAGATACAAAAACAGAAGTCTGGAAAGGGGCTTACTGAAGACATTGAGGGGACAGTAATGCCCAGGGTGTGACCAGTCATGCAAGGCTGTTCAGAGGTGAGACACTGACACTGATAGGGAACAGTCATCATTTATGAGATGTCTGCTGTGTTAGGAGCTGGGAAATCAGATGTGGTGTAGACATGCTGTTGGTTGAATCTCAGGTAGGAAGTGACTGATGGCCTGAGAGAAGCGCAGGTGAGGCCCCAAACAGAGAGAGACAAAGGGAGAAAGCCAAAGAGTGTGTGTTTGGGAAGAAAGAGAAAGAAGAGATTCTGGACCCTGGAAAGAGCTTCTGGTCAAGCTGAGCTGTTGGACAGTCCTGGGCTGCCTGAGTTCTAGTTGTGTGACTTGGGGCACACATACTGCCGCCTTCCCAGAGCCTCAGGGCACCCTCATGGCATGCTTACTGATTTATTCTTTCTACCTGTATTTAATTACCACCTCCTCCATGCCAGACACTGTACACTGCAGATTCAAGAGTGAAGAGAATAGGCAAGTTTCCCTGCTTTGATGGAGATTACAGTCTGGTGGATTAAATATAGAAATCAATGAGGCCATGAGTAAAAATTGCTTTGCTCAGAGCCCAGCTTGCTGTAACCAAGAGCTATGGGGACTATAATTAGAGCAAATAAACTCTAGCCTCCCCTGCTCTGACTTGCTGGGCGACCTTGGGTGAGCCAATTCACCTTTCTGGGACCCAGTTTCCTCTTCTCAAAAATGTCTCAAAGTGACTCTGTGATTCTACAACCCTTCCCCTGTCTGCATTGGGATCCATCCTGGACTTGGAGTCCTAGCCTAGGTGTCATTAGCGTCCTTGGTCCTGGGTCCCCAGAGAATGAAAGGATTGGGAACAGCCAACCACTGAGAGCTCAGGTCATAGCTCTGGGGCTGAGGGAGGAGGTAGGGACTGGAGGCCACAACCCAGTGACTTGTGACTCTTCTCCACTTCAGTCGGCCCCTGCAGAAGGGCAACCACCCCATGTGCAAGGAGCACGAAGATGAGAAAATCAACATCTACTGCCTCACATGTGAAATGCCCACGTGTTCCATGTGCAAGGTGTTTGGGGCCCACAAGGCCTGCGAGGTAGCCCCACTGCAGAGTGTCTTCCAGGGTCAAAAGGTACTGGCCTGAGCCACTTCCACCCCTAACCTGAATCTGCTGGGCACAGATGATTCAGGACGCGGATTTGATCCCTGTATATCTGCTGAGCCGACCTTTTAGGAATAGTCCCCCTGGAGGGACTTCCCAGGCCACAGGGACAGCAGCCCTTGCCTTCCTGGGGGAGGTGGCTGAGCTCATGGGTTATACTTAGAGCTACTTGAGAGCACCTGGGTGTGGCCACAAGGGAGAGACCAGATCCCAGGGCCAGGCCACCGGGGCCCTCTCAGGCCATGCCTTCCACAACCCAATGTGCTCTAGGCCCCAGACACCTCTTCCCATGCTGGTCACATCTCTCCAAATCCTCCTGCAGCAGGAGGTAGCTGAGAGCCCTTTCCTGGGGCCTCTAGGCCTGTGGGAGCCCCCACCATCCTGTACATGCAGTAAGTTGTGGGCCCCCTTTCTGTACTCTTTCCTCCCCACCTCCCACTCTTCTCTTGATCTCTCTCTTCTAGAATTCTCCAATCTGTTTCTTTTCTGGATCCCTTCATTCCTAGAAACAGGCCTCTCCTCTGCCAGCACATGACTGTGTACCTTGTGCAGCTAATTTCCTCTCTGGACCTCCTTTGTAAAATAATGATACAGTATCTCTCTGACATTCTCTGCTCTGGAACTGAGCTGCACCCCAGAAAGAGGTTCTTTCTAGCCGAGAGGGGAGTGAGGGGGCCATTTTGCTGCCACTCCCGCAGGGGCAGGCCCTGAGACTACTTTTGTCTCTCTCGTGATCCCCACCCTTTCCTCCCATCTAGACTGAGCTGAGTAACTGTATCTCCATGCTGGTGGCGGGGAATGACCGTGTGCAGACCATCATCACTCAGCTGGAGGACTCCTGTCGGATGACCAAGGTGAGGGAAGAATAGCTCTGCTTGGGGGTCCAAGGCCTCCCTTTGCTGCCTGTGGAGGCAACTTTACTTACTATTCCTGCAGAAGCATCCATGATATTCCCATCTCCCCTTGGGATGGGGGCCTGGAGATGAGATGGGGGAAGGATTTCTGGTGAACAAAGAGACATGTGAAGGATAAGCTCAAAGGAAGGAGGAGGGTATTGTTATTACCCATGAGGGGCCCCCAGTCTGACAGAGGATACTAGAACCTCAAGTAGGATGAGATGCTGTTATTATACCCATTTTACAGTTAAGGAAACTAAGATGTAACATCAGTGTTGGAGAGAAGAGAACCTCAATGAGGAGGCCACTAGGGGAGGAGCTACTTCTCCACCTCTATGATGACCAAATCATGCAGAGCTTTGTAAATCCAGTCTTGGTCCTAAAATGGAGTGAAGAGTATAACTTGGGGGCCCACAGGAGGCCCAGATACATCATCCCATCTGACCTCAAGTCTCTACTTTTGAGGAAGGCGGTAGCTTTCTCCATGACACCAGCCCCCAAATGTTACTGGTGCATTCAGTGGCTAGGAGAATAAAGCAAATGCTTTCTTCTTGCCAAGTCTTTTATTTCATGTTCTGTAAAGTGGGGGTGTAGTAAGATCTCTTCCAGGCTTAGGCTCTTTATTCCTAGCACACCCATCCCAGGAAGGAAGTACTGGGGATAGGAAGGCATACCCACAGGATGTGACTCTGAGATTTCTGCCCCCAGGAGAACAGTCACCAGGTGAAGGAAGAGCTGAGCCAGAAGTTTGATGTGCTGTATGCCATCCTGGATGAGAAGAAGAGTGAGCTGCTGCAGCGGATCACGCGGGAGCAGGAGGAGAAGCTCAGCTTCATCGAGGCCCTCATCCAGCAGTACCGGGAGCAACTGGACAAGTCCACCAAGCTGGTGGAAACAGCCATCCAGTCCCTGGACGAGCCTGGGGGGGCCATCTTCCTCTTGGTGAGCAGGACTGGGAGGGTGTGGGCACTTCAACTCTGTAGCTCTCTAAGGTTCAAGTCATGCTCCACCACTGATCACCAATGACTGTGCCCTTGGGCAAGTCATTTAAAGCTCTTTCTGAGCCCCACTTCCACATCTGTACAACGAGCATGAAATAGTTCCTACCTTCTTTTCTCTTAGCTGATTTCATGAGGATCAAATAAGGGTGTGAGATGACTTTGCAAGCTGCAAATTACAGTGTTCATGTAGAGACTATTAATTGAGCACCTATTGTAGGCCAGCCACTGAGGTGGAAACACAGATGAAGGAGACACAGCCCTGCCCTAGAAGAGCTCCGTGGGAGAAACAGAAAAGGATCAGCTATAAGGTTTTGTGAAGGAGGAGTTCATTCAATAAAAATTTCCTAAGCGTGTACTGTGGGCCAGAATTTGTGCTATACATTGGGTATAAAAAGATGATTAGAATATGATTCTCATCTTGGAGATCTCAGGGTTTAAAAGTGTTTAGACTGCCAAGAATCCAAGCTTCCTGCCAGGACAATGGGAGGGTCCTAGAATGATGACCAAGACCTGTGCAGAACATGGACAAAGGAAAAAGATCCAAGTTCCGTTCGGCTCAAGCTGGGGAGCAGGTCACAACTGGGCTAGGGAGTGGCACCAAGTGCCCATCAGCAGGTTCCAGTCACTGGTTTTGCTGATTTCCTGGGGCTAGCCCCTATGCAATCCTAACCCTTTGCTCTTTCTCTCCCCCTACAGAGTGCCAAGCAACTCATCAGAAGGTCAGTGTCCCTCCAGTGCTAGGATCCAAGGCCCTAACTCCCTCCAGGCCTTTGATTTCTGTCCGGAGGGCTTCCTTCTTTGCACTAGCTTTGCTGGGACAATCTCACCCCAGGCTAGCTTTCCTGGCATCTGCATCCCTGCTTTCTTAGACCATCCATTGTGCTTGTGACTAGAAATACCCTACCCTCTGGGGGGAGCCTCTGGGTGCAAGTCCTGGGTGTGGGCACAAGCATGTGCTCTGGTGTAAGTTGGAGCTAAAACATCCGCTTCCTTCTCTGAGGCCGGAGATCTCACTGTGCTCTCCCCTCTCTGTTTTTCTGTCTCCACCACAGCATTGTGGAAGCTTCCAAGGGTTGCCAGCTGGGGAAGATAGAGCAGGGCTTTGAAAACATGGACTACTTTACTTTGGACTTAGAGCATATAGGAGATACCCTGAGGGCCATTGACTTTGGGACAGGTAAGGAGGGGGTGGTGCCACTTGTCTACTCCCCCTGGAAATCAACTTTCCTCCCGCTGGCCCCGCGTGGAGGCAGATGCACTAGCAAAGACACCCAGATATCAAACTCATAGAGCCAACTTCTGGATGAGTCCAGAGCCCAGCACAGTGCCTTGTACATGATTGTTACTCAATAAATTAGGAATGGATCCACTACAGGAAGAAACGCAGGGCAGTAGACAGAGACACTGGAGTCAGGCAGACCTCAATTCAAACCTGGTTCTACCACTTCTTAACTGTGTGAACTTTGGCGGCCCCTCCAGCTTCCTGAGCTTCATTTTCTAAATTTAAAACTAAATTAAAAATGGGTCTACTGATAAAGACCACCGAATGATGAGCTATTGATATAGAGGTGGTTGTAAGGTGCTAGACATATACTAGTTATTGCCTAAAGCTAGTCTTAGCTTCAGTTTCTTAACTGCTGACCTCACAGATACGCAGGTACCTTCATTTGTATTCTATCCTCGTTTCTGTTTATGATTACTCTTCCATAGAGTGCCTATAACAATTGTAACCACATAAAATAACAATAATAAAGGAAAAATAATGAGGGAAAATGAGGAAACCAGATGGAGAACAAAGATGTTGATAGTTTGCTCAAAGTTACACAGTTGAAAGGTAGCTAGTTAACAACAAAGAGAGGGTGGATCCAGTTCTGCTGAATGTTGCATTGTCTGAGAGGTGATGCTCCAGTGATGGGCTGAGAGAAAGAGGGGTGGGGGTTGTGCAGGAACAGGGAAGAGCTGTGAATGGGCTGGAGTGAGAAAGAGAAAATCTTCTTGGCACCTCTTGTGTTGGCTCTCCTACAAGCTCTCAGACTTTGGGGTGTTAAATCTATTCTCAGAAGCTCAAATATACCCCTTTGTTGGGTAAGGACAAAATGCATCCCAAAGCTGGGATACCTACGGACTTGGGTATGTCCATTTCTGTAGGTCGTCTGCTCCCCTGTCGCCCTCCCTAAGTTAAGACATTCAAGAGTGAATAATACTGTGTGAACAGTCTGACACTGTGATATCAGCAGTACCTTCAATTTTCTCCCTGAGCGTCAGTGTCCTCATAGGTAAATGGGGAGAGTACCCACAGCTACCGTTTATTGAGTACTTTCTATGTCCTGGGCACTGAGCTCTTGACATAAGTTCTGTTGTTTAATACAACTTTAAGAGGTAGTTTCTGTTGTCATCTCCATTTTGTTGTTGAGGCAATAAAGCCAAGGGAGGGTGAGTGACTTGCCAGAGGCCACACAGGCAGTAAATAACCTGTGTGGATTCCACCAAGGGCCATCTGGCTCACAAGGCCCTTGTGGGGATTATATGAGGCAATGTGTGTAAGGCACTTAGCACAAGTAAGCATGTGGCACATAGTAAGTCCTCAGCAAATGCTGCTTTGAGTAGTTAATTGTGATAATGATTAAACCCCCACAGGAAAATTCCCTGGGTTATGCCCAGTTCCAGCTACAGGGCTGGAATTTTGGCTGTCAGTTTGGAGGCATTAATTCTTTCAAGCTTCTCCCTAGATCCTCCTGACAAGTGCTCTGACTCTGTGGTCACCCCTTCAGGGCCCCCAAAGGATTAAGGAAGTGGCTTGGTGGGGGGCGTGTTCCCTTTTAGCAGAGCTTGAAGGTGATATCCCGGGATGGGACAGCGGGGACACAGGTTGCGGCACAGTCACTGTCTGGGGCTCAGCTTCAGACAACTAAGGAGCCGATGGCCCCAAAAGTGCTCCCCACTCCATATCCATGTCTTTGTAGGCTAAGGAATGAGGAAACTGGACAGGGAACACTAGACAGGCAGATTTCAAAGGCTGAGCAGATTCCTTCAGGATAAGGACTCTGATTCCTGAGAATCCAGGTGTTTTTGTCCCATTTCCCCCAGGTAATGCTGACCTAACTGAGAAATGTGCAAAGGTACAAATCCTGATTTCCCAAAGTTCCCCCTGGTCACAGGCAGATCAAGTGCTGCTGCTGCAGCTACGGGAACAAAGGAGGTCTTGAGCCTCTCTCCCTTGGAGGGGTGTGGGAAGGAAGGAGGAGGGCAGGGGAAGGAGGAAGTTGGCCTCTGCGCAGCTTGGGTTTGGCAAGCCCATCACCTCCTGGGCCATTTGATCCCGACTGGGCATGGGATGAGTGTTGTCTCCAGCCTGGATCCCCTCTGAGCAGCTCCTCTGAGACTCCAGCCCCAACCTAACCCAGTTCTTTGTCACACATAGATGAGGAAGAGGAAGAATTCCTTGAAGAAGAAGATCAGGAAGAGGAGGAGTCCACAGAGAGGAAGGAAGAAGGTAAGAAATCTGTCTACTTCCTTTCATTCATTCATTCATTCAGTGATAACGTGAGATTCCTACTGAATGCAGAGGGCTGTGCTTGACAGTGGGGTGACGGTTCCTGTTCCCAGAAGGGGTTTTAAACCTATTAAGGATAAAGTCCTGTTCCTTTTGCTCTTAAAGAAGAGAACCCCTCCCCCCAACTATTCATAATAAAAAGCTCCCATTTTACATCTAAATGACCTTCCTAAACAGAAAGTGATACAGCATAACAGGTAAAAGAGGACCCAAGAGGCAGGCTTGGCCCAAGTTTTGAAAATTTTTAAATTAGAAGATTGTTTTAAAAGAGGTTTTGGTTTTGTTTTTAAAGATTTCAGCTAAGAATCTGGATTTTCACCTTGTGAAAATTTGGGAAAGAGCTAATGATGCTGGACTTGCACTTCTCCCTAGTCCCAGAGAGCTGGCGCTGCCTGCTTTGGATGGGACATGCACTTCCCAGTTTGCCCAGCCCCACTAGCTGCCTGCCTGATGGACCCATTCATGTCATCTGCAGGACTCTGTAGGCATCTGAGTTTGCCAAAGTGGCAGAATATAGTTAAGGGCCTGGGTTCTGAGTTGCAGTTTTCCCATGGACTGGCGGTGTGATCTTGGTCAGTTCACAACTTTTCTGAGTCTGGAGCTACTCATCTGTGCTCAGGGGGCATAATAGTACTAGCCTCAATGGATTAGATGGAGAGTAAATTAGATAATCATTGCTAATTAGTGTGTTCGCTAATATTATTATTTTCAAGCTGAGTTACTGTTGGAACTAAATTTCAATCCAGCTAAAAAAATATAAAGTAGCCTTCTGAAAATTTTTGTATTGGATGTGCAATCCATAGTGTTTAGGCTGCTAAATTCTATTTGATTTTGATTTTAAAAGGAAGAGGCCAGGCAGGAAATGGAGTTTGATAATTTTGTCACTGCAGCTTGGTAAGCCCTGGATCACCCTGAGTCCCTGTCTCACCTGGGGTTTCTTTGTCTTCTTTCAGGGCACCAATAAGGAGCTGGATGAAGGAGAGACCATCCAGCTGCAGAGAGACTGGGGAGGGTGGGGATGGGCTCAACTGCCTTGGGGACAGGCCCAGGGTGGGAGGGATCGGGGCCCCTGGAGGGGCTTTGGGGAAGTGTGTCTTCTCTGCTCAGAGAGCAGGAACTAGGAGTAGGACCTCACCGCTGTGTCCAGCGTTGTGAACCAGAATTGGAAACGTGCTTGAAACAACCACACTGGATACTTTTCTACGTTGGTGCAAAATGGAATATTTTGTACGTTTTTTAAATGTGATTTTTGTATATACTTGTATATGTATGCCAATTTGGTGCTTTTTGTAAAGGAACTTTTGTATGATAACGCCTGGTCATTGTGTGACTGGCGATTGTTATAAAGAAGGGAAGGAAGCCAGGTTGATACAGCTGCCCACTTCCTTTCCTGGGTGGGAGGGCTGGGTAGCACTCACAGGCCTAGGAAGGGATAATGTACTGTATTCAATGCCTTTCTCTGACATAAGGGATGGTAACCAAGTTTGTGTTATATGTTGTTTTAATAAATGCACAGCGCTTTCTTCCAGTTATTACCAAACAGGCTGGGGTTTCAATTCAACGTTTTTTTCCCAGAGAGTTCAGGGTGGACCGACAGAAGGCCTGGTAGGAAGTGTGTGGCAGGAAGCTGACAGTGATGACAAGACTAGGTTTCTATTCCACCAAAGAAGTTGTCCTTTAAGCCGGCATTTCCCAATGAGAGCTCCACGGAAATCTGGCCCTCAGAGGACCCTGCAGAAACAGGTTTAATGCCTTGGTCTCTGGTTCTTTAGAAAAGAGAGCCTGAGACAAAGGGTAAATGCTTTAGTTCAGGTACATTCTCAGGGCAGCCAGCGTGAAGGGAAGTGGAAGCAAGGCAGCAAAGGAGGGAAGCAAATATAAAATATCGAACTAGCAAGCTGGCCACAGCTTCACCAAGAGACCCAGCTGCTTGATCAGCCTTGTGAGATGCTTCGAGCAGGTCACAAAGAATAAGCCAGTCTCAAGCCATTCATCAGAGGGAGGAAGGGAGAGACTTGTCTGCTAGTTCCTTTCACCTCCTGTCTCTCAGGATTAGCGTTTGCCTCCGGGGGCATCAAGGCCCTCACTCTTCCAGGTTGTATCTCTTAGCCCTTGGGCAGCTGCGGGGGAGGCAAGAAGGCACCTGTCAGCTGACTCTGCAGGTGGTGGGAGGAGCTGAACCTCTGCGGTCCAGCGGGGTTGGGTGTTTTGTGCCGGCCTCAGCTTATCAATAACCAATGGTATGATTAGACCAGCCCTTGTCATTCTTATTATGATTTCCAGACATCCTTCAGCAATAACCATCAGGAAACTTTGAAAAAAAAAAAAAAAAAAGGTTAATTACTTACAAGCTCTGGAAATTACACAGCATCTCCAGGGCCATGCAGTGAGGTCGCAGGTAGGGAGGGAGAGAGAGCAAAGGTCTGAGTTTCTGCTTTTATTAGGGTGAAGGGTAGGGACCTGGAGTTTGGAAAGCTCACTCTTTATTGGTGAATTTAAAACATTAGAGCGGGAATTTAAAGTGTGAAAGAGAAAAAAAGCAGGCGGCTCAAATGGTCAGTTAGTAAAATCAACTGACATCTCTAAAACAAAGGAGCTGCAGCGGAGGCGGCCTGGCTCTTCATCTAGCAGTGTGGCTGGCAAGGTGTTTATTAGAGGAGGCCTTCTTGAAGTGGGTGTCTCTTTTGAAATGGATGATAATCAAAGCTTAAGTCTGGCACTTATATTACAAAAGAGAAAAAAAAAAAACCTGTCAGGGCTTACACCACGGCAGGGGTGCTGGAGCTGCTGCAGTGGTCACAATGGGGGCTCTACTGGAGCCCAGATTTACTCCAGGGAAGGCCAGACAGCCACCCAGTGCCAGGAGAAGAGGTGATGACCACGGCTGGAGTAGCATCCAGTCTCTCAAAGAACAAAGGGCCAAGGAGCTGGGAGAGAGGTGCAGCTGAGTGCACTGGGGCAGCGCGGTAACTGGGTCTAAGACCCCTCAGACTTGAGGAACAGTGCAGAGTCTGTCCCACCTTTTCGATATTCAGAACACAGCAGCAACTCAAGAGCTCTGAGCAGTCCTGCCATAAAGGAAACTGTTTTAACTTTAGACAGATCACCGTTCCACCAAGTTCATGGTGTTTGGAGTAATGCCTGATTTTTAAGGTTCTTAATATTTTGGGGGTGGACTGAATATTTAACCTAGCATTTCCCAGCTTACTCATTCATGTGACATCCTCCAGGATTAGAGTTGTGTGGAACTCACTTTACGAAAGTGCCTTAAATCCTAACACCTCTGCCCATTTTCACTTCTGGGAGTTTTTCCATGGCTAACTCAGTATTTAACTTTGAATTTCAGGGAATCTGATTTTGCTTTCATTTCTAGTCCTTTCATAAGTTTTGAAGCATCAAAAAAATTTAAAAATTATGTAACATATTACAAACACACAAGTGTACAAAACTAGTTGTAGAGTTTAATAAGTGACTGTATAGTGAAATCCTGTGTTGCTACTGAGCATGTCAAGAAAAAGAACATTATCAGCCCCTAGAAGTCCTTTGCATGCCCCTCTTCTGCTTGGACGTGGTCACTATCTTGCCTTTTTTGATGATCGCACATTTGTTTTTCCTTTATAGTTCTAAAGTATCCTCCTATAGAAGACTAAAGGAATTTGAGGACAAAACACTTAAGGGTGGTATGAAGGGTTCTTGATCAACAAGTTTCCTTTAAGATTGTGCTGTAAGGAAACCAGCTTCAAAGGAATTATTCCATGAATCTTAAGTATAGTCCTATAGGCTGCTGCATTAGAATCACCAGAGGTTTATTTTTCCTCAAACCTTCAATTCTGGAAAATTTTAAACATATGTAAAAGTAGAGGGAATAGTATAACATACCCTGCAGACTCATCACTCAGTTTCAACAGTCACTGACACACTTGTTTCTTCTCTCTCATTACCCCTTCCCTCCTGCTGGGATTATTTGAAAGCAAATCTCAGATAGCATGTCCTTTTATCCTTCCATACTTTAGATGGCGGTTCTTTTCAAAATCATAACCATCATACCATAAAAAATGAACAAAAATTTCATAATACCATTAAACACAGAAGTTTAAAAAGTATGTATTCCTAGACCCCCTCCCCAGACCTACAGAATCAGACTTTATTGTGGAACGTAGGTGTTGACAGAAATAAAATGCACAACGTGAAATTTGTGAGTTAAATTTTAGTCAGGGACTATAGCCTTACTGAAGGCTATAGCTGGGAAGACAGCCTCTCAGATGGCTCTGAGAAACTGCTCCATCCAAAGAGGTGAGGGAGAAGCCAGGATATATATGAACTTTTTTTGCTGGGAAAAACATGTAGTCTGCTAATCCCAAAGAACAAACATCTCAAGTTAATGATTTGAGTGCTTTTCTATGCACGGGAAGATGCAAGAATCTGGGATCACTGATAAATTTCATTACATGTGTATCCTAACTACCTAGGGGCCAGTATACACAGTATATTAGGGGCCAAAGCACAGAATACTTCCTGTTTTTCTCCAGCCTGAATTCCCCTCAGGGTACACTGTCGGTGGGCGACCGCAATATCTAAAGGCTTGATCCTTGTAGAACTGGAATAGTAGGTAACATTTTTTTCTTTATAGGGAAATCTACATTTTTAGAATAAAATTCCTCAGGTGATGTTAAGGTCCAAGAATTGCTAGGTCATTCGCATAGGACCTCCTGAGGATCACTGAAGGAGCCAGGTATAGAATACAAGTGTAGCTGCCAGTTTTTCGGTATATGGAAGTCTTGACTAACTTGACTAAGTCAAACTCTTGCAAATTAATTAAAATGCAACCTGGGAAAGTATTAGTTTAAAGGAAATCTGGTATAAAATTGTTCAATAAAATGAACATATGTATCTGGATCCAATTTGTAAATCTGCATATATTGAGAATCTGCAATGTGTTTTGCATTAAAACGAACAAGAGGGACATAAAAAACACACTTCTTAAAAACATAAACATTTTGCCCTCAAATAAGTTATCTGAGTATAGAGCAGTTTGAAACTACAACCCAAATGAGACAGCCCAGCAAGAAACTTGTAAACTGTACCTATCTCACTCTCATCTGATTAAGTGATCAGTCCTATGTTTGTCTACTTCTTTATTTCTTTTTTTAACCTTTTTAAAATTGATTTATAATCATTTTACAATGTTGTGTCAAATTCCAGTGTAGAGCACAATTTTTCAGTTATACATGAACATATATATATTCATTGTCACATTTTTTTCTCTGAGCTACCATAAGATCTTGTATATATTTCCCTGTGCTATACAGTATAATCTTGTTTATCTATTCTACCATTTTGAAATCCTAGTCTATCCCTTCCCACCCTCCGCCCCCTTGCTTCTTTATTTCAATCCAATTCACAGGTATTTAACTAAGTGCCTAGTAGGTGCTCAGAGTTAAACTACAATATAGTAGTACAAAATACATCCCAGCTCTCAAAAAGCTTATTATCTAGTGGGGAAGATATATCTCAAGAGCTTATGCACAGGTCCTCAAACCTTACCGAGCAGAAAATCCCCTAGGAATTTATAAATATGCAGATTCCCAGGCTTTATACACAAAGATTCTGATTTAGTTGGTCTGATCCAGGAACCTGGAATCAGCATTTTAACACCCTTTCCAGGTAATGCTGAGCCTGTTGGTTCTTAGACTATACAGGAAACCCAGGAAGCCTGCAGTAAAGCTTGTCCATGCTCAGAGTCCAGAGGAGGTGGAAAGGCATTCAGTGGGGACCCCATCTAGGCAGGAATGCTGCTGCCACCCTCACTTGCTACACCTTGCCTCCTAACAAGAAGACTCCTACCAGAAAGAGACTGAAGGAGCCCCTCCTTGTGTGGGCAAGAGACTTGCATCCTAGGCTCTTGTCTCTGTGAAGGGCCATACCCATGCCACGGTCCCCAGCTCCCTAGCTGACAGAATGACTGACCAGGGAGGTCCCCAGTCCAAAGTTTTTTCTATACAGAGGGGACCTATCAGAGGCCAGTATTGGGGCCACAGGCCCCTGCCCACCGGCCCCCAACCGACGAGAGCGGATTAAGCTTCAAGTGGGTGCTGCACCAAGCCAGCAAGGATTTGCCGGCTTCTCCCGGCGGAACACCATTCACGGCACCTTATTGGGGTTCTTGTGAACTGCTGCGGGCAGTGGACAAAGGAGGTGGGGGGGTGATGGTGTCAGCTCTGCCCAGATGGTGACTGTAGCTGAAGCGGGCCACTGCTTCACGTAGGGCTGGAGATAAAACCGGCCACCCCAAATTCTAATCAGAAAGCACAAGAGGGGAGGAACTGGCGCTGCTTCAGTGGCGAGGATGGGTCAGTCAGTCCCAAACAGCCCTAAGGAAGGCGACTGCCCCAGCTTGAGGGCAGGCATACCCCTCCCCTCAGGAGCCTTCTAGCCTGAGCGGAAGAACACAGGGAACCTCTGCACTCTAAGACTGGAAATAGACCAGGGGTTTCCTGAGAGGAACACACAACCCCAGCCGCAGGAGCCCTTATTCAGAATCTAGGAACCACATTCCTGCTCTCAGGGGACCCAAAGTAGATTTCTACAAATCAAAGTCTAAGAACTCTGTGGGATGCCGCCAGCCCCGAGCGGGGGAAGGTGGGCGCAGCCCAGACCTAACTCAGAAACACGGAGCAGCTGCGCTGGGCAGAAGCGGTTAGGTTTTCCGTTGCAGGCCAGGTGGGCTCCCCAGGGGCGCAAGGGACAGGGTGCTGGCGGGCAGCGCCGGGGCCCTTTGCAGCCAGCTACGCCCTCCCCCTACCTTGCGGGCTTTTGCACACGACGCGCCGCTTCACACGGGGTAGCAGGGACTGGATAAAGCCGACCGGCGCGGGGCGTAGCGGCGGGAGTAGTGGGGCGGCAGCGGCAGCGGCACTGGAACAACCCCTTGGCGGCCCCAGCACGGCCCAGGCTGCGGATTAGCTGCAAAGCCCGCAGGCGAGGGGCGCACGCGGCGGGGAGGCGGGCGTGGCGCGCAGGGCCCTCTCGGCAGGTGAGTGCGTGCTGTGGAGCGTCCGGCGCGCAACTTCCAGGGTGCACGCGGCGAGGCACGCAGGGCCGCATGGAGGCCACGGAGAAGCAGCATCTGTTGGACGCCAGGCCTGGAGCCCGGTAAGGCGAGAGCTTGGGGAGGGGCAGGAATTTGAGTGGCATCAGACGCACCTCCCCGTTTGCTTTTTTGGCAATGGATGGTTTTGGCGGTGGCTTGAACTGGGACCACATAGGAGGGGTGGGTGAGGTGAAGAAGAGGGGAAACCGAGCTTGAGTAGGGGGATCATCTCTCCCTCGCGACTGAGCACAGATTCTGACCCTTACTGGTTAGTGGGGAGTGCATATCTGGAGCCCCGCCCCCGGGCCAGCACTTTGCCCCTGAGCAACCCTACTCTGGGAGGCCCTGTGTCCCCAAGTGCTTGAGAACGGGAATCTGCTCTTCTTCCTGAGCCTAAGCTCTGTTCCTTCTCCGCGCTCGGCTGGACCGGCCCGCCTCTTGGCCAGTTCCCAAGGTCTTTGCCTTCTCAAGGCCCTGGGAGGGATCGGGGAGGAGGGAGAACACAGGGCCAAGACTCCTGAACTGGTCATTCCCAGCACCCCCTGCAGACTGGGGCTTCTGGTCACTCCTCAGGCTCTGTTGGGCTTGAAGTGTCCTTAGCTCTTCTTCCAAAAGGGTACATGGGAACCCCAAGGACACACAGAGAGGTAGGGCTGCACTTAGCCCTCCTTGCTCCCATCTCAGAGCTGAATCTCCCATCACCTTTCCTCTCTGGACAGGTCTTACAGATCTCTGTGGCAGGATGGGCCTGGCTGGGTCCCTATGTCCTCACCTGGCATGGATTTGCAGCCCATTGAGCTGGCTACCAAGAGCATCCATTACTGTCATGCCCAGAAGGGTCCTAGCAGTCATTGCGACCCCAAGAAGAAGCAGGCCTGGCGCCAGCTCTGTGTGGCCTCTGCCTTCTGCCTGCTGTTCATGATTGGGGAAGTAATTGGTAAGGACTTTTGTGCTAATTCAATGAAATTGGCATATGGATAGTGTGGATGATCCAAAAGGCTTTTCTCCTGGATGTTCACAGGAGTATTAATACTAATAGCTCCATTTATTGAACTCTTACCATGCTAAACCCTTTCTATGCACACTGTCTCACACAATCCTCACAACAACCTGTGCTGTAATATGGGTACTGTTATTCTCCTTATTTTACAGATGATGAAACTGAGGCACCATAAGGCGAAGTAACTTGCCCCAGATCACACACAACTAGTAGGTCAGGGAAGACCTGAATGCCTAGAAGGAAAGAGCATTTCCTGAGTGCCTACTATGCTTTCCAGACCCAATCTGAACTTGATTTTCACATTCACCTTCTAAGTAGATTTTGCTAATCCCGTTTGACAGATAGTAGAAGTTGAGGCTCAGAGAAAGTAAGTCGTTTGCCAGTAGTTACACAGCTAGTGGTGGAGAGTTCTGGAGTCCATTGTCTTTCTCCGGACCTCATGGTTTCCCTGCTGCACAAACACTCTGGGAAGTTGGCTTCTTGGGGGGCTCATAAGAACCTTCCATTCTCCTGGCCCTGCCTCTGCAGGTGGTTACCTAGCACACAGCTTGGCAATCATGACAGATGCAGCCCACCTGCTCACTGACTTGGCCAGCATGCTCATCAGCCTCTTCTCTCTCTGGATGTCCTCCCGGCCAGCCACCAAGACCATGAACTTCGGCTGGCAGCGAGCTGGTGAGGGCCCTGATTGGGATGAAGATGGAGTAGGGAGAGGGGGTGGATCAAGACATAGGTTTTTAAGTGGGTGCAATGGGTGGATCCCTGAGTAAGGCCAGGAGGGTGCCTTGGGTGGGGAAAGAGGATGTCAACTTTGACTTCTGTCCTTTGGGAGCTCCCAGTCTGATGGGAGAGCCCTGGTCCCCCGTCCTCTGGGAATTCCCACCTTGCAGGGAAGGAGAGTCAACCTTCCTAGAAATGGCTAGACTTCAAGAATAAATGACTGTTGCATTAACTCTGCTCATAACTGCATGCATCAGCTCTGGAGGGGAGGAAATGGGCAGGAAAGGTCAGAAAGCCTTCTGAAAGATACAGAAGTTCATCTCTGGGCTGCATTGTCATTTTGTGCTTGGCGGGAGATGGCCCGGCCTTTGTTCCTCAGTTTGCCAGCTGAGCAGTAGATATATATTTTTTAGTGAGTCAGTTTCAACATAAAAGGGTTGACCCAGATGATTTCTTGAGTTTCTTCTAGCTCAGACATTCTCAGATGTATGAGATGTATGAGTGGTGGGGCCCAGTGCAATCACACCAGCCATACCTCCAGCAGAGCCCAGTCTGACCCAGGCCTGGACTTTGTGGGGAGGGGGAGGGCTCCTCAGCCTTAGGGCCCCCTGCTAAGATTGGTATTGGGGGTCGGGTTCTTCCTCAGAAATCCTGGGTGCCCTGCTCTCTGTGCTGTCCATCTGGGTTGTGACTGGGGTACTGGTGTACCTGGCGGTGGAACGGCTCACCTCTGGGGACTATGAGATCGAGGAGGGAACCATGCTGATCACATCGGGCTGTGCTGTGGTTGTGAACATCATGTGAGTGTAACCTTGGTTCCCTGTGGGTCCTCCCTCCTCCCACCTCTCATACACATACCTACCTGCCTGCTCTTCGTAGAAGGAGGCTGAGATGCAGTCCAGTACAGGATGCAGGAACAGAACTTCCCTAGTGGTCTGAGCTCTGGCACCTGAAACACCTGGGTCCTGCCTTAGGCCTAGGGCAAGGCCAACAGGAGCTGTAAATCTGGGGCAGCATTAACTCCCCACCCCATACATGTCGGTGAATAACCAGAGAGGCTTCATACCTGAAGTGGGAGGGCTGAGTCTAGTTCTTGCAGGAGAAGGTTCCCTAGGGGCAGAAGCCAAGTCCTTTTTCAAGCTGATGTGCCTGAAATTGGTCTCAGGGAGAGGCAGGGTGTGTCTCCTTTGGATTCTCTCTCCCTTGCTCAGTGGCCTTGGATAAGCCACTTCCCTCTCTAGGCCTCAGCTTCACCGTCTGTGACATGGTGGGTAGGGATGATCTCCATGGTGCCCTCCTGCTCTAAGATTTGGCACTGGGGCATCTTTGTGCCCAGAATCAGCCTGGCATTGGCTGGAGCTGAGCCCTTTCTCCTGTGGCGCTCTGGGCCGAGGCCATATGGGTCGGGCTCCTCACATGGCCAAAGGGATCATGCAGTCTGGGGGTGGGGGTGGGATTTTTACCCCACAGGGAGGCCTGTCCTAATGGGTGGCTTCTACTTGCTACCTCGATGAGCTCCATGGCCTTGTCTCCACTTCCGTAGAATGGGGTTGATTCTTCACCAGTCCGGCCATGGACACAGTCATGGCCATGGGCACAGTCATGGCCATGGGCACAGCCACGACAGCAGCCAGCAGCAGGAGAACCCCAGTGTCCGAGCTGCCTTTATCCACGTGATTGGAGACTTTCTGCAGAGCTTGGGTGTTCTGGTGGCAGCCTATATTTTATACTTCAAGGTCAGAGCTGGAGACAGAGGGAGGTGGGCTGGGTGGGGAAGGAAGTGTAGATCTTGTGAGGGCTCCTCTCTGCACTGGACCCTTTCCAGATTCTAGCTTCCTCCCAACTGTGGGCATAAGGGTGGGGAGAGGGAAGGAACATTTATTCATACCCACCAAGTGTCAGTACTTCTTATCTTGACAACAGCCCTGAATGGGAAGTGGTAGTGTTTTCTATAGCTCAGAAAGGCTCAGTGACTTGCACAGTGTCACACAGCCGGTAAATTGTGGAGCCAGATTCAAACCCAGGGCTGTGCTGCCAAAGCCTGTGCATTACCCATCACACAGAGGCAGTGTGGTGTAGTAGAAAGAGCCAGGTGTTGGGTATGAAGCCTGGTCCACCCCTTGCTAGCTGCGTGATGTAGAGTGAGTCCCTTCCTCTAACTGAATCTCTGTTTTCGTCATCTATAAAATGGGCATGTTGGACCAGATGGAATCTAAGATTCCATTAAGCTCTGTCCATGTCTCAGCCCCTTGGGCCAGGACGGGTGGGAAGGTATTGTGCCTTGTCCTGAGCTATGGTCTGTCCTGCCTGTCCTTCTGGACACAGAATAAAAGGTAGGGAACTAGGAGGCAAGGCCAGGGTGAGGCTCATGCCCACCCTGCAGAGAGAGCACCTCTCCCCAACTGATACTGGGTGGGAGGGGAGAAAAGAGGTGGAGGTGTTGGGTGGTGAGCCCCAGCTCTGCCTTCCCATTTTCCTGTAGCCAGAGTACAAGTATATAGACCCCATCTGCACCTTCCTCTTCTCCATCCTCGTCCTGGGAACAACCGTAACCATCCTGAGAGATGTGATCCTGGTGCTGATGGAAGGTAACCTGGGCTTGGGGCTCCCATTTTGCTCTTGGCTGTCTAGCTCTAAGTTCAGGGGTGTGTGTGTGTGTGTGTGTGTGTGTGTGTGTGTGTGTGTGTGTTGGGGAAGAGCGTCCCAGTACATTGGTGGGGGGTCATGGTCTGGGGCCTGGCATAGGCTGCAGAATCTTCTGGGACCCTGGGCTGATCCGGGCATTGAGCTGGGCCCTCAGGTGTGGTTGTTCCTGGAAATGTCCTCTGGATCATCCTTTCCTTCACCCTAAACCCAAGGGTGCCCCTCCCTGCTGGGATGTGTCCTCTCTACCTACTCAGGGGGCTTCTGGGTGGTGTCTGCAGCAACTGGCACTCCGGCCCTTCTTCATATGTTTCCTTAGTCTCCATTTGCTGTCCCTTGGGGCAGGTAAGGACTATGCTTCTTATTGCCCAGTGGGCAGGGGTGAGGAGGCAGACTGAGGGTCAGAAAAAGATAGTGGGTGTTGGGCAAGACTACTGAATTCACTCCATGTTCTTCCTTTCTGAGGCTTCT
Source organism: Camelus ferus (assembly GCF_009834535.1). Lineage (NCBI taxonomy): Eukaryota > Metazoa > Chordata > Mammalia > Artiodactyla > Camelidae > Camelus > Camelus ferus. The sequence goes on along the minus strand of NC_045708.1, from coordinate 18,069,171 downwards.
GCCTCCGGAGGACATACCTGGGCTTTGAGGGGTGCTCAGTGGTGGTGAGTGGCCTGCCCTGAGTTACCACACTTATTCATCAGGCTTTCTTGTGCTCTAGGGTCTTGGGTCATAGGCCTCTATTTGGTTAGGGTCAGTTTGGTTCCTGGTTTGGGGTCAGGAGGAGTATTTGGCTGTAGGTCAGAACTGTTTCTCCAAGAATCTGACTGACACAAGTAAAAGTGAGATAGTCATGTCCTACATGGGTGCAGGGATCCCCAGGTTCCCTTCTTTCCAATCAAAAAAATTTAATCGAGCATCTGCTATGGGCCAGGCACTGTTCTAGGCACTGAGATAGGGTGGTAAACTAAACAACTGTCCTGCCCTCACAGAGTTTCCATTTTAGAGGGAGAGACAGCAAGAAACTGACAAATAAGATCATTTCAGACGGTGTTAACAGGGTGATATGATGGAGATCATTCGGGAGGTGGGGACAACATCCTATCTGCTGGCCAAGGAGTCCTAGTGAGGAGAAGACATTTGAGGAGTAGGCACCAGCATGGATGGGAGGGTGTGGTTTCCTTCAGCCCTCATCCCTGCTGTCCTCAGGGACCCCCAAGGGCATGGACTTCATTGCTGTGCGGGATCTGCTGCTGTCGGTGGATGGGGTGGAAGGTTTGCACAGCCTGCATATCTGGGCGCTGACCGTGGCCCAGCCTGTCCTGTCTGTCCACATCGCCATCGGTGAGTGGTGGGGACACTCAGGGTGGATAAGAGAGAGAGGCAGCCAGAGGCCTGGGGCCATCCCAGAGGGGTCCAGATGACCTCAGACGCTTGCAGCGCCCATGTGTTAGACCTGACACCCTGCTGAGTACTTGCCATACATTATTTCATTTGATCATCATAATCCCATTAACAGATGAAGAAACTGAGGTTGGGGGGATGGTAAAGTCATTTGCCCAGGCTTTTACAGCTAATAAGTGGCAGAGGAAAGATTCCTAGCCTTAAGCCGGTGCTTTTCCTGCTATTTTGGGATCATGCCAGGTATGGGAATCAGAGAGTTGCCTGGTATCCCCCTCTTGGGGGGTTTCTTGATGTTCAGGGTCCCCTATCTTGTTCTGCCAGGGGCAGGATATGAGACTTGGGCTCCTAATCATTCATAAGGGCCCAAGAGTGAGTAATCGGTTCTCTGGTGCTCCCCCTTGTGTGTCCTCTTGGCCTCCAGCTCAGAACACAGACTCCCAGGCTGTGCTGAAGGCAGCCAGTGCCCTCCTGCAGGGGAAGTTCCACTTCCACACTATGACCATCCAGATCGAGGACTACTCTGAGGACATGAAGGACTGCCAGTCATGCCAGGGCCCCTCGGACTGATGGCTTGGCCACGCACCAACTGGGGCATAGACAGGCCTGCAGATGGCTGGACTGAGTGTTCCCCGGGCCCAGCCAGGACTCTGCCTCCCACCACTGTGTTATAAACCAGGTGCCTCTCCTGATGGCTGCTCCATGTTCAGTGTGGAGAAGCCTTGTCCCACTCCAGGAATGGACGGTTTCCCTGCCTCTGCCACCTGACTACAGCAGCCCCAGGATGGGAACTCCGCAGGTGTAAAGCTAGCATCATCCCGCTCTTCCAGCAAACAGGTCAGCTCCTGGCAGGCCTGGGTTTGGGCCTAATCCTCAATTAATGCTGTCCTACCACCAGCCTTGGAAAGGCAATGAGGCGTAGTGAGGGGCGACAGACGGGATACTGACTTCAATGTCCCCTCACCTACTTGCCTCATTTCTCATTTTCAGTCTGTCTGGCCTTTGCCTTTTGAATCTGTAAAGAAGTTTTGGAACAGAGCCCCCTCCCTCTGCCTCTAACAATATGGTTTTAGGAGGCCTTAAGTGTCGAGGAGTTGTGAGGACCCTGCACACTCATGTGGGTCTGCCTGGGCTGGCCTGTGCCTTAGTCACTTCAGCTGTGTGCCAAATGTTTCCTTTTCCTGGAGGGAGGGGGCTTCTGACTAGGTCAGAACTTGGCTGGTTTCCTCTTTCCTTATTCCTCCAGCCCAGGGAGCTGAGCTAACACAAAGGTGCCCCAGTGGGAGGGCTGGAGGTGGAGAGGTTTCAGCTTGGGTCCTGCCCTAATAGCCCCACAGCCCTGGGCCACCTCTCTCACCCTGACAGTGTCTGAGGGGTCGAGGACACTCTGTTGCTGGTACAGCCTGGCCTGCTCAGAACTTGGGGGTAGAGAACACAGAAGGTACAACCTGAACCAGAGACCCCAGCTTCCTGGGGTGTGTGTGAAGATTCCTGAATTAGGGGGTGGCTGGTGTTTACAAGATGAAGGGGGGGGGGACCTGTCCCCAGTCTCACAGAGGAGGCAGCAATGCCCAGTCATCAGGTGGCCCTAATCAAGTGGTCTGTCTCTGCCCTCAGGGAGGTCAGAGCCTCTTGCGTCTACAGAATGAGAATGTTGACACCTACCTCACAGGGTTGTTGTGAGGACCAAAGCCAAAGTCCGCTGAGCACCTGGTGGTCTTGGAAGAGTGGTTACTTTTATCATCATTCTGGAAAGATGGTCTGAGGCTGCTTTGCTGAGGAGCCAGGTGGGCTACCTCCCCAGGGGCAGCATTGGGTTTGTCTTGACTCTGTTCTGACTCATAGGTGGAGGAGGAGAGCTTTGTCACTCGCCTTCCCTTCTGAGCCTCTCTTCCCATCTATGAATGACCTCTTTGTGCCTCTCCAGCACTGTCATCCAGGGTTGTCTGTAATTGAGGTCTCTGGGTTCTTCAGCCCCTTGAAATCTGTGGGAAGTTGTTTGTGTTGGCTTGGAAGTGTGTGTGGGAAACTGCTGATGGTTGATCTCCACTCCACCCCTATCTCAAATCAAGTTTTTCTCTCCATCAAGCCATGGCAGCCCCTAGGAGCCTGGATTCTGGGCTTTGCTGTATGCCAAGGGCTTACACCCCTCTCAAGAGGCAGTCATTGCTGTCCTCCATTTTTACAGATGAGAAAACTGAGGCTCAGAGAGGTTGAGTCACTTACCCACAGTCACACAGCCAGTAAGAGGCAGCTCTGGGATTTCTGCCTCATTCCCCTAGGTCTCCCCCACAGCAGGGACTGGGGACCTGCTCCGGCCTGTGTGTTGGTACAGTATGAGCCCTTGGGCCTGGCAGCCCACAGGCAAGGCCATGCCAAGGCAGTTCAGTGTTCTGGGTGCTGCAGCTGTGAGCGGGGATGGGAAAGGTGCCTCTTTCCCCTGGCTGGGCCTGGCACTTGGAGTCCTCCCCACCCTGGGAAGGCTGCCTGGGCTGCAGCTGCGTGCTTCCTCACCACTGTCCTTGACTCAGCCCCAGACTGTCTCCCCTCCCTTTTAACTCCCAGTACCCCCCTCCACCTCAAGAATCTGGTGGGCTACCAAAAGGGAGCCTTCTCTGTACCCTCAGCTGTGACTGGCTCCAGGGATGACCTGAGTCTCAGGGGCCAGAGGTCAAGCTGGAGGATGGAGGTAGGAGGCCTTGGGGACAGCATGTTCTGGCCAGCAAGCTAGTCACTAGTCACGGGAGTTTCCAAAGCTGCAAGACCATCAAAGCACAAAAACACCCGATGCCCTGGACCTGGGTTGGACCCACCATCCCTATCCCTCAGTGGTAGCAGCTCCCAGGCGAGACCTGCGTCCCCCTCCCCCGTGCAGCTGCTGTAGAGGTATTTATAGCCTGAGCGTGAGAGGGCAAGGACACAAGCTTTATTTCGGAAGTGATAATTCCAGTTCCAGGTGGATGAACCCAGGAGAACCTAGCATCCCCTCCCCCACTCACTCTCACCACCAGGGAGCTCGGACCGCCCCTGCTCCCACCTAGCCCATCTAGCCCACCTAGAAATGTCTCCATAGTCCTAACTGTGTGGGCCAAAGGGGTGAAGCCATTTTCTGATTCCTTTCTCTTCACGCCCAAGTTTTCAGACTTCGGGCTGCACGCCACCAACTTCCAGGTCCCTCACCTGGTCTGCTCTCCGACCCGATGGGCTTTCAAAACTCCATTCCCTATCGGACCGGAGAAAGCGCAGCGCGGTGCTGGCCTCTAGTGCCCCAGGCTGGTAATGCAGGACGACGGCAGTACCTGAGTCGAGGGTCCCGGGCTAGGCAGGGCCACCAGCGTTCCCATCCCTCCTTCTCGCCTCCCAACTATGTTCCGCCCGGTCCGAAAGGGGAAGCCCCGAAACTGGCTCCCCGGCACTTATTTGTTGCATTGCTGAGGTGCGAGGATTGCGCCTGGCAATCCAGGTGTCTGCAGGAAGCTGCCTTCGGGGAGTTTTGTCTCTCACTCGGCACACCTTGTTCACGCCCTCGCCCCCTGTCGGCACAGAGCCCGGCACGTAGTCGGTGTCTCTTCCATCTATCTGTTCGTCAAATATTTGTGGCGCACCTGCCAGGCTAGAGAGAAGAGGACGCGGCCCCGGCCTTCCGGGCCAGTCTTGGGGCCTGATGGCGTGTGTACCTTGCAAAGCAGCACGAATAGCGTCGGGATTGCGGGACATGCCCGGCTGTGAAAGGCGCAGAGCATCTGGGGCGGGGGTGGGGGCCAGGCAAGTTCGTGGAGAAGGCGGGGATCTGAAAGACAAGTAGAGGTCAGCTCGGCAGAGAAGCCGAGAAAGGCATTCCAGGCAAGGGGTCTGCGAAAGCAGAGGCAGAGCCGCAGAGCCGGCGACGCGCACCTGGGACCTGCTGCTGGACTGGAGGGTGGGGCAAGTCCTCGGCCCTAGGGGCGCTAGAGCTGTGGTTGGCCAATCGGGATCTGCCGTGCTGGCTGACTGGCAGCCTTGACTGGGTCTCCAGACATCCAAGTTACGGGGCTGAGCCTCCCCTCCCCCCTAGGCAGTGCAGCTCCCCCGGGGAGCCAAGTTGGGTCTCAGTTGGTCCTTCCTAGGGCTTCTCCAGGCTGCGATACTTCTTACGCAGCACGGACACCGGGTCCTTGTAGAGCACTGGGTCCAGACGGAGGTGAGAGGATACCAGAGGCATGTGGCCGAACGCTGCCGCCATCTGGTTGATGCAATCCTGGGCTGCGGGCTGCGGCTCCTGCCTGAGCCCCGGACTCCCAGGTGCCTAAGAATGGGAGGAGAAATGCGCTGAAGGGCTTCTCTGTCCTTCAGAACGCCACCGCACCCCCGCCCTATGCAGCAAAAAGGATTTGGCTTAGACAGTGACGGAATCTTTTCCCCAACCAGGTCTGTCCCAGTACCGACCAGTCCCCCTAGGTCCTCACCAGTGGAGGTCTGGCCTCCTGATGCCACGACCCGTAGGGCACCTTGATAGGGGGCACCTTGGTGACTGCTGCTACTAGGAAGTTCATCAGGACATCCGCACAGGTGGGTGTCTCATCTGCCAGGTTCCTCAGAGCCCTGGGCAGGGAGTGGGTGAAGAGGGTGTGGTAATACCTGGGTTAGGAGAGGAGAGGGATAGGCTGTAGCAGAGTTCACCACCCCTGCCCCAGGCCTCATTTTTCTCCCTCTTGACGTCATTCTCCTTTGGACCCCAATCCCTAAGCCTCTTGTGAAAGCCCTGCTCCCTTTGCTGAGCCCTAGCTGCCTCAGAGAGCTCCCATCCCAAGTAGGCACTGCTCTCCACTATTCTGTGTTCTTTGGCTTGTCTGCAGCCAATGGTGAACTCCCTGCCCCTGCCTCACGGCTCCCTGGGGCCCCCTCCTCTCAGCTCTGAGGTCTGAACTCAGACAGAGAATGAGGAGAGGGTCAACTGGTTCCAAGGCCATCCAACATGGCAGCCCAAAGACCAGCTTCAGGAACGCTGTGGATTAACCAGACTGATGCTCTGGCAAGTGAGCTTTGAATCATGCAGGTCCTCCTACAGAGCAGCCAGTGCCCACCCAACAGACACGAGGGATATTCTTCACTCTACCAAGAGTTCCTGCAGAGTTCCTGGGTGAGTCCACAAGAGGTTCCAGGTTATACAAATTTGATTTAAACTCATTTAAGGAACCCCTCTCAAGAAGGCCCTTCAGAATTCAGCTCCTGGGGCATTGCAGGCAGCTTCTGGAAGGCCTGGGGCAAGCCCTAGCCCATCACACACTCATTTATAAAGTATCAGGACCATTCTCTGGATATGGTCCCCCCCACCCACCCCCCAAACCCATATCCTTAGCATGGCTCTACTCAAAACAACACTAGCTACCGTTTGTTGACTATCTGTATGCCAAGGACTTCATATACTTTACTTATTTGATGATCACACCAGCCCTGTGAGATGAATACACTTTACAGATGAGAAAACTGAAACTCAGGAGAGGTGAGGAGGCTTGCCCATCACAGTGCTGGGAAGTGGCTTTGACCTGGATCTCTGGGCTCTAGGCTGACTACTGTGTTCACTCCTACGCCACCCTGCTCCTTGTTCAAAGAGGGAGTCTCTGGCCCTTAGAGCCCAGTGCCAGGGCTACCATCTGTACCTATGGTAGAAGGCAGCTGAGGTGAGAACCATGGAGAATTCATTGGCCTTCTCTGCAGTGTAGCCCCAGCCACCCCGGGTCTCATCCCAGAAGTGGCTCCACGTCAGAAAGCCGACCATCCGCTCTGGGAAGCTCTGCCACACCACAAAAGCGAAGTCCACCTGGGGAGATATTTAAGTGAGGTTATGAGGAAGGACTTCCTGACCAGCCAGGATCATCCAGAGACAGGGAGGCAAGGCCAGCCTGGCTGAGGGGGGCTCAGGACAGAGGGTATGGGAACATGAAAGTTTCCAAAGGATATTTAGGGGAACTTTCCCAGCTGGGAGATAGAAACTATGTGTTTTCAGCTGGGAGCTGAAACAAATGGTTTCCAAAGAGTCTGTGGAAATTTCTATTAGATTTCTAAGGAGGAGGCTGATTGGCTCACTGGGCATGATTTCAAAAGCAGGAGGCTGGACCTCTTGACCTTGGGTCATCCCAGCTCCCGGAATCTGAGGGGCTGCCAGGGCCCTCTGGCTCTGTCCCCACCCCCATGGGGCTCCTCTTGGGAGCCCTCACCTCACTTGTGGAAAGACTGCTGTGGGCATCTAGGCTGAGGATGGCATCGGTGCTGACGGCACTGTACGGGAAGAAGCGGTCACTGGCCTGCAGCGGGAGGGAGGGGAGGGCAACTCAACCGTGGGAACCCTCCCCGGGCTCCCACGGTGATATCTGAGTATCTGCTAAGCAGGAGCCCCTGCAGGCATAGTGTAAAAGGAAGAGCAGTGAAAACAGCAAGTCTGCCTGGAACTCGAACTTGAGGAACTCATTTTATCTCGCTGGACTTCAGTTTCCACTTTGGTCAAATGAGGCCGTTGGAATCTAGGGCCCTTTCAGTTTTGACATTTCAGGATTCCTCTATTGTCACATTTAATGCTCACCTCAACCTTGGAAAGGGTTGTCAGACATCCTTTGTTCAAAAGAAACAGATCCAGAGAGATGAAGGGACTTTTCCCAGAACTACACAGCAAGCAGGTGTGTTGCACCAACCCAGGTTCTCGGAAGGCACTCCCTCACCTCCCCCTCCCCCGGCTGATGTGCTACCACCTGTCTGCATTTCCTCAAGATCTCAGGTTTCTCTTCCATCCCTTACCTGAGACAGCAATGTGCTCCCTTTGCCTTCCCTCATGACATAAAACCCCAGTTCTCTGGAAGCACAATTCGCAAGGACCAGGGATGGAAGAGAATCATTTCTATTAGGCCTGCAGCTGAAATCCACAGGCCCAACTTGAAGTCCAGTTTTGGCTCGGGTCCAAGTTAATCACACATCCGTGTGTGCCCTTTTCCCCAGATCCCAGCATTCTGGGTCTGAGCCCACCCTTCCATGCACATCCCCATCCCTCACCTTCCTATGCCCACCAATGACTGTCAGGGGCACGGCTGTCTTGGGCCACCTGGGTGGGGGTGGCTTCTCACAGCTCCAGAGAACCAAGATCTAGAAGGAAAGAGAGGTGTTTCTGAAGACTGGGGCAGGAAGGCAAGGGGTCCCAGGAGTAATCTTTCTCAGGGTGGAAGAAGTTTGGTAGGGCATCTGTATATGTGAGCTTGGAAGTTGCTCCATCTGCGCTCTGGCTGAGCTAACTGCTTGCCTCCTTTGCAAGTACTCTCAGGAGTCTGTCTGGCTTCTCTGGAAGTGACATTTGACAGTGTGTGTGCCAGGAAGTGCTAACTGAATCTGAATCTGGGGCAGAATCCTTTCCTACTTTTTCTCTGCATCCTCAGCATTGAGCCCAGGGGGCTCAGCAGATGCTGGGCGAATAAATAAATGAACACATGTATGTTTACTTCAACCTCCCCAAGAGGCACCTGTTTTGGGGGTGGCTTCATCAGTTTCCATGAGGGACAGGGAATGGGGAGGGGACAAGGAACTTGGAATTTAAAGAAAAAGACAGCAATGGTACTTGAAAATCCTTCCCATGCCTCCCCCCAAAATGTGTAGTTATCCTTGGCATCTAGATGTCTTCAAGGGCTCTGCCCTGTCCCTTGCCCCCACCCTGGATTCCCGCACCTCAGCTGGCAAGGGGGCAGACCTGGGCACAGTGCTGGGAGCCTGCCACCACCTGGATGAGCTTCAGCGGGAGCTGGCCTGGAGCCTCCACCCAGATCAGAGCACTGAACCTGCCCACAGGGCGGGAGCCTGGGAAATAAGACACAAGCTATTAGAGTGGGAGGGGACAGAATCCCCTGGAGAGTGACCTAAGTTGGGGACTTGGGGACCCAGGAGAGATGTTGGGGATTTGAGGAGGGGCTTGGCGAGGCTCTATGGTTGAGGCTGGGGCAGATGTGGAGAGAGTTGATGAGGGGACTTCAAGCTGTCCCATCCCCCCATCCCTAGGGCATACCCTGTTGCAGGTGATAGAAGGGGAAGTCCACGGGGCTTGTGGAAAAAGTGGGCAGGGCCAGGAGTGCCCCTGGAGGGCTGTTCCACAGTAGTGAGGGGCGAGCCGATGCTCCAAAGATCCGGTCTTGAATTATCTGTGAAATGAGAGACAGCTGTGCAGAAGGAGTGGCCAGTGTGGCCATGGGCGGGGTCGGAGCCACACACCTCCCGCTTCAGAAATCTGGGCCGGGGCAGCAACTGTAGCACCAGATTGCTGGGGACAGAAGGGTTCAGGTGCAGGGAGTCCAGAGTAGAGGACACTCAGTAATGGTGAAGTCACTCATGGCAGACATCACTAACAGGTCCTGACATTTCCTCTTGACCCAGAATCCCTCCCAACACTCCCCCAGGCAACCAGGACCCATCAACTGGAGTTGGCACATGCTTTGAAATCTATTTGCTACAGATATCCCTCTACCGATGGGGAAACTGACACCAAGACTGGAGAAGGAACTCATCTAAGCACTCCAGGCCAAGTCTCATATTCATCCCAGAAGCATCTTCAAGGAGGAAGCCCAAATCCCAGGGCAGAGGGGGTGTCCAGAGAGAGGGGCATGGAAAGGGGACAGGGATGAGGCGGAGCCAAGCATCAGAGCCCCCATCAGGTGAGTCCCCATCACCCCTCACCTCCAGAGTGGTGTGGATGACCTTCTCCACTGAGGAGAAGTAGGCATCCCATAGAAACTGGGTCTGCTGACGCAGGGCAAGGACCCGTGTGAGGGGCATCTCCTGGAGGGCAGCCAGGACCTGAGGGAGAAAAGGAGAAGGCACAAGGGCCCTGTCAGGTCCTGACTCACCCTGGGCTGGGGACAGTCTAGCTTAGGAACCAGAAACCCCCTGCCCACGGTTCTCCAGGTGGGTTGGCAGTGCCATCCTTGACCAAGTCCCAGGTAACTTAGCAATCAAGAGTTTAAGGGTCACAGAGAGCTGGGTTAAAATGCCACTTAGTAACTGTGTGACTGAGGACAAGCTACTTAACCTCTCTGAGTCTGTTTCATCATCAGTAAGGTGGAGACAATAATAGTACTCCCCTCCTAGGGTGGTTGTGAGGATTAAAGTAGATGATACATATTCAGTGCTTAGCATGTAAAGGCTCAGTGAATGGAAGCTATTGCTATTAACTCCCTACACCATTCTCACTTCTCGGGGATTCACAGCTCACACATGTTTTTCAGAGCTGGGCAAAATTAGCTTCATCAGATGGATAAGTCACTGTGCATTTTGCTTTCCCACCCCATGGAGGTACTCAGATTTTGGACTTTTTGTGGCCTTCCCTTAAACTGGACCAGTTGGGGCTGGGCCTGTGGAGATCATCTGGTCTAACTTACTCCTTTGCACAGATGGGGAAACTGAGGCTGAAGAAAGACTCAGGACTTGCTCTCAGAACCCAAGAGGCTTGGGGCTGGGGACAAAATCATCAATATACATCAATGGGGGATAAGAATGAGGACCGACACCAGCGTGGGGGCCAGGATCCCAGGGTCCTCCCATGTCCTGGGTTCAGTCCCAACCCCGTGGGCAGGGCCCTGAGCTACCTGAAGTGGGAGCCTCTCGTCAGCTACAATGGCTGCCTTGGTCCAATCGATGACCTCGGAGAAGGGCAGCTCCCAGTGAGGGCTGAGAAGCACAGGGATGCAGCCAGCCTGGGGAGTAGAGGGGTCACTGGGGAGCCCAGTCCCGCTGCACACTCACCCCCTCCTCCCTGTTCCAAGTCAGCAACTACTGTACTGGGGGCAAAGGGTAAAGAGGAGAGAAAAGTGGTTGATATTTCTGGGGTGGCTCGCTGGGAGTGGGTTGTTCTACAGAGGGTGCAGTGAATATGGCTGTAGGCACACCTGAGTCCCAAAGCAAAGGAGTCACCACTCCTTCTCATTGGCCTGGGCCCAGACTACTCTGCCAACTCAGGAGTGTGGCAGAATAGGGATGGCGGACGCCCAAGTTGGGATGGTACCTGTAGGGCTTGGAGGAAGTGCCAGGCATCAGGACTGCGGCCAGGGATGAGGCAGAAGGTGGCACTGGGTAGTAATGCCCCAGGGGGGGTCCTAAGGAGACACACGAGAGGGTCCCACAAATACAAGGCCAGAGACAGCTGCCTTGATGACCCCTGGCCCCCTACACCAGCACTCCCAAATTCACAATGTGCAAACCCACCGTCATGTTCTCATGTTAACGCTCATACACACACGCACACACACTGACACTCACACAAACACCTGCCCCTCGCCCATGGTTGGGGTGGCAGGCAGGAGCCCTGAGTTCTAGCTCTGCCACTGCCCTTGGTGGTCTCAAGACACCTCCCTTCTCATCTCTGGACCTTGGTTCTCTCATTTGCAAAATGGGAGGTGGCGGGAACTGATGTTTCCAAGGCTGGTCTGACTTGGGCAAGCCTGCACTTGCCCCCCCCACTGCTCTGCCACACGCGGACTCGGGGCAGCCCTCACCTGAGTGGCCTCCATGCCCTGCCCTCCCCCATCCTGAGAGCCCAGGCCTGTGAAAGCCTCCTCTGTCAGGAGGTGGGCTGGGCCTCCAGCCTGGAACCACACAGGAAACTGCTCTCCAGAGGCCCCCTCGCCCAGAGGACAGGCGTCCTCTGTTCTGCCCACCTCCCCCCAACCCCCACCAGCCCCAGGGCCACACTCAGGCTGCGTGTGCCTGTGGGGGAGGGGCAGGAGTCACAGTCTCCTCAGAGCCACCTCCGTGGGACTGCCCGGCCAGGGAAGCAGTGCCCACGATCTAGCTATGGTGTGTGTTTGTGTGTGTCCACGACTCCAGGCTCATAAGCCTGCTCTGAGTGGGACTGATGAATAGGGCCTTAAGGGTCCCAGGACCCTCCTCGGCTAGAGCCCATCTGCTCCTGAGTCTGAACCTTTAAGAAGCAGCCCTAGGAGTACTCGGTCAACCTCTGGGCCAACCCTCATTGACCAGATGGGGAGACTGAGTCTCAGAGCCCGGCTCAGGGTCTCAGAAAGGGCTGGGCAGTGCTGGAACTGGAACCATTGTGTTAACTCCTGACCCGGGCTTATTTGAACCACCCCAGAGCTGCTGCCCAGGGGTCTCCCAGGGGACCCTGTCTTCTTTGTCTGATGCTCAGGTGTCCACCAGACTTCCCCTGGAAGAAGCCACAAGTTAAGCAGGATACCTTCTACCTCGTTAAAAGATACAGCACCAGCCAACTACAGCTCTCCCCCGATAAAGTCCTAAGGGACTGAAAACTTCCAAGTTGAAGGCTTCAGAGAACCTAGAGACAGAGAGCCTGCTGAACAAACTGTACCCGTCATTCCTCATTAACCTCCATTGTTCCTTCTGTCTTTGCACCTCTTGCTCCCTCAGCCTGGAGCACCCCACCCTGCCTTGCAGCCCGAGAAATTCCTCCTCCTACTCTGTCTTAACGGCTAAAGCTCAAACATCATCTTCTCGGGGAAGCCCTCCTTGGGCTCTCCAGAGATGGCTCCTCCCTCTCCGCTTCCACAGCCCCTATGTATGCTGTAGTCATAATGAACTAAGCTAACCCTCACTGAGCACATACTTTGTTCCAGGCACAGTTCTAAGTGCTTTACATGCATTGACTCACTTCATTCTCACAGCAACTCTATGAGATGGGAGGTGTGTGCTGTTAGTATCCCATTTTATAGATGGTCACACAGCTCTAAAGTACAGGAGCCAGGCAGGCAGCCTGCCCAGACTCCCTGCTAAACAGTGTGTGTCATAACCAGTGACTTGTCTGTCTCTCCTACAAGAACGAAATCGTTGAGGGCTGGGGCCGTGCCTCCTTCATCTCAGTATCCCAGGGGCCTGGCAGTGTGCCTGGCAGAGGATGGGCACTCAGTGGGTGCTAAATGAATCAGTGGTTAGTGTGCAACAGAGGAGAGACCTGGGATCAATGGACCAAATGTCTGAAGTCATTTGGTTATGTCAGTTTCAGCATAAATTCTAATAGCCAGTGGGTGGCCTTGGGAGGTGGTGAGCTCCACATCAGATGCTGGATGAGCACCTGTGTGTCCTTATGTGTGTTGCAAGGGGATGTTGTCGTAACTGCCAATGATCTGTGACCCTATAAAGTGCTTGCTGCAAACTTGGTGCCTCAAAGCCCAAGGCTGTTGTCAGTGTGACTCCACCCTTGGCCCAAGGTAGGGTCACATTATGACTTCCATGTGCTCCAGGCACTTTGGCCTTTGTGGCCTCTCTGCCATGAAAATACTATAAAAATTACATTTGATAACTGGGTTGTATAAAAATGAACATACTAATAGTATATATTAAAGCATTTTTTTTCTGCTGAAAGGTTCATTTTTCTTCTTCTGATTTTCAAGAAATGAAAACATTTTTATGGGTCCCTAAAGTCTCATGGGCTTTAGGCACTAGGCCTCCTGTGTCCAGTGGAGACAGGCCAGGGGACCTTAAAACATGCACTGAATTTACGTAAAAAGACCAAAAAATGGGGGAGAGCATATACACATGTTTATATACAAACAGAGTACCTCAGAAAAGACACAAGAGAAACTAGAAACAGTTTGTGGCTCCAGGAAGGAAAACTGGGTGGCCAGAGATGGGGTGGGAGGGAGGTTTTACTGTATACCCTTTTGTGCCTTTGGAATTTTGTACCATGTGAATGAATTCCCTATTCATAAAAAATAAATAAATAACAGTTTAAATGGGTGGAGGCTTATTCCAAAGCAACAGGAGGCTGTTCAATGAAGGTGGAAAAATATGGGCTTTGGAGCCAGAAGTGTGGGGTTTAATCCTAGCTCTGCTGTTTCCAAGTGCCTGATCAGAACAGTGAGGGAGGCTGTGGTGAATCAAGGAGCTTGTCACCAAAGGCCCTTGGCTGGCCCCTCCTACCTCTCAGAGCCTCAGTTTCTTGTTCACTGAAATGGGGATAATAACACCTCCCTTGAAGGCTGCTTGAGAGGATTAGCTGTGACTTCTATAAAGCAGTGGGCACAGCACTTGGCCCAGATCTCCCCAGATGCTCACTTTCTCCCCTCCCCCTCATGGAGTGAATGTGGGACAGGCTGGGACTCTGAATCGCCTCTTTCTCTGGCCAGCACTTGTTTATTCAGGCCACTTTCCGGGGGCTGGCCTGTGGCTGTGGGCCTCCCTCTCTGTCCCTATTCTTGACTGGCTGGCTCAGCAGCTGCCTGGCACCTTGGGGAAACTGAGGCTCCAGCTACTCCAGCAATTACAAGTCCTCTCACCTGCAGGTGGGCTGAGGCCAAAGACAGAACTTCTTGAAGCTTGGAGGATAGAGGCTGCCAGGCATCACATCTTGGAAATAAACTTATCAAAATGCCACTCAGAGGGTGGCCCATGCTTGTTAGAAAGCGTTTTAGGGGAGGGTGTAGCTCAGTGGTAGAGCACATGCTCAGCATGCATGCGGTCCTAGGTTCAATCCCCAGTACTTCCATTTAAAAAAATAATTAAATAAATAGACCTAATAATCTCCCCCCAACCCCTGCCCTCCAAAAAAACTAAAAAGGAAGGAAGAAAGAAAGGAAGAAAGGAAGAAGACCTTGGCCACTTCTGGACAATTTGGGATCAATCAGTCAACATTTAGTAAGTGCCTACTGACTGTGTGCACCCCATAAGTTTCAGTTTCTCAAAGAAGTTCAGGCTGAAATAGCTTCCAGATTCACCAACAACTGACTGCATTTGGCAGTAACTAAAGTCAGCCAAAAGAAGAACTTCCTCTAACCAAGAATGGCGGGCTAGATGCCTAATCAGAAGTGAGGCCGGGCAAGGTGAACAGAGAACCTTGTCACCAAAGGTGGGCTCTGTCCAAGTTCTGAGACTGAGGTGCCTGGGGGATCCCTGGATTTTCAGGTGACTGCTAAGAGTGCCTGCTAGGGATGGGTCCCCACAGAAGGGCCACGGGGACTGACAGGGCAATTCTGCTCTTACCCCTGGCTGTGGGACTCCCTGGAGGCCATATGCCTTCTGGAGGTAGAGGGATTCCATTCCCTCGAGAGCACTGTGGCTGAGAGAAGTCCCAGGAGCCCCAAGCAGAGGCAAAAATGGAACTTGGCCCCATGGAGAATTCCTGGGAGGGAAGTGGAGCTCAGAATAAGCCCTGTTGTTCTAGCAAAGAACAGGGAGATACCTGAGACAGGGGACAAGGGACAGATTCTAGAGCAATAGGTTCCAACCCCATCCAGGAGATGGAGGGGGAACCCTCTGCCACAGGGACCCTGAGTAACCTCAAAAGGACTTTCATTCTTGTCTGTCCAACCAGCCTTTGGATACTTCTGGCCTCCTGGGGGTGCAGAGGGGTTAGGGTGCTTAGGGGTTAACTGCTTTACCACTTGAGGTGCGTCACCCCAACTAGCCTAGGTAGAGAAAAGTTCCTGAATGAGCTGTGCATGTCCCCATAGGGGACAATTATGTGTATTCAGCCACTCTCACTGGTGGGAAGTTCTTCTGTAGGTCTGACTTAATTCATATTTGCTATAACCCAAGGCTGTTAATCCCCCAAATTAGACATAGGAGCAGCTTCTATGTGTGACCATGGCTTTGAGGCATTTGACAGGGTTGATTAGAATCTCTTGCCTAATGCCCAGAATTCTAATGCTGAAGGCTTTGGAGACAGGCAATTCTGGATTAAAATACTGGCGGTGCTTTTTCTGGCTGGGTGGCCTCAGGCTTTAGTGTCTGGTACACAAACTCTTAAAAGATAGTAATTAGTGTTATTTTATTACAATCATTTATAAAAGCACTTAGCAAATAGTAAGCACTATAGAATTGTATGTTAAATAAAATATTAGGGAAGGAGGGATTGTAATAAAAGAAGAAGACTAAGTAGGAGTGAGTCATGTTTTATGTTTTTACAGATCCCCAAGGAAGAATTCCAAAACCTGCTTTGGACAGCCCTTATAGCAAATCACCATCTTGGTGGCAGTGTTCTCTGCTGTCTAACCTGATTCCCTCCTGCTGCAGCTGAGGCCTCAGTTTTCCAGGACTAGCTGGTTTGCCCACCTCAATCCTGCCCTCTACCCTGGGCTCTGGGCTTCCTCCCATCACATACCCTTCCCATCCAGCCCCCAAGGGGGAAGGTCCACTTACTGCTTGGGTCCATGGTCCTGCTCACAGTGCCCATCCCAGGGGCAGGCAGAGGAGTTGGTGCCTGCTGTGTGCCACCGGCCCCTCTCCCCTGCCAGGGCTAGCAGAGCCACCCCGGGGCGGGGGCTGTGCTGCTGCAGCTGGCCAGGTGCCCCACCTCGCAATGGGTGGGCTTCAGGGAGAAGCGGGAGGGCCACGTCAAAGCCGGCCCGGAAGGTATCCACTGTTGGGCTGGCCTTGGCCACCATTGCCTGCCCCAGCTGGACAGTCCGGGGGCAAGGGGCTGGGTGGAGATTGAGGACCAGATGGTTCCTGCCCTCATCCCATTGTGCAGGCACTGGCTCGCACTGTCCAGCCGGGGTGTCCGAGCTGAGGAGGAGGAGGAGGCAGGCCTCGGCAGGGCTGACCGTGTGGTAGCGGGAGCCTTCAATGGAAGCCAGGATCCTGCGGCGAGTCTCAGAGATGGGTCCAGCTGCCGGGTACACAAATACCTTGAAGCCGCCATCTCTGCACTTCGAGGCATCAAAGCAAGCTCCCCAGTTGCAACTGCCACCACGGGGTGCTTGAGGAGGTTGAGGGCCATCTTCCAGGAGCTCCCCAGGCTGGGAGAAACTCTGCAGGAGCTCTGCGTCCAGCCAGCGGGGCCAGCCTTGGGAAGCCCTTGCCCGGGGTCTGGCAGGCACTGCCAGGCGGAGAAGGGGGAAGACTCCCAGCAGGATGAGCAGCCAGGAGGCCGACAGTGCCAGCCAGAGGGACTTTCTTCTCCATGACTGCATGTGGCCACCCATAGCCAGGGCTACAGGAAGCAAGAGGAGCAGGGGCATGAGGGTGGGCCTCTGGGGCTGGGATCCACCTTCTAGGTTAGTGCCCTCATTGTATAGATGGGAAGACTGAGGCCCATCAAAGGCAGGCTGCCTGTGAAAGATGAAATCGCAAGTCACAGGCCAGGCATCGGGAGGCCACGTAGGACCCAACTCTGTGGCCCTGCCTTCCTGTGGTCAGGACTCTGCTTCCTTGGCTTTTGGACAACCAAGCCAGCCTTTGCCCTCCCAGTGGGGTCCCCTGTCCCTGGGCACTGCTCAGGCTGATGCAACCCCTGTCCAGACTGCAAAGCAGTGTCCTTCTGGCCTCCTGGCTACGTCCCCTGACCTTGGCCTCAACAGAGAGGAGGGCCGTCTGCCAGGCCATGGGGGACCCGTCAGGGCTCCCATAGGAGGCAGCTTGGCCAGGATGTAGGGCTGTATGGAAGCGGGGCTGGTCTCCCCAGTCCTCCCCCTGCCTGAGCAGCCCCTGAGCAGCCTTGGCCACCCTGTGCCCACTGGCAGGCACTCCTGGGCTGTGGATCTTCTGGCTGGAGCTAAAATTAGACCCTACACCCCATGTGGGCTCCCAGGGTCAGCTGAGGTCAAGGCCTGAGTGCAGCCGGTGGCCCCTGCCTGGGGGGCTGGGAGGGCTCTGGGTCCTGGTCTCCTCCCACGCTGTCTCCAGTTTGGGCAGCTTGGCCTCTCCTCCCCCAACCCCTGGCAGCTGGTCCTGCACCCTCTGGCTTGGAGCTATCAGGGTGCAGAGGCCAGGGACCCCGTGCCAAACCCCTGCCCCATGGCCCCCAAGCCCTGCCGGTGTCTTCCGTCCCCTCTCAGGGCAGCATCTGGCCAGACTAGATCTCTTTCCTAGCGGCAGCCTGGCTCCTCCCCTGCCAGCCCTGATTCGCTCCTGGCTGGGAGGCAGGGTCTCCACTTAACCCCTTCCAAACCAGTTTTCTGGATTGCTAATAGTAATAACCAGCAGGGCCCACACCTCACAGTTGGCCTCGAGCTATCACAACCTCTGCCTCTGAATTCTCACAGCGACCTTCCAGGTCAAGGTTTATCACTGCTGTTTCCTAGAGATAAGAAAAGTGAAGCTTAGAGAGAGGATGGTATCTTTCTAAGGTGACCCAGCTAAGGAATGGCAGGGTGGGGATTTGAACCCTGAGCTCCTGACCCTAATGCTTAGAACTTTCCACTGGTCAGCCCAGGGCAGGGGATTCGCTCCTGGCTGGGAGGCAGGGTCTCCTCTTAACCCCTTCCATCCACAGATGAGATAAGTCAGGTGTCATGTGGTTGAGGGTGGAGGGTATTGGGTAAGGTGCCCCAGCTGTTCCCAGGATTGGTCCCTCTTCCCTACCCCCCCCCCCCCCCCCCGCCAATCTCATCCAGCTCCAGCTTTTCCAGGCCCATTCCTTACACTTTACACTCAGGGGCACTGCTCTGCCCTTTCCTGGAGCTCAGTAGGAAGGGTCTGCAGGGCTGGGTCCTTACTACAGTCCATATGGGAGGTTCCTCCTGAGGGTGAACTGACCCTCCATGAGTCCACACCCCACTGAGGGTTCCCCCGATCAGTTCTCGATTAGTTCTCAGGGGCTGTGCTCTCTGAGGGGAGTCAGGAATGGGAGGGAAAATCAGCCATTAACAAAACAGATAAGTAAAATATCTCATGTGACATTTGGCAATAATGCTCCGGGGAAGGGGAGGGTCTACAATGTTAAATGTTAAAGGCAGGCCTCCCTGAAAAACTGACATTTGAGGTGAGAGAGTGAGCGGAGGGTGTTTCTAGGGTGCAGTCACTCGAGGCGGGGGAGCAGCCAGGGCACAGATTGTGGGTGAGGAGAGTGCCTGCCATGTGCCAGGCCTGGTGGACCTTGTTTTCATAGCACCACTCAGACTCTAGGCCAGAGGCTGACATAGCAGCAGAGATGGAAACAGGGAGCCCTGTTGGGCCAGGTGAGTCATGCAGGGGAGCCGCAATGGTGGTTTGGACCAGGATGGCAGGGGCAAGAGAGGTGAGAAGTGGTTGGATTCTGAATCTATTTGGAGCCAGGGCAAAACGACAGATTTGCTGATGGATTGGATGTGAGGTTTGGCCTGAGTCACAAGCAGGAGGGAGCTGCCATCAACTGAGATGAACTGAGAGGGGAGCTGATTTGGGTAAGAAGGTCAGGACTTTGGTTCTGAGACTAGGAGTTGTGTCCCACTCACCCTTCTCATCTCCAGCATAATAAATGTCCAATAGACGCTTGTTGAATGAGTGAATGAATGGATATGGACAAAGTTGAGAGGGCTAGGTGGCCAAGGCCAGCTGATGAGGGGCTTGTGGGGGGACACAAATCCTGTTCCAGCCTCCCCACCCCCAGCCCTGGGCCCCCAGGCTGGCTGATGCCCACGCCCATACTGGCCCTCTCCCTCCTTTCATCCCTGCAGGGGGAGCTCTCAGGCCAGCTGGGGCCTGGGCTTGTCTGAGTGAGTAACACAGTTGCCCTGGGGCTCAGATGGAGGAAGAGAAGGCGTGGCATCCTGGCAGGCAGGACTGTACTGGGCTTATCCTAAAAAGTACATCTCTGGGCTCTGCCAAGGCCTCCGGGACCTCCTTCAGGTTCTTCAGGGCTCATCAACGCCTCCAGGAGTTCCATCTCATACCTGGGCTCTGATCAATGGGACAGAAGCCAGCACTTTGCAGAGAGGAAGCAGGACAGGGCAGGAAGGCAAGGTGGCAGTGAACAGGAGGAGGAAGGAGAGGAGGAGAAAGAGAAGGCCTGGGGTCTGGTTTCTGGGAGGCTTCTGGGAGGAGGCAGAAGTCTTGTTTCCTGCAGGGCAGGGTTGAAGCAGGCCTTTCTGTGGATGTAGGGACAAGGAGGTGCTCTGGATGGCATCCCGGAGCTTGAGCGCTGCAGCGTTTGTTTCATTGCCATGGTGGCGTCATGCTACCTGGGGGCTGCCTGGGGGCTACCTGAGCATGGGGTTGCTTCCTGTCTGAGGTGCCAAGTGTCATAGAGGCCAAGGTGCCCAGGTAGGAGCTGACATCACTGTGTTTTACCTGAAGTGTTCCCTCTTTGCATGCTGACTCTGCCTCCCTCCCAGCCTTCCCTCTCTGGGTTGGGCCTGAAATCTCCAGAAGGACTGTAGCTAGTCTCCCAGGAGGAGGGGGCCTGGAGCACTACATAGGGCACTTAACAAGCTTGCGTTCCTGTGCAAGCAACCTCACCTCTCTGTGCTTCTGCTTTTTCATCTGTAATGTGCTAGTGATAGCTCCTTCCTCAAAGACTTGCTGGGAAGATGATTAGATGAGCTCATGAATGTATGGCAGTTAGAACACCATGCCTGAACTTCAGGCACCTGACAAATGACATCCTCTGCTCCATCTCAGATCCTGGGGCAGTGAGCTGACTTGCACAAGGGACATTGAGCTGTCTACCTGGGTAGATGAGGACGAGGACTTGGGTTTTCCTTCCTGGGCCTGTGTTCTTCCTGCTGCATTCCCATCTCTGTTCTGGAAGAAAGAAGACACTTGGAGCTGCAGGAGGCAATCACCGTGGAAACCCATCTGCTGCTTCTGTTTGTTCCTCCAGCTCTGAGCTGTCTAGTGTCTCACTGCAGAATTGACAAGTGTGGGGGCTGGAGATTGCGGGGGGCTCTAGGGTCTCAGCTCTCACTTGCTGGAGTACAGATAACCCCAAACTATGGTGAATCTCCACAGGGCCCTGTGATATCAATCCAGCTCCTGCTAAAGTGAGTCTGCCCCTCTAGGCCCCCCAAGGATGCATGGCAGTATCCACAGCGGATAACTCACACCTGGATCCCACCTGTGAGAGGGCCAAGGGAGCAGCCCAGGGGACCCAGAGAGGGGAGTTGGGGAAAGCAGGTCTGGCTAGTGACCTCAGCCAAGTCAGATCCTTTTCTCTGGGCCATCAATTTCTCTCCATCAGTCTAACACGGTAGCAGGGCTAGGCTTTTCAGAACAAAAAGATTGGGAATTCTTACTCAGAAGTAATCCACATACAGGTTGCAGGTTGAACCTTCCCTCTCCCATCCTGTCGACACTTGACTTTGTTAGGGAAAAGTATACAAAACTTGGAAGTGAGGCAATGGGAAGACTGTGACCTTCATCCGTCCACTGGAGCATCATCTCACAAGCCCCGAGGGTCATGTGACTCCCTGTGTATTAGGATCCAGACATTTTATAAGCCTAAGTGCAAGGATGATAACTCATAGAAAACAGATAACATATACAAGTATTTTTGTCCAATAGTGACACAAATGATTTCTGACCAGTAGAGATCACCCCAAGGATTATAGTCATGCACTGGAGAGCATTTGCCAGTTGGGAATCTGACTAGCAATCTTATTTCAGCCTTCTCTGTGCTTTGTTGACTATTACCAACAAGTCCTCTTTGTCCTCCTTTGTCATCCGAAGAGATTTCTCATATGAGTGAGTGAAATGCAACTTTAGCAGGTGGTCACTATGTATTTGTATGCTTTTTTTTTTTTTTTTAACACTTAGAAGACTGTGAGTCACTGAGCCTCGTTTCTTCTAAAATGAGGAATTCCCGGGAGAGGCTTACAGATTTGCTGACCATGTGCCAGGCACTGTTGAGCTCTTTAGATCTGTGATTTCATTTAAGCCTTGCAGCAAAAATGCCAGGGCGGCTATTCGCCCCATGTTACAGGTGAGGTTAATGAGGTTCAGAGAGGTGAAGCAATTGCTCCAAAGTTTCACAGCCAGTGAGTAACAGAGCCTGGATTTGAACTGTGGGGCTCCTTGAATGAGATAACATGTGGGAAAGTGATTGGTAAACTCTACACGTATACACGCATGTGAATAATTTCAGTCAGCCTGAGGCTGCCTTCTAACCAGCCACACCACATGCAGTTAAGGGTCTGGGCTCCCCTCCCCTGGGAGGTGGGCCTCTGCTTCCTGCAGGGTAGGTTTCTGTTATCCAGAGAAAGCCAGAAGAGATTGAGGTGAGCAGGCATCGCTTGTCCAACCCCTTACAAACAGGACACCATCCCTGCCAGAATGTACAGGCTGAGGCTGAGTTTTCAGCCCTGACTGCTCCTTTGGGGCCTGTTCCTGGGGCAGAGGTCTGCGGTGGAGGCTGGGAAACAGCAGAGCTGGACAGGCCAAGTAAAGTAAATTTCAAACCCTGATTCTGAAGTCATTCTATGCCATCCTCTTGAATATTTCACCTGAATTAGACTCTCTCTGAAAACTCCAGGAGCCATGCCCAGCCTCCCCTAGTTCCTGGAGTCTCCCAGAGCAGTCCACACCCAGATGCTTCCACCTCAGCCCTGGGTGCCAAGGGGTTAATCACTGAGGGCAGCTTGGCAAATGTTTACCTAGCAGGCAGGCTGCTAGGAACTCCAAGTAATTAACAGCCTGCTTTCCAAAGCCAAGGCAGGAAGATTTATTTCACCTCTCCTCCCTCCCCAGGGATGCTGCTTGGCAGAGTAAACACAGCTTTCTGCTGGCTCTTTGAGGAAATGCCCAGAAGAGGGGTAGGATCTGGGGGCAGGGATCAAGCCCAGAGGTAGGCTCCGAGGAGGAGACGAAAGGTGCTCAATGCCATTTTTCTGGAGTTTGGGTCCCATCTTGGGAGCCTGGCCTAGATGGACATTCCTTAAAACATGATAATCATTGCTATAATTGTTGAGACCCTTTACATACATCATCTCATTTAATTCTCACAAGCACCAGAAGGGCGACGGGTTCTTACCTCTGCTCCAAATTAGGAAAGGGAGATGTAGAGGGGAAATCACTTGTCTAGGGTCAGCTAGTGGGTGGTAGAACTGGGACCAAACCCCAGTCTGCTTGACATCAGATCCACGGGCTTTCTAAATTCCCTCACGGAAGAAGAGGCTATCAATTTGTTGGGTACCTACTGTGTGCCAGGCACTGTGTTGGACACTTTATTTCAATCTCTAATCCAGAAATACTTCCTAGAATCTCTTTACCATGCTATTAGCATCAAAAGAGTGAGATAGTACAGTTCATAACTGGGGAAGGAAACACAAGTGTGAACCTCAGAAATAAGAACAGGATGGACCTCAAGTTGCCTCTTGTAATCCAAAGGCTTCCTCATTGGATGTCCATCAGGTCCTGTGGCCCCACCTCCACGCAGACCCTGGCGGTAGCTGGGCTCCCACCTCCCCTGCTCCCCAGTAGTCCAGGCCACCATCATTTCACATCTGGATCATTGCACTGGCCTCTGGTCTCTCATTTCTTCTTGTCTCACAAAAACATTGTCTCCTCACAGCAGCCAGAGGATTTGTTAAAATGTAGATAAACCCCATCCCTCCTTGGCTGTAACTCTGTATTAACCATATCATCTTAGTTTCTGTGTTTTGATTTCGCACTGGGGTCTGGGGACCCTTGAGAGACTGCCCCTCCCCGGGTTATCCAGACAGGAAACAACTCAACCTTGAGCTTGCTTTCCAAATGCAAACCAACCAATTCAGAGCCCATATGCTGTTACCTCCTCTATTGGGCTTTCGCCCTCAGGGCCACTATTCTCCTGCCCTGTGTCCCCCAGGCTCAGATAAGAGACAGGGACAGTCCTTATGCCTCAGAGCCCATTGAAATTACCAACGCCAGCCAATTCTAAGCCTGCTTGCTGCCTCACCCATTCCTCCCACGAAAAACCACAGTAAAGGCCCCTGCCTGTGTTTTCCCCTCCCTCTGCCTCCGACTGACCCTAGTGTTTCCCCACGTGGCCCCACCCCCATGGCATGGTGTGCCCCCTGCTCTCAGGATCTGTGAGTATAACTAATTGTTCTTTTCAGTGGCAGTTGTCTCCTCATCTGTTGGCCTCACCATACCTAAATAAGAATAAAATCTGTATTTAAAACAAACTCCCCCAGTGGCTTCCATTACACAGAATAAAATCCAGGCTTCTTTCCAAAGACTAGAAGGCTCTGCATGATCTGGCCCCTGGCTGCCCTCAAGACTTTGTCTCCTGCCCCCTTCCCAGGCCACCGTGCTCTAGACCCAGCAAAGCCATTTCCACCTTAAGACCTTCCTCCTGGCTGTTCCCTCTGTCTGGAACCTTCTCCGGGAGCTCAGCATGGGTGGCTTCTTACCAACATGCAGGGCTCATGTCACCTTCTCAGAGAGGCCTCTGAGCACTCACCATCAGGGGGTAATAATAGCTGGCATTGCTCGCATGTGTCCATGTGCCAGGCACCATTTTATGTCCTTTCCACATATTCACTCTTTGAATCCTTACAACAACCCTATAAGGTAGGTATATTATTTCCATTTTAGCAAATGAGGAAACTGAGGCTCAGAGAGGTTAAGTGACATGACCAATGTCTCACAGCTAACAGGTAGAAGAGCTGGGATTCAAACTCAGCAGCCCATTTCCAGAGCCTACATTCTGAACCTGAACCTTATCTCCTGGTGCAGAGTCAGTTTACAATAACTATTATTATTATTGTTGTCGTTTTTAACGGAGGCTGAATTTCACCCACCCACACTCTTTAACTGAATTTGGATTCCTTTAGGCGAGCCACTCACTGTCCAGTTTGCCCCAGTCCTTCCTGTTCCTCACTATCTTACACCAATTTACCCAACTTGCTTGGACCCTGAAAAGGCATTCACGTTTGCAGCCTCTGCTCTGGGTGCCTCTTACTCATTCACTCACTCTTTTAACCAACATCCACTGTGTCATGGGCTGTGCTAGGCCCACAGGGACGAATAAGAGAGCATCCATGCCAGTGGCTGTGTTCAGAGACCTGCACACAGGTCACTTCACTGCATTGTTATGTGCACTGTCAACAGGATGTCAACGGGTGTTAAGGAAGCACTGAACAGCACAGGGGGATTCAGCCAGGGAGGATTTCCCAGAGAAAGTGACATCTCTGCTGGGTTTGAAAGATTGGACAGGAAGCAGATGGGAAAGATGCAGCCCAAGCAAGTGGAGGGAGCACAA
Organism: Camelus ferus; assembly: GCF_009834535.1. Lineage (NCBI taxonomy): Eukaryota > Metazoa > Chordata > Mammalia > Artiodactyla > Camelidae > Camelus > Camelus ferus. The sequence continues at coordinate 18,044,537 of NC_045708.1, read as the reverse complement.
GCAAACATATGGAGGTGGCGAGTGCACGCATGTCTAGGGACCAGCTTGTCACTTTGCATGAGAAGGAGGAGTGAATCTGATCTTGAAGGGCTTCCAGGCTTCTGGAAGGACTGCAGCTTTTTGTTGTGGATTCTGAAAGCAGCCTAGGAGGATTTTAAGCAGGGACCAACGCAGGGATTTGAAGCGTTGTTGGTAAGGGTTCCACCCTTCACCCACCCCCACTTTTCCCAGCCTGCCTTGAGAACTTGGTCCCCACTCAGCCAGCTCAGGTTCTGCAGGCTAGTGAGCCTTTATTAGGCATTTGATGGGCTTGGTGATGACAAGACTAGGGGCCAGGAAGAGAAGATTAAGAGTGGGAATTCAGGCTTCCCTTGGCCTCTGGACATCCCTGAACTGGCCTAGCCTCCAAGAATCATTTTTGATGAGAGATTCTGGGAAGCAGGCCATTGCTAAGGCCAAGTAAACTCCCAAAGCCATGGAAGGAGCCGGAAAGTAGAAAGCGTAGTGCCTTCACCAGTTTTCCCTTCCCAGGTCGGGGTGGGCAGGATGCCCAGCCTCTTCATTTGCAGGAAGCCCCCTCAATCTGGCCTCCCTCCTCTGGGCTCTGTAGTCCCTGTTCCTCCCAGCTGGGCTCTGGCGATGGCCTTGGGGGACATCTCTGAGCTGTACAGTTAGGCTCCTCTCTGAGAGGGGAAATGTTGGAACACCTTTAGAGACCCCAATTCCCATCCTTTCCCTCCAGCCCAGAGTCAAGGTACGGCAGCAGAGTAGGTAGATCTGCATTTTGGTCCTGGCTTTGCCAGTTATAATTTATAAAATTTGGATAAGTCCCCTGGCCTCTGTGACTCTCTGTGTCCTGACCCACAAACTAAGAATGGTACCACTGATGTCTCAGAATCTTTGTGCCAACTGAACAAGATAGCACTTGCCAAGCACTTGACACAAACATGATTCTTACCAGTGCTGGACACTGGTGGCTGGAGTTCATCAGGTGGAGGGTGGCGGGATGGAGTGAAGTGGACATTGGATGGAGCACAGTGGATTCAACACATGTTTTGGCAGAGGAGACAGCACTTGCAAAGGCATAGAGGGTGACAAGGCATGGCAAGGTAAGAGAATGTTATGTCCTCAAGCACTTCACTGTGCTTGAAGCACGGGGTGGCTGGAGTTCCCCCAAAAGCAGATCCTAAGACTTGGGTGGTCACAACCTATTTGAGAGGTGATTTCAAGAAGCAGAAGTGAGGGCATGGAGAATGAAACGGGGAGGGGAGAAAATAAGATAGGGCTCATTAATGTGCAGCTTGCTGCCATTAACAACTGGGTTCAGTTCCCCTGGAAACTGTCTAAGAGACAGTGTGAAATGCACCTTGGAATCCCCCTATCTGAAGATGGGGAGTCGTCAACTTCCTTGAAGACTGAAGGTCACCCTCGGGGGTGGAGTAGCACATTCCTCTCCCTTCCTGGTTCATAGATGCCTGAGAAAACCCTGGGGCAAGGAAGCAGAGAGAAGCAAGACTCTGAGTGGAGGGGCTCACACCTGCTGGAAACTACCACAAGGGCAGGGGGGCTCAGAGCAGGGATGAGGTGATATGAGGCAGGTATCAACACTGTCAGCTCTTACCTCTTTGAGCCTCTGTTTTCTTGTGTGAAAAACAGAAAGAATATGACACGCCTCCCAGGAGGATTAAATGAGGTAAAGTATTTGAAAGTTCCCAATGACATGTCTGATACATACTAGGTAATCAAGAAATGGTTGGTACGGTTGGGCTCAGCTCAGATGCCAGCTCCTCAGGAACTCCTTCCCTGACCATCCTATTGAGAGCCGCTCACTCCTTTTATTCTCCATCGAAGCATCGTATTTCCTTTAGAGCATTTAACAGTATGCAATTATCTTGGTTATGTATCTGTTTATTATCTGTCTCTCCTCAACAGAATGAAAGCACGATGTGTGTAGGGAAATAATCTCTCTATTCACTGCTTGATTTCCAGCACTTATTATTGTTACTATAGTTTAATAATAGAGAAGGACAGTTACTCTTCCTGATCTTTGTTAAGCATGTACTCTACCTGTTAACAGGATGTTAAAAGACAATTCATCTGGACTCCAATTGGGTTCCAATGAGATGAAAGAAAAATAGTGTTTCCCTCTGGGGGTTGAATGATTATAAACTGAGAGGGGACATGAGGCAATCTTTTGGGGGTATTAAAAATGTTCTACATTTCAAACTAGGCGATGGCTATATCAAACTTTTTTAAAAGGTTAAGCTGTACATTTATGGTTAGTGCACTTTATACACTTTATTGTATGCATATTATAGTTTGATTTTAAAAAGCGTGGTCCACCAACTTCAGCAGGTAGTGGGGAGAAGAGGAAATCCAAAGCTAGTCACTCAAATGCCAACTTAACATAACTTGGCAACAAGGTAAAGGCTAGAGTGGGATGGTAGCCAACTGGAAGTGATCCCAGGGCCCTTGGAGGATGGGATCTAAATGAAAGCCTGGAAAATCAACCACTTTCTGAAAAGTTAAAAGCATTTGGCTTGTTTATTCCCCCCAAAAAGACTAGATTGGAAGGAAATATAATGGAACTCAAGTATTTTATTTTGCAACAGCAGTTTGGGCCCAAGGTAGATCTTCCTAACAAAGGAGGTAAAGGAAGCTGAGACATTCCTGTCCCTGGGAAGTTTAAAACTTTGTTGGCCAGCAACTGTCCCCAGCATGGCCCAGTCTGGGAGTAGGAGACAGAGAAACAAACTCCAGCTGCCCCTCTCATGACTAAGGACTCTGGTTAGCCAGGCATGTTCTGGGCCAGCTGCAGAACACTGATTAATTAGCCAAAGAGTGCCATATCTGATCTGCACTAAGCTTTTTATGTTGTACTGTCACTGCCACCAACCACAGCTTAATTAAATCCGGAGCTTAATTACTACAGTGCACTGCTGCCATCAATCTTTTCCTGATGAGTTTATCTTGGCTTCTGGAAGGAATGTGGGGTGACAGTGTGTCAGGAGGAGAGGAGAGTCTAAAGAAGCCTGAAGCATGGAACCTGAACTTTGGTGATTTGCAGATATGAGGGTTGGGCTGATGGAGGGATCAGCTACAGGACTAAGCACCTGACCTCAAAGAGCTCACAATTTATTGGAGAGTTAAGACCTCCCACCTAGGAGACAGCACAGGGCAGAGTGAGGTGAGCTCCCAAATATCCCAGCAACTGAGAGGGGCAGAGGAGAATCGGAAGCTTCATGGAGAGGAATTTCAAAGGAAGAATAGGATTAGATAGATCAACAGGCAGGGCAAAGTGCCTAGTGAAGGGATGAGCATGAATAAAAGTGTGGAGGTAACAATGAGAACCTGCACATCACTCCTGAAGATGTGGTCCTGCCTTCCACTTCAGGTGTGCCTCTCTACTCCATCCCTCACACTCTGCTCCAGCCAGAGTGTAAAACATTCTTCCCACTCACTATATTCCTGTCTAAGTTCTATTCCTTCAGTTCTCAATTTTAACATTTTTCTAAGATCGCCAAGAAGCTTTGATGACACAGCCCCATTTCCCCCAAACCTTGGACAGGTGTCCATTTTCAAGAAGGCTCCCATAACGTTTTCCCCCATTAAATTTTGTATCATTGTGTAATTATTCATTTGTCGGAATCCTCTGCTGGACTGTAATTCTTTTGAGGCTAGAAACAGTAATTTGTTCACCAGTATGTCCCTAAGAACCAGCATAGGGCAAGCAAACTGAGGATGATTGGAGGGGCTGGGGCTGGAAGGGCGGGGAGGAATCTCTCACGTTCCTCTCGGTTCTCAGCCATGAGTTTCTGGAGAAGGACAAGGGAATTATCATTAAGTGTCAAAAGATACAAATGTGCCCGTAATTTGATCCGTCTTATACTCTCACAGGAAGCAAAGTGGGGGAACACAAAACAAGCTCAGATCTCCTCCCCACCTCCCCGAGAACAAAGTGAAGCCACGGTTATCTCCAGCCACGCCCAGGAACTATTTGAGGAACTGTGAGGCGGAGGGTTACTAACCGGGAGGGACTATAAACAGTAACCCTCCGCTCGGGCCTTGTACTCGTGGCGGTGGCTTCTCAACCACCAGGGGGCGGAATCGCACCGCAACCAGGACCTTGGGAGTTTTCAACCAACGAGGAGGGGCCGCACACAAGTCTGGGAATTACAGCCCCAGGGTTGTAGTGTGCATCTTGCGCGGTGCACCTCGGAAGTTATAGTTCCGGGCAGAGAGGCGGAAAATGCTTTTAAGCGCTGATGTTGAGTTCTGGAAACTACGACTACCGAAGCGCTAGAGGCTCCTGGGCAGTTTCTCGTTTCCGTCGAGTTGACCGGCTGGGCTGCTTCTGAGGAGTTAACTTGGCTGGGTAAGTTTGTTTGGAGAAAGCTTCTATTCTGAACTGAGGTGTCTGCGGACTTTTTCAAATTCCAGCCTGGTTTGGGGGCTCCTCGTCTCAATTCCAGAAACTCCACGTTAGTCTTTCAACCTTTCTGTTTCCTAGTGAGACGCCTCCAGTATCCTGCCGCACACTTTAATTCTCCCGCTGTCGTCTTGCGCTCTCACTCTGGCACCCCTGGAATGCCACCCTCGCCTCTCGCCTGAGCCCTCAGCCCCACCCTGAGCCCACAGCATCGCCTCTCTGAAACCTGGGATTCTTTGTGCTCCACACCTCCGATGTGCTTCACTCTTACCCTCACTTTCCTGTTTCTCATGTTAGTTAGTGGAAGAAGGGTCGACATTCCTTCTTCCCAATCCACGGAAGAGCCCAGGGCCCGAAGTTAGCTGACCAGGCTTTTATTCCAGCTCTGCAGCGCTCTCGGTGTGTGACCTAGGGCAAAACTTAAAGCCTCTCTGGGACTCACTCTCTTCCTGTACAAAATGGAGATGACAGTTGCTCTCGCGGTCTTAGGTTGGGGCTGTGTTGTGGAGCTAATATGCTAATATGCTCTATAAACTGTAAAGCCTCCACAAGCGAGAAAGATTGTTTTTACTATAATTATTAATGCTCTGGAATACTGTTATCTTGGCTTCTTTTATAGCTCTGCCTCCTTGTTGCTCAAACCGGCCCCTTAAGCACTTGGTGTCTCCATTCTCTAAGAACAGGATATTTCCTCACTTCCCCAGAGACCAAAGTTTACAGAGCTTTGTCTGAAAGGAAGCCCCAGAGAATTGCTTATCTTGGACTCTGTCCTGAAATAGCCAGTGATGAAAAGTCCAGCAGCTGGCAGAAGAGTGGTTCCTGCTCACTGGAAACAAGGCCCCAGCAGGAGATGAACAGCTGCAGTGTAAGCCCTATTCATTCCCTCTAGGCTCTTTTGGGCCTGTTTAGTAGACTCTGGTTTTGGTAGGGGTGTGTCAGACCCAAAAAGGCTGGGAGGAAAGAAACCGTTTTGTCAAAAGGTTTCATCCAGAAAACCAGAAAAATCCAGGGTAGAGGGAAAAAAAATTTTTTTGGCTGTGTATGATAAAAGAGAAACATACCATTGTTAATTAATTCCTAATATTTTGTGAGCACTTAAAGTGTACCAGGCCCTAGGCAATATCAGTTTTCTTATTAAATTTCACTTATGATGTGTCCTCATTTTACTTATAAAGGAGCTTAGGCTCAGAGAGGTCATGTAGTTAGTTACAGTTCTAGTGCCTTCTGTATGTCAGGTACTTTACATACATTCATTTAATCTTCGTCAACTTCATGAGTGATTATTTTTTATCATGTGAGAAATTTTCAGAGGCTTAGAATTGAAGGAGCTTCCTCAAGATCACACAGCCAACTGAGCAGTAGAGAAGGAATTCAGACTGTCACCAAGGCCTTTCTTTTCCCACTATTCCACATAACCTAATTTTTAGATTAAGAAGACAGGGATTAAAGAATTGAGAGGGTTTAAATCAAAGCCAAATAAACATTTATTGGGTCCCTACTATGTGGGGAAAGAATGAGCATAGATGCTTTGACCTACAAAGAAATATAAAACGCAGTCTACCTCTGTAGTATATCTGAAGACATAAGTGTATAAAAAATTAAATGACATTCATTGATAAATTGATTATTGAGACCGATTATATGCAAGGCACTACATTAAGCCTAGTAACTGACAGGAACATGCCTCTAGGTGGCCATAGGGATTAAACCAAGTGATATCATAGTCATTATCATTTCATTAATTTAAACATGGTGGACTGGAACACCATATAAACCCAGAGAGGTTTTTTGCGTACACACGTGTCTGAATAAAAGAAAAGTCCTGTGTACCATCTGGACCACAGGTTCTCGAACCTTGGGGATAGGAAAGTTTGGGAAGCTTTGTAAACCAATTGACCTCTGAGAATGGGGACCCTAAAATCTTTATTTGGAAAAATTTTCCAGGTGATTGTGTTGATAGATTCAGGAACCTCTGTTGTAGATTCTGCTTGGACCACTTATTATAGGCAAGTCACTGATTGAAAACTGCTAGAATAGGTACTAATTCAAGAGCTGTCTTGACGCAGCCTGTGATTGGCTATCAGGTGAGGGATGCAGACAGTACTTAAGAGTTGAGCGGAGGGAAGGTTGAAATCACTGAGGATCAGAGATTGCACTGGGCTTTGATGGGTGGGGCAGGTTTGGATAGGTGGAGAGGCTTCTAGACAGGCACCACCATGAATTGTATAGGTGAGTCAAAGAAGGTAGAGACACCTGGGCTGATTTCCTTGGCGAGTTCCATGGCATTTATTAGAAATGACTCTGGATGCTCTGGGTCGATGTTTCTTAGTAAAAATTGAAAGTTAGATTGGATTTTCCTGTCTCTCCATTCTACTTGGGTATCAGTCAATGTGAGCCCAGGGAATGCAGATTCATATTCATGTTAGACTCAGTCTGGCCAATTAGCTTCTTCAATTTTATTTATTTCCACACTTAGTTTACTTGCTGACTTTTCTGAGAAATTTTCCAAGACTAGAGAGTTCTGCTCCCCTTCTGTTTGGCCGTTTTTGTGCCCCATTATCCTGATTCCTAGCCCATGCAGTGTTCTCTATTCAGGTTAAGACCAAAATCTCTTCCTATAAGAAGCTACTATCATTCTGGTCACCCAGTCCTGAAACCTGACTCATCTTTGGCTCTTTCCTCTCCCTTGACTCCCCACATAGTAGCCAAATCCTATTGCTTCTACGTTTCTCTCAATCAACAAATATTTCCTGGATACTTCTAAGGGCCAGGTACTGCACTAGGTACTTTAAATGCATTATTTCGTTTTATCTCCATAGCAACTCTATGAGGATGGGAAGCTTTCCCATTGTACAGTTGGGGAATCGGGCTTGGAGAGAGCAGATAAATTGCCCAGGGTAAGAAAGCTAGATAACGAAGGAGCTGGGCCTCAAACTTGGGACTTTCAGACCTAATATCTTTCATGTCTACAATAGATTCCAACTTCTTAGTCTAGCAGTTGAAGGAGTGCCACCCTCCAAATCTGGTCACCTCTTCCTTTTCTCACCTTGCACCCATCATGAACTACTCAAGGTTTCTCAAGTGTGCTTTCTTACCTCTATGCCTTTGCTTACACACTTTCTTCTACTTGAAAGTCAATTTCTGCACATTCTCTTGCCCTCCACTTCCAAGCTAAAGGAGCTCTTTCTTCTCGAACTCCCACAGTATTTTGCCTGACCCTCTTTTATGGCAGTTAGAACTGTCACGTGGGTGGCGTGTTTTGTGTACCCTCCCCCCACCCGTCATAGGTCCTCCGTGCATTTAACCTCAAGGGGAAAAGGTCAGGGTCTGAGACAAAGCAGCACGCATTCAACTTCATTTTGGCTAAATGGTCCACTGACTGCACCAGGAGCTTAGCTTTAAAAAAAAAAAGAGAATTGGGTTTATTTTTAAATTTGCTCAGAGAAGCAAAATGAAAGTCTGTAGTAGAAAAAGTATCACTTACTATCTTCCAAGTTAAATAGAATGACATTAGGATTATCAGTAGTCTTGAGTTTTCCATTAGACCAGACAATTAGAAGTTGGCAATGAGGAGATCTAGGTGTAAAGGTAGTTCTGCTGGTAACCTTGAGCAACTCACCTAACCTCTTAGGACCTTGATTTCTTCATTAGTAAATCACATTTAAGTATCGGGCTGGTGTGGGTTGGTGCGGGGGATAGTTGTGTGGAGAAGTGATCTCTAAGGTCCCTTGTTGCCCAGACATGCTTTGACTTGAACTCTCTGATCCGTCCCAGAGCATCTTAAAGAAAGCAGAATCATGTAATGACTACACATGTGGGTTTAGGACTCAGTATATCAGTTTAGATGCTTCTGGTTCAGGCAATAGAGATCTAAACCCAGTTGGTTTAAGCAAAAAAGAGGTTTATTGACTCATGTAACTAGAAGGTCTAGGAGTGGGTCAGGTTTCAAGTACAGTTGATGCTTAGTTCTTAATGCTTCACTAATATGACTCCATTTCTCTGTGAGTCTCTAAGCTCTGCCATCCTCCACAGGTAGCTTCATCCACAAGGTAGCAAAGTGGCTGCAACAGTTCAAAGCTTCATACCTGCACATCACTCTAGTTCAAAACAAGAAGTTTTCCACTTCAACCATCAAACTGAAGTCCTGGGCTTTACTCTGGTTGGACCAGCTTATGTCGTGAACCTTCTGTTCATTGAAATACTGACAGAGATACCAAGGGCTGATTGGCACAGGTCATTTGAGGCCCAAATCTAGAGGTTAAGGAAGTGTCAGCCCCACTCAAATCACAAGGCTTCTGCATCAAAGGGCAAGATAGAACGGATTTCAAGAAGTTTGGCCACATTCTCCATGACCACATTGCCCACAGTCAGATTCTGGTTCTCCTAGTTGTACATTCTTGGGTAAATTGCCTAACTTTATTAAGCAACAGTTCCTCATCTGTAAGGTGAGATAACAATACACATCCCAGAGGACTGTTGTAAGGATCCAATTAAATAATATGTGTATGTGGAGCATTTGGTGTAGTTCCTGGCACAGAGTCAGTGTGCTGCTGCTACTGCTGGTGGTGCTGGTGATGTGATTGAAGAGGGGTGGAGAGAAATGGCATTGGCCCCAGTTTTAAGAAGCAGCCAAGATACAGGACTGTTTTCCAGTCAGAGCATACACACCTGCCACGCTGAAGGCTCCTGTTTCATCAACTGCCCACGTCATACTCTTACCTATCTCTGCCCCTTTCTGCTCTTACGTCCTTTCTAGAAATGCTTTCCTTCTTCTCCCCTGTCCCTAAATCTTTCTCGTATTTCAAGGCCCAGCATAAGTGCCACTCTTGTAGTTAATAGTTTAGGTCAGTGATTTTGTATGTCTATAACTGTCTCTCCATGAGCAGGATCAGTGAGACTTAAGAACTCAGGTCTGGATTAGATAGACATGAGTTTGCCACTGGTAAGCAGTGTGAGTTGGGAAAGTTATTCAGCCTCTTCATGCCTTAGTTTTCTCATCTGTAAAACAGTGTCTTAACAGTACCTTCTTCAGACAGTTGTAGAGGGAATGAAATGATGCTGCATGGGTAAAGTGTTTAGTTCAGTGCTGATACAGAGTAAATAATGGGTGTTAGTACTTATCGTTATTCCTAGCCTCACGAGGGCAAGGTCTGTGTTATACTTTTTGCAGCAGTTACTGCTGTGCCGGGCACGTAGTAGGTGCTGAGTAAACACTTGTTAGTGGTTTTGAGGAGTATGGAAGCTCTCTTTCCTTTTTGTGACTGTCTCCTCACCTCTCCACCACCACCAACAGAAAAAGCAGCCCCTAAACCTTAGTGAAGTCAGTGTAGCAAGTGGATGATGTGGAAGATTGAATGAGTCACTGGCAGGGAGGATGCGGTGATGAGGGGTGGACGGGGGTGGCAGATGACATGAATAAGCAACAGGAAGAGGAAACCGGCAAGAGGCTGTTCTGTGTTCCGCCCTCCAGCCTTCAAGTTCAGCTGCGGCCCAAGTTGTCGTTCAGTTCAGCTGGTGATGAAATGGGGGTCACCCAGTCCGTGGGCTTTCCGCCTGTCTCAGGACCCCACCTCGTGGGCTGTGGGGATGTGATGGAGGGTCAGAGTCTCCAGGTAAGTGTCTCCAGCACATCTTCACTGCTTCTGTCTGCACCACTATCAATAGCGAGTATGATGGTGCAATTCCAGGTGGGGGAACTAAGTTAGAGCTAGTTCAGATTTGGTTATAGACCCCCCAGGTCTCTTTTCCCTGACCTTTTTTCTTCCTCTTTCCAATTAGAAACATCTCAATAGACAAGAGATGCTGAGTTCTTTTTCCAGCTAGGAGGAAATTGGGGCTCTCAGATGTCTTGAGAGCAGGTGCCTGATCCTCGAAAGGATTTGGATCTCATCCTAATCTGAGTGTACAAAAGGAAGAGCAGTGGACCATTGACTTTTGACTCCCTGACCTGGGTAGGAAGACAGTCTCTGTTTCCCTTCTCCTGCCTTCGTCTGTTTTTCCCCTCCACTCTGGTTCAGGACTTTTCCTCCATTGGTTCCTAGGTTATTCTCTGGTGGCCCTTGAACTCCCCCTCTCCCCTGTGAGAGGCACCTACTTCCTGGTAACATCTCAGCCACTGCCATGTAAAGTGAGTGTGCCACTGCTTCCCAAGGGCCAGCCGGGAGGATTGGCCTTGCTGACCCATGGATGCCAGCACATTCAGCACAAGGGCTAATTTCTTGCTCCTGGGGCTCCTCCAGGCCTGGACTCAGGGCCAGGTTTAAATCTTTAAGTGTCCCAAGTACTGGAAATATTTTAGTGCCCCTCAGATATAATTCAAAATACAGTTGGCTACTTGAAATAACATAAGCCTTACATGTATGCTAAACATAAAATTGCTGCTTTCTGGATTTTTCTGAATGTGGAATTCAGGTATATGAATTGAAGCTAAAGTTTCTCTGTTTCGGTGCTTTGCTGGTACCCCAAAACCTGCTGAGTGTGTCTGTTGGGAAATCTGTCTGTGCTGGGGCTTCTTGCTCTGAGCAGCTGCTCTCTTTTCTTTCTTATAGGGGAGCTTCTTTCGACTCTTCTATCCCTGCCAAGAGGCAGAGATCACTGAGCAGCCCCTGTGGATTCCCCGCTATGAGTACTGCACTGGCCTGGCCAATTACCTGAAGATTAATAAGCGCTGGGGGGCTTTGCTGTTCAACCTGGCTGTGGGTAAGGACTGGCCTCAGGCCTAGAAGCTCTCCCAGTTGCTTGGTTATGTTCCTAGGAGATCCCCCAGCAGACACGTACCTTATAATTTGCGTTGTCCATCCCTTTTGTAGTGGGGCATCCATTAGCCAGTGTGGGATGGAGAGTTGGAGAGAATTACCTGTGTAAGAGCTTTGGTTGTAGAGTTAGAGTGTCCTGGATTTGAATCCAGACTTTATAATTTACTAGCTGTGGGACTTGGGCAAGTTACTTAACCTGTCTGAAGATCTACCTCTGCAAGGTTGTAGTGTGGGATGTATAAAAACGTGCGCTCCAGTGCAGTGCTTGGGGTATAGAATATGTTCCATAAATGGTGCCTGTTACTCATTTACTCAGCATGTATTAGTGCCAGCTGTAGTGTAGATCAAAGAAACATTCTTAACTACCAAAGAGCACAACATCTCCTGCAGTTGCTCCCCTTGCTCTCCCCTCTTCTGAATCAGATCACATTGAATCATCCATTTCCCCCAAAGGCCCTACCATTAGGAACTCTACTCACTGCTTGGCATCTCAGGGATTTATCCAGTAGGTTGTTCAGTACTTCCCCCTTGGATTTCTCTTCCCATTTTCTGTTGTGTTCAGGCTCCCTAGGGGAGAGAAAGGGTAAGGACAGGTGATTGATTGTCCTGGGCTACTTGTGCAAAGGTGGTTCTCCTGAGAGGAGGGCCGCATGTCCCCTCTATGCCTGTCCCTAGGCTGCCCTTGGGATTATAGTTTTGGGGCAGCTGGGGATTCTATAGCCCATGTCTCTGCTAGGATCTTCTCGCCTGCCTGTTCACTGGAATGGCGCCTTTAAGACAAAGGACTCTGGATACCCCTTGATCATCTTCTCTCATGGCTTGGGAGCCTTCAGGTAAGAGCTGCTCTCTGCAGACTTTGTCATATTCTTTGGCCTTGCCTGGTGGCAGCTGCTGAGTCTTAACTTATTCTAAAAGGGCAGAGAGACACATATTTCCATCTGCCATCTGTCTTATCTACCATCTGCTTCATCCCCAAGCACTGGGTTCACCTTTTCTAGAAGGCCCTTCCCAAACCCCTTTCACCTGATGGAGCCTTTCAGCAGGCTTCGCATCCTTCACTTCTCACATTCCAGCATTTCTATAGATACGTGCTCTTAGCTTTCTTCCTCCATAACAGCCCATAAGTACTAGAAGGAGCTTGAGCCTTATGATCAGAGAGTTGTTTATTCAACACACATTGAGGGCACCTCCTCCTGGGGCACCGTCGTAGCAGTGAGTCACACAGACTTGCCCCCTGCTCTCGTGGCGCTCGCAGCCTCAGCTGTAAATCTCCTCTGTAACACTGTGCTCTGTGTGAGCTTGGGACTGTGGGAGAACTCTCGAAGCTGGAATTTCCTCATCTGTCAAATGGGATGCCACTTCCACAGGGTGATTTGTGAGGACTCAGTTAGACATGTACTTAGTAGGTACACACTCATACCAGTGCTCCCCTCTGTCTCTACGTGAAGGATCGCGGAACAGTGGACTGTGAGATCTCTCACCAGACTTCAGGAAATGCTGGCCTTAATTTTTTCAGTATCCATTCAGAATTCTCCCTATGAGTTCTGATTTCTACACCTTGGAGTGTTATTTAGCTTAATAGCTGCAGTACATGTGTTCCTGTTTAAGCTTGTGAATATTCTTTGTCTGTTCATTCATTAACATATAAGTTTAGTTTATGTCCTAGAGTGTTACATGTTTGAAAGGCATCTATTTTTGCCTTTTCACCCCCTCACCCCAAATCATTGTCTACACTACCCAGGGAGATCTGTTTTAAAACCAAATATGATATTGTCATTCCAGCACCTAGAATAGTGGCTGGCATATTGTAGGTGCTCAGTAAATACTTGTTGAATGAATGAATGAATGTCATTTCCATACCAAAATCTTTTTAATAGTCCTTCGAATTTAATTCAGCTCTTGTCAGGGTCTTACCTGAATGCAAGTTTAAGACAAAGTTTCCGGCCTCATTGCTTGCTGCTTGCCCTACTCCAGCTCTCCAGACAAACAGCCCTAAAGGCAAGGTGTTAGTTTCTGCCTCAGGGTTTTCATCTGTGCTGTGCTTTGCTGCTGTTCTCTTTGCCTGGAATATTTGCTGTTCTTCTCCTCTCTTCCCCTCCCCCTTTTCGTCTTTTGCCTAGCTAATTCCAGATTGCCTTCAAGGTCTTAGTTTGAGTGTCACTTTCTTAGGGACACCCATCCTGACCCTTATATTATATTAGATTAAGTTTTCCAGTTGTGTGCTTTCGTAAGACAATCTGTACTTCCCAGCACTTAACATAATTGTAATGAATTAATTATTTGTGTGATTATTCTTTTTTTTTTCAATTTTAGAACATTTTAATCACCCTAAAAAGGAAACTTTAGCAATCACTTCCAATTCTCCTCCAAACCTCCACCCTCCCACCCCCACCCCAGCCCTTGGCAATCATTAATCTGCTTTCTATCTCTGTGGATTTACCTATTCTGTACATTTGCATAAATGGAATCATACAATATTGGATATTTTATAACTAGCTTCTTTCACCTAGCATAATGTTTTCGAGGTCCATCCATATTGTTGCAGATAACAGAACTTCGTTTCTTTTTGTTGATGAATAATATTCCAGTGTATGGATATATCACATTTTATTTATCTGCTCATCAGTTGATGGATATTTGGGTTTGTGTGATTATTCTTTAATGTATTTTTTTCTACTAGATTGTAAGCTCCATGAAGACATAGACCATGTCTGTCTTCTGTCTTTCTCAGTGCCTAGGACATTACTTGGAAAATAGTTTCCCAATAAATATTTATGTTTTGCTAGCTTCTATTCATTCAGCAAATGTCTGTTGAGCACCTGCTCTGTGCCAGCCTGTTGGCGTGAGAAGAAGGTGGGACATACAGAGAGAAACAAATCAAGGAATTTACATCCACCACAGGAGACCGAATATGGATTCATATAACTTTAGGCTATGGCAGAAAGTGGAGGGCACATTGTGGTGATGGCGCTAGAAAGGCAGCAAGATGGTTTTCAGTATTGCTTTCTTATTCAGTAAATTTAGTTACCTGCCATGTGCCAGGGCCTATGCTGGGGTTGAATATTCAGTAGTGAATAAGATGGAGCCCCTGCTTTCAGACTGTATTCTAGTTGGGAAAAGAAGCTAAGAAATATCCTTTCCTAAGCTCACAGGTATCTTACAGAAAGAGCAGGTGAGTACATGACTTTAGAGTGGCCTTTATGGTCTAAGAATCTGTATTGAGACTTCATATCTCAACAGACCTGGCTGAGCCAGTTATAAATACTCTAATCATTAACCAGAGTGAAATTCCAAGAAAAAGAGCAGGGAGGTAAAGGGACATGGTTTCCTCTCGTTGTATCTTATGGCAAATTCAGCACCAGAAATCCTTCCCATGGGTCACGGACCTATGCCTTCCCATCCCAGGGAAGAGTATGTGTATTTAAATATTAACTACCGGTTTGCAGTGTGCCTTTGTCCCCTTTGGTTCCCACATAGTCCTGTGAGGTAGATGGGGTGGAAGCATATTTCACAGATGAATAAACCAGCTCTGAAAGGCAGTCTTGCCCAAGGCTATAGTTTGAACTGGGAAGGGATCAGAAATCTCTCTGGCTTTCAAGTCCAGTTCATTGCCTCCCCAAGAGAAGTGGGAGAAGGTGAAAAGAAACTTAAGAAACTGACCTTCCTGAATCAATTAGGATACAAGCAAGTTATATTTAACAGAACTACAAACAATAGGGACCTAAATAATATAAAGTTTATTTTTCACTCAGATTTTTTAAAAAGCTAGAGGTAGAGCTGATATTGTAGTTCCACAACGTTACCAGAAAACCAGATTATAAATCTTGCTGTGCACACGTGGCTTCTATTTCTAAGGATGTCTCATGATCCAGGGTAGCTGCTTTGGCTCTAGCCATTACATCCACAGTCCATACAACAGGAAGAGAGAACTCTCCTGAAATTTTTATATAACATGACTGCTTACATCACATTGACTAGAGCTGCTCTGTCCATTATGGTAGCTTCTAGCCACATGTGGCTATTGAACATTTGAAATATGGCTGGGCCAACTGAGATGTGCTGTAAGTATAAAACACACATTGAATTTCGAAGACTACATATGCAAAAGAAAGAATGTAATAAAATATTTCATTAATTTAAAAGTATCAACTATTTGTTAAAATGATAATGTTTTGGCTATACTGGATTAAATAAAATATATTATTAAAGTTAATTCTACTTGTTTCTTTTCAATGTATCTATTGAAAAAAAAGTTTAATTACTTATGAGGGTGGTATTATGATACTGTTGCTGGGCTAAAAATCACACAGACAAACTTGGCTGCAGAGAGGCTGAGAAATATATTTTGATGGCATGACAATGTCTTCAGCTGAAAATTAGATTCTGTTATTACAGAACAAGGGAAAAATAGGTGTTGGAGTAGACAATTAGTGCCTGCTGTATTTCTTTTTTCTGAAAGATTGGAGGGCAGACTGAAAAAACCCACGTGCTAAATCACAGGTAGAGATTTACATGTTAAAGAAATAGCCAGAGTCTCTGTCCTCAAGGAGGTTGCCAACTAATTTGGGACACATACAATATATGGACAATAAAAATGCAATTGTTTGAAGTAGCCAAACTGTATTGGGGTGGGGGGCGTGGAGATGAATCAGTTTCTGGGGTTGAAAAACACAATGGATCAATTTGCATATGCTTCCTGGAGGAGGACACTTGGATCTTGGGGAGAGAAGGGGTGTGCTGGCTGGAAAAAGCTCCTTGAGAAGCCCTTGAGAAGGGCTGCTCCAAATGAAACTTCCTCCATTCAGTCTTTT
The DNA here is from genome assembly GCF_009834535.1 of Camelus ferus. Taxonomy (NCBI): domain Eukaryota; kingdom Metazoa; phylum Chordata; class Mammalia; order Artiodactyla; family Camelidae; genus Camelus; species Camelus ferus. Next base: position 18,028,542 of record NC_045708.1, on the reverse strand, counting down.
GAGATGGCTACTAGCAGAGTGTGGTCGGACGGGGGGCTAAGGGCAGGCCATTCTTTTGATCACTTCTCTTGGTTCCTTCCTGGATCTCTAGGACACTGTATTCAGCCTTCTGCATGGAGCTGGCCTCTCGTGGCTTTGTGGTTGCTGTCCCAGAGCACAGGTGAAGGATGACAATCTGACGAACTATCATGGATTGGGTGATACAGGCTCATCCCCTGTCAATATATTATTTCTAATCCTCACAACACTATGCAGGGTAGGGATTATATCCATTTTAAAGGTGAAGAAACCAAGGTTCAAAGATGTTAAATAACTTGCTAAAAGTGACACAGCTGAGTTGGGGTTCAAACCCAGTCTCCAAAATCCATGTTTTTTCCTACTCTCCTATGTGTGTCCCCAGATCTTTGACCCTGTTAGCCAGAGGATGATCTAGAGTGTCTTGGCTGAAAAGGAGGATTTGGTAAAGGGAAGAAATAAGTCCAGGTTCTTCTGGTTTCTCTCTGGTGGCGTATGTCCTGCAGGGATGGGTCAGCTGCAGCCACCTGTTTCTGCAAGCAGGCCCCAGAGGAGAACCAGCCCAATGGTGAGTCACTGGAGGAGGAATGGATCCCCCACCGTCAAATTGAGGAAGGGGAGAAGGAATTCCATGTTCGGAACTGCCAGGTAGGCTTGCGCCAGTAGGGCTGTGGGGAGTTACTAAGCCTGCCTGCCCTAAACTACACTTACTAAGAAGACCTTGAACTAACCTCTCTTGAAATCTCAATTATAGTGGATCTGAGCTTGCCACATCAGAGAAATGGGGTATTAATTAAGACTCTTAGAATTTCAAGTGACAGAAACCCCACTTACTCTTGTAAGGCAAAAAGGAGAATTGGTTGGCTTATGTAAGCAATGTAGGCAGGGCAGGACCACTGGAACCAGCGGTCATTGGGACTTGTTTTTCACTCTTAACTCTGTCCCTCTGTTGGTTCGTCTCTTGTGCTAACTGGCTTACCTAATGAGGTGGCATATGTTTGTCTTCACCATCTGAGAGAATAGGGCTGTTTTGGAGTTGTCCCCCATTTCTGCCCCATGCTGCAATATGAAAAATCCTGGATAGAGGCTCCTAAGCTGAGGAGAAGTACCAAAATGTGAAGTTCCCATCAGAGATAACATTGCTAGATTTTTTTGTAGGGGGGTGGCGAGCCTCAAAAGTCAGTGTTAACAGAAGTAGGGATGGGTAAGGGCTAGGCAGACAAAAACATGGACCTGTGCTATAGGAGGGAAAGTAGAATCCAGTACTGGGTTGATAGCAGGAACACTTTACATCCTTTTGCTTTTAAAATGCTTTCATATACAACACTGTACCCCCTGTATTCCATGGGTGGATAGGTAGGTGGGGCAGAGCTGCCTCCATTGTGCTGCTAGGTGGTGCTTATGTGAGCGGCTGTGAGGCAGCTGGGCTTTTCTCTGGATATGGGGCCTGTGGTGCTGCTGAGATGTGGGTGGGCACACTGTCCCTGCATTATCCTTGGCTCTGTGGGGGAATGAGATTCCCACTGGATGGTTGTGCAGTATTCCAGCTACCACTGGACTGTCTCTGTTGCAGTTGCATCAGAGGGTAAACGAGTGTATGAAGGTGTTGAGGATCCTGCGAGAGGTCACTGCTGGCCAGACCGTCCTCAACATCTTGCCTGGTGGATTGGATCTGATGACTTTGAAGGTATGGTTGCAATTGGTATGACGTGGAGCTTATTTTATTCATCAAGACTTTCTTGGTTACAAATAACAGAAACCTAACTCACTAGTTTAAACTAGAAGAGAATTTATTGGTTCAAATAAATAGGAAGACCAAAGGCAGATTGGCTTTAGGCCAGTATAGCTAGATCCAGGATCTCAAACATTGTCATCAAAGCTCTGGCACTCTCCCTTCTCCTGGCTCTGTTCCACTCTGTGTACCTGGACTTCATTCTCACCAGACTCTTTCCATTAGGCAAGAAAGGTACTTGCTGGCATACCAAGCCTGCATTTCAACTCAGCTCTAGATTTAAAAGGAAAAGAGACTGTCTCAGCTTCCATTAACCTGGGAAGACTGTGGCCCTGCTTGGCTCAGATGCCCATTCCAGGCCAGTCACTGTGCCAGAGGGATAGAGTATTCTGATTGGCCTGTAAGTGCCCTATACGCCCACTTCTAGGGTTCAAGGGAACGTGAGCACCAGGATTGACAGCCCCACAGGGCCACATGGATGAGGGAGAGAAGGCTTGTTCCCCAAGGAAGTGCTATCAAGTCGCAAACAACCTGTGTCTACTGCAGGCTAATTCCTTCCTTTAAGGGAATCCCAAGAACCCCCAGAGGGATGGAAACTGTCCTGGCTATGGAATTTGGTGCCTGTGAAGGTACATTTTTCTCTTTCACCCAGTCTCTCTCCCTGTAATTTCAAAAGTAGCCCAGAGAGAACGAAAAGTAGCTTGTTTAGAGAACCAATAAATCACACAAAAGCATGAAGGAAAAAGAAACAGTTATTGTTTTTTTTTTTTTTAACATTTTGATGTTTGTTTTTCCAGTTCTTTTATAATACATCTGCTTTTATATGTACTTATATATATAATATATATACATTTGAAAAATAATAATGTTATTATGTAATACAAGCTGTTTTGTGGCCTTTTTCTTCATTTAGCAAAACAGTATTAATGTCTTATGCCAGTTAATATTTTTCTATGGCATGATTTTTAATAGCCATGTAATGTTTCATTTTATGAGTGAGAATTATATATATGTATAAAATAACAACTACTCTTATGAGTACTTCCTATGATGAGGTCTTTACACAAACATATGCAGTAAGCATCATTATCTCTTCACATAGAAAGAAATCAAGGAACAAAGAGGCTTAAGTATATGCCCCAGCTTACACAGCTAAGTAACTGATAGAGTCAAACTTTAAATTGGGCCATTCTGAACCTAAAGCTTCTAGGAGCCTCCTTAGAAAATATCTTTTAAAGGTTCTGGTAAAGTCTTCCAGGCAGAAGCATCAGCCTTGATGGCCAGTAGGTAAGGCAGAAGCTGAAATCCAGAGAGCTTTACCATTTGGTGTGTGTCGTCAGTCCCCTCCAGACAAGCAGGGCCCAGTCCCTGAAGTTCAGGTCTGTGTGCGTATGTGCCTGAGACAGGCATTGGGAGATGGCAGGCTACGTGTAGTTGGATTAGTTAAGAGGCAGCCTTTTGGAGAAATACAGAATTTAAAAAGCTAAGTAAGTGTTCATCTATCAGATTGAGCAAGATCCAGAAATTGATTACTCCCCCTGTTTGCAAAGTTGTGGAGAAGTAGACTCTGCTCCGTGGCTGTGTGAGTGCAGGTTGCCCCATGTAGGGCAGTCTGGCAATAGCTATCCACAGTCCAAATGCATATATTGTTTGACCCAGCAATTTCCAATTCTGGGAATTTATTTTCCACAGACCTGCACGCAAGTAACATGATGTATGTGCAAGGTGGTTTATTCCAGCATTGTTTATGATAACAAAAGATTAACAGTATCCTAAGTGTTCACCCGTAAGGGAACTGATCTACTAAATTGTGGAATAATGGATGTATGAATTTGAGGAATGGTAATTGCTATATAACACATAAGCCCCAAATCTCAGTGACTTAAAGAGAAATTTATTTCTCTCCAACATGAAGTCCAAAATGGGTGCTTCTGTGCAAGGTCTGACTCAGGGATCCAGGCTCCTTTCATCTTATTACTCTACCCTCTTCCATTTGTGAAACCCAGCTTCACCGTGTACAGTAAGCCAGGAATGGGAAAGGGCGTGGAGGTTTGTACAGAAGGGTTTGTATGGACCAGGCCTGGAAGTGAGGATAGCACTTCCACTTAGATTCTGTCACAAGACGACTGTCACTCACATCCAGTCACAAGGCCACATCTGACTGCTGGGAGATAGAGTTCAGCTGTGTATCCAGGAAGAGGAATAGATTTCATGATCACTAAGTGGTCTGTACCATGGTGAAATCAAATGTATCTGTAAACAAGGATAAGGGGGCTCTTTCTGTACTAATATTATTATGCAAAAAAGTAGGATACAGCATCACTTGTGTAAAAGGGGGGAAAGTGTATGTTCATGTTTACCTGTGTAGACATACATAAGCTTTGCAAAGACACCAGAAACTTGCCTGTTTGTGGGAAAGGAGTGGGCAACTGTGTGGAAAGGGAATGGGGGTAGGCAGGAGACTTCTCTGTATACTCCTGGCTTTAGAGTTATGAGAATATATTAACTGATTTAAAAAGCTGAAGAGGCCTCAACCAAGTTGTTGATCTGAAGGTCGTGAGTAAAGAGGGGCAGAATTTAGATACAAAACCTTGGGATAGAAGTTGGGGAGAGCAAAGGAGAGCACAGGTTCAGAGCAGAGGCTGGGCAGCAAAGCCTACAGAGATTTCCTGAGCCCCTTAGCAGGCAGCTGCAGTGGCTTTTTATATAACCATGTCCTGAAGGCTTCTGGGGACAACCCGAAATAGATCCTTGCAGAGCATAGCATGTTAGAGCTAGCAGACTCGCTCTACTGGAGAAGAGTCAGGACAGGTATCAGAGGAAGTAGAACCTGAGCTGGTTTCGGTACAAGCGGTCCTTGTTTCAGAGCAAAGTGGATGAGCAGCAGGGCCTCCCCCATTCTATCTTTAACTTGGTTCATGTGTCATCCCTCGCGCTGGTCTGGTTGTAAGGCAGGGATGTGGAGGATGACAGGAGTTCTTATTCTTAGCCTGCTCTTACACTGATAGGTCATACAATTTCTGTTCATTCATTTATTCATAGATATTTGAATATCTACCCTGGTTCAGATATTATAGGTGATAAGATGATAAAAATAAAAGATGAAAAACGTGGCTTCAGAATTTCTGCCTACAGAAGGCTGCTCAGTCCAGAAATGGCCTGACCAGCTGCTCTCCAGTGGGCAAGAGGCTCATAATAATGTGGTTTTGGAGGGCTCACCCACTGTGTTGTGCTTATACATCATTGTCACACTGTTTCTTCCTCTTGCCCCTGAAGAATTCCTAAAAAACAGTTGTGCATTTCTGACTTGGCTTCCCTCAGGGCAGCATTGACGTGAGCCGGGTGGCTGTAATGGGACATTCATTTGGAGGGGCCACAGCTATTCTGGCTTTGGCCAAGGAGACCCAATTTCGGTGAGTTTCCCAGTGATGCTGCTGTTAGCGCCACACACCACTCATTCGTTCAGCAAGTGTTACGCGCTGGGCACTGTTTGGGGGGCTGGGGATTCAGTGGTGAAGAAAAAAGCAAGGTCTCTTATTTCATGGAATTATGTTATTGTGGGAGGAGACAGACTAGTAAGCAACCTAACAAACAATCAAATCCTCAGCACCCAAGTGCAATGAAAAAAATAAAGTAGGCTGATAAGCTAAAGTATCTGTAGGCTTTTTTGGGAAAGTGACATAACTAAGACTCAAAGACAAAGAAGCCAACCACGAAAAGGTCTAGGCAGAAGGAACAGTTCAAGGCCCTAAGGTGGGAAGAAACTTGCTGCATCAGGATGGGAGGAGTGTAGTGAGTGAGAGGGAGGCGATTCCAGATGTGACCAGAAAGGCCAGATCACTGGGCCTTTTGGCTAGAGTAAGGAAGTTAGATTTTATTCTAAGTGTGATGGGAGACCATCAGTATAGAAGAATATTAGTTACATTGAAAAACTACTGTGTGAAGAGTGGGTTGTAGCAGGACAGGACTGGGAACAGGAGGCTAGTTAGGGGGAGGCTATTTCAGAGTCAAGGTGAGGGTTAATGGATTTGCATTAGGATGGAGGTAGTGGGATGGAGAGAAGTGAAGGGAGTCAGGATAGATTTTAGAATTTTCAGGACTTATTGATGTATGAGGTGAAGGAAAGAGGAATCAGGGTTTTTTATTTGCATATCCATCATTTAAGTGGAAGGTGATTGTCCTTTATTGAGATGGAAGAGACTGGGGGAGCATTGGTGGGGGGGGATGGGTAGGATGCTTATCTTAAGGCCTTAGTTTTGCCCTTGGTGACAGAGATTACCGCTAAAGAAACTGGCCATGACTTTGAGTTGTGGCACCAAGGAGGCTTTCCCTGACCTCCCTGCCATGTATGCTCTGGGTGACAGTACCTTGTGCAATCAGGGCACTAAGCTGTATTTTGTTACCTTGTCTGTTCTATCTCCAGTGCTATTCTGGGAGCTCCTTGAGAGCAAGAACTGTGTCAGTTATCTTCAGATCCACAGCATAAGTCTGAGCACGTAGTAGGTACTTGATGAATTGAATGAATAAGAATGAGTAAATGAATGAAGTGCCATTCTGTGTCAGCTGCCTGAGAGTAGATCTGAGAGAAGGAGAAGATCTGATCCTTGCTCTCAAGAGAGTTTAAGACCTAGAAGGGTTTTTGGCAAGAGATAAAAGTGATCTCTATCCAAGATCCTAACTGAAGGGTATGGGCCCCGGTTCCCCTTTCTGGCTTTCTGAGCCTTTACCCCACTGAAGGAAGAGCTCTGACTTTTCCCCCACTGCCTAGCTATTCTTGCATGGCAGTTCCAAATGTCTAGTCCTGTTCCAGGTGTGCTGTGGCTCTGGATGCTTGGATGTTTCCTCTGGAACGTGACTTTTACCCCACGGCCCGAGGCCCTATATTCTTCATCAACGCTGAGAAATTCCAGACAATGGACAGTGTCAACTTGATGAAGAAGGTTTGTGCCCAGCATGACCAATCCAGGATCATAACTGTCCTGTGAGTAAACCCCAAGGTCATGATCCCCAGTGTCTGCTCCATTTTTTACTCAGCTGTGGCTCCTTTAATTTCTTCTAAATTATCCAAAGTTCTACCCTTTAATGGGGTACCTAAGTACTTCCTGAATTTCAGAATCTTAATTCCTTAAGAATTTCATATCTGTCCTTCATCTCCACTTAGCTCCACCTGCAGTGATTTCTTTACTAGTCTGTATGACTTTATGACAGGATTTGACTGTTGCTTTCTGGGAAAAGGGTATTGTGGGATTGTGTGTTGAAGAGGAAGAGGTGTGGGTCTGGGTGGACTCCAGAAATCTCTAACATCATTTGGAAATTTTATTGAGTCTTTTGAAGAGTGTGGATATAATAGACCTTTGACATTCACAAGACAGATTTTTAGAGAGCTTCCGGAATACCTCAATTCAGTTGTCTTCCATAAACCATCTATATTCTGCCTAGGAGAAACCACGTTCTCTTCACTTCTATCACCAATACTGTCAGGTGGTTTGTTTTCAGGAGCCGTTTTTCACAGAGGGAAAATTTTGAGTGACTTTAAGAAATGTACTGTACGTGGGAATTGTCTTAGAGCTCTAGGTACAGGGCTAAAGTCTCACCAACAAGTCTCTGACTTGATCTTACCCTGTACTTGAGCCTAATAATACACATGCCTCAAGGATCCTGGTCCTATTTCAGCAAAACAGCAAGCCACTACATACCGTGGACCTTTTGAATCATTGAGGGGGTTGAAATGCCAGATCGAGAGCCCAAAATGCTAGGGTCTGCTCAGTAGGCAGCGACTTCTTCCCTTGCTCATCTTGGCCCAGGCTGTCTTCCTTAGGGCCAGCCTCTCCCCTTTCATTTTGATTTCATGGCGGCAGAGGACTGCTTGACAGTTTCCCCAACCAATCAGATCCAGGGTGATTGTGACCTCTGGAGGGATGGGAGGTGAGAGCAGTTGGGAAAGGGTACACAAAAACTGCAGAGTTAACTCTTGACAATGATTATTTCTTAAACTGAGTGCTGGATACTCAAGTATCTATTATATTATTCTTTATACCTTCTCATGTGCCTTAAATAATATAGTTTAAAGTCAGTTTTTCTGCTTGATATCAAACAAAGGTTAGCATTTAGATTTTCCTTCCCTCGTTGAATTGACTAGTAAATTTAGTTTTGAGTATTTTAGCTCAAAATCAACCTAGTGAGAATTTCACCTTCAAATTGTGTTTGATGTCAAAGGACTTAAACTCTAATTCAGAAACCCTCTTTTACAAACACTTGCCCTCACTTTTCTGATTATTTAAAAGCTTATTTTTTAAAAGTTTAAAAAATTTATTATTTAAAAAAAGTTATTTCTTTTTCCTGTTTACTTTGTGGTACAGTTCTGAGCTAAAGAAGGAACTGATACGTTCTGTGAATGTGTGGAAGTCACTGAGTAAAAGCCGTGGGGTAATAATTATAATAATATAGGAATGACAGGTGCTGCAGACCCCACCTCCTTGCCTGATCTCCATTCCAGCTGACTCAGCCGTTTCCATATCCAGTCAGGCATGTGGTCTAGGACTTGAGGCAACTTTGAAGACAGGTACACCTGCTTTCAAATCCTAGCTCCATTCCTTACTAGCTGTGTGACCTTGGGCAGATCATTTCTCTCCTCTGGTTCTGTCAAAGGGAAAATTACTTCCCCTACAAGATTGTTGTGAAAATTGTGAGATAGTGCATGTAAAGCACCTTGCACATGGTAGGTGTGTAAACATTTGTGTGCTGTAGCCTCCAGACCCTTACTAGATACTTGTTTTTCTTTTCCTCTAGTGGTTCTGTTCATCGGAGTCTAACTGACTTTGTTTTTGTGACTGGTAGCTGGATTGGTAAATTCTTCCCCAGTCCAGTCCGTGGGAGCTTGGACCCCTATGAAGGTCAGGAGACGATGGTGCGGGCCATGCTGGCCTTCCTGCAGAAGCACCTTGGTAAGGAGAGAACAGGGGCTCATGGGACAGCCATGGGGTCCCTTAGGTTTCCCTGCACAGTGGTCTATACTGACACGTCTCGAATCAGAGAGATTTATGGCAAAAGGAAAACCTGAGTGAAGGAGAGGGTTACATAGAATTATAGCAGGAACACTTAGCCGAAAGTTTGGAGATCCTGATTCTGTCCCTTACCACCTGAATGATCTTGGTCTCTGCACCTTGATTTTTTCATTGTAAGTGGAATGTTCATCTCTCTCTACTCCACTACCTCTGTCCTAACTCATTATCACTCACCTTATGTGTGTTGCGGAGGAGGTTATGATGATAGATGGGCTAAATTTTTGAAAGTGCTTTTTTGAAAAAAAAAGCCTAGAAGGATGATGACTAATGTCACAAATCACAGGGCAGCCAAGTGGTGAGGCCCGAAGAGGTCTTTGGTCCAGCCTCCCACGCAGAGGAGAGATCCTCTTGTGCCTTCCCTGCTGCTTGGTCGCGCAGCACGGAGAGCGCACTGCTCAGCCCCCTCCATCACTGGAAACTTTGATTGTCAGGACTAATATTCCAGTCAGGCTTTTTTTGGTTACCAGGTCTAGAGATTCACTAATTTGCCTTGAGATAAAAAGGAGTTTGTTTATGAGAGTACACCTGGCCAGTCGAGAACTAAAAAGTTACAGGGACCGAGGTGGCTTGTAGGACTGGCGTCTCTCTCTTTCTCAGCTCAGGCTCTGTCTCCCTGTCTCTTCCTCTCATGACATCTCTGTTTCTCTTTGCTCTGGTCTGCATTTTCCTTCTTGCTACTCTGTACTTTTTCCTCTTGCTGATAGCATCTGCTTTGTATAGTTTCACTTCCTCATGACTTCCTCATGACCAGTTGGCTTGAATCACTTGTGGCTTGTTCTCTCTCCCTTGTGAGTGCCCACTGCTCACTGCCATATTTTCTTGGATTTCTTGGACCAGATTCCCAAGAGAGACAGCTTGATTGTACCAGTTCATCTTTACCTGCCAAAACACATCGTAGGCCACTGCCCAACCCAGGCCTGGAGCTCTCTTTATCGGATGTGCCTTTCTGATCCAGTCAGAAAGGAGTAGGCTACCATTATCTTTATCTGCGTGAGGCTGATCCCTCAGCGGGTGCTGTGTGTAGGACACATTCCTTCAGAAGGGGAACCAGGCTGGCCTGGATTTCTAAGGTTTGACCCACCTCTAACCTAAGATCAAGATCTGATTTTTTGTAATTCCTCCCCACTTGCCCTGAGTATCCCCTCAAGAGCTACCTTGGGAAGCCTCAGACTCCTTGCACATGGCAGCTCTTTAGATACTTGAAGTCACCTATGGTGTCCTCTCTGAGTTTTCTGTTCATTAAGCTAAATGTCTGTGGTACCTCCACCTGTTCCCTGTGCAGTTCCTTGTGTTGCCATGTTTTACCCGCTTTGAATGTGCTGTTTATTAATGTGCTTTTTAATGTGTACTGTCCTGACTTGAACACGACATGCTAGAGATGGTCTGACCCATGCCTGGTACAGCAGAATTGTCTCTTCTGTGCTCTGGACACCAGACTTCTAGATGGCTTGAATGTATTAACCTTTCCACCAAGTGCTAAAAAAATTTGATTTGGATTGGGTTTGCTTTTAAAACTCATCTGTCCTATTATGGCTGTATTGAGTTTTTGAACCTAAATTTGCATTCTAATGTTTATTCCTGTTCGTCTTGCTCAACATGAGCCATTAACTTTGGGGTTAATAAGACTTTGGGGCACCATTCTTACCACCTGGTAGGAGAGGAATGGATCCATGTGTCAAGACTTTAATAGAGTCTGACTACATGGTCCTCAGCCCACTCTGTTTCCTCTTAGCCCCCATCTCATTAGGGAAGAGCTACATATGACAAGGGAGTCCACCTTGGCAAACTGGGCTCCCTTCCTTCAGTAGGAATATCTATTGAGCTAAGATACTGATCACGGAGAACAGCAGAGGAGGAAGTGGAAGGGAGGAGAGTCTTAGACTCTTACAGGAAGATTGTTGACAACCTTGCTTTATTCCAGGCCTTCCTCTAAGTGCATTATCCTGTGTAATCCTGAAAAGTGGCCCTTTTCAGTGGAAACTTTTATTATTAACTCCATTTTACAGACAAGAATACTAAAGCTTAGAAAATTTAAGTAATTTGCTCAAGGTTATCTGGTTAGTAAGTGGCAAAGCCAGAATGCAACCTAGGCTGTCTGATTTGAAAGCCCAGGTGTTTCGTTGCTGCACTGTTCTGCCAGTGGCTCTCTGGACCCATGGATGCACTTAGTCTTTGGGAGCACAGGGGACAGGCTCCTAATTCTGGCAAGAGGGAAAGAACAGCCAAGAATGGGGGCTCTTTAGACAAAATGATGCTTGTCTTTAACATTAAAGATAAGTAAGTCTCACCAGGCAGGAAAGGGGCAAGGATCTTCTAGACAGAAAGCGCAAAGGCTGGTGTGGGCCTGGTCAGTTTTGAGAAGCTGTGTTTAGTATATCTGGAGCTCAGAATAGTGAAATGTTGGAAGATAAAGGTAGAGAAGTGGGCAGAAGCCAGATCTCGAAGCCCATGTGTTTGCTGAAATAAGTTTTAATTTTCTTCCACAGGCTGTGAGAGTCACTGGCAGGTTCTAAGTAGGGGAATGTCATGGTTAGACTTGTGTTTGCAGTCTGGCTGCATCATGGAGGAGGGGCAAGATGGGGCAGGTTGAGAGGCAAAGGGCCCAGGAAGGAGGATCTTGCAACATCCAAGCGTAACAGGTCAGACAGGGTGAAAAAAGGCAAAGGTTCTCTGCCTGGGGTATAGTTTCGCAAAGAGAGAAAAGCTTTCTGGTGGCCATACAGGACATTGTCACATGGGAAACTAAAATAGGTGGCTCAGCTGAACCTCTCACCACTTCTAAAAAATCCCTCTAAGAGCACATGCTCCACTGACACGGAGACGGCGTTACTTTCTATTAAGAAGATTGGTGCCTCTTTCATATTAACTACATGCTGCTTCTGTCTTCACCTACTCATCCCCCCTTCCACTTTCCCGGAAGGCTGTTTCACACCTTCTCCTTTCTCTCCAAACGTCGTAACACCACCTCCCCTATTCTGTCTCTTAGCTGATTAACTTTGCCTCCCTCTTTGCAGCAGAAATGGAAGCATTCAGTGCATCCTCAAAATCCCAACACTGCGTCATTACACCTACCTACCTTCTTGCGTGTACTTAGCTTTCTGTCTGGTTACTAGAGTTTCCGACTCAGTTGTCCAATGAGGCCAACCCCTCCCACCACACGCTAGATTTCTTCCTCTTTGTTCTGCTCAAGATGATTGGGCCAGCAGTTTTTTCCTCTTTACCTTAGATCATCATTTTTTCCCTCTTTATTTTGTTCATTTCATTCTGAAATTTCTCTTTAAAAAAATTTGTCTTGGCCCATACTTTGCCCCCCAGTTACCACCCTGTTTCTCTGTTCCTCTTGACAGCAATACTCCTCAAAAGAAGTGAATGTCTTTACTTTCTCTAATTCTTCTCTTCCCATTTTCTCTTGACCTACTCCATTCAGGCTTTTGTATCCCAGCTGACCAGGAAAACTGCCCTTGTCAAGGATACCAGTGACCTTCACAATACTAAATCCAGAGGTCACTTCCATTTTTCCTCTCACCGAACTCTCAGCAGCTTCTGACAGAGTTGGTGACTCCCTCCTCTGTGAAGCCCTCTCTCTCCTTCCAAGATACCCCACTGTGTATTTTCTCCTCTCTCAGTGTCTACTCCTTCTCCATCTACTTTGCTGTTTCCAGGGCTCAGTGCTTGGACCTCTTCTCTACCTGTGTCCCCTAGTGTCATCTGGTCTCATGGCTTTAAATGCCATCTCCATGCTGACAGCTCTCCAGTTTATATCTCCAGTTTGATCTCTCCCATGAACATCAGATTTGTAGAACCTACAACTCAACATTTCTACTTGGACCTCTAAGAGACATCACACACAAGCACGAATTTCAACTGCAGTCTTTCCCTTCTCAGTTAATAGTAACTCCATCCTTCTAGTTACTCCAGCCAAAGTCTTCATTTTTGTCTCTTCTGTTACACCTCCCATCTAAATCCCTCAAAAAATCCTGTTGGCTCCACCTTCAAAACACAAATGGAAAGTAATCACTTGTTACCACCCCGGCAACTACCATCCTGTCCAACTCATCTCTCACCTAAATTACTGTGAAAGTTTCTGACTGGTCTCCCTGCTGCCACCCTTGCCTCCCTACATGGTCTTTTCTTAATCAAGCAGCCAGAGTGGTCCTTTTAGAAAGTAAGTTGGATCTTGTCACTCCTCTGTTCAGAACCCCCCAGTGACTCCCCATTTCTCTGAGACTCAAAGCCAGTGCCCAGCGTCCCTCCCAACCTCCTCTCCTGCGGCTCCTCCCCGGCCTGCTCCACTCTGGCGGCACAAGCCTCCACACCCGAGGCACACTTCCGCTTCAGGCCTTTGCTCTGCTGTTCCTGCTGCCTGGAACATTCTTCCCGTGTAGTCTCGTGGCTCATTCCCACCTCATTCAGGTCTTTGCTCAAATTTCACCTTCCTAGAGAGGCCCACCTTGACCACCCTTTTAAAAGCATTTTACCGTCCCTTCCTCCCCTTATTCCTGTCCCCTGGCCACCACCACTGCTTCTTTCTGGCTGTCTTTTTACATAGCTCTTCTCACCTTCTCATATCCTATGTAGTTTGTTCTGTTTATTGGTATCTCTGCCTCCTAGATTGTGAGCTCTATGAGAGTGAGAGTTTGTTTCTATTTGTCTGTGGCTGTATTTTTATCACCAGGAACAAAGTGTGGCACACAGTGGTGTGCTCAGTATTTTATGAATTAATGAATGTGTAGCACTTGTTTATTGAGGACCTGTTCCATGCCAGGTTCTTGGCAGGGCCCTGGGGATTTAAAGATGAAGGAGAGTGGCTGTGCCTTCCGTCCCAGGTTTTGTTTGTTCTGAACAGAAACACTATTTGCCTGCTCAGCTGTGTCCTACTCTCTCAGCCTACGGCCTAGGATCCTTTCTGACTGTTCTCGCCATGTCATTAGATCCATCTGCCCATGATCCCGGGGCCCTCTCTGGAATCAAACCCAGTGTTGTGCCGCTTGGTGATGTCACTGTCCTATTCCTTCTGCACTTCACTGAGGTGGCCCTGGATTTGCATCCACCGGCTGGCGTATGAAGGGTCTCTTCTTGCTCAGCAACATCCACGAGCTTGGAAGTGGGCTTTGCACTTTCTCACCCTTTCCTATCAGGTTTTGAATTCTGAGTCTACCACTTACCAGCTATAATGACCTTGGTTGAATCAGGCAGCTTCTCTGAGCCTGTTTCCTCAACTATAAAGTAGGGCCAATATAGTACTTAGCATATAGGGATATTATGAAAATTAAATGAAACAATGCATGTTTAGCAAAGTCCCTAGAATATATTTTCCTTCAATAGATGCTGCCTTCTGTTATTATTATCATTACTGAGTTTGTATGGGTTAAGCAAGCCATTTATGAAGCACATTTATAAAGGCTCTGAAAGAATAGTGGTTATCATTACTGCTACCACCATCACAATCACCTTAGCCAGTCCTTTTAGTATCCCAGGTGCTCCTCTTTCTAGGATGACCCACTAAATCCCTGTTAGCTACTCTCTGATCTAACCTTACATCAATTTGCCTAACCTTCCTGTTTTTTTTTTTTTCCCTCATTCAGACCTGAAAGAGAACTATGACCAATGGAACAACCTCATTGAAGGCATTGGACCATCACTAACCCCTGGGGCCCCACACCATCTGTCCAGCCTATAGGCACAACTGGTCATTTGTGAAATGTCACTGAGCTGAGTTCCCATTTGGGGCCTGCCCAGTGACATCAATGGCCTCCTATCAGGAAGTGGTCAATATGACCCTTCTTCATAGATTGAGAGGGTGTAATCACACTGCTGATTGGTAACTAGGTACTTTGATCTTGGACTTGTTAATCTTAAACTCATGTTGGGACTTTGATCACTTACTGACTGGTAAACTGACTTTCTAGAGACTGAGCCCTGGTGGTGTGAGGAACAAGCAGTGGGGTGGGTCTGGGGAGGACCCAAGCCCCAAGCTGAACACCATGAGTCCAATTAACCCAGGGAGACTGCTTCCGCACCTTGGGCTAATGTGGCTTCTGCAGTGGAAGAAATGCAGCCAAAAGATGGAGTGAAAATTCCTATCTTCGGGACCGCTGGTGCCAGAGACAACCTGGCACTGTCTCTTCCTGCCTCTCTCCTTCTCCCTTCCCAGGGCCTCTGAGCAGTTTAGGTAGCTTTCTAGGATGTGGACCACTATCAGATTTTCTGTTTATTTTCAAGCCTTCTCATTGCATGAAACATAGTACCAGCATTTAGTCAAGACTAAGTTATACTTGTGAACCCATGGGAGGGGCAGACAGCATTGTCCTGATAGCTTAGGGAGAGAAGCTGAGGGACAGAGGGTGCCTCAGAAGCTCCGGATGTCTTTGAGTTTTGCTGAAAATGTAGCTTGACGGGAAACAACACAAGTTGGTTGAGATGGAGAAGGTAGAATAACAGTGTTAAGTAGCGATTGGAACAGGCCCTCACCACAAAAGGGAAGAAGTTTGGAGGCCATCGAATTCAGGGGGCCATCCCTAGAGAGAAGTCTAGGAACACTTTGGTCTTGCGTCTTACTTCAGATGTCATGAGCCTCCAACTTGCTCAGAATCAGGGTGCTATAGTTGTCTCTCTCCTGGCTCTGAGGCCCTAGCCTCAAATTGAGTCAAGATACAGACTGAATTTCTATTCTGTTCCATTTATAATATGATATTAATACTCATGTTTGCCTAGTGATACGTTGGAATATTCTCTGTGTTTAATCTGCATTACAGCAAGATGGGGAGCCATCTGGATGTAACTTTTCCTTCTGTCTTTCTTTGATCACTTACCACTTGTGCCCGTGTGGAAAAAAACTTTAAAAGGAAAGGAAGTCTTCCCAGGGATCTCGTTCCAAGCTATCTGGGAACGTCAATGCAAAACACTCCTCTCCACTCCCCTAGACTTCTCAGCTCAGTTTGAGTAGGGGACCCCAGGGGAGGGAAGAGCAAAAGGGAAATGCATCTCTATACATCAGTGTCACCAAAGCAAGCTGGGAGCCTCCCATCTCAACAGCTATTCTTTCTAAGAGGTGAAACACCAGATCTGTTGAGGCTGTGGACCTGCCTTGGGAGGACCTGTGGATTCCAGTGAGACGTAGCACAAAGCCCCGGGCCCTTGAGTTCCATGGCCTGGTTTTGAGTACAGGCTCCACTACTGCTAACTAGGTAAATTTGAGCAAATTATGTTCTCTTTCCAGTCTTGGTTCCTGCATTTCTAAAATGGGGATCTGCATTATGAATAATTAGGAGGATTCAGTGAAAGTATGTATAGCCCATGGGTTATGTACTTTCCAAACATTTGAGTTTTTTCTGGTTGTCCTATAGCTGTTGTTTCCTAGCTTGATTGCTTTCAGTCAGAGAAAATGACCCATATGATTTTCATCTGAAACTTACTTGTTGGCCCAGTGTGAGGTCAGTTTTATAGATGTTCCATGTATGCTTAATAAGACAGTGCATTCCGAAGCTGTTGCTGTTTTACCAAAGAACACATTATGAATTTCCTTCTATGAGAATGCATACAGATACATAATAGGGCCATGCAACCTCTAGAAGGGACCAGAGCCACCCAGCACTCACAGAACCAGAGCCACCCAGCACTCACAGAACCAGAAGAACCATCCCTTGTGCCTGGGGCTGGTTCTGCAGATGCTGAGAAGCCAGTTCTGACAGCATTAGCACATGAGACCCAACCTATACCTTGAGCCATAAATATTGCTGTTATGTTTTGTGGAGACCTGAAACCCCCCTAGAGAAAGATTGTTTGGAAACTGGATCCATCTCCTCCATTCAGTTCATGTTCTGTTAATGACTCATTTATCTAGCATCACTGGAGTAGGTGAATTTTCCATATAATTGAAAATTATTCTTTAAGCCACAAGATGTAATATTGACTTTTTAATGGTTATTCACTAAAAAGATAATGCACATACTTCTTAATGTGATCTGACCTCTTAACTTTTTAGGATGTTTCAATCAGGATAGACTAGACTATATGGTAGTAACAAACAATCCCAAAAAACAATAAAAATTTATTTCTTGTCCATGCTGCTTATCCTCTGTGGGTCAGCTGGAGGCTCTACTCTGTGTCATTTTTAAAAAAAATTTTTTGGGGGGAGAGTAATTAGGTTTATTTGTTTATTTACTTTTAATGGCGGTACTAGGGGTTTAACCCAGGACCTTGTGCATGCTCAGCATGCACTCTGTCACTGAGCTACACCCCTCTCCCCCTGCTTTGTATCATTTTTACTCTCATCTGGGGACCCAGGCTGGCAGAGCTGCCACTATCTGGAAGCATGGCCATTGGCCATAGTGGATCTGGGGGAGAACATGGTGAAGCCCCTACTAACTCTTAAAGCTCCTGCCCAGAAGTAACCCTCATTATTTCCATTCACATTTCATTGGCCAGAATAAGTCATCTGGCCCTACCTAACATCCATACCTTCCCCAGAGAGCAAAAACATCTGTGACCAGATCTAATGTCAGAGCAATGGTGCCCACTGGTCTGTGAAGATGTGGATAGCTACTTGCACCTACACTTCATGGCCCCCAGATGCTGTCCTCTTAGTTCTTTTCATTGCTTTTCTTTTCTTTTTCTTCTTTCAACAGAGGTACTGGGAATTGAACCCAGGACCTTGTGCATGCTAAGCACATGCTCTACCACTGAACTATACCACCACCTCCTCCCGACCCCGCACCTTTTTCATTGCTTTTCATAGTTTGTGTTGTCTCCCTTGTGGTCAGCCTGCCAGGCATTGCTCTTCATTGTCTTGAATGTGGCAGCCCCCAGCAGGTCTCCGTGTTCACTTCAAGTTTACAACTTCTGATCAGCCACATTACTTAACAGCTGTCTGAAGTAGAACTAAGCAGTCACTGAGAGAGGGCTTTAGGGACTCTCCTGCAACTAGAATGCACTGCCTTAAGTGCTTAGGCTTCGTAATCCTTCCTTTGACTACTCAAGAGTGGTTATCACCAGCCTTTGGTCTTTTGCCCTGGTTTTTTGTTAACTTCCAGGGAATCAAAAGGCACCAGTTAAATGGCCTTTAGATGAGCAAGGTAATCCTGCATATCAATTGGCATGTGCTGATAAATTACATTCTAGTGAATTCTTTCCAAAAGCAAAGAAGATGTCTTGGGTTCCTTTTGTATCCTCTTGTTCCCCACCCCATTATAGGGCCGTACCTGTGGAGACATCTTAGTGGTATATTGTAAAGTTTCTGTGCACAGAATGGTGCATCAGTTAGGAAGGACAGTAAGTAAATACAGGATGGAATGAAATTCTTCATCCTTTCCACTTCCTGGATGAGTCAGGCCCTCAGTTGTCCCTAAGCCCCTTTCTGGTGTGTGTCCTGACACAGCTGCCCTGCTTGCCCTTCCTTAAGAAGACTACTGGACTCTTGAAATGTCAGTTGATGGGCTCCAACTTTATGTCTTGGCCTTGTGGGGACCTTCATCTACCCCCTTTTTCTTCTGGGGCATCACTTACCCCTGGGCCTGCAAAGTGACAGAGGGACAGGAGAGGCCATACTCTGTACTTGGGACCTATCCTCAGTAGGAAGCTCACTGTCCCATCATAGCCAGATGTAGAGGCCACATGTCCCTGGCCATAGCTGCATGGAAAATGATGGCAATGATCATCGTAATAGCCAACATTTACTGGGCTCTTACTGTGTGTCCTGGACTGTGCTCAGTGCTTTATATGCATCAGCTCATGTGCTGTTCACTGTAACTCCATGAGAGCTGGTGATATTAGCCTTATTTCATGTATGAGGAAACAGAGCCTTAGAGAAGTGATTTGATCAAGCTCTCAAAAGAAAGAATTTGGGGAAACTGGAATTTAGGCATCAAAATCCAAGCTCTTAATCTCTGGGCCACACAGCCTCATTTACATGCTTGGTTTTGCACCTTCCCCATATTTTTAAACTGTCAGGTTAGGAGGAATATCATTTCATGAGGTTGAATCAAGAAAGTCAAACTCTCCAACAATTTCTGTATGACTTGTACTGAAATTCAGTAATATCCTTGGTGCTACTGAGAAGTGGATTGGGGGGAGAACTGAGCTTTGCTGAGAACTGGGGGCCAGATGCTCTGTTGATTTGACAGATGAGAACAGTTCAGCGTCGAAGAACATGGTCACTGAAATCAGGCAACTCCAACACTGTCAGCCCTGTAACTTTGTGCTAACTTATTAACTTTTATGAGCTTCAACTTCCTCATTTGTAAAATGGAAATTTTAATAGTATTTACCTCTTAGAGTGGTTGTAATAATTAAATGAACTAATTAATGCATGCTAAGCACTTAGCACAGTGTCTATTTTAAGGGCTTGGTAAACATTAGCCATTACTAGTAGTGATTTATTTGATCCTCTTTACATACCTATAAGGTGAGGTATGATCTGCCCTTGTACTGAGTGGCCCCAGATGATCTTGGTCTAACTCTTCTCCCAGCTTCTCCAGTTCCATTTGGTTCTCACATGGAGCCTGCTAACTGCCAGTCAACTACTGCTGTTGTGGGAGGGTGGAGCTGGATGCAGAGAGACAGTTTTCCATTCTCTTTGCTCTGATCTCCCTGCTCATCTCATAAAAAATCAAAATCCATACCACAGTTCTATCTCTGCACGTTGTCTTCACCACCAGGGAGAATCTACTCTCTTAGGTTCTGGTTTGAATTTTAATTCCACACCCAATCATCCAGACACGCACATCTAAGCACTAGGTGTAAATCAAAGGCCCTAAAATGTTGAACAGGAGCCCGATAGAAGGTCTGTGTGGAGGCTGGCCAAATGGATGAGGACCTGGGGATAGGGGGTTTGTCATAGAGGCTAGTTGTGTGAATTTTTGTCTCTGCCTTTGAGGCTGGGGTTGGGGTTAAAGTGCCCCATGACCTCGTCAGGAGAAACTCCCAGGCCTGAGAATGGCCAGCAAATTGCCTCTACACAGCTCTCTCCCTCGCTGCTGTATCTAATTCCTACCAAGCTCTCTTTTTTCTTCCCTCTTGGTGGTTCTCACCCAGCCCATCTTTTCCATTTTACTTGAGCATAGTCCCTCTCCATCAGCTCACCGCTGGAGTGATTTTTACAGTCTCCTGGACTCTAACCTCTCTTTTCTCTTGCATTCTTCTGCCAGATCTGCCTGAAATACCACTTTTGTAAAAACAAAGCAAAACTAGCCTGGAAGGGTTGTCTAATGGAAAGAGGAACAAACTGATCGTCTGGAGCCCTGGGTTCTTGTCTCGACTCTCGCTGCCCCTCACTCTGTGACCTCTTGTGTGTGCTTTTCTCTCATGACTTCGGTTTCCTAATCTGTCAGTTGGGATGTGGGGGGAGGGGGTGGTCGTGTCTCTGTCACTGAGTTGTTAAGAATCTACAGGACTCCCTTTTCCCTGGAGAACTGCGTCTCCTCCCCTCATTCTGTCTGGTCTTGCCCTACCTCTCCTGTCCTCTGCTTCTTACCATGCCTTCTTCTTTTTCCACAATCCCCTGAATATGCCCACCCACCCCCTAAACAAACACGCATACCCTGTCTCACGATGTTGTCTTGCTTGCAGGAACTTCCCAGCCTCCTTTCTGTGCATCCCAACACTGCTATTCCTTTAGGGCCCATTTCGAGTCCCACCTCATCTGAGAGCCTTCTTGATTAGATTCAGCTAACACTTGATCTCATGGTCTCAGGCTCCCCAACAGACATAGATCCTGTGCCATATTTAGTTTTGCACTTTATTACATTATTCCAGGAGTAGGACCCATCTGTTGGATAGGAAAAGCATCCTCCTGTTGACTGACATGGGGAGCAGGAATCGTCCCCTGCCCCCGCCCCCCATCAGGGGGCTTCTTGTTCCCCAGCCAGACTTGGGAACAGCTGGTGTTCATCCTCTGATGTCTCCAGCTGCCCCTGGTTCCTTTTTTTTTAAGGTTTTCCCAGATGCCAGCTGTGGGGCCCAGGGCAGAGCTAGTGACAGAGCAGCCAAGGGCAGGTGGAGTGAATCAAGATATATGGACATGTAGCATTTAAGAGTTAAAAGAAGGGCAAAACTGAGCACAAATCACACTAATGTTGAAAATGAGAGAAAGCAGTTTGCCAGCTTATTTTTCCCATCTTGCTTTCATCTAAAAAAAGAAGCTGCTCAGAAATACAGTCCTCCTCAGCCTACTGAGCCAGATGGTCCCTAGATGCTCAGCCTGCCAAGTGTGCATATATAATTATTCATTTTCATGGGATCACACCCAGGTCTGAATCCAGACACTGACACTTTTCTTTTTTTTTTTTTTTTTTGCCATTTGATCTAAAGCCAGTGAACCCTTCGGAGCCTTTCTTTTTCTGTAAAGTGGGGTCACTAATGTCTACCTTGCCCACCTCAGGATTTTTGAGGGGGAGAGAGAGTTTCAGTGTAAGAAGTGAGAGCACTTTGTAATTTACAAAGCACTAGACAAATACACATTGCTATTAATAATAAAAATTCCATATTTTGTTTTTGCCATAGGTGCTACTATGTAATGGGCACTTGTTCTGTGCCAGATACTGTGCTCCGTGTTTTACATACATTGTATCATTTAATCCTGACAACATTCCTATAAGGAAGTGCATGTTACCCTCTACAACAGGTCAGGAAAGTGACGTTCATAAAGATTTGCTAGCCCAGCCACAGTCACCCAGCAGGTAAATAAGTGCTGGAGCCAGGAGCCTAAACTGTTGGGTTCCCAAGTCAGTGCTCTTAATTCCTGTTCATTCGTATCTAACAAAAATGTAAAGCGGTTCTTTACCCAATGCAGGCTAAAACACTCCACAATTTGATCTCCATTAAGTGTCCTAAGCAGTTGGGTCATACAAAGAGTCATTTCTGTTGAAGACCTGACTGAGTTGGACAGTACAGTTTGAATTACTTTTCTAGTAGTAGAAGTAGGCTGGGTCTGTCCATCCATCCATCTATCCATTTATCCATCCACCCACTTCATATAAAGTTAACAGTTCAGGAAACAAGCCCAGCAGTACTATACTCTAAAACCATGAAGCCAACCATCTGGCAGAAAAATTTTCTTAAATCTCTAACCCACATATTATAGATTCATGATTTTCAGCTCTAGATGCACATTAGAATCACTTTGAAACTATATAAAAATACAGTTGGCCTGGCCATGTCCAGAGAAGCTGATTCAGAAAGTATAGGGTGGGGACAAGGTGTGTGTGTGTGTGTGTGTGAGAGAGAGAGAGAGAGAGAAGCTCTGGGGATATTCCTGATAATGCAGCCAAGTCTAAGAACCCTCGCTATGGTTTAACACTATTAGCCTATTTTCTCTTCTTTTATGGATCAGGAGTAATTACTAGCTGAAAATATAGAATCATTGAATTTTAGAACTGGAAAAGCCCTTAAGTCTTTTGACCCAAGAGGAAACCAAAGCTCAGAGAAATTCATCAGGTAGTTGGCAGACTTGAATTAAAATCCAGATCTTCTGCAGGGAAGGTATAGCTTAAATGGTAGAGTGCATGCTTAGCATGAACAAGGTCCTGAGGTCTTGGGTTCAATCCCTGGTACCTCCTCTTAAAAACAAACAAACAAATAAATAAATAGACCTAATTACCTCCCTCTCCCACAAAATTTAAATAATAAATAAATAAATAAATAAATAAAAGTGTATAAATCAATAGTTTAAAAAAAAATCCAGATCTTCTGATTTCCAGTCTAATGCTTTAAATACCTCCATAGATGGCCAGGGTTTTGTTGGATTATTAAGAAAATCCTTAGGACCCCATTCACTATGATGTCCATGATATCCAGCAACCATACCTTGGAGTTTTTGTGTAGGGAAGAAGCTTGGACTAGCCTCAAGTGGGCCTTTCTCATGGATGTTCATTCACTCTACAAGTATTTTATTGAAGCCTGTACTACGGCTGGACCTGTCCCCTTGGAACTGAATCTAGAAGGCAAGAAAGGCAAGTCACAGGTAGGCCCCGTGTGATGCGTGCTGTAATAGGGGATGTATCAGGCTTAGAAGCAGCACAGGATGTTCAGTTCAACTTCAGCAGAGGGGAAAGGCTAAAAAGGCTTCACAGAGTATCGTGTACTTGAGCTTGGTATTTGTATTAAGTATCCACTGGCATAATAAATGAGTCCCAAATGTAGCAGCTTAGAACATACCTCACACTTCATGGCTCAGGAATTCTGGAATGGCTTAGCTGGGTGGTTCTGGCTCAAGATCTCTCATGAGGTTGCAGTCAAGGTGTCAGCTGGGCTTTCTGTCATCTGAAGGCTTGACCAGGACTGGAGGAGTCACATCCAAGCTGGCTCACTCATGTGGCTGCTGGTAGGAGGCCTCGGTTCCTTACCACGTGGAGCTCTCCAGCTAGAGGTCTCTGAAGACATGGCAGCTGGCTTCTCCCAAAGCAACTGATCCAAGAGAGGGTAAAGTGGAAGCTGCAGTGTCTTTTAAGACCCATCCTTGGAAGTCATACTCCATCATATCCACAATATCATATTATCATACAGGTCAGTCCTCTTCAGTGAGAGAGGGGCATGAATACAAGGAGGTGCGAATTACTGGAGTCGTCTTGGAGGCTGGCCACCCTGCTATTGGAGTTTTCCAGATAGTTGAGGGAGAAGAAAGTCCTTCCAGGCAGAGGAAATAACGTTAAGGCATAGATATGTAAATAGTAGAGCATAGCATGTTTCGGATATTTTAACTGCCTTGGAGAAAACAGGCGAAAAATATGGATGTAGGGGAGCTTACTGAAGAAACTGGAGAAGGCTTTCTATGCCAAGTGGAGGAGTTAGGCCTTTATTGGGTAGGCCAGAGGTTTTTAAGTATTTCTGCTTATTGGAATCCCATGAGGAAATTTTAAAACTCTCAATGCCAAAACTGCATTTATATCAATTAAATAAGAATCTTTGGGAGTGGACCTGGACATCAGCAGTTTTTAAAAGCTTTTCACATGATTCCAATAGCAGCCAAGGTTGAGAACCAGTGATGTAGGCAAACACGAAGTAACGGAAAAGATTGAAGCAGGAGAGTCACGTGACCAGATTTCCAGTCTCTTCTGGGTGATGAGGAAGTGCAGCTGAACCTCCTCCGCTCACCTGGAAAATGAATTATTAGACCCTTTCATCTGTTCTCACCCCTTACTCAGGTATTATATATTTCATCATCTCTACCACCAGAAATTAAGCAGAAATATTTTCACTTCAGCATCCCCAAGTAAATTCCCAGCGTCCTGAATTGCCTATTGTTCACAAACTTCCAAACCTAATGTTGGTGCCAACATTTTTGTATTAACATAATCATTCTAGAGGGTCCCAGCCCCGCTTAACACTGTTTCATATATTTTTCTGTTTCTGCATGGTCTTCACATCCAACAGTCTGAGCCACTAGAGTGTAAAGGTGACGGTCACAGCCCTCCAAGTCAGGTGGACCTCTGGATTTGAGTCCTGAGGTTATCACTTATTAACGTGTCAGGTGGCTTAGCTTCTCAGGGCTTCAGCTAACTCATTTGAAGGATGATGATAATACCTACCTTGGAAGACACTTGAGGATATTAAGTGAGGCCGTGTCTGTCAAGACTTCTGCCTAGTGCCTGGCATGTAGTTAGTGTTCAATAAATGTTGTTATTCAGCATTTCAAATGGCATTTTAACATTCTGTTGCATCAACTCTCCCCAGCCTCCCACCCCTTGGGTCTGTTTAGCACTTTTCTCTGTTGCCAGGGTAATTGAGCCATTTCTAGTTGTTTTTAGCTATAATGTATACATTTCTTTGTATAAATTGGTGGGGTTTTTTTTTAAGTCATTTTCCTAACGTATTAGGTGTGGAAAGTGAAGACTGGAGAGGCGAAGTAACTTGTCAAAGACAAGTTGTACCACTTGTTAGTAGCAGAGCCAGGAGTAGGGCCCAGGTCCCAGACACCCTGAGTCTTAACCTTGTGATCTTTCCACCCTGCCACCCAGCCCCCATACTCAGTGGAGACTTGAAAACTGTCCTTTCTTGCCTTCTCTACTCCAGGCTGGATGAGTCAGATGTCCCATTGTGTCCTCTGACGTCTCTCCCACCCTTTCATCATCCTAGAGGTCCCTCATCATCCCGGTATAATTGGAGCAGCGTCCCTGCTGTTCCCCTGGGGAGTGGGAGCAGACGATGACTAATGCTTTGGAGACCTGGACTCCTCTCTCGGCGCCTCTGGATCTCTGTTGGTTGATGTTGTGCTGTCAGATGGAGATGGGGACCCTGTCTGACTCAGATGTACACCTCTCTCCTACCTGAATGCAGTCTGTCTTCATCAGATCCACCTCCCAAGAACAGTGGAGCTTAAAGAGACCAGAGAGGCCATTCTCTAACCTGGCCCCTGTTATTTAAAAAATGAGGAAACTGAGAATCAGTGATAAAGGTTGATCAGTGGACTGGGACCCGAGCTTCCTGGCTCCCATTGTGGTGTTGGGGAGAGGGCACTGGAGCCAGGCAGACCTGGGTGTGAATCCCAACTGTGTGAACTTGGGCAAGTGAGTTATATGATGCTCCATTTCCTTTTCTATAAAATGGCAATACCCAGCTCGAGGGTGTTACAAAAGTTAGATGAGATAACTAATGTAGACTATGGAGCACTATGTTCAATAAATGGCAGTTATTCAGTAGAGTGCAGTGGTTAAGAGTTTGGGCTTTGGAATCAGAGAAACTATGCAAATCCCTGATACCCACTTATCAGCTGTGTGGTCTTGGAAGACTTGGCTTAACAAGATCTTGATTTAACAAGAGCTAATGCTTACTGAATTTACTTGTTCCAGGCATTATGCCAAGTGCCTTAGAAATATTATTTCTGGAACTTTCCCAGCAGTTTTTTGAGATAGGTGCCATCAATATTCTGATTTTATGAATGAGGATACTGAGGCATGACTCAATTTAGTAATTTTACTTCACCATCCCATATTTTCTGATTATTCTCTAGTTTGAATTCTTTTCTGCCAAACACACCCCTCTTCTCTCCTTCAGTGCCTAAGAATTTTCTCCTGCTTTTGAGCTTTGGAACTTGCTGTAGTGTCTTAAATACCACCTCACCTCTTCTCTTCACCAAGTTCTGTTGCTGCCATCTTTCCAGCATTGCTGCTGACTCTCCTCTTTTAAGAATCTATCCTGCAAGCCTCACACCAGCTGCCCCAGCATCTTCTCTCTCCTGCCTGTTGTCAGCTGCTGGATCTATTCCTCAGGTTTGCTAGTTTTACTTTTCTTGGTATCTCCTATCCAGGTCCTCATGGTGAACCCAGTGCGGTTAACCCAAAGGACTTCCTGAAGGACAAATGTCCCTGGCCAGGGCAATTCAACCAACATCGTACCTGCTTGTGTCACTGCCAGACCAAGTGCTGGGTGCTGTCCTAACCCTTTAAGCCAGGCTGACAAATCACAAACCACTTACCCCTGCTCCATAAAAACGAGACTCAGATTTCACACCCAAAATGTGCAAGTCTGAAAATATAAGTGCCGACAAAAACGTGGAGCATTGGAACACTCATACCCTTCTGGTGGGACAGCCCTAAATTGGTGCAGCCACTTTGGAAATATCTTTTAGAATTGAAGATGCTCATATCCTCCAATCAGCAAGTCTACCCCCAGACATTTGCCTAAAGAAATCCTTGCTCACATGTACACGTGCACAAGGGAAACACATACAAAAATGGTTCTTGTAACACATAAATGTTTCTTCATAACAAAAGTTATTGTTTCCCAGAAAGCTCCAACTAGAATTTTCAAAAATAATGAAAATACTGAATTTTTAAAAATTACATTTCATTAAATTTTTGTTATTTTGGTAAAATATACATAACAGAAAATATACCATTTTAACCATGTTTAAGTGTACAGTTCTGTGACATTAAGTACATTCGTGTTGTTGTGCAACCTAAAATCACATGTTTCTAAATGAGCATATGTCTAAACATTTAGATGGTAGAACCTAGTAAGTTAGGAAACACCTATGTTGTTAATGAAACATTAAATAACCGATATTTTAATTCATTCTAGTGTTTAACTGCCTCTTTCTTCTTGTTAATATAAAAAATGTGTCATTATTCTTTTTCTTTCTAATCCTTGTGCTTCTATTTTTCCAACTTTAAATTATGAAAAAATTGAAACATAGAGTAAAGCTAAAATAACAATATAGGGAACATCTGTAAATCCTCCTGGATTTAATAATTTGGAGACTCATTCATGCAGTTTATGAAATGACACCTTCATAGGTCTCTAAGATTAGTTTCTCTGTTTCCTGTATCCCATTCAGGTCCATTTCTTTCTGGGAATCCTTTTTCATTTTGTTAGCGTATGCATACTTTTTTTTTTTTAACTTCATATTAGAAATTGGTTTCTATTCTTTTTTTTATTGAAGTATAGTTGATTTATAATGTTGTGTTAGTTTCAGGTGTGCAACAAAATGATTCAGTTATATATATTATTTTTTCAGATTCTTTTCCACTATAGGTTATTACAAGATACTGAATATAGTTCCTTGTGCTATACGGTAGGTGCTTGTTGTTTATCTATTTTATATATAGTAGTGTGTGTCTATTGACCCCAAACTCCTAACTTATCCCTCCCCCACTTTCCCTCCAGTAACCTTAAGTTTGTTTTCTATGTCTGTGAGTCTATTTCTGTTTTGTAAATATGTTCATTTGCATCATTTTTTTAGATGCCACATATAAGTGATATCATATGGTATTTGCCTTTGTCTGACTTACTTCTCTTAGTATGATGATCTCTAGGTCATATTTTTTTTAAATGAGGCATGAGAGGGAAACTTGTAGGACCTCAAACTTGTGAATGCTTATTTGGCTGGGGAGAGAATTCAAGGTTCAAATTCATTTTTTCCCTCAGAACTTTGAAGACCTACTCTTGAGATCTGATGCCAATCTAAGTCTTGGTCCTTTATTTCCAGAAACTTTGGAGGCTGACCTTTATCCTCAAAGGTCAGATGCTTCACCATGTGTGCCTAGTTATGCCTCTCTTCAACTGAAAAACATTTATGAATAAAGGACTTGGTTGATTGGTAGAGACAGGTTTAGGTTTTCTCTGAAGCGTGTAAGTTTTCCTTTCACAGGGGATCACTTTCCTAAGTAGGAGGTCTGACCATAGGCTCTGATAAGTGGGCAGGTCCTGTCAATGAGCCAGCTTCCCTTTAGGTAGTCTTGGGAACCCCATAACTGCCAAAATAAGGAGTGGAATAATGAGTTGGGGATCTGTTAGTTGCAACTGACAGAAAATAGACGTGATCAGTTGAAGCAAAAAAGAATATATCAAGTCAGGAAGTTTGAAGTGAGGTTGCTGACTATCTGCTGGTGGCAAGATGACTGCCAGCAGCCCCACATTCCCCTCATCCTTATAGTCCCTGATCCCAGAGGAAGATCCTGGAGATGTTCTCTCCAGGGACCGTATCGTTAGACCCCATGGAAAGAGGCTCACTCTGCTTGGATTCTGGACCCTGCTCTTGGACCAGTCAGTGTGAACAGAAGTTAGGTACTGAAATTGGCCAGGCCTGAGCCATGGCCCACC
This sequence comes from Camelus ferus, assembly GCF_009834535.1. Classification (NCBI taxonomy): domain Eukaryota; kingdom Metazoa; phylum Chordata; class Mammalia; order Artiodactyla; family Camelidae; genus Camelus; species Camelus ferus. The sequence continues at coordinate 18,000,198 of NC_045708.1, read as the reverse complement.
TCTGATGCCCAGGGCAGGCATGGCACTGTGACTGGCTGTTTACCAAAACCATGAGGGATGGCAGAAGGGCAGGCAGTCCCCCAAAGGGCAGAATTCCAGGCAGACAGACCAACCATATCTTCAAAAGGATTCTAGGGTATTTCATTCCCAGATGGAGTTGTCTCTTTCTTTCCCTTCTGGGACCTCTGGCTTTTTCACTTGGGAATCCTCCTCAGGATCTCTCACTTTGTTTAGGATGTACTTCCAATACCTTTAGCAGATTTTAAAGCAGCCATTCAACCATGGATGCATTGATGCAGCACTATTCACATGAGGAAATTTACCCTAAAAACCAAATCATTAAAATTTTATATATATATATATATATATAAAATCAAGTGGTATACACTAAGCAGACATCTTCAGTTCCACTCTGAGCCCCACCCAATGTCAGCTCTCACCTCTGGAAATCAGGACTAGAGAGGGGCTCAGAGCCATGATAGAAATCAGGAATGGAGTCAAGATTAATAACGGATGAAATGAAAGTCATGGGTAGGGTGAGCATCAGAGAGAAAGTAAAGGTTGAATATGTCTTTTATAAGCTACTTGGTAATTATTTTAATGGTAATTTTATATTTTGACTCGGTTCTATCAAAATGTCTCCCATGTCAGAATGCTCCCATATCAAGTTGGCTTTGCCAAACTGCCTTGCTTTGAAGCACAGTTGGACTGAGACTCAGATGGCTGACTCCAGGCCAATACTCTTATCAGATAGGGCACAGTCTCCTGGCAGATTGAGTGTAGGTCCAGGCCCAGGCTCTGCCCTCATTTGTCTCCCATAGGTCACTCCTGAGCAGTTGGCCTGAGCTCCACCCATCCTTTGTCTCACTTCCCTACCCCCACCCCCACCCACACTGGGTTGCAGATCCGGATGGTGAGTGTGGAACCGGCAGGGATGAACTAGCTGGCTGCTTCCACCCCTACCCCCTGACACAAAGTCTCTCTAGCCTCCTTGCCTTCCATAAATAAAGCTGAGGCTTGAGGACACCCTCACCTTCCTGCTGCACCCAGTTCAAGCTTGGGAGCTGCAGAGCCTGGAAAACTTCCTCTAAACTGCTTTGGGTGGCTGGGAAAAGAGATAGGTCACAGCCCCTGGATCCCTGGACCCCTTGTTTCAACAGAGCAACTGCCTCCCCAGGGAGCAGTCTCTTTTCACTTCAGGGTCTCAGCCTTGAGTCCCTATTTTTATTTTTGTTGTTGTTGTTGTTGTCTTGATTTCCCTCTGTTTTTTTCCCCTATGTATTTTCCCATGCCCCCTCACCCCCACCCCCATTCTTAATTAAAAGATGCTGACTTAGTCAGCTCAGGCTGCCATAACAAAGTACTAGACTGGGTGGCTTAAATAACAGACATTTATTTCTCACAGTTCTGGAGGCTAGGAACTCCAAGATCAAGGTGCCAGCTGATTTGGTCCCTGGTAAAGGCCCTCTTCCTGGCTCACAGACAACTGCCTTCTCACTGTGTCCTCACGTGGCAGAGAGAGAGCCATCTCTTTCTCTTTTCCTTTTCCTATAAAGACACTAATTCCGTCACAAGGACCCCACACTCATGACCCCATCTAAACCTGATTGCCTCCCAAGGGCACCACTTCTAAATACTATCACATTGGGAGTTAGGGCGTCAATGTATGAATTTGAGGTGGGGATCACAAACATTCAGTCCACAACAGATGCCTATTGTAGAAATTTTTGAAAAATACAGACAAAAATAAAATTAAATGGAAGAGAAACACAACCTATTCTATCACCAAACGGTAAATAGTGTTAGAAATTTCTAGCATATTTCCTTCAAGTATTTCTCAACATTTACTTTAACATGTACAAAACTTTATATTTTACAAGTATTTTCTCATATTAAACAATCTTTATAAACATTTGATATTTATGTGTTCACCATTTTAAATGAATAATATTTTGCTCTTTAACTGTACCATAATTTATGTAAGCAATCTCCTAATGCTGAGGCTGTTTTTCCTTTTTTACTATAAAAATTAAAGTATTTCTTGTGATGAAACTATTCTGTGCTTGACTACGGTTGTGATCCCACAAAGCTACATGTGATAAAATTGCACAGAACTAAATATACACACAAATAAGTGCACATGAAATAGTGAAATCTGAATAAGGTATGTGGATTGTACAAATGTCAGTTCCTCAATTATGATTCTAAAAGATATTATTGCCATAGACTTGAATGTTTGTGTCCCCTCAAAATTCTTATGTTGAAACCTAATCCCAAATGTGATGGTATTTGGAGGTGGGGCCTTTGGGAGGTGATTAGGAGATTCAGGAGCGAGGAACCCTCATGAATGGGATTAGTGCTCTTATCAAAGAGACCCCAAGGAGTTCCTTTGCCCCTTATGCCATGTAAAGACACAGTGAGAAGATGGTTCTCTGTGAGCCAGGAAAGGGGCTCTTACTAGATAAGTAATCTGGTGCCTTGAGTTTGGACTGCCCAGCCTCCGGAACTGTGAGAAATAAATGTTTGTTTTTTAAACCACCCAAGTCTGTGGCATTTTTGTTATAACAGTCCAGACAGACTAATACTGGGTTAAACTGAGAGAAGGGTGTATGGAATCTCTCAATATTATTTCTTATAACTGCATGTTTGTCTAAAAATTAACTCCAAAATTCTTTAAAATCCACTATAGTGGACATTGCTTGTATGTCCATGTGTCCATCTGAACATCTAATGATTTCCTTCAGGTAGATTCCTAGGAGAGAAATTACTCATAAGAAAATTCAGTAAGAAATAAGAGCTCTCAATCGCAGCACACTGGGGTTTATTAGCTATCACCCAAGAAGCTTTGTGGGCATAGAAAACTGATCTGTATGTCAGCAGAGGAAGAGGGGTTATCTATACTCACAGACGTAAACCCAGAATGCCAGTTCACTAATTCACAGTGAGAAATGTAAGTGGAGGGGACCAGACCCTCCTTTTCTCTCCCTATAGGTCCTCCACTGGCGGAGCCTCGTTGTAATCAGATGATTTGTTGGCCATATGGATGCAGTCAGAACAAGGCGAATTAGGTGACATGATCCAAGTGTTAAAAAAATCAGGCTGAGGCCTGCTGTGTACATCTCCATAGCTTAGCTAAACCAGTGCCACCAGGGACAGGCAAATGGATTCTTGGGCCAGGGCACCCTTCACTTAGTAGTGCTTGAATGGGGACAGCCTACATTTGCCTCTGTAACTTTCCACTTCTGTGCTCCCAAGGTTTACTAACCCCTGTTCCATATACTACATTGTCTCTTTAGGTGTGTGAACATACACTAGCAAGTTATAGCCAAATCTTGTTGGCCTCAGAGCCCACCTGTCTCATGAAGCACTGGTTCTTCACCCCTGGTTCAGTGGACCTCTGGAAGGCTCCAATCCCCTATGAAGTTGTATGCAAAATTTTTAGTGTATTATCAAATATTGTTGTGTTTACTGGCTTTTCAGAAAAAGACATTCATCCCAGGCCTTGTATTGAGGGTCTTACATATCTTAAGTCATTTAATACCCCCTGAGGTCAAGAAACTTGCTCCAGGTTATCAGCTCAGGCAAGTTAAAGAACTACTCCTTTAAAGTGACTTGTAAATCTCTTCTCTGGTACAGTCAATATCTGTGCTACAGGGAAGTCTTATCCCAACCCCACCCCTCTTTTATCTTCCTAAATGAAGAAGAAAGTTATTGGAGACAAGCACACACACGATCTGTGCCAAACGAAGCAGTGGAGTGGCGTTGTTGATTCTTCCTGGAGACTGAGCTCCCCTGTCTGCCCAGCATCTCCAGTTACCTGTTTTATTTTCTCATACACAGATCCCTGTGTGCACTCGAGTTAACTTGTAAACTAGCACCTCGTATCTGAATCTCACCCGCTTTGACAGCCTAGATGCCATCTTCTCTTGTAAACACCCTTTCTTCCAAAAAGCAGGCCCCCCTGTCTGTTTATTCTCCCTTTTACTCCATCAGAGTCTAGAACCTTCAGGTTTTCTAAAGGACTTTTGAGTTGCTTTTAATCAAAAGTGGTATGCATTTCTGCCAGCTTTCCAATAAAAAGTCAGGCAAGAGGTTATTCAACATTCACTTATTCATTGACTGTTCATTCATTTTCCAGACATTATTCTAGGCACCAGGGATATGCATAATAATCTTTGCCTTCATAGAGCCTAGGTTGTAGGGGAAGAAAATAGACAATAAACATATAAGCAAGTAAAGATAGACTAGGCCAGGTGCTTAAATGCTAAGAAGAGAAGTAAAATAGGGATGGGGAGTAGAGGACCCCAGGGAGGAGGCAGGGCCTGTTTACTTCAGGCGGTCAGGGAAGGCCTCACTGAGAAGTGGCAATTGAGCAAAGACCTCTGCAGTGTAGTAGAGAAAACATGGGCTTGAAGTTCAGATCCTTGCTCTGTATTTTTCATTGTGTGGCCTTGGGCTAGACCCTTACCCTGAGCTTTAGTTTCTCCATTTAGCATGTAGATAAAAGTACCTACTTTATGAGGATGTTGGAATGAAACAATATATAAAAAGTATCTGGCACCAAAACCATACATGGGAACCACTGCCATAGCTTTTGCTAGGTGACCTTGAGGGTCCATCCAGTCCAGGGTTCCCTTATTTTTGGAGGGTCTTACTTGGATCCAGAGGCCCAAGGGGAGGGCTGGATTCTCCTTCCCTTCTGGAGTCCAGCACCAAGATAGGGTCTAAACCTTCTCTAGTGACGATTTAGATGAAAGTCACTCTGCAGCAATCTGAACACTCCTTTCTGAAAAGAGAAGTTTTTTTAAGAGAGACTCCTCATGTTTCTCTCTTCTCTCTGAGAAGGGTGTGGTGTCCAATCCAGTTCACTGATTGCAAAAACCTAGGTTGGTTCAACACGATCTATTTTCATCCCTCTACCACTTGCTTAAAATAAGGAGCTCATTACTATTCTGCACACGGCTGCGCCTAAATCATAACTGGGTTGGGAGTTGAATACATTTTTCTCTCTACTGTTAAATACCATTATTATCTTTGCTGAGCCCACAAGTCCTCGGACGACAGTGTCTGCTTTAGTGGTCCAGGTGTGGGCCTGAGGGAATACACGGAGGTTGAGGGGCCCCTCCCTAGCTTAGACTGAGCTCCCCACTTCAAGACCTGTTTGTCTCCCACTGGAAATTCTCCTATACCTGCAGCTGGCCAAAGCCACCTTCAAGCTGTCATCAGTTCCTCCTCCTGTTGTCACCATCCTTCATTCCTTGGGAGGGGACGGAGGGCTTTGTGAGCCTTTGAGTCTCTAGTTTCTCCCATAAAGGACTGAATCTAAGAACCCTCTGGACTTGTCTCCCCTTTTTCGACTCATTATAGGAGGTAGAAAATTAGCAAAATGAGGAATTCAAGGAACTCCAAAAAGCAGTTTCATAAATGTGAATTAAAAGACTGTTGACTCCTAAAAAGAATGACTTCATGCTCTAAATTCAGCCTGAAACGCATGCTTTTTCATCTCTAGTCTTCTCCCATCCAAGCTTTACTCCTCCCATGTACCTCCTCTCCTTCCTTCCCATGAGAAGGGTCAGCATTATTGTCCTCATTTTACAGATAATCACATCAGCCCCACTGGGAGGAAGTCAGTGGCTTGGTCCAGATTAGGAAGTGAGGCTCCCCAGAGGACAGACTGGGGCCTGAAGTGTCCCTTGACTGCCTCATAATTTTAATCACTATGAATTTTTTCTTTTCAGGCAGGCTCCACGCACTTGTGGTAAGAAATCCTTGCCCCCACCATTGCAGACATCAGGTGAAAGAAAAGGAAGGAGAAGCTGCCCATTCTGCTACTGGGAAAGCTGAAGGTAACTGGGAAAAGAAAGGGTAAAGGCCCCAGAGAGAGTCAGGAATATAGGATGGAGAATCAGAGCTAGCCTCTGCCTCGCTGCCAGAGAAATGGCATCAGGAAGGAAAGGGTTTTCCAGCAGTGGACGGCAGTGAGCTCACCACAAGAATGGCCAGAAAACAAACTCTGAAACTATTCAGCCTCTATCTGATCCTGATTCTGCTATTTCCTAGCTGTGTTACCCTGGACAAGTTACTTTGCCTTTCTGAGCCTCAGTTTCCACATCTGTAAAATGGGAATGACAGTATATTTCTACCTTGTAGAGTTGCTGTAAGGATGACATGAGATGGTATATAAAAAAGTGCCTAGCACAGTGTACAATAAGTGGTAGCTATAATTAGTAAATGTCTACAGTGTGCTAGGTATTGTGCCAGTTACTGAAAATACTTGAATAAGGCAGATTCCTCACCTCTGAGGAGTTTCTTTTGTAAATAGGATAGGAAGGTACACATTGTACCTTCTATTGTACCAAACAGTGCAGTAGAAGAGGCACTGCCTATAGTCTGGAATAGATCTCCCTGTCTCTAGGTGAAGTTAATTGTGTGAGAACGGAGGCTGAGCTCATGGCCTTAATAATGGGAACATTAAAAAATAATAATAATAATAGCAGATAGCAACTGGCCATTTCCAAGGAGAGGGCATAAACTGTCACAGTAGCCAGTGATTTCATTTTATCCTCTTCAAGGCCTTATGCTATTTGAGTAACTGAAGAGGTGAGTGTGACTTTTCTGGAACCTTAATAAACTAATTGTCCCTAAGGCCCTGCACATACAAACCCCTACCCTGATAAAGGCCAGCAGGCTTAGGACTGGTATAGTATGGACCTCCCACCCACCTCTTGGAAGAGAAAATAAGTCACAAAATAGCCAAAGGGTAATATGGGAAGAGACACCTGGCCAGAACCTGGTGAATCTATTACCTAAGTAAGTAGATCATTTTTATGAAGTCAGGGAATTTAGAAAAATGTCTTTTTGCAGGTTTGGACTGAAGTGAAACCCTCTGCCCTGCGCTTTTTTCAGCTGGCTGTAGGGCAGTGGCAGGAGAGGCGGGAATAAATTGACAGAGGGCAGTTTGCCCTGTTGCTGTGCCAGTGACTTCTGCCCATGCCTAGAGCTCCATCCGAGGGTCTGTCCTGGCACGGGTCTGGACTTGAGGACTTGTCCACCCTGCTTTGTACTTGCCATGTCATTTTTGTCTTTTCCCTCATATGCATATGATACTTTATCAGGGTATAAATTCAGCCCTGGATGCCTGTGAAGCAGACACATGCCACTTCTTAGGAAACTGAGGCTTAGAGTAAGTAAATGATGTACCCAAGATCAAATAGCTAGAAAGTGGTGATCCCAAGACTGGAGCCCAGTGATCCCACGGTTCCAGATGCCTCTTGCCCTGGGCTGTGGATTTGGGCTTTTGCTAAGGAGGAAAGGTTCCCCCAGAGGACCAAAGGATGCTTGGCCTCAAAGCTTCCTTCCTTTTCCTGATATCCCTCTTCACATGAGAGGTTGCAGGGACACGAGGAAGCCAATGGTGGCAGTGCAGTGAGCCCTAGCTTCAGAGTCAGGAGGTCAAAACTCTCCTATGACTCTGTGCCATCTCTCCTGTGACCTTAAGCATGTCATTGTACCTCTCAGCATCTTGGGGTCCTTGTCTACCAAAGGGAGTCATATTCCTCTCCCTGCCTACCTCTTGGGTATGATGAGAATCAAAGTAACAAGCAATGTCAGAAGTGCTTTGAGAGTGTTAAAAACATAATAAAAAAATGCAAGGCATGATTCGGAACATCTTCATACAAAAATGAGGGCTGGTGGCCCTCAGACTGTTTCTTTCATTCATTCACTTGATTCTGGAAAAGCGTTGATGAAATACTTTCCCTGTGCCAAACACTGTGTTAGGTACTGGGGGCCCAAGGAAATCTCCAGGCTTTGAGGAATTCAAAGGGAGGAGAGATATATCTAAACAGATAATTGGCATACAGATGTTAGGGCTTTTAATGAGGTGTCCACAATCCAGGAGACCTTTTACTGAGCTGTCCAGAGGTGCTGTGGAGTTTAGAGAGGGATACTGTGAGCAACAATTAAGAGCCAGAGAAGGCCCTACAAAAGCAGGGTGAGTAGGAGGGTGCTGGGGGTGGGGAGGGAGGGCGAAGGGCAGGGGAAACCACGTGCACAAGGCAAGGAGGATCATGCCAGTGGTTTATCACAGCTAGAGCACGGGGTGTTGGAGGGAAGTGCAGTGGCTGTTTCTCATTGTTGGAATGGAGCCTAGCCATCACCCTGCAGTTCTCTTTGGGGCACGTTTAGGTGTGTATGTCTGTGTGTACAAGGTTGCAGGAAGAAGCCTATGTAAATAAAATTCAGTGATGGAACTTCATTATGACGTTCCATGGGGAGAGGAGAGATTTTTAGGAAAGTATCTCCACTGCTAGCCGGACGTGCTCTGCTCCTGAACTTCTGAGTCAGTGCAGTGCTCTTCAGGTTACAACCTGAGCTCCAGGGTCCCAGCCTCTCCATGAGTGCGTAGTGTTGGTTGCTGGTAGTTCCTGAGAGAAGGAGGGTCCAGTTGTGTTTGCTACTGACTGGTGTAACTTGCCCCATCAGGCAGAGTTTTGAGCCCAACCACCCTGGTAGGAGTTGGTTTCCACTGGGCCCAGCATGTATCAGGCTGTCCCATCCTAGGCCCAAGCAGGATTGGTTTTAATCACAACCTAATACAACCTGACCCAGAGAGAGCTCCTCAGGACACCTTCTTTAGGGGGCTGTGAGTGGGACAGGTACTCAGCTTTCCAGAACTCATCTCCTGGATGGTGTTTATCTGTGTGGACTGCATTGTCTATTCTGTGAGCCCTTTTCAGTTGGGACCTTAAAGTCCATAGTTGCCATTTCATGACTTTTTTTCTTTCTTTAATTTATCTGAATCTTGAACCAATGTCCCCTGTGAGGGCTTTGTGGATTTCTCCCTGAGACAGAGACTTTAGAGATCACAGTCCAACTTACTTCACAAATGTGGAGAGTGAGGCCCAGAAAAGGCAATGGACTTGCTCAAAGCTGCACAGCAAGTTAGCTGCAGGGCTAGGCCTAGAACCAGATCTCTTGACTCCAGTCAAATTTTTTGATCGGTACATAAGGTAATTCTGTGCTACTGAGGTATTCGTGAACCCACCTGCTGTGTACAAGGCAGTAACCTGGGAAGGGGCGGTCATATAATCCTTGTCTCTAGGAAGCTTATAGCTGGGGTGTCAGAGCACAAATAGAAAAATATAGCTGTCCAATTAAAAATGGCCCTGGGGGAAGCCAGTACAGTTAGGCAAATTTTACTGTGTCCAAGGGTGAGCTCTGTAAAGCTCTGAGTACCTGACTGACCCTCTGTGACCTTCTGAGAAAGATGACCATCAAGATTTTTTTATGTTTCAGTCTCGTTAGAACCAGACAGGCCACAGCTGGACTCTTGGACCCAGCCATAGGCCAGCAGAGAGCTGTAAGGAGCCTGAGGGAATGGAAAGGGGTAAGACTGGGGACCTCAGGTGCAAGTGACCTGTTCCCTAAGCCATCTGTTCTTGCAAATCTCTACTAGCAGCCCAGAGCAACTGGGGAGAGGGATGGGGCCTTTGAAACACAAATCACCAGTGATTCCAAGTTCATTGGGCATAAGGCTGTCTTTCCTCTCTCCAAGTGGATGAGGTTTATAAAGGATAAGTGGTGTTTTTTTTCTGGCTGGCCTAGTGTGCCTACCATGCAATGGTTAGAGGATGCTGTCAGAGGCTCCTGGGAGTGGCAATGGACTGGCTTTCCAGAAAGACAAGCTAAAACCCAGCTCAAAGGTAAGCTCCAGAGCCTGGACCCTGGCAAATTAGTCTGTTGGCCTGGTTGTCATGGAGACAGACAGGCAGCAGCTGCTCGGGAAGAGGGAACAGCAGCTTCACCGACATCTAGGATTCTGAGACAGCCATGGTGGGGGAGGAGCTGGACACCGCCCTTTCTCCCCCAGATACAGCGGCTCCTGTCTGCCCCCACAATGTCCAGACTCACAGGATCTGGTGAGTTGCCAGGGTCACAAAAGAAGACATGGCAGCATTGGCTCCTGAAGTCCGGGTTTTCTGCTTCCAGGCCAGTAGCCTCCCGCTGCCACCACAGTTGCGTCCCGCTTAGCTTTTGGAGCAAATAGATCTTCCAGCGCTGAGCTCCAGGGCCCTGGGAGGGTTCCCAAGCTCCCTCCTTGGAGGGGATAAGTCATTAGAGGTGAATCCCAGAGTGCTGGCCACCGGAGGCCAATTTGGCCCGGTGCTCTGTCGCTGTCTCTCTGGAAAACCTGGCAGGGGATGTGACCGGCCATTGTCTGGGAAAGGAGCTTGAAGCTGAGCCCAGCGGGAACTCGGCAAATGATGGGGTTTATTGTTCCCTCGTTTGACATTGCACTGATATCATTAATTTGTGGCTTCAAGCTCTGTCCTCCCTAGCCCAGTAGGAACAGTCCTGGCTCTCCCCTCCTATGGGTTATCTCTGGAAACTGAAGGTGGGAGAGAGGGGGCCTGGGATCCAGGTCGCCCGAGTCCACTTTCCCAGCAGAGCTGCCAGGAGGTTGTGTCTCTGCGTCTCGGGTTCCTCCTCTCTGGGAAGAGGAGAAATGAGGCTGGTGTCCTCTGGGGATTTGCGCTCCTGGGTGGTGCATGTGAGCAAGGTCAGCACCTGAGAACAGAGCCCCAGTGTGGAGGGACAGTAGAGAGCTGGGGAAATGCAGAGGCTACTGCCCACCAGCCACGCTTTTGATATTGCTGTTTTAATTATGGAGGTAGTTCATGTGTGGGCGTCATTAAAGGAAAAAAGGCAATGCCAAAGTATATAAAATAAATTGAGAAACTGACCCATCACCTCAAGTCCCAATCTCTCATCCCTGCTGAAAACTACTGATAATTCTGTTGTGTATCCTTTCAGATCTTTCTCTATGCTTATACTTTACCTCTATATAATTATTATTTTAATCACACAAATGATATGAGAACACATTTTTATAAAAGACGCAAAAACCACAGATAAATGTAGTCAAAAGCAAGTCTTTTTCAGTATATTCCCCCTTCACCAGACACAGCTATTGTTTTTTTTTTTGACAGCTGTTGTTAACAATGTAATGTCTGCTATGCATTTATGTCTAAACACAAATAGAATTTCAGCTTTTCTTTCTTTAGCGTAAATGCAACCACAACATCCATGTTGTTCTGCACTTGCTTTCCTCGTCACAATAATTTACTCTGCAGATTTTCTCCTGTTGGTTTACCTACCTCACTCTCCGTAACTGCTGCTTCATATTCTACATTATAGATGTTCTGTACTTATTTAAGTGGTCTCCTCCCATAGACACTTGAGTTGTTTACAATAATCTTTTGTTAGTAATTATAACACTTTGCAAACTTGTGCATCTATTTATGCAGTTTATTTCTAGAAGCAGAATTTTTGGCTCAATGTATCTGTATATCTTTAATTTTTCTAAATACCATGGGGATTTATTCTTAAGTTTTGTTTTTTAAAGATTACCTAAGACATGGATGCCCCTTGCAAAAAAGTGGAAAGTATAAAAAGCTATATAAAGGGGAACAAAATCACTCACAGTCCCTTCACCCAACAACCGTGACTGCTTTTTGGTAGTTATTATCTATGCCTGCTGTTGTTACAGTGATCAGAGCATACTGCATAGATAATTTTCTGTCTGGCTTTTTTTAAACTTAAGGTTATAAGCATTTTCCTATATCACTAAAATATTTTTGTAAAAATTCTTTTTATGATTTCATGATATTATTGTATGTACATATCATAATTTTTTCTGTTGTTGGATTTTTATGTTGCCTACATTTTTTTCACGATGATAACACCTCAGTGAATATCTTTTTACATCAATCTTTGTCTGAAATTCGGTAATTTCCTTAAGCTAGATTCCCCAAAGGAAGATTACTGAATCTAGAGGATTTTTTTTAGCAAATCCATTTTTTTAGTTGAATTTTGAATTGCTAATATATATACATGGTATAAAATTCCAAAGGTACTAAAGACTACACAATGAAAAAAATGTCTTTCTCCTACCTGGTCCCTCAGTGGTTTTCCTCCTTAAAGGCAACACTATTACTTGTTTTTTTGTGTATCTTCCTTGGGGAGGGAAATATGTGTGTGTGTATATATATATATATATATATATATACACACACACACACACACACACATACATATATACATATATATTCCTTTTTCATATAGAAATAGTAGCAATCAGGTACATACTTTTTTATCTTTTTACTTAATATTTCTTGATAATTGTACCATATATAAAATATAGAACTGCCTCATTTTCTAGAAACATTGTGTAGAATTTCCTTCAATGGCTGTGCCTTGGTTAAACGAATCAATTCTATTGATACATTTGTAGGTTGTTTCCCATCTGTTACTGTCCAAGCAGTGCAGTAATGAATGTCCTTACATATATACTATTGTGTCCATGTGCTAGTATATCCATCTGTAGAATAGATTCCTTTAAGTGGAATTGCTGGGTGCCAGGGAATATGCATTTTACATATTGATAGCTATTGCTGTTTCCATAGATGGTGACCATTTCCTCATTAAAGGGTATGGGCAGGTTTTAAAGCTCAATTCAAATGGCCAAACTGCTTTCCAGAAAAGTGTTACCTGTTTACACTCTCACCAGCAATACACAGTATCCTGTTCACTCTCCCCACTGAGTAAAAATAGTATGGTGATTTTTGCAGTGTTCTCATTTTTTCAAGAGTTCGCTTAAGATTAGCAAAAGTGAGCAAATAGTTAATTTATAAAACTTTTTTTGTAATAAAAAATGTATAACACAGGATCTGGGACAAATTCCTAATTGCAGTTTTGCCACTGTATTATGTGTGACCTCAGGAAATTACTTATCCTCTCTGAACCTGTAATGCTGTCATGAGGAGGAAACGAGATAATACACTTGGTGCAGTGTTTGGCACAAAGCAAGGGTTCAAAAAGTGGTAGATAAGAAGAAAATTCTGTTGAGGGAAAAAATGCCAGCCCCCCAAGAAATCCCAACTGTGAAAGGAAGGGAGCCTTCTAGGCTCTTTAAGTAGCCTGGGTGGTGCCAGCTTTGTTCTTTCCCTCAAATTATCCCACTGGTTTTTCCTGCCTTGAAGAGGAAAAAGGAAATCTGGCCACCAGCTCCTGGGGAGAAACACCCTACACCAGGACTGGCCGTTAAGAGGGGCTGGGGTCCGGGACGTCGTCACCCAGCTTTTCACCTGATGCATCTTGGAGGGAGCCCAAGCACAGTTTAGTCTTCGCCCTCCCTGCAGGTGCCTGCGGCGGAGCTGACACCCTGATCCGAGACTGGGGAGAGAGAAGTGCTGGCCAGCCTTCCTTTTCTCACTCAAAGCCAAGGGCAGGCGGTTGCTGCCCGGGCCGCCGGGTGTCGAACGTTCCCGAGCTGCCGCGGTGGGCGCGGCTGGGGAGGCCCTTGTGAAATCTCCGCGTTCTTCTCTGCAACTCTCACCCCCTTGCAGCCGCGCGGGCGCCGGCTGCGGGGCCCGGCCAGAGGCAGACCCACGTCTCCGAGGTGAGGCAAGCGGCAGGGAGGTGTCGCCAGGGCCGGAGCGGGATGCTGCGGTCCAGCTTGACGAGGCTCTGCCCGGATTCAGGGCGGCCACTGTGGGCTCCACGAGTCCAGTGAGGCTCAGCGGCCCCCTCCTCCCAGAACAGAGCCGCTGCACTGAAAAATCAGCTGCTGGAGACGCCATTTCTGTTCCCACCCTGTCTCGGCAGAGGAAGAGCCAATCACCATCCTCGTGTGCAGCTTTGAAAGCTGCAGGTAGAATCTGCCTAGGGCGGGAGAGCAGATCTGCGGAGCGAAGCCATTTTCTGGGAGGATTTGCAATCATTTCTACTCACAGTATAATCACCATGTTGGAGAATTTTATCCATTCCCTCCCCGCCCACCCCGCTTATACTGGGGCTTTTCCTGGATTTTCCAGAGAGAACTGACAGGAGCAATATGGCGCGGTGCAGAAATTTTGCCTCGGGCACCAATTGACGTGGGATCTAGTCCTGGCCCTGAAATTAACCTAAAAAGCAGGACAGCCCCAGGCCTCAGTCTTCTCATTTATAAAACTGCAGGGAAGGAATATAAATCAGACCGTGTCAAGGATTGGTGAGATTGTGGGGAAATGGATTCTCTCGATTTGTCTTTATCTAGCAAAACTGCAAATATTCTTACCCTGTACCCTGACAATTCTCTTTGTTGGTTTCTACCCTGGAGAAATACTTGCACATGTATTCAAGACGGCTGTCCACCGCAGGACCGTATCTAATGACAAACCACTGAAAACAGCTCAATGGCCGCGAATACGGATAATAAAAATAAAATAGAATATGTAATTATGAGACACTATATTGCAGTTAGAAGGAATAAATTAGATCTATATATGCAGAGGCATGGATAGAGCTCAAAATCTATTAAGTAAAAACAGAGTTGTAGAGTAATGCATACAACATAATACGACTTCTGCAACATAAAACAACTGTGGATTTTCTATAGTATCTTCAAACATATGTAGAAACTTTTTTCAAATGAAAGGACTGAAAAGTACACTTGTAACTCATAAGAGTGACTTTCTCTGGGGAGGGGACAGGGAGTTGGAATAGTGAGTTGAAGTGAACAGTAACTTCAGCTTTCTTTGTAATATTCTATTTTTTTTTCTTTTAAAAATGGCAGTGCATTCCTATATTAAGGAATTTTAAACTATGTATTTATAGAGAAAACATTGGGAACAAATGTCAAAATGTAAACAATGGTTAATTCCAGGTGATAGGAAATGTGAGTAATTTTATTTTCTTCTTTGTAATCTTTGGGGTTTGCTTTAATTCTTTAAAATGCAGGGATCTTTGTACACTAGTGTTCATAGCATCATTATTCACGATAACCAAAAGGTGAAAGCAACCCAAATGTCCAACGGTGGATGAATGGGTAAACAGAACCTTGTAATGGAATATTACTCAGACTTAAAAAGGAAGGAAACTCTGACATATGCTACAATATGGATGAACTTTGAGTGAAATCATCCAGTCATAAAAAGACACTGCATGATTCTGCTTATGTGAGGTACTTAGTCAAAATCATAGAGACAAAGTAGAATGGTGGCTGCCAGGGATGTGGGGGAAGAGAGGAAGAAGGAGTTATTGTTTAATAGGTATAGAGTTTCAGATTTACAAGAGTTATGGGAATGGATGGTGGTGATGGCTACACAACAATGTACATGATTTAACACCACTAAACTGTACACTTAAAAATAGTTAAAATAGTAAATTTTATGTTCTGTGTATTTTAACTGAATAAAAAAGAAAATCTTGTAAAAAATGGAGTAGAAGACATAGCTATTTAACAAAATCCTACTATCAGCCATTCCATCAATCTAGTACCATACATCAACAAATCGAAGATGTTGTCAATTGTAGAATGCACCCTTATTTTATGTAATATCAAGAAAGGAAAACTGGTACAAGTTAAACTCTGATATCAACTGATTAAAAGACCCCATTCTAAAGACGTTAATTTTTAAAGTTTATCTTAGCTTCAATAGAATATGGTAAGCAGTTTATACACTAAATGATCGCCTTTTAAAATCCACCTGCAAAGTTCAGATTGGGTTTTAACTGTAGCACACCTGTAGAGAATCCTTTGTTTTTGAACAGATTGTGCTTGCAAACTACCTCAGACAAATAAATGGTGACTGTCTACCTGAAAAAAATGAAAAGCAGGGAAGGGTTCAAAAGTAACTGTGTGACCAATCAAATCCCTCAGCTCAGGAGTCTGCAATCCTGTGATTCTAGCTCATCATCCTTAAAGTCCTAGCCCCACCCTGAAGGGTTTCCAAGTGTTTTGGTGCTCCAGGCCCAGCCCACTCCCCAATCTTGAGTCCAGTCTTACCAGTTAAAGCCTGAGGGCTCCCACCAGGGCAGGCCACTTGCAGTTCACAAACATGATAGCCTCACTCTCTCTTTTGGGCATTTAGTTGTGCTGTTTCCTCTTCCTGGAACCCTCTTCCCTTCCTCTCAGCCTGCAGACTTCCTTTAGGTCTCACCAGCTCAGCTGTCCCTTCCTCTAGGAGGCCTTCCCTGCTGTCCCTCCCTTGCCTAGGTTAGCCTCTGCTCCCTGTGCTCCCTCAGTGCTCTGAGCTGATGTCCGTTTACTGTGAGGTCTTGGGATCAGGGACTCGCCTTCTTCATTCCTGTACTCCCAGGGCCTTGCCCAGAGCCTGTCACCTCAGAGTTCCTCAGTGACCAACTGTTAAATGGACAATCAGGATCAAAAGCAGGAAATTATTCTCTGGGCTCTTTCCTAGCATTGATTCTAAAGACTCTGGAGAGTTCCGGTCAAGATGGCAGAGTGGTATGACCACGAGCTCGCCTCTCCTCGCGACTATAACAAAACCACAACTAAATGCTAAACAACCATCAAAAATAGACTGGAACTTAGCAAAAAAGACTCTGAAACTCTGGGGCCCTACTTGCTCAAGGTAAGAGGCAGCACCAGGATTTGAACTCAGAGACTGTGGCTCCAGAGCCCACACTTTTAACCACGATGCTCTGAACCCCTAATGTGCTCAGTTTGTTCAAGAACCAAATATGTACTGGAGCCTACTGTGTGTCAGGCACTGTTCTATAGAAATGAAGAAAATGGACACAGCCCCTATTCTCATGGGTCTTACATTCAAGTCGGTGTGGATGGGGGGTAGAAAATAAATAAGCAATAATTTGCCTACTTGTGATAAGAAGGATGCAATATACAGGACAATGAGAGGAACATGACCCTGTTTGTAAGTTGGTCTGTGCAGATGATCAAGTTAAGAGGAGGTCATCAGGGTAGCCCTTAATCCAGTATGGCTGGTGTCCTTACATAAAGGGGAAATGTGGACACAGAGACAGGTGCACACAGAGGGAGAAGCTGTGAGGATGCGAGGAGAATGCCATCTACAAGCCAAGGAACAGCTGAGGCTGCCAGAAGCTACAAGCAAGCATGGCAGATTCTCCCTCACAGCCCTCAGAAGGAACCTGCTGTAGCCTTAATTTTGGACTTCTGGCCTGTAGAACCATGAGATGATAAATTTCTGTTGTTTAAGGCCCCCAGTTTGTGGCACTTTGTTAAGGCAACCCCCGGAAAGTGATACACCCCACTTGTCCGGCTTGGGTGAGGCCTGCGCTCTCCAGTGATTTGGGTTGGTAGGTGTCTATGTTGGGAATGGATTTGAGGAAGGGGGAGGACTGAAGACCATGTAGGAGGTGATCTGTGGTGATCCAGTAATGTGGGAGGGCTGGGGATGGAGGGTCTATGAAAGCCCCGCCGTGCTGGTACTTACTAATTGATGTAAGGGCTTAGCAGTAAGCCCAGGAGGTCTGTAAATCAACTCTGAGTTCCAGAGACACATCTGCTTTTCTTCCCCTTGTGTATTTTCTCTTGCACAGTGTCCCACCCTTCTCCACCTGACACTCCAGCCACCCCCACCTTCCGGGCTTGAATTCTACTTGGTGTATACTTTCACCCTGCCTCGGAATGAGTGTGATTTCAGCAGCCTTGGTTTCAACTTCCTGTGACAGCTGTAACCTCTGTTCTCACTGAATTGCTAAGATTGCTGATGAATGCCAACTGCTTGGAAGTTTTATGAGTAACTGGAAATGTGTTTTATGCCAGGCCATGGGAAAATGGGCTATGGAATGGCCCAGAAATTTAATAAATTAAGAGTAATGAGTAACTCCCTGCTGTTTTTAGGCCCACATGTGCCCATTCAAGAAAAAAACTAGCTCTAAGATGAAAATCATCTTCTAGCTCCTGTGGGAAGAACAGTCCGTTTCCCTGTTCGAAGTCCCTGCAGCAGAGGGCGAGTGCTGCTACTTACCACTCCACTGCCATCACTATCTTTCTTGCTCACATTTTGATTCTTTGGAAAAGGTTGGTTGGAAGAAACAATAGAAAACAACCCCCACCCCAGCCTCCCCACCAAAAGAAATGTCACTGGCTAAGGAGATACGATGCTACCTGCAAGGCAGTGTCCTTAATAGGATCCTGGAACACAGAAAGGACCCCAGTGGAAAAATGGGGAATCCAATTTAAGTGGCCATTTAGTTAATAGTGTTGTATCCGTGTTACTGTTTTAGTTTAAATAAAAATACCATGAGTATATAAGATGTGAGAGGAGGCTGGCTGAAGGGTCTCTGGGAACCCTGTATACTACCTTTGCAACTCTTTGGAAATCTAAAATAACCTCAAACTTAAAAACAAGTCATGTATATTATATGTTGTTTTTTTAAATATCTCTGGGATAGTACTGACTCCAGAATATACTGTACGTATATTATGTTATGCTGACTCTCAGCCGTAACTGTTGTTTAATGGCCAAAAAGACATCAACCAAATGATTGGACACTGGCCAAGTGTCTCTTCTTGGCACTGCAGGGATACTAAGACAAAATCATACAGAATCCTGCCCTGCAGGTGCTCACTCTGTAAGCAAGGGGGACAAACACATGTATGGATAGCTATGATATCAGGGCAATGTGTGGGGATCAGAGAGATTGATCAAGACCATGAAAGTGGAGAGAATTTCAAGAGAGACAAAAGCCAAGAACTCAAGGCTGAGGGTTGGTGTCAGCAAAACATATAAGTGTGTGACTTTTTAGGGAGCTGGGACTGACACAAGGGAGGGGTGATGGGGAAGTGGAGATAGAAGTCTTAGAGATGTAGGAGGACCTAAGATCAGTGAGGAGGACAAAACTCTTCTATTTTTATTTATTTTTATTTTATTTTATTTTTTAATTGAAGTATAGTCAGTTTACAATGTTGTGTCAATTTCTGGTGTACAGCATAATGTTTCAGTAGTACATATACATTCATATATTCCTTTTCATATTTTTTTCATTATAGGTTACTAAAAGATATTGAATACAGTTACCTGTGCTATATAGTAGAAACTTGTTGTCTTAATCTTGACTTCTTAATTCATTTCTATTTCTCTTGGGTTTTGATGTCCTGCTATTGATTAGACACAGGTTTCAAATACATCTATTCATCCCCCCCCCCCTTTTTTGTAAAGGTTTCAAAAGGACGTCTCAACCCGATTAATACTCTGCTTCAACTCACTCTTCTATTATTCATTATACACTGTTTTCAAACCCTCTTTCTCCCTTCTTTTAAAATTCTTTCTCTCTCTCTCTTATTTTTTTTTTCTTTTTTTCCTAAGTTCTATTCCTAAATAGGCATCAGATAGATAAAATCCTTAAGGACCAAAATAAACAACTGATACTCCATAAACCACAGTGCCAAAGAGGTATGAGCAAGATGAAGAAGCAGAAAAACCTTTCCCAATTAAAAGAACAAGAGAAATCCCCTGAAAGAAAGATCAACGAAATAGACATCGATAGCCTACTAGATCAAGATTTCAAAAAAGGAGTGATCGAATTGCTGAAGGAATTTAAAAGAGATAGTGTTTAGAGATATAAAATATGTCAAAAATGAAATTGAAGCTATAAAGAAGAGCCAAGTAGAATGGGTAAACTCATTGACAGAGATGAGGAATGATCTAATAGCTGTGCAAAGCCGACTAGATAATGCAGAGGAACGAATTAGTGATCTAGAAGACAGGGCAATATAGAAAGCACCCATTCAGAAGAACTACAAGAGAAGCAAATAAAAAATAATGAAAATAGCATAAGGGACCTATGGGATAATATAAAGCGTCCCAATCTTCGCATAATAGGGGTCCCAGAAGGAGAAGAAAGATCAAAGGGGATTGAAAAGGTTTTTGAAGAAATCATGACTGAGAACTTCCCAAACTTAAAGAAGGAATCAGATATCCAAGTACAGGAAGCTCAGAGGGTCCCAAACAGGAAGAACCCAAATAGACCCACACCAAGACATATCATAGTCAAGATGGCCAGAGTCAAGGACAAAGAAAGGATTCTAAAGGCAGCAAAAGAAAAGCAAAGTGTAAGCTACAAGGGAACCCCCATAAGGCTCTCAGCTGATTTCTCTACACAAACACTACAGGCCAGAAGGGAGTGGCAAGATATATTCAAAGCCCTGAATGAAAAAAAGATGCAGCCTAGGATCCTTTATCCAGCAAGGCTATCCTTGAGGATAGAAAGAGAAATAAAGAGTTTCACAGACAAAAAAAAGCTGCAGGAGTTTAGCAACACTACACCCATGCTAAAAGAAATATTGAAAGGGCTATTCTAAATAGAAAAGCAGCAGGATGCTACAGAAATGAGAAACACACAACTGGAAAGGTGATAACTCATGAATTACAAATAAAGTAAACATGAAATTATAAAAGAAGACATACAAATCACTGAGAGTGGGAGAGGGAGGCAGGGAAATATAGAATATTTTTTTCTTTCTTTTTTAAATTTAACAGTAGGATGGGTTTGAGATCATGTTACTATCAGTTTAATAAAAACAGTTATAGTAATGGGTTGATAGATTTACAAAAAAGGGTAACCACAAGCCAAA
Organism: Camelus ferus; assembly: GCF_009834535.1. Classification (NCBI taxonomy): domain Eukaryota; kingdom Metazoa; phylum Chordata; class Mammalia; order Artiodactyla; family Camelidae; genus Camelus; species Camelus ferus. The sequence goes on along the minus strand of NC_045708.1, from coordinate 17,979,794 downwards.
AATTTACAAAGGAGTCACAAAAATTAAACAAAATCCATGATAATACAAAGGAAAATTACCAAACCACAAAAGGAAGAAGAAAGGAACAAAGAGGATATACCAATTCAACTGCAAAGATAAGTTCAAAATGGCAATAAACACACATCTATCATTAATTACTGTAAATGTTAATGGACTAAATGCTCCAGTCAAAAGACACAGAGTGGCAGACTGGATAATAAAGAAACTTGTTGTTTATTTTATATATAGTAGTCATGTCTGCAAGTCTTGAACTCCCAATTTATCCCTTCCCCATGGTGACTGTAACTTTGTTTTCTATGTCTTTGAGTGTTTCTGTTTTGTAAATAAACTCATTCATATGGTATTTTTCTTTCTCTTTCTGGCTTACTTCACTTTGAATGATGATTTCCAAGTCCATCCATGTTGCTGCAAATGGCACTATTTTTATTCTTTTTTATGGCTGAGTAGTATTCCAGTGCATACATTTTTTTTTTCCATTTTAAGAATATAATTGTTTTATCAGTAATAAAAGGAATATATGCTCACTTCAAGAAGTTTGGAAAATCTAGAATAGTGCAAAGAAGAAAGGTAACTTAATTATTATTTTGCCCTCTAGAACAAATATGTTGGTGCAGTTCCTTCATTATATTTTGTTCCTTGTAGTTGAGCTCATATTCCACACACAGTTAGGTAGCCTTTGTTTGTTTGCTTGCTTCATTAGCTTAATATCACAAGACTTTCCCATCTCATTAAAAAAGAATGCAATACTACTCAGCCATGCTTCCATGTTTTGGCTATTGTGAGTAATGCTGCTATGAACGTGGATGTATAAATATCTCTTCAAGACCCTGTTTTCAGTTATTTGGGATTTATACCCAGAAATGTACCTGCTGGATCATATGGCAATTCTATTTTTAATAATTTGGTGAACCTCCATACTGTTTTCCATAGTGGTTGTATCATCTTACATTCTCACCAGCAGTGCACAGTGGTTCCAATTTCTCCACATTCTCGTCAATACTTACTATTTTCTGTTTTTTTGATAGTAGCCATCCTAATGGGTGGTATTAATAAGGTGATATCTCATTGTGGTTCTGATTTGCATTTATCTAATGATGAGTGATGCTGAGTATCTTTTTAAGTGCTTATTTGCCATTTGTATATCTTTTTTGGAGGAATGTTTTTTCAAGTACTTTGCCCATTTTCTTTCTTTTTTTCTTTTTTTAAAAAACATTTTATTGAGGTACAATTGATATATAATATTATGTTAGTTTTAGGTATACAACATAATAATTTGATATTTGTATATAGCAAGATGAATACCACAGTAACATCTCATTAACATCTATTACTATACATAAACCTTTTTCCTTGTGATGAGGACTTTTTAAGATCTATTTTCTTGGCAACTTTCAAATATGCAATGCAGTATTATTGACTATAGGCACCACGCTGTACATCACATCCCCATGACTTATTTATTTTATAACTGGAAGTTTATACCTTTTGACCCCCTTCACCCATTTCCACCCTGACCCTCCACTCTGGCAACCACCAATCTTTTCCCTGTATCTGTGAGCTTGTTTTGTTGTTTTATTTTGTTTTGTTTTAGAGTCTACATATAAGTGAGATCACGCAGAATTTGTCTTTCTCTGTCTGACATTTCATTTTGTGTAATGCCCCCAATGTCTATCCCATGGCCCGTTTTGAATAGGGTTGTTTTGTTTTTTGTTGAGTTTTAGGGCATTAATCCCTTATCAGATATATAATTTGCAAATATTTTCTTACATTCTGTGGGTCGCCCTTTTATACTCTGTTGATACTGTCTTTTGATACACAAAATTGTTTTCATGATGTCTAATTTGTCTAGTTTTTCTTTTGTTGTCTGGTGTCACATCTAAGAAATCATTGCCAAATCCAATGTCCTGAAGCTTTTGCCCTACATTTTCTTCTAAGAGTTTTATAGTTTTAGGTCTTATATCTAGATCTTTGATCCATTTTGAGTTAATTTTTGTATATGGTGTGATGTAAGAGTCCAACTTCATTTCTTGGCATGTGGCTATCCAGTTTTCCCAAAACTATTTGTTGAAAAGACTGTCCTTTCCCCCATTGAATAGGTCTTAGCACGTCTGTCAAAAATCGTTTGACCATGCATGCAAGGCTTTATTTCTGGGCTCTCTATTCTATTTCATTGATCTATTTATCTGTCTTTATACCAGTACCACACTGTTTTGATTCCTGTAACTTTGTAGCAAGTTTTGAAATCAGGAAGTGTGAGTCCTCCAGCTTTGTTCTTATAACTGCTATCATTTTAAAGGTTCCATTCTGCTAGAAAATGCTAAGTTTCTGTAAGTGGAAACTTGGGTGAGAAAGAGAGAAGAGTTGAGTCTGATGGAAGTTTTAGACATGGAGGGCAAGAGTCTAGCAAAGCCTCTGGTAGAATGGGGAAGCCAGATGTGGTTGGTGTTATATGTTAGTTCAATGTGGGTCATATAGAATTTGAAGGTCTTATGGGGCATCCATAAAGAGATGTCCTTTAGACAGTTGGAAATGTTGTTTTAGAGTTCAGGAAAGCGATAGGCACTCAAGAGGCAAATAGGGAGTTATTTCCCAAAAAAGGAATCATTAGAGGAAAGCATGGACTTAGATAAGAGGGATGAAGGTTAGAACACAGAGTGAGAAGATGGCGGGGGCAGTGACATCTTGGCCCCATTCCACTCACACATTAACATGTGTGCACTTCACCATATTTTGTTGCCTCACAAATACCATTGATTTTTAAGGCATCATTATTTTATGTGCCGCCAAGCAAATATGCTGTCAGTAATTATGACATGGTATTTATTGACTATGAGCATACTGATTTCAAAGATACAAAAATGCGGAGGGCAAACACCTCAGAATTAATTAAATAAGAAATATGCCAGCCAGTGTGACAGGCATCATGGGGAGGGGAGTGGGATACAGCTATGAAAAAGACCCTGCCTTCAAAAAGCTTCCAATCTCATGGCAACACCTGCAGATTCTTTTACAAGACTGACAGTCCATGATACAGTGCAGGCACCAGAGTTGTTCTGAGATCAGCTGCTGCGTGTCAAGTATTTATAGGCATTATTAATATAGACAGAACTAACAGACATGTCTTTCTTGGCTCCCCCACCTTTTCCCTGATGCCTGAAATTTCTAAGGACAAAGCCTTTCAAACCATTTTTGAATGAATCGAGGCAATGAATTAAAACACCACATGGTGGGTGTTGAAGTGGTACCACTCCTATGAAAAGCAGTTTAGCACTATCCAAATTACAAATGCAGCTGCCTGTTGACCTAGCAGTACTAGGCTAAGAATATATCTTACAGATGTAGTTATTCATATGGAAAGTGCCATAAACACAAGCTTATTTGTTACAGCATTGTTTGGAATAGCAAATCATTTTTGGGAATAACCTAAGAGCCATGGACAGGGCACTGGTTAACTAGATTATGGAACATTCATACTTGGATCCCAGATCTAGGAAATGCTTAATGTATGAACAGGGAAAAGATCCCTGATATATATTGTTAAGTGGAAAAAAAATGCTAAGTGCAGAACAGTTACAGTAGACTACCATTTTATTTTGAAGTTAGGGAATAAGAACACATATCTACAAATTTACTTATATATGCATGGAGAAACTCTAGGATACACAGGAAACCGGTAACAATGGTTATGGTGGGGGAGGGGTAAGTAGAGAATTTGGCAGATGGGGATAGAGAAGGGAGGAGGACTTTTTATACTTTATTTCTAAACTATGTGTGTTATCTATTCAAAATGTTAAATTAATTGAATTTATAAAAATACCCCATGGAAAGAGTTAACCCAGTGACTATGATTCCCACCAAAAGGGAATTTCGTATACATTGTCTCATTTTTTAAAAATGAGTTAAAAATTAGTTTTATTTTTTTGTGGGGGGGGGTAGTTAGGTTTATTTACTTATTTTTAGAGGAGGTACTAGGGATTGAACTCGGGACCTGTGTATGCCAAGAATGTGCTTTACCACTTGAGCTATACCCTCCCCCATTACATGACTTCATTTAATCCTCACCACCTTGCTATGGTGCAGGCGTCCAGCATTACAGAAGAAGAAGCTGAGGATGAGAGAGGTTGTTCTTGCCTGAAGTCAACTGCAAATACCCAGACCCCACCATCCTGGGCCAGACCTGGTACTGGGCGGGCACTAAGGATACAGAGACAAAGACACAACCCCTGCCCTCGGGGACTTAGCTGTCTAGTGAGGAAGACAGGCAAGTAGAATAGGAGATTCACAGACAGGTTTTGAACAGGGAAGGGAGTGTCAGAGCACAATGTTTAATGACTAGGGGACAAAGGGAATAACGAGGCTGGGGACAAGGAGAAATCCTCTCCCACAACACCCTTTTGCCAAGGACAGGCTCTGTAAGCAGCAGTGGAACTCAGCGGCGTCTATGTGGGAGACAACCCTTCAGCCTCAGAACCAACAATGAACAAAGGCTGCGGGTGCTCTATAAGAACAGAGGAGATCTGACAACAGCCTGACTTGTTTGATCAGTGTAGACATCCCTTCTGGTCTTTGAAGCCTGAGGTGCTCTCCTTTAGCTGTCTACACAGATCAAAGAAGCTGGATGACTGCCATATCTTGACTGCACTTTGTGTTAATCCATGGTCACAGCCAGCGCCACAGCAATTCGACCAAACCATCTGAGCGGAGGCAAAAATAATTCTCATGGGCAAAGATAGACAATTCCAAGATGTGATCATTAATTCCTTGCTGCCACCTCAGGAGGGAGTGGATTTTGAAGTTAGTTTTAGGAAGCTTCCAAGAGGAAAGATTCCACGCCTCTCCAAAGTGAAATGGCAAAGATGTTTTCTCTCCTAACAGTTGAAAGCCCTTCCTATCCCAAGGATCCTAAGAGTTGACGATAAATAGCTATGGTCTGGCTCTTAGAAAAGCAGCCCCACTCTAAAGAATAGGGATCATGCCATCAAACACTTTTTTATTCACAGAATCATTCTAATGGAAACCTTACCCCAGCCCCATCAATCCTCAAGCAGCAGTGAGGATCTCAGGAAATCCTTGACTGGCAGGACCAGGCATCTAACAACAAACCCAGAAGCCAAGTAGCATCATTAAAAAAGATTAAAAATCTACATAAGTTCTAACATCTTCGTTCCTAGCTGTGGTTTCCATGGAAATAGACATCTGCTCTAGGGAGAAAGAAAAGGTGGGGGAAGCGGTATAAGTGCTTTAAAATAATCAGTGTTTTGAAAGATTTATTTTTTTCCCTGTCACAACATTAATCGTCAGAAATGTGAGATTTTTGCGTGACAATTACTTGTATTTTAAAAAAATATGCTTCAAATGGGTGGGACCTTCCTCTGCAAACCTCCAGATCAAGTACAAAGACTTCAAGATAAAGGCTGGTTCAGGGGCTAACAGACCTCTTGGCCTTGGGTTTCTTGCTTGTGTGTGTTGCCTGCCAATCTGTCACTTTTCCTCGAGGTCTTATCCACATCCCTCTCCAGACTCCCTAACGATTTCTGAGATTTCGCTCAGAAAACTGACAGATGGAAACACCTGGCTGTTTGGTGGCTAAGTTTGGTCTGAGAAGGAGAAGCCTCTCAGGGCTTAGAATCTGAATTTTCCTGGTCCTGCTCACATGCTAAGGGAAAACCACTTAGATTGAGGGTGGAGGAGAGGCCAACCCCACACAAGGGCAATTGTTGGAGAAAATGCCGCAACAAGCATATTCCAGGCAACACTGCATTGCTAATTGTTTGCTTTGTGTGGTATGTCTGCTGCCTGTATGATCCAGTTTTCCTTGTCTCAGGCACCTACAAATTGTATTTAACTCCAGCATATCCTTACAAACTAGCTGGACATGGGGAGTCTTTAAATTAGGACTCTTGTTTCAAAAGTGGGTCATGTTTGTTTCTCGGTTTGGGGAGGTGGAGCCCATTGATCAATAAAATGAAGATGTCCTTCTGCCTGGTCATGATCTCAAAGCAGGTGCCTTGGTGTAATGACCACCACCCAGGACACGGTCTTGGTGGAGGTGGGGTGGGAGGGATGGGAGAAGCTTCAGAACCAGGTTCATTTATTTTTCCTCTGGCCTTTTCCTGGTAAGAAGGAAGCCAATCATTCTAAGATAGCTAGGGTTGGACCAATTTCCTTTGTGCTTCTGATCTATCCAGGGGCAGGGGGAACCTTGACTCTATGGCTTCTTTTGTTTTGATTCTTTAAAAGGACCCAGCACTAATCCGGGAGCACGTGCTTCAAGAACAAAAGCAACACTTAACTGCAGTCTGTATAGCCTAGAACTGCTATTGCTCTTCCTTCCCTATCATCCGGCAAAAGACTTGACAGAACAGATGGAGTCTGCTTTTAAGCCAAGTGACTTTGTTATTAAAAGATCAAATTCCAGAGCCTCTTGCTTTCCCCCAACAGGTCCCTGGTCACCATCTCAGGGACCCTAATATAGTAGCGAGAACGCACACAGTGAGTTAAGGGCCACGCCCGTGACCTGTTAGGGCTGAGTGGGTTAGGGATTATGATGATGTCACAGTACAGGTGTCAGGCTGGTGTCGAGGTAGGGAGACGGGTACAGGGGGTCTGGCAGGGGCATAGAGTGGTATGTCCTGTCCCAAGGCTTGGGAGTCTTGAGTGGCGGCACTGCGCTGTTCGAGTGCTGCCCTCGGGGCGATGCAGGGCAAGTGGCTCAACTGAGGCGGAGTCCAGGCGGTCACCGTCTGAGAGGTAGAAAGGGACCCCGCCCCCGCCCTTTTCTCTAAGGATGGGAGAAGTGGTTCAGAGTCAGGCAGTGGGTCACCGCATCGCCGTCTTCCGCTACCAGACGACCGCCCCGGCCCCCGGCTCACACCTGGGGACACACCCAAGGGTCCCTCACCCTTCGCATTGTCCTCTTGTCCCGCCAGCCTGAACTACACTTCCCGAGCTGCTCCGGGGTCCCCAGGGGCGGGGCCCATTCGGGCTGTGTGTGGGGAGGGGCCGGCACGTGCCGCCGCTCTCAGCCAATGCCGCGCCCTGCGGGGAGGTCACGTGCCGCTGTTTGGCGCTTTTGTGCGCTCCCGGGTCTGTTGGTGCTCAGAGTGTGGCCAGGCGGCTCGGACCGAGCAGGTGGGTGTGGGGCTCTAGGACGAGGAGGTGGCAGGTTGGGGCTGCGAGAGGGACGCGGCCGGCCGGAGGGGCATTGGCAGCGGCCCCCGGCTGGAGGGCGGCGGGCGGGGCCTCGGGCCACAGAGGGGCTGGCGGGCGGGGGTCGCTCCGCTTTGTGTGTGGCTCGGGCGGAGCCTCGGCTTTGTTCCCGCTCCCTGGGGGCGCGGCCGTTGTGGGGAAGGGGCGCGGTCAGCTACGCGAGCCCCGGGCGTTCGCCCCGGGGTGCTGTCGAGGAGACAATAGGGGGCGTAGGCCCTTGTTTGACCCCCATTCTCCTCCTGCAGGCGGGGCTCCTCTGGGGTCCCCATTGTCTGAAGGGGCGGGGCGGCGCCCCCAGTGGGGCAGCAGCCTTTGGGGCAGACTGCTGGCTGCCAGGGCCGCGTCCTCGTCCAGCGACTGTGTGGTTGCGCCCGAGAGGCTGATACCCCACGAGAGCTCTCCAGTCCTCGCGGCGTGGGGGGTGGACTGCTTGGGTGTTGGCAGGTTGGTTGGGAGCGAAGGAAAGAGATGGCGAGCCGACGGTGGGGCTTCCCCATGGCCTCTTTCCCAGGACTGCCCCACCTGCTGAGCTGCGGTAGGGGTGGGGGCCGCCTCAAGGTGTTTTTGGCGGGAGTTGGGGGGGCGTCCGCGCGGGCAACCCCGGGAAGGGCGGAGTTACCCGGATAGGACCGTTAGCCCCGCCTATCCCTCCCCTTCCCACGCGCGCGGGCTCCGGGGTGTTGTGAGTTGGGGGAGATTCGAAAAGGCGCGGGGAGGAAGGGGGAGGGGCCAGGAGCCGGAGTGTAGGGCGTGCTCTGATTGGCCGGGGGCGGCCTGCCGCTTTTCCTCGCCTGGACCAGGGCCACGCCTATCCTGGGTCCAGTGCTGAGTCTAATGCTCCGCCGGTGTTAGAACGTTTCACGGCTTCGGAGTTTAATTTCTAGCTTTTGATAACCTGTGTGCCTACGTTGTTGGTACTAGCGGGTGTCTACAAGAATAATGACCTTTAAAAAATTAAGAGAGGTGGAATTTTTATGCAAAAATTATACAAGGCAGCAAATACTATAACCTGAAACCTAGAGATTCATGAAACTAATAATTAATATTACGCGGTGTTGGACAAGGAGGTTAAACCTCAGGAACAATAGGATGTTCGACATTATTGGTTAATATAAGCTTGGGCGTTTTGTTTTCCACCATGGCAGACAGACAAAGCAGGGGTGGATGTTTCGTTTGCACAATGAGTTGTAGGCAGTGTTAAGATGGCTCCGGTCTCACTGTTGAGTTGAATCTGGAATATCTTCTCACCAGGGGGAAAATTTATTAGAGTTTATTTCCGGGGGAAAAATTAATCTTGTGATTTAAACCCCGTCTGATTTTTAAAATCTAAGTATTTTTTTTAACGGGAAGCTTAGTTAACGCGGTCTTTTGCAACCAACATTCTGTTCAATTCACATTTCCCAGTGTTTGAGTATTTTATAGATTTTTATAATTTTCTGGTGGATGATGTCTTACTTAATTCCGCGGTAGTGATTTTTCTGACATTGATTTATACGTATGTGATTTGAGGTCCCTTTGGATCAATGACATAACAGAAATGCAAAGAAATTGATTGCATGCTTTTGAAAATCGTTTTCAGGGTTCTCCTTGCCAGTGGATTGTGTAGAATACACTGCCAGTCTCTTGTCTTCTGTTCACCATGGCTTCTTCTGGTAGGTAATCTATTTGAAAAAGCTGAAATTGTGATGGGCTTCTAATTTTAGAATAGGAGATGGGTAAGGTCTTAAGTCTTTAACCTGGCACTTGTGTTTTGTTTTTACAAAAAAAAATTCTATTTTGTAAATCGGAAAATAATTAAGGAAAAAATTATTATCACTTGAATGTACTGAGAGCTCATAATTAATTGTTTCATTATTAGATGATTTGGCTTGGTCTTAAAGCAAAATGTGGAGTTTTGCACAAGTCTTTCTTTTGTTCATGAACATGATTGTCAAGTACTGATGTCTCAGAATAGTGTTTATTAATCCATAAATGTTGAGCTTTGTTTTTCTGGGAGAAAGTATTTAGATAATTTCTTGCCTATAAACACAGCTGCTTCAGCAGCCCTAGTTCTATTCATTAAATTGATTTGATTTTTAGAAAACGATAGAACAGTTTATTAGAATAGAAAACTCCATTTTTCTGAATGTATTATAAATATGATGAAATCCAGATATCCAGGTGAAGGAACTGGAGAAGCGTGCCTCAGGCCAGGCTTTTGAGCTGATTCTTAGCCCTCGATCAAAAGAATCCGTCCCAGAATTTCCCCTTTCCCCTCCAAAGAAGAAGGACCTTTCCCTGGAGGAAATTCAGAAGAAACTAGAAGCTGCAGAAGAAAGACGCAAGGTACACATCAATCCACAGAGAATAGGATATTTATTAATGTGGCAAATCTGTTCTATTTCTGTAACAAGAGGAAAACAGAATTGTAGCTAGATGGTGACTATAACTGTGTGAAAATTACGTATGCCAATGGTGGGAAGAAAATACCAGCCATCATTTATTGATCTCTTATGTACCATCTCCTTTACTTGTATTGTTCTCCTTTTCTACAGTGACCCTAGAGGGTAGGTGTTGTCTGAGACACTAGATTAGAAAATGGTTTGGGGAATGTCAAGTCATTTTCCCAAGTCATATAACTAGTGAGTATTGGAGCCAGAATTTAAGCCCAGGTCTGTCTAAAACCAAAGTTCATGCTTCTCATTCTTTCTCATTGAAAAACCGATTTGTTGGTGGATGATTTTTCTTTTGTCTCTTTAAGTTTGAGGGTTTTTTGTTTTTTTTGGTTTCAGTTTGTGTCTGTGTGGTTTTTTTTTTTTTTTTTTTTGGTTTTGTTTTTTGAGAGCTGTACAATAAAAACATTTTAAAATGTTAGTAATGTGATTGTGTTACTTGGCTGGCATACTGGTATTGTGGTGGCTCTTCTGTCTAAGCAGTTCTATTATAAAGTAGCCATCTTTGGAAAGAATGAATCAGAAAAGTCAACAAATATTAATATACTAATTATAGAAAAATTGAGAACCACAGAAGTTTTATAAATAGGAAATTTGAAATATTCATCATCCTACTTTGCAGAAATAACTGTTGTTAACGTTTTGGTGTATTTCTCTCTATTCAGTGTTACTCTATTCATTAAGAACTTAAATTCTCATTTAGTCCCCCTTTCAACAGCCCTAATTGGGTTGAGTAGGTTTACTTTTAACATTAGGGAAATGAAGGCACAAAAAGGTGAAGTAGTAACCTGCCTGTGACCAACACAGTGCTTTGAAATCTGGCACATTGAACCACACGTGTACACATTTGGGACCCCTTTTAAGCTGTGGTAGCTCGTGCCATGCCCCTTTCAGTGCCACGTGTTTTGTGTATGTATGCTGACCTATTGTCAACACTGTGAATTACTTCCCCAAGAAAAGTGACTGTTTGCAATGGAGTCTCATCTCCTACTTACGCTTCTATTTAGTCTGAGTTGATGGAATTTGATGGAGGTGATGTAGTTTGAGTTCATGGAAGAGATTCAGCCAAAAGCTGGACATTGATGTTTTTTAGGAATCAGCCCTGGCCCTGTAGTCATTAGTCTGTGCTTTACATAGTAACTGGATAAATATAGTGAAACTCTTATCATCACTGGGATTTTGCAGAAGAGAATGAACAGAATCAGTGGCAGATGCTCTGAAGTTTTCCTACAAGTTGATGCTTCCAAACACATTGAAATCTGTTTGGTAACAGGCTATTCTGAGTCTGTTGAAGGAGGCACACCGTGGTAACAGAGTTGCGGTGGTCTGGAAGTTAATGCAAGCTTCCACAGAGGAAAGCTAATAAGCTTTTCCTTGAAACAAATCCCCTGGCTTAAATAGTAATCTGGAGGCTTAGTGTTAAATTTTTTTTTATCATTTCCATGTATTTTCTTTTTATCAATATGGTTATATTTTTTATGTTGCTGATTTTCTTTGTTTCCTTTGAAGTTAAAAAAGGAAAATTCTTTACAATAAAGTTCATTCCTTAGTGCATATCATTCAAGTCATCTTGATACCATTAAGCAGTAAATCTTACAAGGATTTTCTTAAGGACTAATTGGGGAAGAATATCTGAACAAACATGGGCAGTTTTCCAAAGTAAATACAAACACTAGAAAAAGAATATGATTTTCACAATATTTTGATGTTAATAATTCGTGTCCTGACTTCAGTATTATTTAAAGAGATCTAATTTTCTGTCTTCAATCCTCTCAACTAATTTCTTTTGTGATTTTAACTAATACCAAATAACACTTTAGAGAACCTAGCCTGTTAAACTTTCTTCCAGTCCCATGAAGCTGAGGTCTTGAAGCAGCTTGCTGAGAAACGAGAGCACGAGAAGGAAGTGCTTCAGAAAGCAATCGAAGAGAACAACAACTTCAGTAAAATGGCGGAAGAGAAGCTGACCCACAAGATGGAAGCCAACAAAGAGAACCGTGAGGCGCAGATGGCTGCCAAGCTGGAGCGTTTGCGAGAGAAGGTTGGTCTCTTCCAGGCTCTGAGGGGGTTAAGAGCTTGAAGTTTGATGTACCAATGAGGTGGCTTGAATGAACTCTTGGCCTCGATCACATGTGCTTTGGTGTCTTTGTCATCAATTTTGGGGCCTAACACTTTAAATCAGAGGCATCTTATTTTAAAATAAGATGGAATATTCAGTAATTTCCAGCACAATTGCACATTCATTGGAAGAGCAGAAGGAGGCTCAGTCATTAGGTTCCATGAGTGATCCAGGAAGTTCGAAGATGATGTCTTAGAACTCTAATTATGTGATTCCCATGGTATATAATTATATATGTAGTAATAGTGCACTATTACATTCTGTGATGTTTGAACTGATGCTGAGTTGAGCTTCTTGGGGGCATGACGTGGTGGACTTTTTTCCTTATGATATGTGTTATTTCTTTACAGGACAAGCACATTGAGGAAGTGCGGAAGAACAAAGAATCCAAAGATCCTGCTGATGAGACTGAAGCTGACTAATTTGTTCTGGGAACTGACTTTTCTCCCCATCCCCTTCCTAAATATCCAAAGACTGTACTGGCCAGTGTCATTTTATTTTCACCCTCCTGACAAATACTCTAGATGCTGATGTAGGACTGTATAGGTAGACCCAGACGTAAGATGTTGTTTTAGGGGCTAAAGGGGAGAAACTAAAAGTGTTTTACTCTTTTTCTAAAGTGTTGAAGTCTTTCTAATGTAGCTATTTTTCTTGTTGCATCTTTCCCACTTCAGTACACTCGGTGTACTGGGTTAATGGCTAGTACTGTATTGGCTCTGTGAAAACATGTTTGTGAAAAGAGTATGTAGTGGCTTCTTTCAAACTGTTAGATGCTGAATATCTGTTCACTTTTCAATCCCAATACTGTCCCGATCTTACCAGATGCTACTGTACTTGAATGGTTAATAAAACTGCACAGTGCTGTTGGTGGCAGTGACTTCTTTCTATTCAGGTTATAAACTGTCAAGCGATAGAGGCCCTCCTGGTTTATATTTGTTCCAGATGGGGCCTTTAGGTTGGTGGAAATACCCAGCACACACATCACTCACTGTGAGTTCTCTGCCCTGGAGTTTCTTGCTCCAGAGTTGTTTGCATTGTCTTCTTCCACAATCGTCACTTTGTTGTGATGCCTGGGCCCAGATCAGCTGTTATGATAGTTTTTCAGATGTGTATTTGCAAACAAGCATTTTTTGTTTCTGTGTCCCTGTTAAAAAGTCAGATTAAAGGGGCAAATAGTGTTTCTAAAGAACAGTTTAGAGAAATCTTAAGATCCTAGTTAGAGCCATTTGATGATTTATTTGCTTTATGTTACAGCTCGGGGTGGGGGTGCATTCCTGCCACAGGAGCTGTGACTTAAGAATCAGAAGATTAGTAAAACTTTCTGTGCCACTATCACAACTCCTGTGAACTGATAAAGGGAACCTCGTTTTCCAGAGCGGCATGACTCAGGTGGTTAGGTTGGCAGTTGATTCTTCTTATATCCAGAGGCTACAGGATTCACAGTTGTCACAGGATTGCCTCTCAATTCCGGGAAAGCCTTTGGCAGCTTTCCTAGGCTATTTGGGAAATAGCCTTAATTACATATGATTATTTGCGTCTCAGACATTTGTGGAAAAGCTCTTGGAAGCCACTCGCCTGTAGTGAAGGAGTTTGTAGGATGACTGCTAATGCAGCTCTTGATTTGGGATTTACCAAACTTATGAGCAAAACAATAGTTTATCTCAACCTTCCTCCTATGTTAGGATTAAATGAGTGTGTGTGTGTAGAGAGCACACACTTAGAACTGTATTTAATATGCACTTAGCACTATGTATAAATAATGACAACTATTTTCAACCAGAGGCTAGTGAGTAAGCTAAGTTTATACTGGGCAGCTTTTGTGTGCGTTGAATTGACTGTTCAAGATGATCAATTGTAGGGGTTCTGAAAAGGCTGAATTTAGAGTTGTGGCCATTAGGGCAAACGAACAAGATCAAGTATAGATCAGTATAGTGATGGTAGTATCTAAACAAACGCCCAGGTGAGGCTTGTGTGCAGGATTTCAGCATTGTCTATGCTTGGTCTGTGGCTCGTGGCAGGATCAGAGGTTTGCATGGGTGAGATGGTGCCTATGGGAATCTTTGAAACACCAGTTCTGAGCAGCCGGGATATAGATACCGCCTAAAGATAGAAACTTGGAGTAATGATACTAGATGTCCTTGAGTGGCAGTAAGTTTTTGTTTTAATGGGACATGTAGGGAAGGGAACAGAGCTCAGCATAAAGCAAGAAGAAGGTCAAGATGGGTATGAGGAGGAATCCTCCAGTTAGTTACAGCCAACCCCATGGTGGCCCTGACTTCATACCCAAAAGTGGTCCTGATCTACCTTGTGACAGCCATTGTCACAGGGAACCAAAGGGGATGCCACTTAGCCACAAAGTCAGAAGCCCTGGCTTTCTACTTCACCTCTGACCTTTGGAGTAGTACTAGTGCTGAACCTCAGTTTTCTCCAGGATAAAATGAGGTTGAGCTAGGTTAAATAATTTCCACTCAGATTCTTTACATACAACTTTTGTTTTTATTTTTAATGGAGGTACTGGGTATTGAACCCAGGACCCTGTGCATTCTAAGCATGTGCTCTACCACTGAGCTATACCCTCCCACTCCTTTGCATATAATTTTGGAGGGAAGGAGGAGTGGTGGGTGCCCAGGAGCATCCAGGGAGTGTCTGTGTGCTTTCCAGGGCCTGGGCACTCAATCCTGTCTTAGGTAGGAGCCGGGCCAGCTACTCCGGGCAGCACTTATGTCGTAGGTTAGTCTTGTAAGGCCAGAGTGCCTTGACTGCAGTCTGGGGGCTGTCACCATGGTGCAAACTCCATTCTCTGGCTTGAGTGGAAAATGAGGTGTGTTCCTGAGGCTCTTGTACTTGGACATGGTGATTGATTGGCCTCAGCAGAAAAGAGAGACTTGAGGGGTAAGAGGAAACCCCTTAAATCTACATTTAACAAGCAGCTAGACTGTGCCCCATGTTGAGCAATGTGCTAGCGATGAAAAGATGAAATGGGGATCTTGTGCTTATGCATGAAGTGGGCAGGAGGGTGTGGAACACTTTGCTGAGAATACAGTCTCAACCACGTGCTTGTACTGGCCAAGTTGCTTTGCTGGTTTGGTGGAGGGCATAACCACAGGCTTCAGTGGTCTGGGAAGCTTAATAGAGGAGGAAAGACTTGAGCCAGTCCTTGGAGAAGTCAGTTATGGGCCCGAGCACGCCCTTAGTAACACGGTAAGCATGTAATTGCATCGTGCGTGGAGAACCTGCCGTGGTTACTGGCTAGTGGCAGCTGTTCATCAAGATCCCTTCTCCCTTCCCTTTATCCTAAGCAGTGGAGATCCTATGAAGGCTTTAGAACACAGAAATGGTAGTGTTGAGTGAACAAAGCCATTTCGAGGGAGAGAAAATGGAGGTGGGTGGGATGAATTGGAGAGAAGACGATGGAGACCAGAGTGGGAGGCTGTCAGAGCAGCCTGGGAATGAAGTGCTGGGTGTCTGAGCTAGAGGGGGCCGCTGGGCTCTGCAGACACCACACCGAGGCACTGGGAAACTTACCGCTGACCGTGGACGATGGTAGGAGAAACCAACCACTCCACTGCCGAGTGGGACATGGTGGTGCTGGCCATAAGCTACTGCTGGTTGAGCAGTACTTTCAGGCACTGCTGTGTTGTCTCCTCAGCTCCAGCCCTGCGAGGTAGGTTCTGTTACTGTCTGCACAGTACAGAGAAGCAAGCAGGTTTAGGAAGGTAAAGGAACTTGCCCAAGGTCCTAAGCTGGTAAAGTTCTAACTCTGGCAGTCATGACTCAAGGCGCTGCTTGGGGAGCTGTCCGCTCTGGCAACTCGGTGTCCCCTCTGTTGTCCTGAACAATTCTCTGCTCCAGATTCAGCCAATGCCACCACCTTCTAAAAGGCAATTAGTGACCATCTCCTGTTATTCTGGGGAAGAGAGGTTTCATTCCTCACCCACCAGCCCTTTGTAAAGATCTTCCATTTTACTGTGTGTGTTTTTCTCCCAGTGGAGACCTCGGAATTCCAGTGAGGTTTTAGGACCTCATGTAACTCAGTCCTGTCAGAGAATGGTCTGGCCACCTCACTGTTAGTTTGGTTGTCTGAATCACTGTTAAAAGTGATTTGTTGGGAACAATAAGAAGGTAAGGCCAGGCTCCTTATAGAGGAGCTTACCCCTTTGAATGGGAGGATGGATTAGGTGTCCTGGAAATTTCCTTCCAAATTCAAGACTAGTTTTGGGTCTTCTCTATCTGGTTAGACTGCAGACCCCTGAAATCAGGGACCATGTCTTGGGTACTGAGGATTTCTCCACTGAGCTGAACTTCATGGCCCTGGAAACATTGCTGGCACTTAAGTCTCTTGCCATCTGCCTCCCTCTTTGCGCAGGTCAAATAGCAGGTACACAGCATCCCTATGACTGAGGCCTCTGCCAGTGGAAGCTGGTATTCCACACTTAAGCAGCACAAGGAAAGTTTTCTGACTTGTTTTATACAGGCACCCAGATTCATAAAACTTGGAGAGTTTGATGAGCTTTGAAACGCAGCAGCCTCAGTAGAGGGGCTCTGTCCCTTAGCGAGAAAGGCCTAGCCTTCTCCCAGTGTGGTCCAGAGCAGTACCTTCTCAGTCCTTGGGCACCAAATCCTACTAGAGACAAGTGGGCTGTGGAATGGATCCAAGGGAAGAAGAAACAGAGGCAGGAGATTAGCCAGATGCCTGTGGCTGCCACAGCAGAATAATGGATGTAAAGGGGGACTAAGCCTCTGTGAGAGCTGTGGCCCTTGGGCCCAGGCATCCAACCTGTGGCCTCCCACTCCCCTCTCTGGCAAGAAGCTCCAGTATCCCTGGGATGGGGGGGCCTTGGTAGGGTTCTCTGCTAAGCCTCTTACATGACCTCTCAGTATCCTGTACATCATGCCAGCAGCTAATGATTACTTGAGTGATCTCAATGGATCCCCAGAACAATCCTATGACATCATCATGCCCATTTCACAGGCAAGAAATGAGGTAGCTGAGACAGATTAGGGTATTTGCCCAAAGTGATAAAACTGGGCAGGGGCGGAGTCTGGAATGAAACCCTCACACTATACTGCAGCTCCTCATGTTTCACAAATGAATTCATTACTATGCAATCATTTGTTTCAAGTGTGTCTCCCTAGTTAGAAGGAAGGGTCCTCCAGAGCAGGGACAGTGCCTTGTCACATTCACCACTGGATCTCCAGCACTGAGCCTGGCATATGGTGAGGGGTTAATATGTGCTGAATTAAATTATTATGAGTAGGTGGTGACTCCTCTGGGCACCTGCTTTGTTCTTGTCCTGTGTGGACTCCATGGGGAGTCAACCTGATTTTCTAGAAGCAAAGCTGGCTCTGCTCTGGCTTTGCAGACTGGCTTTGGAAGTGCCTAGTCCTTCATGGTATCCTCCTAGATCTGAAGGCACCAACTGGTGGCCTACAGCCAGGGTCGGTCCTCAGGCATGTTGTCATCACTCCATGCTGTGCTTTAAATTTTTGAATCAGTTGACAATTCTACTTGAAAATATGATTTCAGGCTTATCTTGAAAAACCAAAGCTCTGGCAACCCTGGGCTCACAGCCCCACCCAGAAGTAATCAGCAGGCTCTGGACAGCTGCTGCCCCCTTGAGGTGGGTCATGCGCTCTACAGCTCTTCATTCCTCTGTCCTTAAGGATCACAGGTCTCAGGTATAAATACAGGCCTGGAGTTTGCAGTCCCTGACATAGATGACAGCCACATCAACAGTCAGACACTTTTTCTTAGATCAAAAGTCCAATCAGTACAAAAGGATATATGAAAGTGACTCTCTCCTTCTGACGTCCCTCAGCTCCCCTCTTTGGAGGCCACAGTGTCTCCTTCCACAGACACGCTGTACCTCTATGATCACAGTCACCAAACACTCACGGGCACCTCTTATGGGCCAGATATCAGCTGAGCATCAGAGTCACATGGCACTTTTTCAAAATAGAGACTCAGGACCCTCAACAGACCTTTAGAGATAGAATTTCTAAAATTGGAGCCCAGGTGTCCAGATTTTTCAAAACCCACAGTGTTTTCTGTTGGTCAGCCAAGCAGAGATGACTATACTCAGATGCAACATCCCAACCACAGGCCCCGCTCTCCAGTCCCCTACAGTGTAGGGGAGAGGGACCTGGAGCTCCCACCATCGAGGCTGCTGCTCAGAGTTGTGCAGACTATACCCTTCACAGGAGCATCCAGCCAAGGCCTGAAATCCAGCCATACCCTCAAATCAAGGCCCCTCCACCCCAGAGGAATAGGCACCACTTTGGAATTTTCCGTGTCAACCATTCAATGAGAATACAGGAGGACCTGTGCTATGATGTGGGGGCACAGACAGGGGCCCCTCAGTTCTGTTGCAGACCCAGGATGGCTTCCTGTAGGAGGTGATGTGTGGACCAAGTTTGGTACCGGAGTTAAAAACACAGAAGGCACAACTCTACCTTGTACTTCTCAGTTCACCCCACTCTGTCCCTCACCCCACAACTTTCTCTGCTTATCAGGGGCCACCAACAGGGACACTTTATTAGTAATGCACATCAAGAAAGCACTGGGAGACAGATTAGGGTGGAAGGAGGGGTCCAGGCATAAATCAGATCAATGTGCCTGACAGGGAGCAGCTTGAGGTCGACTGACTTGGTATCCAGAAGTGTCTGCTTGGGGAGCAGGGGTGCAGAAACCTTATTCCTTATGGTAGGTCTCCTGAGAGGCTCTGCAAAGCCAGAGTCCACTACTCAGCAGCCTGAATCAGTACTGTCAAAGAGCGGTCCTCGGACAGCTGCCAGTCCACAAAATGTTACTGCTCTGCAATGAAATCAGTACAGAAATTGAAACTAAGCATTTAGGAAACTTTCATAACAATCTTACAAGGTCTGTTGAATACCATTTAGACTGAGGCTAGTATTTTGCATCTTTTTTTCCATCTCATTTTATCAAAGAAAATTTATTGTAAGATATACATAACATAAAGTGTACCGTATTAACCACTTTTAAGTGCATAATTCAGTGGCATTAAGTACAGTCACAATATTGTGTAACCATTACCACTATCTAGTATATTTATTTAATTTTGCAAAAGTCTAAGTTCTTAGCAGATTAAGAAACAATTTTTTCAGTTTGAGAAGCACTGGCCTAAACCTTGACCTGGAAGGTCCCCAAGGTCGGGGGGCAAATAGGCACCTGATTGAAGAGCTTGATTCATTGTTTAGTTTCATTTCCCCAAACTGTTGAGATTTGCCCCAGAGAATGGTGTGGGCTGAGACCCAGGCTCCTTGGGCTAGAGGCTGGAGAGATGGGCACCATCCTTGAAGGGAGGGGAGGAGGCTTTGTGCTGCCTGGGGCTGGGCAGGACAAAGGGCCCTTCCTGGGCAGGGCTGCCCTGAGCAAGAAGGCCTGTTGAAAGATTGTGGGATTTCTGGCAGGTTTTCCTCCTGACTCAGCTGTAGGGTGGTGTTTGTTTAGAATTCCAAGAACATCAGCTCCAGCTGGACGGGCCCTTAGTTACCAGTGTCTACCCTCCTTGTTTACACGAAAAGCTTGAGGCCACAGAAAAAGGATTGCCCAAAGTTACAGCCAGTTAGAATTGGTCCCAAATCCAGTTTTGTTTCAATTCCCAGGCAGAAGCAGGGCAGAGCTTTTTGGAATCACACAGAATGCAGTTCAAGTTCTAGCTCTGTTAGCTCTTCAAGGGCCTCAGGCATCTGTACCTTCACCTGCGAAATGGGACAATCCCTCACAGGCTGGGTGAGTATTGAGTCTGTGCTGGGTTTAATGGAATGCCTAGCACAGGGCCTGGAATTAGGGGAATGGCAGGACAAGTCAGTCCCCTGCCCCTCCTTGCCCAGTGTTCCTCTTCTCAGTCTGCCATTTACCCTCTCTGTGGTTGAGGGGACAGAGGAAGGCTGACCCTCTCCCTCTGGACTAAGGCGAGCAGGAAACTCATAGTCTCCCGCACTGGCCATCTGCGAGGCTTCCTTCCCTGTGGGCCATTGCTCTGTGCTTGGCTCTTCTGCCAACAATCTGGGCATCTTAGAGAAATTTATGTCTTTTCTGGGACTCAGAGCATTTGAAAAATGAGGGAGTTGAACCAGAAGAACTCAAGTCCATTTGAGGGAGTGGGTGCTGAAGTTTGGAAGCTTTAAATTTCTGCATCTTTTCTTGGAGAGTCAAACTCCTAACAGGTTAGACTGGGTTGCCCCTGGGTTACCAGCCACCTGCCTCTCTGTTGTTGCCTCTGAACTCACTTTCTCTTTCCTGTTTCTCTTTTCTTTCTTTTATGCCTAAGATGTTTCGAATACTTACTGTTTGCCATGCATCATATAAGCATTTTACATATTCCATCTTATTGAACATTCTTGTGAATTAATATTATTCTTATTCCATTTCCAGGTGAGAACACTGAGGTTCAGAGAGGTTGCAATTACTGACCCGTAGCTAGTCAGCAGTGGAGTCAGCAGGGGGTGCTCTCAACATCATTCCCCAGTTGGCCAGGTCATGCTCTGGCCTGAATAGAGCAGGTTTAAATATGGTGCAGCCCTGAGCTCACATTCTCCCTCCTGTTTTCCCCAAATGGGCTCTCACTCCCACCCCGGAGACACTGTGCCTGGCAGGATTGCTTGGACAGTCAGGGAGGAGTGTCTGGATGCTGGTGGAAAGATGATCACTTACTGGCTCCAGTTTCTGACTTGTATCTGAGGCATTATGTCCCCTACCCCTAATCTCCTTCCTCCCTTTTCTCTTTAGATGTCCAAGAGCTGGAAGGTCCCCTAAGGGAACACCCAAAACAACCCTCCCCATTCATTCATTTATTACTGAACAAATACTGAATCCTCCTACATGCCGGGCACAGTTTTAAGCTCTGCGGATATGACTATGCACAAGGCATTCAAGGTCCCTGCTCTCATGAGCTTACATTCTGGTGGAGGAGAAAGACAACAGAAAGATTATGGGGTGAGGGGGAAGGGGTAAACTGGGAGTTCGAGATTTGCAGATACACACTACTACATATGAATAGATAAACAACAAGTTTCTTCTATATAGCACAGGGAACTATATTCAATATCTTGTAGTAACCTATAACGAAAAAAACATGAAAAGGAATATTTGCATGTATATGTATGACTGAAACATTATGCTATATGCCAGAAACTGACACAACATTGTAAACTGATTATACTTCAATTTAAAAAAGAAAGATTATGAGGTGTGCATGGAGAAAATGAAAGGGGTGATGTAACAGACAGTGTCCGTGGCAGGGAATGAGGGGTCTCCACAGATAGACAGGCAGGAGGTAATGCATTCCTGGCAGAGGAAACAGCTAGTGCAAAGGCCCAAAGGCAGGAGCCAGCGGGTGTGAGGAAGGGGCACATACAAGGCCCGCGTGGCTGGATAAGGTGAGCAAGGGGGTCTGGAGGGAGGAAGGTGGTCAGGGCCGGGACATGCAGGCTGGTAGGGCCTGAACAAGGGGTTGCATTATATTCTGTGTGTGATGTGAAGGCCCTAGGAGTGAGGTGATGTAATTAAGTTTGTAAACGATCCGTCAGCCACTGTGACAGCCACTGTGAGGAGAATGGATATAAAGGGAGCAGGAAGGAGAGATGAGGGTGGTTTGGACTAAAGTGGGGTCGACGGGGTGGAGAGACAAGGATTCAGGATCTCTGTCACAGTGGAGCCAACAGGGCTGGATGTGGGCTGTGGGGTGAGGATGTGGGCCCCTGGGTTTTTCACTTGGGCAGCTAAGTGGAGATGTCATTTGCTGGAGAAGCCTGGAGAAGGGAACAGATGTGGGAGTTGGTGAGGGGAGAGAAGCAATGGTTCCATTTGGCCATCATGGCAGACTTTGCTGGCTCCCCTCCCAGTCGGTACCCATTCTCCCCTTCCTTGTAACAGAAGCCTGACAGGTTTTTCTTCAAGTATCAACTTCTCTGGTCCCTCCTCTTCCTTTTGCCCTTTTCTCATCCTCTTTCCTGCCTGGAATGGAGACACGATACTATGGGTACAGCCCCTACCTTGTGACCATGAGGCTAAAAGCCACATGATAAGATGACTGGTCAGGGAGACAGATGGAACCTGGGTCCTGGGTAATACCAACGAGCTGATGTCCCAGTCTTGGACTGCCTACCCCCAGGTTCTAGTTATGGGAGGCAAATTAATCCTTTTACTTGTTTAAGCCACTGTTTTGTGTTTTTTCATTGTGTGCTGCTGAATGCTGTTATAGCTAATGGAGCCCTGTTGAGTTTGAGATTTGAGGAATTCTGGAACTCCTCACTGGAATTCATTCATTCAAGAAATGTTTATTGAGGACCTATTACATACCAGGCACTATTCTAGGTGCTGAGAATTCAGCAGTGAATAAAACAGGCAAAAATGCCTGCCCTTGAAGAGTTTACTCTCTGGTATAATCTGGAAGCCAGACCTGTGTTCTGGGCTAGGCATTCTCATTTGATCCAAAGGTTTGGTCAGATTTGAAGTACAGACAGGTGATGGGGGTGGAGTGTGGCATGTCTGCTCTCACCACCTTCCTCACCCACCCATTATGTTCACAAATCAAAATGATTAACATGTTTCTCTATGAGCCAAACACTGAGCTGCATTCTCTATGAGGGAGGTCTTTTGTTACCATCCCCATTTTGCAGGAAGGTTGAGAAATCACCCCCAGTCAAACAGCTAATAGGTGGCTGTGCTAGGATTTGAACCCAGGGCTTTCTGACTCCAGAAACTCCACTGCACTCACTGTCCCCCTGGGCAACCTCCTGGCCCCCTTTTCCCACACCCCTTTTAGTCATTGACAAACCATTTCCTGATTTCCCCTTTCTCCTTGCTTTGGACAGGGACTGTGTCTCTTGCTCATCTGTCTACCCCAGGCACCTTACTCATTTTTCAAGAAGGTTTCTTTGCACTGAGTGCTAGGAATGCAGGATGAGTCACAGGATAACACATTCAGTCCAGGGGAGGGACAGGCAATTAACAGGGGTCACAGTGTGATGAGTGTTGGTATCAGAGAAATCAATAGAAGCACAGAAAAGGGCCAGCAAGTCAGACTTGGGTAGTGGGGACCAGTCAAGGGGGGCTTCCTGGAGGAGTTCACTTCTGAGCTGAGTCCCAAAGGAGAAGCAGGAGTTGAGCAGGTGAAAAAAGCAGTGGTGGGTGTCAGACAAAGGAGCAGCACATAGACGGCTGAGAGGTGAGGTGGCAACAAGTGGGGGTGACTGGACTACGGATGGAGGGGGAGTAGGGGGACATGAGGCTGCGAGACGAGGCAAGGTCTTGTCAGCCAGGACAAGGAGTTTGGGCTTGACTTGGTAGGCACTGGGGAGCCACTGATTGGTGGTGAGTAGCGTGGGTCCAGGTCAGATTTGTCTGAGCACCCCGTAACTACCTGTTGATGGAATGAATGCAGGGAAAAAGGAATGGTAACTGGGGTTCCATGCAGGGAAGGAGGTGGGTGGTTAAATGGTCTGACAGTGGAAGGACAAGCCAGGCAGACACTGGATGCAAGACAACCATTTCTCTCACCTCCTCCTCCACGATTCTCCTGCCTGGGCCAGCTCCGTCACTCGCTGAGATACTTAGGGGGCCTCTAAACTAGTCCTCCACTGCCACCCTGGCCCCTCTACAGTGCATCCTCTAAGGTAGCTCTGTGTTCTCCACCCCAGTGCTTCTGCCTGATGCCTTTGCCACCTCAGCTGCATCAGCCTGGACCAAGTAACTGCCATGCTCATCTGCACTCCTCACCCCTGACGGCTCTGCACATGCAAAGTTGGTTTTAGTGGGAACGATGCCCCCAGAGTGTCATGGTGAACATGGGACAGGACAGACAGGTGAGTGGTGAACTCAGAGCAAGAGCAGCATCCTGACCCTGCAGGGCCCCCTGACCTGAGCCAACGTGGAGGAAGATCCAGCATCACAGCCCCTCCCACGGCTTCATGTTGGCCCGAGGCTGAGGAACACCCCGTTCTCTTCACCAAAACTCCCCCAAAACCCAAAACCAAGAGAGAGGATGCGCCAGGTCAGGTGTGAGACCTCCGACATCTGCCACGTGTGCTGCTGCCCAGGCGGCACCCTCTCTGTGAGCCTCTGTTCACACCTCTGGGATGGTTGTGGACTCCAGAGCGCTGCCCCCTCACAGTGCCTGTTAGTGAGGGCTAGCCCTGCCCTGCACCAGCATCTGGGTTTGAGAGAAGACTACCTACCTCATGGAGATTCTGGCAAAAAGAGGTTCCGGCTTCACTCCCACATCTGGAAGGGAACTGGTGCTTGACCTGGGGGGATGCTGTGCTACGTCACCCTGGACCCAGAGCAGGAGACGGCCCTGCTGTGTCCCTCTCCTTCCCTGAGAAGAGCTGTGAGCTTCTGAAGGCCAGGCGGTTGCCCCTGGCAATGAGAGATCCAGATGCCCAAGAAACTATCTGATCTCATTCACCTTGTACTCTTCCCCTGCCACCCTCACCGAGCCAACCAAGGCCCTGCTTCAGGGCTTTTGTACGGCAGTGCCCCCTTACCTGTGGGGGGTATGTTCCAAGATCCCCGGTGGATGCCTGAAACTGTGGCTACTACCAAACCCTGTCTATATATATGATGTTTTTTCCTCTACAAACATACCTATCATAAAGTTTAATTTATAAATTAGGCACAGTAAGAGATTAACAACAAGAACTAAATAAAATAAAATAAAATAAAATAAAATAAAATAAAATAAAATAAAATAAAATAAAATAAAATAAAATAAAAAACAATTATGAAAATATACTGTAATAAAAGTTTTGTGAACGTGGTCTCTCTGTATCGGTCTCTCTAAAATATCTTATTGTACAGATTGAATGCCTTTTCCATCTTAACTAAGCGCTTATCACGCACAGTGGCTGTAACTTTTGTAGTCTGAGGTGCAATGGCAAAACTAGGACGAATTTCTTTACTGTCTTCACAATTTCATGGAGAGAAGTGTTGGTCAACCTCAGCATAGGATTTTTCTTCTTTCTTTATTAAGCCCACCACTTTCACCCTTGCACTTAAAGGAAGCACTTTGCACTTCTCTTGGGCACATCCAAAGAACCAGCATCACTACTCTTACGCTTTGGGGCCACTATTAAGTAAAATAATGGTTGCTTGAACACAGCACCGAGACCCCTCGACAGTCCTTCTGAGAACGCAGGTGGCTACTGAGTGAGTAACAGATGGGATGCTCTGGATAAAGGGATGATTCTTGGCCTGGGCAGGATGGAGTGGGCCTGAAGGAGATTTCATCATGTGACTCAGAATGGCACACAATTTAAAACTTATGAATTGTTTACTTATGTAAATTTCCATTTAATATTTTCCCACTGCAGTTGATGTGGGTACCTGAAACCGAGGAATAGGACACCACAGATGAGGGGCAACTATTATACTTGCTGTTCCCCTGATAATTACACAAATGTCGCCTTACCCACAGCAAGGCATTCCCTGGTCACCCTCCCTAAAACAGCAACTTCCCTGCCCCCAGTGTCACACCCTCCTCCTTACTGTACCTCATTGTATTCAGAGTATCCATGTATGTTCTTTTCCCCCCATTAGGAGACAGGTGTCTGTCCTGTCCTGAGTCCCTGGCACCTGGAATAGAGCCCAGCACACAGCAGGCGAGGTACTCCATAAATACTTGTTGAAGGAAAACACTTGGACCACTTACAGTGTGGCCTGTAACCAGGAGTGTTCCCTGCTCCCCGCCATTGCCACAACCTCTGTCTCCAGCTCTGCGGCACCGTGTCTCCCACCAGCTGTCAGAGGGAGAGTGGAAATTTCCACTTGAAGCAGGAAGGACTGCCACGTTCCCTGAGCTGAGCTAGAGGGGCTGAGAGGAAATTTCCATGAACCATTTCTGGCAACTTGACAGAGTGGCTGGGGAGTCTGGGGAGTGGCTGGGGAGTCTGGGGAGGGGCCAGGGGTGCTCCTGGACCTCTGCTCCTGGCCCCGGCCCAGGCTGGAGTGCAGCATGGTTTACAGATCTGCAGATCAGGAACTCCATGTGGGCTTATCTCGCTAGAAGGCCCAGTCTGCAGAGCCCGGGGTGTCCTCCAACCCTGGAGCCAGAGGGATCTTTGGCCATCATCAAGTTCAATCCCTTCCTTTCCAAGATGGAGAAACTGAGGCCCAGAGAGGGGAAGCAATTTGTCTCAGGTCACACAGAAAATTAGTGAGACAATAGACTCACACTCACTGCACTGCCTGGGTTTTTGCTTCTCATCTCTTTATTCCTTCCCTCTCTCCTGCCCTTCTCTCCCATAGTCCTCCAGCTAATTTTTCCCAGGGGCCACTTTGGGCCAGCCCAGTGCCCTGAGCCCTGAGCTCCCCATTGTGCAACCTCAGGCCTTAAGGCTGTGTCATTGCCACTTCCTTCTATGAGACCTTCAGTGCTCCCTGCCCCTCCTCCCCACACGCTGTCCCTGCCACCATCTCTGCTACACATTTAAATATCCTTATGCCTGGTCACTTCCCATATCAATCAGATAGGAATGTCTGGGGGCGGGGTCCAGGCAGCCATATTTTTAAAAGATCCCTGAGTGATTCCATTGCAAAGTTTGGAAACCACAATTTGGACTTGATTAATGTCATTTCCACCTCCTGTCCCTTGACCCCCTTGGCATATTATCTGGTGATTTTTTTTTTCGTCCAGATCAGCTTTCTAGACACATGGGCCTGGGCTTCAGACCAGACCTTGCTGAGCAAATCTCTCTCCTGCTTCTGCCCTTTGCCCAACTCTGGGCTTCCAGTCTGACTAGATTGTGTGTCTCACCTGCCTCACCACCAACAGGTCATTGACAAATATTTGCTGTTAATGATGGCAATGACCTCAGTCTGGCCAGGAGGATCCTCAGCATCAAGGTCTTAGTTTACTCTGCCGTGACAGGGGGTGGAGTGAGGGGTGAAATGCCTACTTTGTAGTTTGCTGTAAACTTCATAGATATTACTTAACAGATGTAGAGGGCCAGCAACTCACCAACCAGTTTCTCTGGGAACAGGCTGCTCTTGCCCAGATCTTAGGAAATAGCAGCTATTTCTATGGGTGGGAAGTGTAGCCTTGGGAAGGAAGGTGGCTGTGAGCCTTCTGACAAGAACCCTGCCTGAGAGGGCTGCCTCCCAGGGTAGGGCACCTGCAGTGAAGGGGTGCATGGCGGGTGCAGAAGCACAGGGGTGGGGGTCATAAGGGATCAGCTGGAGAGTATCATCACCTGGCCCAGGATGAGCAGTGTGAAGTCCCTGGTGGGGCTTTCTCTTGGGAACCCAAAAAAGAGTCTCATGAATGAACATTTGGGTACCTTCTGTGCCCAGAGGCCCCAAAGCCCAATTACAACCACGCCGGACAAAGAATACCTTTCCTACTTCTCTCTCTTTCCTCTGAGCCATCAGAGAGGAAAAGCTTCAGACTGAATAGAACAAGAGAATTTTAATGGAAAACAGAACTGAACTTTTTGAGACCCAAAAGAGGAGACTGTGCTTGTACACTAGAGAGGAAAGTCTGCAGGAGCATCTCAAGCAGGAGCAAGGGTCCTCAGAGAAGTTAAAGGGGCTCTGGCAAGAAAAGAACCAAGGGGCCACCTGTGCCAGGCCGGGTTCCCACTTGGCCAGTTACTGGTTCCCCTGGTGTTTGTATTATGCAGCCAGGCTGTACTGGGCATCAATAGGACAGCTGTCAAATTGATACAGGAAAATGGGGTGCAAGAGGATGGCAACGTCCCAGGTCTCAGATGAGTCCCTGGGACTCGCTCTGCCAAGTGAGGGTCCTTGGCTTTATGCAGGAAAGGATTAAAGAGCGAGACACGGTTGAGGAAAAGTAGATTCATTCAAAGAGATGCACACTCCATAGACAGAGACAGTGCGGGCCATCTCAGAAGGCGAGAAAAAGGTCATGTGGGGTTGGGTGCTTAGTTTAAAGTAAAAGTAGGGGGACAGGAGACAGCTTAGTGGTAGAGCGCATGCTTAGCATGCACAAGGTCCTGGGTTCAAGCCCCAGTACCACCACTTAAAATTAATCTAATTACCTCCCCACCACCCCCATAAATAAATAAATAAAATAAAGTAAAAGTAGATACACACTCCATAGACAGAGTGCAGTCCGTCTCTGAAGGTGAGGGAACAAGAGGCCGTGAGTCACCGTGTTAGTTTTTAGGGACTCAGTAGCTTCAAATGCTAACAAGCGGGAGGATTATTCCAACCACTTTGGAGAAGGGGCAGGGATTCTCACGAATTGGGCCACAGCTGGCTTTTTTACCTTTTAAAGTCAGCCTCAGAACTGTCACAGAACCCACGGGAGGGCCATTTAGTATGCTAATGTATTACATTGAGCATATAATGAAGCTCAAGGTCTACTGGAAATCAAATCCCCCACCATTTTGGGCCTCAAGGTCTACTGGGAGTTGAATTTTCTGCCATCTTGGTGCTAATTGCTGTTCATTCCTTGAATGGCTGTGCCCTGCCCCCTTCCTTCCTGTCTCAAAATGTCTGTGCTGCCTTGTCAAGGTCCTTTATTTCTCTAGCAGTGAAACACCTCAGTTTTCAAAGGGCCCTGCCAGACTTTGCCAGTCTGTAAAAAAGACTTGAGGTCTCTTTGGAGGAAAATTAAATGTATCCTGAGCCCAAAGTCCAAAACAAACTCGGATCGGCCTCAGAAATTCAAGCAGCAAGCTGAAAAACGATCTTCTCTGATAGTGAAGAAATTTAAAAGTTTTAATTTATTGTTTAGATGTTAATTGCAAAATTTTTTAGCAGTTTCATTGAGATATAACTTACGGGCCATAAAATTTACTTCTTTTAAGTGTATAATGCAATAACTTTTAGTGAGTTTACAGAGTTGTACAACCATCACCACAGTCTAACTTCAGAATATTCAATCATCCCAAAGAGATCACACATGCCTGTCCCCACCTCCAGCCCTGACAACCATGAATCTATTTTCTGTCTTATAGATTTTCCTTTTCTGGACATTTCACATAAATGGAATCATGTATTTTGTGCTTTTTGCATCTGGCTTCTTTCACTGAGCACAGTGTTTCTGAGGTTCATCTGTGTTGTACCATGTAACAGTACTTAATTCTCTTTTATGGCCAAACTATATTCCATTGTTTGGATATACTACATTTTATTTATCTTTTCTTTATTAATAGATGTTTCTACTTTTGGGGCTATTATAAATAATGCTTCTTTGAACATTTGTATATAAGTCTTTGTGTGGACATATGTTTTCAGTTCTCCTGGGTAGATTCCTAGAAGTAGAATTGCTAGGTCATATGGTAACTCTATATTTACCTCTTTGAGGACCTGCCATATTGTTTTCCAAAGTGGCTGCACCATTTTTGTATTCCCATTAGCAGTGTGTGCGCAGCATTCCAATTTCTTCACATCTTTGACACTTATTCCTTTTCTTTTGAATTATAGCCATTCTAGTGGGTGTGAAGTGGTAACTCACCGTGGTTTGGGCTTGTATTCCTACAGTGGCTAATGATCCTGAGCATCTTCTCATATGCTCATTGGCCATCCATAAATCCTCTTTGGTGAAATGTCTATTCAAATACTTTGCCCATTTAAAAATTGAATTATCTTTTTATTGGGTTGAAAGAGTTCTTTAACTATCCTGGATACAAGTTCTCTTGCAGATTTGTGATATTTGGGAATATTTTTCTCCCAATCTGACTTATCTTCTTTTTTCAGTCAATTTATCATAAATGTTAAGGGTTTATTTCTGGGCTCTAAATTCGATTCCATTAACCTATATATCTATTCTTATGCCAGTACCACAGTGTTTTGGTTACATGGTTGATAGTATATTTTGAAATCATGAAGTATAAACCCTTCATTTTGTTCTTTTTTTTTTTTTTCAGAATTGTTTTACTTATTTTGTTTTCAAAGCATTTTCATATTTTTGGATCAGCTTTCATATTTTGGATCAAGATCAGCTTGCCAATTTCTGCAAAAAGATGTCTGCTGAAAGTTTGATAGGGATTGAATTGAATGTATAGATCAATTTGGGGAGAACAGCTATTTTAACAATATTGAGTCTCCCAATCCAAGAACATAGACTTGTCTCTTCATATATTTTACATTTTAAATTTTCTTTCAGCAAATTTTGTAGATTTTATTTACAAGTCTTGCACTCTTTTTATTCCTCAATATTTACTTCTTTTTGATGTGATTATGTGCAATGTTATTTTATTTTATTTATTTTTTTATTGGGGTATAATTGACATCTAACATTATATTAATTTCAGGCATACAGCATAATGATTTGATATCTGTATATATTTTGAAATGATCACCACAACAAGTCTAGTTAACATCTGTCACCATACATAGTTACAACATTTTTTTTCTTGTGATAAGAACTTTTTAAGATTTATTCTCTTAGCAACTTTCAAATAGGCAATACATTATTATTAACTATAGTTACCATGCTATGCATTACATCCCCATGACTTTTTTATTTTATACCTGGGGGTTTGTATCTTTTGACTCCCTCCACCCATTTCATCCATTCCCTGGCTTCTGGCAACCATCAATCTGTTCTCTGTATCTATGAGCTCATTTAGGGGGTTGGGTTTTTTTAGATTCCAAATAAAGGGGACGGTATAGCTCAGTGGTAGAGTGCATTCTTAGCATGCCTGAGGTCCTGGGTTCAATCCCAAGTACCTTCATCAAAAGATAAATAAATAAGCCTAATTACCCACCTCCCTGAAAATGTAATAAAGTAATCACGGCTCAGTCTTTCTGATTATAAGCCCCCATCCAGGAGCCATGCAGGAGCCCACCCAGAGTTGCTTCAAAAGAAAAAAAAGATGTCCTAGTGTTCTTATCACTTAGGAATTTACAAGAATTTTAGGGACCCCCTGTCAGGAACAGGGTCAAAAACAAATATTATCACTTAGGAAATTACAAGGATTTCAAGAGCTGTGTGCCAGAAACGGTGTCAAAGACCAAACATATATTTCTTGTAATAAATCACAGTATCACAGTGTGTTTTGATGGATATTCAGCCTCACTTGTAATAGGAGAAATGTGAAGTAAGAGAAAACCAAAATTCCATTTTTCACATGGCAGATTGGCAAAGATCCATGGTTTGATACCACACCCAGTTCTTGGGAATGTAAATTAGCCCAATGTGAATAAGAGCACTTAGCAATATTTATCAAAATCCCCTTTGACCTGATAATTTTGCTTCTAGGACTTTATCATACAGAGATCCTTGCACACAGGCCAATGATGTACCAAATAAAACAGCTTTGTTTTTCACCTCCACTACCTATTTAGACACTTTTTGTAGGTTGGGTCTTCTTGTCCCTTGGTTGAAACTGAGAGCAGATTCCATGACCTCACTGGACACTCTCTGATTAAAAAAAAAGTTTCTAATCACAGTAAGTCATGAAAGAGTTTCAGTAATTTGAGAGAGTAAGAGTCACAACCTCAGACCATTCCAAGATTCCCTCTCCCCCAGCTAGGCTTTCTCCGTGGGTGAAGATATCTTCTTTCCTTTCCCCTCCCTCCCCCTTTCCCTCCCTGCCTCCATTCCATCCATCTCTGTTGAGCACATACTGTGTGTCCAGAACTGTTCTAGTCCTGGGAAAATAGCAGTGACCAGACAGGAATGATGGCCTCTGGGGTCATCGATATGGCAGGGGTGCTGAGGACTTGGAAGGAGAAGGAGGCTGGGAAGAGTTATCACAGGTACCGGTAGGATGGGGGTGTGGATGGAGGTCAGGTGCCAGTTTATACAGATGGTCAGGGGAAGCCTCTCTGATACGGTGACATTTAAACAGAGATCTGCAGGAAGGGGCAGCCAGAAGTTCAGCTGTTTGGAGCCAGGCCCAGCTTCATGACCATGGGGCCCATGCTGTCACACTGGGCTCGGTGTCACCGTGCACTCAGAGGGGGTCCCACACTTGGTTTAACATTCTGCTGTTGTTATCTTGAAATTTTTAATTTTTAAACAAAGCCCTGCATTTTCATTTTATACAAGGTGCTAGAAATTATGTAGCTGGTCCTGTCTGGGCAAAGTGAGTTCCAGGCAGAAGGAATATCAAGTGCGAAGGTCAAGAGATGGGAATGTTCTGGCAGCTTGAGTTCGGAGTAGGAACAGAGCCACAGTGGAGCCATGGTTGGCATCTCTATTTCTGTCCTTTGAACCTGAACCCTTCCCCTTCCACTACTGCCCACTGTATTTCTGACCCCCTCACCCCCAGGACTGCCATGGGAGGAATGAGGGGGGCATGTTATAGGATCAGGAAGGTCTGACTTAACGGCACTATCTCGAGCTAGTGTTCATGATTTCCAGGCTTGGCAGGGATTTAAAGTTGACTCTTTCTTGTTGTAGATGGGGGCACTTTTCTGGTTTCCCCCCAGATCAGAAACTGAGACAGAAACTTAGGTGCAAATAGTTTATTTGGGAGGTGATTCCAGGAAGCAAAGGAGGGGGAGTGGGCAGAGTGAGACAAGGAAGGAGGTAGAGTACAAATGAGGGTTTGTCTACGAGGTTGCAGCTTGAGGGGTCCAGAGACCTCTCTGGGCTGGATCCAAGGCTGCCTCAGGCTGACTCTCTCCTATGGACCATTTCTGGCCTGGGGGCAGCACAGACCCACAGCCTGCTTACGTGGGAGTACAGATCCTTCCACCACTGCCCTCTACTCTGCTGCTACTAATTCCTTTGTGATTCTCAAGCAGGAGTCAGATACCAGACTATGGAGTTCCAGGGGATGCTCACCATCTCTCTGATGGATCTCCTGATGCCCCCTCACTAGGCTTGAAGTGAGAGGAAAGCCACCCCACTCCACCCCACTCTATCCAGAGAAAACCTTCTCTCTAATCTCTAACTCCAGGCTATGCATCACCTTCAGGAGATAGCCCTCCCACCATGGTGAGGCCCTCTACATTTTCACCCCTCCCTACCTTTCTAATGTCATCTGCTGCCACCAGGTCCCCTATGCTCCAGCACCACGACGTGATGGTTCATTCCCTAAATTTACCCCACCACTCATACCTCTGCCCCTTTGCACATGCTGTTCCCTCTGCCTGAGAAGTTCTTTCCCCTCCTCATGGCTTGGTAACTTCCTCCTTGTCCTGTAAGACTCACCCCAAGTGGTCTTTAGGCAGTGAGTCTCTGGAGGAAATTGGTCCCTCCTGCATTGCACTCCCAATGCACCAGGCATGGTTGAGATTGTGGGTTTGAATCCTGGTTGCTATGCGTATGAGTCAAGGATTGCTTCAATGATGCTGTGTAACAAGCCACCTGGAAATCTGGGGGCTTACAGCAAGTCCTTATTTTTCTCAATTATTGGCAAAGGGAAGTGGTAAAGAATTGAAATAGAGTGATTGCTGGCATTTACCAAGCAGTCATTCTATGCCAGGCACTGTGAGCTCATCACATGTATTGTTTCATTCACTCCTCATGACAACACCATATGGTAAGTAGTATTAACTTGTTTTAGAGTGGAGGAGGTAGATGTCCAGAGAGGTTACATAACTTGCCCAGGGTAACACAGCTGGTTAAGTAGTAGAGCTAAGATGTGAACACAGGCAGAATGCACTCATGTGCTTTACTACTTTGCTGCCTCCAATGAATGGCTGAACCTATTTTGGGGAAAAGACTAGAATGTGTTCCAGACAGCTCAGGCTACCTGACTTGTCCTTTCTCCTACTCTGAGTCCACTGAAGCCTGTCCTGATGGTCTCCCAGTTCAGAGCTTGACTTCTGAGGCTTTTGGCTCCTTAGGCCTGCCCAGGAATCCAGTCTCCCAGGAGACCTTGTTCCTCCAAGGGCTGAGCCTGGCCCTCAGAGCGCAGCTGGATGATGCACAGTTTACCAGATTGGTCCCCCTTCCAAGGTCTGGACTCAAAAGATTACAGGGCTTTGGGATCCTGGAGCAGTGGAATCTCTGGGCCTCACCCAGCTGGCCTGATTTGGGGGAGGGAAGGGAAGGGATGCCCTTGGCTGCCCTGCTCCCACCCTGCCTGGGCTGGGAAAGGAGTTGGAGCAGAACAGGGTAGGGAAGGAAGCGTCCCAGCCCCACAGCTTCACTCTTTGATACCAGCACTGTGCAGCAGATAAGAGTTGGACTTGGATCCAGGCCTGCCACTAGCCAACTGGATGGCCTTGGGCAAGTAGCATCCTCCTGAGCCTGTTTCCTCATCCACAAACTGAGATAATGACAGAACCACATCCTGGGCCTACAGTGCATCTAATGGGCTTTGCACATGGCAAGTGCTTCATAACTGACCACTCTCCTTACTTTTATTACTTTTATCATTCAGCTCTCAAATATCCACAGCCAAGTTTCACAGTTAAGTGGTTTTTCTCCCCCAGGAACAACTTCAGGTCCATTTCCCAGAGCCTGAATACAATGGGAGCTATGTGACCTGAAATAAATTCTTTCTCCCCCCTGGGCCTCAGTTTTTCTATCTCTAAAATGGGGGTCATCACACTCACCATGCAGGAAGCAATGAGGCCAAATGAGATAATATAACAGTCTTGTGTCCCCTTTCTGAGCCTCAGTTTCCCAATTTGTAAAATGGGTTAATAGGGTTGTTCAGACCAAAGGAGGTAGTCATGGCAACTGTGTAGTGCACCGCTCTGAGCATGGCAAGAGCTTAATAAATTATAACTTCAAAAACAAGTCCAGGACAGGGCAGGTGTTTCAAAAATGGAAGCTGAGTCCAAGTCACCTTCCAAGTTTTTATTCACTGTGATAGAATATAATCTCAATAATGTCCTTATTTGTTTTCATTTCCTATATCCTACCTGTTCTAAATGATTGGATTTTCTATGCCACTTTTTCTATCCACAGGGGTAATGGACATTTAAGTAATTCTTGTGTGATTGAAATTGTTGAAGTAAATTGAACATTCTATTACCTCATGATCATATATGTTTTGTTATAATGAAGAAATATACATTCCTCTAGTACACTGCAGTTGACAAAGAATCTTAATATCCATTGCTTTATTTAATTCTCTTAACAACACTGTCAGGTTGATATTATTATCTCCAATTTACTGGTAATAAAACAGGCCCAGCGAGAACAAGGAGACTTGCCCAAGGTCACAGGATGAGTTGGGGGTAGCACCAGGACTTGGGTCCTGTCATCATTTCTGCAACCCACAACTGTCTCTCAAAGTTCCCTGAGGGCAGAGCAGTGTCCCTGCTAAACTGGCTCCTCTTGGCATTCCATCCATCAGGCTGGGTGCAAGCAAGATGAGGTGGGGGTATCTCCCCTCTCTGCCTGGTCCAGATCTTCACGCATCTGAGGAGCAGACAACCCCCGCCATTGTTGGTCCATTATTTACTGAGGGCCTTCTATGTGATAGGATTCCTCATCCTTCAGGTGCTCCCTCTCATGAGGGGAGATGTTACACTGAGTAGAAAGTGGGTGTTTTAATAGAAGTCCAAACAAACTGCCTTGGCTGGGCGGATCAGGGGAAGCTGCCCAAGGAGAGGGCTTTAGGTGGGACCCTGAATAAGACGGGCGCGCAGAGATGAGGATGGGGAAGGTCGGGCGTATTTCGACCAAAAGTACCCTAGTGAGGTGAGGTATGTGGGTTTAAGTGGCTTCAAGCCTGGGCTGCGGGCTCTAGCTGGGAAATTTGGATGCTCCTGCTACAACTTGCTCTCTTCCCCTCAGGTCAGTCGGGTCCAGACTCGGGAGCTTGCGGTTCAAGTCGACCGGAAATCGGAACCGCTCAGCTGGAGCCTCTGCTGGACAGCCACTTCTGCCCTCTGGGCCTCCGAGTCTCCATCTGTACGAGGACCACAGGAACTCTCAAGACTGTTGTCGCCGGTGTGGGTGAGCCTGTCGCCTCCGCGTGAGCCTGTCGCCTCCGCGTGCCACATGTGGACGCGGTGTGGGAGAGGCTGCTGGCGCCCAGCCAGGCGGGAGCTGTGGGCGAGTGAGATTGCCCTCGTCGGGGCGGGAGGCAGCCCGGCCCTGAGCACCGAGTCCCGAGCGAGCCCACTCCCGCCCGCCGCCGCTCCGCCTTTCCCCGGCTCCGGGCGGGGCCTCCGCCCGGCTGCCCCGTTAACTGCCGGCTCACTGCCCAGACGTCGACGGCCTCTCGTAGCTCCGCAGGTACCGGGCTGGGGGAGAGTGGGCGGGGCAGGGCGGGCGGCGGGCAGAGGGGGCGCTCCCGTAGGAGCGCGGGGAGCTGTGCGCCGCGGAAGCTCAGGGATGTGTCTGTGTGTGGCGGGGCGGGGGGAACCGTACGTGAGGAGCGAGTGAGGACACGCAGGACTGCGTAGCTGGAGAGGAAGCGGCTCCTGTGGAGAGTGGGAGGATGCCAGGGGG
Organism: Camelus ferus; assembly: GCF_009834535.1. Taxonomy (NCBI): domain Eukaryota; kingdom Metazoa; phylum Chordata; class Mammalia; order Artiodactyla; family Camelidae; genus Camelus; species Camelus ferus. The sequence goes on along the minus strand of NC_045708.1, from coordinate 17,943,711 downwards.
AATCAGCTGGTGGTGGGGGTGCGCCACTGCGGAGGGGCGGGTGCAGGAAGGAGAAGCAGAGCTAGAAGGGGAGCATCCCAGGGAGGAGTAGGAGGAGGCAGGAGCAGAGGGGCCATCAGAGCTGGAACAGGAGCACTTCATTGAAGGAGTGGGCGGAAGGGCTATGTGCCCTGGGAAGGCCATGGTGTCCTGGAGGAGGATAGGCACCGAGCACGCCCCTTGCACTGAAGGAGGACTCTAGGGAGATTCGGGGGAGAAAAGGGGTGTGAATATATGGAACTGGGTGATGTGGGGGGCTCCCAGTTGGGAGACGGGAAACAACGGTAAGAGCACTGTTGGGGGCGGAGAGGGGCTCTTCCTCCAAGGAGCTGAGGCCCTTTGGGATGGGGAAGACTTTCTTGGTGTCAGGAGAGAATGGGGGTTCCCCCACCCAGCGAGGGAAGCACTTGGCTCAAGACTAGGCATTGAGGACTTCCAGAAGTTTCCCTGGGGGCTCCCACTGTCCCCAAGGCCTGCTGGGAGTGAAAGGTCAGGTCAAGTCAGGCCAGGGCTGGGGAGTTTAAGAGTTTGATTTATTCTCAGAGCCTGGCTGCTTCTAGGTGGGTGTCACATTGGAGAGGGCCCCAGCCTCCCATCATGGGGCTTGTGTCACTTCGGGGCCCCTTGGTGAGAGGCTGCCTTTCCCCAGCCTTAGTTCCCCTGCCAAGAGGAGCCCTTGCAGGTCAGTGATGAAACCCAGGTCCCTTTTCTGTCCCCCTGTGCTAGGCACCTGTAGCTAGCTCACCCAACCTCTTTGGGTCTGTTTGCATCCACCAGGTTCTTCCTTGTCCTCACAGTTGTGAGCCTGAGATGCACAGGAATTCCTTTAAGAGTTATTTATTTCAATCTGATCACACTTTTCAGTGCAAATAGAGGCCCAGAGCAGTTACAAAAAAACAAAAACTGTTTCTGTTCAGTTTTGGAAGACATGGAGGGACTTTTTGTTTAACCACATTGGGCTGAACTGGGGAACTGGTTTGCATTGAGGGAGGTAACCCAGTTGCTGAGATATCAGGAGGTCAGCCAGGGATGAAAACTTTGCTTGTATAATCTGTGGCCACCCACTGGGGGCTTGGGAACTGACCACAGTGGATAAAGGGCAAGGGCACTGGTTTTGGAGTTAGATAGATGTGCTCTGCCACCCTGCCTCCGCTGCCGTGACACCAGCTTAGCCGTAGGTTCAATGAGTTGCTTCAAGGGAGAGGTGAAGTGAGTATGAAACTTCTTTGTAAACAGCAAGCCACTGTAAATTATTAATGCTAGTGCCAGTCTTATGAATAATATCTCAGGCTCTGCTATATTGTGTCATTCTTGTCAGAACCTCTCAAGAGGGTTTGCCTCTGACAGCCCCCTTGTTAGCACTGGTCTGGCCTTATTATTTTTATCTAATGAGGTTAAACTCTGCCTTCGACGGCAAGATAAAGTTGTTTTGCTGAACCATCAGGGCCCAGAGAAGCAACAATGAATATTTTGCATGGCAGGAAGGAGGCAAAAGAAGAAGTGGAATTATAATCAATAGTATTTAGAATAGTTAGGTGCTATTTAGTTAGGCTATTAAACTCTAAGAGGGCAGGGTATTAATACCCTTAGGTGTTACCCGCAGCTGTTAATTAGCTGGGCTCTTAGTTCTATAAGAGCAGTGTTTTAACTGCTTAGTTCACTGCTGAAGCTTCAGCTCCTGACATGTAGTAAACCTAAAACAAATACTGTTGGAATGTCTCAGGGCCTAAAGGGCCCATTGAAGTCACTGGTGAATTCACTCTCTTTCAACATTTGGAGAAACAGGACCAAGAGCAGAACGGACTTGTCCAGGTGTCATGCAGGGTCTGGGTGGCTGAGCCAGGACTAGAATCCAACAAAAATAGTGGAGCTGATGTGGTGCCAGAGCCAACACCTAGTATCCGTGACTTTGTTTTGCTTTTGCAAGAGCCCAAGAGGTAGCTATTATCATCCTCTGATTATAAATGAAGAAACAGGCTCAGAGGGGTGAAGGGACTTTAGTAAAGTCACACAGCTGGCAAGTTCCAGACACAGACCTGAAATCCCATCCTCACACAAGAATGCAGACCTGGCTTCTCCTGAAATATCTGCCCGAAGTGAGTGGTAGTTGGCCTCCCTGGGCAACTGTCTCTAGTTCTCCATGGTTACCACATGAGTGGCTTCTCTCTGGGCTGGATTTTTCTGGGCCCACGGGCATTTCATTTATGTGGGTGTGACCTGGAAGGGCAGGGAGCCTGTCTGCCTCAGTCACTGTGTGCCCCAGCCTTGTAGCCTTGTGGCTGGCATATAGTAGGCCCTGAGTAAAATCTGTGGGATGAGTATAACTCAGGGCTTTCTTGCTCCAGAGCCCACTTACTACCCCATCCCCACAACCTGGTCTGCTGTTTTGCCCTCAGAGATATCAGGGGACTCTCTGACAGTGTGTATCAGGTGGAGACCAGGAGGAACTAGGGGGTGGCAAGCTTTGGCTGAGGAAGGAGGTGAGGAAATTGACCCTGAGTTTAGAAAAGGGGATGTGAATTGGGAGGGCTGGGGAGGTGAGAGGGGAGACAAGGAAGGCACTGCTCAGACTGACAGAGGAACTCCCACGTGGGCCCTGGAGATCTCAGTTCTGAAGTTCAGCCAACCCAGAACCTCCCAAACCTTCCAGATGTGCCCCAACCAGGCCACATGCCTTTTGGATTACCTGCTAGTACAATCTACCCCCTTTACTCTCCCGCTCAGGGATCTGGCTCTTGGGGCTGCTGGGGTGGAGGCCCTTTTCCCTGGGGATTTCACTTCTCATCCACTTCTCTTAGGTCAAAGGGCAAGTGCAAATCTTCAGAGCTCTGTGAATCCAGAGAGGTTACTCTGAATGATCTTTGCCAAGAACACTTTAATTAAGTAAGGTCAGTATCCGCAGAAGTCCAAATTCCAGCCACATTCTCTGGTCCCTAAATAAACCCTCAGAGAAAGGTAAATGTTTAAAGAGACACAGAATACTTTCTAAGACCCCCAAACCCCGTGGAATCAGCTACTGAGGGCTAGAAGAGGACTGAGTTTATTAAAGAACCCCAAGCAAATTATTCAAGCTGGAGATGTATTTTTTTAAATTTATTTTTTATTATGCAAATACAGAGGAGCATCATTATTATTGTTGTTGTTGTAAAACCAGGTGCTGAAGAGTTACAGGCTTCTTTTTTTTTTTTTTAACTTTTTTTATTGAGTTATAGTCATTTTACAATGTTGTGTCAGATTCCAGTGTAGAGCACAATTTTTCAGTTATACATGAACATATATATATTCATTGTCACTTGTTTTTCGCTGTGAGCTACCATAAGATCTTGTATATATTTCCCTGTGCTATACAGTATAATCTTGTTTACCTATTCTACATATGCCTCTCAGTATCTACAAATTTTGAAATCCTATTCTGTCCCTTCCCACACCCCGCCCCCTTGGCAACCAAAAGTTCGTATTCTATGTATATGAGTCTTTCTGTTTTGTATTTATGTTTTTTTTTTTTTTTTAGATTCCACATATGAGAGATCTCATATGGTATTTTTCTTTCTCTTTCTGGCTTACTTCACTTAGAATGACATTCTCCAGGAACATCCATTTTGTTGCAAATGGCATTGTGTTGTCAGTTTTTATGGCTGAATAGTATTCCACTGTATAAATATACCACATCTTCTTTATCCTGTCATCTGTTGATGGACATTTAGGCTGTTTCCTTGTCTTGGCTATTGTAGATAGTGCTGCTATGAACATTGGGGTGCAGGTGTCTTTTTGAAGTAGGGTTTCTTCTGGATATATGCCCAGGACTGGGATTCCTGGGTCATATGGTAAGTCTATTCCTAGTCTTTTGAGGAATCTCCATACTGTTTTCCACAGTGGCTGCACCAAACTGCATTCTCACCCAGCAGTGTAGGAGGGTTCCCTTTTCTCCACAGCCTCTCCAAAAAATGGAGATATTTTAAATACTAATGCTCAGACTGGAGACACTTCAAATACTACTGCTTTTAATAGTAATAATTAATTATTACTACTGTTAATAATCTATACTAATGATAGCAATTATTTATTGAGTCACCAAACTGTGCTGAAACTTTTTTCTAATAAATTTAATCTTTGCAGCAATGTATGAGGTAGGTAATATTACAATTCTCACAAGGGAGGCAAGGATCAGAGAAGGTGAGTCACTTGTCTTCGGTCACACAGGTAGTATGTTATGGAATCAGGAGTCAAACCTGGCTTGTCTGAATCTGAAGTCCATCTCCTTCATGAGCCTTTATAGTGTTTATTTTCTCCTTGATTCTTAACTTCTTTCCATTCTGATTCCCCCTGAGTAGGGGACAGAAGTCAGTCAGGTTTGCCTGACATTCATCAACCAGGCTCTAGACACCTGATCTTAGCCCAGCTTTGCCCACCTTACTGTGTGATCTTGGGTAAGTCACGGCTTTTCAGCCAGCCCTCGGGTTCCCGACATGTTTCATGCAGAGGTTAACTATGAACTTCCTTCTGCAGCTGAGGCCTGGCTAGAGGGGCAGAGTTTAACCTGGATTTGACCAATGTGGGAGTGGTGTTAGAGGAGAGGGGAGAGGGTGGAGGTTGTCTTTAGCTCCACCCTCTGGTGACATCACACAAGACACCTACAGTCCCTGGAAGCCCCGCCCCTAGTGACCCTCACCTGTGGAAGTGCCACCCAGTGCTTGGCATCTGGCGAATTTGCCCTCTTCCACAGCAGGTCATCAGCCCCCAGGTTCAAGAGAAACCCCTAGGTAACCAGTGCAATTAAGGAGGCTTGGAGGGGGGCCATGGAAGTGTCCTGGACTTGGGTGGGATGCCTGGTTCTGGCAGCCTCGAGGCAGACTACTCAGAGTATGCCCCGAGGGTGCCCTCTGGATACCCACTCTCATCCTTCCAGCTCATGCTAGACCCCTGCCCTTGCTCCTTTCCCCTGGATCCAGGGCCCCTTTCCATGGAGTCAGGAGATGGGAACTAATTCTGAAAATAGACCTATTCAAATTGAACAGGGCCGCTGGCTGAGGTCGAAAGTAAATAGGGTGGCTTGACTGCTGCCATCCCAGTATGTGGTCTCTGGGTTCTGCGCTTAGGGCCCACTGTGTCTGGGGGAGGTGAAGGGCTCCCCTGGGGGAGTGAGCTATCGACCACCTGAGGAGGAGCTGTGAGCTTCACTGGTGCAACATGAGTGGGTAGCTGTAACTGGGGGAGACTGAGGTCCCTGGATGCAAGTCACTTGTCAGAAGCCTCAGGAAATAATTTATGGGAAAGGACCTGGTTGCCTGCTTTAGACCAGTGTTTTCCAAAGTAGTTCTTTGGGATGCAGATAGGTATGACAGGAGGTGGGGCAGCAAGAGAGTATCTGTGCTCTGCAGTCAAAGAGCTGGGGCCAAATCCTGCCTCCATCTCTCTCTCCCTCCCCTCCCCCGCCCCTTCTCTCTCCCTCTGTAGGTATCACTTTGGGTAAGGAGCTCCTAATCTGAGTTTCACTATCCTCAACAACAAAACGGGCATAATAGTACCTACCTCACAGGCTAGTTATGAGAATTAATTGCAGCAAGGCTATGAAGAGTGAGCATATAGTAAATACTTACTGCATTTCAGCTAGCTTTAAAATATAATTATTACTGGGAAAGGAATCCTTGGTCACGTAAGCTCAGCAAATGTAGGTTTAACAAAGTGAAGCAGGTTTCTTTGGTACAGTACTTCTCAGAGCCTTTAACATGCTGTTAGGACTTGCGAAGTTCTAAGAGTAGGATATGGAGTATTAGACTGAACAGATCACAGGGGCTCAGCAACTAGGGCACCATCACATGTCATCAGTCCCTGGTCTTTTCCCACGTGGTGGAATGGAAATCTGGCTGCACTGGGCAACTCTGGGAAAGGCCTTCCAGCCTCTGGGCTCTTGCTTCCTCAGTGTAAAACAAAAGACCTGCATGAGATGTTTTCAGAGGTCTTTTCTGGCCCTCTGAGGTTCTGAGTTGGGAAGACAAAGCTGTAGACAAGGGCGGAGGCCTCGTTGAGGCTGAAGCCTTGTCTTTTGGGGAGGAGAAGCCCGGTGCTGGCTTCCCAACCAGCAAGTGGGCCGGGGGGTTCTTGTGCTCTGGATGGAAATGGCCCCACTAATTAGTTTATAAGCAAGGTCTGCTTCCTAAACCTGCCAGGCTCTTTGGGAATAGAAAGTAAAAGAGTCTTGTACTGCCTGTCATAGCATCCCTCATGCAGTGGTGTAATGACTTACTTAACTCCTCCCTCCCTCCTAGACTAGGAAAGGCCAGAGACTAGAGATGACTCCAGAACTGTCATGCAGAAGGAGCTTAGGGATGCAAATCTGGCTGGGGGTGGGGAGGAGTGAGGGCTGGGGGCTTGTCTTGATGTTGCCTTTCCATAGCAATCACTATGCATTTACCTGGACTGTGTGCAAATTATTGGGTGGCGTTGAGGGTGATCATAGTCCTGCTGGTGGCAGAGAACTTGACTGGTTTATCCAGCCCCAATCTCCTTGCCTCTTAGAGTGACTGGTGCAATAAATATCTGATGAATGATGGACAGACTACATCTGGTTGCTGAGTCCAATAAGCTTGCTGGGGAGAATTTGAGGGAGGAGAGTTGTCTGGCAGCTGCTAGTTTTTCAATAGATAGTTGACCTAATGAATGATACAGTGAATAATGATAAGCCTGAATTAGGCAAATGGTACCAGGCAGAACAGTATATAATTATGAAATGATTAATAGTACTTGCCACCTTGTCTTGCAAAGGGCAGTTTAAGGCAGTGGTTAAGATTGTAAATTGAGTTTAGAACGAACCTCTGTTGCTTCCTAGGCAGTGTACTTAACTTCTCTGTGCCTCAGTTTCCTTATCTGAAAAATGGGCTTAATGATAATACCTATCTCACAGGGTATTATGATGTTTAAATGAGTCAAACACGCACAAAAGTGCTTAAGACAGTGTCTGGCAAATAACATGTGCTGTATAAGCATTTACTATGCTTTGTTTTCCTCTCTATAACCTCTCTCATATCATGAAGTTTCTGAGGGCAGGGATGAAATTCTTTTCCACTCTGTTCTCCCCCGGACCCAGCACAGGATCTGAGGCAGAGCAAGGGATCAGAAGTATGTGCTAAATGAGTGAATGAGTATATTTACATGCTAAATTGTATAACCCATTATAGATTTCCCAGAGAGGAAAGTGAGGGGGGCAATAAGAAGGTCCCCTGGAGATGGCAGCTTATACTGGTATTAAAGGATTTCAGTAGAGGGAAAGGAAGTTGGCACAGGGTGTGACATTTGGGTTAGGTGGGAAATGAGGGTAGGAGCAGGTCATGGGTCTTGAATGCCAGAGTGAGGCATTAGATTGAATTTATTTGCAGTTAGCAAGTATGGAAGCGCTGGAGCGGGGAACTTTTTAGTGGGGGTGTGGCTAAGGGAAAGGGCTGTTCTTATAGGATCAGTTGTTACTAGGGACTTTCAGGGGAAAAGTGGCTTTTTGAGTTGGGCCTTGAAGGGTATGAAGTATTATCAGAATGCTGTTATGTTGTTTTTTAACTCAGCCAACATTGAGCACCAGCTACCTGCAAATCACCAGGGGTTCACAAAATAATAAGAGAAAGTGCTGACCCTGGAGGAGCTTGCATTAACAATTTAATGCCCATGAGATGTGTTATAATGGTCAAAGGATGGTAGGCATTCAAGTAGAAGGTCATCACCAGAGGTTTGGTGGACCAGGGAAACCAGGGCAAGTATCACAGACAAAATGTATAGAAGTTTGCCAGATAGGCAAGGTGACATAAATGTCTCAGGTAGAGGGAACAGCTTGTGCAAAGCTATCAGCTTGTGAAACAGCAGACCCAGGGATTTGTTGAGGCTGTGGCTGGATATGAAGTGCATTATGGTTGAGGAATCTGGCTTGAAAAGGTAGTAGGGACCAGATCACGTAGGGTAATGGAGGGTCAGTGGGAGACTCTGGCCACTCTGAAGGAGCTAAAGGTAGAGGCAGCAGGTGTCTTACCAAGGTCATTGTTGCCACCAGGTGAACACTGATGGCAGCATGAACACAGGAGAAAACAATGGGGGCTGCTGTGTGGAGCCTGGACTGGAATGGAGTTGGCTGAGGTAGTGAGCCTCATTACATAACGCATGCCTCACACATTTATTGAGCACCTATCATGTGCCAGGCACCATTCTAGGCACCTGGGACACATCAGGGAGCAAAACAATCATGAATTAGAGCTGAGGGCTCCCTTAGAATGACTCCTCTCCTCTTAAAGTCAGTGTAGGGAGAAGGGGGTAGGGAAGAGGGAGGAAGAACTGGGAAGTGCAGCCCCTAGTTGCTGCTTTTGGGGCAAGAGGGTGAGGACACCAGCCCCCTGATTTTTCTCTGGCCTTTCCCAGCTCCCTGCCTGGGTCACAGCCATGGCCACAATGGTGGCCCAGAAGCTCAGCCACCTCCTAACCAGTTTGCGGCAGGACTACCAGAAGCCTCAGCCGTCTGTGCAGCCAGAGCCTGTATTCACGGTGGACCGAGCCGAAGTACCACCCCTCTTCTGGAAGCCATACATCTATGTGGGCTACCGGCCGCTGCATCAGACCTGGCGCTTCTATTTCCGCACGCTTTTCCAGCAGCACAATGAGGCGGTGAACGTCTGGACCCACCTGCTGGCGGCCCTGGTGCTGCTGCTGCGGCTGGCCGTCTTTGTGGGGACTGTGGACTTCTGGGGAGACCCGCACGCCCTGCCTCTCTTTATCATTGTCCTCGCCTCCTTCACCTACCTCTCCCTCAGTGCCTTGGCTCACCTCCTGCAGGCCAAGTCCGAGTTCTGGCATTATAGCTTCTTCTTCCTGGACTATGTGGGTGTGGCTGTGTACCAGTTTGGCAGCGCCCTGGCACACTTTTACTATGCCATTGAGCCCGCCTGGCATGCCCAAGTGCAGGCCATTTTCTTGCCCATGGCCGCCTTTCTTGCCTGGCTTTCCTGCACTGGCTCCTGCTATAACAAGTACATCCAGAAGCCCGGCCTGTTGGGCCGCACTTGCCAGGAGGTGCCCTCGGCACTGGCCTACGCATTGGACATCAGCCCTGTGGCGCACCGCATCCTCGTGTCCCCTAACCCTGCCGTGGACGACCCAGCTCTTCTCTACCACAAATGCCAGGTGGTCTTTTTTCTGCTAGCTGCTGCTTTCTTCTCGGCCTTCATGCCTGAGCGCTGGTTCCCTGGCAGCTGCCACGTCTTTGGGCAGGGCCATCAGCTCTTCCATGTCTTCTTGGTTCTGTGCACACTGGCTCAGCTGGAGGCTGTGGCACTGGACTACGAGGCCCGGCGACCCATCTATGAGCCTCTGCACACCCGCTGGCCCCACAACTTCTCTGGCCTCTTTTTGCTCACTGTAGGCAGCAGCATCCTCACCGCGTTCCTCCTGAGCCAGCTGGTACGGCGCAAACTCGATCTGGATCAGAAGACTCAGTGAAGGCTGGTGGCAGCTGGTAGGGAGGGAGGTAGAGTGGGGGCCAGGGTCCGGGCTTGGCTCCAGATGGGAATGAAGCCTGGTAAAGTTGTTTGTGTCTAGCCTGTGGTGACTCTCTGTGCATGCCTCAGCTGCCAAAGGTGGCACTGGCCAGTCCTTGGATTTGAGTATTGGCTGGAGCCGCTGGGGTGTACTTCTGGGCCTGCTCCAGCTCCCTGCCCTGAGAGAGAGAAAGAGAAAGATGTGGGCTACTCTGGTTTGCCTCCCCTCATTGCCTCTCACTAGGGGTGAGAATGGGAGATTGGCTGGGGCCAAGACCTTGGTTTGGGGCTTCCAGATTATTTGGGAGGGGGTGAAGCTGGGATTTAGGTCAGAGTCAGATCTGAGCTGAGAGACAGGGGAAGCATCAGCAACCCCCCTCTACCCACATGTCACTGGTGCATAGGGAAAGGACAGACCCCAAATGTGTGCAGAACCTTACTGTTCCTTGAACCCCAGCCTGGAGTTTTGGAGCTCCAGAGAGCCCCCGCCAAGGTAGAAGATTGTGCCAGATAGAAATGGATCCCACCCAGTGTCCCATACTTCTTCAGTCACTGTCCCAGATGGTGAGCCCCAACCCTCCTAGCTCTGGCTTCTATGTCCCACACATTCTGTTCCCAGTGTCTTTCCTCATTCCCTTGTTCACATTCAGTGTGTATCCATTCAATGTGTCTTGCGCCTCTGCTCAGAGGCAGATCATTGACTGGGCCCTGTGGATCAATGCAGGATGGTAAAGGCTTTAATATCGGAATGAACTCAGGAAGCACTGAGGAGGGAATAATTAGCACTACTTGGGACCCTTAGGGTCTTGGGTTGCCAAGGGTGAATAGGAGTTTGCAGATGGAGAAGAGGAGGGGCATTCCAGGCAGAGGGAAAAACCTGTCCAAAGGCTAAGAGGTATGGAAGGAGGATTTTACTGGGGCTGGAGTTAGGGGTGATATGGACTCTGATATATCCTGGATGTAATAAAGTAACTGTGATAACAGCTGCCTCTTTGTTTTACGTCTCCTGTCCTTGAGAAGGAGCCCTGGTGCCCTCCCTGGGCCTGCTCCTGGTGTTGGAGGAGGTTTTCAGGGGGAAGCTGGGGGTGGGCACAGGGAGGAAGGAGCAGTTTCTGTTTTCTCTTTGCCTGGGGGTGGGGTTGGGGCCTTATTCACTATATATGTGAACTTTTTCTTTTTTGGTAGGAAAGGTGAAGTCAGTTTTATTACTAAATAAGTTTTAGAAGTTAAAAGAATACATTTAAAATACATAATTTGACAAAGATCACATTTTTTGTCTTTCAATCAAGGAGAATCTTATATGTTAACTTTTATAATACTATTATACGTTAACGTTTGTAGCATTACCTTTTCCATAGCATACAAGCATACGGCAATATAAATAGTGAGGGAAAATTAGGAAGTACAGATAAGAAGAAAAAAAAAACTCCGAATGAGTAAGAAATGTCACTCCACTGCTAAAATATTCTGTTATTTATGTATGACATCTATGGAGATTGTGGTTAGGGATGGAAGAAGGACGGGTGGGTTGCCAGCATTTTTGCATTTCTGAAGGACTTTCAGAATTTACAAAGATTTCACATATCTTACATAATCCTCTTTAAAATCCAAGGCCATACAGTAAACACTGAAAGCAGGACTGAAATCTAGTTCTTGACTCCAACTTTTTAGTTTTCATTCTACTTAACGCGTTTCTAAATCTTCTCCCATGTGGTTTCATAGTTATGCTTAGCTTTTTGTTTTGAATTACAAAAGTAATTCATAAACTCGAGTGTACTGTAACCATTTAGGGCAGTGTTAAGGACCCCAGCTTTAGAGTTGGCGGACCAGAGTCTCGGCTTCTCTCCTTCTTTTTGCGATGTTTGTGAGGATTCAGCGAAGAGAAGAAAACCCCGAAGCTAGGGTAGTTATGAGTAAGAAAATGCAACTAACTCAGCAAAATGAAAATGCACATTCCTTGTGCAATGTCGCGAACGCATCCAAACAGCACAGTTCCGGAATACAATTCCGGAATGAGAAGACCAGAAAGAACGTGGTCCTGCTAACGGTAAAGGCGCTCCACGCATCAAAAGATCTGTTGAGGTGGTAGTTAAGGAGTCGCGTAGGATTTAGGGAAGGGGCGGAGCTTGGGCCTGGGCGGAGCTGACGTTGGGGGCGGTGCCTGCTCCCCGGCGGCCGCGGCGTAGCTCCGCCCCCAGCGTTGGCGCGAGATCTGAACTCCTGAGGAGTCTGTTGTGGCGGCTCCCTGAGGAGGCCCGAGTGCTAGCAGAGTTTCCCGTTGGCTTGTTCTCCTCAGCGGCCATGAAGCGCAGAGGCCCGGAGGAGGAGGCCTGCGGCGTGTGGCTGGACGCGGCGGCGCTGAAGAGGCGAAAAGCGCAGGTGGGGCGTTGGAGCGAGAGAGGGCGGGGGGAGGGGCTAGGGACCCGGCGGCATGAGAAGGGAGGAGTTTGGGGGGAATTGGAGGTGGTGGAGGTAAAGTCCGGGACCGAGAGCGAAACAGCTTTGGGAGTTCAGGAGAGAGAAAGATTGGAGTCTGAAGAAAGTTGAAAAATGGGGTTTGGGAAGTGTGAAGAAAAAATGGCGGAAGGCAGGCAGGCTGTGGAGGGATATGGAGAGACTGGGCAGCAATGTTTGGAGGTGAGGGGAGAGGGTGGAGACAAAATTTGCTCAGAGGAGTGTAATGGAGCAGACTCCTCAAGAGCTCAGAGTCCCTGCCGGACGGTAGCAGAGGCTGAAATACGGAAAGGTGGGTGCGTATGTAAACTCGGAAAGTTCTCGCCCTGAGGGTCCGCTCTTTCCAACTTGCCAGGTTGCCGGCTATCTACAGAACAGGTAACTTTAGGGGAAAAAAATAGACGAGACGAGAAGGGGATCTGACCTAATACTTGTTGAGCATCCACTGGGTGTCACATACTGTATTAAGTATTTAATATGTATTATATGTATTGTTACGGAAACGACAGGCCAGCCAAGAAACAAGCACCACTCGGAGGGTAGGAGTACTCAGATGTATTACGCCGGCGGGCTCAGAGGGGCTTCTGCTCCGAAGCTCTGAGCACCTCCAAGATGTGCGCATGAGGTTTTATAGGGTAAAGTACAAGCTTGGGGTATCCGGCCAATAGGCATGGAACAGCTTTAGCAGCATCATTATCACAAAAGTGGAGGCAGGGAGGCAGCAAACCAACATTCCAAAGCCAGATATATATCTTTGAAAATCCAGCTGGCTAGCAAAAAAACATGAACAGCAAACCAACACTAATTAACTTAGATTTACAAGTTAGTCCAGTAGAACTCAGATCAGTATTCTGATACTTAGATTTGTGAGTTATCTTGTTAGACCAGCCCAGCCTCTCCTTCACATTCCTAGACTTGTGAGTTATCTTGTTAGACCAGCCCGGCTTTTCCTTCACACACACGGAGTAATTTAGTTTGGCTAAAGTGTAGGGTATATGTAGGGGAATTGAGAAGGTGAGATTAGGAGAGTAAACTCTTGCCATGTTGGAAATTCATGGAAGGCATCTGACATAATGGGAGGTGTCTCTAGGAAGATAAACCCAACAGTGGTTATATGAAAGCAAGTGGTACACTGAAAGGTAGGCTGGAGGAATTTGGAGGATAATGCAGAAGTTTAGGCAAGAAATAACAAGGGCCTAACCCAGGATGGTAGAAATTGAAGTTATTTATATTTGGTGGATCATTGGTCTCTGTAAGTGTTACTAAACCTGGTTTGTCTGCCCGATGCACAGTAGGCCAAATGCTAAGATGCTGAGGTTTGCTGCAGAGAAGGGGTTTATTCACAAGGTAACTAAGTGAAAAGAGGGGAGAACAAATCTCACATCTGCCTCCCAGAAACTAAGGGGCCTGGGATATTTATGAGATAAAGAGGCAGGGTGGTCTCAGGTGTGGGGAAGGATGATTGGCAGCAAGAAAAAGGTAAAGTAATTGGTGTTCTGTGCAGGCATATCTGAGTTACATGCTTTTATCATGGGACGCATGTTCAGAAAATGGCAGTGTTAGCATGATCTGAGGGTGGAGTTTTTGGCCCTTTTACAATAAAATGTCACCTATCTGACACTCGCAGCCCAGTTGAATGGTTGGTGGTCACAACTGGTTTGAACTGGGCAAGACTAGCTGCATGTTCTAGAAAAACAATTTAAGCAACCATCACTATAATGACCCATAAGTCAGAGGTGTTATCTATAGGGCGTGGTTAAAGGAATCTTGTGATACACTGTCTAAGCTATGTGAGGCTTGGAGGGTATTCAGTTTGTAAGTACAATTAAAGCAAATTTGGTCAGTGAAGGCAGGTTATAGTATGTTATTTCAGGTAATAGGATATTATTTATTAAGCAAGTTATAGTTCATGGGATCTAACTGATGACTGCCCTTGGTTTTATAAGTATATATCTGAAGTATATTTATGCTCATAAAGGACCTACATGTGGGCTTGCATGGGGGGAGGGAGGTGTTGCTTAAATATGTTTTTAAAGCTGTGAGTTTGATCCAGTTATCTGCAGCCCTCAGTGTCTCTCACTCTTTAAAGGTGCATCTTCCTTTCATTTCTGTTTACATCTAGGAGCCAGAAATTTGTACCTGAGTAAATAGAGGCTGGTTATAGAGAAAAAAATTAAAAATATAACTTGAAATAGTGCTTGGAAATTGGGAGAAGAGATACAGTATAGGCTGATTTTGTGTATGTATATTGTAGGGGCAGAAAAAATTTCCCTTGTTCCTTTCTAGGGCCTTTGGCTTGTCTAACAATTAAGTTGATATAAGACAGACTAAAAGGAGAAAAATCAAACAAAAGTTTAATAGCATGTATACTTCCTGTATACATGAGAGAGACCCAGGAAAACAGTAACTCTCAGATATGGCCAAAATTATCACCTTAAATACCATCTTCAGCTAAAGACAAAAGAAGATGTTGAGGGTGGGGAGTCAGTTACGGGAGGTTACCAGGAAAAAACACAGTAAACAAGGGTAAAATTGTTATGCAGATTTAAGTTGTTGTCTTCTCCACTGATGAGAGTTTCTAGATACTGAGTCATCCTTCTCTTCCTGGTACAGAGAGGAAGACTTCCTTACAAATGGAGATTTCCCTTATGAATATAAATGTCTCTTATAAAAGGGTAATTATGCAGTTTTTAGAGCTTTTCCTATGTCTGCTGTTTCTTAAAAATAATCAGCCTAAAATAATCCTTATGTCAAAGAAGCAGGCCTATTTTGGGGTGACAAATCCTGCTCCCCTTCAGAGTGTGTGTGTGTGTGTGTGTGTGTGTGTGTGTGTGTGTGTGTGTATGTATAAAATACACACATCTAATGCTTTTATTCACAGAGTTGACATCTACTAGGTGGATTCAGGGATTTGTCCCAGAGCGGGGACTCCCCCTCCATTGCATTTCAGTTGAGGCACCTACATTACCATTTAAATGAGCACGGTGCTCTTTCTTTAATGGGATGGATCTCTGCTATTGGGAGGGTTACATGTGGCCATTCCTGTATTGGAAATAGTTCAAGCAGGATGTTTAAACAGATCTTCAATAAATAGTCTTTATTAGGGCAAAACTGATGATAAATGTACTAAAATATTGTACTGCAATTAATTCTGACATGCATGACATCCTTTAAGTGAGACAAATCTCATTAGTGAGAATCACCTTTGTAAGAGTATTGTTAGTGGATATAGTCAAATCAGGTCTCTAGTTTAGGAGTTGTGATACTTAGAAGAAATTGCTGTTCATTTATCCTTGTGAATTTTCATTAAGTTTAGATGAAAAACCAGTGCCAGGTGGTTCTAGAGAAGATTCTTGAAATAGTTTTCTATTACTAGATTACTTTAGGAGGAAAATCTTCAGTTTTCAGTGGGTATACCCTCCTATCTGTGTTCTAGACCTTATGTATAAGAAAGGAAAGTTAAAATGGAGTCAGTACTGCTAAGAGAGCTTTCTAAAATGGAGCTGGAGGCCATTAAGGAAATGTGACTTAATGCACATATCAGCCTGGATGGAATCTGACCTTTTGACCACCTGTTGTCCTAACGAAGACATCCAGAACATCTGCCAGAAATTCAAGATACTTAGCGGACCCTTACCCTAAAATAACTCGTGACAGCCTATCTACTTACGTTACTGAGTCCAAACTGGTTCTGCTTGATGCATGACAGGCCAGTAAATTGGGAGATGAAGTGTTGGGGCAAGGAATAACGACTTTATTCGGAAAGCTGGCAGACTGAGAAGATGGTAGACTAATGTCCTGGAGAACCATTTTCCCACAAGTTAGAATTCAAGCTCCTTTCATTCTAAAAAGGGGAGAGTGTGTGGTTGGTTGTTGCAAATTTCCTGGTGTTGGAGTCCTTTGTTCTTGCAGCTGTCTACATAGGGTCAGGTCAGGTCGTGGTGTTCCTGCAAACCTCCAACAAGACAAATGTTATTTTCTATTCTGCAACTTTTTTTCATTATATGAATGGGAAAGTGTTATACTTTTAAAGGTCAGGGTCTTGAGAATGGGCTATCCTGTATATTTCAGGCTGTAGGCATCATTCTTTAACAAAAGGTACAGGACCAGCATGACTCAGCACAGGAAGCAGAGCACAGGGTTAAAGTCAAAGTAACAGATCTAAGATGGAGTCAGATTTGTTCCTTTCTCTTACAGTTACTGGAACCCTACCCTAAAATAACTTGTGATTCCTTAAGGACAAATATTTCATGACTCACATCAGAGTCAAACATAGCTCTTGCCAGGCAACTTTGAACAACCTCATGGCTTTTTGTCTTTATAAGCCCCTGACTCTTTCTCTTCTCTGAAACACTATTCCAATTTTACCAGAATCGGTGTCTACCAAATTGCAATTCTTAAGACCACCCCTCCCCAACTCTTATTTGCAGCTTTATGCATTGTTTTTTCGTTGACATGTGTGACATCAACTTACAGTGACAGGAGCTCATCTTAGCCTTGGTCACAGTATTAGAAAAGCCTTAAGTTTTTTCTGAAAGCTTTGGTGATGTTGAAAATGTAATGAGTAGGTATATATAAAATAGAAAACTTGAATGTATCCTTCCTGTATATCCACTTTCTTCCTAAAATATTTATTGAATTGAGTACCTACTGTGTGTATTAAGCTGTTTTTGTGGAGGATAGAAAGCAAAGTTTGTGATTCAAATGTTGACCTCAGGATTTTGTAGTATAACTCAAGAAATACCATGTGATAAATGTCAAGTTCAGAAGAGGAAGAGGTCACATCTGCCTGTGGGAATCAGGAATGCTTGGCGCTAAGTTGAATAATGCGTAACATTTCAGAATTGGGTGTGAAACAGGCCCTTTTATGTGAAAAACAGAAGTGAGGAAGGTGGAGGCCATAACAGGGACTGGCATCTAGCTGAGTATTATGTTACAGTGTGCATAAGGGGTTTTTGGTAATAGAGAAAAAGGAAATGGGAATAATATCAACGTGTGCAGTCTGAGAGTCTACATTTTATGCTATAGGTTCTTGCCAGAACAAGATGGTATGATCACAGTTGTGCTTTAAGGTTAATCTAGATGTTGGATATGGGACTATTGAAACAGGTAGTAAATGGGGGCCAAGCACTTATGAAATCCTGAACTAGGATGGTATGTTATTTGTTTTGTGGGTTTGTAGAGTTTGAAGCAAGTTCTGAATTAATGCTTTGTTAGTAATTCAACAGAGCTGATTTATTTTTTTGGGAGATGATGAGAATTTCTTGGTTAGACTCCTTAAACAATCCTCCTTGGGGTGACTTATATTAGGTAGCATTATCCTTTCATCTTGACTTGAATGAAGCATGATAGTGATTGATGGGGAAAGGTTTTCATCCAAAACTTCATCAAATTAGTGCTATGAAAGACTAAAGAGGAAGGGGGGACTTGAAGATGATGCTGTCAGAGACTCTAGAAATGGGAAAAGATGAGTATGGACCCTGGGAAGCAAAGGAATAAGTCGCATGGCAAAAAGAACTAAATAACGGGGGGGGGGGGGGGGTACAGCTCAAGCTGCAGAGTGCATGCTTAGCAAGCACAAGGTCCTGGGTTCAATCCCCAGTACTGCTTCTTCAAACAAACAAACAAACAAACACACACCTAATTCTACCCTCTCCCACCGCAAAAACAAACAAACAAACAAACAAAAAAACACAAATTCATGTATTTCAAAGCTGTCACTTTATATGGAAATTGATACGTCATACACAAATTGAAGATCAGAGTAACCATTATGAAAAAAGGAAGTTGGATCAAATTATGTACTAGGCTTGAAGACAATATGAATTAAAAAAGGGGGGAGATTAAATTGCTTTAAAAGTAGAATTTTGAGACAAACTTGCAGATTAATTATCAGAGAGATAAAGATAGAATGAGGGCTAAATAGAATTTAAATGCTGTGGAAGCATGGAAACATTTTCTAATAGTGAAGTAATGTATATGATCTCAGATTTGCTTTGATACCAGAGTTGTGAGTATTAAGAGTGGGTTACTCTTGGTGTGACTTACAGCACGTCACCCCCCTGCCCCAAAAAAGAAAAGTATCACTCTCTAAGAGAACATGTCATAGGGGGTCCTTGTAATAGCAAGAATAGCATGAGCTCCATAGATATAGGAAGTCAATTTTTCCTTCTACCTCTCTGAAAGAAGACAGCTTGATTGGACCATTAATGTGCTATACCAAAAGACTAGACATTCTTTGGTTTTGGAGGGAATGTGTTTCTTGAAGTTATGTTCTTCTTGGCATTCTTACAGGGTAAGATTGTCAATACCTAGGCTGTGGCTTACTAAGGGGAGGTCCTGTAGGAACCCTGTGCCTTTTAGTATGCTTTCTTATGCTATGTAATGTACATACAGGGGCTGTCTTTGTTTTGAGGTAGGGTAATCAGCTGAAGGACTTTGTACCTGGGCCCTCTTCAGTTCCAGATGACCTGTTCTCACGTGGGGTCTTAGTTGAGAGAAATGTAAATCCTTGAAGCCATGGGTTTTCTGAGAGGTCTGTAACTGGGACGGTATTACTCCTGACATTGCTCTGACCTAAGGAAGGAATCTTTCTAATCCTGCTAATAAGTATAGCCAATTTGGTGAAAAGCTTATTCCCAGATGTTTTGCTAATTGAGGTCTTACTGTTTTCTGATAAGCTGCAGTTTTCTCTAAGTCATCTTTATAAGATTTAGCATACTTGCAGCATTTTAAATAACTCTTTACTAGTTTGTCTGTTTTCCCCTTTAAGCTGTAAGCTTTACCAGGGCAGAAACACTTTTGTTCATCACTATTTCCCGAGTACCTAGCATATAGGTGCTCAAATACTTGTTGGCGTACTAACTCACGTTATTTCACATATCTTGGATGTGTTTCCCTTATAATTTAGAGAGCCATTTGCCTGCTTGGGCTTCCTTGTAGCATGGTGGCCAGGTTCCAAGAGTGAGCATCTCAAGAAAGCAAGGCAGAAGTACATGGCATTTTTATGACCCAGTTTTAGAAATCATGTAATGTTACTTCTGTCATACTTTATCAGTCAGGCAGTCGCAAAGTTCTTCACTAGTTAATGGTGAGGGAATATGGCTCTCACCACTTGATGGGAAGAGTAGCAAGGTCAAATTATAAGAGCCTGTGAAATGGGAGATTTTGTATTTGCCATCTTTGAAAAAGAGACTCAGTTGTTGTAGTTTTCATCGAATTTGGAAAGATTTTGGCTATTTAAGTATATTCTCTGCCCTTTCACATTGTTTTTTTGAAATTCTCATTGTATATATGCTTGATATCCCACAGACCATTAAGACTATTCTTTCCAGTTTGTTTCTCTCTCTGCTTCATTTTGGATAGTTTGTATTGCTGTGTCTTCAGGTCTACAGTTATTTTTTTCCATAGTCTCTAATCTGTTCTTAAGCCCACCTAGTGAAATTTTCGTATCTTCTATTTCTCTCATTATTTTCCCATTTTCCTTTAAATCCTTGAAAATATTTGTAGTAACTGTTTCAAAGTTTGTCTGCTAATTCTGTCATCTCTGACATTTCTGAGTCTGTTTCCATTAACTGACCCCCCACTCCATCCCCCCACCCCCCATTATGGATTGTTTCCTTATTGCTTCACCTTATCTAGCAATTGTCTGTTGCATGCTAGGCCATGAGTGCTACATTGCTCTCATGCTGTTTTTTTTTTTTTTTTTTTTTTGGTCTTCAAAGAATATTGAAATTTGTTTTGGCAGGTAGTGTTCATTAGCTTGCTTTTAAGTTTTGTTAGGACAGATTTGGAGTAAGTTTTGCTCTGGGGCTAGTTTAGCTCTACTGCTAAGGGGTGATCCTTCTGTGAATTCTGTTGAATGCCACTGGTATTGAAAAGGTCTTTCTGCTCTGGTTAGTGGGAAGCCCTGTGTGAGTTCTGGGAATTGTTCGTCTTGCAGTTCCTGGCATTTCTTTGGCCTCATGGGGTTTTGTCTGACACATGTCTAGGTTAATATTCAGTAATGAACTGAAGGGATCTCTATGTAGATTTCTGGATGTATTTCTCTGTGCTGCAAATCCCAGGCCACCTTTTCTTCTCCAAATTCCAGCCTCCGTCTGCTCAGTTCATCAAGACTGCATTGTTCTGCCTGGGTACTCTATGCATTGCAGTCTGACACGTGTTTGCAAGCAGAAAGCTAAGGTGATCCCAGGGTTCACCTCATTTGTTATCCTGCTCTCTGTGATCCTGCACTGCCTATTATCCTTTGTCTAAAATCAGTTGTTTCATGTAATTCTTACCCAGTTTTCTAGTTTTGTATGGTGGAAGGGAATGTTCCATATCAGTACTACAAGTCAAAGCATGAATTTTATGTCCAGGATTTCTTTTGTCTTTTAACCACTTAAAGTGCATTTTAGTTTCCATATGTAAAAATTAAATGAAGTCAACTTTGGGCTAAAATTAATAATTTGGGTTCAAGTTTCAGGCCTACTTCCAACTTGGTGCATAGATATTGGCAAATCCGTTTTTCTTCTGTGGCTTTCACAGCCAAATTGATATAATCCTATTCTCCTTACTTCTCAGGCATTTCATAACAAGCAAATGGGAACAAAACCAAATCACACTTAAATAAGGATGAGGCATAAAAGTTGACATATCCCAGACCTCTCTGGCCCATCTACTAATTCAATTTCTAAAGTATAAAGGGGCCTCAGATGAAAGTTTAGTACGGCCGGAGCTGTTTCATTGCTCTTCCTCTTAATAATAGCCAACCATTATTGAGTATTATCTGTGTGCCAGAACTGTGTGAGCCTTTTACGTGAATTAACTCACCAAATCCTCATAACTGCCCTGTGGGCTAGGTACAATGATTGTCCTCATTTCACACATGAGAGTGAGACAGAGATTAAACATCTTGCAGAGGGTTACGCAGCTAATAATCGGCAGTGGCAGAATTGGTATTGATTTGAACAGAGGCTGTGTGACTAGGGAGCCAAGCTATTAACCACTATGTGACTATTTGAAAACTACTGAGAATGTATCAACTGCTGCTGATGTAGAATCATTAACTATAAAGGCAAGAACATCATCCCTGGAATCCCTTCAACAAATCCTATTTATTTAGTCAGCCTGACTGATTTCCACGGGGAAGCAGGAGTAGGCTATAGTTGGAATGCGTGATTCTTGAGGAAAAACAAACACCATCAGTATGGCAGAAGGTGGTGGGAGATGATGTACAGCAAAAACTACCTAGAGAACAGGATATGAGTGGAGTCCAAAAGGTCCAGTGTGGTTCCAGCAGTCACTGGTGTTTATTGAATCTCTCCTATCTGACAGCTGGTTTTTTTTTTTAAACATTTTTTTTATTGAGTTATAGTCATTTTACAATGTTGTGTCATCTGGCAGCTGTTTTGATGTTAATAGGTTCTATTATTTTTCTCCCTCTTCTCAGACACATTTAACCAAGTCAAGCAGCAAAATGCTAACACTCTTTCCTGAAGAGAGAAAGGCCAAGATTTCTTTTACTCAAAGAAGTCATCCACCTGCAGGCACTCGGCAAACCAGCATTGCTTCCTTCTTCACCTTGCAGCCAGGTATGGTGACCCACCTGGAAGCAACCAGGGAGCAAAGAAATTCTGGTATTTTCTGTGTACTCTGTATTAAAATCTTAGGCAAAGTTGAGAACTCTTATAAAACAGTTTCTGCAGTACAATTCTTGGAGAAGGAAAGAAGAAATCAGTCATTCAGCTTTGTGTGTAATTAAATTTTGGTATAATTTTGGGGTGGGGAGCAGGAATTCCATGTCATTTATCCTTAACGCAGACAGGACCATTCCACACCTGATAAAATGGACAGGCTGGACACTTTTGTATTGTCCTTTTCTACTGATTGACTTACGGTTCTGTATCTTTACCCCCTTTCCCATGAAATGTCTGGGCAGTGGGAGACCCACATATTCACAATGTCATCAGAAGGTTTCTTAGTTGGCTGGTTAATGTTATCTTCTGAAGACTTTATAAAAATGGTGTATATTGAACAGGTTTCTCAAAGGATAATATCTAGGAGTAATATTTGGCCAGGTTCATTATTTAGCAGAAATTACATTAAATTAAAGAAAAAAAGCAAAACTTACGTACCCTATGTTAAACCAACCTCACAAAACATGAAAACTCAAGCTGGTAAAGTGGGCTATGGTCTGATTGTATACCCTTTTTGACTATATCTATCCATATATTTGAGTAGGGGAATGGAAGCTGTGTTTTAGAAAGATCGTTCAGGAGAGAATAGAGTTTGAAAGCAGGAAGATCAGCTTCAAAGGTCTGTGAAGAGTCCTAAGACTCCTGCACTAGGTAGTTATGGTGGCTGATACTGATTTCAGAAAAAGCCACCAAAATCCTGCTCAGGTGTTTTCCTACAGAATAATGTTTGTTCATGTCTATTTTACTAGGAAAGACAAATGGTGGTGACCAGAGGGGTGTTTCATCTCATATAGAAAGTCAGACCTACAAGGAATCTAAGGAAGATGCAACCCAGCTACACCATCTGATCGAGGGCTTGGGGGATGATTGTGTGGCACCCCCTTTAGCCACTTCAACCCCTGCAGACATCCAGGAAGCTAGACTTTCTCCTCAGTCTCTCCAGGCTTCTTGCCACCGTGAAATAGGAACCCCATGCTTGTCTGTGTTGTCTTTGTTCCAGACTGATACCTTAATCTGTGCTGGAGAGAGAAAAGCCTCACCTGCCCATTCCTTCACCCAAGAGCTGGAGAATTCTTGCTTGCTGGACCAAAAGAAGGGAGAGAAGGATTCTTCCTGGAAAAGGGAATGGCTTCATGGATCTAAGAAAAAGAACTATCAGAGTGTGCAGAGACACAGTAAAACACCTGAAAGCAAGGGCTATCAGCTCTTGGACAAGACTAACTTGGAAGAGGTGTCAGCCAAAAGAAACAGGCAGGCCCCTGCCCTTCATACACACAAGGATTCTTGGAGTGGAGCAAATACATCAGTGAAACAAAGCCCTTGTCCTATTCCTGTGTTTTCCTGGGACAGCGAAAAGAATGACAAGGACTCCTGGAGTCAGCTTTTCACTGAGGATTCTCAAGGCCAGCGGGTCATTGCCCACAACTCTAGAGCTCCTTTCCGAGATGTAACCAATGACCAGAATCAGGGCTTAGGGCAGTTTCCCAACAGCCCTTGGGCTCAGTGCCAGGATAGGCCCACTCAGTTAAATCCGCAGCCTGATTTGCTCTTTACCCAGGACTCTGAAGGTAATCAAGTTATCAGGCACCAAGTCTAAATGTCTTTGTGAGGGTTTGGTTCTAAAAGTACCTTGAAATGACATGTGAGAAAGTATCTTCAGTGAGGTATGTTTGAATAGGGGAATGTAAGGTGATGTTTTAGAAAGATCATTCAGGACAATAATCTTGGGTGGGAGGCAGGCATGGGATGAAGTTGTTATTAAGCATTTTCTTTGTGTAAATACAGCAGGTGGTGCCACTTGAGATACTGTGGTTGGCGTTGTGCCGTTCCCCTGAAGAAGTGGCTGGTAAATTCCCTGCATGAATCTATGGTGAGCATTGAGAGGGAAGGGCAGGCACTCATCCCTCCACTAAAGAGCCTGCTACTCAGCCTGCACAGAGCCACTTCTTTGTCCTTTCAGATGCCTGACTGGCACATTGCTTCTTATGGATGTATGTTCTTTGAATCTCTGGTTGTTGTAATCTTACCCACTCAACCTAAGCGCGGACCATTACTCCTGACACTGAGTGACAAGGCAGATCTCCCAGACCCAGGTGTGCAAGGGGCAGGGAGGATAGAGAGAGGTAGAATGATGGTAGTTTTGTTGTTTTATTTTTGTGATAACTTTACAGCATTTTAAAGTTATATACTCTGTTTAAAAATCTCCCTAAAAAGGCTGAACTGTATAACAATCTAAATGTGACTATATCACTCTACTACAAGGTGGGAGAGAACCCCTTTGTAAAACTATGAAGCCAAATAAATGACTGTGTACAAAGCTGGCTCTGATGGTAATTAAAACATTACCAATTTTATTTTTGGAAAAAAGCAACTTTTTAATAGTATATGCTCTATCAATCATTGCCATGGGTCTGATCTGAACACAAGTCTAATTTGACTTGTGTTCTACACAAGACATCCACCAGATAGCAGTTTCCCATGTTGCAGGTGTGGTAACAGGCTTAAAAATAAGCCTCTAGGGGGCAAGCTTGCAAGTTATAAGATGGAACTACTTTAAGAGCTTAGGACAAAATCTCTACTGAAAGTGACAAGAAGCTCCCTAGGGACGTTTTCTCTTATAAAGGTAGGAATATATATAAGGAAAGGGGTAGCCAGGAGATTGTTTACAAAAGTTCATATACCTTAAAATTAATAGGAATTCTATACCTGTGGGGGATACTGGGTGATCACAACTCAGCAAATGCAGTATCTGTCTAAATCCTTCCTTTAATGTCAGGTAGTGCTTCAGCCCGAACACACAGGATACATACTGTAGAGAAAGGGACCCGAGGGCATCTGAGTCATGCATGGTGTGGTAGGTACAAACCTTGGCCCAACACAAAGGAGCAGTCAAGGGCCTGGAAGAAGGATGGTACTCTTCCCCCTCCCCATTTCTCTTTTCTACTGGGCTTAAACTAAAGTCCATGAGAGAGAAAGCTTTAAATCAGTGGAACCAATGAGGCCCCAGGGCCTTGGAGGGTAGATTTGGTTGTACAGTATTACAAAATATATGTAAGAAAAAAACAGCCCAGGCCTCCTGGCAGCAGCCCAAGTATCAGCTGATCCAGCGGCCTGACCTCTACATGTAAGTGTTGGACAGGGAAGGGGGAAAGTGATTGCTGGGCACTGGCATCAGTTCATGACGGAGCAGCGTAAGATTTTCCCTACCCTGTGAACATGTAGATAAACATTTATAGCCCCCTCAGCCCTGCTCTGCTGCAAGGAAGCGGCTGAGAGTGACAGCTGGACACAAAGTGCTCGGTGAGACCAATTATGTGGTCTAATGCTGTGAAGTCTTTCATTTAGGACCTATTTTCACACAGGGGCAAGGAAAAACCAGAAACTTCTATCTCACCTTTTAACCTGGGACATTCCAACCTACAGTTACCTGTAAAGTGTCTCAGCTCAAAACAGGCCTTAGCTTCTGCTAAGGTTTTAAGTATAGAAAACATAGTGCGGCTCTTCTCTTAGTCTGAGCTCTGGCTTTCGGCAAGACTGTTGCAGAAGATTTGTAATTGAGAGGCAGAAACATCTGCAGTGAGGAAGGCAGCTATTGAAGGAATTCCAGGAGCGTGAGACTGAGTTTGCAGAGCTGAGTGCTATCAGTTTCCTTTTCTACTGATATCTTCTTCCTTCAGAGCAAACTTCCTCCTCAGGACCTCAGAGATAAGGACAGCAGGGTCTTCCTCCTTCAATAAACTCCGGTTCCTAGAGACACAATAATAGCTTCTATTTATTGAATACTTATTCTGTCCTAGGCAGTGTTGTAATTTAATCCTCACAACACTCTTATGAGGTAGGTGCTATTACAATCCTCTTTTACAGAAGCGGAAGCTGAAGCACAGAAAGGTTATGAATTTGCCTGAAATCATTAGTCACTCAGCCAGTAAGTGATGAATCCAGAGTTCAAAACCAAGCTAGCTGGTTACAGATCTCATCCCTTAACTAGACATGGCTTTACTATTTCCTGAAATGGCTGTAAAATGTTGACAAAGTAAAGGACCACCATCCTGTTAGCACTGGCCTGTGGTGGCTAAGCTTCTGCTTCTACCTCTGGCCTTATCTTTTCTTAGCAGCATTTCCCCAGGTCAGTAGGGGAAGTGACTGATGACTCTTAGCTTTTCTGACCTTCATTTATTCTAGGGGAAAGGTGTGCTGAGGATATACTACCACCTTGTCTCCCCATCAGGGGGGCTGAAAGGTGTTTTTTTATAAGTGATCCAGAATTTATCGTAAAATGTTCACATGATAAAGGACCCATGGGAACAAAACCAGTTCCAGATTAGGGTAGGTTCACACTACCTGTTAACATCAAAAAAGAGGTTCCTAGATACCTGGAAAATGGTTGCCTGAAATTCTAGTGAACTTACATATGTCCTCATGAAGACATTTTATTGGTCATTATGCTAGATACAAGGGCCAGGATTGATTATTAAACCTTAAAGACAAGAGGAACTGCCCTCAGTCTGTCACATTTCTGAACCTTGATGATGAGGCTACTTTCCCACTGTTAGTCATCAACCCAGTTCCTTCTATCAACAAAGGAGAAAAGATCCCATGACAAGAATGAGAGGAGGGGCTTGGCACAGGGGTAAGAGATCTAATATGGTACAAGAGGCAGGTATAAGATGGTTTGAGAGTCAATCTAGTAAACACTGACCAGATGAAGAAGGCTCAGGGTGGTCCAGAAGCAGCAGCAGCTGAATTTAGGAATACAGGAGACCAAAGAACTTCAGGTCAGTATGACCAGCCTGGCTAGGGCCACAGAAGGAACATAAAAGTAACTTTCCTACAGGATTGACTACCAGGACCCTTGTCCAGTTTTCAGAAGGAAATGGGGCCAGAAACACAAAGCGATCCTTGTGTGAGGTAACTGCCCCTTCAAGAGGAACTTCATCAACTCAGGAGACAGCCCTCACTTCCCTAGCCCCCAAAACAGTTTTTTAATTGCATTAACTAACACAGCTGCACACCTGGCCTCTGGACTTTGAGGTCCGGATGTGAGATAGTTCATTGCCCACGAGCCTTCTTTTAAATAAGCTCTTCTAGTATGTCCCGTGCAGTGGAGAAACACTGCAAGGTGCTGAATCCCTCAGGCTGGAGCTCTAGGGCTTCTTGACTAGATGAGTTTCTCACAGTGGTTATTTCCCAAATTCCTTCACAGGCCCATCAAAAACAACTAGAGCTCTACTCCTTGGGGGTTCAACTTTGGTATGTTTAAGGTATATTTTGAGCAATTCTGATAGGAAGCCAGGTTTAGGAACTATCTAGGAGTCTCAAAAGCTTTGTAAATCTGAATTTGCAGAGTTGGTTTGAATAATGGATCACTGTGATTAAAGGAAATGCTCCTTCTACCAAATAAGTCTACTTTTTAAAGATAATTATGCAACTGTACTTTGAAGGGTGGGGCATGGTGACACTTGTCACTAGCATTATGAAAACTGAAGGGGTGAAACCCCTCTGGGGGACAGAACTTGGATTAGATGAGCCTTCTTGTAAAATCCCTATTAGGCTAATGACATTTGGTTGGGTTAGCTCACGCCAACCAAATGTAAAGTGTTGCTCTTTCCTCAAACTGGAGCCCCAGGCATTAGCAAGCAGGCAAGCAAGCCCTGTGAACAAAGTCACACATGGCTGCCACCGAGGACTTACTATGTAAGTACCTTCTATTAGATAATTGGCCACAGGCAATTTAAAACAGTAAACAGACCATCATAGCTCTTTATAATGCTTACAGGTCTTGGCTCTGCTTCATCCGGTGAAAGTCCTTTAGGATACCCATCATATCTGCAAAGCTGCTGGCCTTGGACAGAGACACGCAGTCATCCTCTTCAGATGAGCTGCAGGTAGCTTTGTGTCCTGGTTTGCAACATTCAGGGCTGGCAGAACAAAGCAGGGGGACTGATGGAAGCTCAGGGACCTCTACCTCGGTCTCCTCGGTGATGTCACTAATGACAAAGGAAGTTGTAGAGTGGAATGAGGATCCAAAACAAGGTAAGGGAGAAGAGACATTTGAACTTCCTGGAGATAAGAAATCTGGCGTTAATGAAGCCGAAGCTGAAAGAGAAAACAATAGGCATGGATGGACATTGGGGCTACAATACAGCAGTAATATCTTCTCCCTACAAGCACCGCTCACCAAACACTTCCTGGGCTGATACCATGACATCCTGGGTTCCTCCACTACTTTCCCCTCTCAGGATGTCAAGAAGATGTAAAAAGCACTGGGCTCTTACAGTGCTCCAGGAGAGCAGAAAAACCCACCTCATAAAGGCCTTCCCTCCTAAAAGCTCCCATTCCGCTGTGGGCTGTGGAGTGACAGCACTGTCTATACTGAAGCAACAGTGCAGAACCAAGGCCTGACTTTGTCCTTTTCTCTAACTAGGCCAGTGCTTCTGACTATGCTCCTTTGACTCCAGCTATCTGTGACTGGAAGAATTGTTCTGCAGCAAAACAAACAAACAAAAAACCCCAGAGTGGTGACAGTCCTCCTAGTTCCTAAATTTTAATGGAGAGAATTTCCTCCATTTTTAAGTTTCTAGGGAACACTCTGATTTTTCCTAAACTACTTCAGCTTGTGTCTTAGAAGACAAAAAAAGTAGTTGACAAATATAAATTTAAGTCCAGTTCTTCTATGAGACTGCCATATAAGAGAATTAAATACAAGAAGATTTCAAAGAGAATACTATGACTTTTATGTTCTACCAACTAACAAGGTTTGGGAGCTACGACTTCGTCAATGAAGAACAGGGAAGAAACAAAACAGGGAATGGGAGGAATATGAGGTTAAACTCTGAGCATCCTGGGAGAGGATCCACCTGCTGGTATTTCATGCCTCTAGACAAGGCAGACTCCCATCCATTTCCAGTGGTTCTGCCTTAACTACAGACAGAAAGGTGGAGGGATGGAGAGGTGGTCTCTGGTAGAGAGGACAGGGAAAGGGAAGAAGGTTGCTTAAAAAGGGTTATGTCTGTTAGTGGCAGGGAATGCTTATTTCTTATATTGAAAAGGAAAGCCACTGAGCACTCATGGAAGATATGTCTTAAAGACACTCGAAAGAGGGAGTTTTTTGTAGCCAAGGGAGGGAATCTGGGGCCCCAGGTTAAGTGAAGATTTTGTTCTAACCCAACCAGTCAGCCCAAAATGGCTGACAGAAACCATCCAAGGATTATACTGGTTAGCCAGGCCTCAGGGCAACCTCAGCCAGAACCCTGGGCCCGGGTCCCCCTGAACCAGGGACCATCCTTATCCCTATCCTGTCCAAAAGCCAGGCAAAAAGGAACAGCCTGCTATTGCTTGGCCCTGGCGTCAGGGGCTCCTACCTGCATCGCCTGCCACTATCTTAGCAATCTGGCTGCGCAGGTGGCTCAGCTCATCCTGCAGCTCTGTGGTGCGGCTCAGGGCTGGCAGGGCTGGCTTCTTCAGGGCCAGGAGCCTCTCCTCGGACCCACGCAGATTGGGCACTGAGGCATTTCGCTGCATGACAATCAGAGGGCTGGGCTTCCAGGTGTGCCGCAGGGGGCGTGTATCGCTCCTGGACCAGGGAAAGACAGGCATATCAGAGACAGAGGGTCACTGCATCCTTTCTAAAATTCCTTCACCCACTCCTACAAGACAAACACAACAGGGTTCTGCTCCTACTCTGAGACCACAGCTCTCATTCCTATTGCCTCTGCCTCTCACAAGCATTCTTCCTGCTGCCTACCTACCACCTCATCTGGGAAGAATTCCCATTCCCCAGCTGGCAGGCTATTGCCTCAGCTACCTGACCCGGGCATAAGTCTCTTCTTCATCTGCAGCAATCCAGGCGATGTCAGCCAGAGTTGGGACTGGGGGCACATCCTTTAGACACAAGTCAGAGACGTTGGGCAGGGTCTGTAGGGAAGCAAAATTCATCAACAAACATTTACTGAAACCATGATGAGACAACTGGAGACGGGGCAAAATACATATGAGGGACACCTAACCCAGCCTGGGTGTCAGGAAGGCTTCCTAGAGGAGGTCCCAGTTGGAAACAGCTTGAATACGAGGCCAGAAGCAAGAGACTCTGTGAAATTACAAATAATTTAGCATGGCTGGAACATAGGATTAGGGGAGTGGGGAGCTGGGAGAGATTGGAAAGTGAATTAGGAGCTTTGATTCTAAGACCAATAATGAACCACTGGAAGGTTTTACGTAAGGATCAGATCTGCGGTTTTAAAAGATTGCTCTGGCTACTGTGTAGAGCACAGATGGGAAAGCAAAGAGACCAGTCATGAGCCTTCTGTATCCTCCAAGCAAAATGTGGTGGTCTAGAGCAGGGATGGGACCTGTTCTTATATATAAAGCTTTACTGGAGAAATGGTGACACCCATTTAAGCATTATCTATGGTGGCTTTTAAGCTACAACTACCAAAGTAAGTAGTTGTAAGAGACTGACATGGCCCACAGCCTGAAATATTTAGGTCTAGCCCTTTGCTGACCCCTGGCTAGAGCAGAGGGGTCTTCAGTGGGACTGGCCAGAGTTACTTTTTAACAGAGATGGCCACTGTCTAAGAGTGTCTTGCCTTCTGGTTGTAAGAATATAGGTACGAGGACATTGACATCTGTTACAGCAACAGGAAATTTCTCCTGGCACACTCTTTACAACACCTTTTGTAGCTACTGGGATCTACACTGTTATAGCAACACTGTTAGAAGCACACCTGATAATCTGACTATTGATTTAAATAAAAAGACATGATTAATTATACAAAAGGAATCATAATATGACTTTTCAAAATTGCTCCTCCACCCAAATGAACAACTAGGGAACAGAGAGACTGAGTGACACTATGTTAAATGAAAAATTAGAAAGGTTCAATTATATACTGATTGATTACAACAAAGTAAAAAACATACATTTAGAAAAATATGGAAAAGAACTACACCAAAACATTAACAGTTATTGTGTCATGACTGTGTGATTATAGGAAATTTGTTTTCCTTTTCATAATTTAATATTTTTATATGGGTAAATTAAAAAATAATAAATCAAGATTTCCTTGAAAAAATATTTAAGGTAATCAACTTACAACAAATCTAGGGATAATTTTTCAAAAACCCCCCTACATGAGTTAAATTCAGATGTTTCTGCTACAGACTGGTAGGTAGATCAGGAGTTGACAGCTCTGGCTTTTCGATAGGGAAGCTGGGTCTCACAGGAGTGAAGTGATACTCCAAGGTTACACAGAGGAGGACTTCCACTGACCCAGGAGCTAATGCTCAGATGGGCCATTTAGGGATTAGCCAGAGTGCTCTGCTCTTGGCAATGAAATGAGTTAACATATACAGAGTACTTAGCACAGTGCCTGGTATATAGCATGGGCTCAATAAATGTTCAGTAGTATTACTACTACTACTCACATCTACTCCTGCTCTTGGAGCCTAGGCCCTTGATTGTCTCCGCCTAGCAGCATTAAGCCAAAGGACTGGAGAGGTTATAGCCAAGTGTGGGGGCAATCCTGACTGAGTCCCTCATGCTCCCTAGCTGTCCTTCCCTTTGTTCCTGATGCTTGAGGCCACATTCTGCCCTGGGAAACAACAGGCAGTCTGGGTCATGGGACAGTACCCCTCCAGACCCATGATTCTACCACCACCCCTGACGTCAGGCTCCAGACCTAGCTCCTACACAGACTGTGCAGCTCTGCATCTAATACACAAACTCAGCTCTTTCATTTCTGTCTCCCCCGGGCCCACATCTTTTCAGGCATGTATTTCTGTCTCCTTTGTGTAGGCAGAAAGCTGAAGTATTTCTTTTGTGTCCCAGCTCCCCAAACGCATACACCTTAAGCACCTAGCCTGGAGCTGATACTTAACCATTAGTTCTTAGAGGGAGGCAGCTAGGACTATTAAATGCCACTTAGCTTTCCACTGCAGAAGAGAGTCTCGGACACCTGGATCAGGTAAGAATCTGTGCTACAGAAGGGGTGCTAAAGGCCCTCCTAGGCAGAGAGGTAAGATTGAAGTAGCCCAGTAGAAGAATGGCTAGATTTGGCCAGAAAGAAGAGGATGGGGAGTAATGGTCTCAGGGAAACAGTGAAAATAGGTAGCTAAGCAGGCAAGTCTTAGGGCTGGTGAAGAAAAGCAGAGTTCAACTCAAAATCACATTCAGCACTCAGTGTCCTGCATGGGGCCCTGCCAGGGTTATCGGCACATACCTCAGAGCACAGACATGGCTAGTGTGGAGATCTAGTTCAGCATGGGTCTTTGGCCTACTCTAGTAAGCTGGGTTGCTGGAGGCGATGAAATCTGAGTCACTAAGCAGAGGCACCAAAGATGCAAGACAATTAATTTATGAGCAAATTGGAAGCCTGGCTGTTGGGGCACAGGTTTGTGTGTGATCAGGAAGCCACAGTGACCAGGATCCATTAAAGGCAGTTAATAAATATTTCTTGAAAAAATGAAGAGACTAGGAGAGCAACCTGCCCTGGGAACGCCAAGGAGTCTGGGGCACAGAAGCAGCACCATTCTCCCACACACACGGAGCCTCTACTCTCCCTGCCCTTCCAGCACACTTACCTCAAAGGACGCCCGGGGACATGGTTTCAGGGGCAGGTTGGTCCCAATTCTTCTCACCACACTTCGAGCAGCCCCATGAGGCTTGTTTTGCCAGATTGGGATGGTCTAGAGCAGAGAGAGAGGGACAGCCACAACCTCAGAGAAAGTCCAACTACTGCCCCCATCTTCTCCCCCTCTTCCCTTTAGCAGGAGCCAACCTTCACCTTGGACAGCCACCTAAGGGGACACCTGCTGCCGCCGAGGCACAGTTAGTGCTGGGAGGGTCCAGTGAACGGGTGAGGGATTAGCTGGGTGTAGGGATCATCCAGGCTGCCCTCCCTTTCCTCAGCACAGGATATAAACACATTGACTCCTTTACTGTCCTGAGGTCATAGTTGGTTCTGCCTCTGGGGAGGGGATGGGAAGACCCTTCAATTCTAGGTCTCAGTGAGGGAAGAATTAACTTGAGAATCTCAGAACTTCCTACAGAACTTCAGCAGGTCCAGTGCTCAACCTTCCCCACCACACCCCTGCCCTGGGAATGCCCCTTACCACACTGGCTTCCATTCCCGACATTTCAGCTGGCTCCTGCACTTGAAGGACAAGGCAGCCACAGAGCAGCTCTGCGGGCTTGGGGAGGTGGGAGGCGTGACTCCTTCATATCAGGCCATCTGAAGGAACACCAGACGTCTCTTCCTGTGAAACAACCCCCACAGCAGACTCAGTGGCCACCACACAAACCCCACAAAACCAGGTCCTGCAGAGCTATGCCAAACACCAAGACTTCTCTGATGTTTCACAGGGAGAAAACCAGCCCAAGAGGCTACGCTCACCCAAAACAACGGCCTCTCCAAACCCAGAACCTTAAAAGTTCTATTCCAGATTTGCTTTGTGAGCTTGGCCAACCCTGGAAGCCTTCCTGAGCCAAAATGTCTAAAGATGTAAATAGAACACTTAGGTGGTTAAAAAGCTCACAGGAAAGCCAGAGTGTAGATACCATCCAAGCCCAACATTTATTTCTAAAGCTGAGATGTAAAAGCCCAGCATGTGCCACCCAGTCTAGTGCTGCTGGGCCTCAACAAGGGGAGAAAGAATAGCCAGCCAGTGGTAGCCAATCTCATAGTGGGAACAGGGAAAAGAGCCAAAAGTTTTTATCCTGGTTCAGCCGTCTACTGGGTTAGTAGTTTTAAGCAAGTCACTTAAACTTTCTGAATACTGGTTTCTCCATCTGTAAAAAGATGACAGGAAGAGCAGCCACTCTAGGTTAACTTAATGGTCAATCAGCAAAACGGGATTTTTAAGTGCTTAATGAACTGTTAAAACAAGACACAGACGGGCGGAGGCACTCTGACTGGATTCCTCAAAGTTGCCCTTGCATGGTGAGCAGAAGTCAATGAGCTCATTCAGTCCCTTATTCATCAAACACTAACAATACTATGTGCCAAGCCCTGTGCTGGGCACTGCAGGGACTGTGGAAGGAGTAAGACACAGCCATGCTCTAATAAAAGAACTCACAGCCTAGAAGAGAGATAGGACCTGAATACATAATTCTAGCAGAGACTGAATATCACTGCTTAAGAAAGGCACTGGGCAGGTGGCCAGGTGAGGTCAGTCCCCTGGTCCCAAGGTGAGTTCAGAGGGGGTAAGAAGAGGAGCAAAGCAGCAACAACAGCACAGGTCTAGGACAGGAAGGTGACAGATATGTAAAAAGCAGAGTATGATAAGGCCACAAAGGTAGACTGGGGGTCAAGTCATGAGGGCTGGGAATGTCCCAGGGTGAGAAGTCACTGGGGGGCCAAGGGCAGACTCTGAAGAGTGGATGGGCTGGACTGACCAAAGCGGCTCTTTTTGGAAACCTCTCTTCCACCTCTAGAAGAGGAGGTACCACTCACTTCATGATACGTGGGGAAAAGAAGCTGCAGGGAGGAAGGGACTGGCCTAAGTTCACTCGGCAGTCATACCAGTAGAAAGCATATCTAAGTCTGGTCCAGATCTTGCTGCCTCCTGCACGGTCTCCATCTTCTCAGCGAAGCCCCAGACTTTTAATCAAAGTCCCGTGTGCCAGGCTCTGTGCGGAATGTCAGTCAGTGCCTGCTCCAAGTTTCACGTAACAGTGCTTCCGTGTGTTTCTTACTTTAGTCACTGTAGCCACTTCCTCTCCAAACTTATGTCCAAATTCAGTTGGGCCTAACTCTCACATAACAGCCAGAGGCATTTTTCTACAACACATTGCTAATCATCTCCCGTCCATGCTTAAAACCCACTATGCTTGCTGGAGCCAAGAGAACAGCATTAGTTTCTCACCATGACCTGCAGGCCCTCCCCAGTCAGGTCCAACCTCATCTTTCTCTGCCCTGTCTACCCAACTCACTGCAGCCTACAAGGCTTGTCCATTTGGTCCCCGCACACTTCAGAGCCACACCTGCTTTCCCATTGCCCTCCAGGCACAATGGCCCTTGATGGCTTTGCCCACACTATTCCCTCTGCCTGAAACACCAGCACCCCCCATCATCAAGCTCATCCTTAAGTATTCTTCGAGCTCAGCTCAAGCATCACCTCCCCTTCCCTGACAGTCACCCCGCGCCACTCTGCGTTTCGTTCTTTGTTCGGAGTCCTCTCAGCAGTAAATAGGTAACGGTGTGATCCGCAGTTTGTCAGAAGGGCGGGGACTTACCAGGCAGCGTACAGCCCGCTCAGAACACGGTGGGCACTTGAGCATTTGTTCAATTAAGAAACGGACGAACAAGAACACCGAATTAACCTTCAACCCTCCACCCCACCCCCAAGGGTCTGGCAAGAAGACTCTCCCTCCGCCCCCCTCCAGCCCCCGCTGCCCGCAGGCCGCATCCTCTGGTTCCGACCACCCCTGCGCCCCGACAGCCCCTTCCGAGGCTGTTGTTGCTGTGTTTACACACGGTCGCCCGCAGGAAACGCAGCGCCTCCCGAGCGGGGCCTGGTCCCATCATCCCTGGTCCCCGCCGAGGCCGCCACGCTCAGCGAAACTCTGCAGCGCCGACAGTCCGCTGCGCCGGGGGGGCAGCCGCGGGGACCTCGCCCGGGACACGCCTCCCCTCCCCCGTAACAGCCCGACCCGACAGGGCCAAGGTCGGCCAAGTTCTCGCCGCCGGCTCAAGCGGCCCTTGGACCTACAGGCCGGGGCCGGGCCCCGGAGGGAGCGAGGAGGGGGCCGAAACGAGAAGGCTCCGGTGCAGTTGGTGCCCCCTGGGGACTCAGTTTCCCCCTCACCGCCAAGTAAGGCGGACAACACTGGCTCCTGCGAGAATTGGCGCGGGCACAGGAGCCGCGGGCACCGCACAAAGTCGCGTCGACGGCCGGGCCGGAAGACCGCGCTCCCGCTCCCGAACCGCACTCAGACCTAGACTCACCTCAGACTCTGACTCCGGACTCACCCACCTCAAGACCCCTCCTACCACAGCAGGCGGCCCAGCCTCAACAGCCCTCACTTCCGCTGACCCGCCCCCGGAAGCGATCCTTTGCAGCTGCGCACCGAGTCGCGGCCCCGCGCGCCCTCGGAAGGTCGGCCCCGTTGGGGGCGGAGCGAAAGAGCCTTCTGCGGGGGCGGGGGCGGGGGCACGTGCTGACACGCCCACCCGAGGCCACGCCCCCGACGAAACTCGGGGAAAATTGGCTGAGCTTGGAGATCCCTGATGCCTTCCCAGTGGCATCCTGCACTGGTCTCGGCCTCCTTGCCGCTGTCCACGCTTAGTCCCGATCCTTCCTCTAGATGGAGTCTATGTTGCTGCTTGGCCCCCAAACTGATCGGTGTCTGCTGTCCCCACACTTACCGCAAACTTCAGAATTCTCACTGTGGCGTTCAAGGACCCAGACTTAGTGCTTGCCTTGCCTCATCTCGCCTCTTGTGGCTTCACAGTTCATACTTTCCAGCAAGAGGACTTCTGCCCTCCAGCGCTACACACACACACACACACACACACACACACACACAGTATATTTCAGTTTGGTTGATCAGATGGGTAGATTGACCGGTAAGACACCAGAGGCATTGGTAAAGAGACCCATATTACTCCCAGGCTCACTCACCCACTCTCTCTTTGTGCTGAAACCCTCAAGGTCCTGGTCTCCATGGCATCAGGGCCTGGATGACATGCCCTCCTCTGACCTCAGCATGTGGCTCTGCCTGGATCCCAGGCTGCAGTTCTTTCGTCTCAAAGTTTGCAAGTCCTAGCTGCCAGGGACAGGCAGGCTTCATGGGAGGAGGACCACTCTTGTGCTTGCTTTAATGCCCTGCTGTGGCCCTCTTGAAATTAACAACAAAACCTTTTTTTCACAGGATTCTGCACTTTCATTTTGCACTGGATCCTGCAAATTATGTATCTGGTGCTGGTCAGAGACCGTGTCCATCCTGCCCATATTTCAATTGATGAAATTTGACTTCCAGGTCCAGCTGTCCTTACAGGATGGCAAATTATCACTTTAATCATTGCTGTCCCATCCTGGGCAATGGCAGATCTTGCAGATCCATCTAGTTGTCTTTCCTTGGTGTGGTAGATGCTATCTTGGTTCTCCGTGAAGGTCCCTTTTACCCAACCAGTGAATCCATCTCCCAGCAGACTGCTCACAGCTGCTCCATTCTCCAGAAAATTGACCTTGCCGGAGGGAGAATGGAGGCCCTAACATTGGAAGTTACTCTACCCCCAAGCCAATGAGTGATACAGGTTAGAAGAGGCCAGTTCAACTTGGCGGTGTGGTTTCTGCTCCAAAACCCTGCTCCTATGATCTGGCCAAGGCTTGGCTTTGAGACTCCTCTGCTCAAAGTTTTTCCTTTCCCCATTCTGCTTCAATTTTTCTTTTACAGGGTTTTCCTTAAGTTCACACCATCACAAAAATTACCTAATGACTGTCCTAGGCTTTGTTTCTAAGGTGATGGGTTTAATTTCAGAATCTTTCTCAACACAAAGCACGAGATTCTAAAAATAGTAAGTTCTACGACTATGACTATCACAAACTTATTTTAAGCACATCACTCAAGCATTCTGTTGACAGATAAAGTAGTCCCCAAAGGCATTCCAGCCTTGTTCCCTTGCCCATCTGCTGGGCCAATCCTAGCAGAGGAGTGAGACCAAGGACAGAACTGAACAACATCTGGCTCATTAGGACCACCCTAATCTCTCCAATTTTATTATAGGACATGTTGGGGTTAGGGAAGGGAAGTGGCAGAGGGGTACAAGAGGGCAGCTGGGGGCCCTCCCCCACCATGAGCCTTGAGGCACAGTGTAGGGGACGGGTGTCAGGCAGAGGCGTCAGATGAGGATGCAATGAGCCCAAGCAATGGGCGCCTTCCACGGGACAAGGTTCGCTTAACGTGGCACCAGCCCTCCCAGACCAGCGTAAGGGGAAGAGCCTACTGGGTGGGAGGGCTGAGCCTCTGCTGACACTGGGTGGCTCATGGCATGGACTCCAGCCACCTATGCCTGGAAGTACTGAGACAGGTCTAGTGTCCTTCCCTCTGTAAGCAGTATGGAAGCACTGCTTTCCAAAAGGGACACAAGGAACGTAGCTGAGCTGGCTCATACCTCATTTGCTCTGGAGGACAGAGGGGATGAGACTTTTTGGTTTGAAAGGCTTTCTTTTTAACTCAGTGAAAACAGGCATGAGACAGAGGTAGGGGCACAGTGCAAGACAAAACACTCTGACATCAAGACACAGGCTGACTTTTAATTCTACAGGCTTACTCTAACTCACTGAGTGACCCTGGGCGAGTCACTTCACTTTCCTAAGACCCAGTTTCTTCATCTGCAAAATGGGAACGATTAATATCTGCCTCATGTTCATTGTGAGGTTTAAATGAGAAAATACATGTAATCTTACCGAAGTGCCTCAGATAGGGAAAGCTCTTGGTAAATGGCTATTATTATGATACTTGATACAACACTGAGAACAAGACAGTCCACGAGGAAGACTGGTGTGGCAACTCCCCTGGCAGGCAGGGGAACTCAGCAGGTGGGAGGCCTGGGAGTGCATCTGAGGAAACGTTTGCCTGCCTTCCTCTTCCAGGTTTCAGAGGAGCCCCCAGTGGGGCGGGGGAGGGCATAAGTGAGGGCCGGGTCACTTCCAGGTTGATGACAGCCCAAGGGCCCCTCGTAGGCCTGGCTGGAGGACAAGGATAGAGTTGGGGTATCCTGACCCTCTTGGGACTATTTTTAAAAAGCTGGACGAGGAGAAGAAGAGAGGGATGTTTCTTCCCACAGGAGCAACTGCAAAGACATCAAGCTGGACCCACCTAGGCTTTCAGGTCCGGCTGTCACGGGGCGGCT
Organism: Camelus ferus; assembly: GCF_009834535.1. Taxonomy (NCBI): domain Eukaryota; kingdom Metazoa; phylum Chordata; class Mammalia; order Artiodactyla; family Camelidae; genus Camelus; species Camelus ferus. The sequence goes on along the minus strand of NC_045708.1, from coordinate 17,905,179 downwards.
GCTGGGGGGCACCACCACTCCCTTCTTTCTCCTCAGTGCTGGGGCTATCAAAAATACATATAAACTGTGAGAAAGTTCACATAAAAACATTCTTTCTGCAGGTATAAAAAAGAGACTGGCCATGGTCAGTGGCTTGGGATGTGGACCAAAGCCCTAAGAGGGGCCAAGGAGAGTCAAAAGAGGCCACCCAACGGCAGACAAGCTGGTCTGGGCTGCCTGACAGCTGGAACAGCGACAGCTCTGGGGAAGGCTGTGTTCCTTGGCTGGGCTACACTTCTGCGGAGCTGAGGTCTGAGGAGCAGGTGTCATGGGAACACTGACTCCAGCAATCCTGCTATGACCTGGGGTAGGTGGTAGGGGCACCCTGGCCCTGGGCCTCAGCGACTCCATGTCAAGCACAGCAGCCTACTTCACAATAAACCTCCCCAAGAGCTGGCCCCCAGTAAGTCCTGAAGGAGGATCTGGGGTCCCATCATTAGGTCGGATTGAGTGGTCTGGGGAGCAGCGGGCTACAGTATGATTTCCCCTTCTGAAGGAGGGTTCTGCTCAGAACTTCCAGAAATCTGTCTCCAGCTGAGATGGAACCTACTGGGGACACTAGGCACAGGAGGGCAGCCAGGGCTATGGCCAGGAAGAAGGCTGCAGACAAACAGAAGTGCTTCCCTGGTAGCCTCCCCCCACCCCCAGGCCAGGGCTCTTGGGAGCGGGTGAAAGAAAGGAGGGAGGGCAGCCCAGTCTTTCTAGCACCCACTCCTCCCCACTGTTCACCCCTCAAGGGTCTGGACTATATGTGTCTGAGTGGGTGAGGTCCAGGGAGATGACCCCAGGCCCTGTTCTGAGGGTTCCAAGCCACTTCCGGAGCCAAGTAGGTAGTAAAAGGCTGATGGCAGCAGCCCAGAGCTAAAGGTTCATCCACCTGGTCAGCCAGGGACCCCCTTGTACCCCACCCCCATCACTGAGACAAAGCTAAGATGGCCACCCTTAGTTGACTTCGGACCCCCAGGCAGCCTGAGTTGGGGAGTGGGAGGGCCTGACGTGTGAAATGTGCAAAGACCACTCTGGCTTCGGGTGGAGGGGCCTGTCCAGCTCCCCATCCAGCCTGGCGTCTCCCCGCCCGGCAGGCACACTAGGGCTGGAGGAGGGGCAGGCCACGCCGAAGGCCCTCCTTCAGGAACTGCATGTAGGTGGCCGTGGATGGGTCTTCAAAAGTTGATGAGAAGCTGAAGACATTGTTCTCAATATCCTCAGGCTTCATGGAGGTGATGTCCAAGAAGTAGTTGGCGTTGATGTGGTGGACCTGGGAGAAGGGCTAGGTGAGGAGCGAGGGGGCCACCCGGGCTCAGTGTCCCCTGCGGCCTCGATTGCCCTCCCTGAGGCAGACAGCAGACAGGGAGGGCAGCTGTGAGCACCTGCCAGAACCCAGCCCCTCTCCTCCTCTTCACAGGGCCCTCTGAGTCCAGGGCCCCACCCTTGCCACCAGGTGAAAACCTAACGCCTTTCAATATCAGCTTTCCCTCCCCCGCCTCCCTGTCCCATGACCCTCTCTCCTCTGTTCCTGGGATCCCTGAACTCCACGTTCACATCTGTCAAAATTCCCAGACACCCAGGCCTGCGTCCCCATCAGCCTCCCACTCCAGCTACTAAGCACCTACAGGGCAGGTGCCTGGTAACGAGCAAATGGGCACAAACAAATCAACAAGCAAGTGGGAATGCACGCAGCACCCGCAGCCCAGGCAGAGTCCTGCCTGCCAGCTCCAAACCCCTGGGGCCCTGCCAGGGCCAGGTCCACCACAGTGGGCGCCCGTGGACAGTGCGAGCTGGCTGGCTCCCCAGGCTTTTCCTCCCCTGAGCTTGGGACAGAAGCCTTCTGGCTGGCACCCTCTTCCTCACCACCAAGCCCTCACTGGACCCCAGTTCCAGGCCAGCACAGCTCCTGCATGGCTCTCCCTGTTCCTATATCCCTCAGTCCCAGACCGGCCATCCCTCAGGACCTAAAGGGTAAGGGGCAGTCCTGGTCAGAAGAGCAGGGATGCTGAGGCTCACAGACGGGCGCTTGTTTTCAAAAGCAGCTACACTCTTAATTGCCAACCTTTTTGAGTCTCAGTTACCTCATTTGTAAAATCGGCATTTGTGACCCTCTATCTCTCAAAGCTTCTGTGAGACTCACGAGAGGACGTGAGTGCCCTATAAGGGACCCTGAGGGAGAGGTAGAGTCTTGAAGCTTGGCTGGCCTGGGGCGTCCCCTGGTCCCCTCTGCCTGTCACAAGGCCTGCCCCCTCCCTCCTTCCCTCCCACCACAGGGTTGGCCAAAATGGTGTGAGGTGAGCCTTCCCTTCCAGGCTGCGTTCCTGTCCACTCTGCTGCTGCTAGACTCTGCCCACTGCTGCCAGGTCCCCAAAGTGCCGCTGAGGTCCCCCTTTCTGAGGGAGTGTCCTGACCCCTGCACGAGGCAGGCAGAGTGGACATCAGGGTATAACTGAGGGTCAGGCGGGCCGAGAGACCAGCCAGGAAGCAGCAGAGCCAGCCCCGAAGCCTGAGGAGGTCCGCAAGCCCACGCGCCTTGCTTGCGGTTGGTTTCCTCTGCCCTCCGGTGCCTGGCCCAGGGCTGGGCACAGGTGGCGGAGGACCTACCACAGTGCCATTGGGGAGGCAGATCATCATCTCCACGGGGAAGCTGTACTTCTCCAGGTGCAGGCCAGCCAGCTTCTTGTGGGAAGGGTTCTCCTGGTTATTCTACGGGGACAGTTGGGCACACTCCTGATGCTTCAGCCCTCAGCAGTGTCCCAGGGGCTCCCATGGGGCTCCTCCCACCCACCTGCCACTCACCTGCAGGTCCTCCAGCTCCTTCACTAGGGACCAGGTGCTGATGAAGCTCTCATTGAGGAGGGCAAGGATGGGCGAACTTTCCAGGACGGTCTCCCGGAGAGTTCGCCCTGAACCTGTTCAGGGAGAGACAAGACTGGGCGGGTGAGGCAGCTCACGTGTCTTCCTGGGTTTTCTATCAGCAATAAACCTCATGGACTGTAGAATGGTCTGGGCACCCAGGTGAAATGACAGGTTCAAAGAGTCTGCCACAGGGGAGGTACTGAATAAATGGTAGCTATAATTAACACCAATAACATACTGGCATCCTGGGCTGCGACTTGGGGTGGGGCGTCTGCCTGGCCCAGGGGCTTGCATTCAGTAGCAGCTTCTTAAATCCACTAAACTTTGTGTCCCAGGGCCTTTGCTCTGACTATTCTTCTATCTAAAACACTTCCTCCTGTCTTGTGGCAAACTCTTACTCATCCTTTAAAGTCTTAGCTTAAATGTCACTTTCTCTAAGAAGCATTCCCTGACTCCTCAGTTACACACTCTTGTTCCACTCTGGACCTTGCCTTGTGTAAACTCATCACACTTCACTTATTCATTCAAAGTCTGCCTTCTGCACACCCTGTGTGTTCCCTGAGGACAAGGACCGCTTCTGACTTCCTCAAGGCAAGATGCCCAACACCGGGCCTATGCTTGGCACAGGACGTGCCCAGGACATTTGCTGATGGCAGGCGCATTGTTTGCCCATCTCTGTAGCCACTATCAGGCACCCAAAGAACTTTGCACCCAGCAGGTCTTTGTTGAATTTTCTGAATAAGCTAATGCAGCCCAGCCTCTAGCAGTATTTTCTCTGACACTTGACAGAGCACGGGCACTTTCATATCCATTTTCACAACTCTGGGAGGTAAGTGTGTTACTCTCTTACTGCTGAGAAAACTGAGGCTCAGGAAGGGAAAGTCACTTGGCCAAGGTCTCCAAGCTGAAAATGGCTGAGTGGGCTCTTTCTACTGTGTCCAGCAGCTTCCTCTGAGCTCAGCACAGAAAACCCCCGAGTCCTCACCCCAAAGCCCTGTCCCATGCCATCCTGGAGTCCCTCATGCTCCGAGAGAAGCATCCCGTAGATCTCAGAGCCTTTTGCACCCACAAGATATGAAATCTCCCCCCATTCTCCCCTCAGACTGGTAGGCTGTCCCTCACCTCAGCAGGACTGGTCGTCCAGGGCCCCCCACAGCAGGATTGAGTGCACCAGCTTGTTCTTGGCCTTGGCTTGGTCAAAGGCCTCCGTGAATGGCAAGTAGGTGACCTGAAGCCAAGTTGAGACAGAGAGAAGCCATTGTGTGCGGCCAGGGTCCCGTTCAGGGCCTGAGTGTGTAATGTGTACGAAGGTGTGTGTTTGTATATATGTGTATGTGTGTGTGTGGTATATGTACGTATGCGTGCGTACATGTGCATGTATGTTTATATGTGTGTGTGTCTGGGTGAAGGGGTGCTGATGAGCCCGGGGATGCCTCACCCATAATCTGAATGGCAGAGGGAAAGCCCCCCCAGCAGGCTGGGCCCCACAGTGGGGCAGCCTCAGCAGCCAGCCCTGTGCAGCCTGCTGAGCCCCGTGTCCACCTGCTGCTCCCACGGTTCTGGCCCCAGCCCCAGGGAGCCTGACCCTGGCCCTCACCCCTGCCAGCCTCACCTTCTTGAAGGGGTACATGGCCACCTCCAGGCGCCGGGCGGCCTCCTCCCAGCTCAGCTCCTGTTGCCACTTGATCTCCTCAAACACAAACTGGAGGGGCTCCCCCGAGGGCAGGCGGCTGTCAATCATGTTGCCATCCTCGTCCAGGATCACGGAGGGCACTGAGGGGCCCGTGGCCTCCAGCTCCATCTGGGCCAGAGGTCAGTGAGGGATGACATCAATGAGGGATGTCTCAGTGATGGGCAAGAGTCCTCCAGGGGCCCTGAGAGACCCTCAAAGATGCCCCACTCATGGCAGAGGTCAGAGACAGGCCCAGGGAAAGGCAGGGCCTGGTCAAGGCAGTGCAGTGAGCCTGGGACAGAGCCAGTGTGCAGCCAGGGTTCTACCACGTGAAGCTGTCTGAGAGCCTATGGCAGATGTTGGGATCTGTGTACAGAAACAGATGACTTTTCAGAATCCTGCTTTGGGGACAGTGGCTTCAGCCTTCCAGGAGCTCTGTCCTTCACCCTGGACACCCTGAGGTTCCTAGCCAGCTGGGCCCTCCCTGCTGCCAGGCTGAGAGGCCCTGAGGAAGGGCCCTGCAGCTCAGCCCCACCTTCCTACCTGGATAGGGACCACCTATGCACTCACCTGGGGTACGTAGCCGATATCCACCTCCATGTTGCTGCTCTCACTGGCCCCGTACAGCCACTCCATGTCCACATTCAGAGACCTGGAGCAGATGAGAGGGTGGCCAGGGCGGAACACCACCATCATCAAGGCCCACTAACCATACATCAGACTTTATCTCACTGAAAGCATGCAACTGACCCCATTTTACAGATGAGGACACCGAGGCTTGGCAAGGTGAACCCAAGGTCACAGAACCACTGGCCCTTTTCTCTCCCCAGGCTGTTTCTTGTGCAGGCACTGCAATCACACCACCCTCAACTGGCCCAGCCCTTTACAGTTCACCAAGGGCTTCCTCATCCATGTCTCACGCACTGCCCATGACCCATGACTCTGAGGCAGGGATCATCAGTGTCTCCCAGAGGACACAGAGTAGGGCAGAAGCGAAAAGCTGGCACTGTCCTCCCTGCATTGGCTTCTGCTCCCTCTCCAGGGGGAGTCTGGCCTGATCATGTGCAACCTGCATATCTGCCACACGAGGGCGCCCCAGGACCGACAACCAACCACCTTGGGCAGGTGAAGCAGGTGGGGTGAGTTGGGTGCCCTCAGAGATGGTCAGTGGTCTGGTAGCCTGGTCTTGAAACCCAGGCCCAGAAGCAGTTGCCCATCGCCTTCTGTTTCATCCAGTCCAGGACTCCCACATCCAACTGGGAGCAGACGTGCCCTGGGCTGAGCCCCTGTGGCACCAAGGCTTGCTTGCTGAGGGAGGAAGAGAGCTCATCCTTCCTCCTCATTTTCCCTGGGAACTGGGGTGCTCCCTCCCTCTGGGGACTGAGAGGAAACCGCTCCTGCTCCTGGGAGCAACTTACTCTTCCCAGGCTATCCCAGTGACCTCTTCACTCCTGCCCAGGAGCCAGTGTGCCATCTAGCAGATGAGGAAACTGAGGCCCAAAGGGGGCCAGAGCCTTGCCCACAGCCACGTTGCCCACAGGGGCCACAGCTGAGACTTAGCAATGGGCCCCTTGGCTCCCAGCCCAGGTCCTGTCCCTGTACAGAGTCACTCAGGCCCACTAAGTGATGACTTGCTATCGGGAAGGAATCTGGAAAGACGGAAGCCAGGGCCTTTGGGTCCCCTGCTCCCCTGACAAAAGGCTGACCCTGAGCAGGGGGGTTGGCAGGCAGGTGACTGGCATGGAGCCCTCCCAGAAGCCCCCTCCCCCTGTCCCCCAGGGTCTTAGGTAGCAAAGGCAGGCGAAGCTGGCCTGCCCTCAGGCCTTTGTATGTGCTGTTTCCTCTGCCTGGCTAAACTCACCTCAGCCCCCCGCGTCCTCCGGGAAGCCTTCCTGGACCCCAACTAGCCAGGTCCCTGCCCACCTGATGGCCTTCCTGTGGGGTGGCACGGGCAGGCTGTAGCTCTGGGTGTGTGGGAGGTCTGTCGGCAGGATGAGGGAGGGGAGGCCGCAGCTTCAGGGAGGGTCTGTTGGCTGCTGCATTGGGTCCCAGGCACAGAGTTGGATGGCCAGGCCCAGCCAGAACCTGGGACATGCTTGTTGGATGACAGAATGACCCCCCCCAGCCCACCTCAAGCTGCTTCCTCCTGGGTCAGCTCCAAGCCCCTCCCAAGAGAAGTGGCTCTGGGGAGAGACTGAGGGAGCTCTGGGCCCCTGCATCTGAGTTCCTCGAGTTGGTGGGGGGCAAACAATAGCAGGATGATGGGGCTGGGCCTGGCCAAGGCTCTCACCTGTGGTTGGGCACGAAGAGCCGGAAGTCACGGACATGGGTGGCATCTTTGGAGAGGATGATGTGGCCAGTGAACTGGCCGGGTGAGAACCAGAAGGGGAAATCGGGTGGCTCGCTGAGCTGGAACTCTGCGTGGATCCTGGAGGAAAGAGCTTGGCTGGGAGCAGGCCCCTTGCTAAGCAGAGCCCACCTGCCCTCCCACTTCTGTCCCCAAGCCTGGGAACCCCTGGCCAGACTCTGTGTGGGGCAGAGGGCTGGGCAGGGGAGGAAGGAGTGTGTGGGGCAGGCAGAAGGGAGGCCCTCCAAGCTCACATGCTGCCTTCCCCAGAAGTCTTGCCTGACTCTCCTCTGGGCTCTCACAGCCTCTCCAGGGTGTGTGTGACCTGGTGTCACAGCTCTCATGCACCCCCTTCTGTGTGGATGGCAATCATGGCCACCAAGCCCACGCTAAGCATGTTTGATGCCTTTTCTCTTCCTCCTAAGGAGGAAGTCACCACCTTGATACACAAAGAGGAAACTGAGGCTCAGACAGTCAAAGCTGCTTGCCCAGGACCAAAGGGTGGTAAGTGTGGAGCTGGGGCCTTTGAGTCTGGCCCTGCCCTCCCGGTGCTGGATCTTCTGTGCTGCCCTGGAGCCCCAGGCCTGGGTGGGAGGCAAGGACAGGGTTGCGAGGACAACTCACCGGAAAATCACAGTGTAGTAGAAGTCGCTGATGGCGGTCAGGCAGGCGACAGCCCCCTGAGGGGCAAAGCGGGTCTTCACGAAGGGCCGAGGGTGGAACATGCTCAGGAGCCGGTGAATGATGACCTGGGGGAGGGCAGTGGGGCGCGGGCTGGTTTGCTGAGCCCTGTTTCCCAGGGGGATGTTCAGCTCTGGACCTGCAGCCCCAGGGGCCCAGGTCAGGTGGGGCCAGAGGGAGGCAGGAGAATGGGTGGGGCAGGCCTGGCCCTGCAGTCCAGGCGCAGATGGGGAGGGGCTGTGCCACGGCTGGGGCTGCCCTCACCTCCTTGCCCTTGGGTGGTGGTGGGTAGAAGCGGTTGTTGGACAGATAGCCAGTGAAGACACTCAGCTCACTGGGGATGATCCACCAGGGCTCACCCAGCTCCATGTGGCCCCGAGGGGGAAGGAAGGGCCGGAAGTGGCGGGCGGCAAACACTGCACTTGGTGAGGCTGCGGTCGTCCAGTTGCGGAGGCCGGACAGGGCCAGGCGGGAGACCTAGGGCGGGGGAAGGCCAACGCTCTGGGGCACTGAGCACCTGCCATGCATGCATGGAGGTCTCCCTCGAGCCCTGAGCCAGCCCACAAGCCCAGGGAGCAGAGGGACATCCTCGGTCCCCAGCCAAGAAGCGGCCCCTCTGTGGCCCCTCACACCCAGCCCAGGCCAGAACAGCTTGCTGGAGGGCAGGGAAGCCAAGGTAGCTGGAGGGGCTGCCCAGGACAGGAATGGGGGCTCTTTGCGGGGGGTTCTGATTGCCTCCTCCCTTCCTCTCCAAGCCCAGGTCCCAGGCCTCACATGGTCTTGCCTCCTTCTTTTACATAAGCCAGCAGACCCACCCTGGTGGCCAGCGCCCTGCCCTGAGCTTCCTCACCCCCTCCACCCGCCTTGCTTTCTGCTCCCTAATCCCCCCTCCAAGTCTCCTTCCCCACTGACAGTCAGAGTCTGGATTTGGAGCTAAGTCTGTGGAGGGAGGTGGTAACCACCTTTGGGTGAAATCTCTAGGGTTAAGAGCAAGATGAGACCACAGAGAAGGGGAAGGAAGGACACCCTGCAGAGCGCCCTGCTTCAAGTTAGCCTGCACCACGCTGGCTGGGCACCTGGGGCTGAAAGGCCTTCCCTGAGCTGTTTCCTCCTCAGTAATCCCCCGCGCTGCTGTCTGATGAGCTGATGGGCAGGAGAGAATGAGGCCTGTCTGCACATCTGCCTGGAGCAGAGGCAGGACCCTGGCACGTGCAGGTCCCCTGGTAAAAGCTCCACCTTCAGTAGCTCCTCCCCGTGCTTCGGGGCCACCATCAGTGGCCACCATGACAGTGAGTGCCTGGTCCCCCTCAGGGGTCTCAGCTACCAGGGAGCTGCCCCACCTTTGATAGTAGCAGGTCCCCTCCCCCACCTCCCTGGTCAGCGGGACCTGTGGTCAGTGGGAGGCCAAGCTCGGAGGAGAGGGTGCAGGAGAGGGGTTTTGAGGGTTCTCCAAGCAGGGCTGGCTGCACAGAGCCAGGCAGAGGCTGTCCACTCACTGGGTCCTGCTCATAGGCTAGGGAGCCCTAAGGGGAGCAGACTGCAAAGGGGGGCTGAGCTACAGGCCTGCTCCATACCGTTCTCCCCTGTGAGTGCAGGTGTGCCCCCTCCACCTGCCCCATCCTGTTCTCACTGCTCCTGAGGAGGGGCTCATCTGCTCGGACAGCCTCAACCACCAGCCCAGCAAAGCCAAACCATTCACACCGATCTTACTGGGCTCTTCATCCCCCAAGGACCTCAACTTCAACAGCCCAAACTGACTTCATACCCTCCCTTATCAGACCCACTCCCCTCCTCCAGCCCCCATCAGGCAATGGGCCGACCATGCACATGGACACCAGCCAGAAGCCTGAGTCACCCCAACTATCCTCACCCCTACACCACCGAACACTTTCCATTAATAGCCATGCCCTGCCTTTCTTCTTTTCCTGGCATCCTCCAGGCTGTCCTTCCCCTCCATCACCACGGCCTCCCCCATCTGCCTCCCCTTCCCTCCTGGGAACTAGTCTTCTTGCCTCCCATTTCTCCCCAGCTGCCAGCCTGGAAAGCTTTGATCTGATGAGGGAATCCTCCTATTTCAAAATCTGCTACAGTATTTTGCTGCTGCAGAACGAAGGCCAAAGTTAGGCAGTTGAGGCCCTTTGCTGTCTGACAACTTCTCTTCTGGTCCCACTGACCAGGATGCCCCTGCTTGTGCCCCCGGGCCCTAGGTCCAGCCATCCTCTCTCTCTGCCCTTGGTTGGCCCGCCTGGCACTTCCTGCCTTCAGGTCTTTGTTCACCCTGAAGTGACAGTTCAGCTGAGATGTGGAGGCTGAGCAGGTGTGGGCTAGGTAAGGAGAAAAGTTGTTCCTGGCTGAGGGGACCGTGTGTGAGAAGGTGCACAGCTGCAAGGAAGCTCAGATAGCCATAGTAGTGGAAAGCTGAGGAGAGGGCAGGGGAGAGCGTGGGGAAGGCAGGCAGGGCCTGGGGTGCCTAGGTCCTGTGAGGGCCTGAGACTTTGTCCACCGGGCCTCAGGTTGGGATGGGGCTGGTTAGGATGGCACTTGTCAGCGTCATCCCCACCCCACAGCCCCTGCTGGAAGCTGAACCTCAGATCCAGTTCACTGGAGCTCAACAGAGCTCCTGTTGGGCGCCAGGCATAGCGCTAGGGCCCTAGAGGTACACATGGGTGAGTTACAAACCCCGGTGGTGGTGGGGGAACTAACTTACAGAAAGTAATGATTATAAACAAGGCAGCTAAATCAACAGAGTGTCTTGCTGTTTCCTGCAGCTGGATCCTTCCTACCCCTGCTGACACCTGGCTGAGCGCTCTTCCCCCTGCAGTCACTGTCAGACGTCATTCCCCACAGGAAGCCATCCAGGGCCCCCAGCTGGGTCAGAGGCTCACGCTTATCCCTCTACCTCCCCCACCAGACTGTGCGCCTGGACAGTGGGGACAGCATCACACCTACTTCAGGACCCCTGGGTACACCGGGTGCACAGAGGGCAGCTTGTAAAGGAAGGAAAGAAAGAAAGAAGGAAAGATGAGCAGAGCACAGACCCATTCTCAAGAGGTGAGCACACACAGATGATCCCCTGGCTCTGGGCCCGCCCGTGGGGGCCCCCTGCTGCCCCTACCCCAACTTACCCCTAGGAACCCGTCTTTGCTCTTGGTCATGGACTCTGGTAGCAGAGGCTGGAATCGGGCTTCTATGGTGAGTGTCTCCTCGCTGGGGTCAGGGGGCAGCTCCTCCTCCTCATAGCTGGCCGTAGGAGTTGACCCTATGAGACACAGGTCACTGGAGAGGGGCCCTGCCTTAGACAGCAGGGCGTCACTTCTCTCAGGATGACCACACGGCCAGTAATTAGGGCAGCCAGGCTGGGGAGGGGTGGGGGGTGGGGGCATTGTAGCAGGTACCGATTACCAAGGTAACAACGTAGATCACATTGTTTATCGAACACATAGAAACAAATCACGTATGTCTGATATACATTGTGGATATATAATGCATAACGACATGGTGGATCACACATAGACATTTTCTCCAATGTATATCACGGTTCAGTTTCACAGAAGCCCTGTGAAGCAGTGTTATCAATTCCATTTTACAAATGAGAACTTGGAGGCTCAGAGAGGTGAAGTCACTTCCCCAAGGTCACGCAGCTAAGTAGTTGGGGGATCAGGATCCAAATCCAGGCCTGTTTTACTCTAAACCCATAAGCAACCACAGCCCTCTTTGGGGGGCATTAAGATCTCAAAAGTTTCCTCAAAGGCTCAGGAACCAGATGAACTGGGTTCAAATCCTGGCCCCACCCCTCACCAGCTGGTGGTGGCTGGCCCAGTGTCTTGTTCTCAGGATTAAGTGAGATAATCCACATAGTGTTAGCACCAGGCCTGGTATAGAGTAAACCCATAATAAACTTAAGCTGTATTGCTGTATTTCAGGGTTGGGGATCCACAGAGCTGAGGCTCAAACCTAATTCTGCCTCTTCCCACCAGGCCAGGCTGCAGAAAGGCCACTCTCACTGCTTCCCCTCTCTTTGTCCTCCAAACTGCATCCGAGACAAATTTGGTGCTGTGCCCGCCAAAGGTGGCATCTGGGCAGGGAGCTGCCTCTCCCAGGACTCGGGATCCCCCGCACCAAAGAGAGAAGCTACTTTCTGGGGCTTGGAGAGGAGAACGCATTGGGCTAGGCATCGTCAGCCCAGCTCCGATGCAAGGGCGATTCCATTTCCTGGACGATTTGGGGCAAATCACTCAGCCTCTCCGGTTTTCCTACATGAGAGATGGAGACCACGCTACTGGAGACCCTGTCCTGGGGTCTCAGGAAGAAACAGGCTGCTCGGAGAGGCACTTGGTCAAGGGACGCGGAACAATGAGCAACAGCAAGAAACAGAATCAGGAGATTTTGGTGTCTCAGAAAGAGCCCTGGTCTGGAAGTGAGGAGACCTGCTTTGCTGTGATTTCCTGGGTGGCCCGTTTCCCCATCTGTACAGGGAGGGGCTGAACTGGCAGTGTCTCAACTCTATTTGCCAGATCTCTTCCTGCCCAGAGACCTGCCAAGGCTGTAGTGACTCCAGAGTGGAGGGAGTCACCATGATGGCTTAATGGAGGAATGAAGCCTATTTAAGCAGAGCTGGCTAATAACAGGTGGGAACCCACAACACCAAGATGGACTGACTGACTGACAGACAGAATAGGTGCATTAAAAGCAGTTCTTAACCAGAACTCATCAGAATCGCCCAGGATGCCTTTGTAAACCACGAATGCCCAGAACCTCCCTCAGACCTACTGAGTCAGTCTTGGGGGAGGGGGGCTAGAATCAGGAAAATGTGCTTTCAGTTAGTGCCCCCCAGTGGCTCCTGATGCAAACCCCTGTTCTAAAGAATCATTGTTACTTCTGCATTTGTAAGTCAATGCAGAAAATTTCAAAACAGCAATCTGGAAACCTCAGAGGAAGGGAATAAAAGGAGTGTGCAGGGTTATTGGTCTGCCTTCTTATCCAATTATTTTACTGTTATCACAGATAATTATTAATCATAATGTCCAGCATTTTATGGCTCTTTTTTAAATAAAAAGTTTTATTTCCTGACATAAGTAACATTTGCTCATTTATAAAACTTTTAAGGTGCAAAGCAGAAAATTAAACACATGTAACTGCCCCATCTAGAAAGGACTGTTTGCCTCTATTTCCTGCTTAGATTTGGTGTCTTTTGGTTTTGCTTTGGTTTTTTTGTTCTCTCAACAACTTGGTCCAGTTTTGCATTCCCAGTGGCCTAGGAGGGAATGGAAGGAGAGATTCTTTTCCCCTGATGGAGAAAAAGATTTATATGAAAAAATTAAAAGTGCCCCCAAGCCCAGCAAGCTTGGCCAACAAGTCATTAGGAGGGAACTCTTGTTCTCTGATCATAAAAAAGGACAAGGAGGTGGCTGTGTGGATGCTCAGGGAGAAGTGTGTGCAAAATAAGAAGTCAATGCAAACCCAAACTGGGCGGACCTCTATACCTCCCCAGCTGCTTTCATGATAGAACTGGCTGCCCCCCACCCCTCCGCCGGGAGGCACTGACACGTCTGCATCTGCTCCAGTACATTAGCATTTTTCATCTGACCCTCCTCCTCTGACAGCGACCACAGGTCACCAAGTAGTCTGACCTACCAGACCCATCATGAGACACAGAAAGCCCATCATAGTCCTTTGGTGCTTACTCACCTGAGAGCAGTTGGCATCTCTGTCTTGTCTTTCCCATCTATTGACCTACTTACAGCAGGCAATTAGGGTAACAAGTAGATGCCCAAGATCACAAGTTCAGGAAACATCACAAGAGATGGACACAGAGGTTATGGTGGTGATGGAGTGGTGAGAGAGGCATTTTATAACCCATTAGAATGCTTCAGCCCCTCATCTTTACAACAAAAAAATCACTGATAGTAACCAGACAAAAATGGAAAACAAGGTGGGAAAAGAATCTGACAGCTCCTGGGCAGAGTTTAATATTTAGTGGTAGTAGTAACAGCGCCTGTCTGTTGAATAGCTACTGCATGTGGTTCACTTTTCACCTATTTTCTCTAATCCTCAAAGGACCTGGTGCAGGACAAATCCTGGCTCTGCACCATTCCAGACTGGGCAAGCTGGTGAGCCTCCCTGGGGACCCCAGTCTCCCAAACTATAAACGTGAGGATCAGGCCAACATCCATCTCACAGGGCACTGCGAAGATGAAAGAGCTAACTCACAGGAGGTGCTTCACTGATGTTTGGTCCTGAGGAGGTGGTCAGGGAATGTTAACTAGTACTATTCACATGAGAAGAGAACAGGCTAGGGGGTGTGTGTGAGTCTATATGTGTGCCCGTGTTGAAACAGCTTGCCCAAACCACCAGTTAGAAAGTGTCAGAGCTGGGAGGTGCCCAGGGCTGCCAGGACCCACCATCCTCCCCCTACTCCAGGCAGCCCTCCTGCTCAGAGCAGACACAGCAGACACAGAGCAAGACACTGAGGGCGGTGCCTGGGCTCCCACTTTCCTAATCCCCAGTCTCTGCTGGTACCTGTCAGCTTCTCAGCGATGGGCTTGAACTCCTCCGGGCTGATGTACATATCCCGGTCAGTGTCCAAGGAGGAAAAGAGAAAGAGGCCTTCCGTCCCCAGGGCTTTCAGTGCTGAATCCTGCTTGGGAGGAGGGGGCTGGGCTGAGGAGCTGGATACCCAGCTGGTATCCCAAACAGGTGGAGGGAGAAGCTCTTACCGCTATCTTCCTGAGAGCTCTCAGAACTTCCCAGTCCATCTGTTCAAATGCCACCATTGAACACCCCGGAGCCCCAGGTCCCTGGTCCCAACCCTCCTGGTCCCTGCTTCACTCTGTACATTCATACACGATCCACTCTCTAAGTGGCCCCTTTCTATCTGGACCAATCTTGGAGTCACCTTCTTGGTTCACCCACTGTCCTCTTTTGTCTCCCCTCCCCACTGTCCCAGCGCTCCCGGTCCCCATCCAGATGCTCGGGTCCTAGCTTCGCTCTATGCTTTGTCTGCAGTCCACTGTCCTAGTCAGCCATCTGCACTGTACCCCTGCAGCCTGTCCCAGCTCCTGCTGCACACTGGGCCAGTCCTTGAGTCTCTCCCATCAGTCCTCCCAAGTCTGCCCGATCCCTGGATCCCCGTTTTCCTATCCCCTCCAGGCTGCCCTCCCGGCCCTCCGGCCCTGTCCCCCTCAGGTCCGGCAGCCTTTCCACTCCCGCGCGCCAACCCCGTTCTCGGCCCTTTCGCGAGCCCCGCCACCGCCGCCGCCCGGGGCCCACCCTAGTCTCCCGGTCGCCGCTCCCTCCCCGCCGGCCCCGACCTGTCGCGCGGCCGCCTGGGCCTCGGCGTGTCGGGCGAAGGCCCGGGCTGCGGCGGCCGCCGCGGCGGCGGCGAGCAGCGCTCCGAGCAGGGCCAGGGTGCGGGCGCGGCGCGGCGGGGGTGCGGGCGGCGCGGCGGGGCCGGGGCTGGGCGGCCCGCGCTCTCCCGGCCGGGCCCGGCCCATGGCGGCGGCTCGCGGCGGCTCCGGGTGGCCACCGACGCGGACTGGAGGCGGCGCGGGCGCGGGCGGGGCCGGGGGCGGGCCCGGAGGTCCCCGCGGGCCGGGGCGGGGCGGTCGGGGGCGCGGGGTCCCGCGGGCAGCGGTGTCCGTGGGTGCACGAGTCAATAAAGGGACGCAGGGCCCCCGGCCTCCACAGGCCCTTTCCTGCCATTCGGTGTCTCCTCTCACTTCGTTCTCCCAAAACGAAACCAGGCTTCCGCGTCCCATCTTGCTTGGCGGAGCCGGGAAGCGATTCCAGGCCGAGGACTGGGAGATGGAAGGAGCCGGACGGGGTGGGGAGGACCCGCACATCTGAAGCTTACCCCGGTGGGGGCGCAGGGGCTGCCAGGCCAGTGTCCACCTGTGTTGGCAGATGTGAAGGAGGCGGCAGGAGGGCACTGCGCGTCCTCCTGCAACCGACCACGGGCACCCCTGCTCCACCTTTATCCTACTTGCTTTCTATTGCACATCTGCAGTCAAATAGAAAAAGAAACGCTACCAAGGCCAACCTTTCCTTTTCCTGTCAAGGCCCGGCTGGAAGGCCACCTCTCCAAATTCGTTAAGGGATGGGAACCACCTTTTCAAGGCCACACACAGGTGGTGCAGCTCTGATCCTCACCTAAGGGGCCAAAATTTCCTCACCTATAAGGAGGAATCAAAAGAGGCCCTTCTGTGGGTTGTGGTGAGGAGGAAATACCCAGGCTGGCGGTAGGCAGCCCCCTGCCCAAGGCAAGTTTGGGCTCTGAGTTACACCCCTGTCCCCCTCCCCTCCTGGACCTGGCCTGGCCACAGGAGTGGTTTTCGCGGGGAACAACACTTCGAGTGCTTGGAGGAGGGCCTTGGGAATAGAAGCAGGTGGATTTGGGGAAGTACTTTCACGTCTGTCAAGTCCCCAGAAAGTTTGGTTCCGCTGGGCCTCTCTTCCGTTATATGAAGGCCAGGGGCAGCCGGGGGATGGCTCTGCCTACATGTTCCCACGAGAGGGCAGCAGCTGCCAAAGCCTCCAGACAAGAACCCGGAGCCCAGAGGAGCAGCTGTGCTGCCCTTGGAGATCACTGCCAACCTCTGGGCATTTGCACCTGTCAGATCTGGGATGTCAGAGGGATTTAACAGGGACGGAGCACCCACCATGTGCTGGACTTGGTGCTGGGGTCTCATTTTGTTCTCAAGTCACTCAGTGAAGTGAGGATTGTTTTCCTCATTTCTAAATTAAAGAGCCTGAGCCCTGACACCCTGGTCTGAGTCCAAATCTCTCACCATGCTGCCTCCCAGGGGATGGTCCAGCTGACTGACTTGGGTTGGGGCCTGGCCTCTACCATCACTTCTGTCCGTCATGTGTAACCATCCATGACAGCACCATGTGGGCAGGGCCCTGACTTCCCAGTGCCCATGCATGGCCTGGCACATGGAAAGCACTCCCATGTCTTTTGGACGAATGACTCCCAGGCACCAAGAGTCGTGGACCGCTTACCCAGCCCTCGTCTAGCGTTCTGGTCCCACATCCTCAGAGGGACCCACTGAGGGCCTGACATCTGGTGTTGGCTTCCGAAGGCTTCCAATTGTGCCACTTCCAACTCATTACCGCTAATGTTTGGGGACACCCTGTATACGACAGATGCTATTGGAAAACCAAATTCCGTTCCGCCAGGAAGCAAAGCTAACAGAGCACAAAGCAGGTTAGGGGGGAAGACTGATGAGCTAAGTTCCCTGGAAAATAAATGAGGAAAGTTTTCTTTGCCAGATTACTTTTATTTATTACTCTTGTTAAAGACACAGACACCCCACTGATCTCTGCGGTGGAGGGCTGGATAGAATCAGCTGGGACTGTGAGGAGCGTGTCTGTCAAAGCTCAGGAGGGTTCTAGGGGAGGGATGGGCTTACAGGATTTGACTCAGGTCAGTGAAAAGGATCAATCTTGGGACCCAGCTCTGGGGAGAAGTCAGCTCTCGGCCTTAGCAATGGAGCAAGGCTGGGTGTCCCGCCAGTGGGCACCCTTCCCAGAAGGGCTTGTCTCCAAACCAAGGATGGGAGCAAAGCAGGGCAGAGCCTTGAGAGATTGGGCCAGCCGGGCAGTTGTGGCCAGACGCAGCCCTGCAGGAGCTCTTTGGCAGCTGGTCTCTGGCCCCGGCGGGCGCACGGGTGGTAATTGGTAGTGGCAGCGAGTAGAAACTGCACCAAGCTAAGTGGCATGCTGGCCACACCCTTGAGGAGCTCACCAGTTAGCAGGGAGATCATTCATTCGCCCATTCAGCAAATATTCACCGAGGGTCTTCTGTGCTCTGTTCTGGGCACTGGGGGTCCATCACAGAAGAAATGGAGTCGCTAGTCTTCTAGACGAGTCAAGAATCTCTGACTCCCGGGACAAGAGATGCGCTGACTCCCCGAAGGTGAGCACTCAGACAGTATAGGCCCCTGGCTGTCAGGAGGAATCAGAGTCTTCACAGAGCATAAGCCCAGCCCGGCCTGAGGTCAGGTCACCAGCCTGAGCACTGGGAAAAGTATTCCAGGGGCAGGAAGAACAGAGGCAAAGGCCCGGAGGCATGAAACTGCATGGCCTGTCTATGGCTTTGTGAGGACATAGTGCAGTGGGTCTGAGCAGAAAGATTGGAGGTGGGAGTATAAACGGGGAGGAATCAGGAAAGACGGGCTGGGCCCAGACCAGCTTGTGAAAAGCTTGGCCTTCATCTTCAAGACAATGCAGCCATCAGAAGGGAAGGACATTCAGCCACTGAGGCATCCTTCAAACTGCTGAGGGAAGGGCCCCTGTGCTCTGAGTCCTTGCTTCCACCTGGATGCAGAGGAGTTCCGGTTTCCAGTTTCCACACTCGGGGTGTTGGTGTAAACACTCCCAGTGCTCCGCCCGGTGCTGCTGCCTTGGTAGCAGGGTCACGGCCTCAGACCTGGCTGTGGTTCTCTCTCACTGACACGCACCCACCCACACCTGCCTGCCTTCTGGAAGCATCCTCTTTTCTTCTGCTTCCTGTCTCTCGGGGGTAGACTCGCCAGGAAAGGGCCTTTCTCCCACAAGGAGCTCTGCCACTCTTCAGGGAGTAAGACCAAATTAGGGTAGATGGCGGTGCTGTTCCTGTGGCGGGGAAGCCTGGGAGGCCCGGGCTGGGGGTCCCTGGTCAGGTCTGCCGTGGGGAGTTGAGCCCCAGCCGCCCGCCCACGTGGAGCAAAGCGTGAAGCTGTCAGGGGGCGCGGCATGTGCAGGAGTCTGGAGCTGCGAGCTGTGGGAAGGCAATGCATGAACTATAGACTTGGGAGTCACTAGCCTCAGACTTAGATGACATCTAAAGCCACCAGATGACATCTAAAGCCACCAGATTCAGTGAGCTCTCAAAGGGGAGAGAAGAGGCCTTTGGCCTGTGTGGCCACAGCAGCTGTGCATGGCCACAGATGTGGCCATGCCTTGGAGTGCTGAGTGGCTTTGGCCAGACTCACAGGCACTGTGCTGGAGCTGTGATTAGCCAGAAAATAGATTAATTGTAGGGGTCACAACAGCCTTTGGCTAGACTCTCGTGCTGTCCAGGCAGGGAGAGAGATTTGTTTCCTGGTGTCAGGAAGGCCCCTGGGACTCTGCCCACAAGGACTGCTTAATTCTCAGCATCACGGGCTAAGGGGCCCTGGGTTATCTAGCCTGGCTGCCACCAGTGTCGCCTGGGGCCTTTGAACAGAGACCAAAGCCCCAGACGCAGCCCCGTTGGTCTGAGGAAGTGGGAAGCATTTTTACCAGCAATTCTGATGCACAGTGAGTGTTGAGAATCACTAGGCTGGAGTGAGCACTAGCTGAATTTTCCTATGTGGGATTTTTGGAGAGCTAAGCATTGAATGCCAAATCCAGAAGAATTTTTCCTCTTTATAAAATCACCTTCCCGCAATCTTGTTGCTCATTCAGGATTGGAGGCTGAGAGTTTCAAGTGCAAAGACAGCCAAATTCCATACAAGCTACAAAAAATGAATCGGACGCCTGGAGGCCTTTAAACAGTCAATATCCAGCACAGGAAGATGGTGTGGGATTCACAGCCCCACATTCTGCTCCTTGTGTCTGTCTGAAGGAGAGAACAGGGGTTGGGATGATCAACCTCCCGGTTTGCACGGGACTGAGGGGTTCCAAGGATGTGAGCCACTGGTATGAAAAGCTGCAAAGCCCAGGGTGAGCTGGGATGAGCTAGCTGCCCTACAAGGGAGGGACATGTCTCAGGTGCCTCCAGGATGCTTTATTTCATAAGCTCTGATCTTAGTTGTGCACTTCAGAAGTTTTAACCACAAAGGGTAGAAAAGGGCTTTATGATGGCCAGACAAAACTGCATAAGGGCCCTTGTTATATAGGAGATAAGTTGTTATAAGTTGTCTCTTATAAATTGAGACAGAGGAAAATTCAGTGGAGTTTTTTATCATTTAAAGATTAAGAAGGGAATTTAAAAATTTTGTGCTGAAATTAGGGGTGGCAGAGGTCAGCATAGGGTTCACTCTGGGATGGCAGGTGTTGACAGGAAGCAGCAGGAGGGAGTCTTCTGGATGCTGGGAATGTTCTGTCTTGATGGGGGAGGTGGTCATAAGGGCTGTACACGGGTCAACTTTTCTTGAGCTGTGCATTGTCCTTTACACGTGTTACTGGATCTACATTACACTTCAATTAAAAAAAATTTTTTTTAAGTTTCATTAAAAACTCAAGAGACAGGACTAATTAAAAACATGGAAAAATGAAAGTAAAGTGAGGGAAGGCATGGTGATTGAGGTGGAGGAAGGGAGAGATTTCCTTAAGGGAAGGCTGAGCAGAGACAAAGATGAAAGGGAAGAAGCAGCTGACAGGCCGGCAAGGTGGGAGCAGGGGGTTGGAGATATTGGCATTGTTCCTTAACAGGAGGGATCCCAGAAAGGTTTAACAGAGACATAGGCAGGATTTCAGAGGGTAGGTCGGATGTTTTCTCCAGGGAATCGGATCAGGGCAGCTCTGGGGGAGGGGGTGGGGGACTGGGCATTGTGGAGGCCATGTGGTGATGGTAGGAGGAGCCACATGCCAGAGGGAACAGCCTTGAAAATGTGTGGTGTTGGGACCCCCAGGAAGTGCTGGGAGGCTGACAGAGCCCAGGGGGTGCGGCAGGCACATGGGTGGAATCCCAGCCTGGGTGAGACACTCATGGAAGGTGGGCTCCTGGCTGGGGTTCCTGGTGGGGCCGGGGTGAAGGTGGACGCAGTATTATTTCTTAGACCCAGAACTCACTGATTTCTTATCTGCCACAAATCCAGAAGGTTCCAAAGAGAAAAGAGAAGGGCCCTTAACCCCACAAACAGCCTTGGTTCCCCATGTGCTGGAGAAGGAGAAGAGCTCCCTTAGGAAGTGGCCTCAGTTCTTAAAAAACACAGCCAGGCTTGCTTGAAAGGCGTGGGGGAAACAGAGGGACGTGGAAGCTGCAGGAACAAAGGTCCGAGGACGGCTCTGGAGGCTTGACGTCTCCCAGGCCCGAGACTGGACGAGTCCAGAGGCCAAGGAGAGGCCGTGCTGTGGGAACACATGGCAGAGGGACCTGGGTTCTCTCTGCGCTTCTGTGGGCACCGGTTCCAGAAGCTTCTGCTTAGGAGCCTGAGAATGGTTTTCCACTGAGACAGATGTAGGGGGAAAAAGAGAATTCCTAAGCCTCTCCACTCAGAAGTAAGAGGAAACTTTCAAAAATATAAAGTAGGTCATCTCATGCCCCTGCTTTAAACCCTTCCTAGTGTCTTGCTGCTCTCAGATTAAAATCAAACTCTGCCGTGGTTCCAAAGGTCCTGCAAGGTGGGGCTGGTCTATCTGACCTCCTCCAGCCCAGACGACAGCGCCCCCCTCCCCCGGCTTACTGCCTTCACGGTCCTTAAACGGACCAGTGCCTCCTACCCCTGAGCCTTTGCACTGGCTTTTCCCTCTGCCTGGGAATGCTCTGTCACAAGTGCCAGTGCCCTCCTCCTCCCTCAATGGGGCTGTCCCCGACCTCCCCATCTCATGTCCTCCCCCAGTTTCTCTTACATGTCCCCTGTCTGTGGCCTCCTCCTGTACTCACCTTACAGATATGCCTGCATTTCTGTCACCAGCCTGGAAACCCATGGGAATAGCAGCCTTGCCTGCCTTGTTCACAGCTGCAGTTTTAGTACCTTGCTCTTTGCCTGGCAGACATGGTTAATGGTTACTTGTCAAATTACAAAGCCTGGAGAATTCTGGAATAGTGTCTGGGGCAGCACCAGTGAGCCCCATAACCCAACCTCAAGAACTTACTGTATGGAGAAATGCAGAGAGAAAAGCTCAGACAGCCTGGTAGGGAATGGACCCATTACAAATGTGGGGTTCCCTGCTCAGAGAGGAATGGAAGCTGTGACCCTAGACAGAGCCCACACTCCAATTAGCACTGGGTGCCAGGAAGAGAAGCAAAGGGACCTAAACATTAAAAATATGCAGAATTGGTGCCTGGAGAGGGTCCCATGCAGGTCCTAAGACCTAGGACTGCCACAGTTGAAATTCTCTAAATTGTGCCAGAAGATGGAAGTATCCTTAATACCTCCCTCCTCGTAAGGAGCCTGAGCATCTATGGGGGTTTTCCCCCAGGTTAGAGGAAGTGGCCCCTGGATGCTCACCACCCGGGCCCTGGGAGGGCTGAGGCCACCCGTGACTCTCTGGCGCTGCTCTGGGCCCTGCATGATGCAGGCATCATGGGTCAGGAATAGCAGGGCTCTGGAGCATCATTTTGCTGGGATAATGGCCAGAGGGAAGGAAGTTTGCTGGTATCTAACCTCTCCTGGTGCTGGGATTCTCACGTCCTATGGAGTCTGACTCCAGAAAATCAAGATGCTCCAGAAAATCGGGGTCAGGTTAATTCAGCATTGGAGGAGGTGACAGGGCCACCCCCAGTAATGGAGGAGATGGCCCAGGAGGCAACTGGAGCCAGAGGAACCCCAACATCTGAGAGGCCCTGACATCTAAGGAAAAATATTGAGAGCAGAATTTTTATTTTGGTCAAGACTGAGCAGAATAAAAACTGGAGAAGGAAGAGTTTGGATTTCAATGTCTTTGGCTTTCAGCTTTTATGATGAAGGAGATTTCACTGTGAATTTTATTTTACTAATTTTTTTGAAAAGAGGCTTAAGTGATTGGAGGGTGTTCCTATTGTTCAAAGAAGGGGGCAGTTTTCTTCTTATTGGGTTTATGTGATGAGCCGCACGGAGTTGACGCAGGACTGATATGAGATGGAGACGGTCCAGGCATAGGTTTTGCTCTTGGGTGTTTGGTGGCCTTGGGGATCAGCCAGCATTGCTTCTCCCACCTCTGCCTGCATCAGAGTCACCTGAGGGCTTGTTAAAAACGCAGACTGCTGGGTGCCCCCCAGAGCTGCCGATTCAGTCGGTCTGGGGTGGGGCCTGAGAATTTGCGTTTCCCACAAGCTCCCAGATGCTGCTGTTGCTGCAGGCCTGGTTCTGTACCCTGGGAGCCACTGATCTAATGATTGTCCAGTTCTGAATCATCCTGTGGCTTAATGCAGAGCTCCTCCCTGTCTCCCAGTTCTCAGGGAACTCCCGAAGGAATAGGGACTGGGGATGGCCTGGGTGTGGTCCCACCCCGCTACCCTCAGGGAGACAGCCACACCCCTGATGACTGCAAGGTTGGCCAATAAATCCAAAGGCTTAGGAGAGGGAAATCAAGGGGTGTATGTACGTGCGTGTGTGCGTGTGTGTGTGTGCGTGTGCAAGTGTGTGCATGTGAGTGCATGTGTGTGTATGTGTGAAACCTTTTTGTCTTCTCAGCAAGCTCTGATCTCAGCCCCAACATGAGGGGCATCCCGCATGGAGAGTGATAAACAGGTCTGGCCTGGCTCCTCACTCTCTCCACGGGACCAGGGGTGGACTAATCAAATCAGTTTCCTTTCCTGTAAATAGCTGCCGGCCTCACCTCCCTTGCATCCTAGGAAGGATTCAGGGTCTCCATGAAGAGGAGAGATGACTAGGACCTCAAAGCAGAGATGCCTCTTTGCCAGCTTCCTGGACAAGCTCTCAGCATCTTCCTTCAGACCTCTAGCCCTGAGCATCCTTCCAAACCATGCCAGCCCCTGGAAGCCCTTGGATGGCCAACAAATCTTCATCCCAATTTTCCAGTTTCGCAGATTCAAGGCTAATGGCAATCTGCTTGTTCTATGCGAAAAGCAGAAAATGTTCAGATTTATTGCTTTGAGAGTTTCGTCTGTCTCTTGGGCCTGGTTGATGCAGTTTCCTCCAAGTTTCATAGCATTTTGTTTAAAAAAAAGAATTTTTGACAGCCGTGTTTTGCCTCACATTTACGCAAGTTTTATAGTTTACGAAGAACATTCACAAACTAGTAATAATGATCATCACTCTGTGTGTTGAGGTCCTTCACTGGGGGCTCAATTAACCCTTGAAACCACCCTCCTGTTCCACATGTGGCGAAGCAGAAGCTCAGAGAGATGAGGGGCAGGCCCAAGGTCACACAGCCCGGGGAAAGGGCAGGGTGGACCTGAACCCGGGTCCACTTGGGTTCAGCTTGTGCTTCTCCTCTGTGTCCTGCCATCCTGTCTTTCTTATCTTCAACCTGGCCAAATGCACGCCCATCTGCAGATAAAGTTAGTGAGAAATAAAACAAAACAAGAACGAGGGGATTTTGCAGAAAACAGAGGTTAGAATGTGCATAAAAATAACCATGTACGTTCAAGCAAATCCTCGGGTCTCCAAACAATATATTTTGTGCTAAGATTCTTTCTGTGATGATGCAGGTGGCGGAGGGTCTGGTGGGGAGTCAGCATGTGGAGGACTGGCTTTCTAAGTTCTAAGACTACAATGTTCGAACAGTGGCCAGCAGCCACACATGGCTATTTAAATTTAATGAAAATGAAATAAAATAAAAAATTTAGTTCTTCAGTTGCACTTAACCACATTTTAAGTGCTCAGTATTCACATGTGGCCATCCTGTTGGCCAGCAGGGATTAGAAGATTTCCGTCATCACAGAAAGTTCTACTGGACAACATTCTTCTAAGCCACCAACGAGGCTGCTCCTGTCTTATCTCTGACTGTCCTGGGGAGGGGGCGCCACTGGTCCAGGTGATAGACACCTGTTTTGAGGTAGGTCCCTCTGCAGCCAAGGTACCTATAGATGTCATCCCCACACCCAAACCCCTCTACATTACTCTGGAGAGGCCACAACTCCAGGGGTGCAAATAAAGGGCAGAAACCAAAAGAGTGACCATTAGCTGAGGCCATGCTACTCAAAGTGTGGTCCAAGACCAACAGTATCAGCATCTTCAGGGAGCTTGTTAGAAATGCAGACTCTCGGGCTCTGTGTCAGACCCACTGAGTATGAAACTGCATTTTAACAAGATCCCCAGGTGATTCAGGTGCACATTCAAGTTTGAGAAGCCCTGGCTTAAGAGGCAGGCTGAGCTGGATCAAAATATTGTCCCAAATATAGGAAACCGATTAGATATTTTTGGATACCAAAAAATAGCATCAGCGCCCCGTCCCCCGAGTAGTGTGTGATTAAGCATGAGTCACAGAGGGCTGAGCATCTCTGCGCCACATGATCAATCAGTATATCCCCAAGGAGAGCCCCCCAGGGAGGAGCTGGGGGGAGCTGGCCCATTCCCCATCTCCAGCACCTTCTCTAACCACGATGGGGTCACCTCCACAAAGCAAACAGAGCAGAACAGAGCATCACATCCTGGATCTCAGCGATGCTGCCTTTAAATCAGATTTTCTATTTTTTGCCTTTCTTTCCCATGTGTTTGGCTTTTGAACTTTGCAAATTGCTGAAGACACAATGCAGTGTATGAAGCCAGTCTGAACAAACACAGTCTTTAAAAGGTGGTATCTGGCAAAGGACTGTGTCTCCCCTTCCCAGGGACATGATGCCCTGCGGGCCCCAGTCCCTAGAGCCAGGTGCTAATGAAGCTTTCTGAGAAGGAACCAGCATCGAGCCCATCCATGAAAAAACAAGTGAAAAATGTGGTTCTATCTGCACAGTGAGGGCAAAGAGGAGGCTTAAAATGAGACTGGCAGCATGCTTGCTGGCCCCCGGCTGGGGAAGGAGGGAGTGGTTCCAGAGCTTGGATTCTGCAGCTCCTCCTTTAATGAGGATGACTCATCCCTTAATTCCCCTCTCCTCTCAGCCTACCTTGGGTCTTAACTTATTTTTATCCCCGAAAGGAGTTAAGTTGCCAAAAGGATGGTATTTCTCCACCTGCAAGCGCCCTCCTGGAGGATGAATTTTAAAATAATCATTTTTACAACTTGCTCCCAGCGATAATGCAGAAGACAAGAATGCTGTGGGGAGGAGAGGGGAACAGCGACATGGGCCCAAGGGGGAGCCTGGGGCCTTGGGGAAATGCAAAGTGGCTTTGCCTGGAGAGTCAGTTCCAGGAGTTGACTCCAAGGAATGGTACCAGGGAAAAGGGGGAGGGTCCAGCTTGCTTTCATAACTCTTTTTATGATGCCGAAAAAATTAAAGCCATGCATGAGAACAGTCGTGCTGTTTCTGCCGAGCCAGCAGGCAGGCCTGTTACTTTGGTAGCAAATCCCTTTATTCCTCCAGGAAACAGCCTGTTGTCCATTGCATGGTGTCTTGGTGGGTCTGTCAGTCAGGATGCCTCGCCCCACTCTTGGCTGGGTACACATGACTCAGACCAAGTCATTTGGAAGCTCATGTCCTTGAATGGAGACAGTAGGATCTGGAGCAAACATTTGGATTCACCTGTCCTGGTGGTGGTACCTGGGAGGCTGCCCACTGAGTTTGGTAGCCTGGGTCCCTGACCAAGTCATCTTCCTAGTCCTTCCAGAGGTCTGACTGTTCACTCTCCTGAGATTCCATGGCATTCCACTCCAAGGCATTTTAATATATCCTTTTTTTTTTTTTGCTTAAGTTAGGCAGAATTGTCATCTATTATTTGTAACTAAGAACCCAAATGGACACAAACCCAAATGCCCAGCAGGAGGGGCTTAGATCCAGAAAGCATGGTACAGCACATGATGGAGTATGACACAGCCAGGGACAGCAGTGAGATTAATGTATGTTGACAAGGAGAGACGTTCAC
Organism: Camelus ferus; assembly: GCF_009834535.1. Classification (NCBI taxonomy): domain Eukaryota; kingdom Metazoa; phylum Chordata; class Mammalia; order Artiodactyla; family Camelidae; genus Camelus; species Camelus ferus. The sequence goes on along the minus strand of NC_045708.1, from coordinate 17,879,000 downwards.
AATACATAGTTTAGTGGAGAACAGATTATAAGAAAACAGGTTGCCAGGGATAATATCATGTTTGCAAAAATATATTCTGAACATTCATAGAAAAAGATCTAGAAGAAAACGTAACAGTATCCATTCTGGAGGGTAGGAAGGTGAATGTTTTTTCTTTCTGCTTATCATAAAGATACTCCTCATCTCTCTATAATGTTTGTGTAATTAATTTGTTTGTTTTGCCTTTTTTTTTTTTTTTTAAATGGGCCCAAGCAGGTCACTGGAGCCACTTTCTTGGTGCCTGTTAAGATTGAAGTGATTTGCTGGGTTCAGGTAGCAACTTACTGACCAAACACCAGGGCTCCTGCTACGTGGACAGCTCACCTGTAGCTCTGACTGCTGCTTAAGAGGAGGCTGGAAGCGCGCAGAGTCTCCAGAACAAGGCCGCAGCACTTCTCACACCCCAGGGCACCGGCAGCTTCTCGTTGTGAGGTGGAGGGCCTGCCCTCTACTTGATGGAAAGGAGTGGCCCAGAGAGACAAGTGACTCGCCCAGGTTCCCACAGTGGAGGCTTAAAGCCAGGTCACCTGGCCCAGGGTTCCAGCATCCCCGGGGCTCCTTAAGTTTACTAACACGCAAAAATGAAGCAGCTGAGTCTGAGGAGGGACTCGGAATTGCCCTGTGAAGTCAGCCACATGTACATGCTGCAAAGGAGTGAGGGTGACGGAGAGGAAGCTCTCCCCTCACTGTTGGGGCCTGAACTCCTTGCTTTGCAGAACGGCCTCCTCCTGGGGTGATGGTTGGGGGCCGGGGAGTGGGTTTGGGGGATACTCTTCCTGCTGTTCCTTCTTACCTTCCAGGTCTCAGCTTAAAGGTCATCTGCTCAGAGAGGCTCTCCTTGACCCCCTAAGGTAGGTCCAGGCATTAGTACCTCAGCCCCGCTTGTCCCCTGTGGAGCATTTCATGTAACTTGCAGTCATTTTACTTTAAGGTCTGTCTCTCCCTGCTTGACTGTATGCTCCCTGAGGGCGAGGCTTATGACTGTCCTGCTCACAGCTGTGTCCCTGGCATCTAGCCTTGTGTCTGTGCCCCTGCAGGCACTCACGACGTATCTGCTGAATGATGGAATAGATGAACACAGGACTGGGGTGGTGCACAAACAACAGGGGCTCGGTTCACCTCTGCCTTAACTGGCTGTGTGACCTCAGGCAAGTTGCTGCCCTTTTCTGGGCTTCTTCCAAGCCTTGATGTAAGTATAAATATCCAACTCTATTTAAGGATTGGCTTTATCCCTCCTAAATATATTAGGACCAATTTAAGGGAAAGTGATAGAAGTTGGCATCTTTACCAAATTATACCTTAAATCAACTGCTGGTTGATTATTCTGATGATAATATTGCGATGATTTCCCCAGGAGTCACTGATCTGCAATGAACCAAATTGTATTTCTTATTCAATAAACTCTTTTATTGTAAGTTTACAGATTTTTCCATTACAGTAATGAAAACAGCACTAGTGATTCGTTAATACTTCGGCCCAAATCAAAGGGGACCCCCTCCTCAAATTATAAGGTAAATGACACAAATGTTGGGCAAAAGGAATTTCAAATATAGAAAATGGGGTCAAAATTTTGTGTGAGTATGCAAACACATTAAGGTTTAGTTTATTGGGATGATACTGTTTTTGAAAACGCATGATTTTGAAAACTATATTTTTAATCTGTGATAAAACATAACCATAGAGAAAAGGCAAATCAAGCAAAAACCAAAAAAACCCTCAAAACGAAAGGAAGTGGATCAAATACACAAGGTTGCAATACAAACCTCTGGTGCTGTGGCCCTGGAATGGCAAGTGATCGGGCTTCACAGAAATTCTCTGTGGAAAGGAATGTTTGGGCCTGGCGTGGCCTTGCTGCATCTCCAAGTCCTGTCTCCTCACAGAGGAAAAGAAGTTGCTTGTCCAATACATCTGCTGGGATGGCCAGGCAGGGACCACATTCCCAGTCCCTTTGAGAACAGCCCCAAATCCCGAAAAGGCATCTCAGGGAGCAGCAGGGAGTCGGGTCAGCCCCCACCCCTGCCAGAGCTGTCTGAGTGGTTCACAGGGAGTGGGTGGGCCTCTGTGTTGAACACCCAGTCTTCCAGGGAGAGCATGTCATCTTCAGAGAACAGAAGATAGAGGTACCTGTGCCCCGGTAGAGGGTGGGGAGCAAGACACAGCCTGTCAGCACTCCAGGGAAGGGGGTACCTGGTGGGAATGAATTTTGGGGGCCCCTGGGACAGGCCCATTCTCAAGGGTGCAGGGAGGTCAGAGATCCCAAATCTGCCTGCAAGAGGTCTCTGGGAAGGAGCTGTGGGCACCGAGGGGAGCACTGAGCTTTGGGCAGAAAGACCCGGCTTAATCCTGGCCTTGCCCGCAGCCTCTACTCTGTACCTCCCGCCCAACCAGCTTCATTCTGGTACTTTCCCCACCTGTTAGGACCCCTTACGGCCTGGGCTCTCTTTTATTTGCAGGGGGAGCCTGAGTACTGCACCGGTATTTGGGCTGCCTGCTCACGTTCCAGGAGCCTCGACACTCAAGTGGACTTTCGGGCTCTAAAACGAACAGGGAGTTGTGACTCCAGACCTCCAGCTTTCCCAGCCATTGGGTTTTTTAATGGAAAGAACAGACCATTCCAATCCATTCTCAAGGACTTAAGCACAAGGGGATTGCTTGGGGGAACAGCGAGGAAATGAGGAGGCCAACTTCCATCACAAGGAAGTGAGGGCCCCGTGCAGCGGCAGAACTGCCGAGGGACAGGCAGCAGCAGTGACTAGTATTGACACCATCGTGGTTATTATTCTACCCATTTTGCAGATGAGGAAAGAGTTACAGGGAATTTAAGTAACCTGAAGAGACAGGTTAAAGAAGTTAGCTTATCACACAGCAAATGCTTAGGGGCCTTGGGTCCAACCTGGTCTCACTCTCTGAGTGGAGAGACTGGCCTGGCCCAAGGCCTACCCCTGATGGTATAACCCTCTGGATCCTAACCCCCATCCCTCTGGGGCTCCTCCTGGGACAACAGACTCTAACTGCTGGTGAAGGGGGGACTGCTGACTGCCCCCTACCCAAGAAGAGCCTGAGTTGCCCTCTTGGAAGGACACCGGCCAAGCCCCAACTCACTTTAGTGTCTCTGCTAGAAAGAAAGTCTGCTGCTTGTTGTCGTGGTTGGGAACCTTACTGTATACATCTTGGATCCCGGAGAACCCGGCTTCTGTCCGACAGTATTTCTCTAAGGCCTGAAGGAAAGGAAGGCAGCTTTGGTGTCAGGAGAGAGGCTCCCCAAGACCTGTGCCTGCCCAGCTCTTGGGCAGGCAGGCCCCCCCACCCTTGGCTGGGGATCCGGCACTTGTGAAAGCAGCAGGTTGAATTACTCTTTCAGGGTTCATCTGCCCTGCCCGGAGCTGGAGGAGCCATGCTCCCTGGATCCACACCGAGAACTCAGTCCCCGCCTGCCCTGAGCTCTTCACCTGGTGTGAACTTAGAGGAAGCTTCTCTGCCTCTCGGGAGACTAGACTGACCTGGCAGACTCACCCACAGTGGTGGACAGAGGTCAGGGAAGGCACTGGTGATGTTCGTGGGCTGGGATTTGGGGACTGGACTTGGCACGTCCTAGGGATTCCCTGTAGAGATGTAGTCCCTGGGCCAGAGGCTGTGTCTGCCTTTTGTATAGAAATTCAGTTTTTACGCACAGAGGGTCTGTAGGTGGGGCCCAGGAGCACAAAATGCTCGGCCTTCAATCAAGAAACAGGGTCTTCAGGAAAGCAGGGGGACCCTGGCCAATGAACATGTCAGTGAACCTGAGCAGGCCCATGCCCAGCTGAGTACGGTGCTCTGGGTGTGGGGCTCTCCCCAGGACAGTCTGTTCCTCCAAGAGCAGTGGGCCAGGGGAGAACAACAAAGAAGGCTCAGCATCCATCAAAGAACCTTCTGAAGTCCCCACACCTGGCTTTGACATCTACACCAAAGGGGAGAGTGGATGGGGGTGGGGGCAGAGCACAGAGATGGATGGGGCTGCCCAGGGATGGTCTGGCTTTGGGAAGAGGGAGGTGAGCCAGCAGCCCTTTCCTGTTTGAGAGGGAAAATCTAAAGTCATCTGTCCAGGCTCCAGGGTCAAAAAGCAGTGACCACGTGTGTGCTGGGCTGCCTCTGGCTGTCACCCTGAGTTTGCCCCTCTAAGTTTTCTGACACTGGCACAGGCACCAAAAGCTACTGGGCACTCAGAACACTCTTCACAAGTTCCTGGCCTGCTTCTGCGCAGCTGGGGACTCTTGGCTCTGCAACCAAACTTTGACCCTCTGCACTCTGAATCTTAGCCAGATGCCAGCCTGGCTTGACCGACTGTGAATTCTGCCACCAGTTTACGCACCTCCCCCTGCCACTCACCATGACCACTTCCCAGCCCCACTCCCTGTAGATGGGGTTGTGGGTCTGCCGCCACAGGTACATGTAGCTCTCCACCACCTCGGGCCGCAGGATGTAGTAGCTCTCACTCATCTGCGTGGCCACAGCCTCTCTGCCAGAGTTGAACCAGAAGGCCTCAGGCCCCAGTTTGGTATCTGTGGAAAGACCAATCCGGAGCCTGGGTCAGAACTCCCACCTCCTGCTCCTCAGGATCCACTGTCCCAGGAGAGATGGACGTTGTCTGGGAGACCTGGCTGGGGTGCTGGTTGATGATGGACTGGCATGGGGTGGGCCTGCGTGGTTTGCCCAATGAGGCCGAGCCTGGCAGTTGCACAGCTCCCCTCTTGGTCCAGGCTGGCCAAAGCAAGACCCTGAGGCCTCAAAACTTTCATAGTTTTAGAACCCAAGAATCCAAATGAACTTCCCAGCAGTCCAGGGAGACAAAGGTTTGGGTGGGGTTCTCCCAACTGTGTATTGAGACATTAGCTCTGCAAGATGTTAACCAGAGCTCAGCCAGGAAAGGGTTGCAGGTTTAAACACACTTGGGGAGCAGTGGGTTATACAAAGTGAAGGTCTCCTGCCTGCAGGACTTATCAGACCCTTTAATTTGCTAACTTGCAACTTCTCAACTGATCCCCTTTCTCTGGGAACTGCTTCTGACACTTCCCAGAACCAGCGTTCCAGAGCTGACAGTTTGGGAGACTGCTGAGGTGAAGATGAGGGAAGATTTGCCCAGAAGGGACATATTCGGGCAGAGGGAGCTGAATAAAAAAGGCCTTGATGAGGTCTGGGCTTTGTTGTTGTCACTGTTTGTTTTTGGACAATTTGCTGCTGTTCCTGTTTTCTGGAATGACCACCACAATCACCGCCACCGCAGCCACCATTTATGGTTTCAAGGGCTGTGCTGGGTGTTTTACGTACACTATATCAAAACTTTAAAAATGTTATTTTGGTAAGGCAGATGTTATCTCCCTCTCACACATGTGGAAACTGAGAGTCAGAGAGGCTATGTAATTTGTCCAAGGTAACACAGCAAGTTGTGGCTGAGCTGGGATGTGACCTGGGATCTGTCTGATGCCCTTCCCCCAGGCTGTCCTCTGTTTCTCTTCTGGGTCTGACTCACTAGGCCCCAAATTTAGGGTATGTGGGTCCGATCGTTCTTTCTCTAATGCCTTCACATCCTACAGGTCAGCTGAGGGCCCAGCCCTGGTCCTCATTCGTGCCCCCCACCACCCATCAGGATTCAGGACCCCTAGAGATCCTGGGCTGCTTTTCCTCAAGATTCAGATTGGAGCTTTGCAGGACATCCTATTCTCTTATGGAGGGCTTCCTGAAGCGGAATTAGGCAGACCTTAGCCCCTCTGATCCTCTCAAAGGGTGCAGCTGCTCCTGGCCATCAGGGAGCAGTCGTTTTGCCAGGCTGCTAATGGGGTGAGGGCAAGAGCGCCTGCTGCAGCCATCCGTGGGCGAGCCAGGCTGGCTGGAACAACACGCTCTATTAAGTGGACTGTCTTTTATGGTCTGGGTTGATTGTCCTCAACAAATAGAAAGCTTTTTATTATTCCTGAGATTTCCTGTTTGTTTATGGTGCTGGCAGAGACAGCTCTTTGAAGGAAATTGAAGACCAGTTGTAAGGACCCATTGCAAACGGCTGGCTTCCTGCGCAAAGCTCCAGGAGCTCCGGATTCCACCAGCGCTCACGGTCACGCTTTCACTGGACTGTGAAGAAACGCCTCCCACGCTGTGGGCTGAAGGTGGCTGGCCAGGTACTTCCTGTGGGACCCTCTGCCTCACCTGGGAGACTCATGTTACGGTCCCCATTGAACAGATGAGAAAACGGAGGCCACCACCTGGTGAGTGGCAGAGTGGCACTGGAGCCAGGAATTTTTACTGCAAAACTTGGGTCCTCTCCTCCAACCAAGGCTCAGATTACAACTCAGAGCAGTGGGCCCCTTATGGGGTCACGGGTGCTAGGGCTTTTTCTGAGGGGCACCGTTTAGAGAGGCAGCACACAAGGTGGGGCTGGGCATCAGAAGACCTGGGTTCTAGCCCCAGCTTAGCTACTCAGGTGCAGTGTGGCTTTGGCTGAGTCACCACCCTGCTCTGGGTTGACTCAGTTTCCCCACATGTAACATGCAGGGTTGGGCTCATGTTCTTTAATGTGGCTTCTGAGTCCTGCATTTGACAGTTCTGCTGTGAGTGCAGGTGGGGATGACCCAGAAGCTCTCAAGCTCTCTGGGGGTCTTAGATCAAAGGATGATGACAGGGTGGTGCCAGATGGTGGTGAGATCCCCTAAATGGGAGGGATCCAGGGAGGAAAGGCAGAGATACATTTGGCGGTAGGAGCTCAGGGAGAAGGAATTTGTTAGGCTCAGGAGGTCAGCATTTCTGCCTCAGGGCCTGGAGGGCCCTCTGCTCTGTGCCTCTCACATAGGACCTTGGCCCTGTCATCTCTGAGCCTCAGTTTCCTCATCTGTGTTTCAAGGTTCAGTGATGATGTGTGTCAGGTGTGAATGACACCTGGCACACCCAAAGTTCTAAATCATAACTGTGTTCCCTTTAATTGTGACAATCTCAGTGTGGGGATAACACACTCCTCATTCAAATTCTGCGTCAAGTCCCAGGTGAGGCTTCCCTAAGGCCAGTGACTTTCACTCACTGCCACTCTGCAGGTCTTTCCAGTTCTTTCCGGTGTCTAGCCTCAGTCTTTCCTGCTGCCCCTTCCCCTTGCAGGGTTACCTGAGCGGGCGTACGATTCGTGGCACGTCTTGGTGATCTGGGCTGCGAGCTCTCGGTAGTGGGCCCTCTTTTCTTCCTTGGCATCCTCAGCGCCGAGGGCGATCATGCCCCCGGAGAAACAGGCCAGGTGCCCCATCTTGTGGTCCAGAATCCCCCCACGCCACTCAGCAATGTAGGTCAGCCCCCCGGGAGAGACATTCAGCAAGTGGGTCTCTATTGCCTGGGAGCAAGGTGGGAATTGGGCAGGGAGGAAGGGTGTGGGAGGGTACAGAGAAGGGAAGGGAGAGGATGGAAAATGAACATTCTGGAGACAGCAGCGAGTGCAGCTCTGTTGAGCCCTCCATCCCAGGCAAAGAAGGCCTGCTGACCTCGGTTGGGGGCTGTTCTTGATGGGGCTGGCGGGAGGTTCTGCCACTCACCCAGCTGAGGCCTGGCGCCTGCTGGGGGCTTAGACACAGACAGCTCCCCAGGGCAAGTCTCTTACACAGACTTTTAAATCTTCCACATTCAAAATATTTTTAGGAAAAAAATCTTTAAAAAATCATTATCATTCTCCATTATATTCTCTGATAGGGAATCTGAACCTGAAGCCCAGTTGGCCTGTGGATGGATGAGCTTGAGGTGATCCAGAGTACCCTCAAATTTGTAGGAGACACTTTGAAGGTATTTTCATGGGAAAAAGGTCCATATATTTGATCAGCTTCTCAAAAAGGACCCGCAGAAAATAAGAGCTGCTCTTACAGGCCCTTCCTTATCACATGCTTCCTCATTCAAGGCCCACAAGTCAGGTACATGGGCTGTAGTGGCCGGTATGGACAAAGGGGTCAAGTGGCTTGCTCCAGGCCGCCCAACACACCAGGCTCAGGACAAGGACCCCCAGATGCCCAAGCACAGTCCTTTCACTACCCGACGGCTGCTCCTTTCGGTGGCAAGGGGCTTTGAGAACACTCTGCTGCTCCCACAAGAGGTGATGCTGTTGGAAAAGGCCCCCGGGATGTTGGGGGGTGTAGGTGTCAGGCCATTGTGTCCCCAACTCCCTGCCATTAGTCCCTGGGAGCCACCCACACAGTCACAAGGCTGGACTCGATGAGCCTGTGGGTCCTCATCTAGGGCAGAGCCTCTGGGGCCCCGGACTGGTCCTCCGACTCTACTCTTGCCCCTCCAAGCTGTTCTCCGGGTTGGGGGGGGGTGCGTGGTCTCCGCACTCTGTAAACAGCAGACCAGACTGCATCTCCTGCCTGTTTAACAACTCCCACGGTTTCCCAGGGCTCTCAGACAAAAGTCCAGCACTCCTTGATCTGTATATTGAGGTTTAGCCTAATGCCTCAAACATGACGCCCAGGAGCCCACTCCTCTGGTTCAAACCCCATTTCTACCAGATCCAAGCTGTGTGACATTGGGCAGGTTCTATGTTCTCTCTGTGCCTCAATTTCCTCATGTATAAAATGGGGATAAGAGCATGAACCGCTTCATAGGATTGTGAGGGTTAAACTGGATGTGTCTGCAGAGCTTAGCATGTTTCTCAGCACAGGGAATCTTTAATAAATGCTGGCTATTATAATTCCTCTCCAGTCTGCCCCTGGCCCTCTCTCCTTCTGCCCCTGCCCCAACCACATCGGCCTCTTTTCATTCATGTGCCACCCACACCCCCACCCTTCTCCCTCAGTGAAATTTTCGGAGCGCTGTGTTCTAGGCAGGGGACACAGCCCTGAAGACCGGCCTGGACCTAGCCTCAGGGAGCTCACCTGTAAGTGCAGAGACTTTCCAACAAAATCAAATAGAAGCAAGAATCATGATTTGTGATCAGTTCTTTGGATGAAACAAATTGAGGGGCCAGACAGAAGCTTGGGGAGGGGTCCTACTTTGCAGAGTGAGGCCACAGAAGTTCTCTGCCCCATGACCGCCACGAAGACCATTTTCCACCTGTCTCAGGGCTTTGCCACAACCACTGCTTCTCCTGCAAGCTTCTGTCCCAACTCTACCTCCAGCTCTGCCTTCAGGTCCCTCCAGGATGCCACTTCCTTGGCAAGGACAACCCAATCTATCCCACTGCAGCCCCGTTACTCTACTACCCTGTTATCTTTCTACATGGTGCTCTTCTGACGTGTGTGCACCCATTTTTATGTGTTTCTGTGGAACATCTGTCTCTCTCCCAGGACTCTGAGTGCTGGGTGATGGCAGAAGCCACCACCACCAAGCTCCAGCCAATGCCTGGCATGTGGGAGATGCTCAAACATTTGCTCCTTGATATGTTTTTCCCTTTTCCCTCTGTAAGGCCCAGGCTGGTGGGCTGGCTGCAGGACCCTCGCTGAGTGGCAGATGGGGAAGCTCTGATCATGTTAACGTGTCAGGGCACCTGCTCCCCATGGGGAGAAGCACTGGGGAGGCCAAGAGAGCTGCCACCTCTAGGCTGGGCCATGGTTCCCGGGCAGAGTTGAGTCCACTGCAGCTGCTCTGCATTGCTAAGCATGCTGGTGTGGGAAGGGGTGGCAGGGCTAACCCCGGGTGCGGAAACCTGGTTTAGTTACTCGTTGTCAACACTTAAGAGAGAACACAGACACCCGGGGAGATCCCAGGAGGCCTCCCTACTGCAGCTAGAAATCTGCACCTTCAAGACTGTCTCCCACCAGTTCTTTCTATTTGGGGTTAACCTCAAGCTAAATAATTGTAGTAAAGAGGAAATGATAGGACAGTCTCTCTTTGAGGTTACAAATGAGACAAGCAAATGCAAAGGTTAAAAACAAAACAAAAAACCAAGGCTTTCTAAAACCCTAAGCAAAACACAAGACAGAACAGGCTGGCAACTGACTGGTAAAAAGGCTAAAGTCATAGCAAGAGGCATAGCAAAGAGTTGAGTTTGAATCTCAGTTCTGCAGTCTGAGAGTTGGGTGCCTTTGAGCAAGTTATTTCACTTTTCTGAAAACTCCATTTCTTCATCTGTAAAATGGGAATAATAACTCCTGGGATGGTCATGAGGCTGGCTATTCAAAGACTGGCTCAGCACCTGGCACTGACTGTTCCTTCCACTGCCTCCTGGAGGGCTCTCCACCTGCACACTCCTGAGAGGGCCCTCAGGCCAAGCAAGCTCCTCTGTGATCTGGCAGCTGGTAAGCGGAGGCAGGAGCCCTGCATCTGGAGTCAGTGAGACTCGTGTTTGCGCCCTGGCTCTGACACTTGTTGCTATGTGATGTTGGGTGTTTCTGAGTCTCGGTTTCATTATCTGCAAGAAGCGGGTAAATAAGACCAGGCACCCAGCATACCTGCCCAGAGGAGCCTGTGGGGACAAGAGCTCCCTGTTCTTCTCGTTGCCCCCTCTCCCATGACCCCCAAGGGTGTGCTCGGCCAGCCTGTCTGAACCCCCCACGCCCATCCTAGCTGGGCATTGCTCTAACCAGCACACAGGAGCCCCTGGGGCAGCTCTCAAGGCTGTTGCTTGGGCCCCAGCCCAGAGGTTCTGAAGTAACCTTGTTGGGGTGCAGCCTGGGCATTGGGATTTTATAGCTCCCCAGGTGATTTTTAACATGGCAACAAGGTTGACAACCACCAGAACATTCTTCAAAGCCCCAGACTCGCCAGAGGCCCAGCCTTTATCCAGGGTCAGAGACACTGCAGGCTCTTCACTGGGGAGATCAAATGCAGGAGCAAAGCTGAGTTCTCTCCTGTTCAATCAAGTGCTTCTATAAAGCTCCCCGTTTCCTTAAATAATTCATGGCCATTTCTTCCCTTGAAGCCTCAACTACAGTGTGCCCTGAGGGCTAGAAACCGGGCTGCTCGTTAACTTTATGTTTACTCTGCAAGGAAGGCAGAAAGGGCAGAAAGGGCAGAAAGGGCCTCTCCAGGCAGCACACCCTGCCACTGGCTGAACCTGAACGCTAATCCCTGACAGGAAGTGCTGGCTGCAGTTGAAGCTCAACCGCAGAAGCTCAGAGTGAATGGGGCTGAGCCGGACTGAGCTGGGACTGGGGTCCCAGAAGCTGCTTCATGACTGAGGTCTTGGTGCCAGGGAGCTGGGCAGGGAAAATTTATCAGCAAGCCCACAGTTTAAAGGGTGTACGGCCTGGGAGGCCTGTTCCAATGTGCTTCTTTTAAAGACTACCATTCCTGGCAGGATTCATGTGATCAGACTGTAGTTGTATATCATTCATCCATCCAATCAACTGCCCACACCCATGTCTAACCACCCATCCACCCATGTCCACCTATCCATCCATTCACTCATCCATTTATCCATCCATCCACTCACTCATCCATCCAATCATCTATCTGCCCACCCACCCACCCACCCATCTATATCCTTCTTGCCTTCATTCCTTCTCTCCCTCCCTCCTTCCATCCATCCATCCATCCGTTTGTTCACAAAATAGTGATTGTATGACTCCTAGGTACTAGGCAGGTACCACGCATTGTTTTGGGAGTGGAGCATTCAGGGTGAATGACTAGACAAGATCCTTGCTCTAGACAGCTCAAGAAGATAGACAATAAACAAGAAACAAATATGCACACATGATCATTTTAGATGCTGATAAGGGTGAAGACGACTAATAATAATAAGCCTAAAGTATGTGAAAGCGAGAAGCCGGGAGAGGCTAATTTCAATGGCACTTGAGTTGACCAATGAGCAGGACGCAGCCATTTGAGTTAATATTCCAGGTAGAGCAAGTACAAAAGCCCTGAGGTGGGAATGAGTCTGATGTGTCTGGGGAAGGCAGGGACCAGAGCTCAGAAAGTAAAGGGGAGAGAGTTCAGGTGACTGGCAGGCCCAGATTAAGGACGGTGGGCAGAGGTGAGGAGCTTGGTTTATTCCCAGAGCTAAGGGAGCCACGAAGGGAGGGACATGCATTTCCAGCTCCTCTGGCTGCTGTGGAAGAACTGACTTAGAGGGAGGGTGAGGGGAAGCAAGGAGTCCAGTTTAGGGGACATAAGGTAGTGGCTTAGACCAAGGTGGCAGCATCCAACTTGATCAATGTACTTTTTGAGGAAACTAAGGCCTGGAGCCTGCCCAGTGCCTTTTGTTCAGTTGGGCTCAAAGGTATCTATTAATGGGCAGATGGGATTCCATAGGCCCCTTCCCAACAGCCCAGGCTAACCAACTCCCCATCTGTTCTACAGCCCCTGCCTCCTTGGAGGGACTCATCTGAGCCTAGCATCCTTGTTCATCCCACACTCCATGGACGGACCAGGGTTGCTGAGGGACGGGGGGAGAGCCTGGGGGCTGGCTTAGGAGACATGGCTCTAGCTCCAGCTCCTCCAGTTCTGCCCTGTGTGGCTTCCCCTCTCTGGGCCTTGGTTTCCACCCACATAATGAGAAGGCACAGAACTGGAGGCCCCTCCCAGCTTGGATGTGCTAATTATGTCACCTCTGGTTCAGCAGGAAGATAACTGAAGGTCTTACTTTGGCAGCCTCACTTGGGGGCTCCTAGCCTACCGTCTGGCTGTGCTCTGGGCTCTGACACATCACCTGAAGCACAGACGCTGTGGTTTCTGAATCAGACTGCCTGCTGCTTCCTGTGAGACCTCAGACAAATGACTTCACCTCCTAGAGCTTGGTTTTGCATGTGTAAAATGAGGCCGCTCACAGGGCCCTACTTTCAAGGTGTTTGAGAAGAGTCACAAGATAGGGCGTACAAAGTGCCAGGCTGGGGAGGGGACTGTCTGGCTGTTCCTCTAGCCAGCTAACCCGGAGTGAGGGTGGGGGGTGGGGGTCTCTCAGGGGCCACGTGAGAGCCAGGAGCCAATGACCAACCACCCATGAAGAATCAGGTGCCCTCTTACCTCCAAAGCTTCGTAGTACATATCTTTAGCCTCCGTATCTGTCTTGGCCGACATCAGCCAGGATTTGATCAAATATTCATAAAAACTGTCCCCGAGTCCTCCAACCGAGACGTGGTCTATGAGGGGAGAGAGGACAGGAACATGATCTCCACTTGCTGAGGCCACCGGTGGGACTAACCCTGCTCGACTTGCCCGCCAGCTTTGGTGGGGAGCGAGCATTTAATCCTCAGCCTGTAAGCCCTCAGCAGAACAGGGGATGAGGGAGGCATAGCCTCCGACTGGGGAAACCAGGGCTGACTTGAGCACGCTTGTCCTGCACAAAAGTGCAGAGGCTTATCCAGCTGCAATAAATCACATGGCTTTAGTAGGCTGAGGACGGCAGGGCCTCTGGTTATCAACTGTAAGTGAGTTGCATTTCTTTAAAAAGATAATCCGGTAGCAGGAAGTTCAGAGATTTTTATTACCTGGTGACAAACATGGTAATTAATGCTGGGCAGGTTCATAAAAGGCCATGGAAAGGAGCACTGAGAGGCTTAATTTAGTTGGTCAGAGCACAGAGCCCTTCTGAAAAAGCCGAGTTTAAATTTAGCAAATTGGGACAAAGGGAGTTCAAAGGAGCAGGGGGAGAGGGGGGAGGGAAAACCAGGTTGAGGACGCCTCCCTCTGCCCTGGTGGGGCAGGACCTCCAGGAGTGAACAGGTGTCCCCACCCAGGGCTGTCTGAGGAGAGAGGGCTGACAGAGGAGCACTTAATTGCAGAAGACAAGGAAACACTTCACTCACTGACTCTAACAATTAACAGCAGTGAAACATAAAGGCGTTTAATAGACACAACAAAAAGCAAACTGCAGTTCCCTGTTAAGCAGAGAAACAGAGAGAGGAAGGGAAGGGGGTGGATTAAGGCAGAGTTGGGGGAATGGGAAGAGGATTTTCAGCTCCTCTGGAGAAAGAGTGGGTAGAAAGAGAGAGGAGAGGGAAAGTGGGGTGGGGGAAGAGAGAAAGATATTGAGAATACAGCAACAGTTACCATTTGCTGAGGCCGGGAACTTTACTGGATTATTTCTAACAATCTTCCCAAGAATCCTGTAAGGTAAGCACTATGAACCCTATTTCCCAGAAGAGGAGAGTGAAAGTTGAGCCTAAACCGCTCGGCCAAAGCCACCAAGCTGGTAATGCTCTCACTTTCTGCATCTTTACACAGTCAATCAGAGAATGAAAACAGATAGAAAGAAAGGATAGGTGTGAAGAAAGAAGGACCAAGAGTCGGAGGGTAAAGACAGATGGGAACCAGGAAAGGGGGTGACAGGAGGCCGCCTCAGTAAACCAGCCCTTCAGGGCCCCTGCCAGCCCCTCCATAAACAAATCCTGGCCAAGCAGGGGTTCAGGAACGGAACAAGCACTTATAAAAATGGGAACAGATCAGATAAAGCTTGGGGAGACGCGGGAGGGGGTGAGTATGGCTGGACTTCGTTAAGTGACAAGAGAAGATGGAACCAGCACAGCATCCTCTCCCCCTTCCTCTGCCCTGGCAACCCCGTTCCTAGGGGGAGGACACAGCTGAGGCAAGCACAGAGATGGGGCGGACCTGTGCCAGGCTCGGGATGTGGATGGTGTGTCCACGGCTGGGGCAGGAGGTCTGTGCAGAGGAGGGTCGGGGGGAGCTGGAGGTCAGAGCGGGTCAACCTCCACAGAAGGGGCCCTGGCTGGGCATACAGCCGGGGGCATGGTCACCACACTCACCTCCCGGGCCTGCCTCCTCTCACTGTTTTTCCTCCACCCCAGATACTGCTAGCATCTCCCTCCCTGCTGCCTTCCATGCTTGAGCTCACCTGTGATGATCCTCTGCCAGGGACACCCCTCCCCACCTTGCGTGGCTAATGCCTCCTTGCTGCTTCACCTCAGCTCAGGAAGGCTTTCCTCCATGTCCCACAACACTGAGGTTTCCAGCAGCAGCTGGCCCACGTTGCTGGGCATGAGCCTTGCCCTTGGCTGCTCCCAGCACTGTGTTCTCAGCACCTGTTAGTGAGTCTGTCCCCAACAAGGGCTGTGGGGAGGGACCACGTATGACTCACATTCATGCCCAACACATGTGAGGCACACAGCAGGTGCCCAGCGAGCCCTGAATGAGCAGAAGGCAGGCATGGAAGGGCCTTGAATGCCAAGCCAAAAAACCTGGACTTCATCATGTGACTGCACACTGTGTGAGTGACAAGATTGAGGGCTTCACCTGGCAGGTGTGTGCAGGAGAGGGTAGGCAGGACGCAGGAGTTCCACAGGCGACTGAGACATGACAGCCTCTTGGGGATATGTGTATAGTCTCCCAGGGCCTCGGCTGGAGGTCCCACTGCCGTCTAGCCATTGTGTGTGTAGTGTCTTCCCTGGCAACATGGGGCACACGGGGAGAAGAGCAGAAATGGGAATCAGAGACATGGATCTGCCACTGGCTCAGGGCCAGCCAGTACTCCCTGGGCCTCAGTCTCCTGATCCGTAAATGTGAAAGGCACACAGTTGGTGTGCTGAGCCCTAGAGCAGAGGTGTGTTCTGCTCTTTCTGTCCAAGTCAACAACTCCCATCACACTCGGCAGCAGAAGGCAGCCACCCTACAAGCCTGGGAATCTGCCGGCAGAAAAGCAGCATCAAGCTGGGGGAGGCCGCCAGGCTGGAGCTGATGGGCAGCTCACGCTCCTGCTCCAGGGGAGAAAATGCACTTGCCGCTTCTCTCTCGCCAAGGATGTGGGATTCGGGCAGTGGACAAGGAGGACGGGCCACTCCAGGGGCCAAGATGAGGGGCTGGTGGCTCTGTGAGCTCTCGGCAGCTCTGCTGGGGTTGCTCTCATCTGTGTGTGGTGCCAGCAGGAGCCTGGTGGACTAATCCTGGCTGTGAAATCCTAGCGGCGGGCTGGTCTGGCCTCCCGTTACCCTAAAGTGCAGCTTCAGGCAGGAGTGGGGAGCAGGCAAGAGCAGAGGCCTGGGGCTGGGATGCAGCCCTGGTTGTCCCTTGACTCTCCAAGTTGCAATTTCTGTGGTTGCAAATGGGCTACACAGAGGACTTAAGGGGAGAAAAGAACACAAACTTAGCTTATACAAGTTGGGAATGTTATCATCTATTGAAAAAATACACAATCACTGTAAAAAGAAATGAAAACCACAGAAAACCTGAGATGACCCCCGGTGCCAAAGTCAGAGGAGGAGGAAGGCAGATGCCCAGATGAGCAGGGCTCTTTATAACCTTCCCTCTGCAATTCAGCAGGCCTCAGATTCATATTTTATTAATATGAATCAATTTTCGATATGTGACTGACTCTGTGACCCCTGGTGCAGCCTGAAAAGAAAATTATGCTTGTCAGCGGGTTGGGGGGCCTCCCCTATAATTTGCCAAGGTAGCTGTTCAGGCTGGGAAGCCACGCCCCTTTCTTTCTTTTTATGGGTTTTGCTGCATTGTCCTGGAGCAGCTAACGCTGGCAGTTTATCTCTTTACCCAGTCTGGCCTTGCAATTAAAGGCAGTTAACAGTTATTGAACTGTCTCTTCCTGTGGCCATAATCTGTAATTCAAACCTTCATTTTCTCCCAGCACTTTGGAATTTGGCACTCTGTTTTGGTTGAAAATACTTTGTATTTCTATAAGCAGTTTTTACAGGAGGCTCCTTAAGAGTGAGGTCATTACCAAGGAAAATTCCTGGGTCTAATTTTCTGGGCTTCCTGGACCTGTGGATCATGGAAGCTCTGGGTTAGAAGGACGGGCCTTTGTAGCTTCCTCACAGTATATTTGCAGGCTGGCCAGCTGGCCCTCCAGGCCCCATGGGCATACTTTTAGTGATGGGCGCTCATTACCTTTTGGGACAGCCCCACGTCATCTTTGGAAGACAAGTGAAATCTGCTTCCTGCAAGCTTCTGATCATCATTCCCACATCTCTCTAAGGTACATTAAGAACATTAAGAATCTGCTCTTCTCCCATTTTGCAGGAGAGGAAACTAAGGCTCAAAGAGATAAAGTGAATTCCCCAGCTGTGCAATGATTAGACTAATGTCTACTTTCTCCTGAGCCCTTGCTGATGCCATAAATGGGGTTGGAGGCAGGGAAAGGGAGACTGGCCCTTGTTTGGGTAGAGGCAGTGGAGGTGGGGCTCTGTGCAAGTGTTGGGAAGTTCCTAGAGGCAGGACCCACAGAACCCGCCACCACCAATTTCTGCTGTGACCACACGACCAGGGCTGTGGTCAGGAGGCCAAGGCAGAGATTTGCTTCTTATCAAGGGTGCTATCCTGGGGGCCCCTAGCCCCTTTCTGTTTCAGTGGGTGGAACTAGGGGCTGTGAATGAGAATCCACAGGTGACCCACAATTGTCTGGTTGAAAAAAAGCCTCTGAACATAGAACAGCAGGAAATCCTGGGATTGATTCTTACAGGTGGAAGATACCAGTGATGAGTTCATGATTTTTATAATTGCTGTATAGTTAGGATCTGATTAAATATTTTTTAAAAAGTTAAAGTTGGAGGTGGGGAACCAGATCAAAGGGGCTGGGAGAAGATGCATGGCTTTTCTCGGAGCCCCCTTTGTAGTAAACATCTATCTGGAACACTCCTGCAAGTTTGGGGGATGATGAAGGAGGCTGCAGTGGGCATGGTAAGAAGTGGAAGGCTGTAGCCTTGATGGAAGGCTGGAGACAGCCAGCATGCAGGGGATGCACAGGGAAGGGCCTTCCTATATGGCAGCCATCACATCTGTCACAAGGGCGATGAGAGCAGTGAATACTCCCCCCGATGTCTGGCAGGCAGGTGGTATCCAGGAGCCTCGAGCAAATGCCTCGCTGGTAGGTGGCTCTGATAAATGCATCGCTCCTCACTCTGCCCAGGGTGCCTCGCACAGTGGGGCTGGGAAGCTTGGCAGGAGTCCGCTGAAGGAGGGGGCAGCAGCGGCCTGGTACTCACGTTGCATCCAGTTCCCACTCACTGGGCTGAGGAAGTTGGGGTAGAGGCCGAAGGGCTTGTCAATCTTCCTAAGGACCTTTCGGATATTCCTGACCTGCCGAGAGATGGACACCAGGCACATCTTCACTTTCCCTGGGAAGCCTGCCAACTCCCAGCTCACTGAGGATGGAGGCAGCTGGTTTGGGTCCAGAGAGGCAGGAAGGGAGAGTGGAGTAACCAACAGCTGGTTCCACCCGGAGGTGTGAGCTGGCCCTGCCCTGTTGCTCAAGTACCAGGTGGGGCATGACCCCCACCTCTGCACTGACTGCTCTGCCTGGGGCCCTGCCGGTCCCCACCCCTCACCCCTTCCTCATTGTGTGTCCCTTCTGGGGACGAGTCTTTTTAGGATTGGGCTGGTATAAGTGATAGTAACTCATTTGTAAGTGCTAGACAAAACTGCCTTTTTAATAGGTCAGAAATGGTTAAACTCTGGCAATTTCATATGGTTCAGCCTGGTAATACGTTATTTTATCTGACACCGTAGGAAACTTTCCAGAGAAGCCTGGGCTCCTCAACATTCCTGTTTCCCTAACAGGTATCTCAGGGTTTTAATAACAATAACAACAGCTGTTAACATGTCTCAGTTCCTCTGAGCCATATATGATCTCCAACCCTCATAACTACCTATACAGTACTATTATCTCAGTTTAACAGACAAGACACCAGATCTCAGAGAGGTTCAGTCACTTGCCCATGGTCACGAGGTTTTAAGTGGCAGAGCCAGGACTTGAGTCAGGTGTGTCTGATCACTCAGAGCAGCCCCTAGGTCTGACACGCATCAGGGCAGGGACCATGCAGCAATGCGTAGCAGAGGTCACCACATCTGGAGCAAGAGGCTGGATTTGCAACCTCTGGGGGTAGGAAGGGCGAGAGGCGGGATGGAGGAAGGCATTATCCATCGGCGTGTGCTGTCTGGCAGTACACGAAATTCTCCCAGTACAGACTCTGCAGGACAGAAGGGCCCTCGGGGACTGAACTGTATCATGCTCGCAGATTTATCTACAAGGCGAGGAGCAGGAAAAGCAGCCTTTCAGCTGTCAGACCTTTCTTTCCAGGGGACGGCACTTTGCTTTGCCACATCAGATCTCATATCCATTTATGTTAACGGAGTCCATTATCAGGGACAGGAGTGTGCTTGTACCTGAGTTATTCTCAACTGTTTTGGTGGTGAGCAGTGAAGCAGGCTAAATTAGCTCCCCCAGAGGGTGCGAGCGCTTCTAGAATTTGGGCCAATTTGTTGACTGCCAATAATCGCCTCTGTGGGAGGCATGATGGGGGATGAAAGTATCTGGAGAATGTAAATGTAGAGAGAGACAGACAGAGAGGTGGATGGACTCTTGAGATAAAGCCTGAAGCCTGTTACACTGATCTGGTCTTGAAAGTATGTGGGCTTCAGAGCTGGAAAATCTTGGGTTTCAGTCTCTACTTTATCACTTACCAGCTGGATGACCCAGGACAAGTGATTGAACCTCTCTGAGTCTCAGTTTCCTCTTCTGTAAAATGGGGATAACAGAAGACACACACCTCATAGGGTTGATGGGAGAATGAGAGCTACTATTTGGTACCCTACACATAGTAGGTGCCCAGGCAGTGGTATCTCCAGACTAGTAGGGACTAGACTGAGCCCTTGTGTCACTCCAACATCACGGCCATGACATTCCTAGAGGAGCCTGGCTCAAGAGCAGTGGAAATAGGGAGGCTGTGGGGAGGGAGGGCCTGGAGGCGGGAAAAAGGATCAGAAAATAAGACCCATTAGAAGTGGGACTGAATTTATTGCATGAGCTGTTGAGCTGGGGCATCCCAGGAAGGCAGAGTCCCCTCAATATAAGGAAAAGCTTCTGAAGGGAGGTCTGACAACATGAGGGGCTGTTCAAGGGTGGTAGTGAGCCCCAGCACAGAGAAGCGACCTTAAGAACACTTGGGTGGATTCCCACACTGAATAAGCAGTGGTCCTAAAAAGCACATGGATGCTTATTTAAAATGCAGATTCCTGGGCCTGGGCGACATTCAGAAATCTTCACCTGTGCGCTAGGTGATGCTTTCAGGCTGGTTGGCTGACACAAAACTGGGAGCCACTGGGCAGAGGTGTGACTCTGATCTCCCAGCTCCCTTGGCATTCTAAGAGACTAACATTTGGGGGAAAGTGAAGGGCTGGGGAGTGGGGGCCTCCTTCTTCTTGGAGGGCAGGACTCAGGAAGGGACAAGTGGTATCTGAGGGTGGTGTGTGTACATTTCCCTTTTTTGCGTTTAGGGTTAGACCTATGGAGACACTTCCAGATAGTGGGACTGCCAAGGGCTGTGACACTGAGGAACTGCTCCTGGAGGGTATCACAGGGGGGCAGGAATGGCCAGCTGTCAGGATGGACGAAGGCCTGGATGCCAGCTCTCTGCACCCCTTGTGGCCATAGCCAGCCCAGTAACAATAAGAAGGAACAGACGTGTGCCTCTACTGTGGAGTGAAATTACTTTGCCAGCCTGCTGACAGCACGAGCTAGACAGGCATCTGGGAGGAAAAAGCAGGCAGATCTCACACGAAAAAGTTAAATGTCTCTGGAAAGGGGACTCTGCGCTGTGTGGCCAATTCCTGCCAACACAAGCTGATGCCTAGTTTTCAGTTGTTGCACGTTCTCCAGATTTCACATACGTGTGGCTGCCACCGAGCTCACACATACCAGGGAAAACCTTCTTGCCGGCAGCTTTGTCTCTTCCCTGCCCTTTGAGGAATCCTGGTTACTCCCTGCACTCACGATCCCTGCCACCTGGCATCAGGAACAATCACTTGCTACACTGGTGGCGTCTAGAGGCCTGGGGGCTCCCCACCCACCCTCCAGCCGGCTCATAGTCCATCTCCCTGCCACAGGCTGGGTGCTCACCCTCTGCTCTCTGTGGGGAAGGGAGAGGGCAGGGGAGAAGACTTGCCTTTTCTGCGAAGACCTGGTTGCCAGAGAGCTCGGTGAGGTGTAAGAACTCTAAGTGCAGGGATCCAAACTCTGCCAGGATGCTGCTGCTCCCTGCCATGGCCCAGCCCCAGCTCCTGTTGGAGCCGCTGAAAAGACAGAAGCAGCCACAGTCACCCTTCTGCCGGCAGGACTGGCGCCTCTGCTTCGTGGGGGAGCACCTACTATGTGCCAGGCACTGGACTAGGAGCTTTGCCATATAATCCCAGTTAATCCTCCCTGGCTGTCAGTACTATTCATACCCCCATTCAGCTGATGAGGACACTGAGGTCGGTGAGAGGATGTAACTTGCTGAAGGTCATTTGAACCCAGGCCAGTCTGACATGCAATATTCTGTGCTTTTATTGTCAAGCAGCTTCTGTAAGACGTGTGGGTTCCGGAGGGACATTAGCAGAGCTGCCTTGGTGGCCAAGACCTGATACACACGTGATGCTAAATTTACAGCTGAGATTGATAATGCTGTTGGGGACCACAAAGACCCCATGGAACACTTCATTTCCGTCCACTGGCTGAAGGCAACCCAATGGCTCACAATCATTGCTGCTGTGTGTGGAGGGTAAACAGTGCATGTCTGGGGTCTGAAGAGGGCAGATGAGGAGCAGGGACCCGACTTGGCCCTTTCCCTCCTCCTACAGTCAGTGCTGCCTATGGACACACAATGGCCCCCACCTGGAACTTCATGGAACCCACACCTGAAGAGGGGGTGGTTCTGCTAAGAGCACACAACTGGGGTTGCTGGACCCTGGGGAAGCCCGAGGTTACGAATGAAAGCAGCAGGGGCTCTCAGAGCAAAGATTTCTGCACACTCTAACCACACAGGTCTCATGAACACCTTAGATGGTTGCCAAAATGACCCTGTGACCTTGCTGGAGAAGCCTGTCAACTAACCGCTTCCTGGTACTGAGTGCTTTTAAGGCAGCAGAGTGAAGAGGCAGGGCCTCGGGTAGTCCTCCCATCTGCCCCTCTCATAGATGAGGAAACCAAGGCACAGGACAGTGATCACACAGTAGGTGGAACAGACCCAAGGCTGGTCTAATGCCGGAGCTTGTCCCAACCACCATGCGGCGGCATCTTCTTTCATTATATAATAAGAGGCAAGGACGCTGCCTTTCTAGGAGCTGTCACTTAAACTCTCCCTTAGACCTGCAATCAGGAGGCGCAGAGTCAAGATTGTGAGCAGTGAGGCCTTGGTCAAACCATTTCCTCCTTGTGTACCTTAGTTTCTGCATTCATCAAACTGGGTATGATAATTCATCTCCATTTCTGTGCCTAGGACTTTGTGGGGATTTGGAGAGAAGAGGAAGGTGCAGATGGGGGGTGGCCTTGGACAAGCTGTTTCCTCTCCCTGACCTCAGCTTCCGCTCATGCATCATGATGTTCTTACCTATGGGATGTTTAGGATAATCGGGGACAAGAGGGTCAACCTCCCTCTGCAGGGTTGTGGGGGTCTGGGGGTGAGGACACAGTGGGGTGGAGTGAGTGCCCCCTATCTGTAGGGGCTCCAAGGTGCAGCCAGTGTGTGGCAGGCTAGGGGGCTGGCTCAGCCTGGGCCTCTGGAAGCCCCTCAGCTTCCTTGCTGTGGAAGCTCTGGCCCATGTCATCCCTCTGTCTTTCAGGGACAGGACTGAGGAAGGCAGGCATGGGTCTGGCAGGTCATAGTGTGCCAGCTGAGGGGCACTGCTTTATCTGAGGTGGGCTGGGGCTCCCAGGAGGCTGCCCTTCTCTCTGATGTGGTTTCCAGGGAACTCAGGAAACTCACCAGTCTTCCAGCTTCCAGAAATAATAGAATCGAGTTTTTGGCTCTTTTGGAGCAGGTGACTTGGATAAACATACCCACTTCCTTAGGTGTTTTCCTGACTTGGGGGCAGGTGGGGAGGGACAGGTTACACAAAGAGGGGAAACCTGACTCCTGTATAGTAAATAAAACACCTTCTGTTTATTGAGCCTTTCCAGATGCAGGCACTGGGGCAAGCTGTTTGCATCACGACTTCATTTAAAGCCCACAAGGGAAAGCATCATTAATCCCTGAGGAAACTGAGGCTCAGAGAGGGAAGTGAGTTGCAGAGGTCAGAGCTGGTAGGTAGTGGAGGCAGGATACAAACTGAGATCTGCCAGCCTCAGCCTTAGAGGTCACTTCTCTCAGGGGTCTCCCTGAGACAGCCCCATATCCCCCTATAATGAAGGGGGAGCTGACCCCTCTCTGTCCCTCTTCCCCTCCCCCCAGGCCAAGAGACTTCTTCTCCAGTTTGTGATCTCAGTGAGAGCCACAGGTACCCACAGAGGGTTTCCTGAATAATTGATGTTTCCTGCCCTCACAGAGGAACTCAAGGTTAAAAAAAGCCACCAGCCACCCAACCATCTTTTGTTCTCATTTCCCTCTTCATGAGCCTCTCCTTCCTCTTTCCTCTCTCCCAAAGCTTACCCTCCCAAGTGGGCCTTCTGTAGTGGGGCTGCCTGAGCAGAGGCGGACAGTGGGCCGGCCGCCTTCCTTCTCTCCTGCCGGGCTTCAAACACTGACTCCCCCAGTTCCCAGCTAGGGGACTTAGGCAGGTCGGTGACTTTCTCTAGACCTCATCAGTTAAATAACGGTACACACCCCTCATAGAGTCAATTTGAGGTATAGATTATGTGTGTAATTACTGTCATTGTTACCATTATGTAATTACGAACACCTAAATTACACATTGTTTGTTAGAGTTAAGTTCCTGGTATGTGCCAGACAGCTGTGGTATCTTATTTTTACCTTCACATCCAACTTCATAGGTAGATACCATGATTCTTATTTCATAGGTTAGGATACTCAGACTCAGAGAGGGGAAGACAGTTTTCCAAGGTCACACAGTAAGTGATAGAGCTGGAAGAATTGTATCCAAATACAAATTCTAGGTACTTGTGCCCCAAATGTATCTGTTCTGGTCAGCATCCAGAGACCAGGTCTTCTGATCAGCCCTGTGAAGCAATGGGAAGCTCTGCCCCCTGCTCCCCAACCTGCCTTTGAAGTCTGCAAGTGGGCCTGCAGCCCGTGTTCTCTCCCCTGGGGGAGGGGCTGCTCCACAGTGCCCCTCCCCAGCCTGGTGGAAGCTTCTGAGTATGTGCGCACCTATGTATGCATGCACACACGTGTATGGTGTAATCATTAACTCTGGAGCCAGACAGATTTGGATTCTAATTCTAACTCTGCTTTGCTGCTATGTGACCTTGGGTAAGTTACCTCATCTCTCTGAGTCTCAGTTTCTTCACTGTTAAAATGTGGCCCATGTGGTTGTTGTGAGGTGAAAAGAGAATCTGTGTCATCATGCCTGGGACACAGTAAACATTCAATAAATGCAAGCAATTATTACAATGTGTGTGTCTGTGTGTGACAGGAGCATGTGCCTGTACATGCATATTTGTGTGTGAATCTGTGCAAAACCGTAGAGATGCGAGAGTGTGTGTGACAAAGGAACCCTTTGTTTCTGAGCCTTTACAATTTGGGTGGGTGGCAGTAGAGTGTCTACGTGTGTGTGAGGCTGTGGGTGTCAGAGAATGAGTTAGATTGATTCAGCCGCAGAGGCCCTTGGACTGGCCACTGCCCCTCTCCCAGAGTCTAGTGGTCCCTGTAGGTCACAGATCATGGCTGCCTCTGCCTCCAGGCCTGCCACCAGGGAGCAGGAGCAGTCACACTCACCCGGGGACCACCTTCTCTCAGGGCCCTCCTCACCTGGCAGTTTGGGGATGAGGCCTAGTTACTGCCCCTCCTGCTGGGGCCAGGTCAGAGCTGCCCAAAGCCAGCCCTGCTCTGAGCAGGGGCAGCAGTGTGGACTCAGCTCCCACAGCAGGCCCTCTCCAAAGAGCACACTCAGCGCCATGCAGGCTGCGTACACCCCTGACGTTTTCCCTGGTGGAACGGGGAGGCATTTTTAGCAACAGACTTTTACCCAGAAAATGAGAGGGAGGTGTTGCCAGGAAATAAGCATATACATACATATGTATACAGCACCGGCAGCATGCAAACAGCCTAAAAATAAATGTACTTTCTTAATCAGAAATGTCAGGATCTGTGTGGCATCAGGTCTGGGCTCTGAGGGACACAGGTAAAGCTGACAGCCAGGGTCGTGGTTTGTGGGGCTTCCTTGGGGGCAGGGAGTGCCATGCATGGAGCAGTGAGGTGTGTCTGAGCTAAGGGCTTATCCTGGACACTGGGGGGGGTAAGGCCCAAGAAGCTGGACCCTGGACAGCTATAAAGACAGGGTGTTTGTGTCTTGGCTTCAAGACATCTGGCCGTGTTTCTCCAAGATCAATGTTTGTGGGAAAGCAATCTGAGCAGAGATCCAAGTGTCCAGCTCTGAAGAGTCAACTTTGGCACCGAGTTGGGGATTTGATGGGCCCTGAGGGCCCCTCCCTGGCCTACTGTGAGGTTTAAGTGACGTCACACTCCAGGAGTGCTTTCCAACCACAGAAGTGGGAGGTGAAGATGCTGAGCAGGCCGGGTCCTCCTTTCTTCTCAAGGCCCTAGAGGGGGGACCTCCCCAGGACAGACAGGGGGCCGCGGGCACTCTACCCAAAGCCCATGGCCCCCACCTCCCCTCCAGGTTCTCCTTCCCTTCCCTGGGGAAGTAACTGTCGGACCTCGATCCCTGAGGTAAGAAATCACTTCAGGAGACCAAAGGGGAGTTCAGTGTGATGGAAATATTACAGCCTTCCTCCAGGCCCAGGTTGTAGGAGGGCCTCGAGGACGGCCCCAGAACTCCCCGGGTGCCTTCACTTCCTAGGTCTGCTCCATGCATCACAAGTGGCAGGGTTCCTGTCTGAGGGGAGGCCCGGCCGGCATTAGGAGCAGAGCTTTTGATTCTGTAACAAAATGGGTTAAAACTTGGCCCAAATGCCTGTGAGCTAGAAGACAGTGGGCAGTGGGGATAATATAAAAACCTACCCTCGAAGCACTGCTGTGAGGAGTACTTTGGTGAGTCAGAAAGCGAAACCCTGAGCATCACGCCAGGCACTGAGTCCCTGCTCGATACATGGTAGGATCAGTTTTCATCACTATCAGTCTTTCCTCCTGCATGCAGTGTCTCACATGAATGTTTGATGAAGGAATGAACAAAGAACTAGATATGGATCCTGCCCTCAGGAAGCTCGCTGGCAGGTGGGGGAATGTGAAGATGAGGGTGACAAGGGCCACAGGGAAGCAAATAAAGTGCCTGGAGGCCAGGAGAGGCCAAGACGCTTCTGGCTGATGGAGAGGCTGGGCTTGGAAGGCCTAGGGGACTGCGAGAGACAGCAATCCAGGGAGAAACAGAGCAAGGGCAGGCAAGACAGTGGGGCACACTGGGGTCTCCAGGAGCAAGAGTCATGCTCCTCAGTGCATCTTAAAGCTGGCTGGCCACTGTTTCCTTCACTTTGGCCTTGTCCCTTCTCCTCCCCCAGGTCTCAGTCACTACATCTGGAAAACGAGTGGATATAAATACACTCCCACTCTCACTAGAGGGAAGCAACAGGGGCAGTCCGGGGCAGCTAAGTGCCCTGAAGGCTTTGGAGCTGGACTGAGCTGCAGCCCTGGCCCACCCTGCTCTAGCTGGGTCCCTTCTACACTCTAAGCCAGCTCTTTGACTTAGTGCACACCCAGAAAGACACTAGTTCACACACCAAATTAAGCAACCGTTCAGGAGGGTAAATGATGGAAGTGACCAATAAAGATCAATGTTTTAAAACAGCCAGTGGAAAGAAATATACCAGTGGTTTCTTGATTAGTGGAACCACGTGTGATTTTTTTTTTTTTTTTTGGTCTTATCCAACAGTTTTGGTATAATCCACATTTTTTTTGCAGTGAGAATTTATTATTATTATGGGGGAATTATAATAAATGTTATTGAAAATGGAGTTGGAAATACTGGGTTCATGTCCTGGATAGTTCATTACTGACTTATGTGACCTCGGCCAGGGTCTTTTCTCCTCAGAGTTTGAGCCTCTGTGGCTTGATGTTCCCAGAAGCCCCTCTGGGTTCTGATACTGGGCTCCTGAGACCCAGCGCTGACGGGGACTGAGGGTGCAGGACCCAGGGGTCCCTCTACCCAGGGCACTGACCTCCCAGCAGCTTTGGGTTCCTGCTCATGGTGGGAGGGTGTGGTGTGCCTACTGGCCTGGGACTCTAGCTGGGAGGGAGGGTGGCAGGGGCACAGCTGCAGGGCTGTGAGTCAGGGCAGTGTTAGTGTATGATCGCAGAGGCACAGCGGCCCCTCTCTAGGCCAGGAAGATCAGACCTTGAGCGACCTACACCCAAGAAGCTGGCACTTGTGTGACAAACACCAGCTCAGGTTGAGTCCTTGGCTAAGGCCAGTTTTCTCTGTGCCACTGACTCCCCATGATTCCCATGACCACGGTGGCACTGTCCCCTCCCTGTGCCTGTTTCCACAAAGATGCAGCCGAGGCCACAAGTGCGGTATCAGAAGGCATCCTACCTTTTGAAGTTCACCACGCCTTTTGGGATTCCTGTGGGGGTGTTGAAGGCTGGCAGGAGTTTCTCCCCCAGCTGGATGGCCTTTATTCGGAACACCTGTAAAGGAAGGGTCAAAGGCATTGTGAATCCTGATGGATAAACCTGCCAAGGCTACTGGGCCCAGAGTGGGAGGTGCATTAGGTTCTGGGGTCAGACAAGCCTGGACGTGAACCTGACTCCACGAATTCCTGGATCAGTTTCCTCCCTTATTTAGAAATCAAGGAGAATATTGCCTCCCTCAGAGGGTTGTTGGAGGAATGAAAATTAGATACCAGTTGTAAAGTACTTGGGACAGTGTCAGGGCTATGAGGAAGGCTTAGTGATCATGCTGGGATCAGGGTGACCGCTGGGAAGCTGGAGCAGTCAGGGCAGTGGGTCACCTGTTGTCAGTGCCTGCCTGCCTGCACTCCAGTGCGGGACCAGCGCGCCCCAGGCTGAGCACATGGGAAAGACCCTTGGACACGCATAAAGAGCACTGGATGGGGAGCTCCAGGCCTTGCTTCCCAACTTGGCTTCCATATGCTGCTCAGCAAACCTGTTTCCCCACTTGTAAACCCAGGGGAAGGGCCTTTCCCCTTTGACATTCTGATTCTGCCCACTGTTCTTATTTCAAATACGGGAATGAGTGGCGAAGGTGAATGGCTAAACCGCTGATATGATGGTCAGGGAACCACAAGGAGGTACCAGGAGTCAGGGCCCTTGCCAGAGGCTCTGATCCTTCAAACTGTTCTTCTGATTAATCCAAAAGCACTTGTGACCTTCTGTCTCAGTGGGTTCCCCACTAGGAATTTATTCTAAGAAAATAAATCATCAAGGATGTTGTAAAGACTTAACTTTATGGCTAGTTATTCTAGCGTTGTTTAGAATAGTAGAAAAACTGGAAATATGATTATATTATCAAGCAACAGGGAAATGGTGAAATTACGGCTTATCTATGTAATGGAATACCATGCAGCCACTGAAGTGATGTTGGAGAAGATGATTTCATATCAAAGAAAGGGTTTATAATCTATTAAGAGAAAATATTTCAAAATAGTGTAATTCTACTTTCTCAAGAATTATATACACATGGATGTGTGAAGAAAGGCTGGGAATACACTGAAATATTTAAAATGGTCTCCTTGGAGGACTAGGTTCTTGGAGGATTTTCTTCTTTTGGCTTATCTCTATTTTCTGTGCTATTTTTATAATACAACAAACCCACAATAACTATTTGTTTTTTAAAAGATGAGATGCAAGTCCCCACGCAACCACTCCTGGTGGGGTAACAAGCGTTTCCTTTCACTTCTGGGGCTCAAGGGGGACCAAGTGTGCTGACTCCCTGCATGTTGTTGCAAACAAAGTCACCGTGAGGTCTCTCCTCCAACATGTGCAATTTAAAGACGCTGAGGCAGCTGTCGGGGACTGCAGTGGGGGATGAGTTTGTGGGCACTATGTGGGATGTGGGTTAGAGGCCTCTGTGGGGCGGTGTGATTCTTATTTAGGAAGGATGGAGGGAGGGAGAAGGAAGGGAGAAATCACACCGGGGATGATGTCCAGTGCTAGACAGTGGGTCCCAGAAGTGGGCCTGGGGCAGCCACAGGAGAGTCCTGGTGGGGGTTGTCTAGAATTCAGATTCTAAAGCTTTGAATCACCCTAGAAGCTGCTGGCTTAGCAATAAGAGGCTCTCATTTGAAGTTCCTTATATCTTTATTTGACCCCCGGGCAGGCTGAGCACAGAGGCACAAAGGAGCAAAGGAGCAAAGGAACCCATGGAAACGTGAAACCAAGTCTGGGGCTCCAGGCTGCCCTCTGCCCGAGGACTCAAAGCTAACCCTTCTGAAGTGCTCCTCTCCGTCAGCAAACCACGTTTCCTTCTTTGGAAGGCCCTGCTGCTGGCTGGCACGGCAGGGTCTCAACCATCCCAGGGAGGATGCTGAGTGAGTATGTGGACAGGAGTGGCACACCCGTCCTCCTCATCATTTGGAAGTGGGTATGTGTGCCCAGCGTCTTATCCACATGACCTTCAATCCTTGTAGCAGCTTTGTGGGGAAGGTGTCGACCCTACTGGAGGAAGACAAAACTGAATCTCAGAGAAGCAATTTGCCCAGGGTCGTGGAACTATTAAGTGGCCCTCTTCCAGGACACCAAGCAGCCTCACCAACACAGAGAGATGTAGCCTCAGACAGCCACAGCAAACAATAGGCAATGGCCTAGTGGTTCCAAAACAGAGGTGAGAGAGAACAAACGACAGCAAGAGACAACAGCAAACATTACGTTCTGTGGCACGGGAAGGGCACTGGACTAGGGGTCAGAGCCCGGGTTCAGATCTCCCCACTTAGCCGCTGGGCAAACTTGGGTGAGCCATGTGCTGTCTCTGAGCCTCATCTGCACAAAGGAATAGTGACATGTGCCGTGGCTGCTTCAAAGTGGCCTTCTAGAAGTCAAATGAGAGGATGTACATAAATAAATGTGCTTTGTAAACTGTAACTGTAAATGTGCAAATGCCACCCAGTGCGGCTGTGGTGGTACTTATTCTCATGGGAGCTGAGTCTCTGTAGGGCTGCCCTAGCCAGCAGGGGATTCACCTCCTGCAGTTTCCCTCTGAAGCAAAGAAAGGCCTCAGCCTAGTAAGGGGTGGAGGCTCTCCTTCACCATCCATTCCACAAACACTTGTGGGAAAGACCCACTCCACAGGCACCCACCACGTGTGAGATGGAGGACAGAGAGGAGGAGGCCTCCATCTGGTGTGGCTGAGTCCTGGTGACAAGCAGTGACGCTGGGCCAGGCTGAACAAGGGCGAGAAGCCAGGCTCACGGTGGAAAGGCCACAGGATCAGGACTGGACCAACACAGCCCTCAGAGACCGTGCAAGCCTCACTGGTCACTTTTCAAAGTCTCTTTTCTGCAGTTGTCGGTGTGGCCGGGGGTCTCTAGTCATGTGGTGGCGCTGGGGCAGAGGGGTCAGGGAGGTGTGACTGGAGGACAGGGCTGGTTGGGGATTCTGAGCCACGTAAGCCTCCCCTTGGGCCCTCTGGACAAGGTGCTCCTACCACACCCCACCATCTGTTCTGCCCCCTGGGAAGCCAGGGTGATGGTCTCTTCTAGGGAGCCTTAAAACAAGTCCTCAGAATCACAGGCACCCTCAGAGGAGGGAGGAAGGGACAGGAAGTGTCAGATCTGAGGAGTCCCCAGCTCCTTCCAGGATCGCTGGCCCCCACACCCAAACCTGCCAGCTCTGAGCTGCACCACCCCACCCCCACTCCCATGTCCCAGGTCTACCTCCCATCACCTGGACGGGAGGCTGGCAAGTGCCTTCTTTTGCTCCATGTCATCTTCCTGTGATGGGGTTTTCAAATGAAATTCAGGCCTCGGGTGGCTCACAGGGTCCCAGTGACAGTTATTTAGGGACAAACTGGTACAAGCAGTAATCTCTGCCGAGGAGAGTAGGCTAGATGGAGATGGGCCCTGAGCTCTGGAGATAAAGTCCATGCCTGTTGCCTCCACACTCCTGGCTTCAGCCTGGCTGCTTTCTGTTGAAGGGAAGCAGAGTGGCTCTCTCCTGAGAAGGGCCGGGGGAGGTGAAGAGGGTCTTCTCTGACACTTGCTTGCCTCACCTGCACAGCTCCCTCACCAGCATGGGGCACGATAACTATTTGTCTCTGGGAGGAGAGAGCAGCCATCATGCTGAGCAGTGCAGCCCCTCGGGTAATGGGGACTCCCCCCAGACCCTCAGGCTGTGCTCACAAGGGGATGGAGAGTCTCCTGTTTCTGTGGTTCTCAAGATTCTCTTGCAGTGCGGAAAACATGGGCTTTGGAGCCCTCCAGCTCTGGGGCCAAACCCTTTCCCTCCCGCTCCATTTCACAAGAGCCCTTTGACCCCGGGGGGATTAGGACCACCCCTTGGGGGAGACCTGAGGCCCAGATGTGGGGGAAGGGACCTGCTCAAGGCCACAGGCAGGCGTGGTATGGGGACAAGACACAGGTTTTTTGACTTGGTGTCCAGGGCTCTGCCTTCTTGCCACATTTCACAGCCCTCCTTCTGGAAGCCAACGTGGCTCGCCTGGACTGAGTGGCCAGCAGTGGCTGCCCACCTCCCCTGTCGCCCTCTTGAGACCTGGCGCTGGTGTTTGCTGGTGGCTGGCCCAGAGTGGAGGGCAAGGGATGGCTGTGGAGCAGGCCAAGGCCAAGGGGCCCTGGGGTGGAGATAGTGAAACAACGGTCTTGGCTTTATCAGTCCTGAGAACCAACATCTCTGAAAACCAGTCCAGCAGCAACACAAGCCGGGACAGAGCCCAGGTATCATGGGTGCTGGGCAGGATGGGAAGCTGTGCAGATGGTGGGTAGACCTTAGAGAATTAACTACCAACTGTGGGAGCCAAGTGGGCTCCCCTGGGCAGCAGAATTAAAATATCGGACACAAGAAGGGGAAGAATCTGCAGGTGGTACCATGGCAGTGGGATTCAAATCCTCTTGAACCCCTGTTTCTTTATAGATAAAATGAAGGGGTGGGGTTGGATGTTCTCCCAAGCCCTTTCCAGCCTGGATGTTCCAGGGGCCTCAAATGGCAAACTCACCTCCTCTCCCGTCAGGTAGAAGGCTGAGAGGAGTCCTCCGATGTACCGGATATTCACTTCGAACAAGGATGCTTCTCCGCTCTGTGGGGCAGAAAGACAGGGAGGGCAGGGGGAACATTGGTGAGATGACTATAGGGCTCCCTGAGGCATCCAGGCCCTTGAGACAGGTCACACCTGCCACTGCCCCTGCCCCGCTGACCTGGCCACACCTGGACCAGGCTCCAAGCTCTTGCCCAGTGGGCCAGGCTACCCTTGGTGGTAGTTTTCAGAGCAAAAGGAGAGAGGGATCAGCACCTGCCTGGCAGGCAGCTACTGCACATTTACAGAGTTCCAAATAAACACTGGGTTTGGCTTTCTTCCCCAGCCCTTGCCAGAGGCCATCGGAGCAAAGTTATGCCTGGCTGCTCTCCAAGGAGCTCAAGAACTCATGTGGGGAGCTGCTTGCTGAAGCTTAGCCTGAGGAGAGGCAAATTCTCCTCCTGTCTGGTCACCTCCCCCCCTCAAGGGAGCCCCTCGGCCTAGTAAGGATGATGGCACCTTTCTTTGGGGTGACAGGAAAGTGGAAGCTTCTCAGAAGAGGTTCTGGGGCAGAAAGGGCAGGGCCAAGGCTGGGAGGGAGGGGTGCCAGGCAGTTACTGGTAGGAAACCAGCAGTTTCTCAACCTCAGCTCTGTAGCCCTTAGAGTACAGTCACACTTGCCTTAATTATTACTGTTTTCTTTCTGAAGTCTGGACTGCAAATCAGGGGTATTAGTGCATCACGTCAAGGACCAGATCTGGGTAAACTTCCCACCTGAGCCACTCAGTTGGTTTTTGGACTTAGGGCAAGATATTTAGCTTTTCCCTGCCAGAATTTCTTCATCCGGAGCAGGGTAGATATGAGATGCTGAGTGGGCAGGTGAGATGCCTGCCCAGGACCTGCCCAG
The DNA here is from genome assembly GCF_009834535.1 of Camelus ferus. NCBI lineage: Eukaryota > Metazoa > Chordata > Mammalia > Artiodactyla > Camelidae > Camelus > Camelus ferus. Next base: position 17,846,191 of record NC_045708.1, on the reverse strand, counting down.
CTGGGCATGGCTTCATAAAGGTACCTGTTATTACCCCTCTGCCCATGAGGGCTCCCCTTGGCACACTTCCCACATCATGGTCTTTTATTATTAATAACAACAATGATCATCCTTTTATCTCGGAGAGATCTTCCATTAACAGAGCACTTGCAAAGCTATTCTCTCTTACGCTGCATGGTACTTGGCGAAGTCGTCACTCCCATTTTTCAGATGAGAAAGTTAAGGCTCAGGGAGGTGGAGACCCCCCAATCTTGCTTTCTTCCTAATTTGCCCCCCCCCCCCCGCCTGAACGTCCCTAAACTCTCCAGCCCTGCCACCACCTGGCCCTTCAGGCTGTTGCCTGGGACCCTCTCTACCTACCATCTGTATAGAGGACAAGGCGGGCTATGAAGACACTCCTTTTTTCTCCTGCCTCTGCCTTTCTCCCATTGGATACAGGAGGAAACAGGAGGATTCTGAACTTCCTCACCCTGTACAGACTAGCAGAAATCATAACAAGCCTCAAAATCATCACAATGATGATAGCACCACTTTACATCTGTATCGGACTTTATTGTGTTATAAAATGCTTTTTTACAACCCACTGCAGTAGTCAAGCCTCACAAGCCTGTGAATTAGGCACTACCACTGTTCCGTGCTTTGGTTGGAGAAACTCAAGTTCAGGAAGGTGAAATGACTTCCCCAGAGGCTCTCCTGGAGCACTGCTCTTCCAGACTTTCCCCACTCTCTCTGTCTGCCCTGCTCTGTGCTGACATGGGCCTCTCCAGGGGCAGAGGCCTCAACTCTGCCATGAGCTGCAGGAGCTGTCCCAGTTCACAGCAGGATCTGTCACTGGTGGAGCCCTATAGTGCATTTTAATGTGACCCCTCCCAGCTCCCATCTGTCTCCACGTCTTGCTTCCCCAAACCATCTAAACAGTCTCTCTCCATGGTTAGCTGAGACCTCCAGGATGGGCCTATTACTTCAGCCTGGGCTGGGAAATCAGTGGGAGTGGCATCTGGTATTTAAGGCTTTTGTACCATCCATACACATTAGTGTCCCTGATCAGGGATCCCTGCAAGCCTGGAAACCAAGAGGGTCCCAGACCTGGCCATGGGCCTCAAACCAGAGGGCCCCCAGCCCCTCTCACCTATCTCATGATGGCAGTATGGCGGTGAACGGGAGGTCCAGGTTAGAGCAGCTCCAAGCAGATAACCACTTCCCCCTTCACAGAATCACTTTCTCTGATGCTGCTGTTCTGTCTGACAGATTCAGTCTCAGAAGTAGCTTCCTGGGTGTGCACAATGTGCCTGGCACCCCAAGGAAAGGAGGGAACACCTGTGGCTGTCTTCCATCCCAGGGAGACCAGGCTGGCAAATACTCATGGGCTGGCTAGGGTAGGGGGGACATCCCCCATCTTAAAGCTGGTCTCAGCGAAGGGGCCTCAGCATGGAGTGCATGGAGCCCTGGTTCCGAGAATGCTCTGCTGTGTAGCTGGTCTTAGAGACAATGGAGGAGTTGGTCAATGACCTCTTGGGCCCTTTCTGGTCCTAATACCCAGGGCGTCTGACTCACCACGTTCAGGTGGAAGCTCTCTTCTACCCAGGCCTTGGCCTCCTGGAACTCCTCCTTCAGCTCCATGAGGTGGAGGGTGTCGAGGGAGTCGATGATGGTTGCCCCGCTGAGGCCTCCTGCAGGCACAGAGGATCGAAGGTGTGACCGAGGGTCATTCTTATCCTTTCCACCCCAACCACACAAGCCACCATTCCCCAGGCCCTCTAGACGCCTGGGCAGGCTCTGAGGCTAAGGTTGGCCCAGGCATGATCCACGAAGACTCCAGGTCTACCAGCCTTTGAAGGCACGTCTAGGACCCAGCATCCTGCCATGGGCTGCTTCCTCCTCAGGGCAGCAAAGAATGGGTGTCAGATTGGGGAGACCAAGTTCAAGGGCTGAGCTGCTTCCCAGATCTTGATCTGCTCTTATATCTGCCTACAAGTCAACCACCAGTACAAGCCAGGCACTCACCACTTTTCTGTGGTGCTGGGGAGGGGGGGCAGGCGAGTGAACTGGCATTTGGTCTACAAATCTTAACAAATGTACCAGTCCTCTGACTCTTCAATTCCATTCATTATTTTATTCTAAGAGAGGAGAAAAGATGTCATAAATATTTATTCCAGGAAGGTATTTATTGCAGTGTTGTATATAATGAGTAAAAGTTGGGGAAAAAACCCTCCAAGTCCAACAATAGGGGATTAGTTATACAAATTGTGGCTCAAATATAAAATAGGACACTATGCACTATGCAGACATTCACATGGGTGAGGAAGACCTGTGTTAACTGGGGAGTTATCCATGGGATCTGTTAAGCTTAAAAAAAAAAAAGTAGATTGCAAGGAAAAAAAAAAAAAAAACCCAAAGCCCCACAGCATAATTTCTCACCTGTACACCATGTGAATGAGCCTGCACAGAACTAGGTCTGGCGAGGCATGATTCAGTGGTTATCTCTGAGTGCTGGGATTATAGGTATTTTTTGATTTCTTTCACTCATGGATTATTTTTATAACCAGAGATGTATTTGTGTTTAAAAAAAAAAGGAAAGACATTTTGGGCAGAGAAACCAAATAAATGTACATACCAAAGATTCTGTGGTCACTCTTGCTCTAAGCCAATGAGCACAAAAAGCACAAGCAACAAGGCCTGGCCCCTGCCGCTGGGCCTTAGACTCTCGTCTTGAGAATAAAGGCTGAGCAAATTGTGCAGTTTTTCACACCACAAGCTGAATGGGTGAGTAATGAAGAAGACCTGCCTACATGGGACAACCAGAGCCTGGCATATAGAGGACTGTGAAGGAGGAAAGAGGGAAGAAAGAGATGAGCCTGGTGCTACCTGGAGGGCTTCCTGGAAGAGGTATGAATGCCTCTCATAACTCCTTACAACTATAGTCATTGCCGGCAGCAGCAATTTCCTTTAGGGATCAGAGGGTAGCTTAAGAGGAATAATGCTTCCTTCAGTGTGCTTCTTGCAGAGGCTCAAAGCATTGAGACTTGTAGGCTCTGCCCTCCCCTAGTGGAAAGCTAGAGCTGGCTGACAAGTGCTGAGCCCCACTTGAGTCTGAAGCACGGCTTTGCGGGCACTCCTGCATTCAGAGTCAGCGTCTAATCTCCTTAATAAGTGCTTCCCTAACTGCCCACTTATGTTTACTTTGCAGGCAGAGAATCCTTGTGAAACTCAAAGACTTAACCACTTCTCCAGGCTGAGCAAGGTCTGGCAAAGGGTTAAAGAACCATTTCCAGAAGGGAGGGTTTGTAAGGAAGAGTGGAAGGAGGGGAAGGCAAGGGGACATTGGCTTCCCAATCTAGAGTCACATGTCGCAAGATGGCTTGGACATTCGGGTTGAAGTGAATTTCCAGAATGTCAACCCCTCCTACACTTAAGGATTGGTAGGAAAATATACTCAAAGCCAAACAAAGTTGAACTTTTCCTGGTTTATCCTGGCTGCTTCCCCTGTAGGTGTCCAAGGCTGAACACGGCTCCTGGGAACTCAACCTCCTGAGGTGCTCAGGCCCAGGGACACTGACGGGCCACAGGTGGACAGAGAGGTATTGAGACATGCCCAGGCCAAAAGGCGCTGGCCCAGTGTCCACACTCCTGGATCTGAAGAATGGGCCCCTTCCTGTTAACCACAGGGCCTCAAAACTGACTTCTTAAGGGCCTGGAGGGGTTTTTGAGATCCCACTGCCTCACCCCTAAATTTGAGAGATTTCCCTCCCAGAGAGGTCCTACCCAAGATTAGACCAAGGGAAGAGTGGAGCCCCAGGCTGGGCCTGGTGTGATGTGTTTTCCACAAGGAGAGGGGCCTCTCAGTCCCCTGTGAAACATTTTCCAGTCGGCCTGCTAAGCCCCCTCCCCGACGGGGGCGGGAGACCGCTCTGACCAGTGAAGAGAAGGGAAGCCCAACTGTGTGTCCTTCAAGGCCAAGGGAGAGACGGCCCAGAGTACGTGACTTCTGAATCCTGCCCTGGGCTGACTGGTGTTTTCACCCCATGGGCACTCCTTCTCCTGGGCCGACCCTGAGCCCAGAGGCCCCAGGGCCTGGGCTGCTTGGAGGGCAGCCAGGGCTTCTTGTGACCAGCTGTCCTTCCCAAACACTCCCGAGGCAGCCAGCTGAGAAGGCAGCTCACTAAGAGATCTGTTGGCAAGGTTCTTCCCTTGCTCTCAGGTTCCTGAGTCCTCCTCTCTGTTGCTCTCTCACCCCCGCCCCCACCTACTGCACAGCTGGGCTGCAGGCCAGCAAGGCACTTATTGGAACACTTCTCATTTCAGGCCAGAGGTTGCCCAACGGCCAAGCTGGGCAGGAGAGAAGGCCCTATCCCAAATTCAGTTCTGTCTGCACCTGCAGCCGGCCTGGGTGGCTCCCCAGGGGACAAGACACCTGCCCATTCAGTAAACAGGCCCACGATGATTTATATGTAAAGAGCTGGTGGGGCACAAATAGTCAGGCAGCCAGCTTGGAAGCTTCCCTGGACCTGGACCTGGGGCAGATTCCCTGGTGGCCCACTCTCCCAGCTCTTGCTCTGAATCCTAGCTGTTCAGAAAGGACTCCAGCCCCGTTCCCCTTCCAGCCAGGGCAGGAGGCAGTGAGGTGTGTTAAAAGAACACAGCTCTGGGTTCAAATCCAAGCTTGGGCCAGCAACACAACTGCTGTAAGTGTCAAAGTTCTCATCTGTAAAATGAGGTATAGATGAACGGGCTGGGGTACTGAGGAGCTACTGAAGGTTCTTGAGCTAGGATAAAGGTATCATAATGCCCAGTCTAAATATATCTGATAAAGATATCTGTACATGCCTGGCACAGAGTAAGTGCTGGACAAATCAGTTTATTGTTCTTATTTCTGGGGCCCTTAGCTCACCTTGAAACACTGGCCTGGCCGGGGAGATGCAGGTTCAAATCCTAGCTCCATTATGTACTAGTTGTGTGCCAAGGCAGACACTGTACCTCCCTAAGCCTCATTTTTCTCATCTGCAAAATGGGGAGGACTTACCTCATAAGGCTGTTGGGAGGGTTACATGGAGCAGATGGAAAGGAGCTGGTATGATGCTGGGTACATGTGAGCTTCCCCAGTAAACAGAAGTGTGGCCCTCCTTGTCCCTGACTGGCCCTGGGCAGCCCCTCTATGAAGTCTTCTGGGGTCACTGAGGCCTTGTGATGTTCCTGCATTACTGGCCTCTCACCACCCTGCAGGGCAGCGTGGGCACGAGACACAGCTTGCAAAAAACCTTGGCCCAACTTAAAGGACAAGAGTCACATGGGTCCCACCTGTGTCTGCTGCTGCTGAGGCCTTCTCACCCCTGACCTGAGTGTTTGTGTCCAGAAGGGTCTACCTACTACCAGGACCCCTCCCTTTCCCTGCAACTCACCCTGTACATTGTCACTTGACCAGTCTTCCTAAAACCAGATCCACTGTGTCCCTCCTCAGCTCAGGAATCTGCAGTGGTTTTGCAGTACTCATGCAATAAGTGGGGGCAGTAAAGTCTTTTGGGTCTGATTCCAAAGGATCTGGCTAACCTCATCACCCATCTAGCTCTGCTTCCTGGACATGGGCTGCTACTGCAGCTTCCCAACCTTTGCACATGTGGTTTCCTCGGCCAAGAAAGCTTCTCTGTGTATGTGGGCATATGCAAAGCCTACAACTTCTTCAAGGTCACCTCCCACTGGCAGCCTTCCCTAATTGCACCCAGCCAACCTCCTCCTGCTCAGAGAGCTCCCAGGGCACTTTCTTGGGCTTCCCACTTAGGTGACCTCCATTCCTGCCCTGTACTGGGGGGCTGTTTTGCCCCCTAATTAGACTGTGAGCTCCTTGAGATCCAAGGTTCCCATCTCCTCTCACACCCCTTCCCTGCCTTGTCTCCAGGCAGCCACAAAGGCCAGAGCGCCCAAACCCAATGGGCCACTCACCATTCCCTGCAGCCTCAGCATATGCCCTGACTCTGCTAGGATTCGCCTTCCCCATTCTATCTTCTCCTGTGGGGTCTAGAGCCCGCCCCAGTGTCTCCTCGCCCAGGAAGCCATTGTGATCCTCACCCCACAGTCTGCATGAAGTCTCACCCTCCCCTGAGAAATCTTCCCCAGCCCCTCAGGGCCTGCCCTCTGTGCTTCTACCCCGTGCACCTCATCTTAATAGTGCTGTCCCTGCCCTCTGTAACAGCAGGGGCTCAGTCTGCAGCACAGTCATCTCCATGCTCAAGAGACAGCAGCCAAGTGAGGGTGGGCAGGCAGGAGGGCAGGAAACCAGACTGGCCCGTCTCCAGAGCCTGCACTGACTCCCTGGCATCACACTTGCTCTGTGCTGGGTCTTGGCCTTTAGGACGTCACTTGCTCTTGATTCTCCTTCTCACTCTGTGGTTGTTTCTTCAAAGTCTCCTTAACCGGTTCTTCCTCATCCCCAGGCCTTGGAAGACTCTGTCCTTGGGCCTCTACTCTTCTGTGTCCTCCTTCCTTCCCTTCATGATTCAATCTGTTCTCCCAGCTCACCTACCATCCACATGCCAACGATTCCCAGATTTAAATTTCCAGCCAGAGCCTTGACCTCAAAGCCCAGACTCATTATCCAACAACCCCCTACTCATATTTCCACTTGGAGGCCCACAGGAATCTCACCTTTAACATGTCTGAAAGCAAATCCTGTTCTTTCCTCCAAACGTGTTCTCCCACAGTCTTCTCTCCTTGGTTAATGCCAACCTCCTCCTCCCAGGAGCTGCGGCCCCAAGCCCTTGACTCTGCCATCTCTCACCCCCACATCTGGTCCCGAAGCAAATCCTGCTGGCTCTATCTGCACAACAGTTCCAGCCTCCGCCCACTCATCACCTCCTCCAGGTTACCACCTTCAGAAATGGGAGTCATATCATGCCACTCCTCTGCTCAAAACCCTCCAGGGCTCCTCTCTCACTCAGAGGCTGTGATCTGGCCTTGGCTTCCTTTCCCCTTGCCCAGCTGCTCTCCCTCCATTCCTGCTGCTCCATGCTCCTGGAGCCCTTCAAGCCTTAGAGCCTTGGCCTTGGCACTTGTGCTTGCTCTGCTGTAAGAGCATCCCCATCACTCGTCCCTTTCCCTCTTTATTTCCTCAGCACCTTTATCCCTCGCAATGTCACACATGGATCTGCTTCTGTTTATTGTCCTCCCCTGATGGAGCATAACCTCCTGGAGGGTGAACTCTGTTCTGTGTACTGCTGTCCTCTATCCTCCACTGCCTCGAACACCCTCCTGCCCATCACAGGTGCTTGATAAGTATTTGGGAGTAAAGGGCCCCGTCTTCCTGGATGGAGAGGGCTTCGAGGGGGCTGTGGCTCATTTACATTTTTCAGGGCCTGGCTCCAGTCTGGCACCCAGAAGCAATAAAGGTCAGTGTTTTAGTTGAACAGACTAAATCTACCACACAGGCCTCTGCAGTGACCACGTCCAAGGCAGCTTAACTGTCTGCTCCAGGGGCTGGTGCTAATAGACAGAGACACCCTCTCACCAGGCTGCGGCCAGACTGGCCAGGGTAGGCTGAGTGTGTCCACACCACTGCCCTGCACAGAGCTATCTGTTGGTCTCTACAGGGTGAACAGACCCTGGGCTCTCATAACCGCTTCCCCTGGGGGCTGCCAGGCCAGGAACCACCCTGCCCTGCTGGACTGTGGTTTGTATCCCCTTTCCTGACTCTGCCGTATTAATGATGATGAGGTTTTTATATGACATTATATTAGCAAAGAGAAATGGATCGGGCTGGGCAACATCAACTCCGGGAAGAATATTTAGAAGGAGAATAATCACCCAAGGTGTGGCCTATTACTGAAGTATCCTCAGAGCCATGTACTAATGGTTGCATTTAATCTGATGATATAATCCACAGAGACTTTTTTTAATCTGTAAAGAAACAACACAAATGTTTTCTCAGTTCCCAAAGAAACCAATATGGCTGTGTGGCAAATTACAGTTCCCAAAGATGAGTGCCACAGGATATCCCATCCCACAAGAGGACCTCTTTCCACAGGTCCTCTCCTTGAACCAGGGTGGAAATTTCTGACTACCTGGAACAACAGAATAGAGCAGAAAGGATGATGTGCTAGTTTCCAAGTCTAGACTTAAGAAACTGTCAGTTTCTACTTTCTTTTGTTTTTTGGAAGGGGAAGGTAATTATTATTTTTAGAGGAGTTAGGTACTGGGGATTGAACCCAGGACCTTGTGCATGCCAAGCACGCACTCTACCACTTGAGCTATGCCCTCCCCCTTTGTCTTCACCTCTTGTCTCTTGGAATGCCGGCTCTTTGGGCCAGCCACCATACTGTGGGGAAGCCTAAGGTAATGGAGAGAACACATGGAGAATCCATACATATGTTTTCTGACTGACAGCCCATCTGAGGTTCCAGCCAATAGTCAGCATCAATTCCAGACATGTAAATGAAAAAGTTTCTGGATGGGTCCAGCTGTTAAGTTACCCTTAGTCTTCAGCCTTCTTAGCTGAGAGCCCATACACTGTGCTAGGAGATAGATAGGCTGTCCCCACTGTGCCCATTCTAAATTCCTAGCCCACTGGATATGTGAGCATAATAAAATAATTGTTTTAAGCCATTCGGTTTTGGAGTAATTTGTTATGCAGCAGTAGCAGCTGGGATGTTCTGCCACATGGATTTCTATGAAGATTAATTAAAGTGATATACCCACCACCCCAAAGTACATTGTTTAAAACCACATCATCTTGCCTGGTGAGGTCTTCTGGCTGCATGAAATCTTTTTAGGGATTAGGACCTCTCCATTTCTATCAGGTCTGGGTTTTGTTTGTTTGTTTGTTTGTTTTCTCCAGTAGGAATATTTTCCTTGAATCTTCCCATGATAGTTATTTCCTGGGTCACATAAAGTTGTGTTCAGAGGCTGTTTCCAGACAAAGGTTTCTTGGAGCCTCTGAAGGACTAACAATATTTTTTAGGAACTATTCCTGGAACTGAACAAAATGCTCTTACTGGAGGTTGATAAATAAAAGATGATCAGATATGACCATGTCACTGCCCTTTAAATAAGCTCTCAATGTCCCCTGTTCTCCAAGTTCAAGTCCTGGGCACAGCATGCAAGGTAGCTGTGGTCCAGGCCTTGGCAACCTCTTCAGCCTCACTTCTCTCCTGCTCTCTTTGCCTGTGATGCTCTACCCAGAGCAGGTCACTAGCAGCTTGCCAAACACCCTGGGGTGTCTGCTGACACAAGAGCATGGTGTCTTCTCTCAAGATGTTTCAGAGCCATCAAGCAGCCCTGACCACTCCCTCCTTTGCAAGCCTGCTCTGCTCTGCTGCAGGTGCCTCCATCACAGTGCTATTCACACTATCTCATATATTTTTGCCTGTGAATCCCAGAGGGCAGCGGCTGGACCTGACTCTTCTCAGGAGACCCAGCATCCATCTCTCGGCCAGGCACTGAGAAGGCAAGAACAAATGGCTGTTGAGTGAATAAACAGCAGGTAGAAATGCCCACAGTGCTTTCTGAGGAATCTCCAAACATTTTACAAGCCCTCTTGGCCTTGGAGAAAACACACCACTCAGAGCAGCAGCCAGCTACCCAAGGAAAACACTGTCAGAGGGGGCATGATGGCCAGTGGCAGACATCAGGGCCCTGGTGGAACTAACGGCTTCCTCCACCCTTCCCAGATGCCATGCTTGGCTGGAGAGTGCTTGCCATGGCCGACCGCTGGATGAGGTTCACTGCGACGAACAGCCAGACGCATTTCACTGAAGCAGTCTACTGTACACTGTACAGCGTTCCTCATTGGAAAACAGGTACACTTAAAAATGTTAATGTTTGTTTGTTTTTAAATAAGAGCTGGGGGTGTTGTCTGACCTGGAAACGTATTCAAAAAATTCCCTCCATCAGTGCTATGGAGCGAGCTCTGAACTGCTTTTATCTCAGAACATCTCTAAGAGAAGAAAAGGCAGGTGCAGAAATTTGAGCCCAGGATGCTCCAAAGTCACAGTGGCTCAGTGGCTCAGGGCAGAGCTGTAACCAGACACCACCTTCCAGACCATGTAACCTTGGAGGCTTCGTTTTATCCCAGCTTCGTCCGTTCCCAGCTATGTGATCTTGGGCAACTGAATTGACCTCTCTGGGCCTCAGAAAAATGGGACAACGGGGTCTCCTTTTTAGAATGGTATGGCCAGTTCAGATGAATGTATACAAAGGGTACTCAGCAGGCACTCAGTACAAGAGAATTTGATACACCCAGCACACAGGAGGTGCTCAATGCACGGGGCTGTTATCATAAGGCTCAGTTCCAGCAAAGGAAGGCAAAACTAGGATGCCTTGCATCTCCATGGCCTGGCCTTTGTGCCAGGCAGGCAGGAGGTTAAGCTCTTAGGAAGGCAGGACCGAGCTGGGTGGGCACTGTGGCATTTTTAACACACTTCTTGCCTCAACAGGAAGAAGAGTAAAAGTTGGAGCCCTGGCTGCTCACCTCAAGAGAACTAAGCCCCACTGCTGCTCTGGGCAGCTCCTGAGGGCGGACCCAGAGTCCCTCTGTACTCTGGCTTCTACCTGCAAATTAGATGATTGCTCAGCACTGTCCCTCCACCTTCATGGGAGGGGTAAACATCCCTTTCCCATCAACCTTGGTCTTGTCTATGTAACTTGCTTTGGCCTCATGGTGGGTAGGGAATTAAACTTGGCTCTGACTTTAGGCTTGGCCACAACACTGGCCAATGAGATTAGTGGATGTGACTTGAACAAAGGTTTGAAATAAGCTTGCATAGTTGGGTTTTCCCTCCTGCTTGCCCACCTTTCACCATGAGAAGAACAAATCTCAAACAGCCAGTGGTGCATGGAGGATGAGAGACAGTGGAGCAGACCTGGACCAGCTGGGCACAGCCTAGATAAACCAAATCCCAGCCTATCTGCAGCCACATGAACAAGAAACAAATGTCCACTGTTGTCTGCCACTCACTGTGGAGTGATTTGTTACATAGCATTATTTTGAAAATAGATGACTGATTAATGCCCTTCCAGTGCTATTTCTTAATAGTCTAATCATGGTCTCCATTCTCTAGCTAGACCATGGAGTCTATGAGGTCCATTTTTTCTTACCTTCCAGGCCTTTACTTAAGCTGTTCCCTCTGCTTAGAAGGCTCTGCTCTAACCCAAAATGTCTCACAAATGTCCAAACCTAATGTCTACTTTAAGTCCTGGAGAAAATGCTGCTTCCTCCATGAAGACATCCCTGATTGCCCACCTGGACCTGAGGTCTTCCTCCTCTGAACTTTTATTAAAAGAAATGCTTTTCCAGTTGTGGTATATATACATACAATGGAATACTGCTTAGCTATAAAAAAAAGAATAACATAATGCCATTTGCAGCAACACGGGAAGACCTAGAGATCATCATTCTAAGTCAAGTAAGTCAGACAGAGAAAGACAAATAGCATATGCTATCACTTATATGTGGAATCTAAAAAAGAAAAAAAAGACACAAATGAACTTATTTACAAAATAGAGACAGATACAGAAAACAAACTTATTGCTACCAGGGGAGAAGAGAGATGGGGAGGGATAAATTGGGAGTTTGGGGTTTGTAGATACTAACTACTATATATAAAATAGGTAAACAACAAGGCCCTACTGTATAGCACAGGGAACTATATTCAATACCTTGTATTGGCCTATAATAAAAAAGAATATGAAAAGAAATATATTTTTATATTTAATATTCATATTTATACATATATAAATGAATTACTATGCTGTAGACCAGAAATTAACACAATTGACTATACTTCGATTAAAAGAAAAAAAAAGAATTGCTTTTCAACTTTCATTATAGTAATCTGTGTCATCTGTGTCTTTTTCTCAAGCCCCTCCCAGGCAGTAAGTGTCTTCAGGGCTGAATCTAAGCCTGGTTAATTGAAGCGGGCTTAGGCCCTGCAAAATCAAGGCACTGTCAGGATCTACTGAATGATGCTGTGCACCCACTGCCTCCTACCTAGACGAGGAAGCCTCCTGAGAGCCAGTAGCCCTCTCCAGAGGCTGTTTCTATGCAGTGTGAGGAGTGAGGGGACAAAGACCAACTGCATGATGGTCTGAGATCCTGGCCCAGAGCAGATACTCCACCAAGGTTCACCAGTGGAACGTGGAATTCTCCTAAATGCCAACCACAGAGGTTAGCAAGAACAATTGTAGATAGTGCTGACTGAGCACTTGCTTTGTGCCGGGCGCTGTCTTATATGTGTACACGTAACTTTTTTGAACCTCATGACGACTCTATCGTCGTCCCTCTTTACAGATGAAGATGGAAACTTCAAGGCATTAAGTTACTTGCTCAAGATTTATTCCTTCACCCAAAAACATTTTTCTGAGTGCTCAGGATGTGCCTGGTTCTGCACAGTGGGGAACGGACAGTCCTGGTCCCCATCCTCAATGAGCTGAAGATCTGGTGGGAGAGAAAGACACCAACCAGGTATCGCACAGATGATGTCTAGTTACAAGGGAATGTGTGTGATAAAGGGAACAAGAGCAGAAGCGTGGTCAGGAGGGGGCAGCATTTGTGCTGAGGCATGTTTGTGGAGCAGAGGGGAAGTGTGGGGTGGTGAGAAAGGGAACATAGTGGGTGGTGAGGTGGGTGGCCAGACCACATAGGGCCTTGGGGGCTCAGGGAGGCTCGTGTAAATGACTTAGGGACCCAATCTGCCTGGCGTGTTAAAGTGACACTCTAGTGGGGTGAGGAGATAGTTTAAGCACTAGAGCACATGTTTAGCATGCACAAGGTCCTGGGTTCAATCCCCAGTACCTCCTCTAAAAATAAACACATAAATAGACCTAATTACCTCCCCCCACAACAAATAAATAAAATAAAAAAATACATAAAGTGATACTCTAGCTGCTGTGTGAAGAGTGGTCTGGAGGCGGACCTAGTCGGCACCCCATGTAGAGTAACTCAGGGAGCTATCCATCCTGGTTGGTGAGTGCCCACTAGTCACTTAGGATGGGTAGGAGGGAAGCAGGGAGCACCTGGACCTGAGCTTTAAGATCCTTTGAAGGCAGCTGGAGACGCTCCACCTTGCAGGGAGGCAACTGTTTACCAGTCCAGGGGCAAGAAGAACTAACGTGGAGCACAGGGCAATATCAGCCAGTCTCCTCACTTCAGCCCTGTTGGAGGAGCCTCCAGCTGCTCTCTGCAGGCGCCAGGGCTGCCCAGGCCCATGGATGCAGGGTCACAATGTCATCTTGGGCATGCACGGTGGCCACACAGAGCTATGCATTGATCATGGCAAACACAGCCTGTGGACCAGAGCCAAGAGGAGCAGATGCGTGGCTCTGGTAACAAGATGAATGATGATTATTAGAAAGGGGAAAAGAAAGGAAATCAAAGAGGCCCTATTCACCCCAAGAAACAGAAAGAGATGGCAGAGACAGTGCTGGGAGAGCCTGGTACAGAGCTGCACTCCAGCACAGGGTCCTTCCATCACGGATGGCTGAGTTTCAGGGAATGGGCCAGCAGAAAGGGCTGAGCCCTGGAGCCACACACACTAGCTGCCTCAGTTTCCTCATCTGTACAATGCCGACAGCCATGCCTCCGCCCTGCAGAACCATCCTGAGGGTTAGAGATCACATAGCGGATGCAGCAGCTGCTGCACGGCCAGTCTCAGTTGAGTCTGTGTGGAGGCAGATGGAGGCACGTCTTTAAAAAACCTCCCAACAGCCCTATGCAGAAGGTGCAACTTGTGTTGCTGTTTTCCAGATGAGGAAAATAAGGCTGAGAGGTCATATAAATCTCCCAAGGTTGATGGATGGGTGAACCAGGATTTGACTCAGGTTGGCTTCTTCAGAGGCTCTGCATTTCACTGCTGTGCCATTTTGTTCCTATGCAATTTCTGGGAACTTGGCCAGGTTCAAAGGATCCAAGAGGGTTTCAGGAAGGTGCCCACAACCACAAGACCCCCAGCCATTTCCTTAGGGCCTGGCAGCACCTCCCACCTGGGGGCTGGAGCAGTGCCCCTCTGTAGCAGGTATTGCTAGTGTGAGAGGAGCTGGTGCCTCTTCTTGCGGGAGCCCCGCCCATGATGCTCAGCCTCCACGAAACCTTTCTGGATCCCCTCAAGGGAGTGATGCTTCCTCCCTGCACCATTCTGGGTCTCACTGATGATAACCTGGCCAGGCTGACTCACAGGAGGTCCCTGTTGGTCTGTCTCTCTGACAGGCAGGAGCTCTGGAAGGCAGATACTCTGCCACATTCATCTTGGAACCATCTATGATGTTGGCTGCTGAGTAAAGTCTGAGTAAATATATACAGAATTAACCTGGAGACAGAGCTGCGAGAAGGAGGAAGGAGCCAGAGCAAGCATGAGGAGAGGCCAAACCAGCTGGCCCTCCCCCTATCTCCCCACCTGATTCACTCTCAGTATCCAGGGAAGAGGAGTGGGCCAGCTCACTCTCCTCTACAGACCAGGGATCTTTCCTTTCTTTAATCCAAAGGCCCCTTCCAGCAACCCCACAGCCCTCTCCTTAACTGAAAGGACACTTGCATGCATTTTACACAGAAAATAATGCAGGATTCCCATTGGCAGACCTACCTGTGTTGACCATCTAACTGAGATGGAGGGTCTCTGGGCAGATTTTTATTTCCTACAAAGGATGGACTGAGGAATTTATTTTTGAAGTCAGATAGATGTAGAATCAAATCCTACCTTGTTATTCCTAGCTGGGTGACCTTTGGTTACCTCTGGTTACCATGTAAGCCTCAACATCCTTATCTGTGAAATGGGGATAGTGTCAGACAATGCATATCACTAGAGAAACGGCACTAGTGTGTACAGGGAGGGTTTTTTCCCCTTTAAATGTAGATGGACTGCAGGAAGTGCCTCTGGGTTGCTTTTCATTTATTTTCATTTGATTTTTTTTCTTTTTTAGAGGCAGCAGTGACAGTGGAAAAAGCATAGGCTTCTAGCCAACATGTTTGAGCTTTGGCTCTGCACGCTAGCTGTGTGACTACAACCAAATTACTTAACCTCTCTGAGCCATGAGTCTGCATCTGTCAAAAGGGACTAATAACATCGCCTTTGAAGGTGTAGGCAGCTTGGATGAGGCACAGAGTCTGGCAGAAAGAGGGATCAGGAGGGAAAGATTCTGCACATGGGTTGAACAGGGAGAGGCCCCTCACCCCAGTTGCCCATGTCCACCCATTCCTCATCCTTGGCGTGATAGCCCTGAGTATGGTTCCTGGGTGAGAACTGCCTCTGTTTTAGATCTGAGGGCCAAAGCAATTCACAAATGCAGCAAACGTGCCACGGCCCAGAAGACAGCTCTCTCTGCTTCAGAGAAAACACACAGTTCAATTTCCTAAAGATCGAACCCCAGGAGCCTTTCAAGGCTTTCCCGGCGAGAGCAGTTCTCGGAACCTGGGAGGCGCCACCCTCACTAAACAATTAAAGCCGAGTATCTGTCATTCTCAGCAAAGGTTTGCAAGGATGCTGGAGAATATGAAAAAAAAAATCTGACTTCAGTGGCACAGTTTTCAGAAATATATGGTAATCCATTTTTGTCAATCCACAGAAGGCACAGCTCAAATCATTAAAAAGCCATCGTACTTAATCATGCATGGAGAAGGCTGGGCTATGCCTCTCAGATCATTTTCAAATGGTTTCAGGTTAACTTTCAAAAACTGACAGGCAAGCAGGGAGAGGATTATGACAGATGATAATCTGAGGAATTTCTGGTTCTGGTTCTTGGAGGGTGCAAGGGGTTTATTTGAGAGAAAGTCACCACCCAGGCCTTGGAGTGGTGGCACAGTGGGGACAATGGTGAGGGAAGTTCCAGGATGGATCAGCCATGACTTCTGCCCTCAGGGAGCCTGCAGCGGCTTTTTCAGAAAGACAGAAAATTCAGAGCAAACTATTAAGTAAGCGAATAATTATGATGAAATGTGACAGGTGCTAATAAAAGGTGAAGTTTACCCAGGGGTTAAGTCTCAGCTGTGAGCATACAGACCTGGGTTTGGAATTTGTCTTTGCCCCCACTAACTGTGTGACCTCACACAAGTTTCTGAATCTCTCAGAGACTTGGGTTCCTCATCTATAAAATGGGATGCTCATAGGCTCGGGAGGTTATGAATGAGTTCATTCCTTAAAGCCTTTCACATAGTGCCTGGTATACACTGAGCTCTCAGTCAGTGCTTGCTAAGCAGCTAACTCTGCTGAAGGAAGCCTCACAGATGACCTCTGATTTGGATCAGGAAGGACAAGGAGGAGTCTACAGGGTGGAGAGTTGGAGGAAGGACATTCCAGGCAGAATATGGCACGTGCAAAGGCCTGGAGGTGAGAGGTTGGTCAGGAAGGAGCACAGGGTATGTGGGGAGGGGAATAGAGGAGGCACACTGCAAGCTAAGTTGGGGGTTCTCCTGTGAAGGTCAGTGAATGCCAGGCTGAGGAGCCTGGACTTTACTGAGAGGGCCAGGGGGAGCCATGGAGGTATGTTAGCCGGGCCAGGCCTGTGAGCAGCTGTGTGGATTAGAAGTTAACTAAGGGGCAGTGGAGTGGTGGTGGAGAAGACTAGGACAGTTTGTGTGATCCAGGCTCTTCAAAGGGTCAGGAACATCCTGCGTCTTCTTCTGGGTCTCAGTCCATGTTGGCCACTTGACTCCTAAGTGGCTACCTCCCATCAAACTCTGATCCAGGGTCCCCAGTCTTTGTTTAAGGAAAACACTCTCTACTATGCCCAGCAAAGGTCATGCTCCCCTTTCTTAGGGTAGAGCCACTGTGGGGAAACTACTGCCCAGTCAGTTGTGGGAACTGTATTTCTCACCCCCTTGCATTTAGGTGGGGCCTGTTGACCAAGTTCTAGCCAGTGGAATGTGGGCATGTTACATACACCAAATTGAGGCCTGGCTCATGAAACCCCTCCATGGGATCCTCCAAGGCTGAGGCAACCTTGGGAGTCACAATCTGAAGAGGATGGAGCCTCCATCACCCTGGGTCCCTGAGTGACCATGACCAGCAGAGCTTCCTCCCACTCCCATCAATTTGACTTTACATGAGCAAGAAACAAATGTCTATTCTCAATCCACTGAGATCTCTGGGTTTATCTGTTACAGCAGCTAGGATTGCCTTAAATAAATACACCCATTACACAGAATGACCTTGGGCAAGTTATTTTGCCTTTCTGAGTCTCAGTTTCTCTAATGCAGATTGTTGTGAAGGGCTAGTAAGACGACAAATATGAGTGATGCTTTGTAAGCAGGGAAGTGCTACAGAGATGCCATTCATTGCTGGCGTTATGGCTTCAGCCTTTCTGAGAGCCTGAAGAAGAGAAGACCTTGTACAGTCCCTGCTGAGGCAGGGGGAGTGCGGCCAAGGGCTTGGAGAAGCTCCAGGCAAGGGGTCAAGATATACCAGCAGATCCTGACCCAGGATGGAGACCCTCACTCCAGGCTTTAGTTCTTCCCTTCGGCAGAAATGTTCCCCACACAGCTGACTCCCCTAGGGGTGGGGGCTGGGGCCTGGCTTCAGTCTCCTGGTGGCTCCTCCTGGGAAGGAGTTGGCCCAGCCTCCCTGATAACTTGTTCCAACTCTCACAACTCATTAACAGGAAATTGCATGCCCTGCCAGGAAGATGCACGTCTGGTTTTTCAGACATGTCAGGTAGACACTGTTATCAAAAACTTGTCATGTCTCTGCACAGCCCACACCCTCCTGCTCTGGGGGCCTCCAGCCAGGCTCTGTGCTCAGACACACTTGCTGTTTTTGGAGATTTGAAAGCCTTGTGCGGTTGAGCGTTCTGCCAGCCAGTCAGCATGGAGCAGTGACTCAGGATGAGGAATCGCACTGGTGGCCGAGGCTCACCCTGCACCCAACTCCTAAGCAATCCTGCACTCCCAGCCCAGGAATGATGCTGAGACCCCAAAGGAAGACAGGAGGAAGGCCTGAGCAGTATGTGATGTCCTGAGCTGGATCTGGCCAATGACAACTTTAAGAGGACCCCTTTCACTGAGGGGTTTCCTCTCCCATAGCTTGGAGTAGGGATGGAGAATGTCCCAGCCCCCTGCCTCTGGAGCCTGGAGTCAGGGGCAGGGCCTCCTCATCCTGTACACATGGCCCTGCAGCCTCGTTCTCAGGCAGGCTGGTGTAGACACTGGATTTCTCCACTTCCCACTCTCTCACTGCTGCCCACTGCCCACTTGCCAGCTTTAGGGGTGTGTAATGAGCTCTCAAATCACCTGACAGAGTAAAAACCATCAGCACCCTGAACAAGGCTCTGTGGAGAGAGAGAAGACACAACAACAAGAAGGAGAAAAAGCAATGATTTCCATGGTCTTTTCACACAATAATGAACCTGTTTGATCCTTACACCCACCCCAAGGAGTGCCAATACCCTCATTCCACTGAGGCTCCTGGAGATTAAATGATTGGTCATCAAGGTCACTCAGCTAGTGCACTAGGCAGTAATATGAGCTGCATCCTATAAACATCCCATAATAATTGTTTAGTAGGCCCTACATACCAAGCATTAAACCAAGCATTTTGTCAACTCTCAGCAGAGGCTATATTATCTACATTTCCAGGTAACATAATGGAGGCTCAGAGAGGTTAAGCAACTTGTCCAAGGTCACACAGCAAGTAAGCAATAACCATAGCCTTAATGTCTACAGTGTTGGTAATTGCTCTCCCTACACCAGTTGCCTCACTGGCAAGAAAGGTGCCACCTGAGCAGGGAAAGAGGTTACCAGATCCTATCAAGCAAAAGAGCAGCATATAAAATTGCACACATGCTGGTCATCACTTCATTAAAAACTTGAGTGTGCATGGATCAGATGGGGTGGGACCTGGTAGACAGCTGGGTGTGGATATCAGAGTGAGGTGGGGCCTGCAACTTCTGTTAGTTCATGGTCTCACTTAGCTGGATTCTTCTTTGTAAGGATGGCTGAGGGTTAAGGTGAATAGGAGCCAGGTGGGCAAAGCTGTGGTGGCTCCTCTTTCCTTGGCCCTGACAGCAGGGGGTCCTCTCTCCCTCTCCCAGGTGCAGGAGCCACCTGGTCAGGTAACCACTCCATCTCACTGCATTCCAGACAGCCTTCAGTTTCAGGCAGAGACCCAAGCAAACCAGTGACCACTGCTCTGAGTATGTACAGTTTTTGAAATAGTGAAGGCTTGTGAGAGTGGGGCTGAAGCAGCAGCTACAGCCCAAGCAGTGTTAGCGATGCCCCCATGTCTGCAGTCCCCACATCATAGACGCCAAGGCCTAGGAGTTGGTCTCCAACTACTCTTCAAAAGGCCCTTTGCGATGTAGCCCCTGCCCACCTGGGCAGTTCATTACCCACCCTTCCTTTCATGCTATAGCCACACTCAATTCAGCACATTGTCCCGCCAAACCTTTGCCTAGGCTGTACCTTCTGCCCAGAATGTCCTCCCTTCCCCACCCACCTCTTCTTCAGCTCCAGAGGACACGTCTGTTGTTCCTAATGGCCATGAATCCAGCCTCCAGCTTTCAGTCTCCCTCAAAAGTCATAGATCTTAAACTTCTGTTAAACACTTTAGGAGAGTCCTCCTAGAACTCTTTCTAAGAGGCAAAGTGGGGTGGAGAAGGAGGATCAGGAGGGAGAGAGGGGTACTGGAAGGTAAGGTGGGATGGTCCAAGGACACACTGCTCACCTGTGCTCTGGGAGGCGGAAGGATGGCCTAGGAGGCCCTGGGCAGCCTCGCTCTAACCTGCCTCTACAACGGCTCCGATGCTCTCACACCACCACACCCTTGCACGTGCTGTGCTCTCCACCTAGAATGTGATTCTGCTCTTCTCTGCCCAAGGAGCTCCGGCTCATCCTTCAAGGCCCAGCTGGATGTCACCTGCTCTGTGAAGGTCAAGAGGGAGAGTCTGCGGCTTGTTCCTCTGTATTTCCAGCACTTTGTGTCTCACAGTCGCACATGAGTCTTTTCCTTTAGGAGGAGGACTCTTCGGGGTCAAGGGACATGGCCAATTTACCTTTGCATCTCTGGCATCAGCCTAGAACTGTCTTGGAAATGCCTCATGGATGAATGAATGAATGAGCCTCTTTCTCTAAGATCCCAAGATGCCAAATTCCTCACTTCCTGCCGGGCCTTCCTCTCCAGTCACGAGAGAAGCAAATTGTGCCCTTTGTCTTCACAGCACACTGGTATTGACCAGAGTTGGGTTTTAATGGTGCTCTGACAAAAGGCAGAGCCCACATTCATTTTCCTTGGCTAATTACATTTCCCAATTGAAATGCTTATCTCTGGGCTGGTGTTAAAGACATAATCAGTTTCCAGAATGGATTCAAAAGAGGTGAGAAGCAAGAAAATAATTAAGCTAACTTCTGATTGAATCATATAATTAAGCAGATTAAATCGGTTGCCTGTGATCTACAGCCCAGCCCAAGCCTGGGGAGTGCATTTCTCTATCGGAGAGATCATTTCTGATCGTTTTAGAGGTGGAGAGCATTTCTTCTGAGTAGTAAGTGAAGAAATGTCTCTTTCAACTGAATACAAATCAGGATGGCAGGACCCTAGCTTTCTGGTTTAGGCAAAGTATTCTGGGTTTAGTAGAAGAAAGCTCAATGCGGGGTGCTCTGTTTCAGAGCCATACCTGGACACGCATGGCACTGAGGTTGCATTGACGGCCCTAGCTCCTCACCCCTCCCTGTGTCCATGCCTTCTGCCCCACTGAGGAGGGTTTCCTGCCCTGTCCTCTTACTCTAGGCATAGCTACGTGGCTAACTTAGGCTATGATAGCAAATCTAATTAAGCAGAGGCTTGAAGAAACACATGTTTCCACTTGCCTTCTTGCCCCTTTGCCATCACCATGAGAACATCCTGGGACTAGACTGCTAACAGTGAGAGACATGTGGAACAGAGCTGAGTTGACCAGCTGTCGCAGCCAAGGGTCTCCTAGGTCAGCCCGCAGTCAGCCTCCCTCATTCAAGATCAGCAGAGTCACTTAGCTGACCCAGCCTGGAGCTGCTAAACCCTAGACTCCCAGGCTAAATAAAAACTTAAGTGTTACATGCCAGTGAGGTTTGTATGTGTGTTATGCAACATCATTGCGGTGATAGATAGCTAATAAGGTTTCCCTCAGCCTGGGTTGACCTATTCTCCAGTCCTGGCCTCTAGAAGGTAACTTCTACCATCAGGTATCACTCATAACCCTGATTTGAACAGTAAACATTTACACAAAAACTCATCTGATCCTCAAAAAGGCTCCTGAGCAGTTGTCAGAACAGGGATAATTTGCCTTATTTTATAGATGACAATGTTAAGGCTTGGGGAACCAAGCAATTGGAAGAGCTAGAGATTATGGTTTAAGGACAGTGTGTTAGGTGAATGTATTAGCCTTTATTCCTAACCTCCCAGAAACTCCACTAAACAACAGTATGAGATTTTTTTTTAAAAGGCATCAATTCACAAGGACAAAACAAACACAGAAGGCAACAGCAACAAAGTCTTGGCCTCTGTTAAGAAGAGAGACGTGTAGCACTGACTTAGCAAAGCCAGGAAAGCAGAATCTTAAGCCATGATGCTGAAAGCATGTGCACTTGGGTCTACACCAGAGAACTTCATAGGGTCTGGAACCGGTGCAACACCAGGCATCTCTGGAAGGATTCATTGCAAGTTAGCTTAAATTTAGGCAGTAAGACCCCCAAGATCTCCTACATCTACCCAGCCAAGACAATGTCTCCCTGTCATCAAGCAGAAAACTAGGGTTGAATCTTGGGAGAGGTTAAGACAGAGGGCCTCTGGACTATGGGAGACCCAGCAGAGGCGGAGAACCATCCAGAGAGCATGGGGATTATGGGGACATTTTTGGACTGTCCTGCTTTGCCCCCTGCCCTTCTGCTCACCTGGCTCTCAGCAAGCAGGAAGCCAGGAGTCCACTCTCAGATAGGAGAACGGAAACATCTTCTATGCAGAATCTGACCAGCCCTAGAAAGCAAAATCCTATATCGAGAGTTCCCTGTCGCACCACCCTACAGTGAGGCATCAGCTAACAGAGTCCACTCACCACACCAGAGCCACAATCATCTTTTCTGCTTTGCCTCCCGCCATTTAACAAACATACAGCCAAGGATCCCCAAACATTTGGGGGGAAACTCACAAGTGAGATAGACATACATACACACAAACAGGGAAAGTATATTTAGGGGACACAGGCTCTGGAGGAAGAAGGAGCTACAAAAGAATAATATCCTCAGAGAGACGAAAGAAAATGTGGCAACCGTGAGGTAAGAATGGGATGCTCAAAAAGAAAGATTCACAAAATGAAACAGAACTCTTGGAAATTAATACACAGTCTGACAGAAGAAATGAAAAATTCTACAGAAGAGTTAGATGATAAACTGGAGGAAGCTTCCCAGAGTAGAACCAGAGAGAGGAGTGTGTGTGTGTGTGTGTGTGTGTGAGTAAAGCTACAATGAGATATCAATACATATCCACTAGAGTAGCTAACATTTTTTTTTTAAAAGATGGATTATACCAAGTGTTGGTGAGTATGTGAAGCAACTGGAACTCTCAGACACAGCTAGGGGGGATGGAAAATGGCCCATCCACTTTGAACAAGACAGTTCAAAGGCAGTTTCTTACATAGTTAACCATATACTTAACATGTGTCCCAACAATGCCACTCCTGGGTATATAAACAAGAGAGATGAAAACATACATCCACACAAAAACTTGTATATGATATGCAAAGCAACATTATTTGTAACAGCTCCAAACTGGAAACAACCCAAATATCCATCAGCTGGTGAATGGAAAAAACAACTGTGGAATAGTCATACAATGGAATTAAAAGGAGCAAACTACTGATACATACAACAATGTGGATGAACTTTAAAAACATCATGTTAAGTGAAAGAACCTGACACAAGAGTAAATACTGTATGATTCTATTTATAAGAGACTCTAGAAGGTTCAAACTAATCTAGGGTGACAGGAAGCAGATCAGTGATTGCCTGGGCCAGAAGCTGAGAAAGGACAAACTGCAAAGGGGCATGAGGAAACTTTCAGAGGTAAAAATGTTCTATATGTTGATTTTGGTGGTGGTTAAAAGCATCTGTCAAAAATGCATTGCACTGTATACTTAAAAATGGGTGCATTTTATTGTATGAAATTATACATCAGTATAGTTGATTTGAAAGTGGAAAAAAAAAGAAGACAGAGCAATTGATTCAATTGGGGTTAAAACTAAGTAGATTTCATGAGGCAGGCAGTGTGTAAGCTTGGTTTTTAAAATGACTTTGAGAGACATATCCAAGAAAGGGCAGGGACCTGTCAAGCAGTATGTCAAGTAAGTATGACCGAGACTGCTAGTTGCTCTCTAATATCCATTCTCCCTTGATGTCTGTAGAAACAGAAGCTACAATTTTATCTGAGCACATGGCCGTGAGAATAAAGACTACATCTCCCAGCCTCCCTTGCAGCTAGGTGTAGGCATGTGCACAAATTCCAGCCAAGGGGATATAAGTAGAAGAGGAGTGTGCATCTTCCAAAGAGTATGTTTAAAGGGAAGGGGTGTTCCTTCTCTTCCCCCTTTTTTTCCTTCCTGCTGGCTGAAATGTGGACATGATGACTGGAGCCAGAGCAGCCATCTTGGACCACAAGGTAGAAGCCACTACTGAGGATGAATGGTGGAGTCTGAGTCCCTAATAAAGTGGAGTTATCACATTCCTAGACTGACCACCTGGATTTGTAAATGACAGACAAATAAACTTCTCTTTTGTTTAAGCTACTGCTATTTTGAGTTTTCTGTTAGTTCCATTAGAATCCAATCCCAAGGAATAAAATGAGGAAAGGCAAAGAGAGGTGAAGTGAACATGTCTCCAGTGCCATAGACTCTTGGACACCACCATCATGGTTTGACTGTACTGCTTGAGGGCGGAGCCCAGCTGTTCCTCATTTTTCTGTTTCCAGGGCTTGGCACGCAGCAGGGGCTCAGGAAAAACATCAAGTTGGCTGGAAAACCACAGCATGGCTCAAGCCCCATCATGATGTTAGGGACTGAATGCTTATGTGTCCCCGAAACTCATATGTCAAAAACCTAACCCCCAGTGTAATGGTTATTTGGAGATGAGGCCTTTAGGAAGTAATTAGGGATAGATGAGTTTGTGAGGGTGGGGCCTCTGATGGGATTAGTATCCTTGTAAGAAGAGAGCTTGTGTATTCTCCTCCCCTCCCCTGCCTGCCCCCCTGCCCCCACAAGTACACAAAGAAGTAATATGAGATGTGAGCATATGGCAAGATGGAAGCTGTCTACAAACCAAGAGAAGAGGACTCAGAATGAAACCCACCTTGCCAGCACCTTGATCTAGGACTTCCCAGCCTCCAGAACTGTGAAAAATAAATTCCTGTTGTTTAAGCCACCCAGCCTATGGTGTTTTGTTATGGCACCTCCAAAGACTAACACACACAAGGCAGACTATGTGTTTGTTCTCTGAGGGCAGGGCCTGAGCCCTCCTGTTCACCCCCGTAACCCTCATCCCTCACTCCAGAAGGCTCCAGAGGATTTGCTGAAGGAAAGAATGAAAGGCTGATGTAGCAGAGATCTGAGGTTTCACATCTGTCCATCCTTTCAGCTAACAGGTCCCCAAATTGCTTTCTGGGTACTTCCTCTCCTCCCTCACTCCTAGTCTATGTCCTTCTTGGGGTGGGACTGTCTAGACCCTCAGCAATGGGGATGAGGGATCTAGACCTAAGCCCATCCATACCTTTCATCCCTCTGGACATAAGGATATGTTAGGGACAGACGGAGCCACAGGCCCAATTAAAGCTTGTCAGAGCTAATCTTAGGACTTCAGCGGAATAATCAAGAAAGTAGCATTAGCTCTTTTATACCACACACAAATTGAGTGGATGGAAGATAATGTAGCTGTAACCAAATTGCTATAATCAAGGAACAGCCAATCTGAGAATGAAGTTAACTGAGAGAAAGTAGAGCAAAGAGATGGAGAAGGAGGAATGCACTTCACACATAATGCACTTCAGCTTGGTGACTTCATTTGATGCCTGGATCCAGCTGTGCCTGAAGTCTAATCCTAGTGATTTCAATAAGTGATCTAGTAAATTCCTTTGGGGCTTAAACCAAATGGGTCTTTGTGCAACCTACAGAGTGCACAATAACACAATGGACCTTAAGGGTCAATGTCACCCTTAAAATATGTCATTTTGGGAGCAGTGCTGCCATCTAATACAGGGACCAGGGCATTACTAGGTTGTTGCATTAACTTCGCTTCCTTTCAAGTGAGGCTACCTCTGAGAACTCAAGCAAGGCCTTGTTGATTCTACCTGGTATGAGACATTGTAAACCAATCTCACATTATCAGCATTGCAAAAATTCTCCTAGAAAAACACAGGAGTCTAAAATGCTAATCTGGGAATTAGTGGACATTTATCTTCTTCTGGATCAGTATAATTTCCTTCCATTTTTTTATCTGCTTTCTGAACCACCTCATTTATCTAAGCTTTCAAAAGCTTATGCAAGACGCATAATGCACTTCAGCTTCAAAAATCAATGCCTGAGGATGTGTTCACCAGGGATTGCTATGGAAATTCTTCTATTGCTTTTCAGAGGCCTCACTACCAAAATTTTTATTTGTGAATAAGAGCCAGAATATTCTCACTTATAGACAAAGCTTTCCCCTAATTATCAAATCAAGGAAAAAAAATGTAATTTAAAAATATATTCTTTTTTTAATTTTTGAAGGGGAGGAGAATTTATATTAGTTCGGGCTTCAAACAACCTTCACCTCCCCACATCCACCATGACTGACTTTAATTAAAGACCACTTACCCTGGGAATGGATTGCTTGCTGCAGTTTGTACCGAAGAGACACATGTGCAGACAAATGGACTGAAGTCCTTAGATTTTGCTCAAATGACAAAAGAAGCGATTATGTTCCCTCGTCACTTCCTCACTCTGAAGAACTCTATTAACAGAATAATTTGAGTAGTCTCTCTGCTATTCTGCATTTTAAAGTGTGATCTATTTCAGTGCCACCGACATTTCCCCTCCTTTTAAAATGAGTGATATTTAAGGAAAAATGCCAGCTGGGTATCTGTTTGAGGAGGGGCTGCAAGAAATGCGAAGGTTTATATAACTCCCTCCAAAACCCCAGTTGCTTGCAGGTTCATGGATAACCCATAGCTTTGGTTTGTGGCTGCAAATAGCTGACAGAGACAGTCCTACAGCACAGGAGGAGACTAATCACATTCACATGCTGGTTCTGGACACCTTGTTCTATTTTCCATTTCTCGGCTGCCCAGTGCCAGAGGGGTTTGGATGGGGCTGTCTAACTCTGGAGCCATGGAGTTTAAATGGAACTGTCAGACTCTAAGGCTTCCAGATCCATATGTGGTCTAAAAGGAGGCCCGTGGATGTGCCTTAGCACTGGGCTGAATGAAGCCCAAACTGTAGGGAGGTCTCTGGTGCTGTGTTAAAACAAGCCCCATGGGTGCCTTTTCCATGACCCCAAAACACCTGTGTGCTGCATTATAATACTTTATGTGTCTGTTATCCTAAAGAACTAAGGGTGCCTTGAGAGGCGGGGCTAGTCTACCTCCTCTGGGATTAGCTCGGGACCTGGCACACAGTGGTGCTCAATAAATGCAGAGTGAGTGACTGAATAAAAAAAGCATGCCCTTTAGTTCTGTCCATTTGGAGCTGAGCTCAGCACCAATATTGACCGGATACCTAGTCAATTTATCCCAAATCCAGGAAAAGCCTATCTAGCCTTGGCCTGAGATGATGGGAATTCAACTTCCTTCTCTCACTCTGATCAATGAGTTATTTAATTTTAGAGATGGCAGGGCAGGGAGGAATCTGAATGTGGTGGATTGCAAAAACATTCCCGATTCTCCACCCTTCCCTGTATCCATGCCTTTGGCAATGTGATTTAGCAGCTGCTTCCATTAAGAGATGGAGTCCATCTCCCTACCCCTTGTGTCTAGGTTGGCTTTTCAGCTTGCTGGACCAACAGAATGGGAAGGAGGTGATGGTGTGCCTTCTGAGCCTGGGTCTTAAGAGGATATGCATGCTTCCACCTATTCTTTTGGACCCTTGTCTCTGCCATGAGAAGAAGTCTGAGTCCACTGGTAGCAAGGTTAGGTCATCCAGCCAAGGCCACCCTAGACAAACGGCCCCCAGGTGACTTACCAGCTGACTACAGATGCATGAGTTAGCCCAGCCAAGACCCACAGATTCATAAGAATAACAAATGGTTTCAAGTCACTAAGTTTCAGGATGGTTTGTTATGCAGCAATAGCTAACTGATACATGGAGTTACAGTATTCCAAACAAGTGGGTACCCAGAGAGAGGAGAGAACTTTCCCGAAACCACATCTGCCAGTGACAAGTATCCACATATGGGAACTACTCATTCAGAGCCCTTTCAACTAAACCAAACACTGATCTTTCTTCAAGAACCCTTTTTTGTTTTTAATATTTCTAAGTCATCAGCCCTCAGGTTCTGAACAAAGGGCAAGAGTAGGTACACGAAGGTCACTGAGTAGCCATAAAGAGACAAAGTACATGTCATTAATTTCCAGCTTGCTACCTCGGAGGTTCTAGAATCATGTTCCTAGGAAACCATCCCACACATTATTAACATGTGTTCTGCCATGAAAATCAAGCCACAGTGACCTTTTCCCAATTTGTAAAAAGTTACAGAAGTTTTTAGGTAGGATTTTTAATATTAGTAGTAATTTATAAAAGGCACTTAGAACAGTGATTGGTACACAGTCAATTTTCAATAAGTATTAGCTATTATTATTGTTAAAGTCTCCTCTCACAATTTTTTTCTTAAACCTTTGGTGCCTGCTACTGTATGTTAGCCAGCAGGCAAAATGAATAGATAATGACAGTCACAGCTAACATTCACTGGGTGCCTGTGCAGGCTAGGCCTTTTGCATATACATCATTGCAGTGAATCTCCACATTTCTTTGCGGTACCAACCCCCTCTTACAGATGAGAAAATCAAGGCTCAGTGAGATGAATGTGCCCCAGGTTAGTAAAGCTGGGAAGCAGAGAGACTCATACCCCATCAGTCTGACGCAAGCCCGAGGATGTGTCATGATTATTCGTCTCTGTTCTCTCTCGTGCTTAACCAAGAGTGGGCACTGAACAAAAGCACAGAATGAATAAATTAATTTCAAGAAGGTCAAAGAAAATAGTGTCTCCCCTTGCCTGCCCTAGGAAGGGCTTAAATTTTAAAAGACTGACAATATTAAGCACTGGCGAGGATGTGGAGCAACTGGAACTCTTGTACACTGTCTCACCCTCTACCCCTCCACCAGATCCCAGGCTCTCGTACTTGAAAGGACATTTACTGTAACCAAGAAGGCAGGGCAGCAACCCATGTCTGATTAACTCAATTAAAGAGGCCTTACAGAGCTGCAGTTAAGAGCATGGGCTTTAGAGCTGGGTGGGCAGAATGGACAAGCACTATCTATGAACCTCTACAGTGCCAGTTTGATCCAGTGCTGTTCCTTTCCACAGGACTCACTTCGTTGCTTCTACACACTTCATCGAGCACCTACTATGTGCCAACATGGCGACCCTGGAGCTGCTACTGCTATAACTGCAATATAAGTAAGTGGTCCTATTGGACTTTTCTAAACTCAACCAGCCTGCTTGGTCTTTGGTTACCTCCTCTACGAGGCTGCATCAGGTCTCTGAGTGTCCTTTCTCTTTGAGAGCAGGAAGTGTCACTTACAATTCAAGCCTCCTCATCTTAGAAATAACCAAAGCAGGAGGGACTGCCATCCATACCTGCCTTTCATTTCTCAATCTGTACCCTCCTTGGAATGTGGAAGCCTAAGGATTTTTCCTGTTCAAGGGTGCTGCAATGGACTGGATGTTTGTGTCTCACCAAATTTTGTATGTTGTAATCCCAACTCCCAATGGGATGGTATTAGGAGTGACGCTTTTGGGAGGTGATTAGGTCATGAGGGTGAAGCCATCACGAATGGGATTGGTACCCTTGTGAAAGGGACCCCAGAGAGCTTTCTTGACCCCTTTGCCATGTGAAGACACAGTGAGAAGATGGTCATTTATGAACCAGGAAGCCAACCCTCAAGTAGACAAAAAATCTGCTGCCACCTTGATCTTGGACTTTCCAGCCTCCAGAACTGTGAAAAATAAATGTTTGTTCTTTAAGCCATCCACTTAAAGAACATTTTTATTACAGCTGACCAAGACAGGTGCTATTTTGTGGGGCAATATGATCTTCCTCCTCCACCAGTTCTCCCTTGCTTAGTGCCCTGGGGTTACTCAGACCAGTAGGTCCTGGACTTCTGCACGGCAGTGAACATTGGCAATGTTTCATCTGGGCAGATCTGTGGGTTCCTATGTTCCTGGGCTCAGAAAATGCCAGTGCCCAAGCCCCAAGTGATGCTGAATGAGTAAGAGACTTTTTCACATGCTTTCTAAGACAGTGGCTGTCTGGTACTGTCTGGGGATTGAACTCCCCACCACCTCAGGTTCTAAGATCATATATGTAGTTGTCCAACATTTTATATTTAAAAAACACTGTTATGTTGGGGGAGGGTATAGCTCAAATAGTAGAGTGCATGCTTAGCATGCACGAGGTCCTGCGTTCAATTCCTGGTCCCTCATTAAAAAAAAAAACAAGCTGATTACAAATAAATAGACCTAATGACCTCCCCGCCAATAAAAAAAATATTTAAAAAATATACTGTCATATGATTTTTCTTGTTTAATCCTTCTAACCCTGACCCTGGGTTGAGGCCGGCCAGAGTTAGGAAATGGTCTCCGCATTTTACAGATGAGGAAACTGAGGTCTGAGAGGTGAATTTCTGGCCTAGGATCACACAAGCTTCCTGTCTGACTCAATCCAGTGCTCTTTCTACTGTATAACTTGTAAACAGGGTGGGGTGGGGAGCAGAGAGATGGGGAGAGAGGAGTTAGTACTATAGCACTCCTGGCACTAAGTTAGGTGTTTTGTGTGTCATCACTGACTCCTAAAAGCAGCTCTTAGGTGGGAGGCTAGAGCTGCTTGAGGCTGGATGGTGTCAGAGAATGTGAGCCAGCCTTTGAAAGGAATCACCTTGAAAGAAATGAGTCACTTATGCTATTCTAGTAGGTTTATTTCAGAAAAACATAAGTTTTGAGGTCAAATAAAATGAGATTGTCAGTCTGGAAGGATGAAAGTCTGTTCTGGAATTATGGCTCCAGTGTGTCTTGTTATCTCAGGCCATGCTCTTTGGTTTCTGCCTCAAAATACTTATTTCAGCTGGAGACCTTCACCTTCTCTGTACTCTGGGGCTGCAAATTAGTGTTACTGGCCCTGGGAAACAGGAAGAATCTAACTGAGACCTGCAGCATAGCTGTCACCAACTCCTGGGACACTTTTTCCATCAACCAAGCTCTGACCCACCCCAGTTTGCAACATCTGAATGCTTCACAGAGAAAGGAACAAAAACAGCTTCTCCTCAATAGTCAGTTCGAGACCTCTGACGTGGCCCATCCCAGTCACCTGCAGATAGGAAGCGGAAGCTGAGCACTTGCACCGAGGCAGGGGCTGGAGGCCTCTTCCTTTTTGCTCCCAGCACTGGTTTCCTGACATCTGCATCTTAACCATTTGCAGCTGTCTCCCCAGTGAGATATGCACAATATCAGGCCAGGGCCTGGGGCTGGTTTCTCTCTGAAATCTCCAGTGTCTAATCTAATACTTGAAACTCTGTAGGAGTTCAACAATGGTTTGTTGGATAAACAAACGAGTGAATGAATGATAAGTCTTGTCTGGGGACTGCTTCCTTGTACCAGGGGCCTGGCTGGTGGTGATGATTGCGATGACAACGATAAGGATGAAGTGGTGAAGTAATTCAAGGTTACAGCAAAGTTCTGGCAGGGAGAACAGACACCGACCCTCCCAACCTCAAAGCCTGCAGTAGCTTTTCCCAGCTGGCCTACAATCCTTTTGAAGCCCTCAAATGCATTTTCTCCCCCAGATCAAGTTACTGCAGAGGCAAACCAAATCGCTGGTTAAGTAAAAAGGATGTGAGCAGATTATCTATTGATTGTCATCCTCCCAGGTTTCATGGATAAAAAGACCCCCTACCTGGGCTCTGCATGGAGCACTGATAGGCCAAGTGGCCGCATGATGGGAGGTCCAGAGGCCAGAGCTTTTGAACAGCCTGATTTTAGTGCTTTGGAAATCTCTGCTGTATGTGATGGCTTTCTAGGTTGGCACTTCCATTCTCTGGATTTTAAAGAATGAGGAATCTGTGGCTGATCACATATTCAGCAACCAAATGTACTTATTCGAAGACCTAAATTGCAGAAATAACTCACGTGATTAGTTGAATGAATATGAGTCAGATCATCAAGCTCAATCTATGGATAAATCAGGAAGAGACAACTAGGCCAAGCGGAGGGCAAGCCCTCCCCATTAGTTTCTTGTGCTTGCCTAAGACACACGTTCCCTGCAAGGTGGCCAAGGTAAGAATACTTGAGCCTCTGCTCCTTAGAGATGCTTTGCTTTATTCTGTTTATGTACTAGGACCAGCTCCACCCCGAGCTCCAGCTCCACAACAGTGCTTCAAGGTCTGAGGCATCTGGTTATTCCCAAAGGGCAGAGCCTCTGACAGTGAGTCAGGCCCAGTGGTGATTATGAGAATAGAGCCCAGGTCTCACCCCAGGGCCACAAGCCTGTCCTCCTAGTGCTCACTGGTGAATCCCTGCAAAACATGCCTTACCTTCTAGGCTCCAGCCTTGGATTTGCCCAGTCCAGCAGCATTCTCACCAAGCAAATCTCCACAGCCAGTGTGCACGCCTGACTCTCTGAGTGATCAGCAAGGATTCTCCCAGCCAGAGCCCAGTTCCTGTAAGGAACCTGCTCTAGGAAGAGCATAGATTCTCTAAGCACAGCGCTCGCTCAGCCCAGCCGTGCCTCAGCCCAGGCCTGGAGGCCAGCCGACCCTGCTGAGTTGTGAAGAGACCTCCCAGCTCCCCTAATGTGGGTCTCCAGCCACCCCATGTTCCTCACTCTGGATAGTTCCCGAGAAGGGACTGGGAACCACGTCTAGGTCATAGTGGCACAGCACAAACACCACCAAGTCTTCCTTTCCTGTTCTTGTTATGCGGTTGTGGGTGTGACGGTACTCCAAGAGGCCAGGCGTCAGGCAGGGCAGTCACAGAGCAAAGAGCTGCAGGAGACGAAGTAGGGCACAGGCACCCTTAAGCCACTCAGTGGAAGGCTTTATAGACTTAACCTTTTCTACCAAAGCTTCTAGGGTCAAAGAGCTTTGATTCTAATCCTGGCTCTGCAGTTTGCCAGCTGTGCAACACTGGTCAAGGCACATAACCTCTCTGGGTCTTAGTGTCTTCATCTGTAAAATTCAGATATTTCTGTATAGAATCATTTGTAGGATTCAATAAATAATGTATTTTAAGCACTCAGTAGAGCAGCATGTGGTAAATGCTTGAACATGTTAGCTAGCCCTATTCTAAAACTTATCCTAAGAAAACATTAAGACAAGTATGCAAAGATTAGTGAATTGAATTAGAAAATTCATCTTAGAATGGCAAAAAATCAGAAATAACCTAAATGTCCAGTAATAGGAAAGAATAAAATATAAAATGTTATTTGCATATACATATAATCTGTGTAAGTATACACATTTTATATATATGTGTGTATACATGTATACACATACACACATATAATCTGTTCATATAACAGACTACCATGAAGCCATTAAATATGACAATACAGTTGTTTAGTGTTTAACAGCTTGAAAAGTTGATCACAAAATTCTGTTAAATGAAAGAGCTGATCATAAGACAGTATTTATGATACGATTCCGTTTATGTAAAAATACATATTTATATCTATTCATTATCATGGGGACATACCTGGAGAGATACACACACCACAGGTCACCTCTGGGTGGTGGGAGTTTAGGAGCTTTTCTTTCTGGTTCTTATTTGGAATTTCTAATTTCTCTACAATGGGCATATACTACATTGATTTTTTTTTTTTAATGAAGAAAGAGGTGGAGTAGTCTTAAGGGTAGAAAAGGATTTTCACACTCAGAAAATTTCAACACAGATAAAGGGATTTGTTCAAACTTCATCACTCCCCAACTGAGAAGAGGCATGAAGAATGGCAGCCTTCAGAGAGAAAATCCCATGTTTCAAGGTTTAGTGTCTGAGGAGAGTAATTTAAAAATGAGAGTATCTCCAGCCACCTTTATACATCCTTCTCTATCACTCCATCCCGCAGGACACCAACCTTGAAAGTCAGCAACAAATCAGACACGAATGTGCCTTCCTTGTTGGGAACACGAAATCAGAGTATCAGAATGACAACGAATTTCTACTTTACCTTGCAAAGAGACCCTTCCTGCTGAGATGGGAAAACGTGGGGCACAAATCAGCTCTCCGGAAGGAGGAGACATTTTCACAGTATCAGCTGGAGGTCGGGGAAACTGCAAAGTCTAAACATTCTTCGTGTCATAACTTTGTCAGCTGTGTTGCAGTCGATAAGATGCCTACCCAGCACCTCAAGTCATATGCCAAATTGAAGTGGTTAAATGGGTAATTTGTAAAAAACTACTGAGCTTCTTTCACAAGCTTGTCCCAGCAGCCTGCTTGCCTCTGGTCCCCACGCTGGGTGCTGCACAGCCCCTCTGCCCTGGGATTGGATCTCAGGACAGGAGCAATTGGTTAATTCACCTGCCCATTTCCAGATCTGGACTGCTGCCGGGGCCAGCACTGGATGGCAGGATAATTCAGAAGCTGTGCCAGCCCTCAGGAAGCAGGTTATCTTGTAGAGTGTATGCTTCAAAGAGAAAAACACAAGTCTGATTTACCTCACAAAGGGAACATCGGGGACTGGAGGCAGGAAGGAAGATGAAGGGGATGGATGGAGAGAGAGAGGCTATCTTGCCCCTCAGCCTTGGGAGAGAGAAAAGGGCCAAGGTTTCCTCCTTTCCTGTCTGGTTCCTATGATCAGAGAAGGAAATAGAGTTATGTCGAAGGGGTAAGGGGCCAGGTCAGAGTGCCAGACGAGAAAACCATGGCACAGAGAGGTTAATTCAATCACCCAAGGTCACAAAGCCAGAAAATGGTGAAAATGGTGACCAGGCAGCCTGGTGCCAAAGCCTAGGCTCCCAACCTGAGCCATATCCCAAGTAGAAAGAAGGATCCCACTATTGGATTTGGGCAAGGTGGCTTTCCCCAGGGCAGCCCCTGTGACATGCTCTCAGATGGCAGTGAGTGTCATGCAATAGCCTGGGCTGTTTGGGATTTTGTCCTCCTTGGTTTGGGGAAGATAAGTAATACTTTGGCTTCACATCTATAGCCTAATACAGGGAAGAGGGACATAACTGACCAAGGCTGAGCCGTGTCAAGAGAATGTCACAACCTCCTTTTAATCAGTAAACACACACAGACCCTTCTTTGCCATTCACTATTACCTCTGGACATCCCAAAGCACCGTCTGGGCCTGATGCCACGCTGGTACTGCACCAGGCAGGTTACACAGGAGTCCTGGCCTATGGGGGCTTCTCAGTCCCTGAGACAGAGGAAACAGGATGTTGGGGCTTTGGAGGCAGACAAGCCTAGTTTGTAATTGCTGTTCAGCCTCTTTGCAGGCGTGGGCTCCTTACTCCTCTCAGTCTCAGTTTCCTTGTCACCCAGATGGTACCTCAAAGAGACACTGAAAGGAGGAAATAAAACTCATGAGAAGGTGCCTGTGCTGGCAGGTGGGCACCTGCAGCAAGGCCCTACCAGCACTAACAGAGACAAAAATCCTCGAGTTGTCAGTAGGTTTACTGCCAGCTTTCATGACAAAGGTGAGAAGGAAGGGAATCCTTGCCATCAAGTCTGAGCAGTTGCAGGCGAGGAAGACAAGGATGCAGGAACAGGGCTGCACGATGACTTTCACGGGCCCTACCTCCATAAAAAAGGCTAAAAACAATCTTTCACAACTGCATTGGTATAAAGAAGTTGGGTTCATTATTTTAATTTGTTATATTCATATTTTTTTCCTGATTTTAGAAGAAATTAAAATTAAAATACTTTCGTGATCCCGAGGCACTGTGTGTAGCAGAGAAGGTCGGGCCTGTGCAGGGAATGCCTGGCTGGTGCTGGGTGCTCAGACTAGTTCTCTTCCCTTCAAGTCTGCAGCCCCATCCTCCCCGCCACCTACCCACCCCGATCTGTCTGAGCACCAACATTCTTCCCAGCAGGACCTCCTAAGCTTGGCCTGTGCTGTTCCCCTAACTGTAACAGAGACTTCATGGATGTTTGTCAAAACCTACCCGCTAAGCAACTCTGGGGTAGGATCTGCCCCCTCCCATATGACTCGTCTCAAGTGCCACCATCCTTGTGAATGTGGGGATGAAATGTGGGGAACTTGATGAAAACTTTCAAAATCGTCTCAGGAACATGCTCAACTGCTCTCCCTACATCCTGACATTCTCTCTCATGGCCGTGCTGCTCAGGCACATGTTCTGTCTGGCCTCACAGGCAGATGTCACTTGTCTCCTCTCCAGTGAGCTCATCATGTCTTGATCTTTTGGCACCCTCTTCCCTGCTTCATACCCAGCTCATAGCCTGGCACATAGTAGGTTCTCAATGCAAAGTTGCAGAATTGAATGAAAACTCTCTGTGTCCCCACGTGCTATCAGTTACTTGTTGCAAAACAACATCCAGATGCATTTCTGGGTGACTGCTATTTCGGGAACAGGGTTATTTGGGGAGCCGAGCCCTGCCTGCTGGAAGTAAGAAGCAGGCAGAAGGCCCCTGGCACGGCGGCTCCCTTCCTCCTTGTCCTAATCATTTGCTTGGCCATTGGTGGGATTAGACAACAGCAATTATCGCCACATGGTTTATTCCCAGAATTCAAAGTTATTGGGGGAGAAAATGCAATTGTGCTTTATCCAGTCATTAAAAAAGAAAACAAAACAAGAGCAGTGGATTTCCAACTGCCTTTCAGACTTGATGAAAAGAAAACCAAACTTGAGTATTAGCCCCAAATTGTGCTGACAACACATTTCCGGGTCTCTTTGTCTTCTTCCAGGCTCTCTTCAGAATTTTTCAACAATTCCTATTGATCCCCGCGTGGTTCTCATGCCAACTGTTTATGCTCGGGAGAGCAGCCGTCTCTGGAGCAGGGGACTGATCTGCCGGCCTCGGAGGCCCTGGTGGGGGAAGTGAAGTCCTGGCTTCTACCTTTCAGGGAAGTGGCCACCCTGACAGTGCAGCACCTCTGCTTCTGGTGCTGAGCCCGCTGCCCGCTGGGCTGCACCAGGATTTCATCAGCCAGGGTGAAACACACCCAGAAGGGGCCCCATCACCTACTATTTTAGGGCCTAGAAGTAACATGACAGACCATATGCCAGACGCCCCCACTGTATAGTGGAGAAATGAGCCCAGAGAGGGGACAGGACTTGTTTGGGTCACAGAGCAGACTGGTGGCTGAGAAGCTATTAGAAGCCAGGTTTCCATGCTCCTGGGGCTTGGGGTGGGGAGAAAATACTAGGGAGCATTAATGGGACCCTATTAAAGTGCCAGTTGGTCACAGATGGTCTCTTATCATGCCTTCACCCTCTTCAGCCACACTGAACACCTTTTAGACCCCAAGAGGCCATGGTCTTGCTCAGTCTCCCTGTAGGCCTTTGCAAGTGTGTTTCTGTGCCCCTGAACCCTCTCTTGTGCTTCTTCATTCATGCTTCAGGACTTAGTGGTGGAGCCAGGATTTGGACAACTCACATCTTCTGACTCCCAGATCAACATTTTCTCTATTTTCTCCCTTTTCTGGCCCAGTAACTGAAATACAGAAACTTTAGTTCATGCCATCTCAGTCCGTGCATCACAGCCAGGTGGGCATGGGAAGTAGCCCATCCCATGGCACTGGGGAGTGGGTAGTGAAGGGGGGCTCTGCTGACTGTTCCTTCTGCTCCAGGGAGCACTCAAGACAGCTGGCCTGAGAGCCCTGATTCACCCATAAGTTAAGGCAGGGACCCTCTCCAGACTAGGGCTGAGCAGGTAGTGCAGGGCAGCTCTGCCTTTGGGAGCACAGGCCCGGGAAGCTGAGGCTTTGAACAGGGGGTGAGGGTGGGGGCTTGATTAGGAAGGAGGTAGCATTCAGCAGGAGGCTAATATTAAGCATGCTGGCAACAGTAAGCATTCATGAGGATAATGGAACTAGAACTCTCATACACAGCTGGTGGTACTACTGGTTTATCCATTTCGGAAAACTGGTAGCATTTAACTAAAGCTCAACATACAGAAGAACCCAGCAATTCAAATCCTGGGTAGATCTCAACACAGATGACTGCTTGTTTCCACCAAAAGCACGTACCAAGGTGTTCATTAACCTCAAACACTCTTCATGGGAATGTAAATGGTGCAGCCACTGTGGAAAACAGTCTTGTAGTTCCTCAAAAGGTTGTACGTAGAGCTACCATACAATCCAGCAGTTCCACTCCTAGGCATACACCCAAGAGAAATGAGAACCTACATCCACACAAAAATTTCTACATGAATGTTCATAGCAGCATCATTCATAATAGCTAAAAAAGACACAATCCAAATGTCCATCGATGGTTGAATGGATAAATAAAATATGGTATGCCCTTGCAATGGAATATTATTTGGCAATACAAAGGAATGAATTACTGACACCTGCTACATTGTGGATGAACCTTGAAACATTATGCTCAATGAAAGAAGTCAGTCACAAAAGGTCAGTATTGTATGATTCCTTTTATATGAAATGTTCAGAACAGACAAATCTATAAAGAGATGCAAAGTAGATCAGTGGAGGCCTAGGGCTGGTAGGGGAGGGAGCATTGGGGAGAAATGAGGAGTGACAGCTGATGAGTATAGGGTTTCTTTGGGGGATGATGAAAATGTTTTAAAATTGATTGTGGTGATGATTGCAAATATAATCAAAGTTACTAAATTTTAAACAAATAAAAAGTATTTGTAGCAGATTTACTTATAATTACCAAATATGGGAAGCAAAAACGTCCAGCAACAGTAGAATGGGTAAACTTGAAAAAGAATGAACCCTTCATGATATAATTATTAGTGGAAAAAGTAAACCCTAAAAATACATACAGTATGATAGGAAAATTTAAAGCAGACAAAGAGACTCTGAGGTGACAGAAGTCAGAATAGTCGTGGCCCTTAGGGACTACTGACCAGGAAGGGTCGGAGGGAACCTCTGGAGATAACAGAAATGCTCTCTATCTTGATCTGTGGTGTGGTTACAGGGGTGTATCCACATGTAAAATTCACTGGACTGGGCACTTCAAATTTGTGCATTGTATTGTACATAAGTTATAAGTTACATCTTAACTTTTAAAAAGTAATTAAAAAGGAAAAAAAAGATAGAGGCTCAAGTTAAAGGAGCAGGGTTCATGCCCTGGCTATCAGACCTCCCCAAGTCCCTGTTCCTCTCGTGCCTCTTTCCCCATCCTTAGACAATGGACCAGATGGTATCAAAGAACCCAGCTGGCACGGACAGTCTCAGATTCTGCGAATTCACATACCTATTTGTCACTGAGTTTTCTGGGAAATTTGGCAAGTGCTTGCCATCAATGTGGCGTGAAGAAAAGAAGGCTGGCTGTCTGCTGTGGGCTCTGCCTTGTTTCCAAGGAAGGAAAGGCCTTTAGGAACTGGGTAGGAACACGTCACCCCCAGGAGGGAATGTCAGTTTCAATATGAATCATCCTATGCATCCCCAGCAACGTGCTCTGGGAATAGACATCCTGAATCACTCTTCCCCAACAGGAGCAAGACTTGCTACTAAAATTTCAGATTTTAAGAGAACTGGTATAGTCCAATAGCCTCTCAGAGGTGAAAGAAGAAATCAGCCCAGTAACTAACCAAGAATTACAGAGACGACAGCGAGGGCCCAGGGTGCAAACCTCTTTGTACTGAAGCCCAGAAGAGGCCCAGAGGAGGTGGCCGGCTCACATGGCTTCTGGCGCCAGGGCTGGGATGGGGACCCAAGGCTCCAAACCTCGAGTTTTCTTTTTACAACAACCTGCTGTTATATTTTCTAGAGAAATAAATTATGCTCTGTGTTGGTGGGAAGCCTTTTAAACAAAAAGAAAAAGAAAACAGCCAAGATGCATCTTAATTAGGAACTACTTGGGAAAAAAAATCTTTGTGGGAGGAGGGTGCAGAGCAGCACGCACTGAATGGTCAGCAGCGTGAGAGCGTGAAAATCCAGCAGGCTCATTTAGAGGTGAGCGCTCTGCTGTGATAATCACCCAGTGTGACCTGAGGGACATTCTGGTCGTCAGAAGGATCATGGTGGATGTGTCACTCAAGGCCATGAGAAGGTCACCACGGGGCTGCAGCATCTGACCAGCAACTGCCAGTCCTGCCTATCCTTCACACATGTGGCATTAATATTTTCATACTATTTCCCTCCTTGTGCTAAAGGCCATTCACCAGTGACTGGTGCTTCTAATCCATTTCCTCTGTGCTTTGACAGCCTCTGGCCTCCGGAAGGAACAACCCCGGGCTCCCGAAACATGTGACTGCCGGGAAGGTTTGCTTGCTGCCCTTAAGCCTGACCCATTCTGCTCAAGGAATTGCAACATCACCACTTCTCAGGCTGATGACAGCTCTTTCTCAAAACAAACTCAAAGCCTGGAATGTGCACCATGGCCTGCCAGAGTCAGGGAGCAAACGGTCTAACATCGATTTCCCAAGAACTATGGATACTGGGTGTTTTGCTTTTGTTTTTGTTTTCCAGGGGAAAAAAAAAAAAAAACTCCAGAAAACAAAACTTATAAAAGCAGATATGGTATTTTCAGCCAGATAAGTCCAAGTGCTCTGTTATCCAATAAAAGAGGAGACAGGAAAGGGACTAGGAAGGGTGTATCTACACTCGGGGAAGAAAAAACTTACCAGGACTTACTAGGTGCCAGGCACTGTACTGGGGCTGCCTAACCCTGCCCTCCCCACTTTCATGTGAGTAAACTAAGGTTCAGAGAACTCTGTGACTTGCCCAATTTAATTTAGCTGGTAAATGCCAGGGATTTGAACCTGAGCACATTTCCAAAGTCAAAACTGCTGCCACCCAGAAACAAATTCAGAGATCATGGAAACAGTGTGGAGATAGTGGAAAACTGGGAAGCAGGTGGTTTCCCCAGGCAGCCACACTGCAGAGTAGCTCTCATGTAAGACTGGTGTGTGTGTGTGTGTGTGTGTGTGTGTGTGTGTGTGTGTGTGTGTGTGTAGGAGGTATGTGTAGGAGACTGAACATTTTGTGGAAGGCACTGCTAAGTCACACGCCAAAACGAAATTGTAAAAATTACATCTTGGGGCCTAGATTTATTCCCTCTTCAACATCATATTTGCTCTGTTTACAAGGCAAAGATGATTTTTCTCTCTGCCAAGGCCGAACTTTCCCAGCCTGTGATCTGAAAATCATGCTGTGTTCATTTTTCCTCTTAACTCACCCAAGGCCATAAATCAATCCCTTGAAATGGGGATCTGGTTGGGCAGTTCTAGCAGGGATTCACCAGGCAGAGGCAGAATCCAAGTTGGGGCTCTTACGGTCACCCTGGGCCAGCTTCTGCCCATGCAAGCACCTCCATCCTCCACCAAGAAAATGCCCGAGATCAGATCCACTGACTAAGCAGGACTGCTGCTCTTTCAGGGTCAGTTTGTTGATTCCTAATGCACTTTGTGACGGAGGAGATCAAGGCAACTGCAGAGAATGAGAGGAATTGAGCACAGCAGGACCAGGATAAAGGGTGTTAAGGGAGGGGGCAGGCAGACCACAGGGGGCAATTCATTCATTCAACAATATTTACTGAGCGCCTACTATGTGCCAGGCACTGGTTTTCCCCTTGGAATATAATTATTCTCACAACTATTTTTATAACAATGTAGTAATAATGGCAGCAGTTTACAGTTAATGAGTGCATATGGTCAAGTATGTTTAAGCACATGGGCAGGTACTCTGCTGGGTGTTTTACACACATCAGCTTTATCTAGTCCTCACAACTGTTGGGTGAAGTAGGTATTATCGTCATTGTACAGATGGAGAATCTGAGGTACAGAGAGGTTAAGAAACTCACCCAAGGTCACATGACTAGTAAGTGACAGAGCTGGGATTCAAACTCATACTGGTTTGGTTCTCACATCCATGCTCCACTCAGCTCGTCACGCTAACAGTCAATGGCATGTTTTGTAATTAAATATTTGCAGATTATGGGGCAGGGATAAATATTTTCTTATGGTGGGAGAAAAGTGGTAAATCTGAATCTTTTCATCAGGCCCTGAATACTCAGCTGATGTCCAATAAATAATTCTGTCTATCGATGGGTGGCTGTAGACCCTGGTCTGTGGTACATGTATTTCTAGGCTTTGAGGGCAGTGGAATAGAAGATGCAACACCGCCAACCCTGAGACCATCCCTCTGTCCCCATTCCCTTCTCTGCAGCCATCAATGTGGTCACTGGGGCACAGGGCAGCATGCTGGTTTATAGATTGGGTTTTAGAGTCCAACAGACCTGCGATCAAGTCTCTGCTTGATAACTGTGTGACTAAGCAAGTCCTGGAACTCAAAGTCTCAGTTTCCTTACCCACAAAATGGGGATAAGTGGGTAATTTACACCTTCACTGGGCTGTGAGGAGGACACACAGAATGTAGCTACAGTGTCTGGCAGCAACAGTGCCCAGTGGGATGCATGCACAGGAAGCAGGTGGGCTCTTGGCTCTCGAAGCATACACATCCTGAAAGGCAATTCGCTCTTGTTACAGTTCTGAGAATGTCTAGTTCCTGGTGGTGATCTGTCTGTAGGCCTGTGTTTTGACAATCTGGCCTTGCACAGTTTGGCTAATCTCAGAGTGGGTGGTGCAAAGAGCCCTGGGCTGGGACTCAGGATATCAGAGTTCAAGTCCTAGACCTACAATTAACAACAGTGTCACCTCGGGCGAGTCCCTTCCCCTCTCTGATCTTGGTTTCCCCAACTCTAAGATGAGGGAGTTAGATTTGCCATCAAAGGGCCTCTCTGGTGGCAGTCTCCCAAGACTTTGTGCCCGTTACCTACTGATCTCCCCCACTGCCAAGGGAGAATGAAGTTCTTACAATTGCTCTGACTTCTTGGAAGGATTAATGCTCATTAAATGCTTCAAGGCCGGCAGCTGGCACTCAGTGCGAGATCTGTCTCACTGCTCTCCTGGAAACCCTCCTGCTGGCAGGGGGCCAATTTATTCCACAGTCTTGAACCCTAACCTTCCCCTGACTCTTCCTTGCTTACAATTCCACTGTAAGCTGCTTAAATGAAAGGGCGAGAGGTGCACTGCCTAGCAGTGGGCTGCCCACCCATGATGTCTGCCACAGGTGCTTGAGGGCTGAGGAGAGCAGGGCAGGAGGGATCAGGGCTGAGTGAACCCTGGAGCCCTCATGTGGGTCCCTGGATCCAGGAGACTTGGTCACACCCCAGTCAAAATGGGAGA
The DNA here is from genome assembly GCF_009834535.1 of Camelus ferus. Lineage (NCBI taxonomy): Eukaryota > Metazoa > Chordata > Mammalia > Artiodactyla > Camelidae > Camelus > Camelus ferus. The sequence goes on along the minus strand of NC_045708.1, from coordinate 17,803,749 downwards.
AGCACACACTGTCCCAAGGGCCTGATGTCATCCTCATAGCAGCTGAACTTGAAGAATTCTTCCTGTGTGCTGGGCATGAATATAAGCACTTCTCATGGATTACCTCATTTTGTTCTCAGAACAGTCCTGTGAGTAGGTACCATGGTTGTCCCCACTTCATAGCTGGGAAACAGGCCCAGAAAGGGTAAGAAACTTGCCTAAGGTCACACAGCTAGGAAGTGGCAGAGGAGCATGCAAATCCAAGCCATCCTGCCTCAGACTCCATGCTTTTCAGCTGGCTTACTCAGTGTCTCTCAGGCCCTAGCAGCAGCACCTTGTACGGGGAAGGAAGCTGGGCCTCTGTGCACTGAACCCCTGTGCTTTACGGTATTGCTGGCTGCCGTTCTATGGCTGGTTCCTCTGCCCTCCCCTCCTCAAATGTCCTCTGCAAGTGGCAGACTTGCCTCTGTGACTGAATATGATAAGAGCATCGCCATTGAGGGCCAGCCTTGTGCCAGTGAACAGGCTGTGTCCTCTCTGCTCACAGCTGCTAGGGTCTTGGGGGCATTTCTGGACAGGACCTGCTGAGTCAGATTGTGGTAAACAGGAAGCCACTTTAACACCAAATTTCTCAGGACACCAAAACTGGCTTGAGAGGTGCCTCACCTAGAGGTCTTACTTTCAAAGTGAGGACAGATTCAGGGAGGGGCACACAAGTGGCTGGGAGGGGAAATTCAATTTGGTGAAATGCTAAACAGGGAGACCAGGATTTGCATCCAACATCTTTGCTGCAGCTCCTGTATATCCTGCAAAGCCCGGAACCAGCATGAACTCGTTTCTCTTCCCCATACACAGCCCTCTTGGCCCCGCAGGCCCAGGGAGGAGGCTGCAAGAGCCCATGTCAAACTGATATGCACCAGGATGCAGGAAGCAGCGCAGGGTCCCTCGTACATTGACTCAGCCATGTGGGACAGGGTAGGGACAGCTGCCACCTGACCATGCCCTGCAGGGCCCAGCTTACAGTGAGGTCATTGATGACAGCAGCTGCCAGAGCCCAGGAGTGATGCCGCCCAACAGCCCACGTGAGTGCAGCAAAAGGATGGTGTGACAAGCAGCTCAATTCAGGCCAGTTCATCTCCTATCTTCAAGAACAGTCTGGATTCCAAGCCCCTCATGGTTCCACCCCAAACTAGAACCTCCTCCAGTCTCCTAGAATGTCCTTAAACCCTCCTCTGGGGATGTTCCCATAAGCCTCTGTATCATCAGACCCGTTTGCGGCAACAATAAGCATAGCCACCATCTATGAGAAGGTTCTGTGTGTCAGACAGGCCCTGGGCTGGGGGACTGATGTTTTCATTAGTTCCACTTTATAGAAAACTCAGGCTCAGAGAGAAATGCCTTGCCCAAGGTCACTCAATCAGGAAGCAGTGAAGTCTGAATTTGAACTTGTTGGGCTCCAGGGGACCAGAACCACAGTCAGTGAAGCACTGTTCACATCACTGATTATGACCCCTTCCACTTGTCCCTCTCTCTGACAGCACCTAGACAGACCCCAGAGAGGCCCCGAGGAAGGGTTGACAGTGTATGTTTCGGTAGAGCTGGTGGTTTTGCTGTGCCACTTATCCCTGTATCCCCAGCAGTCAGCACTGAGCATCGCACTAGACAAGCATCCGTTGAGTGAAAGAGTGAGAAAATCAAGAGCAGCTTTTCCCTGCCCAGTGCCTGAGTCCCTACACACTCTCTTTTCCCAGGAGCCAGCCGCCCACTGTGGCTCATTTGCTGGCTGCAGAAGGAAGGCCTCACTGCCAGGACTGATGTAGGCACGGGGTGATGAGGCATCCAGGGCCTTGCCAAGGCTGCTTTTGGGAGACAGACAACCCAAGGCACCTCAGAATCCTCCATGGGCTCACCTGGGCAACTGCCAACCACATTTATTACAATGGAAATCCTAAATCACGCATATATACTTGTTCTGCATGCTCTCATAGCAGCCTGAGTGTGAAAAAAGAAGCAACAGGGGCCCAGAGAGGTCAAGCAACTTGAACTTGGCCACACATGTAGTTCAGGGCAGAATGAGGACTTGGGCCCAGGTCTTATGGCTCAAGGTCCAGGTTTCTTACCATCATTCCAAGCTGCCCACTCTCTGTCAGGCTTAGTGATGGGAATAAGACCAAAAGGTTGAGATTTAAATCAGAGCCCCTGAGGAATTTCACAAAATGGGACTTGGTTCAGCCCAGTTCCTCCCATTAGTGCGCCCCATGAATGGCCCTCGGATGGTCCAACCAACAGCTATGCCTACGCTGGGCAGTTTCAGAAATCAACAGCCTCCCCCCAACCTCCAACAATTCCCTGAATATTTGCAAACTGTATAGAGAGAAGGAGAGAAGCTTCCTTGATTATGTCCCTCATTGACACTAGTAGCCAAAGCTCCAACAACTCTGATGAGAGCCACACCAGCCATCTCTCCCCAGGGCTGATGTGGGTGTTGGAGAAGGTCTATGTTCTAGGCAGGTAAGGCAGTGAGCCTCCGAAATTGGAATCCACCCATTTCATATTTGAAGCTAAAGGAGTATCTATCTTCCTGCCTTCTGTTCCCTCTCTCGGAACCTATCCTAAGACAACACTTTATGAACAAAGATGATAACTGCTGCATTATTTTTAATAGCAAAAATTTACAAATGACCTTTGTCCAACATTAGTGGCATGGCTAAATGAATTATGACATATCCATGCAATAATTGCAACCATTAAAAATATTCTTCATGAAAAAATTTACGTGAGCTAGGGAAACACTTATAACAATTAATTTAAAAAAGAAACAATATAATATTGTATATAAAGGAGGGAGGGGAAAGCATACAGAAGATTAAAAGGAAATGAGCCAAGATGTCAACAGAGGCTGCATCTACGTGCTAAAACGAGTTATTTTTTTGTCTGCTTTACACTTTTTGATACTTCCTCTTTTCCTCTACGTGCCTATGATAGCCAGGAAAAGAAAAAGCAGCAGCAGCAGCTACCTCAAATCACAACCCCCCACTCAAGAAGAGTGAACTGTCTGAACAGCCAGAAAGGTTATGATGCTGCCTGGTTAGAGGGAGGAAGGTAGGTCCTGTGTCCCTTTTCCCATAACACAAATATTCTTACAGGGCCATATGTGTAGGGGGACGTCCCTTGTAAACCTGCTTTCGAAATTTTGCAAGGAATTTTCATCTGACTTAGTTCTTGGGTTCTTACTGTCAGGAGTCTGTGTCTCTAAGTGGTGGGGAATATAGGTGATGTATTTCCATCTCCAGACCCCCCTGTCTCTCAGAGAAGAAGGAAGCCAGGTGCCTCCAGCATCTTTTCATAGGAAAGGCCTGCAGAGAGGGGAGCTAGCCATTTGTTCAGGAGTTACATTTGAAATCTGAAGCTGTGCCCACAATAAGGTACTTTGCAGCCTCTCCAGCTAAGAGGGGCTTTGGAGGCTCTGGCTTAGGAGGATCTCACAGCTGCAAAGGGCAGAGATGTCAGCAAGCGAGGCTGCAGATAAAACTTGAGCTGCCAAAACGCAGCAGCACCCGTGTTGCTCCCTAATGTGCGAATGTCTGTCTACAAGCCAGTCAGCGGGAGATACCCTCCCAAGACCCTAAATGCACTGTGTGTGCCCACCTCGTTAAAAATGTGTTTGGTTTCTCTAGGGAAACAGCTAAGATCACTTTACAGGCACTTGGAAGAGTGGATTTAAGCCCAATCCTCTGTGTCCTTCAAAACTATAAACCTCTGTGGAAACAAGTGTCCATCACTTACCATCCCCCCTCACATTTCCAAGATTTTTTGCTCTGAAAATGAACAAAAGGTGCATACAGACAAGCGCATAAAGTAAGGGGGAAGTGTGTGGGTTCCCCCCAAATCTAGAAGGCTCAGAAGCCTACACAGCCCCACAGGAACTCAAGCTTGGGACCCCCAGGTCTGGAGAAATAGGGAGACAGCTCAGGAGGTGAAAAGCCAAAACTAAAATCCCCTGCTCGGCCCCCAGGGCAGAGGTCTCCCCGACATCCACTCACCGAACATGCTGCCCTCGTAGCCGTCTTTTGTGAGGGGCCGGAGCTCGTTCTTCCCCATCGCGTAACGCTTGTAGCTCTGCCAGGCAAACTGCATCATCTGCGAGATAATGGGAAACAGCAAACCTGAGCACGGTGACTCCCAGCAACGCTCTTTGCGACAGGACTTGAGACCACGTTTAGAAAACAATCTTCCACATTAAGAAAGATGGCTTCCTCTCACCATAATTTCACTCATAATTACAGCTGCCTGGAAGGCCATTCTCCTCAGACAAGCCCACACATCCAGTGCCTACCCATAGATTCCTTAGAGAAGACACAAAAAGCACTAAATATATTCCAGCCATCGGTCAGTGCCAAAGTGAAAAGCCACCTCTTTCAGGAAGCCTTCCAGTGACTGGACCTCCAGGGACCCTCTGAAGGGAAGGAAATGGACTTCACCGAGTGAGGCCTGTTAGAATCTGATAGAATAATCCCCCTGAGCTAGGGATTGTTAACTCAATTTTATAGATAAGGAGACAAGTCAAGACATAAGGTAACTTGCTCAGGGTTACCCAGTGAGTCAGTGAGAATGTTGGGAATTGAACACATGCCCTCTGGCTCCAAAGCCTTAGGTCTGTCCCACAAAGTCACTGCATGAGTCTCTCTGAACTCCTCCAACACTTGGCTTGACCTACCCTGGCTTTCCCAGGCCTCCTAGCACCCCAGTTGGTCACTGTCAGTTTTTGTTTCCCTGGCTCTGGACCATAAGCTCCTTGAAGCCAGAAACTACACTTTCCTTGCCTCAGTTTCCCCAAAGCTCCCAGCATAGGGCTTAGCAAAGAGTATTTGGGGGCTCTGTCATGAGTGCATGCATGAGTTCTTATTACATTAAGGCAACTATGTCAGCCCCTTAGGAGCATCATGCAAGCACCTTGGTCCCCTGCTGCACTGAGCACTGAAGGCTGGAGGAATGCGGTAATAATCCGTCCTTAGTCCTGTTTCCTCGCCCTGCCAGGGTTTCTCTTTTGCCTTTGATGGCAGGGTGCAAAAGGAGGACAGCAGAGCAAGGCTGTGGGGTGACCCTGGGGCAGAGGCAGGAGCCAGCCCAGGCAGTGGAGGCGCAGCTGAGGGACAGGGAAGTGGGAGGCAGCCTGCGGTAGTGGAAAGAACTCGGGCTTCGGTGCCAGAGAGGCCTGGGTTCTAATCCTACCTCCACCACTGTCTCTTTGACTTTAGCAAGTGACTAAATATCTCTGAGATGCTTCCTCTTTGAGATGGGAATAACAAGGCTTGCTTTGCCACAGCCCTAAAAAGTTTAAATGAGAGAAAGTAGCTGGAAATGCCAAGTTTCCGACCTGACACAGCAGTGATTGACAAACGCTAGTCTTCTTCCCTCCTCGGCCTTTAAAGTCTAGTTCTCTGAGCCTCATCTGTTCACCCCTCCTTTCATCCATCTTATTAGTTCTCAGACTTTGGCATGCATCAGAATCATCTGGAGAGCTTTTTAAAACACCGTTGGGCCCTTTGAGTTTCTGATTCAGCAGGTGTGGGCTGGGGCCTGAGAATTTGCCTTTCTAACGGGTTCCCACGTGGTCCATGGGCCACATCTGAGAAACACTCATCTATCAGAAGTGTTTCTTTCTGTCATCTCACTTCCAGACACTGTCTGGAATCCCTTTGCTTTTCTCCTTCCATCTCCCAGCCCACCTTCCTGCCTCAGCTCCATCTTTCTGGACACTGCCATCTGCGTTCTCCATGCCCTGCCACTCCTGGTGCCAAGGCCGAGAAGCCATCTCTTCCAGGCACATCTGGACAGTAACTACTGCCATGTTCACCACTGCAGCCCAAATGCACAGACCAGGAGGGCAGACCTACAGGTCTACGGCCTGGGCTCTCCATGAAATGGCAGAATAATCTAGTACCATCTCTCCATTTCACAGATGATGAAACTGAGGCTCAGAGATGGACAGTGGTCAGAGTGGCACAGCCAGCAGGGCTGGAATACAGCCCTTTCAACTCCCAGGCTAGCAGACCCCTCCTCCACGCTAGGCTTGATGTGTGGCTTCCCATGAGACACACGTGCAAATGTCATGGTAATGCATGCCAAGCACTTGGCACAGGCTTCGAGTCCTGGTTCCATTCCTCTGTTATTTTCTACTTATCTTGAATTGGCAATAACAGAAACTAATTGCCGGGTGTGAGCACTTAAGGGAGACTGGCCTCTTCCCTGGGTCTCTCTTATCTGGGGGCCCCCTTGATTAAGTCAATGTGAGGGAGGTGGCTGGGTAGAAGAGCAGCAGGAGGCTGTTAAAACACAAATGGCAGCAGGAAAGCAGAAGCAGAGGTCTGGAGGGGGAGGACTGCACCCTACCCTCTAGTCCCTCCTGCTTGAGAGAGAGAGAGAGGGGAGAGAAGTGGGTGTACAGGAGTAATTAAGAGAATCATAGGTATCTACATGTTCTCAAAGGAACTGTCACGGCAGGGGCGTGGGGGTATTTGGAACACAGCCCATTCTCACCGTCATCCACATCAATGGAGGGAAATGCAGGCACAAATAATCCCTGTGTCACTTGGGAAAGGATTCAGAAGGCAACCAGAGCTACTTTCAAAACACACACACACACGAGCACAAAGATACACAGGCCCTCAAACGCTAGTTCTTATGTCTCCACCTTGGTCACAAGCCCAGGTGCTGGATGAACAGGGGTGATGCGGAAAGGCCCCAGCCAGGCAGTCCTTACTTCTCTTCCTAATCCTAATGTACTGGGTGTCCTGTCCAGCGCTCAGCCGCAGTTTGGGCTACAGCCATGGTGGGAGTGCTCCTTCGGCCCACACCCTCCACTTCCCTGCCAGCTGCTTATCTGCCTTCAGATCCCAGCTGAAAAGGCACTTTTGCAGGGAGGCCTCCTCCCCAGCTAAGCCTAAGTCAGGCCCCTACTCCGATCCTGCATTCCTGATGTCAAGTCCCACATCAGCCTGCAGTTATGCTTTTATTATGCATCTATTTGGTTAGTGCCCCCACCCCCATTCACTGCTGCATGCCCTGCAACTCAACCACGGACTGGCAAATAATAGGTGCTCATTAAATATCTGCTGAATGAATGTAAGAACAAATAAGAAAATTGGCTCTGGAGCTTAGCACAACCCTGGGAGACTCATGGGAGCCATATATGTCACAGGTAAAATAGGCAATGGGTGGGGGGAGGGGGGCTTCTGAGCAACGTAGGTGCTCAGACAAAGGTAAACGAGTGTCTCAAGGGACATTTCATGGGCACCAAGTGTCCTGATGGACAGGTAGGACTATGAGAGACACAAAAAGAGGCCGACAAACAGAAAGGCTAATCTCACTCTACATGTCTTGGGCAACCCCTGGATTTGGCTTTAGAGACGCAGAGTCCCTGGCTTCATGCTTAGGCAGTTCTAAGACCTCAGAGGTCACCCAGGTCACCTCCTGCCCCACGCAAGTTCCTTAATAAAAGACTAAGTAACCTCTCTTTGAATACCCTCAGTGATGACAGCCCATTCAATTGTGGTGTTCCACAAAGTTCTGCCTTACTCAACCCAAATCTGCTTTTCCCTACGGGCTGTGGGGAAGACAGCTCATGTGCTTCCACCAGAGATCTTCACGCAGGGGAGCCCACTCTCAAGTCACCTTCGGCTGCCTGTTGGCTGGCTGAACAGCCCAGAGCCTTCAATGTTCCCCCAGTGGCAGAGCTCTGAGTTCCTCGAAACTGCAGGTGCACATCATCATGGTTTTCACCCATTTATTATGGTTGGCTGTACTTTTGGTAACTAGAAGAAACCAAAATGCAAAGTGGAACCAAAGCGGTTCAGTTACATCTGAACCAGATTCTGTGGGTGTGGACTTGCCATTTGTCCCTAATAATTCCTTCTCCTTGGACATGGATACCATTTCATGCTGTCAGGATCTTTCTGGAACCAGATCTTATCATTCAATGTGTGTGTGTCTGCCTGTTTTGGGTATTCTGCCTGCTTTGATGGGACCGCCATCTGTGTCTCCCTCCCAAGTTTTGGACAGAAACATTAAATAGCTGGGCTGGGAACAGAGCTGGAGATATAGCAGCAGGAACCCCTCTGCTGGATCCAGCACTGCTCTGAGTGTCATCTGTTAGCAAGTGAGGAATCTGCCAATCAGTCCAAGCCCCGAGTCTCCATTTTTGTATATAAAGATATTGTAAAGGATAGGACTGAAATACAAGAACACTCTGCCCCAATAAAGCTAGTACAGAGGAAATAGACTGCTTTTTTCTTTTTTCTTTTCTTTTCTTTTTTAAAGAAAAATCAGGGGTTAGACTGGCATGATTTGTTCTTAGAGAACCGATTTTGGCTCCTATGGATCATCATTTTCGGTTCTAAATGCTTGCAAATTATTAACTTAGAAACCAATCAGTCCCACTAGGATGGCTGTAATAAAAAAGATGGACAATAACAAGTGTTGGCCAAGATGTGGAGAAATTGGAAGCGTCATCAATTGCTGGTGGAAATAAAGATGGTGCATTTGCTTTGGAAAACAGTTTGGCATAAAAAGTTAAATATGGAGTTGCCATGTGACCCAGCAATTCCACTCGTAGGTGTACACCTGTGCTGAAAAGAGTTAACATAGCAGGCCTGAGACTTCTATGCTTAGAAGGGCTCTGCTTGCAAGTTTGGCCCTTGGCTGGCGTCTGGGAACTTGGATTTAGTGAGTGTTCTCACCATTCTCTGGCTGGTAAGGGTCGTTAACTGTACTGAGACTGTTTGTACAAACAATGTGGCATATGCTGAACACCTGCTTTCCTTCTGGCAGTCTGGAATTTTGGTTCATGTTAACCAGAGGGTACTCACATGACCAGCCCCCAATAAAACCTTGGGCACTGAGTCTCTAATGAGCTTCCCTGGTGGACAATGTCTCACATGTGTCATCACAACTCAGTGCTGGAGGAATTTAGTGTGTCCTGTGTGACTCCATTGGGAGAGGACTCTTAGAAGCTGCACCTGGTTTCCTCTGGGCTTCTCTGTATGCACTTTCCCCCTTTAGTGATTTTATTTTGTGTCCTGTCACTGTGGTAAATCATAGCCAGGAGCAGGACTATGTGCTGAGCCCTGTGAGCCCTCCCAGTGAATCACTGAACCTAGTGGTGGCACCCCAGCACATACCCAAGAAAGTTAAAAACATATGTCTACACAAAAAGTTGCACATGAATGTGCAAAGCAGCACTATTTGCAATAGCCAAAAGGTGGAAACCACCCAAATGTCCATTGACTAATGAAGGAATCAACAAAAAGTGGTAAATATGTACAATGGAGTATCATTCAGCTATAAAAAAGAATGCAGTGCTGATACACACTACAACCTGGATGAACTTTGAAAACGCTGTGCTTAGTGAAAGAAGCCAGATACAAGAGGCTACATAGCATGTGATGCTATTTGTATGAAATGTCCAGAATAGGCAAATTCATGCTGGCAGAAAGTAGATTAGTGATCACCAGGGTCTGGGGAAAAGGACATGGAGAATGCTAATGGGTATGGGGCCTTTTGAGGGTGATGCAAATGTTCTAAAATTGATTGTGATGATAACTGTACAACTCTGGGTCTATACAAAAGACCACTAGATTTTATACTTTAAAAAGGTGAATTTTATCATATGTGAATTATAACTCAATGAAGCTATTATTAATTTATATTTTTTAAAACTATTAATGGGGACAAATGGATACCCTATGCCTTTTGAAATAACACACTGAGAAGGACACACCATCATTTCAGTAGTATTCCTGCCAAAAATGCAAACCTGAACCAAATCATGAGGAAAGATCAGACAAACCCAAATTGAAGAACAAGCTACTTTACTCTTCAAAAACATTAAGGTTGTTAAAGAAAAGGAAAGACTGAGGAACTGCTACAGAATGAAGGAGACTACAGAGACACGAACTAAATGCAATACAGGATCCGGACGTGCTCCTGGAGCAGAAATAACAACAACAATTACTCATTATTATTACTACTACTATAAAAGATAATTGTCAACATAACTGACAAGATGTGAGTGAGGTATAGGGATCATATAGTACTGTATCAACCTTAATTTTCTGGTTTTACTGTGGTTATGCAGAAAAGTAGAACCAACCTTTTGGAAATACACAATGAAATGTTTAGGAGTAAGGGGCATTATGTTTACAACTTTACTCTCAAATGGTTCAGAAACCAATGTGTGGGGTTGGGGGGCGGAGAGAGAGAGAGAAAGAGAGAGAATGCACAAAGTAAACAGGGTAAAACGCTAACATTTGAGGAATCTGGGTGAAGAGTAAATTTGAATCTTTGTAGTATTTTTTGCAACTTTTATACAAGCCTGAAATTCTTTAGAAAAAAAAAAGTATTAAGGAACTTTGCTGGAGGTTGATGTCTTTTCACCCAGATTTATACATGAAAGAATTCTGCTTTCCTCCACTTTTATAAGTTATGACAGAATGTACTTGTTGCCAGTCCCCGTGTGGCTCCTCTTACCCCTCAGTGCCTCAAAAGCCCTCCTGGGCTTTCATCCCCTCACCAAGCCTGTCCCACCCACTCTGGTCAGAGGATGGAGCAAATGAGGAACTAGCAATTTGGGTTTCTCTTTTTATATTTATATTACCATGTTCAAATGAAGTGCCCATCCTTACTCTGTTCTTCCTGCTCCAGAAATAAAATAAAAGGCACCTTTTGTGGTTCTAAACATTTTCCAGAAGTCCCAGCTCAATCCAGACTTAAGCCTAAGCCCTTTTCTCACACCTCTGGGTCACTCCTTTTACTTGAGCTCAGTTCTGTACCCCTACTTCCCTCTTCTGCCCACATCCTTTCCAATAGTTTTAAAAAGTAAGGTTGTTCGATGCATGGATGGATGGATCGATTTACCTATCTTTCTTTCTTTCTTTTAATGTATCCAAGGTATAGAATCTCACTGCAGAAAAGCAGAGAGAAAGAAAACAATCACCCATCATTCATATATAATAACTACCATTCCCACTTTGGTGTCTCTCTTCCCATTTTTTTCATTTATCTTTGCTTCTCCCAGTGATGATGATATAAACATTTTCCATTTTATTACAAAGGCTTTGTAAACATCATTTTAGATAGCTATATCATAGCCTGGCAAGTAGGTTCAGCATCATTCACTTAATCTGCCTCCCGTATAATTGAACATGTCAGTGATTTCTATTTGAGGGCTGCTGTAAATAATGCCATAATGAACATCTTTGTGCACACTCTTTTTCTATATTTCAAGTAAGTTCCTGAGGCCAGTGCCTCTAAGAAATTTCTAGGAATAAAGTAAATGTTATTAATGGGTATGTTTCCTTTAAAAGATTAAATTCATGTTACGAAGTGAAAGAAGCCAATCTGGGAAGGTTCTGCAACTGTCTGATTCCAACTGTACGGTGTTCTGGGAAAGGCAAAACTACAGAGACTAAAAGATCATTGGCTGTCAGAGGTTAGAGGGGAAGGAGCAATGAATGAGGTGCAGCAAGGAGCATTTTTAGGGTCACTAAGATAGACTACTCTGTATGATGCTGTGATGGTGGACACATGTCATTGTACATCTGTCCAAACCCACAGACACTTTGTTTTGCCCACCACTGTGCAAAACTTGGTGACTAGTAAAGTATATAACAATTTATGACAACACATAAAGTAGTTCACTTGAGAAGATAAAACTAACATCATGAACGATCACTGCTCACATTTGTACAACTCTTTGCACACTTTCTCTCATAGATGTTGTTCCCCTTTAGAAATAATCATGCTAAAGTATGAGATGTAAAGTATGAAACAGATATTAAAAATTGTGTTTCCAAATGTTCAGTAATATAAACTAAATATCACTATATGAGATACAAAAATGCTCATTATATAATATTAATTGGAAAAGCATGATACCAAATTGTATACTATGAAGATATTGGACTATGTATGAGTATTTTAAAAGGAAAAAAAAAGACTGGAAGGAAAAACACAAAAATGCTGACAATGGTTATGTTGGATAGTGAGAAGCTTAGTGGTTATTTTTCTCTTATTATTGACCTATATTTTCTGGATTTTCTGTAATGAATATCTAGAAAGTTTGTAAGGTGAAAATTGGAGATTGTTAAAATGAAAAACATAAGGACCAAATGATATGGTGCTACGCGTAAGTCAAAAGGGAGCATGTGGGTGGTTGGCCGTGGGTTGGAAGGAAGGAGCGGGTTTTGATAGAGGAGGCCTTCACAGCTGGGAGTCAGAGAGGAGGCCAACCAGCAAGAGAAACAACATAAATAGAAGCAGAGAGCCAGAATCTCAGAGTCAAACATGATTTAGCACCAGAGACATTATCTATTTCCAAAGCCACTTTTTACAAGAACTGTGTGAGACCAGACAGGGGAAATGATTTGCCATCGTCTGGATGCAAAAGTTAGCACAGGGATGGTAGTGCTTCCAAAAACATGGGCCAGGACAGTGAAGCCGCAGATGGGGGTAGGGGCAGCCTGAGATATGGCAAGAGAAATCTGGGACAGACTCAAGAATGTGGCTGTTAAGAATCAAGAGCTATGAGAAATAAACACCAAAAGAAATTATACCTCTGCCCTCACTGGGTTCTAGAAATACACACCAAGCCATGATTATTTGTATGTGTTTGTGTGTGTGTGTGTGTGTGCATGTGTATGCATGCATGTCCATGCTAGAGACAGAAGGAGTTCTGGATGGTCTCTGGAAGCCCCTCCCTTCCAGCAGTCTATGATTTATAGATTCAAAGAACACCTAATAATAGACCACAAAGCCTTCCCTTCGCCGAGTTCTGCAGAGGCAGGAAACAAAGCCCCAGTGAAAGAGAGACAGGCAAAGCAATCGGAGATGAATCCTAAGACACCTCTTTAGTTCTTTCGCAAACAAAAGCTGTTCTTGTCCACCTGAACAAATTACAGTGACATGAAATCTTAAAATGAAAAATATTTACCAGTTTGAGGCAAACATTATTATTTTGTTTAAGATGTTCCTTCTACCTGTCTCAGAGCTCTCCTAGAGCTAGAATCCTCTCCTGCAGAAAAGCAACTAAAATCCACTGCATCACCCAGGCACAGATGCCCACCCCAGGCTAAGGAGCCCCAGAGCGATGGAACCAAGAGAGAAAGGAGACATTTGGGGAGAGAAGGAAATGGGAATGCCAGCACACTGCCTCAAGAGTGGGAAACTGAATAGAAAGTTTGCCTTGGAAAGTTCTTGGGCAGCAACTGGGGAGGAAGGAGCGATCACTGAAACAGGGAGACATTCTCCCTGCCTTTTTAAATAAAATATGCACACAGACAGGATCAGGTCTGGCAATGACCCAGAACCACATTTGCAACATCTCAAAACTGCCAAGAAGGGAAATGGATTTTCCCAGTCATTAAAGACAAGCACTCACACTGTGACTTGCAGCCTTAGTGGCATCTCCCAGTGGCGACACCTGTCCCATCTGCAGGGGCTAAACGGGAAAGGGCTTGGTCTCTAATGATACCTGGATCTAATAACCACACAGATTAAGAGATTAGAATGTTGGGTTGATTTCTTTTCCCTTCACGTTCAGCACAGCCCAGATAAACAGCTGACAGCTCATTACCTAGAAACCATCCATGTTAGATTTCTCAATCCACCCCATCTTTTGGTGCCCCACAAAATGATCTGATTGGCAATTGCTGATGAGACATCTGTGAACATATAATCCCTGGTCTATAGTTCAAAAGCTGGATGCAGGATGGGATTTGGTTGCGTTGAGGGGTTGGAGGGTGGGTTGGGAGTAGATGGAGACATGCTGTCTCCAACCCTCTCACTTCTGGGTTTGCTTGAGCTATTGAAGGGCAAATGTAGGAAGCGAAAATGTGATATGACTTCCTACCTATCTGAGGTCCAGACAGCAATCCCACACCCTGCCCACAGGACCCAGGTTTGAGCAGTCTCAGAAATCTCACTCCATCTGTAGCTCTTCTAAGGCACTGTAGCTGCGGGTCCTGGAGGCAGACAGACCCTTGCTATTCAAAGTGTGGTCCAGGGACCAGCCATTGGCATATGCATGCAGGGAGCATGTTAAGAATGTAGCATCCTGGGCCCCACCCCAGACCTGCCAAATCATAGCCAGTATTTTAACAAAATCCCCAGATGATCCAAATATACAGTAAAGTTTGAGATGCTGCTACAGGGCTCTGCCACCTGCTGGCTGTGTGGCCTTGAGTGAGTGACTTAACCTCTCTGAGTCTCAGTTTCCTCATCTGTAAACGGATATGAGTATTTAATCCTTATAATAACCCTGAGAGTAAGTAAGATAACACACGTAGGGTACTTAGCACAGCAGCTGGTACATAATGTGTGCCCAATAAAAAGCAGCCACAGAATGATTGCTACCCTGTTAATTTACCTACTAAATGTCTCTCCATCCACTTCTCTCTGCACCACCACTCTAACCCACACCCCTCCCATCTCTCCATGGGACTCTTGCAGTAGCCTCCTGACTGGCCTAGAGGAGTCCTCTCTGGCCTCGTACACTGTTCTCCATATGTAGCCAGGGGGATTATCCAAAGTGCAAATTTATTCATATCTCTGCCCTACCCTCAACACACACAAACACTTCCATCAGGTATAAAGATCAAACTCAATAAGGCCCATCAAGCCCTGTAGAGTCCCACATACTTATGCCTCCAGCTTCAGATTATCTTACCAGTCTCTGCCCAGCCATACGAGCTTTCTTTCTCAGTTCCTCAAAGAACTGTGCCTCCTCCTGCCACAGGGCCTTTGCACATGATAATCTCGCTCCTTGGGTCACTCCTCCCTCCACTTTTTGCTTGATAAACTCCATGCATCTTTCAGATCGCAGCTTAGTTGCCATGTCCCAGTGAAGCCTGACCACCCAGTCAGGATCATGTTGAATCCTCCTATTATAGAAGACTATTAAAATCAGAACTTTACATTCATTGTGTGATTGGTTGATTAATATCTCTTCCCCCTGCCCACCAGAACGCAGGCTCCATTTGCTCACTAGTGCTCCCCAGCACCTAGAAGAGTGCCCAGCACACAGAGGTCCTCCATAAATGTATGCTGAATAAATATCTAAGGATGATGACAACACAGCAGGGGCTCCCCTGGGCTGCTCGTGTTGTGAGGACCATGGGAAAGGAGGATGTGTGGAACAGAAACACCTACTGCCTGGTTATTTTGCCTCAACAAGGATATACAAAGACTCAACAAGGGAACAGCTCCAACTATGAAGCCATAAAGGATAGCAAGAATGGGTGAGATACTTTTCCATTGGATACCTTTTTTATCTTGGTGCAGAGTCTGCTGATGGAGTAGGTCACAAGTAAATCTGAGCTCTGCACTGCACTGAGATTGGTTCCCTGATTGCAAAGGATCTTCCCTACTCATCTATTCTATCATAGACAGGACATCGGAGTAGGGGCAGGGAGACGGGGAGTTTGGGACAAAGATGAATAACAGTAGGGAAGATCTCAGTGCATCTGAGTGAAATTTCAAGGGAAAATGGTTCAACAAGGCCATTTTGAAGAAATTTAGAGTAAAAACCACCCACCTATATGCAGGTAGCTCTATCATTTCCAAAGTGCTTTTCCTTCCTGACTAGAGCCTGTGGTCACCTGTAAGTGGGGCACGGTGCCATCATCACCCCCATTTTACAGGAAAATGCATACGTTTACAGAACATATAGTATTTACCTCAGCTCTGGGAAGCCCTCTCGAGGAGGAAGTAAGGCTTAGTAGTTAAGAGCCTGGCTTTGGATACCAGCTCTCCCCAGTTGTGTGTCCTTAGACAAGATACTTAACCTTTCTGTGCCTCGATTATCTAATTTGTTTAAAAATAACAATACTGTTTTATTATGCTTATCCAGTGTTTTCCATGGGTCATCAGTACTTTACATATATATTAACTCTTTCATTTTCACAATAATTTTATAAGATTAGTGTATCACTACTCTAATTCTCATATGAAGAAGCTGAGGCACATACCCAAATGTCACAGCAGGTAAGGGGCAGAGCCAGGATTTGAACCCAGGCAGTCTATGCTCTTGGCCACAAGGCTTAGAGAATGAGCCAGTATTTCTTGAGCACCTCCATGTACCAGCTCCTGTGCCAGATATTATCTTACACTTTACCTCATTTAATCCTCCACTGCTGCTCCAGGAAGCAGGTGTTATGCCCATTTTATAGCTGAGAAAACAGGCTCAGAAAGGTTCAGTAATTATTCCAAGGACACACAGCCAATAAGTAGAGGGTTTGGGTTCAAACCTAGGTCTGATTCCAACCTTTGCCTCTCTTTGTTCTTTTCTCAACCTCCCGTCACCTGACATCCATTTAAAAAATATGAATTGAGTATCTACTAGGTACCCCCTGTCCTGGTACATGCAGTAGTAGACAAGAAGGCAAGGTTCCTGCCCTCACTGCTCCTGTACCCTAGTGTGGGGAGATGGATGATAAAGAAACAAATATGCAGGGTAATTTCAAATAGTGATAAGCACTATGAAGAAAAACCAAGGAAGGTAAGGGGGAAGAAGATGGCTGAGTGGGTAGAGGTGGCCAAGGAAGGCCTCCAAGATGATAATTGAACTGAGATCTTAATTAGTATGTGAAGAAAAAAAAAAATCTCCTTCTGTTTCCCACGTGTAGCCCAAGAAATGCATTTGACTTTTCTCTTTATTCCTCCTAGGCCCCCATCAGCTGAGGTTCCAAAGTACATATTTTGTTTTTTGGCAAGAAAGGCTTGCAAAACCTACTGATAAGGTTACCCGTTCACACCAGGAGAGAGAATTTCAAAGCAGTAAACAGACCTGCTCAGCCTTACAAACACCGTATAAAATGACTCAGGTCCTGGAGCTCATTCATCCTACAAAGCCAAGGAGCTGCCACCCCATAAGCATTCCTTGGATTTGCATTAATCAGACAGCTCATTTCTTTTCATTTTTCTAGGTCTGCGATGATGGCTGATGTGCGGTGGCACTTCTGGATTCATAATAAGGGGTTGGTGGTGTTTTCTCACTCCTACAAGACTAAATTTCATGGGACCTTTAGGACATCTTCCTTGACAGTGCTGAGCTCAAGTGCTGTGTTCTTGAAAGGACTATAAAAGATAACCTAATCACACAGGAGAGAGTAAAACATCAAGAAATTTGATTTCAAAACCCTGGAACAGAATACCAAAGAATAATTAACTATGAAAACCAACCGGCTCTAATCTTGATGAACTAATGGGACACACTAGGAAAGAGAGAGAAAACTCAGATCCTCAAGTTTCACAGGTTTTTGAATTGTTGGAATGATCAGAATCAAAGCTCATGCAGGCCTTCAGCTGGCTTGACTTTGAGCCTTCTCCTCCCACCTCCCTCAAATCCACACACCCTACTCCCAAGTAACCTGAGGCACCTGCCCCAGCTCTGCTGCTCTGGCTTCTAATAAAAGCAGAATTTTCTCTTTCTCGGCTGCCTACAGATCTGGGCTTCCTGCTGGGGCCTGTAAACCTGCTGCAGGAAGGGGGCAGCTCCTGCGGAGCTGGCAAAACAGACCCTTTCACAGAAGGGAGACAAATGGACTGACAGCCAGTGACGGGTGATTCGATAAAACCTTCATAAAATTCTTCTTCCCTGTATTTGCTTTTGAGATACAACTCTGGGTGATGGTGGCTCCCAGGGGGCTCTTTCATAAATCTCAAAGACAAGCCCTTTCAGACTTTCCCTACAAAAGAAAGGGCTTGGTGAGATTTCTGTCACCAACAGCCGTATATTCTGAATAAAGGAGAAAACCGTCATGTTTTCCCAATTTTGAGCATGGTGGCTGAAAAAAACATTGCATAAAAAGATCTGAGTTCAGCTGGCAGGCGGGGGGACCAAGGTGAGGGTTTACTCTAGCTGCTGTTATTAAAATAACACCCAGTCTTGGGTGCCTTTCCTAAGGAGGATGGCTTCTATTCAAACTGCTGACCCAAGAAGCTGCTCTTTTTGTCTTTATTTTTCTGTTTTTTTTCCATTTATGGACCGGAGAAAGATGTGATAACCATTCACTCTCAGATCTGACTCCAGGCCCGGCTGGTACGATTTAAAATGAATAAAAGGGATGAGCCTCATTAGCTGGAATTCAATGGCCCCCCTTATAGATGTGAAGTCACTAAGTGGGAAAGCTTCATTCGATGGTGATGAAAAGGGGGTCAGGGATGGAAAGGATGCAGAAAAGAAACTGCAAATGCACCGAATTTCCTGAGTGATTAGCTATGGCTATTTAAACCATTAAAAGTTTAAACCCTCTTGAGGTCAGGGAAAAAACTAGTGGAGAATCAGAGGTACATTTCCTCTCTTCCTAGGATAAATCCAGCACAATTTTAAAATGCAAAGCATCTCTAAACAGCGATTTGATTAGGTTTTTTTTTTCCAGCTAGGCTATGATAATTAGCAAATGCCTGGGAGATGAGATTTAAATATGTCAATCAGTCCATCTCAAGAGTTTAGCACGAACAATGTGGAATGTAATTATCTTTAAGCGATAACCACTTTGGTGGGGTTATAGCCTTAACTAGAGATCTGAAACCCAATAGATGACCTCTCCCCATGCCCAGAGCAGCTGCTTTCCCACTTGAAAAAAAAATTGCAATGCCAAGTGTTATCTGAAAATTCTGCCAGTGTGACCTTTAAAGAGAATGATTTTGAGTACTTTAAGTGATAACTCTGCCACTATTTCTCCCACTAATGGGGCATTTTCAAAACCAGCAGGGTGATGGAGATAACCTGACTTCACAGAGGTACAAACAGACTTTACCTGCATGATCTAATGCACCATTTTCTCCATCAGTGATCACTTCTTAGGTTGGAAATCATCAAAAACCTAAAAATTCACAACTTCTGGGTTCTTGTGCAGTCTGTATGGACGTGCAAAGTGGGTCCTGCAGTAGAGATTGGTCTGTAATGGGACAGAACGTTACCCAAAAGAGGAGAGGAGAATGCAGTTAACCATTTAGGAGCGTTTTTCTGTCTTGCTACTGGGTAACGTTGCATTGTGAACTACTCTGGTTAAAATGAAGTCTTTTCAAAGACTCAGGCTCTCGTCACACTGGGTCCATTTTTCACCCCACAGGCTGGGCTCGACTATCTCTCAAAATAGCTTTTTAGACTATTGTGATGATAAAATGGCTAAGAGTGAGGAAGGTTTCACTTCTTTAGCCTGTAACTACAGAAACATGCATGTCTTGGGCACAAAGAGACATTACCAGGCAACATGACAAAAATGAATAACATTGATAATCATCCCATAGTAATAGCTTTTATGATTAAAGATTGCTGCAAGCACAATAGATCCCAACACAAATGGGAATAATGGAGACACATCATCTCTCTGCCTCTGTCGGCAGCTTTCCTCCTGTCTACACATAGACCTGCACATCCACGGACTGGAGAAGTCTGTAATTAACCACCTGCCAGTGTTGCTGGCCATAACTCTAATGGGGCCAGCACTTTCTTGACTAAGTTCTCACAAGTGATAATTAAATCCACCAGCCTCGCTTGTGAGGTCTGCTCACAACTGAGCAGTTCATGTATACATTGGCATGGCTAACAGTGATGGATTCTCCAAGTACCACTGGCTGGTGCCTGGGCCGCCAGCACTCTCATCATGAGATAAGTATCTCCTCGTGTGAGTGCTTTGAGTCACAGCCTCTGCCCCATGAGCCTTCACCTTTTCTTTTAATCGAACAACGTTTTGCAATTTCAGCTCCATCTATCAGGAGCTTCCATTGTCTGCTAATAGAATTTACAGAATCCTATTCCCTGGTCTATAGCCAGGGCCAAGAAATCTTCCGTCATTCCTGTAAGTCCAAGAACATTTAAGATGCACTATAAACTGAACTTGAACTTCGTCCACTGTCAACTGCTGACCTGAGAACGTGCCAGCAAGGGCTTTAATTCATTATTAGATGTTGGCCAGACAAATTACCTGCCAGTTGTACCTTTGCCTACCGCCATTGCCCAGGAGAATAATGTTCAGCGTGGGGATACATGGAAAGGGAGAGCTCTCCTGGGAGGAAATGTTTGCAAAATCTATTTCCTTGACAACTGTTTTCCAAGCAAAAGCTAGTACTGTAGGGTTTTTCCCCCATGGTTTTGAACTACTCTGGTGTCTAAAAACCAACATTGTCAAATGCCCTAATGTGAAAAAGAAGGACTTAAATAGAAGCAAAAAAAAAAATTTTAAGATTCCAGAGTTGAACATCTTAAAAGGTAGGAATTCACACACACCACCCTTTTTTTGGTGGTGCAGTGGGGGTGGTAATGAGCAGATGATGGACAGAATTTCGTGGTGTCACACTAGGAATTAGCTACACAGGTGACCATAGAGAAGAATGTGAAGGACAGATGGGCTGCCCTGCTGGGCCCCTCTACCCAAACTTGGAAGACTAACCTAGTCTCTGTGGGGAGCCTAGACCTTGATCATCCCCTTCTGGGAGTTTAAAGAAACTCCAGAACAACCCAATCAGCCTCAGGACTAAGTTATGTTCCCTTAAAATCACACAATCCCTGATTTTCTGAGGTAAGTCCAATTTCAAATATTCCACTGCATTATCAGGCAATGTGTTAGATACTATGTTCTAAGTTTTTATTTGGAAAATGGTCTTATGTAGTTGATGGGACTCTCAGGTGTGGGCAGAACCACACTCCTATTTTCTACTCAAGCTGACCCTCTCCCCTGATGACGTCAGTGGAATTTTGAGCTCAGCTCTACACAGGTCATGGCAAATCAGGACACTTTTTAACGTACCCATCTACCCATTCAATCCTTCTATTCATCCGCCCAATATTCCATATTAGGTACTGCCTATATGCCGAGAACCGTGCTAGATATTGGGACTACAGAGGGACAGTTTGTGCCTGTTGTGGGGAATCACATTTTTTAAAGCAGGGTTCTTGATTTGGGGTTTATGGATGGAGTGGAAGCCTGTGAAACCCTTGAAACTGAACAGAAAAATTGCATGTTTGTGTCTGTGCACATATGCATACCATGAGCATTATTCTGGGGAGGAAGGTTTATAATTTTTATCAGATTAGCATAGAGGTATGTGACTTAAGAAAGGTTAAGAATTGCCTAAGAGCTATAATGCAAATTGCTGTGTTCTGTCACAGATCTCTCTCCAGAGAGAAGGTGTAAGAAAAGCTATGAAATGGAGGTGAGGCTTGGGTAGGACCTTGACAAATGCTAGAGTTTGGCTTCACCTGCTGGAAGTGAAAGAATGAAGGCTCCATTCTTCAGGCTCAAGCCGCTCCCTCCAGATGCCCTCTGGGCCTCTCACCGACATCAATCTCCCTCCTCCAAGCTTCTTTCATCCTTCATTCACTTATTCAACAAGTTTTTCCTGATTACCTGCTGATGCTGGGCCCTGTGAACAAGACAGACATGGGTCCCTGTCTGCCCTCCTGGAGATGACCTTCTTCTAAGACGGGCAGACATCCATCAAACACACACTCAGACGTACAACTACTACACACTGAGACCGATGCTAAGTAGGGGGAGGACAGGGAAAGAGGAGAATGGCTGCCCGAGGGGGCCTGATTCCAGAGAGAGGGGGAAGGCTTCCGGGGCATTCTGACCCCCTGCCCTCACTGACCAGCAATCTGGATTATAAACTGCCCCACTAGTTTGAAAATCCCTCAACGGGAGAGACTGCAGATCATCTGGCATGGCAGCTCACAGAGCTTGCAAGCACCTGGCTGGGTAGGCGCTTGTATTTGCTGAACAAACAGATGAGTGAATCAGCAGGCTATCCTGTGATATTTCTTATATTAAATATTTTTAAGCCCTTTCAGGTGCAGAGGTCTCGTTTTAGATCTCTTTCAGCCCCACAGCACAGAGAACAGCTAACAATTCTTTAGATTGGGAGGATGCATCCCATTTTCACAAACTCTAAAGAAACTGATTTTGCTTTCCTCTTACTGGCTTTGTCCCACAAAGCCGCTTCTATATTCCATCGTGGGCCCTCTCTCAGGTTCCAAGCCATTCACACATGACTCTGCTCAGACTCTGTCCTCGAACTGAGGCTTGTGTCCTCATCGGCGCAGAGTTGAAAGATGAGATCATGATGGAGGCAGAGCTCACCCTCGGTCGGGGAGATGAAGACACACAGGGAGAACTTGTGCCTTGAAGGAAGGAAGGCTTTGAAAATGGAGTTGACGTGTTTATTCTGTGTATTGTCTCTGTTCACTTCTGTGTCTCTGGTGCCTGGCACATAGTACACACTCAATATGTATTTGTTAAATAAATGAGTCGGTAAATGAAAGGGGACTCGGGCATGCCAGTCAAAGTCATGGAGCTGGTAGACGACATGGGACCTGCCCAAAGCTGTACCCTCCAATGTGCTGACAGATGTGTGGTTCCCACATGAGCCCTGGTCGATATTTTCATTTACTTCAAGAAGACATAGATGACATAACAAAAACACACAAGAATTTCATTTGTTTGCCAATGATGTGAGCAGATTCTTTGCTGAATTGGATGGTAGTTTTTGAAAACTGGAAGAATCTTATTTTCAATTTTTTGTGCTTTTTACAATGATAACATTTTAAGTTTACTCTGCACCAGTAACATTTTTTCCACCACTTTCCTAAGTCCAGATAATCATCAAAACAATAAATAAAATCCTGATTTATAGTGTTGGCCAACTTCTGTGGTGTAAATATTCCCACCAGTCTATTTCAAGCTACCAATGCCTCACTGGGTAGAGATGTACAGTAGTACACGATTACATATGGATACAATAGATGTATGTAACCTCAGGAGCACAGATAAATAATAAAGTGTAGTCAGTGAATTAGGAAGTAATGAGATTTGAGTATCAGCTACGTTTGCTTTTAGTATGATTTATTTAATTGTAAATTTATATAATTAATTTAAAAATGACGGCTGTTTTAATAATCAGCTCGCAGAATTTCTGAAAATTTAACAACGGCTCTCACGACCCAGCTCGAGTATGTACGTCACTCGGCACATCCCACAGGCAGACCAAGCCCTGCTTTGGGATCACAGGAGATGCAGAGTCAATGGACTCACCCAGAACCATGCAATCAGAAAAGCTAGAAAGCGGCTGTATCAATGTGTGTACAACACATAACTTTTGTCATTAAAGAAAAGGATTTGTTACGAATTACATTTTGGGATTTAGGGTTTTTAAAAGCCATGCCCCAGCTCCACCCTGGGCCTGCTCAGTTCCCTGGAGGAAGGGTATGCCAGGGTGTTCTCTAGAGGGGCTGGTGCTGCCTCTGGGAGGGCTGGAGAAAGACGTAGCCAGCACTGTGCTTTTTAGGTCATGATGCACATCTTGTGGAAAATTATAGCCTGAGGGCCAAATCAGAAGCTTCCGTGAATCAGCCAAGTGAGAGGTAATTCTAGGTTGGAGGCGGGGGTGTGAGGACAGAGCTGGGGAGCTCCAGAGATAGAGCCTCTGTAAGCTGTACAGACTCCATGGGGCACAGGGAGTGGGAAAACAGCCCAGGAGACAGTGAGCTAGAACAAAACGGCCCTGACCTTGCAGGCTGCCCGTGGTGCCATCTCAGCAATAAGACAAACCCCCAAGCCCTGCAGATTGTGAGGCTCCCTGTATCATGTGTGAGTCCCAGCCGGGTGCAGCTGTGGTGATGCCTGGAACATCCCGGCAATCAGGGGACTGCACAGCTTGGTCCTCAGTCAGGTGCTGAGAATGAATACCCTCAGCCTGTGACGGCTCTTGCGATCTTTCCTATGCTTCTCCCCAAGCCAAGGCCTCAGGAATGAGGTAGGCAGGCTGGGCAGAGGCAGGTAGTACCAGCACTGTGGATGCTGCTGCTGGCCAGGACTGAAAAATGGAGGTTAACACCAGGAAGAGGACCACCTCTCTCAGCATCTTCACAGCACGTGCAGATTCTGTTCAATAGATTGAGGAGACCCAGGGAAACGAGTGAGGCTGAGAGGTGCTTTGGGAAGGGCCTCAGAGGGCCTGGGGGTGGAAACAAGAGATAGGCTGAGTGAGTCTTGGTTACTCCAGGACCCAGCCCAGGGTCCCTCCCAAACAACAGTCAAGGTAAGATTTAGGAGATACAGGAAACAGCAGCATGGCAGGGGTGGAGCTGGGGGGACTGGGGTAGGGGTTGGGTGGGGGTACAAAAAATGGAGAGAACATGACTCAGGACCCAAAGGTCCTGCTAACTCTACTGTCTGCTACACCATCTTGGACAAGACCCTCTCCGTGAGCCTCAGTTTCCTCATTTGGAAAGAAGGCCGCTTGTGAGGACTATTTTAAAGACCAAAAGAGAGAATGAAGAAAGGCTATATAACGGGCAAAGCAGATGGGAGAAACCTCAGAGAAGGGAAAGAATATCTGGAAGCAGGTTTGGAGGAACAGTAGGCTGTCTCCTTACTAGACACATTCTAATCCCTGGATCACTGCCCTTAGTTCCCAGGAAGCCTCCAGCCCCGCCCTACTCGTGCCAGCTCTTAGAGTCTAGTTGGTGTATCTTGTGCTCAAAGGCAGAATGGGGTGACCAAGGCTCCCACTCTGGCTCTGCCACCTTCTAGCTGTGTGACTCTGGGCACGTTGCTTAACATCTCTGAGCTTCAGCTTCCTCAACTGTAACACAAAGCGAGCCATCTCTGTCAGCTAGAACCATCGTGAAGATTAATAATGTATGGGAAAGGCCCACTCCCTGGTAGTGGTTATTGAGTTTTGGCTTTGAATGACTGACATCTGCTAGGCCACCCAGAGTGAGACCAGGTGTTCTTAGGGAGCAGGGGATGTGGTCTTGTTTAGACCGTCCAAGGCCTGGGGGGAAGGGAAGGAGAGATGGAGAACAGTGAGGAACACAACAGGGGCCTGGCTGTAAGTGCTCCTTAAGTGGGTGAGCTGTCCAAGTGGGCAGGTGTCTGGGTGGTGGGCCAGGCTCTGTGTGTGGTCATCTATGTCCTTCCTTTCATCCAGAGGCAGGCCACAGCCTAGAGTTCATTTCTACTGACCACACTCTGGGGGGGGGGGGTGACTCACTGTGCATGCTACATGGGTGTTTTTATTCTAGTAAGGGTGACATGAAGGGAGGATAGTGGTAGCCACTAATGACTTACTGAGGCCAAGTCCCTGTGGGTAACAGGGTCTAACCTGAGGTCACCGAGCTCCCCGGTCCTGCCTTTTCCTTTTTCTATGGCTCTTTCTGTATCAATATCTTTTTTGTGTGTGTTTGTCAAAGGGCAGCCCCCAAAGCTCCCACATGGGACATAAATAGAACGGATGTACAAAAAGCTACTATATTCCCAGCACAGGGAGTGGAAGGCCCTTAGTCTTCAAGTGACAGATGAGCAGGAAATTATTTCTTGCTAAAGAATAATGAAGACCATAAATTGCTGTGTACATGGATGATTCACTAGAAGGTGAGCCTCTCCGACTGGAAAAGGAAGGTGCCACCATTTTAAGCCTCAGGGCCTTGCTTCATGGCCTTGTTCTTACACTTGAAGCAGCCCCCGTCCTCATAACCCTCGCCCCTCCTCCCCATCCTCTGGAAAAAGGCACATGTTGAGGGAGGCTTTCTCTGTCAGAAAGTTCCTTCACTCCTAGACAAGGGTGTCAGGACACAGGACTGTCCACAGGGCAATGGTGGCCATGCAGGCACTTGTTTTGAAGGTCGAAGGCCCTGGGATCCATTTTCTGACTGGATCCCACACACAAGACCTTTCCTCTGCCTGGTTATGATCCACGTTGGTCTGTCTATCAATCCTTCTCTCTCTCCTCTGACTACCCCCGATCAATGAACCTAAATAGCACAGGCATGAACAAACGAGTGTCTTCTTCCGTTGTCTACTTCTAACAGCACCTTCAAATGAACCACTACAATGAAGCAAACATAGGCACTGCTTGACATACAGCAGAGAAACACACCTGGAAATACCTGCACGAGGTAGAGACTCAGAAGGAATTTTACACACGGGCTTATTTACTCCAAATATGAAGCTGACCCTATAAAACTGAGGAAACTTTCCGCCAACACTTCAGCAAAGTACTACTAAAATCAACAAATCGCTTGCCCTGGAGAAGCTGTCAGATGTGCCTGTAGCTTATTATGAAATGATGTCTTTTAAAAGGACGTGATAATCCCAACCATATCATCTTTACAGACAGTCCACTGGAGGCACACACACCCCCTCCCGTCCCCAGATGAGGAAGCAGCTCCTGGGGAACCCCGGTCCAGGCCCTGGGCTTGCTCTTCTACCCCCAGGGGAGCTATTTCACACTGTCAGGCTCAAGGATAAGAATTTTTTAAGTTAAGCTGCAACAGGAGAATTGAGGTTTCAAGGTTAAGAGTAAATTTCTTTACGTTCTTTATGTTGTCCTATTAAACCCTGGCACAGGTCCCCTAGGGAAAATTGGCATTTTCCAGAGGGTTTTAAAAAGGAAGAGATTTCAAGCAATAGACGGTGAAGTCAGTAGCCCCGATCCAATGCCGACAATAGAGCCGAGGAGAGAAGCTAGGAACTAAAGAGGGATGTGGGAGGAAGAGGCTGCCTTCTAACCATCTACACTCTGCTCCCCGACACATCGATCATCTTCTGTCCCCAAGGGCAGTGGGAAAGAGCCAGGGAAGTTTTCCATTTGTATTTTTCAAACTTGGCTCACTCTCTTGAAGCCAAGAAAAGAGATTTAAACCACGCGTGTCAGCCAGTTCCAAGTAACTAAGCCAGTCATCTGGTATTTTGAGAGCATCTGAGAATCATAATTACGAGGCGAGGAGAGAGGGTCGTTTCTCCAACTGGTCCTCACCTTTCAGCAGGGGCGATTTTAGCCGTGGAAGAGCGGTCATCAACCACGCGTTCCCTCCCTAAGCTCCATGAAATCTAGGAGCTGAGCAAGAAGCTGTGGTTGGAAGGGGACTTGGATATCTAGTTTGGGCCCATATTTTACAGATGAAACTTGAATCTGGAGAAGTTAAAAGACTTGCCCAAGATCATGTAGTAAATTAATTCCTTAATCCATGACCTTTGGGGATGAAATAGGTTGCAGACCTCAACCAGAGATGTGCCCCAAGTTTTGCTTTTGTTTTAAAATAGCCTACCTCACAAGATGGTTTATTTCAAACCAATAAGGCCTTGCTTTGTTTTAAGCCACTTCAATTATCAGAGGACAGCATGTGCTCCAGTGAACTCCACAGCACTTTGGAACCACAGAAAATTTACAGCCTAAACGTGAGCAGATTACGTTCGGCATCCATGGTGAAGTCAGGCTTCCCAATGCGGCCACACACAGATTAAGGCAAAAGCTCACTAAGCATAAAGAAAGGACAATTATCTGGAGGAGAGAAAATCTGCTTTGGCAACGGCACAGTCTGACACCTGGGAGGGTTCAGGGGTGAGCACCAACCCACTCCATGGGATGGCACTTAACTCAGAGCCTGGATCCAGCTCAACAGTCCCCCCAAAATAACAATGAGAACTGCTTTCCTTCTACAAAGCCTTGCCCTCTGGAAGGAAGCAGGTGCTTCATGAATCAGTATAGCAGCCTGGGGTCCCCTAAGACAACAATGTCTACATCAGACTTGAAGTTTTTGACAGATTCTCATCTGGAAAGGCAACCCCCAGCATCCCTATGGACAGGAATAAAAAACTAAGGCTCAGAGGGGTTAATTTGTCCACAGCTGCAAAGCACATCAGTAAGAGAAAAGTGTTTCTAGGTTCCTGGGCTGGGGGAGGGGAAGGAATGAAGGACTCGGGCTGATCTATCTGGACAATGCTGCTCCACAATCCTTAGAGTTCCCCAAACTTCTCTCTGTCCGGCCAGAAATAGATCAAGGTTTCTCAACCTTGGTGCTACTGACATTTTGAGCAGGATAATTCTTTGTTGTGGGAAGCTTTCCTGTACAATGTCAATGTTTAGCAGCATCCCTGGCCTCTACCCACTAGCATCCTCAGTTGTGACATCTCAAAATATCTCGACATTGCCAAACATTCAGAGGCAGTCAGGGGAAAAATTAGAGAACCAAGTTGAGAACCAGTGGAATAGATGGATTGCAAGTTTCAGAGAGAGAGAGAGAGCAGTCCCCCATACTGTTCTCCCAAATATGCCTCACTGCTATTCCCTAGAAAAGAGCTGGGCCACTTAGCAAATTTCCCACAGGAGCCAGACTAGAGGGAAGCTGAGTCCAGCCACAGCAGCCTAGTTCTGGGGAAAGCAGCTTAAGACCAATACCCACTCTGACAAGGTCTCTCAGCTCAGGACATTGCACCTGCTGGATCCAAGAGAGTTCGGGAAAATCAGGGTGTCTGTGGAGCTCCCTACCTGAGAAGGCCCAGGACCTCATCCAGGGCAGGGCGACAGGACATCTAATTAGAAGGCATCTGAATGAATGGCACATAGCAGTCACATTACAACACAGAAGGATGGTTTCCTAAAAGCCCTTGGAGAGCTGGGCCATGACCAGCAGTGCTGGGACGTTTTCAGGAGTCCCAGCAGTGACATGACAATAGAAGCTAATACTCATTAAACATCTAATATGTGCCAGGTACTCTGCTAAGCACTGGCTGCAGACTCCAACCCTGAGGATGGTCCCACTGTGCATAAAAGGAAACTGAGGCAGCAGTTAAGTACTTTGCTTGAGGCCCCCTGTTCATCCTGCAAGTTGGTGGGAGGGCACCCAAGCTCTGCTCAAGCCAATGCAACCTCAGGACAGTGCCTTAAGAGGCTCTGGTCCCAGCTCACAAGACCCATCGAGCCAAAGGAAAAGATGGCCTGACTTGAGGTCAGCAGCAGGCTTTGGTCTCTGTTAAACAGTCCCGTGCCAAGTGCTGCCAGCAGCTCAGCCCCGTGCCTGAGCGGGTGCTGGGGGCCTTCCAGCCTGCAGAGAGGGAACGGCTGATGCCAGCTGGAACAGAACTTGAGAACACATTAGCAGAGTCTCACTTCCTAGGAGAACGCGATTCCGCCGCACTGAGCAGACTTCTTTGGCAGCAAGGAGTACTTGCAAGAGTCCCAGTGTCACTCAGAGAAGCCCTTTGTTTCCCAACAGCCACCTGGAAGGCGGCAGCAGTCCCTGGAGCTGCCTGAACCTCTGCTCGGGAGGCCTCTGCCGGGAACCACACGGCCTCCCAGCCCTGACACAGGAGGAGCCAGGAGCAGAGTGTCCACCAGGGTCCTCAGGAAGTGGCTGGAGGCCTTGGGGTCAGCCAGGCAGACTACTGGGAGTCAGGAGCTGCTATGAAGGAGCACACTGGGAAGATAACGCACTTGGCTTTGGGTGGCCATTACTGGGAAGCAAGACAGGACCTCTGGGTCCCCAAAGCACTCAGCAATTGCTGCAGGCAGCAAGGCCTCCCTCCCCTACAGTACCCACCATAGCCCTGATAGGGGCCTGTTGCTAAGATGCCTCAGATGGAACAGGACTTAATCGCTTTTCTAAATCCCACAACCCAGGAGTGGGAGGATACGTGAGATAAGCCTCCTATAGCCCCCTAAAGCACATATTTTCCCCATGGGGAATATCCGTCCTTATTTCTGACAGCTGACCTCAGGCCCCAGCCAAGGTGGGGATTAGAATGCCTTCTAACAGTCCAAAAGGATCCATCTGTGGTTAAAGGATAAGCATGTAAATTCTGTTCCACCTGCTCAGTGATGAAAAGTCAGAGGCTCACATGTTCATCTCTCCCTGCAGAGAGCATCTTCCTCAAAAAAATGGAGTCTTGGCCACAGGGCTGGGCGTGGGCTGTCCCTCCCACCTGCAGAGAGCCCATCACAACCAACAAGGGCAGTGAGGACAGGAAACTGTCCCACCCAAACTACCTGTAGGGTAACCAGCAGTCAGGAGCAACCCTCCTGGCCCCAGAATGAGGCTTAGAGTACAGCTGAAGAGCCAGGCAAGCTTAGGGTCCAAGCCCAGAAAAACCAAGAACTCTCTTGCCTCTCAAGATGGGCAGTTTGTCTTTCTGGCCAGCTGGGTCCAGTTGCATCAAGAGTCTCGGCAAGGGTGGGTCTGCACCTCCCCTCCAAGGGTGAGACAGCAGAGAGAACTGGAGAGGGTTTCCAACTGGCAGTCTAGAACTCAGCAGTGGCTGGCCCCTGATTCTTGGCATCCGCTGATTTCTAGGATGTTTGCTCATTAGTCAGGGGACCCCATTCTGTGTGTCCAGCAGGTGGGAATCTCTCCAGAACCAAGCTTCCCTCCCCAACTCTTTCTGGGTTATTAACTCCCTTTCTCCCAAGTCAATCCCCTCCATCTCCCCTTTGAGGGGTTCCTATTTACTAAATGGACAAGTGAAAAAATAAGTTTAAAAATAAGCTCAGATAAAAGCAATGAAGCCTTCTTTTAGCCTTTGCCATAAAACTGCTTTGAAATAGGAGAGCCAGGTTCTCCAGGTGAGAATTACAGGGTTTGTGGATTAGGGAGACAATCAAGCTTCCTTAATTTTTCTTCTATAAGGACTAAATTGATATTTACTTGCACAAGCCAAGAGCAAAAAAGGGTAACCAGCTCTCCTAACAGTCATTTATACATCCAAGTGTGGTAGATTGATACCAGAGTCTAAAATGGCAGGAAGAGAATTCAGGACGTGATACATCAGAGACGAGTTCTATATTGTCCCAAAGAGAGTGTTCTATTGTTGGAAGCCCCTGTCCCTTGCTAGATGGGAGATTTGGTTAGGCCACAGAGAGGCCACCGAGTCAAGTGCAATGTCTGATCTGGTCTCTTCCCAACACAGCCCCCAAACAGAAGCAACTACATGGAAGTAGCCTAGAGCAGGGTTTGCCACAGAGCCGGACAGGTCTCTTAGAGACCTCAGCGATGTAAGCATCGGCACTGATTTGGCAACAAAAGGCTCCAAACTCCTACAGAGTTTCTCACTAGATCCTTTAGCTCTTGGTCAAAATTACACGTGCTCATCAAGGTCACAGCCCAACAATGAACCAGATGCCTTTCTATCCACCCTTTGAGGGCAGGAGAAATAAATGTTGGGTAAGAAACAATGCTGAGGACCTGATTTATAAAAGCAAGAAGGACAATCTATCTTGTGGCAGAAAAGATCTGCCTCATGCCCAGGGTAAGTGGAGACCTGCAGGACCCCGACTGCATTGGGGATGCAGATTGTTGCGCATGGGGGCTGAGAGCATTTATACCCTCTGCTTTTTGAGTCAAAAGCTGGTTTAGTCTCACCACTTTGGCAACGGCATGGCCAGTGGCTAAAGGTCTTCTTGGGAGCCAGTACAGCTATGGGTGAGATGGAATACCCTAGGGTTTTCAACATTAAAAGCAATGAGGCCAGAATATGCCCAATCTCTGGGTTCACCCTGTGACAGTGGACAGGAGCCAGATCCTTCCATCAGAGGCAGGACAGCTGGAATAGAGCAGCAGGCAGGCTCTCAGAACCCTAGGAACCACGAGGTCCCTTGGAGGCAGGGAGTTCAGCATTCTGGGACCCTCCAGCCCAGAAGCCACATGTGTACTGGATCCCAGCAGGAACAGAAACACGTGTACAGACAGATGGCCTCTGAAGCCCCGAAACCACCTCTAACCTGTGAAATGACAGCAGAGCCTCACAGGGCAAAGAGGCCCATAGAGGAGTGCAGAGCACCTGAGAATGGAGTGACAAGTTCTCAGGCAGGTATTCAGGGCAAGAGGCTAAGGTTCCCATCTCACCACCAGAGCTCACCACTGGTAAAGTATAATATCAAAAAGATCCATCAGTTTGAACTTCAGAAACATTAAGAACAGCTATCCAGCCCCAAGACTGGGAAAGCAGGTGCAATCAAAGGGTCAAGGCAGTATGAATCAAGGATCCCCTCAGACATCAGTAAAGTCCAGAAATACAAGGACTTCTTTGCCCATAGAGAGGCTTGGTCAGGAAAGTCAAAAGGACAGAGGTGAAAACTGAACCAGGATGAGCCAGAGAGACAGGAAGGCATCAGCCAGACTGCGGTCTCAGGTCCTTCTCCATCTCTCCCCACACTCTGTGGATTCACACCACTACCAGGAAAATACTTGGGATTTCTGACATTCAAAAGATGCCTTAGTATTTGCATGCGTTTTATGTCTTCATATGGTGCTTTTGTCACAACGACAAAAACTGAAGCTCAGAGTCTCTGGTGGAAAACACAAAGCATCTTCAGAAGACTTGCTCAGCCTGCACGTTCTGCAAAGAAACTGGTGCCAAGAGTTCTTCTGAGACTCAAGTGCTTATGAGTAGCGAGTATTAGATGGTCCGGGAAGGTACCATTTCTGAGCTAGGTGAAAACTCAAAGCAAGAGTCTTGGGGTCTTTCCTGGTACGTGTCTGGCATAAACGTTAAGAACAATGTTTGTGAAATTCCTAAGGAAATGCAGCAGGCTGATTTGGCTTCCACCATTATGTCGTTGACAGGAAGTAGGAGACAGGTAGTCAGGGAAGAATGACAGTTTGGGGATTTGTGTGATGACAATTAGCCAAGTTTTGCTCTGCTTCTCTTTACAAAGAAAACTTCCCTTCTCTTTGCTCTTGGAATGCCATGTTAGAAGAGAGGCATTTCCATGGCAACCACATACACATTTAGTGATGTGTCACTAAATTTGTGAGTGCACAAAGGCACATTAGGAGACTTTTTGAATGTAGCGAGAGAAATAGATTTTCATAATTGAATGCTGCCCTCAAGTAGAGTTTACCATTTGCTGAAAGCTGAGGCTGCAGCTGGAGATGCTAACGCTGCCTCGTCAGAATCGAGGCTTCACCCAAAAATCTCAGCCGACTTCTGACAAGGGCGTCTCTTTGGGAGGCTGCTGCCCAGAAAGGGGTATAGACAGAGTGGGGCATATTTGGGGGCCAGGATGGCCTTGGCATCCAGGCAAAACAGATCCATCTCACATTCCACCAGAGCCTGGGGAATGAGAAAGCCACCTGCATAAGAATCAGACATGACCTGAGCCTTCCCCAGGTCCTTAGCACCTCGTGACCCCAAAACCATCAACTGTTCTAACAAAGAAGAATGTAGGAAAAGATTAGCACCAATATCAGATAGCTTCCCCAAGAAGTAGAACAAAATAAAAAGAATGCTGAATCTGGAGCCAGAAGTCCCAGGTGTGTGTCCTAGTTCTGTCTCTTCCTAATCATGGCAATTCGAAAGCCATTCTTTTTCTAAGCCTCAATCTGTAAACTGGGAATATGCTTCCTGATTACCAGATGCTTCAAGGAGGCAAGAATGTAGAAGCATCACTATTAAATTGCAATGCTTCTGAACTATGACACTGCTTACAGGGTGGCACTAGCTTGGCCCACATGCAAGCTGGGCTCCCAGAGCGTGGGAATGGCAAAGGGGCCACCCCAACTCTGTGCACACTGGGGCTGCTGTGGGTCTCTGGTGGCCTGACTCCACATTTCTACAGGAGCTGGTACAGCATAGGTGAGGGTATAGCCCTGCAGCACCTGGCCAGCCCCAGAGGCTCTGATGTCTCCCTTTCTTGTCCTCCCTGGCACCACATCTACCCTAGGTCCTAAGCCAGTAGATACGGCAGCCAGAAGGCCCCACATATTCAATTCTACCTACCTGTCACCTCCCCCAATGTCTTTATTCTCCCTATTAATCCTTCCCAAACTAGAACTTGGCCTCCACTGCTTTAAGGACAGAAAAGCCACCACTGGAAAGCAAACAAAAGAAGATAAATTTTGGATTTTGAGTTTCCAAGGGCCTGGATCCTGGCAGCGAGAGGTTTTCAAGAACAGTTTTGACTACCTATGATTCACCCCACATGCTTGATTCAGAACTTAACCCAGATGCCTCTGCCTCAGGAGGAGGGCACTGCTTCAGGTAAGAGATGGCACGTGCACACTAAAGCCCAGTGAGATGCCCCCAACCCCCTATCACCACACTCCTCTCCTGCCCACCCCCCATTAGCCTAATCTGTGGGCTGGGCTTGGATTTCTCTTCCCTGGGGTGAGGCCACACTCTGCCACCATCCCAGGCTCAGGGTCTAACAATTCACAACCACCTGGATCAGCCCTCCCAAGCTCACTGTGTGCCTCCTCCCCTGCCCAAGTCACTGGCCTGTACACTTCCCATCACACATGCCCACCAAACTGGAGAGGCTCAACCACCCCTGAGGGCTGGGCTCTGTACTGCCCAGCTGCACTTGTGAACTCCATCCAAGTTCCCCAGGCCCTGCGTCCTCCCCTCCCTGCTTACTCCGGATGCCACTGGTCCAACCACCCTGCAGAGGCTTACCCCAGGTAACTCCTTTGGTTTATGCCA
Source organism: Camelus ferus (assembly GCF_009834535.1). Classification (NCBI taxonomy): domain Eukaryota; kingdom Metazoa; phylum Chordata; class Mammalia; order Artiodactyla; family Camelidae; genus Camelus; species Camelus ferus. The sequence continues at coordinate 17,769,514 of NC_045708.1, read as the reverse complement.
GAGGGGCTGGCATACTTGGCTCCAAAAGTCACTACCTCCCTTCATACTGCTGATGAAAATATAAGATGGTGTAGCTGCCGTGGAAAACTATTTGGTGATTCCTCAATAAGTTAAACATAGAATTACCATATGACCCAGCAATTCCATTCCTAAATAGGTACCCCCAAAACTGAAAACATATGTCCACCCAAAAATGAGTACACAAATGTTCATAGCAGCTTATTTATAATAGCCAAAAAGTAGAAATACTCCAAATGTCCATCAACAGGTGAATGGATAAACAAAATGTGGTACATCTGTACAATGGAATATTATTCAGACATAAGAAATGAAACTGACACGTGCTACAACATCATAAAGGCCACATATTGTATGATTCCATTTATGTAAAATATCCAGAACGGAAAAAATGCATAGAGACAAAAAGCAGATCAGTGATTGCCAGGGGCTGAGGTTAGAGGTAGGGGTAGGGAGTGGCTTCTTACCGGGCCCAGGGTTTCCATTTGGGGAGACAAAAAAGTTCTGGAATGAGACTGTGGTGATGATCACATAATGTTGTGCATGTACTTAATGCACACTTTGAATTGTACACTTTAAAATGGTTAAAATGATACAACCAATGTATATTTTACCAGCAATTAAAAAAAAGTCACCACCTCCCAGAGTGGTCTGTGCAGTTCCTTGGTGCCCCCCAGCAGCTAATGGGAGACTTTGGGGGTCTTGGAGCCCCAGGACTGGAGGTGGGTGGGGTGCTGGCTTGGGGTAGAAGCTCCGGGCCCAGCAGGGGGTAGTACTGCAAGTGTGCACAGAGTCAGGAAATTGGACACCTTCAACTTAGCTGGTGGGGCTGCTAAGAGGTCCTCTGCCAACATAAATAAATCCTATGAGGACAGGCATGGACAAAGGAACCGGAACTCATGTTAGCTTTCTGCACCTCTCATGTCACTTAAACATTCCTTAGATGGCAATTTCAGCAGGGACTTTGCCAAATGACCCTCCCTTCAGTGGTCAGAGGCTTGGTTTTGAAAGAACACTCCCATTGAAGCAGAGGATGCTGGCCACAAGCTGAGAAGAACATGGTGGTATCTATCTGGCCACCACCTGCGGTCACAGGAAAAAGACAAAGTGCATCTTCAACACTCCACAACAGCAACGAAGATTAAATTGTGCCTCCTCCCCTGACACGTGGCCTCCTCTTTCACGGAGGAAGGAGAAGGCTTGTGAATCTTTGGTGAGTGGTCAGGCCAGAGGATGCACACATCCTATTTCCAGAAAGGAGGTGGAGGAATCGTTCCCTGTGTTATGCTAAAAGGCTGAGCTCACTCAGCATCTGGCTGGGAGAAGAGACACACTGCCCTCAGGTTGGCTCTTGGGCTCTCATTTGGAAAACAAAAAGCAGACAGCTCAGAGCACTTGGCTCTTTTTAGCAGAGGTCCTCCTATACCATCAGAAAACAAGGGGTAAAACAGACTCTAAGGAAAGTCAGTGGGTCTGTGGCTGGTGAAGATAGTAATCTGAAGTTGGGAGGTGATTGAGGAAAAGAGGGACTAAGGGCAGCCCCTCAGGAGAGGACACTGGGCTGCAAGCCTTCGTGAGCTGGAGAGCTGTGCACAGGGCTCAATGGGCAGCCAGGTCTGGCAGGACCAGTCAGCAAAAGGAAAAAGGAGGCTGGACATGGCTCTCTTGGTCCCTCATCCACCTGCATCTACCTTCTCCTCAAATTTCTGTTCCTTCTTTAAAACACTTACACTCCTAAAGGCTGTGACCTCTGTGCCTTTCAGCCCAGGTTTTCCATGAACGGTTGTATGCTCAAGTCTTCAACCCCCTGGCACGCCATCCTTCTAAATCCACATCTCCTGTGCCATCACCTAAATCAGCCTGAAACCCATAGTTCCAACCACCTAGATTTCACAAGCATATAATTTTTATTATGTCTAGAATTCAATTCATTTCCCCCTTTCAGGATTTCTCTCTGTCCCCAATTCCTGGTGTACCCATCTACCCCAGGTAGAAACCTTGGTCATTCCAAACCTCCCACATCCACACCTACATCACCTGCCCAATTCCAGCACACGGACCCTCTTGCTATCCTACAAGCCCACTATGCCTGATATCCCCCACATTTGCCTGAAACACCGACCTACCCCCTGAACTCAAATCAAGTTGATGGACTCCTGGTCCCTTGTTCACCCTCCGATGTGGGCACCTCCATGGTGTTACAGTTGTGTACACACAAGTCTATCGTGCCTTGCCTAGATGTGGTACCCACGGGCGGAAGTCTCACCTTTGCATCCTCAGCATCTAGGGCATTGCCTGGCAGGTGGTGAGAATAAGGTAAGTTCTCTAGAAAAGTTAAACTAGAACAAAACAGATAAGCAGCAGGTAATTAATATTCCTCTCACTGCATATCAGTTCAATGACATTATTTCATAAAGTCTGGTTTGGACCTGTCTGACAGCTAGATTTCCAAAACGAATCAGCTCTGCAGATTCCGGCAGTCACACAAAAGCGGTTTCTAGAACAAAAATGACAGGGAGAGAAAACAGCAGCGAAAAGGAGGAAGGACTGAGGATTGTGTCAAGAGAAAATGAGGACCCAAAAAAGCACCTGGCCCTCCAAACTAAGGAATGGCATCCACCCGGGGGGACTGGCAGAGAAGGACCTATGCAGAAATGCCTCAGCATCTAATTAAACATTTTAGGCTCCACTGCACAAGAGAAGGAAACCTACACCCCCCATGGAACCCTGACAAATGAGTCGTTTCCAACCAATCTATCACCATAGCATCTGGGCACCTCGGGAAGATGAAAATAAGACCAATACATAAATGAAAACCAATATACAAACAATCATCTCCCCGTACAGGCCTCCAGGAAGCCACAGCTACAGCCATCTGCCAAGTTCCATCCTCGTCACTGCTTCCTGCAGCCAGAGGCCTCTGAGTAAGCACAGTTTAATAGAAGATTTAACAACAGAAGGAAATTTCTTCTCTGAAGTCTGGCTCTCCATTAATGCTCCTACGCTAAATGTCCACCCCTTGAAGCTGGAATGAAATAAGTTTGGCATTAATAGGACTTGTTCTATATGCCACGTCAGCCAAAGAATTTGCTAGAAATAGTTGGGACAGATTGAAGAAAGATTGCAACTTGGCACAGGTTGAGAATTCAAAGGTTTTTCTTACATGGAAACAGAGCTCTCGAGGGGACCGTCACTAAGCCGTGGGAAGGATGCTCACACTCATCGGTAGCATATTCTCACCTCCTGCAGTTTCCATGCAGAGGTGGCCTGGACAGATTTGATCTGATCAACCCAGGACAGCAATTCTCAGGTTAAGTCACATGCAGCTCCTGGCAAGGCAGTGATACTATGAAATTGCAGAGACTGCGGCTGTGAGTCTGAACACCTGTGATGGGTTCAGCAATTTCTTTTCTTCAATATCTATTTTTTTTCCTGAGCATTTGTTACTCAATTTTAAGGCCCAAGCAGCAAAGTGAAAGGCTGCTCTGCCAAATGGAAAGGGGTAGAGGCAACTATAGGAGGGAGGGTGATGGCCTTTGGGGAAATTTACTTCTGGACAAGCAAATATTTTCATTCTAGATGTTTATGTTCTGTCTGCTTCCCAAAAGTAGATTTATGTGGGGATAGGCAAATATTTATGCAGCTAACCAATGTTTCCCTCCCTCTACGTGTCTGTATGTAGTGGGAAGTGACTTAGACACATGAAAATACTACACTGCAAAATTTCTTAAAGCCAGAGATTCACCTTTACCTTTAGCTCATATAGCCTTCAGCATATAACTGAGGCTCAACAGACAGTGTTTCCAATAAAATTTTAATAAATTTATGGCTTCTCTTCTCTTGATGTTAACAGTATATGTTCTTAATGCTGGAAAACTCCATTTTAATCGAGTCTTTTTTCCATGTCATTTTTTTTCCTTACCTGATCCTGGTCTTAATAAATATAGAAAATTCCCCACCTCTTAAATAAGCAGGTAAAAGGGAAATACAGCCAGAAAGAAGATATAGCCTAGGTGAAGACAAACCTACCATAGGTGAGTTCTAAAACATAGCTGCACATTAGAACCATCTGGGAAGTGCTTAAAAATCCCAATGCTCAGGCTGTACTCCAGACCAATTAAATCAGAACCTCTGGGGTAAGAACTCGGGCATCAGTATTTACTAAAATCCCCCAGGAGACTCCAGGCTGCAATCAAGGTTAGATTCCCTGTTTTAAAGATTCATGAGACCAGTTCTCTTGAATGTCTACCAAGACCATGACAATTTCTACTTTATTTCATCCCAAAGCAAAAACTCTTCCTCTAAATTATCACCCTTGAGCCTTCAGATAATGTAACAGAAAGAATTTCAACCAAAGAATCAGGAGAGGAGGTCTGAGTCAGTGCATCACAATTTAAACTGGTGGGGCCTAGAATTGGGCACTGCTTTTGCAGGGTGTTCATTCTCTCAGCTATAAAATGGGATTACTGTTCATGCCCTGTATGCCACAAGGCTGCTGTGGGGATCAGCTAAACTCTTAATGGGATGCAAGGGCTCTATTAAAAATACCACACACACAAAGAATCTTTGATCTGATCTGTCCACGAGGGGGTGGGCATCAGCCCCGCCAGCTCCCACTCCCCTCCAAAACAGACCCCCTGGAAATTCTCCCTAGAGATTTAAAAGACAATGGATGATAGAGAGGCCAGTCAGAAACTCCTGTAAGAAAACTTCAAATTCCAGGGCTAACAAACTAGAATTCTGCTCCCACTGGCACCAAGATTAAGAGCACTTTACTCAGAGCACAGAGACCTAGCGTGCTTTAATCTAATCTGGTGCCTAATCACAGCAAATGTCTAATGTTGTTTGTCTCCCTCAGCTCCATCTGGATTGACACCACTCTGGTACCACTCTTAGTTACTCAAGGATCAATAATCAGACACAGAGCTCCTATTGTGATTATAGGGAGGCTGTTACACAAGACCACCTCTGAGACTACAGCACCGTGACGTCTCTGCCCTTTCATAATTGTAGACCCAAAAAGGCCTGTATCTGAAACTGCTAGAAAAATCTCTAGACCGAGTTGCTATTTTCCTGTACCAGCATGAACCTTTCTCTTTCTCTATAAAGGGTTTCCTTATACTCTAAAGTAGCAAAATTGATTATATTTATAAGTTGTTTTCTAAAAGGTACAGTTTTGAAAGCAAGAAACTCAAGTCTTCTTTTCCCACTGATTCTTAAAATTAAAAACCAAGACTACTCCAGAGCTGTAAGGTATGTGACAGACATGGAGAATGGCTCTAGGAGAGGTGGAAAGGAGGAGGATTTAGGTCAAGAACACAAGTACAGAAAAACAAAAACGGTGCCAAAATGTCTTTCCAGGAGATCAGTATTTACTTGGCAAAGTTTAGGTTTAACCCCTGAAAACCTCATTCTAGGAGTGAAAATGGGGGAGAGGATCTTAAATAAGAGACTTGTAACTTTTATTCAACACTCCCAACCACCCCAAATGAGATAAATGAAATTAAAGGTAGTCTTTGCCATAAGATACTACATTTACTTCGTATTGAACTTCCCTGAATAAGGGGAGATAAAAGATTAGATCCCATAGAATATTCCTTGGAAATCCTTCAGCCATGTATATTTAGCTTACTTCTGACCAGTAATCAGCAATTTGGCCTATATAGTTTTTTTTTTTTTAATGTGGGGACTTACAAAAAGTTTTTAAAATCATCATTAGACTTAAGGTAGAGAGACCAGAGAAAATAAATGACAGGTTCAAAAATCCTGAGAGGAAAGTCACACTAATGGAGGCTGCTGGAACATCACAGATACCAACAAATATTTTTTCTAACACCTAAAAGCAGATGAGCAGAAAATGTACAAATAATTTAAGATGACTTCAATCAGAAATTAGAAACCCTTTGAGAACTATTGAGGATATAGTTTTCTAACAAAACTATATATCATGGATCCAATATCAACTACCAAAAATAAATAAGAATCTTTAAATATCTAAACTACACTAAAATATGTACATTAATGTTTGTGCATTTGATTCAGAAGTCTTTAGAGATCTACTCAAGGTCTACTTATTTGTACTTTACATATAATGCTAGCAAGGCTAGACTGAATGGTTCCCTAGCCAACTGCAAGTTAGAAAATAGCGAAAGTAGAGAATAAAGCAGCCAGAGGCAGGTATCTTGACAGCTGAAAGAAGTGACAACTGACAGCCTAACAGAAAGAAGGGAGAAAAACTGCTTAAAAGCAGATGAATCTAGAATCTCAAAAAGGTAGCATTCATAATTTTGGGCATAAAATTTAAAAAACTAGTAGATACATAAAGATGTAGGAAAATGTGACCCTAATCAGGAGATAAAAGTCAACAGGGACAGAGCCAATGATGATAAAGATGTTGGAAACAGCAAACAAAACTTTTTGCAAAGCTGTAAGTATCCATAGGATTCAAGGAAAACATGAAAACAATAAGTGAACAGATGGGAAATGTTGGAGAAACAAAAAACAACGAAAAAGATCTACATGGAAATTCTAGAAGTAAAAAATATACTTGAAAATAAAAAATTCACTGGATGGTCTCAACAACAAATTATGCATTATAGAAAAGTTCAGTGAACTTGAAGATAGGTTAATATAAATTATCCACACCAAAGCACAGAGAGAAAGAGAGACTGAAAAGAAAATGAACAGAAACTCAATGACCTCTAGGAAAATATCAAGCAATTTAACTTATATATAACTAGAGTTCTAAAAGAAAAGATGGATTGGTGTAGAAAAAATATTGAAGAAATATGGGAGGACAGTAATCTGTATGTGCAAGTTTCTTCTGTAAAAGTTACCACTAATGGTACTACATCAAAACAGATGGACAACTGCCCTGGTCTTAGCATTTAACTAATGAAAATTCAGAGTTAAGAGACATACTCAGACCCCCTTGTGAGTAAGAGCTGTTCGGACCACCTGCCTGCCAAGTTTGGGGTGCTTTCAACCCAAATCTTAGAAAACTGTCTTCTCAGGGGAGGAAACACCTACAACTGGGCCACCACACTGAGGCCACAGCCTGCAGCTACGGTCTCCGTGGCTTCTTTTCTCTTTGGGAATGGAGACACCAAAAAGCAGGTCTGACTTATACACAGCCATCTCGGCTGCACCACACCCTGCATTTAAGAGAACCAAAGTTATACTGCCTCAGCTATTAACTAGCCCACATGGCCGAGTGGGGATGAAGGAGGGAAGAGGAGGGGGACCTAGGTCCTTGAATCCTCAGAAATCCTTGAGGAATCTCCACTTGTTTCTTACCATCATCTGTCATGAGAATACAGAGCTTAAAAAAGTCTGTTGTTTTCCCCAAATTATGCAAACACTTGTGCCTAAGGCCTTGGCCCTGGAGTAGTGGGAAATTAAGAATCAGAACTTGTTTGAATGAGACTGGTCTTTTGGGACTGCAGTTGCAAGAACTGGAATAATAATAATCCTTGGTTCATGACACTCAACTCTGCTTCAAGCATGGCCCCTCTTTGAAAGTTAATGTAATAAATGCCTGGGAATTCACCTGCAGTAACTACTCTCCTGAATCCTGTCCATCATTCCCTTGTGAAGACTTTCTTGACCTGGCGAATGAAAGCAAGGCAGGGAAAGAATTTCCTGAAGCTCCCACCACCTCCCTTAGTGCAGACTCAACTTAGGATGCAGAGGCAGGCATCTTCCCCATGCCAGAGACAGTACCCACAGGCTGGGTGCCCACCTAGATTACCAAACAGCTTCCCTGCATGGGGCTTTCCAATCTGCAAGCCTGATTTATCTTTTTCAATAAGAAAAAAGATGTAAGTCCCTTTGAGCAAAGTATGTCTGATATATATCACAATATTTATTTTTGGTGGAGTAATGGATCAGTCTTTGGGGAAAGCTAGAGAAAAGGCATTTCTTGAGCTTGGATGTAAATCAGTCACTCTGAAAACTGCAGGAGAATCTATATTCTTACCCTTCCGCTAAATACAGTGTGAAATAAGCAGCTGACTTTTAGAAATCATTGTACTCTTTGTTTCTAAACCTAGCACAAAAGACAGAGTTAAGGATGTGAGGCCTGAGGAGCAACTGCTCCTGGAATGCCTGTACCAAGTCCCTAAAATAATGGTGCTGCTCAAAATCAAAGAAGAGATCCATCCAACCTGTGGGTGTTAAGTCATACACCTGATGCGGACAAGTTCTAAGCTTTGTTCTGCTTGAAGTGCTCAGTTCTAAGGAAGAAGGATAAGGTGTGTGGCTGGGCTTATGATGTAAGTGTCTCCCCAGGGACCTGTCTGGTTATTATAGGCAAGTCTTCCTGTCTATATTAAATATATCATAGGGCAGGACAAGAAAGAAACTGAAGGACAAGGGGGAAAAAATCCTCAGTGGATTTTAAACCTAAACAGGGCTCTTGGAAGGAAAGCTATTTAAATCTGAGTGTTCCTAATATTAATTATCCTGAGCATCTCACCGGCTCAGATTCACATGCTACAAAGAACACAAAGCCTTTTAATTTTCCTACCTGTCCCTGGGACTAGTGGTGATAAATCAGATATACAGAGAAACCACATATGACTAACGAACCAGCCCATTAATGGGGAGCAAAGATCACTTGCCAAGATGACTTATTCAGACATGGTCACATATCATAACCAGCAATATCCTGTAGGCTTAACACAGCGGACATGGAAGGCAAGAGCTGAGGCACTCCCTGCCAAGTCTTAAGGACTCCAGGGTGACTCGGGCATCCTTCAGATGCCTGCTATCCAGACATGAAAGACTTTACTCATGGCTGCCACCTCCCCATCCCCTTCAAGTTAGACCTGCACTTGGAAAATCACTGCAACTTCTAAAAGGCTTCTTGGGTCATAAAGCTAAGCTCCCAAACCTTGCTGTGGCCCCTACTCTGTGACTCATAGAATTCCAGTACCCTCAGGAAGAAGATACAGCCTCTGCCATCAGTAACCTTAACTGTTAGCTTATAGATCTTTACTGTAGCTGCTCATTCAAGTAGCTGAGTTCCAACTAAGTGTCAGACCCTATTCTAGGTGCTCAGGCAGATCCATAAACAGAACAGTAAACAGCTGGGGGCAAGGGAGAGAGGAGTCTCCTAAATGCCAGTCTCTTCATTTTACAGTGAAAACTGAGGCCCAGTGATAAACAGGAATTGTCCCTTGAGGTCAGGGATAATGGCATGGCTAGGGCTTGAACCCAGGTTGGACTCTCAAGGGAACTGTCATATACAGCAGTGCATAAGAGCACTGGGCAGAGGGGATGGAGATGAGAGTGAAATTCAACCCACATTCTTCACATGGGCCAGGGACAGCCCCACTCCAGTGTTATGTTCTCGCTGCCCTAGACTGCCTAATTCCTTTAACCAAAGCCCCCTTCATGGAAGGGACGTCTGAGGTTCTCCAGATCAGCAACCAATCATCATTAGTAGGACTCAAAATAGTTTGAAATCTTTCATTGGGATGTAAACCTGATAAGCTAGTCACTCCCAACTCCTGTCACATGTGAGAAAAGTCTGTTGAACTTGAATAGAAACCCACCTATGGCCAAGATTCCCTGTAATAATTATAACAATGATTTCCTATATTATCATCTCTGAGAGAGAAGGCAACTAGCCAGCCATTTCACATTCTCATCAACCCCTTTACTCTTCATGATCCCAAGATGAGGATGTGTCACTGTTCAACCTCATCTCTAAAGTTCAATATGGGTGATAGGAATAATTAACTTATTCACCTATATGAATATCCACTCCTGACTAGGTGCTAGGGATGCAGTCCTGAACACCATCACCATCATCAACTACAACACAACATTGTCCCTGACTTCATGGAACTAAGACATGTTGAAAACAGAGCTGGGAAAAACCCAGCTGCTAAAGAGTCCTCAACCAGACTGGCAGTCTACTTAGGGGACATGTCTGGAAGCAAGTTTGTGTGACCAGCCCATTCTCCCCTCCCTCATTCCATTTGACAGCAGGGAAAATAAGGCCCAGGAAGGAGAGGAGGTGGCTCATCCAAAGTCAGACAGTTGATCATTGAGCTGAGACTCGAACCCATGTTCTCTGGGCCTCCCCTTGCCACCACACTGCCTTGTCCAAGGTTCCCAAATGGCAAAGTGATGAGAAATTGTTGCTTCTAGTGACAGACTGTTTCCTGATGTATGTACATCCAGAATATGCAGCTTCAACCCATCTTATCAGCACAGACCTTGTGCCCAGGTCTATCTCTCAAACTGGAATGTTCATAAATAACCTTCATTGATCTACAGCCTGAGTGTCCAGTCTTCATTCGAGCTCATTTTCACCCTCTCTGAATCTTTCTTGATGATTACTTTCACTTTAAAAAAACTCATCTTAAAAGAACAGAGCCCTTTTTATCTGACGCTAGCTCCCCCTCTGCTCCTGGGGTCTAATCAATCCATGTCTGGAAATAAACAAGCCAGAGAGGAAAGTAACAGTCCCTTTTATGAAAGCAGGCACCTTTCTAAAATTGTCTATCCCTGGGCACGGCACAGAGAGAAATTCAAATGAGAAAGAAATCAAGACATCCTCCAGAAATGGTCATACGCATTCCTCATCAGGTGGGACACCAGGGAAGTTAACTCCATGTTAACAGCTAAACCAAAAACTCAGAACTCAGTCCCACATTTTTTCAGGTTGTTTGGAAGGCGGAGATGTGGGACAGGGGTGGTGAGTTGTGGGGGGTCCAAACTCAAGAAGCCTGAAGAGACAATAGGCTACAAAATATAACAGTGTATAGAGTCCAATCCCCTCCATTCTGCCAGAGCTTAAGGTCTTCAAAATAGTGAGAGGGCTTGCTGAACACCAGCTGTAGGTGTAGACAAGCAGGCCTCCAGCTACTAACAGGGGTGTACGAAGATGCCAGACAGAAAGATCCAGACATCTGGCAACCAATACAGACTTCCACCCATTGTGTTATTTTACCCCCACCTGCAAAGCAGAGTCTCCACACCTCCCACCATCCCACAGCCACTGCAGCAAGTCACTGCCCAGAGCCTCTGCCAGCAAGGGAGGTTCTCTTTGTATAAAGGAGCAGAACCAGGCTCCCCACTAGCCTGCCTGTCCTTCCTACCATGGCTCCCAACCACAGACTGTCAGAAATGGGTCACATACCTAGATGCTAATGCAGAAAGTACTTCCTCTGAAAAGGACCGTAGTTAATTATTAATCCTTTGTGGGGGGTCCTTTTGAAAATCTGACGGCAGCTCTACACTCCATGAAAAACCACATGCATGCAGTTTATATGTAATTCCATTGAGAGGTTACTGCCCTCCAAGGAGGTCTGAAAGGGTAACATGATCAGAGGCAGCTTTGGGAAAGGGGCTTGGGTGGTTCAGGTGAGTATTCAACAACAGCTCCTTAACCAACTGTGAGGAATGATGTCCCTTCCTTAGCTGCTGCAAGTTCCAGGCATCAATTAACCTTTGGGATTTCAACAAGAATTTGAAAACAGAGTATGCACACATGAAACAAGGACTGATCTTTGTGATTTCCTATCTTGATATCACCAAATGTCCAGTGATTACTAGTTAAGATAGTCTCCACAGGGCTTAGCATAGAAGACTGAGCAACAACAGCAATCATAAGTGAGGGAGAGGTGGGAGTTGAGCGGGGACAGATTGGACAAGAAGAGGGGGACAGCTAAGCTCCACTGGCTCTGAGTAGGTCCTGGCAGGGCAGGTCCTGACCCTTACTGTCTGCTCCCCCTGGAAATCAGGGCAGACCTGCTGTCTGCTCTGCAGCAAACCAAGAAGTCCAGATAGAAGCAGTCCTTTCCTTCTGGATCCACGAGGACGGGGGAGCATCCTTTCATCTCTAAGGAGAAGACCCTGGTCCACTGCTTGCCCGCAGCCCCCTCGTGGCCCAGGGTGTCACTGCAGCCCCCTCTGCAGTGCTGGGCAAAAACCTCACGCAGGCAGCTCCAACAATAGTCTAGTAGAACATTTAGTTATCAAGTGGTGGCTTGGCAACAGTCTTCAAGCCATGGGGAGGCTGCATTTGCTTTTGACTTCTTAAACTAAGACTAAGATTCAGACTCCAAGTGATCCTTCTAACCCCCATCTGGTACAACCCCTACAGGGGACAAGTCCAAGACCTGCTTCATTAAGCCAATAACCTCAGAGCTTCTGTAACATTACCACTGCCTTATTGATCACTGCTCCTTGCATCACATGCAATTATGTACAATTGTTCCAAAGCTCGATAGAAATAGTTAGCAAGAATGCACAACATCCTCTGGTTTGTAGGTTGCTGGCTAGATTACAAAATACTTCCAGGACACCAAATACCCTCCAAATACTGGATTTCCAGTTACCAGATCCTACAGGGGTTTGGGAGAAGTCATGACTTAAGGACACACAGTGAGAAAGAATGTGGCCCTTGGTCTCTTCAAACAGAAAAGATGTCCATTAATGAACCTTACTAGCAACTCCACAAAAATCTTATTAGCTACTCCACAAAGGGAGGGAGCAGGGGCCACCTGGGCTGATGGCTGGACAGAAAGACTAGAGTCTGGGGATGGGGTTAAGTTAGTCCAGCCATTCAGCTACCATCCATCAGGGGTGGATGATAAACTGAACCCAGCAGTGGAAAACTGTGAAGGAAGGAGTGAAGGTGGGAAGTTCGGGAGGAGGGAGGAGAGAGGAGAGTGTGCCTGGCAGCGCAGAGAGTAAATTAGGGAGCCCTGGAGTAACTGGGACCACGGCAAATGGATGGAAACACAAAAGAATCTTTTTTTTCTGGAGGGAGGAGGATCCTTACCTCCTTGATTTTCTCCCGCTGGGTCCGAACTAGGCTCTGGGGCTCCATACTCTCATCCCCCCTAGTCCCCAGGACTGGGTGGCGAAGGCGGCTCCGGAACGCGTTGAAGTCAAAGCTAGATCGGATGCTCTCCTCCTGGGGTCTGAGGACCACGACGCCGCTGCCCCGGGCCACCGTGGCCTCCTCCCGTGACCCGGTGGGACGGGTGCGCCGCGGCCACCCTTTCCTGCGGTGAGGACTGGCTTGACTGCTGGGGTCGTCCTCGCCCGGGGCTGGAGCCGCGGGGGCCGGGTTGGGCGGCGACTCCTGCTCGCGGGTCAGGGGGTGGCCGGCGACTTGGGCCACTACCTCCAGGCCGGGCTGCTGAGTCCGCGGGGCCAGGAAGAGGCGCTTGAGGCGAGAAGAGTTGGGCAGCAGGAACAGGGCCCCGAAGCACAGGGTGACGAGGCCGGAGAGGAAGAGAAGGAAGAGAAACTTGTGCGGGAGCCGCAGCCCCCACGGGGAGGCCGGAACGAAGCCGGGCACTTTCCTCATGAGCATCGTGGCCGGGCAAGACAGGTCCGGGACAGTCAGCTCCAGCCAGGCCCCTGAGGCCCTCGGAGTCCAGGCACTTGTCAGCAGGCGACCCTGCGAGGGGAGGTCGTTGAGGGGCGTCGCCCAGGGTCGGGGTCCCTGAGAGTCTCGCGCTTGGGGGACCGCTCCTGGAGTTCAGGGAGTTTAGAGAGAGTCCGCCCGCGCTGAGGCGGGGTCGCAGTGGCCTCGGCGGGGCCCGGGCGAGCGAGGCGGCACAGCTCTGGGCCCGGGCCCGCAAGGGTCGGCCGCGGGCCGCAGCCTTCCCTGAGGCGGCCGCGCAGCCCCTCGTCGCAGCGGCCGGAGCCCGCGGGGCCCGCGCCTTCCCGCGCTGCGGCCGCCGCGGAGGCCGTCACATGCCGTCCGCGGCGCCCAGGCTGTCAACGCGGAGGGACGCCCACAGGCCTTGTCCCCGCGTTGAACCGCCCTCAGCCCCTCTTTCCAAAGTTTCAGCCTCAGAAGCAGTTTCCAGAGAGGGCCGGCTCGGGGGGCAAGGCGGCGGTAGGGCCGGCGTGTCAGCGCCGCTCCGAGAGCGCGCCGGCCGGGCCAGGTCGCGACAGCGCCAGGGCTCGGCTATCGGCACACGTCCACAACTTTGCTCAGCCACGGAGCAGGCGTCGGGGAGCGGGGGCAGGTACTTCTCAACCTGCGGGGGTAGGGGGCTTCCCGGGCCCCTGACAGAGGAGGGATACCCGAGACCCGGTCCGGAGCCGGGCGCCGACCGCGACCAGCCGCGGTGGGGCGGCTGCAGCTGCGCTGGGGAGTGCGGGCTCCCGCCCCGCCAACTCAGTAGGGCTCCGGGTTTCTGCTGGGATCACCTGTTCCCGGTCCCCGCCGGCTTAGCAGAGCACGCAGTCCCTGCTGCGCCTCCCCCGCTGCAGCTGGCGTCCTCGCAGCGGCCGCTCCAGACGGGCCGCTGCCGCCGCAGGCTGAGACGTTGCCGCCGTTGCCGAGCCTGCGCCCCACAAGCGCGCACACCGGCCGGACGCCCCCACCGCCGCCGCCGCAGCAGCAGCTCGGGCTTTCACTGAGACAGCGCCCGCGGCCCCGCCTCCCGCCGGGCCACGCCCTCGGGCCACGCCCCCTGCGCGCGCCCCGCGGTCCACCTCCGCCGCGGCGCCTCAGCAGGCCAATGGTCTCGCGACTGGAGCAGAGAGCGCGGGGCCTAAGCGCGGGTGGGGTGAGGAGACAGGACTCCAAGCCACGCCCCCTCCCTCAAAGGGCCAGCGCCGCGCACACTCCCCTCCATCCCACCAGCACCAATGGTCCAGCTGCGCGGGGTTGGCGAGGGCGGGGGTGGAGAGCAGAGCCAGGTCATTGGCTGCCTTGGAGGGATCCCCGTTGGGCCGCAGTCGTCCATTGGTTGGTGCCCAGCATTCGCTCGACTGGGAGCGACCGAGACACTCCCTCTTGCCCTCTCCCTTGCGGCTCCGGTTGTTAGTACCCCGGAGGGCGCAGGAGACCCAACCAGTCTGGAGGGCTTTGGTGGTCGTTGGGTAACCTCATTCACCACTCAGTGCCAGCCCAGGATTGGCAGGGAGTTGGGGGCCTGCCCAGCGGTCCCTAGAGCTTACGCGGGAGCCGCGGTAGTGCTGTTGTGGCAGTCTGTGAGGAAGGGCTGGCTGGAGCCAAGCCAGGGAGCTGTGGCCGTGGTTGGGCCAGGCTAAGGCAGTGTTTCCACTGGACACCGCCCGCGCCTCCACCGCAGACCACAGCTCTGCCTTCCTTTTCCCACAACCCCCAAACAGGACGGGGCCCCTGGATGGGGCAGGGAGAGATGCTAACCGCAGCAGTGCCAGGACAAGGAAGGAGAAAGAACCCTGATCATGTGCATAGAAGACCACACACATAATGTGACATGCGTACTCAGATGCCTGCATGTGTTTATGTGCACGTGTGCTCCTATGCAGTAGATACTGATGCACTCAGAGATTGAATGTGGGTACGTACCTGCACGCATACATTTAGTTTAGGGATGGACGCCAAGTGATTACATCAAATCTATGGAGACATATATATATGTATTAGTACAAATATTGACTGTACACACATGCCCACAGACACACAACAGGTAAGTCCCAAAACATGCACACGTACACACTGCCAGGCATATAGTCCCAGACACAGGTGTGTCTTCACCCCAAGGTCCTCACACCCTCCTCCTTGGACTCAAGTCTCTCTGTGTCTTCTCCTGTTAAACCTAACCCAAGGCAAAGAAACATTGTGCTGTGTGGGTCTTTCATGCAAAACACTTTATAGAGACAAATAACAGCAGAGGGAGAGACAAATTAAGAGGTGTAATAGGCAAGAGGGAAAATATCTGCTTTCAGCTGCAATTTAAAATGAAATGCAGTGTTGATGAGAGAAAATACTGCAGGGAGGCCTTTCCGACAGAGGAAGCAGCCCAGGCTGGCTTTCACCTCGTAAATCTTGCTTCTTCCCTGAGGTCTGTTACTGATGGGCCACTGAGATTCAGATATTCTTCTACCTCTGGCCAGGCCACTGACAGTAGACTCCCCCCCCCCCCTTGATATTTAAATACCCTTGGCCTGTAAATTTCTTTCAATTGAAAATAATATATTGTTCCGTGCAAATATTTTTGGTCACTGGAGATGAACAGTCCCTCCTAACCCCACAAGTACACCCAGCTGAAATGTAAAATTCTAATTGAGATGTTTGTCTCTCATGAGTTTGATTGGCAGGAGTCAGTTCCCTGGAACCAGCTGCGAACATCAGAGACAAGCACATGATCCACTTGGAGGCAGGAACCCAGAGACCTGACCTGGCCTCTTCCTATCTCCATGGCCCAAGCATCTCCCTACCAGTCCCCCCTTTGGGAAGGGGTAGGCTTGTATTTGGAGAAACAGGCAGGAACCTAGCATTCATAGGAGGCACCCCACATTGTTTCACACTGAGAGTGTGGGGGAATCACTGTTAAGTCCCCTGAGAAGGTAGGACTCAGGAGAAAGGGAGGAGGGCAAGGCTGAGTCTCAGAAGGCTATATGTGTCTGAACTGGATCCTGATAGTCATACCTAGACCAGTGTCTGGCATGCTGGTGAGCCAGGGGAGAAATTGAGGTTGCACCAGGATTCCACAGACTCAGGCTATGAACAGCAGAGCCCAGAGGGACAGCTGCATTTCAAACTGATGTCATGTTGGTGATTAAACCAAGTTGGTGATACCATAGCCTTTTACAATCTCCCTAACAAGCTCACTGAAACTCTGGAGGGTCCTACTCCCACACCCCTCCCCTCCATAGACCTCACAGACACTGTGGCTCTTCTCTCACTGGATTTTTCTATCCATATGCTGTCCCACAGCAGACTTAGTTCCTCACAGCAGGGACCATGGCTTGTTCATTTCTCTATCTGCCCTAGGTCTTAACTACAATGGCTTGCACATGGGTGCTGTGTTTTTTGAGTAATGAATGAATAAATGAGTGAGTAGATGCCCATTTCACAGATGAGGAAAGTGAGGCTCAGGGAAGGGAATAATAATAAACCAACATTTTCTCTGTGCTGAATAAATATTGCTTCATTTGCTTTTCAGAACACTCTGATAAGGTAGGTGTTATTAATAGACTCATTTTACAGTTAAGAATACTAAGGTTAGAGAGATTTAGGATAAGTTAACAAGTATCTTTCTCCACTTAATTCAGAACTTTCTCAGCTTAATTCAGAACTTTCTCAGCTTAGTTCAGGGACTGGGATCACTGAAATTAGATGCTAGATATTACACTAGTCTTGAGTTGGACACAGGAATGAGCAAAACATGGTCCTTATCATGACTGATTCATTCATTCAGTAAAGAACTACTTATTGAACACCTACTATGTGCCAGGTACAGAGGAGCTTGGGATAACAGCCCTAAATAAGGCAGATGTGAAGGGAGCTTCTTGTCTAAGAGGCAGCAGGGACCATTTCAATTCAGCACATCACGAAGGAAACCACCACACACTGGGCACTGTGCCGAGTGCTTTGCTGTCACCCTATCTGACCCTCACAATGGCCCTCTCTGAAGCAGGCTTTGCCGTACCAACTTAACAGATGGGGAAACACAGGCTCAGGGATGTGATATGACTTGTCCAAAGTCACACAGGGAATAATTTGCAAATATGAAAGAAAACCAGACTCATCTAATCCCAGAATCTATGCTCTTTCTGTTAATAATATTAATAGTGATTATGATTAATGGGGCAAGCCCTTATAGTAGTATTTTATAGAAGCTCACTTAATTTGATCCTTACAACCATCGCATGAGGCAGGTACTCTTATTACTGGCATTTCACATGAGAGGAAACTAAAGCACAGAGATATTAGGGAACTTACTCACTGTCACACAGCTGGGAAGTGGCAGAGAGGGGATTTGAACCAGTTGGTCAGGCTCCAGAGCCCTTTATGTCTTTCAGAGTCTATTGCTCCCCATCAGATAATGCCAGCAGTGTAGGTGCTGTAGGAACTCAGAACAGGGAAGAGCACTGGCCTCAGGCGAAATTTTCGTAGGTTTGTTGGGAGGATTCTATGAGTTCATTCAGCCCTTCAATAAATATGTATAGCGCACCTGTTATGTCCCAGGCACTATACTAGGCTTTAGCGATATAATGATGAACAAAAATAGACACATTGTTCCCATTGTGGAGCTTACAGTCTTATGGGGAAGAGGAGTTTAAACAAATATTGCAACCCCCAAATAAGCCTGAAAACTGAGATAAAAGGAAGGAGAGATAAGAACATGCCCTAAGAACATGTAATAGTGGATCAGACTCAGGTTGAGTGAGAAATGGCCAGGAAAGACTTTCCCTAAAGATGAGTGGAGTTACCTAAGCAAAGAGGGAGGGATAGTGAGAACATCCAGGCTGAAGGGACAGCATATGCAAAAGCCCTGGGGTAGAGGGAAGATGGTGCTTCTGGAGTAGAGAGAGTGATTGGGAAATATAGGAAGCATCACTGAATGATTTAGAGCAGGAGTGGGAATGTGTGTGTAAGGGTAGGTGGGTGGGTGGATTCAGATTAACATTTTAAAAAGGCTACTCTAGCTAGTGTGGAAAACAGAATAGAAGGCAGGAATGAAGTGGGTGCCTTTCAGAGGCTATTTCAGTAGTCTCTGGTGGCTTGGATTAGGGAAAGTGGGAGATGGACAGGACCACTAGATCCAAATCATAAAATTAGACTCCAAAATTGAGAGGACTTGGTGAGGGCTTGAGATTGGACATTGATAATTGTCTGCGATGATTCCCAGGTCTCTAACTTGCCTGGGGTCAGGGGCATTTGTTGAGATGGGAGAATTGAATTAGGCTGTAAGGTGCTTCCTGGCTGCTCATCCAGAAGATTCTGAGCAGTTGGAAGCTGAATGGTCATTAGTCTGATTTAGAATCAAAGACTAGAGATAAAACCAAGTTAAGCCAAGAGATAATCATCATGCAGCTTCCTTAACGGCCTCCAGACAAATTCTACCCTGGCAAGAGAGACACTGATGACTGGGGGCCTACTAGGTGAGAGCACACCAGGTTAGTCCAGAGATAAAAGTTCCTGCAGCAGTCCTGGGCTCTCTCCAGCAGGCTGCAGGGTCCAGTCTATACCCCATTGTGCAGAGCGTGGCCAATTTCAGAGTCACAGAGCTGGAACACCTGACCTCAGATTCTTATAAGAAGATCATGAAAGTTTCCCTTCAACTCTTCTTACCTCAGTCCCCAGTCCTGAAGTGGCCCAGTCAGCCAGCCAGAAGCAAGAGTCCTTGATTGAGCAATTTTTCACCCACGGAACACTTGACAATATCTAGAGATAATTCTGGTTGTCACAATTGAGGGAGGAGTGCTATTGGCATCTAGTGGATAGAAGTCAAGAATGCTATCAAACATCTTCCAGTGCACAGGATAGCCCCTGCCCCACAACAAAGAACTGTCCAGCCCCTAATGTCAGCAAAGCCAAGGATGAGAAACCCTAACTTAAAGCCAAAACTTTGAAGTCAGAGAGGCCTGGGTTTGAATCCTGGCTTTGCCACACATTCGCTGGTTGATCTTGGGCAACTTGTCTGACCTCTCTGAGCCTCAAGTTCTCCATCTGTCAAATGGGGCCGATAGTAATACACACCTCAGAAAGATGACGTGAGGATTAAATGAGATAACTGGCTATAAAGAGCCTGAAGCAAATGTTACACCCATTTTCCAAGTGAGCAGGGCTGGGCTGGAATTGTTCTTGATCTACCTCCCAATCCTAAATCCTCAGTATGCTGGAGCAGGGAAAACAGGGTGGTAAGAGCCAGGACCCTGGAGTCAGAGCACCAGTTTTGAGCATGGACTCAAATCTCCTCCAGTAGCAAGACCCTGGGAAAGCTGTTCACCTCTTGAAGCCCGAGTTTCCTCATCTGTGAAATGGAGATGATCACATTGGGTGGTTTTGAGAACTAAAGGAGCTAATCCTTGTAAATATCTTAATGCAGAGTCTGGTAAGTAGTGAGCCCTGGATAAATGCAAACCAATATTATAAAAGACAAAAATTAGTGCCGCTTCATATTTAGAGGCAAACAAGCTAGCAACCAAACCGAAACTTTGTAAATCAAGTTTTCCAGGCAAACTCCCATTTCAGATACTCTCTCCATGGTCCCTATGAGGACTTTCATTTGTCAGACTGTACAGACTGATTTTCATTTCAGAAAATATGGTCTCTGTCTGGATTATAATAATAGTGCTCTTTATGCAGTCCTCTTGTGCTAAGCACTGCTCAGGTAAGTCCCTCCTCTCCAGGAGTTTCTAGATCATCCAGCTCAAAGGTAGAACATCATAGATGTGAAATCTAAGGAACAGAGTGCATGTAAGTAATTTGCAGTTAGAGGCAGAGCAGAGGCTGGATCTCATCAGTACTTGAGAATCCTAGCTGAGGCCACTGGGTTCTTCTCACTCCCACAGTCCTGGGTTACATTCACCTCACTGATGTTGTGAGGGTTAAATGAAATAATTCATGTTAATCTCTTAGCAGAGTGCCTGGCATATAGCAGGAACTAGTTATTATTATTTATGATGCTGGCACTTTTAAAGGGCATGTAAGATAAATATCTTTGAATTTCACAGAAGTACATTTCCAAAAGCTTACATCAAGTCCCGTAAAACTAGAAATGAAACAGGATCTTTAAGATGTACCCCCAGCATAATTTAATCATCTGGTTCCACTTACTACTATCAAGCAGTCTTTATTTTTTGTTTAATGTGTGTGTGTCTGTTTCCTAATGTCCATGAGTTGTTGAGGCTCCAGATTCTATGCAGGGTCTCAAAGTATCTGCCCCTCTGGGGTTAGGAATATAAGAGCCCCAAGGCATTAGCCACTGGGACCATGTGGACCAAACAATCATGGGAAGTTCCTGCAAACCTTATCCATTATGCCATTCAAGTGATTTCTAGAACCAGATCAAAAAACCAGAGTGGCAAAAGAGCATTGCAGTTACAGCCTTGAATCTCATAGACCTACGCATGAACCCAAGTCCTGCTAAGGTTATCAGGGGCTATGAAACCTTAGGTGGTCATCTCATTTGTTTAAGCCTCAGTTTCCTTGGCTATAAAATAGCAAGGATAATAGTATTAAACTCAGTATACGTTAAATGTTAGTGTTATTAAAAGAAGTAAAAAAAAATAGCAAGTTATCAGGGTTGATAAATGAAAGAGAAGAAAGATTGGGGTTTGACGAGGGAGTTCCATCAGTAATCTCACTTGTCCCAAGTCCCAGCTCCACCATTTGATTGCATGACGTTGGCAGATCACTCCTCTCTCTGAGGCAGCCTTCATCCATAAAGGGGGCCTGTAATACCCTACATGAGATAACCAATGAGCAAGCACTTTGCTAGTGATAAAGCAAAAAAGACATGTTTGTTGTGGCTATGATCCCTTTTCAGAAAGAATTTTCACCATCTCACAAATATTTATTGAGCCTCAATCATAATTTTTAAATTATGTGATGTCCTCTGATATTTCCTATTTCACTCCATTCTACTTTTTCTATTATTCTATTCTATGTATTTTAAAGAAATTTTAAAAGCTGGTAGAAACCAAACTAGTCATTTGCCTGTCCACCAAGTATTTCTGGATCTCCATCATTGGGGCACTGGGTAGGATCGCCACGCCCCCTTGTGGTTATTTACAGCCATGTGACTAGTTCTGGCCAATGATCTGTGAGCTGAAACTACAGGTGTCACTTCTAGGCCAGAACACTGAATTGTAAGTGCCGTATCCTCCAGAGCGCTGGCTTTCCCTCTAGCAAGGTGACTGACAGTGATCGAGATGGCAGCTGCTCCATCAGCCAGAGTCCCCGTGTGACTATGATGAGCGGAACCTTCTGCACATCTGCTTTGGCTACACTGGTGTGGACCGTAAAGGAGAAATTAATATGTGTTGTGTCAAGCCACTGAGACCACGGAGCTTTAAAAAAAAGGTTTTAATTTTAAAAATGTTTCAGGCTAAATTAACTAATAATACTTTTTATTTAATCCAATAGATTAAAAATATTATCATTTCAATTGTTTTAAAAATCAGTAATGAGATAGGCTACATTCTTTTGTACATACCAGGTCTCCATGATCCAGAGTATATCTAACATTTACAGTACATCTCAATTCAGACGAGCCACATTTCCAGTGCGCCGTAAGCCCCGGGTGGCTAGCAGCTACTGGACTGGACAGCATGGCTATAATGGGTAATGACCCTCATTTTGAAGCACACTCTTCTAAGATCCCTGAATAAATACATTTTTATCCCAGTCCAAAGGATCTTTAGAAAAGAAAATCCAGTGTCTCATAAAATAGCCTGTGGCCAGATTTTAGATCCATTTTATGTCATTTAGTCTGCAGTGGGGAGCGTTTCTTTCCAGGATTACAAAGGGCTGCCACTTCCCTCCCTTTAGCTAATTCACTCATCTTGACTCTTCCTCAAAGGTAAAAAACAGGGGGGAGGACTTCAAATGGCTCAGGTTAAAAGTAAAGAGAAAAGTATGATTTTTTTTAATGGAGGTACTCAGTATTGAACATAGGACCTCTTGCATGCTAAGCACTGAGTTATACCCCCCAGCCCCTGAGGTGGGGGGGAAGCTTTCAGGTGCCCCAGGTTAAAAGTAAAGCAACAACTATGATTATGTAAAGTGTTCTCAGTACCTACAGCATTCCAAGTGTAGCTTCACTAAACCCCAGGTGGACGTGAGGGTAGGGGAGCAGCCTCAGCTGAATATGAACCTTAGGCCTCAAGATCATGAGGAATGTGGGGTGGGAGTGGGAGGAGGGTGAGACTAAGGTGTTAGAACTTGATCTCATACCTTGGGGTGGGCAGGATCTCTTTTGACTTTGGATGTTGGCTTGGGACCTATGCTCTAGGATTGCTGGTAAATGTGAATTCCTTTTTAAAAAATTAATTTGATATTATATATGTGTTATTGTTGCTATACTGCACCTCCTGCTTAGAAAATGTGCATCTTTAATTTCCCTATATATCACAAGCATTTTCCATGAAATTAACTATTCTACATCATCATTCTGATAGCTAGATAGGATTTCTTAAAAAATGGATATACCATAATTTATTTACCCAACCCACTGTTGTGGGGCATTAAGGTCATTCCAATTGTCAATTGTATTTGACAATGATTTATCACTCTTACAATACCCCGCTGCTACAGAAGGCACAGGCAGAGGACACATTCAGATGGAGGAAGGTGTGATTGCCCCAAAGCATCCTTCTGGTAAACTGGGGTTTTACCACATAAGATGCCAACTTCTGTGGAGGTGAGGAAGGCACAGGCTTCTCTGAGCACTGCCAGGGGAGCTGTGCAGGGTGAGAAGAACACTGGAGACAGAGGGCTGTGGGTGGTACCAGGTCCCGCCCCTTCTTAGTTCTGAGGACATCCTCTCTGAAGTGGGGGAGGGTGGCAGACACAGAAACACAGCAGAAGCAGTCTCTCCTGGGAGGGAGACTCCAGCAGAAAGGCCAGGCTGCCTTGGAGAGTTGGAGGTGATGAGGAGGCACTGGGACAGGGTGGGCTGGTGGGCAGAACATTTGCTCCAACAACCCACATTAACATGGGAACCATGAGGCCCAAAAGGACAGGGCCTGGCTCCAAATCCATAGTTGTTAGCCTGTCCCTGCTCACCGCCTCCCACCCCCTGCCCCCTGTGCCTCCACTTTCTCTACCCAGGTGGACAGTGGCCTCCACCAGGCCCTGTTCCAGGTGCTTCCTCTTCAGCCCTTGCTCAGAGAAGTATACGGAGGTCCTGCTCAGCCAGCAGCTGGACCCATGATCCCCAGTTTGGGGTCCTCCCCACCCCCTGTCAGGCCACTCCCTCCCTCCTGACAGCACTGCACCCCCGTCCAGGAAATAACCACTGAATCCCCTTCTCAGAAAGTCCTACTCCCAGTCAGATGTCAAATAGCATGCTATCTGATGTGGCTTTAACACTCCCAGAGGCAAAGGAGCGCTGCTCAAGTCTCACCTGTGGATGGTCAGCCTGTCCCAGAAACAGATAATGTCAAATGTGCTAAAGGGAAACAGGTGGGAAAAGGTATTCCTGGACCCGACCGCTCACCTAGAGTCAGATGCCTTTGGCAGAGGCAGAGACGGCTCATACTCCCACAGGACAAGGACAAAGGCATTTCAGGTGCCATGATTTAGCAAATAAAAACACAGGAAGTCCAGCTACATTTGAATGTCAGATAGGCAACAAATAATTTTTACTATAAATATGTTCCATGCAATATTTGGGACTTACATATACATATATCAGATCAGTTGGTAATTTATCTGGAATTCAAATTAATGGGGTTTCCTGTATTTTATCTGGCAGCTCTACCTGCCCCCAGCACAGCATTTGGCACATAGTAGGTACTCACTGGAGGGATTTGTTTGAGCTTTAAACTGGATGAGAAATCAAAATGTTATATTTTACTGGGTCAAAGTGAACTTTCTAGTTACTGGAAGTGAGTTTTAAGTTACCAAAATGAAACTGTTATTTTGCCCAAAAGGGACTAGAAAGTCATGGATCTGCCTGATTATCAGCAGGAGTCAAGGGAAGAAAACCTGCCCTTGACAGAAGTTTTCAGGAGGAGGAGAAAAATAAGGCCATTTCTTCCTTGTACCTCATCAATTCCAGCCTTTAAATTCATTCATTCAACTTATATTTATTGAATGCCTACTGGGCAGCTCCTGACTCTCCAGTAACACAAAGGCAAAAGGCCCTTTTTTAAAAGGCATAAAACCACAAGGATAATTAGGAGGAAAACAGAAGAGGAGATGACATTAGCAAAATTTGGAAGGCAAAAAAGCAGATCAATGCATTGTAACTTAGGCCAACCAAAAACCTTGAACCCTAAACTGCCAATGGAGAAAGCTGGAAGTAACTCAACATACAAAAGGCTGAGTGATTACCTACAGAGGCCAAATACAGCACAGTGGGTCCCTTTTCTTCCTTGCTCTGTACCCAGTTACTGCATCTGAGGACCTGAGGTTGGGTGAGAGAGAGGCTGTGTGTGCCCATGGGAGGCCTGCTCCGTGCCAGCTCTGTGGTTCTTCTGGGGCTGGAGCCATCTGGAGGTGTGACTGGGCTGGGGCTCCGAGGTACTCACTCACATGTCTGGTGGTCGATACTGGCTGTCCCCTGAGAGTTCAACTAGAGCTGTCCACTGGAGGCCACATAGGGCCTCTCCATGTGGCTTGAGATTCTCATTGCATGCCAGCTGGATTCTGGGAGAGAGTGTCTCAAGAGTGAATGTATCAGAAGATAAAAAAGCAGAAACTTGTAGCTCTTAACTTCAAGGCTCAGCGTGGAATTGATAAGACTATCACTTCCGCCACTTTCTTTGGATTAAGAAGTCACAGGGCCAGCCCAGATTGAAGGGAGGGGAAAAGCTCCATTTCTCGATGGGAAGAATGCATGGCCCTCTTTTGTCCACCATGGTTTGTCTCCACTGCAGACCACAGAACACACTGTAGTTCATTTGAGCAGAAAGGAATTTAATACAGGGAAGCGGTGCTTACAACACCGTTGGGAGGGCAGGAGAGGTTGGCTCTAGGCTGAGCTTCCAGGAATGATCCTCAGAGTAACGCTGCAGCCTCCGCCATGACCAAAACGCCGGGAACCCAGATGCTGCCACCACCAACGCTGGCTCCAGAACTATACCCTGCCCTGATCCCAGCCACCAGAAGGGGTGTCCCAAGCTCTTCTCCTACAGTCACCAACAAGGGGCCAGACACTGAGCCTTCTGCAGCAGCAGCTGCGGAAAAAAAATACCCCGTAACTCTGCTTGCCTGAAAGCCAGAGAAGCATGACCCCGGCCTTCCAGTGTTAATGTCCGTGGTACATCAGATTGACAGAACCTAACCACCTCTGGGTGCTTGACTTCAGAAGTCTAGCTTCTTAGTCCTTCTAGTACTGGAAGTCCTTAGTCCCTCTAGTACATATGACAAGAGACCCTGAGCAAGCCAAGCTATGGTGTCTCCACAGTCCTGGGCCTTCTTTCAGTCCCCTAATAGGTGCTCTGCTTCCTCTTGCCACAGGGCCATTGTACATGCTGTTCTCTTCTGCCCATGATTCTCTTCCCCCTCCTCTTCTTCCCCTCTTCCTTCAGAGCCCAGTGAAAGTATCTTCTCTGATCTTCCTATTATTTTATATCTCCATTTTACAGTCATCTGTAAACTGAGGCCCAGAGAGGCAATTTGACCAAGAGCTATTGACCAAACAATGCAGCTGGAATTTGGACTCGGGCAGCCTGACTCAAGCCCGCTCTTAACAGATGACTGTGTTACACAAAAAGAGTTCACCTGTGTTAAAAGGCCAAGGGCAGGGCAAAACAGCTGCCCCACAAGTAAACAAGGATGACACTTCAGCAAATATTGACAAGCCCAGAAAACCGAGTGGCAGGAGGTGCAGGTGGAAGGTCTCAGGACAAGGTCGGTGCTGTGGAACTTTGGCCCCAGCTCCTGGAGAACATTGATAAGCTGCATTTCAAATACAGCCAAGCTAGAGGAGTCCAGAGCCCCGACACGGCCTCCCTCCACGAGGGAGCAGACAGCAGCGCATCCTGTGTGTCATAGGAGGAAAGCATCTCATGTCTCTCCCAAGAGGGATTTCAATTTCAGTGGCAAAGCCCACAGTCACAGTGGACAAAGCTTGCTCAGTTCCCATTACTTTAACAGGCAGAATTTTGCAGAGTAAAGAGACAGCTACTAAGGAGAGGAGGCCATCAGAAAACAGAGGCTGGGGATATAATTGGGGCCCCTGCTCGCCTCCTCTTGGCAGCCAGGTCCCTGTGAAGGGAGCTGAGGAATCCAGAGGACCACAGTTGATTTTTTTTTTCCCCATGTAATACGTCCTGAGTCCATAAAGCAGCAATTGAGATCATTTGCCCTCCCTAAGCTAGGTCTGGGAATTCCCAGGATAGGAGAATAGCGTTCCCTCCTCCCTGGCCACCATAAAGCCAGCAAATGCTCAGCCAAGGAAAGAGACAAGACCCCAAAACCTGGGTTAGCAAATTGCTCTGCCCCTCACCTGCTGTGTGACCTTGGGCAGGAACCTTCTCCTTTCCGAACCTACTTCCTTGTCCATGAAATAAGGGCACTGGATGAGAACAAACGATTCAGACTTTTTTCCCTTAGTGGCAAAACCCTTTGTTCAAAAAAAAAAAAAAAAAAAGAAATCCCACACCATCCCATCCTCTAGTTGAATAGGGATATGGGGACTCAGAGATGAGACCACTCACAACCTGACCCTGTGAAGCCCACCAGAAACACTCAAGGAGGTGATGTCTAAGCCCTGACATTTTATCTTTTTTTAATTGAAGTATAAACAGTTTATAATGTGTCAATTTCTGGTGTACAGCATAATATTTCAGTCACACATGTACATACATGTATTTCTTTTCATACTCTTTTTTATTACAGATTACTACAAGACATTGAATATAGTTCCCTCTGCTATACAGTAGAAACTGGTTGTTTATCTATTTTATATATAGAAGTATCTGTAAATCCTGAACTCCCAATTTACCCCTTCCCACCCCCTTTCCCCACCCTGGTAACCATAAGTTTGTTTTCTATGTCTGTGAGTCTGTTTCTGTTTTGTAAGTAAGTTCATTTGTCTCATTTTTTTTTTTTTTAGATTCCACATATAAGTGATATCATATGGTATTTTTCTTTCTGGCTTACTTCACTTAATCTGATGATCTCCAGGGAGCCCCGACATTTTAGAAATCCATGAGTCGTCTATGGGCACTGGAGGATTTATCTTGGGAAAGAAGAAAGCTCCTAACACAGTGACTGGCTTATCCTGTGACCTCACCCACTCTGCTTTCCTATCTAGAAACCGAAAGCTTTGAGTTCAGTGATCTCTGCAGTCCCTTTCATCTTTGACAGTCTGGGGCTCTGCCTGGTAAGCTTATGGAAAAGTAAGAGGCATGATGGGGAGAGCATGTGAGGGGAAGAGGTCAGAAATAGCAAAGATAAGGTGGTTTTCAGAGATTCTGTTCAGGGAAACCCCAAGGACAAGCTCAGGGAGGACTGAAGCTTGTGGGAGACAATGAACACACAAATCAGAACTCAGCTAAAGAGATGATAGCCACAGTTTCTATTTTAGAAGGAATAGGAGAACTAGGGGTCAAGACACTAAGTGTGGAATATACTGTATGGGATGTGTGGATGGATGGATAGTAGGTAGATAGGTAGACCGGGGAATGGATGGGGAATGTTTAGGAGAGCAGTTGTGTGGAGGGACTGGGTGCATGCCTTTGGCAGGTGAGAAGATATTCAGGTAGATGAGCAGGCAGGTGAGCAAGTGGGTAAGCAAATGGATTTGTGGTGGGCAAGAAGATAAGCAGAAAGGCCTATGGGCAGGCAGGTGGATGCCCAGGTGGTTGGATGGGTGGGTAGGTTTTACAGTGTAAGGGGAGGGAGGGGATAAAATTTGGTTGACTGGCTTGTTTGGTTTTCTTGGCCATCTACCCCATTTCCTCTTCCACACCCTACTCCTGTTTCGTCAAAGACACCTGAAAGGTCTGCAGTGTATCTCTGTAGACATTGTACCTCTGGTCATGTGTGTAAGATTATTATTTTTTTTAACATGTTTTTATTGTGTGTAAGATTATTTTATGTTGTTATGAAATAATCTTAGAAGAAATCCAGATACAGCTTGAAGTAACACTGCATCACATAGTAAGAAAGATATTTCTTTTGAATCCTCTTTGAAACTTTCTGATGACTGAGTCAAGGAGAAAGTCCCATTTGGTGCTATGTCATCTTTAACACCTTGCCGACATGTTGATCTCCATTTTTAACAAGAGAAGGTAGATTTTGGGATCAGAACCTTAGGCAGGGGATGGAATATAATATTATTTCATTTTCATTAGGTTTAGTTTTACTGTTACTTTGTGTATATGACACAAATTAGGATAGTTTACAAGGGGTTTCCCTTTTAAATGAACGTATTTAAGTAAATTGAGTGAGTCACATGTAAAATATTAAGTGAATAATATTTATCACTGGGACAAGAGATGCCGGATATGGCAAAGTTCCTGAAGATTGTAAATGTTTAGAAAACACCAATATGTAGAAATATGATCTGGTCATGTCACTTCCTGGCTTAACATCTGCTCCAGATCCAGACACACAAACCTTCTTTACTTTCTATCACCTTTCCGGGCTCTCTTCTTGCCTTCAGGCCTTTGGACATTTACATCCCTCTGCCTGGAACTTTCTCCTCCTCCCTTCCAGTTGGAGAACTCCTACTCAGCTCTCGGGTCTTGGTTTAGATGTTGCCTCATCCAAGAAGCGTTCCCTCGCCCTCCTGGCAGGGTTACATGCCTTAACTTGCTGCCCCAGCTTTCATCACACCACGTAGCCCTCGGGAAAGAAACTGCCCAGTGAGCCTCCAGCACTTCCTACTAGAAGGGGAGCCACTTGAGGACAGGGACTCTGTCCAGTTCACCCTCCACTATTCATTCAGTCGCTGGTGGAGTGCTCACGTACATGCCAGGCGCTGTTCAAGGAGATGGAGCAGTAAATGGGACAGAAAAAGTCTCTGTCTTCATTCTACAGGGGGAATTTGGACAAAAACAAATAAATAAAAATGTCTTTAAAACCATGTATATTCTATACACAATTTCAAGTTGTAACAGGTCCTTTCAATAAATTGAAACAGAGTTAGGGAATTTAAAAAAAAAAAAGGATGGGGAACGATATTCAATATCTTGTAATAGCCTATAATGAAAAAGGACATGAAAAGAAGTATGTTTGTATAACTGAATCACTATGCTGTACACCAGAAACTAACACAACATCATAAACTGACCATACTTAAAGGAAAAAAAATTCTTAAAAAGGGCAGTGATGGGGGCAGGGGCTGCTGTTTTAGATTGGGGTCAGAGAACCCCCTCTTAGGAGGTGACGTTTGCACAGAAACCTGAGGGAAGTGAGGGGAAGAGCAGGGGGAGCACCCCGAGGGACAAACCAACAGGCTCGGCATGTTTAAGGGACACATAAGGGGCAGAGGGGTGGGGCTGGAGTGGGACGAGCTTGCAGGAAGCAGCAGGCCTGGGCTGTGGCCCCCACTCTGGGATTCAGGGAGGAGGCTCCCCCCAGACTGAGGCTGTGCTTTGAGCAAACAGGAGAAAGGATGCCTCTTGGCCTGCGTGCCGGCCTGGCCTGAGCCCTGCCTGAGCCCTGCCTGAGAGACTGCCAATGTTTGCAGAGATACTTCCTGTTAACATTTACCTGGGCTGATGCTTATTAATCGAGTCTATTAATAGACTTTTTTTCCCCTTCCTAAGGAATAAATTTTAGAAGGAGCATTTCTCCCCTGTTATCCCCTGCCTCATCTAATGCTTCAGGTCTGTATATTGCTTTTCCATCCCTTATCTCTTGATCTATTCATTTATTCATCCATAACACACATCCAATTTACTGAGCAGGGAACGAGACCGGCTTAGCTCCTACCCTCACGAAGCATATATTTTTGATGAGAGACAGTCTGGAGGGCCTTGGAGGCTCATTTTCTTTCCGCCTTTGGAAGATTGGCAGAGAGCTGGCCTGGCTGGACCAGGGAAGTGTGCAGGGAACAGTTGACACCAGCTTTGGTAGATATCAGTGTCTCCGTGTGCTGATGCTCTTCAAGGTTCTTCAGCATCCTTGGGGTGCAGCCCTGGGCATTGGCAAAACTTCTTCCTAGTGTCATTCACATTCAGACATCTCCTGATATCTTTCTTGTTACTTACAGAAATGGCACATTCCTGTTTCCCTCTTTGGCCAACAGGATGGAGTAGATCCTTCCTCTTGGCGATGGTTGCATGTCCAGCTGACTGGCTGGGGCGGGCCCCTCTGCTAGAACACTGGCCATGTGGAATACACATCTGCCATGCTGAGAACCCACACTGGGGACAAAGAGAATTCAGGGGACTGTGGACACGCTACTACTTCTCTGCCTCTGAGTTCCCCCCAGTGATTTCCATCTGTACCATGTGGTACTCATTCAGTGTCCAGACCCGCTTGCATGACAATTCCAGTGGAAGGAGACAGGAAACCAGTAAGGATCCTATATCATCATGAGTGGGACAGAGGAGATGACCAAGTGCCATGGAAGTAATTTGAGTAACTGAGGTCTTGGACTGGGGGTGTCCCAGGCTGGGTTCTCTGGAGGCAGAATCTGAGGTGAAGGTCAGCATGCAGGTGTTTATTGGTAAGGGGTGGGGGAATGTTCTGAGATCAACAGCTGTTGAATTAGGGTGGGAAGGGAGCTGTATGGGGTTGATTGGAGATGGCTGAGAGGAGGTCTTTGATTCTCCTCCCTGCCATCGGTCACCAATCAGTCACTGGCTGTGGGCGGCCCTGAAGGGGGTGACAGCTGAAGGGGGAAGGCTGCCTGCAGACAGCACTCCAGACCCCGGGCACCAAGTCGTCTACTGCAGGGCGAGCTGGGTGACGTACATTATGTCCACCACCAGGCACCTCAGAAAGACCTCCTAGAGGAAGGGGCATTTGTCTTTGGGGATGCAGAGGCGGGCAAAGAGAGAACAGTGGTCCAGGCAAAGGGGACAGTATGTAAGAAGACCAGAAGGCAAGGTGGAAACAGCAGTCTCAGGGAGCTACATAACCCAAGCAGAAAGCAGGCGGATCCACTTTAAGATGAAGAAACAGTGTCGGGGAGGCCAGTGGACTCCTCCCAAATAAGGTTACAATGAATGAGGGAGCCTCAGTTAGAACCACAGCTGTGGATTCTGAGTCCTTCCACCCCCTTTCCCATGTGGACAGCAGTCCCTGGTCATGCCCTTCTCCTCTTTGAAATGCCACTTCATTCTCCACTCCCCTCCGTCCCTGCACCTCTGTACATCCAGTTCCCACAGCTCCACACGGTGAAGCACTAGCATTCCTTCTATGTCCAGCCCCAATTATGCCATTTGAAGTGCTCCTGGGCTCCCGCTTGGATTAGGTTTCAGGTCAAGGGTTGGTGTGTTGTTTGGAAAGCAGAGGTCAGCCTGTGGCCACCGTCACAGTTCAGCCAAGGACTGAGGTCAAGACTGAAATTAGAGCTGGACTGTGACTGCTTTCTGAACAGTGTCCAGTTGGTTGGGGGGCTAGGTTTAAAGCTTAATCTATAGGAAGGGCTCAGCCTGGAATCAGGCGCAGGGCTCAGTCTGGGACCGTGGTCAGGGCTTGGAATGGAGCTGGGGGCAAGTTAGGGTGTTAGCCTGGAACCAGAGGCAAGGTTAAGCCTTAGGCTGGGGCGTGGGGATGTGAATCTGTGTTTGAAACTGGATGGAGGACTGCCAGGGCTCTGGCTTCCCAGCCCCTCAGGCCTGGAGTCTGAGCTGTGCCCAGGGTGGGAGGGGACAGAAGCAGCCCAGTGAGCACAGACACAGCCCAGACTCCACTCCCGCTGCAGAGCTGTGCTCCAGATCCCCTAACACCCCCCTCCCTCCACCTCCTCTGGCCCAGCGCACACACACATACAGTGTGTGGGATGCAGGGATCTGGGTACGAGACCCTTCGGAAGGCTGTGGCACTGCTGGCACAGTCTGGTGTCTGCGGGCAACAGTCTGCACAGATTGGATGGGGCCCCAGGGAAAGCAATCAGCTCCCAGGCAGGCCCAGAGATGGGTGTAGGGACAGGGGTGGCTCAGGCTGCAGTACCCCTAGCCCGACTATCATGAGAACCCCAGTGTCATTAGTCTTCCGAAATCTGTGCCTCTGCATCGACTGCCGTGAGTCCCCCAGGACCTGCCCTGCCCAGGCCCCTGAGAGGACAATGGCCAGATGTAGAGGAAAGAGCCCTGGGCTGGGTGTTGGGGGCCTGGAGCCACTGCCTTGCCTCCTCTCTCTGGGCCATTTGTAAAATGGGAATAAAATAAACTAACAAGGGTGAGTATTTGACAAACGAGAAAACTGACAATCAGAGAGGGGAGGGACTGACCCCAGGTCACACAGCTCAGCGGGGAATATCGTGGGGACCAGAACCCAGGCCTGCTAGCACCAAAGCCCATACTTCTCTTGCCAGTCTGGACTCCTTTGTCCCCGAGACTGGCCACATGCTGCACACATCCCACCCCATGCAGTCTCCCGGAGAAAGGCCAGAGAAGAGAAGGGGAGGGTAGGGGGAAGGACAGATACTCCACTTGGATCCATTGGGATCGTGGAGCACAGAAGAGTCGAACAGGCCCAGAGGCCAGGCCTGCCCTATGTTCTGTGTGTCCAGCTCTGGACCCAGATTCAAATCCCAGCTTCCCTGCATACCTACTGTGTGATCTTTAACAAGTTACCTCACTTCTCTGCACAAGATCCAAACCTCCGTCTATAAAAGAGGACAACAGTCATATCCGATTGTGATTATTAGGCAAGAAGTGCTGTAAAGGGTGAGTGCACTATAAATACTGGTGCCACTGCCGCCACTGCTGCCACCAGCCCAGCCTCATCCCTGGTGATCGTCCTCTCAGCCTCACTGCCCCAAGTACACCTGCCTTTCTGTCTCCCCAACATGCCACCCCACCTCCTGCTTCATGACCTTGGCACAGGCTATTCTCTTGGCCTTGCCTGCCTTGTGAAAGTCACTTCCTCAGGGCACCCCAGGTGGGACCAGAACGTTCTCCACACTTCCTTTGTAGCACTTGTCAGGACTGTCATGTGAGGGTGGGGTTATATGTGTGATAGGCTATTGACAGGGATGTCTCCATGTGCCCCAGAATTGACAGCTGGGGTGCAGAGCTGGGGTGAAAATTCACAGAGCACCCCAAGTCCTGAAGAGAAGTCTCCAAGCTGGGGCCATATGGCCCCTCTAGGGCTTGCCAAGGGGACAAGACGGGCCCTCCCACCGCGAGTGCCTCCCCTCTGCTCCCAGGGCATTGGGCTGGGGGAGAGGCATTCTTCAGGAATACAAAGCCTCAGTTTCATATGGACACTGTGGATTTTGCTCTCCCTTCTCCCCCAACCAGGCCCATGGGAGAGGCATCAAGAAAATCATGTATTATTACAGAAGTAGGGAGGTCCCTGCTATGGAAGTAGGCGAGGTTGGAGCCTCCCTCTGGGGAACATGTGCTGGTGGAGCGCACTTGTTTTCACCCCAGCCACCTGGGCTGGGCCGGGGTGCAGGGGAGTAGAGAGAAGCGGCGTGGACTGGCTGTGGGGAGCCTGCACACCAGCTGTTGGCTGATAGTCAGCAGACATCACAGAAAAGAGCCGAGTTGAGCCATCTTTGGTACCCATCCAGGAAGGCACCCCACCACATTAGGAGTCCTGCAACAGGAACAGTGGGCAGACTGCTGCAGGTGGGAGCTGTGAACGGGTGGTTGGAAGAGGTTGCGGAGGAGCCTAATACCCACGTCAGGGGACTGTGGAGGCCAGGGCTCCCCCGGGATCCTCAAAGAGTGCACACACACGTGCCCAGTGGAGAGCCAGCACCAGACACCTGCCACGCTGTGGGTACTGGCAGATGGCAGGAGGATCAATCCACAGAGAGAAGCCCAGCTGCGGGTGGATAACAAAGGGATGTTGCCTGCTGAGCTCCGAGTCCCTCAGCTGCTACACCAGAGAGACTACACCTTAAAAATGGAGACAGAGAATGATGCACCAACCCCTGCTGGACGACACAGACCACCAACATGGATGGGCATTGAGACCACTATGCTAAGCGACAAATACCAGACACAGAAGGCCACATATTGCGTGATTCCCTTTATATGGATGTCCAGAATAGGCAAATCCATAAAGACAGAACACAAATTGGTGGTTGGCTAAGGTGGGGGTGCCGGTGGTGGAGGATGGGGTAGGGAGTATCTAATGGAAGGGAATTTCCTTTTGGGATAATGAAATGTTTTCAATTTGATTGTAGTACTGATTGCACAACCCTGTGAATGTACTAAAAACCATTAACATGTACACTTTAAATGGGTGAATTGTATGCTGTGTGAATTATATCTCACTGCAGCTGTCATTTAAAACTGGAAGGGGATTTAGTTTGGGATGATAAAAATGTTCTGGAGATGGAGAGTGGCAATGGCTGCGAACAATGAGAATGACCTTAATGCCACTGAGCAATATCCTTAAACATGGGCAAAATGGTAGATTATATGTTGTGTATATTTTACCACCATTTTTTTAAAATAAAAACTTTAATTTGAAAAAGATGGAGGGGGAAAGTATCCCAGAACAAGATCATGGACCCCCAAATACTCCAAGATACTGGAGTCAGGAGACCATGGAAAAACCAGCCTCCCCTTGATGCAGGGTCCCTCTCTCTCTCTCTCTCTCTCTCTCTCTCTCTCACACACACACACACACACACACACACACACACACATACACACACTCACACTGTACTCCAAGCCCCACAAGCCTGGTGGCTGGGGACAAAGGAAGGGAAAGCTTTGAATTGCCTCTGGGACTGGGATTTCAAACAGATGGTCTTGTAATAACAATGTGACCACAGAACCCTGAGATCTGCCACCACACAGTTGGGGCCAGAGATTAGAGAAAAATGAAACTGCTTCCTATGAAGACCCCTGTCCTCTGAGAGCTCCATCAACTGCTACAGATGCTCGATGTCAGCTCCCCAAGGAGCAGAAACTACTTGAGGGCAGGGACCTCTGGGTCTGGCTCATGCCCACTGCTCAGCAGAGCTGGACACATCATGGGTCCTCAGTCAGCGTCTGAGGAAAGAATGAAGAGCCTCCCCCATTAGACAGAGAAGAAACTGAGGCTCAAGAGGCCATGACCCTACCCAAGGCCACACAGCCAGGTAGAGGTAGAGGCAGGGACTGGAACACAGATTCCCAGCTCCCGTGGTCCAGGCTGGTGCTGGGCAGGGCTGGATTCCACCCAGAGCCTCTCCTCCAGCTGTGCACATCTGTTGGCCTCCGTGGGATGAGGGAGTTGCCAAGGAGCCTGGACAAGGAGCCTGGCCAAGGATTCAAACATCCAAGACAGAACAACAGGAGGCGTTTCCAAGGGGCGGGGTTGGCAGCCCAGGGCCAAACCTGGGTCCCCGCAGACTGCCTCCTCTTGCCTGGCTCTGGGAGCTGCATTCCTAAGGCCACACCTCACCCTGTCACCCCAGTTCCTCCTGGCTGGGAGGCAAGAGCCCTGGGATACTGTCTTGTTCAGCTACTCCCTGGGGGATGAACTCTGCAGGCCCCTGCCCCTCTCTGGGTCTCAACTTCCCCTTCAGTGTGGCCAGATTCCCTCCAGCTCCTAGTCCCACTTCTCCAATCTGCATGGTGCTGGTGACACAGACTTCTTAGAACACTCAGCCCTGCCTTCAGGTGCCCCTAGTCTGTGGGAAGAGACACCCCACCCTTAGAAGCCCCAGTCCGAGTGGGAGACACAGCCCTGCACACAGGATCCTACTCCTGATACGTTGGAAGAGCTATCACTCCATTTGTAGGAGGCTCAGTGAAGGAGGGAGACTTCCCTCAGGTTCAGGAACTCCTAGTCAGTCTGATGCAGGGGGACCTGGGCCACCAGAAAGAGGTGCTGTCACTGCTTGGGCTTTGGATGGCTTCTCTCTTTCAGATACCCACCCTCTCCTCTCTGCCGTTGTGGGGCGAGGGTGCTCACACCTCTCTGGTTCTCAGAACCCAGCATCTCTGTTTCGTGGCAACAGGCACCACCTTGGCCGCAGCCAGGTTCATGACAGGCTGCCAATGTGTGCTGAGGCCCGACAAGAAACACATGTTCCTGACATGCTGTTTACTTCCGGTGGCTCAGCTGTGTCTGCCACCGTCCCCAGGATGGTGCCGCCTTGGTTCAGGACCTGTTTCAGGCAGGCCAAGAGCAGTAGTGTCTACAATTAGGAAGTGGTCAGACTGGAGAGACTCTTCCTGCCTCTGTGAGGCCGAGAGGCCAAGGCTGGGGTAAATTCTTCTGGAGAAGCCTGGCTCTGAGCCATCCGGCGTCCGTGGCATCCAGCCTCACAGTACCCCCAAAGTCTGGGCTATTACTGGTGTGGAAACCCACAGCTTGTTTTCCCAGCTGTAACATGAGGTTGATAGAAGTAACACCTCTCAAAAAAGAATTGTGAAGATTAAATTGAGATAATGCGGGCACAGTGTGTTAGCACGGTGCCCAGCCAAGGTGAACATTGGCTGTTTTATGCTTTCGGTTTGTCTTCCTGCTCAGCATTCAAGCCCCCTTCTTGTTTGGGGGCGCTACCCCCTGAGGTGACCTTAGAGGGAGGCACTCTGTCCTCCCAATGCAGAGACTGACACTCCCCTGGACGGGAGGAGCAGGGACGGGACCTGACTCCAATCAGGACCCCACCCTGAATTCAGGGACCACCAAGGTGCTGCAGAGGACAGTCAGGATCATTCCTGCAGGCTAGAGGCTGTGCTCAGGCTGTGATGCCCAGCGAAGGCGGTCCCGGCAGCACTTTCAAAACCAGACATTTCCTGCAGGGGCCTCTTGCCCGAGGAGCCTCCTTCACCTCTGCCCTCTCCCTGAGCCTAGTTCTGCAATCGATTCTGTGAGCTCCTTGGTGTCCTTCCAATACATTCCTGTCCTGCTTAAATTAGTGAGTGTCAACTTCCATTGTTTTCAACCAAGACACTTGTCTGGTTTGGAAATTGGTCTGAGGGGGTGAGTTTCAGAACTCAGGGAAGTGGGGGAAGTAATCTGTTCCAGTTGGGGCTGAAGGTGGCGAAAATCCAGTTAGTATCCAGGGATGAGAATTCAGCAGCCTGTGGTATGTAGTGGTGAAACAGCTAATTAGATTAATTAATTAATTAATTAAATTATGGCCTGCAGCCATCTGGAAAAAGGTACCATTGAAGGCAAAGCAGTGAGGGCCTGAGCCGCCACTGCCGTTGAACACGTGAATGGCATGATTTCAAAGATGGGGGTGGCTGCTTCTAGGACCCTGGACAATTAGAAGAAAAAGAGTAACAAGCTTCAACCCCTAAATTCTTGGCTCAAGGCATAACTGGAGCCTAGGAACTTTCTATAACTGGGCTAAAAATTCTCTTATCTTTTTATGCAGCAGGATTAAGTTTGTGGAAAAACAAAGCAAGGCGTGATCCTTTGCTCTGCCAAGCTACAATGGCAGCTGAGTTCACAGCCTCTTCCTCTGCCCACTATATTCATGGCTGACAGTTCCTCGAGGCTGGTCCTGGGTCTTCATTTTGCTCTGCATCCCTGCAGCATGCATGATGCATTTGGCTGCAGGGAACAGAAAACTCCGTGATAGTGGAGGTCCAGGCAAGGCAACTCCTGGCATGGCACAGCTCCTAGCAACTCCCAGTGCCATCAGAGGTGCCCCTGCGTTTCTCCTTCAGCTCTGCATGCTGGAGCTGGCTCATGCAAGAGGTGATTGTGTGCATCCTAAGTCTGTTTAGCAGCGTCATGTTGGCAGTTTGAAATTGGACATGGAGGAAATATTTACATGGAAATCAGCAAGGGCTACAAATCAGGGCTTTTTTTTTTTCTTTAAATTGGAGAGGTGGTATACCAGCACACCACTGGCCTCATCCTAGCTCCAGTTCCCCAAGGGGTGGCAATGGAGCCACCTGCTTCCTTGTGTGTGTGTACCAAGGAGGGAGAGGAAGAGGGAGAGTAGGAGGAGACAGGGAGGGAAAGGAGAGGGGCAGGGGGAGGTGGGAGGGGAAGGTGGGGAGAGGGAACCAGGCCGGCTCGCCAGCCTCACTGAGAACCAGCACCGGGCTGAATCTCACCAGATCCCTCTCTGGAACTGGGGTGTGGGGTCAGCTGCCCTGAAGAGCAAGGGCTCTGTTAAGGGCAGAGCTCAGAACAAAACGTGTCCTTCAGGGAATGAGGAAAGAGGAAATGGAGGTGACCACCCACACGCATGGCTTCACCAACAAATACTACAGCTAGGACCCCTCCCAGACTTGTGTAACTGACCAGCCCCTGGACGTCTCCCCTTGGACAAGAAAAAGATGAATTCTAAGAGCTAATGCATGTAACGTTGACCATGTACCAGCTGCTGTTTCAATGCTGTCCATGTATCAGCTCATCCAACTACTCAAGAGACCTAGGAGGTGGCTTCTGTTGTTGTCCCAACTCACAGATGAGGAAAACGAGGCTCGGAGGGGTGGTGTAACTTGCCAGAGCCCACAGTAATGGCGCTGGGATGGGGAACCAGCCACATGGCCTCAGGTCCTTGCTCTGAACCTCGATTCCACTCTGTCCCCCGCAACAGGACAACTGCTTGAAGCTCTTTCCTTCCTCTTTTTAACTGCAACTCAACATTCAGATGTCACCACAGGCAGGCATCCCTGTTCTAGAAAGCATTCTAACCCCAGCCCAGGTTAGACACCCCATCTATGGCTGGCACAGTGACCTCTGCCTCCCCATCAGAGCCCAGGGCACTGAGTGTGTAACTGTCTGGCTTTTTTGTCTGTTTCCCTTGAGGGCAGGAAATGGGTCCTACTCATCTCCACAGGCCCAGTGTTGGCCCAGGACCTGGCACATGGGGCTAGTGGACTGAGTGGGTGGGTGAGAGCCCAGCCTCAGGCCCTCAGCATGCTCCCCTCTCCTCATTGCCAGATCCCTGGGCCAGTGGTGCTGGCCCGTGCAGACCTCTAGCTCCACTCCCTGTCCAGCTGGGACTACTTCATAAGCTCAGCACGGATTTCCTTGCCTCCGCTTCTCAGCCTCCTTCCTACTTCACTCTTTTATTAAGATTCTAATTAAATTATTCTAATTAAATGTAATGAGCTGAATCGACAAACTTATTGCGATAAAGCAGCATTCAAGACGTTCTCTCTCCTGATCTTCCCCGGGCAGTGGAATTGAGATAGCATTGGGTCTTTCCTGCCTGGGGGTGACTCAGCAGGGCTGGGACTGGACGCTAGGCTCACAGGACATCACCATGGGCCAGAACTACTGGCCAGGCACCCATGGCTCAGCTGAGGCCTCCCCTGACCGAGCCACCCAGGAGCCATG
This sequence comes from Camelus ferus, assembly GCF_009834535.1. Taxonomy (NCBI): domain Eukaryota; kingdom Metazoa; phylum Chordata; class Mammalia; order Artiodactyla; family Camelidae; genus Camelus; species Camelus ferus. Next base: position 17,729,730 of record NC_045708.1, on the reverse strand, counting down.
CTTTAGACAGAAGTCGATCTGTTCGTAGAGCCCAAGCACTGGCCTGGGCCACCCTGTCTGGCCCTCTTCCGGCCTGTGCCTCAGGCCAGCCCCAAAGTCTCCACCTGATGGCACCACATGGTGTCCTCCACACCAGGAGGGGCAGGCAAAGATGCCAGACCTAAAACTGGGGTTTGCTAACCACGTAGGCGTCTGCCTCTGCCTTTCAGTTATGTGTGGCCTTTGTCAAGGTCCATCCCATTGACTGAAGAGACCGAGGCTCAGAGAGGTGTGGTCATCAGCCCATCACATGGCAAGTAAGCACAGCGCCAGGACTTAAACCAGGGCCCTCCTGACCAGGGTCAGTGCTACTCTGCCCAGAAGCAGGGCTGGAGGCCAGGAACCAAGGCCCAGCTCTTCAGCTATGCTCTGCGGCCTCTCCCCATCCTCCTCTGTTCTCCAGGGCAGTCGCCCTGCCCTGCCTTTCTCTAGGGCTACTGGGGCTCACATCATATCCCTGGCCACATGGCACTTACAGGGGTAGATGCAGATAGTGGCTTGCTGGTCTCAGAGCCAGAGGGCCAGGTTCAAGTCCTGACTCCACTGCTGGCTGGTTGTGTCACCACCCCCTCCTCTGAGCCCGTTTCTTTGTCTATGAAATGGGGCCATGGACCGAGATCTTCCTTTCCTGAAGGATGGTGTGAAGGTCCAGCGAGGTCAGGTATGGGTAAAAGCTCAGAGGCTGCTGTAACTGTAGGCTGCTGCCAGGGCAGGGCCTGTGAGTGGAGGATATAAAGTCCTCAGGGCCCTGTGTCCCCAGTGCTGGCTGGTGGGTCTGGTCTAACCCATAGTGGAAAGGAAGATGGGCCAGGAATCTTCTTTGGGAAGATTCTAAAAGCTTTAACTCCCCTCCTCAGCTCCCCCAACCTCGGTCCTCTCTCAGCCCCTGGGGGTTGCTATGGGGAAGAGGAGATGGATAGAATAATTCAAGCACTTAGTCTGTGCCTCATTTTTGTTTTAATGTAATTTCACAACAGCTCTGGAGAGTAGGTGGTGGTGGTCCCATTTTATAGATGAGGAAACTGAGGCTTAGAGAGATAAAATGACTTGCCTCAGGTTACACAGCCAGAAAGGGGCAGGGCCAGGATTTGAGGCCAGGCCTCACTCAACACACCATATCAGCCTGACAATTTGATGCCAGCTTTGGTGGGGCTAAGAGAGGCAGCGTGCACCCCGAGCCCTGAGAGGGGTGCCACCTAGCTCCTTCCCGGGAAACGACACTCAGCATCTCAGCATCCAGCTGCCTTAGCGTTGTGTCTGTGAGCATCTGTGCTTTAACTTGATTTATTTTGTGCATCCATTAGCAAGATGTGTCCTATGGCTGGGGATGCTTTACACCATTTCAGCTTACGAAACGTTTCCTAGGAACTTTGGGATAATGGGGAAACCTATACCACAAGGTGGGTGGCTTAGAATAACAGAGATTTATTGTCTCACAGTTCTGGGGGCAAGAAGACCAAAATCAGAGTGTCTCAGCAGGACCGTGCTCCCTCTGCCATCTGTAGGGGAAGATTCTGCCTTGTCTCTTCCAGCTTCTGATTCCCTGCATGTTCCTTGGCTGTGGGAGCATCACTCCAGCCTCCACAAGGCCTCCTCCCTGTGTTCTTCAAACAGTCTTCCCTCTGGGCCTGTCTGTCCCTGTGTCTGAATTTCCCCTTTTCATAAGGACACCACCTTAATGATCTTGTTTTAACTTGATGACCTCTGTAAAGACCCTGTTTCCAAATAAGGTCACATTTTGAAGTCCTAGGGGTCATGACTCTAACATATCTTTTAGGGGAGACATAAGTCAACTTTTGACAGGCTGTAAGCTCTTTCGCATCCATTTCATCCTCATAGGCAGGCCAGAAGTGAGTGTCCTCGTTGGACAGAGGAGGAAAAGTGGAGGCTCAGGGAGGGGAAGTGACTAGTACAAGGTCACATAGTGCATCGCAGAGCCAGGGTCTGAACTTCAGTCTCCCAAATCTACTGCTTTTCTGTATAACCTCTTTAAATGTAAAAGGAGAGAAGAGAGTCCAGAGCTATCCTTGGGGGCCAGGAGTTTGATCCTGATTAGCATTTGGCACCATCAATAACAACCACCATTGATGGAATACCCACTAGAAGTCGGGAGCTAGGCTTTATATTTACTACTTCACACTGCTGCTTTGAGGTCAGACTGCTTGGTTCAAACCCAGGCTCTCCCATTCCCAGCTGAGTGACCCTGGACCAATAACTTCACCTTTCTGCGCCTCAGTTTCTTTCATCAAATGGGAACAGCATCCCCTTTAGAGGGTTATTGTGAGGATTTAATGAAGTGATTCACACAAAGCCTGGCACATAGTAAGTGCTCATTTAATATTCATAATGACACCATGAGGTAGGTCCCTACCCTACAGAGGGGAAACTGAGCCACCATTTGACCAAGGTAATGACCTGTTACCTTGGAATTTGTCCAGGTCCCTCTGACTCCTAACTTTGTGCTCTGTCCACAGTGCTGAAGTCCTGGCTTTTCCTGAAGGCCTCCAGGTTTAGGAATCTGACTCTTAGGGCCTGCAGGGCCCAAACTTTCTAACTGGGTGGTGAGAGCCATGGTCCAACTTGGTCCCTGGGGAGGAAGGGGTCTCTCAGTTTAAGGCACTGTGACGTGGGAACCAGAGACTGGGTGTCTTCCCTTCTTCAGCTGCCAGAGGCCCCAGGGCACAGACCCTCAACCCAAGTCCCCAGGGTGCACATGTCAACCCCACTAGGCCCTAGGGGCCATCTGTTCTGACTCGCTGTAAAAATTAGAGCTGAGCTCTGCAGAACATCAAGCAAGCAGAGGACTCAGACAGCGAGGGGGCCAAAATCAAAGACATTCCCCACTGCCATCCCTATAGATAAGCAGATACCCACCCACACAGGCACAAAGAAATACACATGACTGCTCCCCCCAGATCCACACGCTCATGTTCAGATATGCATGCCTGTGGCAGGCACAGCACAGACCACGGAGCTGCACACTCTGGCTCCTCATGCCCAGGAATGACACACATGCCCAGGGACACCCGCCACACCACAGCCTCACACTGGCAGGGTCTTTGAGATGCCAGCCCTTCACACCATACAAGGATGCACAACCCCAGACCCAGACCCACAGATTCCACAAGCCTGGGCCCCTGGAAAACAGAGGGGGACGAAATGAGTCCCCTTGTCAAGCTTCCACCCACCCCTGTTCTAGCCCTGAGCCCACTTTCTCTTGGGCCTGCCCCTGGATGACTGCCAAAGTCCCTGAGGTCTGCTGCCTCCATGATCTTGTCTCTCTCTGCACAGAACCTTCCAACGGCACGTCTCACTCAGCTAGTTAAAGTCCCTGCCTGAGGTCCCCCATGCTGACCTGCTCCCTGACCTCATCTCCCAGCTGTCTCCTCCCAGCGACATTGTTCTCTTCACCACTTCTGTTCTCTGCACCATCCACTCTGCTGCCTGCCCAGGGGTTGCACTTGCTGTCTCCTCTGTCTCAAGTGCTCTTTCCTACAGGAGCCACGTGTGCCTCCCTACTTCCTTTAGGTCCCTCTGAAACGTCCCTGACCCCAACCCCGTATAAAGCAGCACTGCCCCTTTGCCCCCTCTGTCCCCTTCTCTTCATAGTACTGAGCACCACATAGAATATTTCCATACATGTGGGCAGGGGGAGGGTCAGCATCCCCCTCTCCCAGTGGGATGCAGCTCCATGGAGATGGAACTTTGTTATTTGGTTTGCTGCCATGTTCCAGGCACCCAGAACCCAGCCTGGCATACGGTGGGAGCTCAGTGGGTGCTGAATGAATGACTCCGGGAGCATCCAGGGGCAGGGCTCGAGGTGACATGCAGACAGTGGGTTCTGTCACTTCACCTCTCAGTCTCGCCTCTCACATGGCTGTGGTGGGGACTGAAGGTGATGTGCCAGCTCTCAGCACAGCACCCGACCTGAGCTGTGTGGCAGTGAAGTTTTCTCCAGTCCAACTGACCGAATTTCTCTCCCCCGCCTCCCCCAGGAGTGTCAGGTGGTCTCAGAACCAATTCCCTTCCTTTCTATATGCCCTCCCGTATCTGGGGGGCTGGACACCTGCGAACCATGTTCAGCTTCTGCCTGTGAGACTGGATCACACAGAACCGGAGAAGCAGCGGGCTGCCTGGCCACTGGTGGCAGCTTCCTCAACTCCAAACTTTCCTGACTCCCTGAACCCTTGCAGGGGCCTCGTCATACCTCTGGCCTTTCCCATGGATTTGCAAGCCAAATCTCTATTAAGAGACTTATTTCCTACTTCAAGCAGCTAGAGTGGAATGTTTTCTTGCCTGAATTCCGACTGGACTTTGAAGTTTCTAGAGTTTCTCCTGGGGGCATACTCTGATGGTGGGAAGGGGCCAGAGCATGCAGCTGGGTGGCATCAGGGTGGAAACTGGTGGGACATGACTTGTTTCCTCCCCCTTTACCATCCTGGGTGCACCGCAGCGCCACGGTGAGACTGGTCCTCCCCTCCTCCCCCACCAAGCAGCCCTCACAGCAATAATCAAGTCAAAGTGACAGTCACAGTGGATGGTGCTCTCAGCATCTTGCAAGCACAGACTCTTTCATTAACTCATTTACTCCTCACAACATCCCCGTGTGGACAGAGCTGTTATCCTATTTTATACACGAGTAAACTGAGACCCAGGCTATTAAGTCATTTGCTCTTCAGTCATTTACATGGCTAGTAAGTGGCAAATCTGAGATGCAAACCCCAGTCTGGCTCTAGGGGCCATGCTCATAATCACAACTCTCAGCTCTCTTTTCCAGGCATCTGTGCCAGCAGCTCGAGCAGCAGATGAGACCTTGGGGCCTTCGAGGAGGGGGAAGAATGAAGAGACGAATGATGAGTTGATGCTCATTACGTGCTTGAGAATTCACCAAGGCCCTCTCTCCCACCTCTTCTTATCATCATCATTTCCACTTCCCCACAAACCCTGCAGACCTCAAGCATGTGGCCTCTTCCAGAACACGTGGGGAAGGGACTTCTCTCTCCTCTTTATGGGGTGGGTGAAGCACAGGGCATAGGGTCCCTGTAAAAGAATAAGGCTCCAATCTCAGCTCTGCTTCTCAACTGCCCACATGGCCTGGGGAGGTCCTGCCCATGTGTGGGCTTCAGTTCCTGATTGTAAGCAAAGAGGGTGGGATGGAGGACAGTTATGGGCTCTTCCAGCACTGACATTCTAGAATTCCACTTTAAAGACATATTGAAAATCAAGATCTTTGTTCAGGGCAGAGGAGTGGACCACACATATTTTACCAAACCAGGCTGGGCTGGTGTGGGAGGCCGCTGACTGTGTGATAGAGACCCAGAGAGCCAAAGTCCAGTGTACATGGGGAAGTCGACCACCAGGTGGCTTGGCCTCCAGAACAGATCACCTGCAAAGCGGATCATTGGGCTGCAGGGGCTCCAGCCTTGCTCGCTGATCCGAGGCTGCCGCTGCTCTCAGGAGGTTCTCACAGGAAGCTAGGCTGGTTGCCACCCTTTTGATGAGCTGACTTGAGTCACTGATGGCCACTCTGGGTTAGGTGCTAGGCTGAGCACTGGAGCTACAGGTGACTTAGACCCAGGGCCCGGCCTCTCGGAGCTCCCAGGCTAGTGAAGGCAGTCTCCAACCCTCCTACCCTCCTCCAGGCCCAGCTCGAACATTCCCCTCTTCTAGGACCCCTCCCTGGCTTCCAGCTGACTTCCAATGTCCCCCTGGTGTGGTATAAACCTAGCCCACACCCAGGAGCTTCCCAGGGCACCATGACCCACAATCCCTGGACTGTGAAGATGTCAAGACAGGCCCTGGCAGCCCAACCCCACTCTGGGGCTCAGCAAGTGCAGTCAGAACTGTTGCCTGGCAACAAGGACTTGTGACCCAGCCTGCATCTGTCCTGACTGGAAGCAAAGCCACTAGCCTGACTCAGCCAGCATCCAGGTGCTGGGCACTTGGCTAAGGTTACCCTGTGCTGGGCTCAGAAGCTCCTAAGTAAGCAAGAACACTGTGTTGTTCAAATGCTCCAAGTGATCTGCAGAGAGGCAGGGCCACTTTGGGACAGTGGAGAACACATGGGCTCTGAATCCCAGGCCTGCCTCTTACCAGCTGTGGGAGGCTGGCAGGTCACATAAGCTCTGTGGGCCTCAGTGTCACTGTCTCTAAAATGGGCTAATACTGCCTACTAGCATAGTCACTGTGCAGCAGCTTAAACTAGCTAATGGATTCAGATGCTGCTAGTGTCCCAGAGATATGCTCCCCTCCTTCCAGGCCCCTCTGAGGCTGGCATTCACCATCACAACACGAGTCTGCTCCTATTGGAAGCCTTCCTCTTCTGTGGGACACCAAACCTCATTCTGGGCCTTACCCCTGCCTCCTACCCACCACAGCCTGGCAGTGCCTGCAGCGGACAAGACAGCCCCAATGTGATGAGATGTGCCCCGCCAAGTCCTAACCTAGACGTGTGCAGAGGAGCAGCCCCAATGCACCACCTAGAATTGGGAAGGATCTGTTTGGACCAGTCTGTGAAGACGGCCCCTGTGCTAGGTACCTAGCCTGGCCTAGGCTCTGCCGCTCCCATCTGTGCCAAGCAGAGGCTCCCCAGAGCAGGGCATGGCCAGCGGCTTGGGTGTGCCCTTCACTCCAGAGTGGATGGTGCTGTAGAAATACACAAGCTCTGCCAACAGGCAGACTGAGGTTCAAATCCTAGGTCCACTCTTTACTGGCTGTGAGATTTTGGTCAATTCACTTATCCTCTCTGACCCTCAATTGTCCCATCTGGAAAATGGGACTAGGAACACCCACCTTTTGGCACATTTGTTAGGAGTAACATCTCTGATGTTAGGTGTAAAGGACTAACAGGGCCTGGCATGTAAGCCCTGGAGAAAAGCTCACCCCTGATAACAGAGGCCACCTCGGTGATCTGTGCACAGGGAGTGGTAGAGGGAGGAAGGCTGGGTGAAGACCAGACCCTACATCAGCACCAAGGGCACAGAATCCACCCAGATGCCCTATCCAGGCTTGTCAGCAAGCGCTTGGAGAGATTTAATTGGGACAGTCTCTCCTCCTGGGAGAGAAGACCCCAACATCCACCCAGGGAAGCTGAAGGTCACATCAAATCTGAAAGGCGACTTTGTTCTCTGCGGCTTCATCCGTTATGCATGAAAGAGCAGATGGCGGATGCTCAAGATTCATAATTCGAGACATCCGGAGACTAAAGGCATTGGCCAAATTTAAACCGAAAGATGAACTTGTTGGGTGTCTTTTCAGATTATGGGAGAAGAAGAAAGGAGAGAATTTCTTAGTCATCTACCAACCGCTTGGATCCCTTCACAGCCAGTCTGCCCGACGGCCAACATCAGAGGGCTCCGCCCTGGTTCGGGATACTTTTATCACTGTTTGAAAGGGACAAAGAGATAAATGTCTGAGGAGACCCCCCACTGGAGCCTGAAGAGAGCGGCCTTTCTGTGCAACTTGACAGGAGGCCATGGGCAGCACAACCCCAGACGTGGCTCCTGGGGGACCAGGACATGGCGGAGTCGAGGGTCACAGAGATCTAGGTCTGGGCTGTGGCTCTGCCACGTACTAGAAGCACGGACTGGAACCTTGGTGCCTATAGCAGTAAAGGGAGCTCGTACCAACTGGGCTCAATGGGACCTCTGTGATGAGATGAAGCTGAGAGCCCAGCACAGGCCCTGGCACAGAGTAAGAGCTCAGTTAACAGTAGCCACCATTATTATTAATTTTATTTTGACTCCCTTAAATGTATTTGGTCCAAAGTGCCTTTTCCTCTGAGGTTACCCTTGAGCCATCTAAGCACATCCACCAACAATATGATAATTGTCACTTGAGTCTCACAAAACCCAAGAAGGCAGAAAGGGTAGAGACTGTTGTGCCCCTTTCCCAGATGGGCAAACTAAGGCTCAAGAGAAGTGGCTGATCCAGTGTCATAGCCCCCAAGGGGCAGAGTCAAGTCACTAGGACATACTTTCCACCATCTCCCAACCCAGTCCCCAGTCAACCCAAGCCACACATCCTGAGTGGTCAGGGTGTCAGGACTGCTGTCCCCAGCACTGAGCCCCAGGCCTGGTTTGGTTCGGCATGAAGTCTATCAAGTGAATATTTCGTGGACCCACTTGAGAATGTGATGGAAACAATAGACACCCTCCCTAAGAAAAATGTACATGTGGCCCACACACATATAGTACATTTCAGAGGGTCACAGATCCTGGTTAGAAGGCCCTGCCCTAAGTTTTCAGAGACCTCTTCATTGCTACCCAGAGATGACCTCATCACACACTCCATCTGCTGAGTGAGAAGGAAGCCCACTGACTTCAGCCAGGGGACCAGAGACCACTATCGCCCACATCCGGGCCTGTGGTCACTGCTGCTCCAACCACCCCAGGGCAGGCACTGCCCGAGGCTGCACTCCTACACGGCCACCAGGCCGCTCCATCCAAGTGCTCTTTGTATTTCAAAAAGAGAACATTTATTATTTATTTGTTTCCTCATTAGAACTTCCTTAATAACAACACAAAGTAAAGCACAACAAAACTTATCAGCAGATGCACTGGGAGCACACTGACCATTATCAGTCACAGACCAGATGAAGGCCACAGTGTGACTCACACAAACACAGCATGGCCTTTCTCAGGGCTCCTGGACCCTCGTGCCAAGCGCAGCGTGTTTCAGGTTCAACCTTTGCTGCCTCATGACAAATACAGGGGTTGACACCGAGGAGGTCTGGGGTGGGGAGCAGGGGTGCAGGAGCTGGGCCAGGGAAAGGAAGCTACTCCCCTATTCTGATAAAGACAATCCCACCCCACCCCTCACCCAGGCACTCTGCCTCTGTTCTGATTCAGATGCTTGGACAAGTAGATTCTAAGAAACAGTATGCTTCCTGGGCTGATGAGACCTGCTCCAACATCATCAGGGACATAAGCTCAGTAAAGCCAGGCCTGGGAGGCACCGGAAGATGGAGAAGGTGCTGGTGGCTTTGTTGGGAGCCCTGGGGTAGTAAAGGGGGAGGAAGGAAGGAGACTCTGAAGACAGGCTGCTGCTGGTACATCCCCGACCCAGAGTCTGAGCATCAGGAAGGAACAGTGTGATGCTTACGAAGTTTGGTTTTGTTTCACCCTCTGAATTAGCAGACTTCAAACACTTCCATCTTCACAGAAATCAACAGCGAGACAGCAGGGCATACAGGCTCATGCCAGTTCTGTGTGTAAAGGCACCAGATGGTCTGTTATGAAACACATTTTGGTCAGAAAATAGCTGGGGCTTTTTGGTTCTTGGGAAGACAACAAAGCTAGGAAAAAAGGAAGTGTGAGTGGTGAAAGGTGTGGGTGAGAAGGCAGCTTTGGCATCAGATCTGGGTTCTACTCTTGACTCTACCCCTTCCACACTTGTGGTCTCAGTTTCCTCATCTATAAAATGGCAATAACAACTTCTTAAACAAATCCAGTTGTTAGGTTTCACGCATTACCTCGGGAATAATGGGGAGGTGGGGCTCAGACAGGACAGAAGCTTGGGGAAACCTCGTCTGCATGGAAGGAGAAGGGAGGAGCTCTACCAGACAGCAGTCACACAGATGACCCCCACTGTCACAGGCAGGCTCTGGGAGTCTGTGGGCAGCCAGTTACACTGGTTCCAAGCACTGAAGGGGACTTGCCAGGGGGACTTTGGGCCCCTTCTTGTGGAAGAAGGGCAGAAAGAAAGTTCTACGCAATGCAGCACCATGGAGGAGCCTGGGGGCCACACCTGCTGTGTGTGCTTTAAAGTGCCAGCCACGTGTTGTCTTTGGTCAGGGGCTGCCCTTCCGTCTCTGAGCCCCCAGGGTCAGGGGCTCAAGCCTGGGCCCGCTTGGGCCCCCACGGAAGGCAAGCTTGAGGATGCAGTCCTCTCACGAGGCTGCGGTGCCCTCCTGTGTTCAGAAGATGACAGAAATGAATGATCCCACTACTTTCAGTAAGGAGCAGGGGCGCCTCCAGGGAAACCTGGGTCCTTAGAGAAAAGGGACAAGAAATACTTTGGTTACCATCCCGACACCCACAGCAGAGCAGAGCTCGCTCGAGAGGGCAGAAAGCTGGCTATAACACTGTGCTTGTGCTGATGCAAAACCAGCTTCGGAGTTGAACCAGGAGTCACTGAATAAATATTCAAGGCATCTTTCAGTTCTCAGAGAAAGAACAGGGTTAAAAAAAGAAAAACCTCTCCTTTCTTCTGCTTGACTGGCTGCCGCTTTGATCTGCAGGCTGACAGCACTGTCGAATGGAAGAATGTGGCTAGGGGTCCTGTAGCTGGCCCCTGCCCCCGACGTGGGTGGCTTTGGTCTGTCATGTGTCCTGCCAGTCCCAGGCCCTCAGAAGTTGAAGTGGTCATCCGGCTCGGCGCCACTGCTATCAGGCTTGTCCCAGTCGACAGGCGAGAGGCACTGGGCGTAATGAATGTCCTGTGGTGTCAGTCCGGTGTCCAGGACCTGAGGGTTCGTCCGAGACTGGGCCAGCCTGGAAGGCAGAGCTGTGTGAGCTGGGGGCTGAGGTGCCAGTCCAGCATGGCCAGTGCCAGGGTCAGAAGTGAGAGGGCATGGGTGGGAAAGTAGCTGGACACAGGGCCAAAGAAGAAAGTCCTACATGTCAGGAGAGGTGGAGCCTCTAACCAGAGAGCCAAGCCTCGAGGGTGAAAAAGCTCAGAAAACTGTGGGGCAGGTAGTGGCATTCACGCCATCCATGGCTCCATGAGAAAATGCCCAGGAAAGAGGAGAAAGGGCAGTGCTGCAAGGACAGCAAGAGGCATGCGTGGGAGGGAGTCTGGGACAACCGTGGAAGACTACTGGCTTTAAGTACATTCAACATACTGCTCTTCAAAAAGTAAATTCAAAAACAGGCACAACTAAATGTCCAAAGAATAGGGGAGAGGTAAGTAAATTATGGCCCATGTCCTTAAAAGAACATAAGGCAGTCAATGAATGAGGTGTTTACAAAGAGTTTCTACCATCCTGGAGAAATGCTCCTGATATGTTGGTGTTAATGAAAATCAGGATCCCCAAATACAAATATGAGGAGCTGATCAATGCAAAAAAAAGTCTATGTATAGAATTAGCATGAATTAAGCCCCAAAGTCTGGGCTGTGGGATTATGGAATGGTGTTATTTCCTGTTTAATGCTTTTAATGCTGACTTTCGGAATTGTTAATTAAGGGCATGTGATACTTGAGTAATCTGGAAAAAGCAAATGGAAGATTTCCTTCAAATAAGGGGGTTGAAATCAGCCAGGGAAGCAGGAAAGATGGTAAAAAGAATCATGAAGGGCCACACATGCTTGTTTCCACCAGCTCTGGCAGGATGAGGTGGAGAGGGCTGTAGTGGGTTGCTGAGGGTCCCAAGGAAGAAAGGGAGGCCTGACTGATCAGGGCCCAGCGCTTGGAAGCCTGAGCTGCCCGAGCCTCTCCTTAGCCATAGCCTTCTCAGTGGTGCATCCCCAAGCTGAAGGTAGCCACAGACAGAGATGGCCCCCTGGGAAAATGGGGAAATGCCACCACCCTCAGGCTAGACCAAGTATCTCCCAACGGGCCTCACATCCCTCCTCTGTGTAACGCCCCGTGGGCTCAATTAAACATTGTCTCCTCCCTGCCCCTTTCCATAAACGCAAAACCTCTGGAGGGAACAAAGCCTCCAAAAAAGCCCATTTTTGAAGGTGACACCAGGTGTAGGAAGAGGAAGCAACCTGAGCTGCAGTGTGTTCAGTTCAGCTCAAACTGTGGTATAGCAGCCACTAAAAATAGATCAACAGCAAGAACTTTCTAGCAGACCTGGCCAGATAGGAGCTCCCGCCCCTGGAAATATTCAAGTTGAGATTTTTGCTCTGGAGAAGGTTAGTTCATGTTCTCAAACATGGCAAAGGGCCCTGGAGACCAGCCCCCTAGTGCCAAGCCTCCTTCCCCAGCACAAGGAGCCCAGCTAATTTTACCTTGAAAATGCTTCATCCAGGCCATCATCCAGCTCCTTGGGGAAAACAAAGCAGGAGATATGAACCCTCAGTGGGGGAGCCCATGCTCACAGCAGGGGTCTGTCCCAGGCCTAGGTAAGTAAGCTACAGGGACTCAGGACACAAGCTTCGGAGTCTGGTGGGCGCCTGGAGGAACAGGCATAGGCAGGCCTCCCGCCTGGCTACTGCCACCAGCATTTCAGCGCAGGGACCCAAGCCTGGGATGTGGGACAGGAGAAAGGGCACCTGGGTTTCTAGACACTGGGGGTTCTCTGCCATGACTCAGCGACACCTTAGGCAAGTCACTGCTCCTCTTTGATTCAGCTTTTCCTTCCATAAAATGAGGGGCATGGACCAGATGATCTCTATGGCTTTCAAATTCCAAGAGGGAGAGGATGAGAAGGTTTTCTCGCTTTCACCCACTTCCAAAAGCCGAGCCAAAATTCTAAGCTCATGAGGGCTAGGAGATGGCAGGAATCCCACAGCCTAGATGGGAAAACAATGGGCAAGGCTCCTTCCACAGCCTCCTGAGAGGACGGGCAGGTAGCAAGGGTGGTTCCCAGCCAGAGAGAACAGGCTCACGATGCCCGCCTGGGGGACACTGGGTGACCCCCAGTAGGCAGTAGGATTTGACAGTTTTTCAAGCTTCTTAACATTCCAGGTTTTTTTAAATTAAAGAGACATGACAAGTAACATGTCATTCTGCAATGGATCCTAGACCAGAAAAGGACACTGGAGGGACAAGTTGAGAAATATGAATCAAGGTCTGTAGATTATGTAACAGTGTGTATTGTATCAATGTTAATGATTTTGGTCTTTGTAACATAGGTATGTAAGATGTTAACAACTGGAGAATCTGTAATGTAAGGGAACAGTAGCTCTTCGTATTGTTTTTGTAAAATTTTTGTATGTCTAAAATTATTTCTAAATGAAAAATTTTTTAATAATAAAAAATCAGGTTCTTCTGGGAGATTCTGCAGGCAGAGGTCATCATCCTCATTGAACGAATGAAAAAGCTGAGGCAGAGAGAGGTCAGGGCACTTGCCCGGAGTCAGAGCGAGTCAAGGGCCAGGCTGACTGCCCAAGCCTCAGGCTCCTCATTCATGGCCGAGGGGGAGGGGTGTCAGCAGTAAACTGCCCGCACCGGGAACAAGAGGGCCTTTGGCTGGTCCTGTGGTGGGCAGAGCTGTGGATGCTCAGGCCAAGAGGCTGAGCATTGTGAGGAGACAGCTGTGCTGGGAACCAAGCCTGTTGGGGACGCAGCCCTAGGTTCAAAGGGGACATTGTTCATGTCCTACCCTGGGCCCGGTTGCTGTTAGCTGGGGGCTGGGCCTGGCCTTCCCAGAGGCCTGCAAGTCATGGGTGCCAGGGCCTGCACCCTGGAGCCACCTTAGGTCTCATCCAGGGATCAGGCCGAGGCTCGCTGGATCCTTGGGAAGGTCCCCAGGCCACACGAGCACTCACCCAGACAACGCTGCTGCTGTTTAAGGCTTGAGGCCGCTGTGCCTCGTCCATGTTAGTGGTGTTAGCGCTGACCGTGGACAGTGGGGCCTTGGCCATCTCTTCCAAGTCCAGCAGGTTCCCAGTGGCGACCACTATGAGGGGTCAGGCATGTCAGGGGGAGAGGAGGCTCCTGTGTCCAGCCCCATCTCTTGGCCCCATCATGGAGCCTCCTGGGCTGCCCTGGTCCTGACTCCCTCTGTGGGCATAGCCTTTGTAGGCCTATCACCCAGAACACCCAGAGCCCCACCCTGGCACCTCCCAAAGTAGCTAGACAATTGTCTACAGGGTGGGAACCTCTCTCCCACTCATGGTTTAGGCTGGCATTCATATTCACAACAGGTATTAAGTTTTCTAAGAGATCACACAACAGGATGTAAAGTGTATACGAAGAGATGTACACGCAGGTTTATATGTCATAGGGACATGTCTGGAAAAACACACACCAAAACGAGTAATTTTTCCCCTTTACCTACATTTGCTAGTTTATCTACAATGAACATGTATTATTTACTTAACAACAAAACAAATATAAAAAAACCAGGAGTTTACCCCAGCCCAGGAGGGAGGGGGCCCTCTGGATGAAGGGCAGGCCCCCTGCCATGCAGATGAATCCAGCCCCTCCCCCTACCCAAGACTCACGGCTCTTCAGTGAAGGGGCACTGTCTCGGCAGCCCCCACCTAGGACGTCTCCTCCGTCTTGGCTGGCTTTCTCCCTCTTCTCCTTCTCTGTGGGACCAAGGCACAGTGTGTTGGAGCTCTTGACCCCAGCACTCCATCCATAGCCATCACTGGGCAGGGGGTAGGCTGTGGCCAATCTCAGGGGGCAAGTGTTAGGGCTCCAGGAGGGAGGAAAAAATCTTTGCATATTTCACTTAATCCTCACAAGGACCCTGACAGAAGGAGACAACTGTTCCCATTTCTTCAGATGGGAAAACTGAGACTTAGAAGTGAATGGACCTGTTCAAAACCATAAAGCAGGCAGGTGACGAAGCTGACAGTCCAGCCCTGACTCCAGGGCCCTTATCATCCTCCCCACCGCCACTGCTCTGCTAGTCTCCTTCAATGCCCCTTCTATACCCCACCCACCCACTACATCCACAAACCAGGCTCACCTTCCTTGGATACCTGCCAAAGCTCAAAGGCGACTTTGAAGGCCTGGGCTACTGTGAGGGTGACAGCTTGGGCCTGAAAAACAGGAAGTGGGGTTGGGAGGAGGGGTATAGCGTTAGGCAGGTAACAGCAAGTCTCAACTGGAGGCCCCAGGACTCCAGGCCAGGCCCACCTTGGCTCCATCCCAGGCTCCGGAATGCCTGATGAGAGGAGGCCCCTCCCAGGTCACCAAAGCAGCCCAGATGTAATGAGACCACACCCTCCCCAGGCAGTTGGGGCCCCATCTTCACCACCTGCAGCCCAGCCCAGGTTCCCATGGGTATTCTAACCCCCACCTTTGCAATGGCTGTTCACCCCCACTTTTTCCCTTCCCCTTTGGGCTTCTCTAAATGCCATTAACTGTGAGGCTTACTTCCTTGAGAAGGCCTCCCTAATTACCTGAGAACTTCACACAGTAACTCAGCCTTGAGAATTAGAGAACAGAAAAGCCAGAGTTAGAAAGGGCCCCGCCACTGCTGGAATGAGCCACAGATGAAGGACAAAGGTTAGAAGCTGGTAAGTACTATGCTGGGTCAGAGGGGCTTATAACTGGATACCAGAGAGAGAGAAAGAGGCTTCTACATTTCCTGGAAGGAGCAAGATGTCAATGAGTGTCCAGGGCAGAAGACCAAAACCATACAGTGCAACAACCCACCTGTAAAAAAGGGCCACACCTTGGCCCTTAACTCCAGGGGACTCCCATCCACCCCTTCTCCCGCTGCCGACCTCTCTGCAGCAGCATGCACCTGGAAGTGTTACCAGCTCACAAGCCTGTGTCACCCGACCTGGGTGCTCCCTAAAGGCAAGCGTGGGTCTGAACACTCCTGATTCTTAGAGCAGCCAAAGCCCTCCAGAGGTACCAGCAACGCTGGCTGAACTGCATGTGCCCGGGAGCAGGTCTCCTGAGGCCTCACACTCCAGCCAGGATCTACCCTTAGCCCACCTTCATCTCAGCCCCTTCCTCTCTGATTCCAGTTCAGGGTTAATCAGCTCAGCTTCTGGGAGTGGAAGTCCCAGAGCTCGCAGCTGTAGCTGGAAGTGACATGTCGCTTCCTTCCAAAAGCCCGTCCTGGGGAAGAAAGCACCAGACTCTTTCAAGTGCACAAGTTCAGGCCTAACCAGCCTCAGCCCCACTCCCTTCCCCTCCAACAGACAACTCAATTTAATTGAAAAATGAATCTGTGGCTACTGCCTTTAAAACTCTTTTTTTTTTTTTAAATTTAAAACTCCTAAACAAGCTGACTGATCCACGCCAATTAAACTTCACGATGTATAAAATCTCATTTGAATGTCTCTGTCATTTACATTTTTCATGGAAGTACAGGCGCTTTATGGAAAAACTTAAATATGGTAATTAAGTATGAAACTCTTCACAGCTGTTTACAATTTAAGCTGTCACGTCTGAATCAAGTTTAATAGACCCAGTTACCATTGAGAATTGCCCATGAACTAAAAATATGGGCTAATTACCAGCCAGCGTCAGATCACTATACACCCAAGCAAGGGTTGGTCACCCAATGTGGCAGGGAGATGGGAACACCATTATTTGTGCCTCCAGGAAATCTAGGGGCACAAGCCTGATACTGCTTTTGCATAAATCTGCTTATTCATTTGCATACGTCCCCGCCCTTTCACCCTGAAGTTCAGAGCTGCAAGTTAAACCAAATATAACTCAAGATGCGGATACGTGCAAGTGGCTGCAAGCCCAGGCTGGGCAGCCACTGGGAGCGGGGTGAGCCCTGTCTTCCCGGTGACGGTAGGAATCTGGGCACCAGCATTAGACAAAAGGACTGCTCAGGCCTGTCCATGGAAAAGCCTTCCCTGATTCCACAGGCCAGGTACCTGTCCCTCCTCTGAGTGCCTCTGGCCTGTGGGTCTGTCTTATTAATCTGACCCTTGCCCAGTTTTTGATGTCCTTGTCTTGTTCTGGGTAACCAGGCTGTTAGCTTCTCACAGGGGCCAGATATACCTTAGGGCTGCAGACCTGGGCCAGGAGCCCAGGATCCAGGATCCTAGCCAGGTACTCAAACCAAGTCAGGCCAGGTGCCCTGCACTGCCCTATTGTCCAGAAGCATATATCCTTGTACAAAAGGATTACCTGAGGAATGCCACTGACCCCGTGAGAACAGTTCTGCCCCACCCTACCCCAGGCAGAATTAGGAGGTATCACTTTGCTTATTATCGGCCCACCTGCACTGCAACCCTGGGCTCCCCATCGATGCTCGCAATGGCACCTTCACTTCAGATCCCAGAGACTGACGCGTTGGCTGAGGCCTCCATGGTGGGCAGATGGAAATATTTCGCTGTAGAGAACCTTATTCTGGCCGTGCTCAAAAGAAGCCACCAGGGAAAGGAGGCCTGCTGGTTGTGCTGCCTGAGTTGAGCTTAACTGGTGGCCAACCCAGAAGAGGACCCCTTTCCCCTCCACCCTGGGTGGGTCATAGGCCTCTTGCTCATTCTGGCAGCCCATGGAGGAAGGGTGGGGATGTGGAGACTCTGGGCCCCTGGCCAAAAGGAAGGTGACGTCAACATCCAAATTCAAGGCTCCCCTGAGGCTGACTCTACCTTGCTACTCACCCAGCCTCCAGTGACATCTGAATTCTCAAACCCCAATCAAACCACTTAATTTTGCACCTCTGTGTCTTTGCACAAGCTGATTCCTGTGCTCGAGGGCACCCACCCTCTCACCACTCTGTCCCCTGTTTCTCAGTCTGGCAAACTCCTACTTATTACTGATCTTTCAAAGCCCAGTTCAAAACGTCACCTTTTCTGTTAAGCCTTTCTGACCTCCAGCACGACTTAGCAGCCTCCACCCTAGAACAAGCCCCTGTGTTCCAGTTACTGAATCCGGGCTCTTTTCTCCCATTGCTTCCTTCCTATCTTCATGGCTAATCCCTTGGGTCCCCAGTGCCTGACACAGGGCTTAGCCTGTGACAGGCAGCAGCAAACATCTGTGGAGGTGTCTGCCAGCAGGTGGGATACATTACCTGAGGCACCCATTTCACCTTCCATCTCCTGCTCAGAAATGTCCACTCCGCCCTGAGAGTCTTGGGATCTCCAACATGACCAGACCACGAGGCCATAACACACTGGCAGCTTGGGCTTGGCTGAGGCCTTGGGAGCCACAAGGACACCCTCTGGCTTGGTAGCCTATTTACACCACCCTTGGCTGGGCTCTCTCTGAGAAGCCTCCCCAGGGATCCCTGAAGGGGAAAGGCTGGAGAAGGATAAGCCACGATCTAGGCAGTCAGCCCTGACACAGATGAGAACAGGCCAAGCAAAGCAAAGAGTCTGGGCCTCAGTGTCCAGCAGAAGCCCTTCCCTCTGCCTGATGGCTCTGCTGTCAGCACCAAGCAGTGGCTGTCTGTTTTCCTCAGTATCTGACCACTTGATCTGGGGCAGGCTGGTTTTGTTCAAGCCTGTCTGAGGTCCTCTGACCTGAGGCCAGGCCTCCCTTAGCCACTGGGCCAGAATCTGCTTTCTTTTACCCCCGACCTCCCCATCCCAGAAGTCTCTGCATCTTAGGAGCCCTCACTCTGCAGCAATGGCCATGGGCCAGTGGCCCCTTCCCAGTGCCTGCTCTGGTCAGTGGGGAGGAAGAGACAAACAATGGGGACATAATGAGCTTGTTCTGTGGGAACAAGGCCGTCATGGGAGAAGCCACTGCAGCAAAGGAACCTGGGGAATCACGAGGCCCTGGGTGAGTGTCTGGCGACACTGAGTCTGCAGGAAAGAAACGAGGTGCACAAAAGAAACTGGAACCTTTCAGAACAATCCTGAAGGTCACTGAGGGGACCTCATTTTGCTGAGGGGCACGCAGCCCAGAGAAGGACAGGATCTTATCCACAGTCACACAGGCTCAGGCCCCTGGTTTGTCTCCTATAGTGCTCCTTTCCAGAGACCTATGGTGGGCTGAATTGTGCCCCTGCCCCAAGGTATCCACATTCTAATCCCTGGAACCTGTGAATGTTACCTTGCATGACAAAGGGGGACTCTGCAGATGTGATTAAGTTAAGGATTTTGAGATGGGGGATTATCCTGGATTACCCAGAGGGCCCAATCACAAGGGGCCTTATGAGAGGCAGGAGGGTGAGTCAGAAATAGCAATGTGATGACAGAAGCAGAGAGGGAGGTGGGAAGACGCTACACTTCTGGCTCTGAAGTTGGAGAAGGGGGCTCTGAGAGGAAGCAGGAAGCCTCGGGAAGGCATTTGAAGACTGTGATGTCCTGGATGTATCCGTGAAGGGCAGGGTAGTGGGGAAAGGATCTTGTCTTGTCTCCTTGGCTATAAGGACCATAGGGGACAGGGACTGGGGCTCTGGGCTTTGTACACAGAGGTTAACAGAGGCCAATCCTAAATCAATAAATGTCAGGAATCTCCTCACAGGGCGGATGCTCAGACTTCGGGAAGAAAAGCTTCAGTGCCAAAGTCTGACTCACTCCAGCTGCTTGCCATGAAGTTCAAGAATGCGCAGAGACCACCGAGGTCCCACTCGTCCCAGCTAGATGTGGTCAGGGTGGCTTGGAAATGGGGCAAGGGGCTCCTGGCTCCTCACGAGTCATGCCGGGAGAGGAAGAAACATAGGTTTAGAACCTCACTCTGCCTGACTGGCTACATCATCTTCAGCAAGACAGCTGACCTCTGTGAGGCTATTTCTGCATTAAAAATACAAAAATAATGAAGATAGTAACAGCTCCCACCTCGCAGAGCTGTTCTGAGGACTAAGTGAGATGATACCTTAAAGATGATCCCTGAAACAGGCAAAGAGTAGGTACCAAATATGGCCATTTCCCTCTCTGCTCTAGCCAAACCAGGTCCCCTGAAGGCTCTCGCCTTCGCCTTTCACCATCAAATCACATTATAGAGAGGAAGGGGCCCAGGATGTTCACTCACTGAAAACATGGGCTTGTCACTGCCCACAGGCCAGGCTGGCCAGCTCACCCTGACAGGTTGCCCACTTGACTGCAGCCCTACTCAGTGCCCTCAGCCCTCAGCACCACTTGGGGTCAGAGATTTCAGATTTTCTTTAATTGATGTCACCTTTGGGCTTGCCTCCCTTCTCCCCCGACAGGGCCCCCAAGGGCAGCCAAGGCGAGCCTACAGCCTGCCCGAACCCCAGCCCCTCCATACTGACCATCTTCCGCTTGCTGCAGAGGAAGGCATGGCATTCAAGATTCTCATTGTGCTGGCTCTGCGCGATGTATGCAAACACTTTGTCATGCATCTTGTCTGCCGTGCAGTAGGAGATTCTGAAAGACAAGTGGTAAGTGTCACCAGACTCTGTCACAGGGGCCTGACCACATCCAGAATGCCCTTTAGAGCATCTCCCCTGAGTTCCGGGGAGCCTGCCATCCCAGTCCACGAGGGCAGGACTCTGGGCCTGGCATCCAGGCCATCTATGCGGGGGGACCAGGCCAGGCAGGAAGGAGTCGGGGCAAGGAATGGAGGAAGGGCACTTCCCTCCTCTATTGAGCCACATCTCAAAATAGCAGTAGCCATTTAGGCACACCAGGCAACATTCTAGATATCACCTCACTGAATTCTCAGAGTTGTCCTCTGAAATGGGTTCTATTACTCCCCTCACTTCTCAGGTGAGAAAACTGAGGCTGTCTCAGACCACCAACCTAGATTCCAGAGGCCATAAACACTATGCTGCCTCTTGAGGGTTTGGGTTGACCAGCTGGAAGGAGAAGCAGGACACTGCCCTGCCCTGCAAGGCCCTTCACCTGACCCCCTCTTCCCCTACCCTATCTGTCCCTGCTCTGATCACACCCCTACCCGGAGGTCAGATGAGTTCCAGGCCCATCTCTCCCAGGGTGACTAAGACTGCTGACAAGTTCTCCTGGAGCTACGGCCGGGGTAGAGGAGCTGAGGGTAGGGCGGGGGTCTGGGAGGGAGACACAGCAGCTCCCTTCCCTTGAAACACCTGTTCCCCCTTGTCTGATCCCTCCATGCTGTCTCCAGTCATCCTGGGAATCCCAATCAGGAAAGAAGTGGCAGAGTTCAGCAGACTCCCTCACCTCATGTGGCCCCAGCTTCAGTCTCAGGCATCAACAGAGGGATGAGTACCATGTAAAACCCCAATGTGGGCAGAGGGAGGGGACACCAGGTTCCCACCTGCCTCTTCTCCATCCCAGGGGATCCAGCCTCCTGTTCTAAATGTCCTGGGTTCTTGGTATCAGTCAGCTAGATCCTGCTTTCTTTAAGCCCCAGCAAGGTGCCACCTCCCCTGAGAGGCTTTCCCAGATTTCCCCAGGCTGGCCCCTCCTTCTCTGCCCTCCTGGGAAACACTTATACTCCCTTCTATTTCCTCCTCTCCATTCCGCCTTGACTGGAAGCTCCTTGAGGGCAGGGGCTGGATCTGACTCCTTACCTGGCCCAGACCTCAGCAGAGCAGGTGTTTGCAAAGTGTTGGTTAAAGGAGGCAGGTAGAATCAGGAAGGTAAGAGGAAGACACCAGATCTGGAAACTCTTAACATCACGCCCCCACCCCCAACTTAGTACTGTCTTGTGCTCTAGCCTGCTTAGCCTTCTGCTTGTAGACAAAGTCAGAGGGTAGAGGGATGCCTGCTAGATTGGGGCCTGCTGGACAGAACTCTGGCCTCAGTATTCTGGTCCCAGATCAGCCATAACCTCACCATGAGACCTAGGGCAATTCCCTCTCTAGGCCTGAACTTCCCTGTCTGGAAGATGGACCTGAGCTGTCTCTTCCAGCTCTGAAATCATACAACTGACCAGCCAAGAGAGAGGTGGGTATAGCATGAGGCTCCAAGGGCTGGGCTCTGCCTCCCTGCAAAGAGCCCCCACCCCTTACAGAGATCATCTACACTCTTGGCCTCAGACTCTGCCTGAGGCCTCCCCGGACGCCTGGCCAGATGTCCAGAGCTGAGCTGCTGCATTCCTAGCAAAAAAGGCAGTGACTGTGCAGCTCTCTGCTCCAAGCCTGACTCAGCAGCACGCATTGGGGGTGGGGGTGGGGGTGGGGCGGGGTGGGGGTGGTTCCCAGACCCGCTGAAACTAGTGATAAGGGCAGCAGCAGATGCCATTTAGCCAAGCACTCATTGTGACCCAGGATCTGTTTCCACCCACAAGTACAGATGAGGGGACTGAGGCCCCAAGGTCACCCAGACAGGAAGTGGTAGAGCCTGGATTCAGAAAGGGACTCCATCCACTGCCCTGAGTGGCAGAATGAGTATGGGCAATGCTGAGCATACCTGTAAATGGACACGTTCTCAATGAGCTGCTTGGTGATGTTGTCAGTCAGGATGATCCCCCGTGGTGACACCTTGAGAGTCACCTTCTGTAGTTTCTTCCCGCTGGCCTTGGCCTTGGGACAGACACGGGTCAGAGGAGCCTGCCTGCCTCACTTGGGACCCACCCTCGTGGGCTACACCTAGCTGCTCTAAGCCCCAGACTCAGGCCCACGTGAGGCCTCAGCTTAGGTGACTGGTAGACACGGTGGGGAAGACAATTCAGCCAACACCCTCTTCCGTAAGAACCAGGGACAAGTCCTGCTCACTGAGTACCTGCTGTCTGCCAAGCACTGGGCCTTGAGTCACCCTCACAGGAGGCAAGGCTTCGCCTTAGGAGGAAACAGACTTGGGAGATTAAGAGACTTGCCCAAGGACACATAGCTAGGAGGGATCTCACACTTTGGGCTGAATGTGCTATCACAACCCAGCAGGATAGGGACTCTCCGCTCGACCCACTGTACCTGCCAGGGCCTGACCTAAGGGGGCCAAGGCTCATAGGGCCTATGCTCATTCAGTGCTGGGGAGCAAATCCAGTCTTGGAGGGCTAATCTGTCCCTCAGGCCACAGGGACAGGTGACAGATTGGGTGACAGCAGTCTCCCCACTACCCGCCCCTGGCACTAAGGTACCAACCCTAGGCAGGCGGCCTGAGCTGGGGGAGGGGAGGCTGGGAGAGGCCAGGGCCACACAGCTGGAGAGGAGGACACAACCCTGACCCCGCCAGCCCAATGGCTCCCCTCTAGAGTCTCTAAGCTGGATGCAGAGGGATGCATGGGCAGGGAGAGCTCCGACACATTCAGTCAGGGTAACATGCGGGGATGGGTGCCACCCCAGGGAGAAGCTAGCCCTCGCCTCATGATCCTACCCGGACCGGCTCACCGTGGCCACGATCCTCTTGACTGCGGCGGCCGACAGCTCCTCGCCCTTGGGCTGCTCCACCAGTGTCATGCCCAGGTACTTGAGGCTGAAGAGCATGCCCTCGAGCAGCGTCTCCCGGGTGTCTGTCCAGTTCTCAGGCAGCTCTGGGCAGAGGAGGATGGGCTCTCAGACCCTGCTGGGCAGGACCCAACCACAGCCACAGCTCTCAGCCTCCAATCCCTAGGAAGACCCAGCAAGGGTTCCCCGCCTCTATTATTTTTATCTTTTAATAAAGGGCTAACATTTTCCAGTATGTACCAGCACCACGGTAAGAAGCTTTACATAAAATATTCTCATCAATCCTCATGACAACCTATGAGGTAAACACTTTTATCATATCCATTTACAGACAAAGACACTGAGGCCCAAGGAAATCACATGACCAAGTCCACAGAGTCAGCAAGTACAACAGCCAAGATCTGAAGCCATATTTTCAAGTTCAAAGCCCAAACTCTTAACTTCAGTGCTAACACTTGCTGAGGGCAAACCACACTACTTTCTGAGTGAAAATTCAACGCAATCCTGTGTCATTTGTGTTACTCCCACTTTCCAGATGAGGAAACTGAGGCTCAGCAAGGTGAAGTCATTAGCAAAGGCCACATATGACGAATAAAGGCCTGGAGTCAGAATTCAAAACTGGGTGGCTCCCATGGCCCCAGCCTGTTCTGCTTTCCTCCATTTGCACATCCACAGAGACCAAGAGGTAGGGAGGAGGGGACCAGCAGTGAGACAGCAGCCCAAGGACAGTGGGGGTGGGGTAAGGCTCAGTGGGGAAAGGAGGAGGTGATTGCTCAAATGACATCATATGAAGGCCACCTGATTCTGGCAGACCTGCACAAATCCCAGCTCTGGACACGAATCTCACACAGCAGGGCACAAGGAAAGGATCCTCTGGAATCTCTGACTGTGACTGAGATCAGGAAGTTTGGGAAATGAGGGGATGAGCCTGGCTTACTGGGTGGGAAGGAGACCAGGAGGGAGAGTCAGAAAGAGGCCCCTGCACCACCCATGTGGGAGAGGGCCCTGAGCAGGCGGAGGGGCAGGAGGGGAAGTGTGGTCTTCTTCAGTGGTTTTAACCACCCGTAGGGTTCCTCCCCAGAGGCTGGGAAACAATGAAGGCAGAATGGAAGGCAGGTCTCCAGGGATCCTTCCAAGCCCCCTCAGAGGACAAATGAACATCCCACACCCTGCCAGTTAGAGCCCTTGGCCTGTCCCTCGTCATCCTCTCTCAGATGCTGCACTAGGAGGAATTATGAATGTACCCATTTTGCAGATGAGGAAAATGTTCTTCAGCCTCATCCACAATTTGATAGAGCAGGATCCAGACAGGAATCAGCTTCCAGGGACCACAGAGATGGCCAGGCCCAGCTTCCCCAGACCACTTCCTGGGAGGAGAGCTGGGAGAAATCCTGTGCCCTCTGTCCCTCCATGCCTCTTCCTGCCCCTCACCCCCAGCTCTGATGGAAGAGCCATAGGAAGAAAGTTTAGGACTGGGGATTGGTGGTTCCAGGGCAACTGAGGCCCTGGCAGGGCTGTGGGCTCCTCCTAGAAGGTGCAGCCTGGTTCCGGGTTCCTGACCTGTTGGGAGGGAAAACCTGGGCCCAGGTGGCCCTGTCTGGGCTGGCGCTGCCCCTCCTAGCAACTATCTGAGAGCCCCAGTGGCTCTGTTTCCTTCTCTACCAGCCAAAAGGACCCTTGTACACCCACATCTCTCTGCATTTGACTTAAGCAAGCCACTATCCCTCTCTGAGGCTGTTTCCTCATCTGAAAAAGAATGCATGTTTGTTTGCAGGGGGGTGGGGGGAAGAAGAGGTCATATAAGAACTCACAGATGTACCCAGACCCCCCAGATTGAGATTCAGGAAAGCAGGAACCTGTTAACCCATCATCCAGAGCCTAGCATACAGCTGGCACTCCATATGTGCTGAGTGAAGGAATGACCCAGACAACCCCAAGGCTCCTTTCAGGCTTGCAACACTTCCAGCCCCATCCTCAGTTCTGGCCCCTGGCCCACTGTCCCAAAAGTCCATTTCATTTGATCCTCCAAAGAGAATCAGAAAGTCCCCGAGGTGTCCCAGTCCTGGATTTGGTGATGGGAGCCCCAGAGCAACTCAGACATGGGCCTTGCTCTCAAAGGAACCAAGACTATCACCACCATCAGGCCAAAACAGAGCTATCAAGTAACATATACAACAATGACAAAAAAGCAGCAGCTCTTACTATTACCTTGAACACTCACAGCTACCTTGCAAGCTGGAATTCTTCCCCATTTCACAGATGAGCAAACTGAGGCTCAAAGGACAAGTAATTTGTCAAGTTAGTTGTCTACTTGACTCTAAAGCCCAAGTTCCTAACCATTAGGCAAGACTGTCTTCCCAGGAGGCAAACTACCCTCATTTTAGCAAAAGGTCAGAGAGAAGTTCCTAGAGCCAGGTATTCTGCCCACCCCTCAACACCAAGTCCTAATTTCTGAGGCATCCCCTCTGTAGGTAGATGCCCAGACCACCTCGAGATCCATCTAAGCAACGATAGCAAACTACGTGCTGCCATGCCTGTCACCTGTGTCCTTCGCAGACATTGCTAATCAATTCCAGCTCTATTCTGTCTGATTTATAGGCTTTGAACTGTTTCTAAACACAAGGCTCCAGGCAAGCAATACCAATCGATTAGAGGTGGCCTTGTTCATCTCATTATCCATCCCTGCCCCATGGCAAACATCCTTCCTCCCCCCAATTTCATGTCCCCTCTCTCTCATTTCCACCAGCTCAGCCCTTTCCTGGCCCCTCTCCAAAGCCACTTCCGCTCCCTCCATTCCAAAGGGCCAAAGCTTGCCAAGGTCACAGATGACCTCTTTGCTGTCAAAACATTTCCCAGTCCTCCCTGACCTCTGAAATGCTTGGCATTTTTCTGCACTCCTCCTTCCCTTGCCTGACCCTTCTCCTCTCCTATGGCCTCCTGGAAGAAGGCCCCGGTAGACTGGTTATCACTCATCAGCCTCAGAGACCCTCTGCCCAAACCCCTTTCCTGAAGGAGGGAGCTTGTACAAGGTCACACAGCAAGTCAGAGGGACCTCAGCTCTCAATTCACTACAGGTAATTCCCACAATGACTGTTGGGAGTCACAGGTTCCCTAGTGTCCTCTCTCACATGACATCTCTGCAAGCACGCATACCCACATGCACAACAGAGGTCCCAATCACGCAGAGCTTCTTTCCTTGATGTAACATTTACTTTCCCACTTCTGCGCCTTGCTCAAGTAGCTCCCTCTACCAGAAATGCCCTTCCCATTGCTTGATCAAAACACCTCACATCCAGCCTCTTCCAGGAAGCCTTCTTTGAGGCAGTAGAGCCTAGTGGTCAAGAACAAGGGCCTTAATCCTTGCATCCCAGTTCTGACACTGAGTGATCTTGAGCAAGATAATTACCTTCCCTGAGCCTCAGTTGTCTCTTCTATAAAATGGGAGAAACAAAAGTCCCCAGCTCACAGGGCTGTTTTGATCCTTTGATGAGATAATAAAATAAGATAATGAGATACTAAAATACACAGGGCCCTGCTCATGGTTATGTCTCCTGGGGCCTGGTCTCTCCCGCCAGGGGGTTCCCTTGCCTCTCCTGACCATGGATTTCCCTCTCTTCCTCCCGTAGCCACATTACCACTACCAAGCAGCTGCCTGATGTGTGCTTTCCTCTTGAAGGACTTCTGTTCCTGTCTATTTCCCCCAGGAGCTGGTATGGAGAAGGTGCGCTCCTGCCCAGTGTTGCTGTTCTGCCTCATTCTACTTCTCCTTGCCTCCCATCACGCTGCCCTCCAAGGCCCAGGTTCCCAAGATCCTCCTTCCCCTCTAGGGAACCCTGCTTCCGCTCCTGTACTTCTGGACATGAATCACCTCTTCAGTGAGGTGTAAGGTCTCGCATGCTCCACGTTCTCCCCGGAAGAAACCAGCAACTAGTAGCACTCGATCAGGTTCACTACCACGCCCGCCCTGTGCACCACCCAGCCGCCTCAGATAGCCACACGCTCCTTCCCAGGGGGAGCCCAGGGCTTCAGGAAGAGCTCCCAGAGGCCCGAGGCAAATACAGGCCTAAGTCCACAGCCCTGTTCCGGTCCTGGTTATTTTTGGCCTTCTGGTGGGTAATGACTATGCTATTTTAACTTTGTGATTTTACAGATGACCTGCTGTCAGAGTTAGCTAGGGAGGGATGGACCATATGCCCAGTTTAACTCACGGCTGCAAACATGAGTTCTTTCCTCATTAGGGGCCCCCTGCCCAGGAGTCAGAGCTGGGCAGGGTGCCCTCATGCTCCTTCTGCTGCCCTGGGAGACTCAGCCTGGCTGGTGTCTGGAACATCAGAGCTGTAGCCAAACCCATGAGCCAGGGAGCAACCTCCAACCGGTGCCCTGGCCTCCAGCCTCCTCCTGGGTGAAAGATGACCTCATAAGCCAGAGTGACATCTCAGAAGGGGACTCAAGCTCTGCCAGAGTGCAGCTGCTTCTCTAGGCCACAGTCTCCTTATCTGACAGATGGGCTCAGTCCCTCAGGATTGTCATCAGAAAAAAGGTTCTCCATGCGAAAAGTGCTGGGCAAATTTCAGAAGGTAAGATTATCAAAAGAAAATAATTAAAAAATGATAACAGCAGCAGCTACCATTTCCTAAGTTTCTACTTACACTGTAAGAGAAAAACATGCTGTCAAGGTCAAAATGATGAGGTCAGGAGATGGGCTGTGAGGTTCACAGTCAATCTACCTCCCTGGTCCTCAGTTTCCTCACTTGAAAATGGGGACAGTAACAGTAGCCACCCCATGGGGCTGTTGTGAGGAAGAAATAAATATACATGAGATGGTATGAGAACCGTGCCTGGTAGATACCAAGTATGAGTGAAGTGTCATTACCAAGGGTCAAGTGCAAAGAGCTTTAATGTGTACACAGTCATTTGCAGTCTTTTATGAGAAGAGTCAAGGATATATTAAGATTCCCATTTCACAGATGAAGAAGCTCAGAGGAGTCTGGCCCTGGCTCAAAATTGACAATGCTGGGCCTTGAATACCACAGTTGTGCTCATTACCCTCTTGCAGCCCGCTACGCCCCTTTCCATGCAAGGCGAGCCAGGCTCAGGACCACCCAGGAGAAGTGGGCATCCTTCCCTGCAGGGCCGCCAGAAAGGAGCGTCTGGCTCACTTTCGTTGGGAAGTGGATAACTGGACTTCTTCAAGCCACATACCCCTCCCGCAGCCGCCAGACCTGTGAGAAGCAGAGTCCCAGCCTCCAGTTAAATGTCCCTTGCACTTGCTGTTCTCTCTGGCTGGAATGCTGTTCCCAGATTCCTCCCTCTTTGTATTCACATGTGTGTTCCTTGTCACCTGCTCCGAGAGGCCTTCCCTGAGTCCCTGCACTGACATTCTCAGTGCCCCACCTTTATCTTCTTGGAGGGTACTATTTCCACATGTGCCACCTAACACACCACACTCAGGCTGCAGAGAAGCCAGTGCCTATGCAGACTAGGGCAGTAAGAGCTCCTGTTCCCGGCAGCCCTGCACCACTGACAGGAAGTGGCCCTCAAACGGAGTAACTGAAGAGCACAGTCTACACTGCCTCCAGAGCTCCCCACAGGGTGGCGCTCCAGTCACCGAGTGGAAACTGGCTTTATCTTGTCCACTCTTTAGACTCCCTTCTCACTTCTCCTAACGGTATTTCCTGGGACCTCTTCCCAAATAAATGACTTGCACTCAGATTCCTGTCTCAGCATCTTCTTCTTGAAGAACCCAAAGCCACCACCCTATCTAGGGAAGCTGTCCCATTATTTTCTCATTGCTTTATCTTTTTTTCTTAGCGTCATCACTACCCACACCCCACACTCACACCACTCATCTGCACCCGGTCATTCTGTCTACCTCCTCCGCCAGATGGTAAGTGCTATCTGAAGAAAGACCTACTCATTCACCAGACTCCCCAACACCTCTATGAGAGCTCAATAAATACTATGTCTTGGGAGTTTATTTATATCTTTCACTGGAAACATTCTAAATAAGTATGAGTAGATCCTCCATCCCCTGCCTACCACCACGAACTAGCTTTACTGAAACCTGCAACTCAGATTTCCTTAACAGTTCTCAATGAGTTCTCTGACAACCCACTGAGGAGCCTGAGGGTCACAGGGACTCCTCTTAGAAATAAGGGTACTGAGGGGCCAGGGGGAGCCACCCTTCCAGGCAGCTGGAAAAAAGGAAAATCCCTGGCCAAGGACTGACAAAATATTTATGGTTCCTGAAGAGATGGGGAGAAAGCCATGTGTGGAAGAGGAAGAGAGGCCTCCTCGGAAGTCAGGACTAACTGGGAGACAGGGTGCCACGAGGTTCAGTGCAAAGAAGCCTGTCTACTGCTGGCTTTGCTCTGTGACTTCAGGCAAGCTGCCTCTCTTCTCTGGGCTTCAGTTTCCCCACAAATGAAACAATGATCATGCCAATCCCAGCTAAGGACCCTGAAGGGTGAGGAGCAAGTCACAGCCAATAGCAGGTGTCCAGTCTAATCCTAACTCCACTGGCTTCAGTTTGGTCCCAAACTCAACCACAGGGCTCAGAGTTTGAGGGCCAGGTCCAAGGTCTGGCTGGGATATACCACCCCAGGCCAGGCTGCCGCAGCACTCCCACCCCAGACACACCCCACAGCTTCTCTCTGCTTGTGGCCACTGCTTTCCTCACTGGCTACCAGCCCTGCCCCAGTCACTCTGAGGCCAGAGTCCACGGGGCAACAATTTAGACCCCTGGGCTAGGGATTTGGAGCGAGCTCTTGGAAGCTCTGTGTTGGGGCCAGTGACTCCACTTCCCTGAGACTCAGGTTCCTTTATCTGTACAATGAGTCTGCTAAGAATCCCTGCTCTGTCACCACACAGGAGCAAATGAGATAATGGAAGCAAAAACACTGTAAAAGGTAGAGTGACAAAAGCAGCAGTTACCATTTATTGAACTCTTTCTCAAAGCCAGGCAAGCAAAACATGATTTCATTTAACCTCCCTCCCGCAAAAAAAAATGAGGTGGGTATTACAGTTATTGGCAATTTACAGATGAGAAAATTGACTTAATAATGAGGGACGGGTGGTGATTTCCCCAGATCATCCTGGGTGTAGAAGACTCCAGGATGGCACTCTGGGCTTACTAGGGGTCTGTGTAGGAGGAGGGGGGCTCTCCACTCCTTTCCTCTGAAGATGTAGACAGCTTCAGAGCCCCCAAAACTTGTCCCACCACATTAAGAGTCTCCTCAAAGGTTCACATGACAGTTGAGGGGAGAGGAGCGGGGGAGAAGGAAACCACCAATTAGGTGCCAGAAGAAAGCATTACTGTCAATAACCTTCTCAACACCTCTGCCAGGCTAGAATTTTTATCCCAATTATGCTGATGAGGAAACTGAGGATCAGAAAGGAAGAGTGACTTGTCCAAGACCAGAGCAGGCACGAGGAACTCTTTTCTACCACCCAAGGTGGCTACCTCTTCCCCTTCCCAATATTAAGTGAGGCTTCTAAGATTCCTTCCCTTGCCCAGGCCCCACCCTCTCCCTTATCGCTGGAGAAAACTGTAGGGTTTCCCCACTGGAACAGGCCATCATTCTCAGAAGTCCTGGTTAAATCCCACAAATATTTCAAGGAGTTATTCTGGGAGTCAATAAGTGTGGGAGATGGTGCATCCCTGGCCTGGTCCAGCCTTAATGATCTCTGACCCCACCCCCACCAGCAGGCACCAGCTGTGGTTCCCAATGCCAGGCTTGTCTTGGTTTAGGAGGCAGCTACAGCTGGAACAGCAGAGTGGGGCAAGAGGAGGGGCAGGGCCGGCTCCCTAAGCCCAGACACGCTGGCACTCCTGGGCCTAAGGAACTTGGGCTCCCCTGGTGGAGCCTTGGAAGGCAAAGAGGGAAGTGTGCGACTGTACTGACAGTGGTTTCCTGGTACTGGGAGAAGCCAGGGTCCAGGCGGTTGGTATAGGGGTGGGGTGGAAGTGCGCAGGAGTCCTGGCTTTGGTTCCCTACCTATCAGGAAGGCTTGTGTGACCCCAGGTAAGCCACTCCAGTTTCTCCTTGTGAAGAAGGAGGGACTTGGGCTGGGTTTTTCAGGCCTCAGGGGATGGTGCCAGCTGAGAGCTCCCTAAGAGTAACTGGAGACTCGGGGAGAGGTAGGGGAGCCGGATGAGGCCACTCCCAGGATACCAGCCGCCCCGGCGAGAGGTAGCAACAGAGTCTGCCATTCGCCTGGGCACCCAGGGACTTCAGAAGCCCAAGGGGGAAGATGCGAGAAAAAACAGGTTTAAAAAATAGCCAGGATGCCAGCCTCACCACCTGGACCTATCTAGAGGAGAGGACAACAGGGTCTAGATGGCCTGGTGTGTGGTACCTCTTGAGACCCCAGGCTGAGCCTCGCCCCCGACTACAAGGAGGTACCTGCGAATCCCGGCTCAAGCCTGAGTCGGTATCTGGGCGCCCAGGAGTCAAAAGATGACCTCGTGGGTTGGACTGGGGGAAGGGGACAAGTGGGGTCCCGCTGGCCGCTGACCTGGGGCTAGGGTGCAGGGGTTCGGGAAGAGGGCATTTCCCCAAGCCCCTACCCTACTCCCCCTCCCCCAGGTACCGACGCTGAGCTCCTGCTTCCCCTAGCTGTCCAAAGCAGGGAGATGCTGGGGTCACGCAAGTCTCTTCCTGTGACCTGCAATCCCCTCTGACTGCAGCCCGCACCTGGGGACCCTGAGCTCCAGTCTCTTCCTCAAGCTTCTGCCCCTCCTCCCCAGCCGCACAGCGCTGGGGCGGGAGTGGGAGCACAACGTGACCCCGGGCCACCCCCAACCCCACAAGGCCGTGCCAGGTCGCGCGGGGCCGCAGGTCAGGCCCCGTCTCTCCCCTCGTAGCCCGCAGGAGGCCGGTCCGCGCGCCCCGACCCCCTCCCGGCCCCGGCGGACGCGCACACACTCACTCCGGTGCCGGCCGCCGCCCCCCCAGCTCTGCTTGGCGAGGCTGGGGCTCCGGATCAGCGCCCGACCAGCAGACTTGAGCGCGTCCATGGCCGCTCCGCCCGACGCCGCCGCCGCCGCCAAAACTCCGTCAGGGAAAACTTTCCGCCGGGGCCAGGCGGCGCGCGGGCTCCGCGCTCCTCCCCTCCCCGCGCGAGCCCCACGCCGACGTCCGACGGGGCGTGGCGAGGACAGGACAGGCCCCGCCCCGGCCCCGCCCCCTCTTCCCTGCCCCGCCCCGCCCCGCTCGGACTCTGCCTTAGCTCCTTAAGGCTATCCAGACAAAAGAGCGCCCTTAAGGCAGGAAGCCCAAAGCCCTAGACGCCCCCTCTTTTCCTCCCTCTCCCCAATCCCCCTATTCCCCACCAGGTAGGAGCCTGAGGGTCCGAGAGCCGCCGCCTCCGCCGCCTGAGGCAGGGGATTAGGATTTCTAGACACCTGAAAGTTACTTGGAGACCATTTGACAGGTGAGGAGACTGAGGACTGGAAATAAGGGGCTTGTTCAGGAGGAGGGTGGTGCCCACGGCAGTGGAAGGCATAGAAGGAGAGATGGTGGTGGTAGAACTTTGCTGGGAATGGGGCAGGAGTATAACGTTTGCCTTAGCAAGACCCACTGGGCACTTTACTCACCCAACAGACCCAGCCTCCTCCCTAGCACAACCTGGGCACACTGGGCTGCCCCCTGTCCACCCTACTCCCCAAGTAGCCTCAGAGGTGGTATAGCCTAGGTGTTATGCTCTGAGGTATGGGATAGAAGCCTTAGCTCTGACACTGACTTGCTGTGTGCTTTCAGGCAAATCTTTCTCCTTTCTGGGTCTGTAAAATGAGATGATGTCCTGTCCTTAGTGATCCTTCCAACCTGCCAGGGCCAAGTGCTTCATGACCTTGACCCAAAACCCTGCCCTGCTTGCTAGGGAGCACTTTGAAGGGAGTCTGGATTCTAGAATTCCTCAAGCACAGATTTTCCAAGTCCAATATTTAGAATTCTCTCTAGGATCCTGTGCCTTTTCATCAGGCTTTACCAAAGGAGTCAGAAGGAAAGTACTTATATCTAGGTCTTCTTCTTGAGGGTGGGGGTAGAGGGAGGTTTTGCCTCAGCAAGGTGAATTTCAGCCTCTGGGATTGCTTCTGGCTCAGAGGCAGGAGTTCTGTTCCTGTGTTGGGGAAAAGATGAGGCTATGCTGTCCCCAGCAGAATAGGGAGCCTGACATTCTTCTCTCACTTTATAAATTAAGTAGTTTTTTGGCCATTCTGTCCTTTGCTCCAACAACACTACAGCCCGTGGCAGACCCACTTTACAGATAAGAGCGCAAGGACTGGGAGAGAAGTACTCAGTACAGGTCTCTGCAAGTCAGAGGCCAGGACTGAACTCAAACCTAGTCCCTTAGGCCAGAGTAGAATGCAGGGGTCTGAACTCAACTTTCCTTCTTTGAGTGGTTGTGAACTCACCTTTCTGAGCCTCATCTGTGAAAGGAGCAACAATACCTGTTCCACAGGGCTGTCTGTAAGGAATAAATAACATGAGTCCTGTCCTTGAGAACTCACCTATGAAGTTGCCCCCTCCAGGAAGCTTTCTGAACTATCATCCATCAGTTAGGCTTCTCCTCATGGGATGCCACAGGCCTGAGCTTTCAGTATTGCAAGTGTTGTACTTGCCAGTTTCTACTCTTCTCACCTCCTCTGGACTTTGTGTCTTTCAAGGGCAATAAGTTTTTCTGATTCATTTCTGAATCCCAGATGCCTAGCAAGGGATCCAAATGGAGTTGGAATACAATCAGTGTTCCTTTCTTCGCTCCCTTCTTCCCTCCTCTCCCTCCCTGCCTCTCTCCAGTTTTTCACCACAGCAGGCTGTCTTCTGCAAAGGGCTGCGGTGATGGGTAGGTAGGTCCACAGGGCTGAGCCACCCAGCTCCCTTATCCCTAGCCATCCAGGTCCTGGGCAGAGAGAGTGAGCATTCTGGAGACTGAAGGAAAAGCAGTCACCCAGGACTGGCTGGTAAAGGGCAGCTGATGGTGTCCAACTGGCAGGGGGCACCATATGGGACTGATAAGCAGGCAGGCTTGGGAACACTGTGCCATGATGAAGGCTGTTTACGGGGGCTGTTTACTGGGTCCATTGTGTCCTCCCGGAGGTTACTTGCTGGGAGCTGTCAGCCATGCATCCCCTGTAGAGGGGCAGCCTGCTTGTGCCCCTTCTGCCAGTCACAGAAACAGAAGCAGAAACAGACGGTCAGAGCTGCGAGGGGCCTCTTCTGAGGTCACCATATCCAAACACTCATTTCATAGGAGAGAAGCCTGAGAACCAGAAAAGGGCAGGGACCTGCCCAAGGTCACACAGCAAGCCAGGACCAGAAGCCTAGTCCTAGCTTGGATACTTATGAAAACCGAGAGGGAACGAAGAAATCTTGAAAATACACCAGTACAAAGGAGTTTTAATGTGGTTTTTCTTTTCTTTCTTTTTCTCTTTCTTCCTTCCTTCCTTCCTTTCTTTCTTTCTTTCTTTCTTTCTTTCTTTCTTTCTTTCTTTCTTTCTTTCTTTCTTTCTTTCTTTCTTTCTTTCTTTCTTACTTTCTTTCCTTCCTTCTCTCTCTCTCTTTCTTGTTTGCCTTTCTGATCTAGCTGTAAAATTTTTTACAATGATCATATGTTCTTTAGTAATCAGAAAGAAAAATAATCATAAAAGGAAGGGAGAAGCTCCCTATGGGAATAACTGGCTTTTGTCTTTACAAAAATGTCATCAGAATTGTAATTTTACTGTTTTCTCCCCCACTGGGCCCTCATGGGACCCCAGTGAGGCAGTGGGCACCAGGAGCTGGAAAGGCTCTCAGCTTCTCTCCAGCTACCACTTGGGCTTGCAGTGGGACCAAGACAGAAGCCTTGGCTGGGATCAGGAGCCCTGATTTCCTCAAGTAATCTGTCCTCCTTGAGCCGGTCCTTTCACCTGACCAGTTCTCAGTTTTCACATCTGCAAAATGGGAGTTTTTACAGCAAAGTAAGTGTTCTGCCCCCAACTAGCAAAGCACAGTGGTGAAGCCCCATATATACTGGAGTCTGGGGCCCCATCTCCCCCACTTTTTTACTTCATGACCTTAGACAAGTCATTTAAATTCCATAGGCCTCAGTTTCCTTATCTGTAAAAATAGGTAGTTGTGAGGATTAAAAGAGTTAATGTTTAGGATGTCTTCAGAATTATGCCTGGCATATAATAAGTGCTATGTATGTTTCATAT
The DNA here is from genome assembly GCF_009834535.1 of Camelus ferus. Lineage (NCBI taxonomy): Eukaryota > Metazoa > Chordata > Mammalia > Artiodactyla > Camelidae > Camelus > Camelus ferus. Next base: position 17,694,682 of record NC_045708.1, on the reverse strand, counting down.
TTTAATAAACTAAAATAATTTTCCTCACTGGGTGAAGAGTGAAGATGGAGTGGTTATTATTATCATAATTCTTGACTGGCTTCCAGGGAAGGGAGCTCTCTTGGACTGGAACCAGCCTGCCCCAGTCTGCTGTGTGGGTAGTTCAGTCTCTCCCCAGAGCCTCCACCCCAAGTGCCCCTCAGGCCCAGGTCTGAGACAGCCCTTTCCCAAGGCATCAGAGGGAACCTGGGTTACTGGGGAGTTAGAAGCCCCAGGGATTTCTGCTTAGACTTGGCTCTGACCTTTCACGCAACCCACAGGGCCTCTTCAGCCAGTTGTGTCCCACTGACCCAGCAGCCCCAACCAGTCTCTGAACCCTTTGCTCCTCAGACCCTTTCCATGCAGCTTCCTCTTCCAGAAATCTCCAGCCAGATTGCCTCCTCAACTTTCCCAGCCTCCCCACCTTTGCCCAGAACATCCAGTTGGCCCCCTCTCCAACACCCACAATCATGGCTACCCATACACCTATCGTCCTCCCCAACATGTGTGCACACACACACTCACACTCACAGACACATACTCCTAGACAACAACTGCTTGACCTTGGAGTTCTACATACCTGGGCTCTAAAACCAAATCATATATGTATATATATGTAACCTTAGCTAACAGGCCTCAGGTTCCTCATCTGTGCAATGGGGATATTACCTGCTTTAGAAGGCTTTGCAAGACTTCTGTGGAATTATATGCAGGAAATGCTTAGCCCAGTGCCTGGCATGTGACAAGTGCTTAGTCAATGGTAACACTGGTTATCATTTATTTTTTATGGTTTTTGGTGAACCTGTTTGCTTTCCCCAGCAGCTGAGCATGCCTCAAGCACAGGGTCTGGAAACCATCTTTCACTTCAGGGTCTCCTGGAACAGCTGGCCAGTACCTGCCACAGGGGAGGATAAACATCCAAGGGCTTGACTTAAGTTCTGTACTCTGGTTCTCAGAGTGTGCCCAGCAAGTGGCTGACCCTCTGTAGCTGGAAAGCAGCAGCACCTAAAGGGGCTGGGGGAGGTGCTCCTACAGGCCCAGACTGCCCTCCTGGGTGGGACTAGCAGCTGTCCCCTCCTCTGCCTGGGGTCCAGAGGGATGTCTCTGGCTACTGAGCTGCTGAGCTAATTAAGAATGACAAAGCACCGTGTAATTGCCAGCAATTGATGAGTTCCCTGCCTCTTCCTGCCTCTCCTACCCTTGCTCTCCTTGATGCTATCTGGCCTGGAGGTCACTGCACGGACACAGGGGCAGGCTGAGTGGCACAATTGAGCATGGGCTGGTGTCCAGAGACCTGAAGGCTGGCTGCCTCTGCCACCCTCTTGCAGTGGGACCCTGGGCAAGGAAGTTCCATTTTTACATTGGCTCTGTTTCCTCATCTGCAGGGCTCTTAACCTTGTGTTAACGGGAGGGACAAGGCTAAGGGACTGGGCTGAGGGACTGGGCTGCACCTGCCACATGGGCCGAGTGCAGCAAGACAGAAAGCCCCACATTTGAATCCCAGCCCTTGCCACTCACCAGCTGCATGATCTTGGGCAGCCATGTACCTTCTCTGAGCAACAGATTCCTCATCTCCAAAATGGGGTTTGTTTGACAGCACTCAGCTCTTACTAGGAGAACCTGCATTTGTCCTAAACTTGTGCCTGTAAGAGAGATCCCTGGACAAGCTCATCTCTATCAAAGTGAGTGCAGAAATCAAGGCTGAGAACTTGTAGAGCAATTTGATAGAGTAATTTTATGTCTTGACTAGTGAGAAAAACAGGCTTGTACTTTTTTTTCATTTTATTTTTCTAGTAATTGATTTTCCTTGTATTTTACTAAAGCACTGGTCTGAGACAGATTCTAAAATTTTGAGGAACAGTCCTTCTCCACAGATGGCTTGAGAAGCACTGCTTTAGGGGACTTTGTAAAAACAAAACATCATAACAATCTCATCATAACATTTCCATAGTTCTATGGGCTTTCAACTTCTGTGGCTTCCAAAGTCTGCAGGATAAAGACTAAATCTCTTAGTCTGGCTTTCAAGGCCCTTCTCACCTAAATCCCAACTTACCTTGCCATCTTGCCTCCCTTCCAATCACACACCCTCCTCAAGCCACCCTGTTCTCTCTTCCCCCCCAACTTCTGATGCCTGCTTACAACTCCATGCCTTTTCCTATGTTTTTCCTTCCACCTGGAATGCCTTTCTCCACTTTGCCCTAAAACTGGCAAACTCTATTCATCCTTCAAAACCCAGACCAAATGTCACCCCTCCTGGGAAGCCTTTCCCTCTGCCACTCCTGTGTCTGCCCTAGTTGGGGTTAGGTTCTCCATGCTCTGTGCTCCACAGGGCAGCCTGATACACGGAAGCAGAACTTTGCAGCAATTAAGCCTCCCTACGGGCTCCAGAGTCAGAACACTGTGGATTTTAGACCTGACTTTGTCAACTGTGTGATCCTGGGCAGATGATTTCATCCTGTTGAGCTTATTTTTCCCATCTGTACAGTGGGATGTACTGCGAGGAATAAAGATGATGTGTGAAAATTTCCCAGCACCATGACACGTGGGAGACTCAAGATGTGGCCACTGTTTTTAGTGTTTTCCCTCTGATTTGTAACTGCCCCTGTTGTTTTTCTGTCTCCCTACTAAACTGCTTACTCCCTGAGAGCAGAGACACTTGACAGCATCCAACGTACCTCGATGTTTCCTGGGCCCAGTGCAGGGCTCACCCAGGCTTGCACAGAGGCTGTGTGTTGGACAAGGCTCTCCATCTGCTCCCTGACCCATGGTGCTTGTGGCTCCCTTGTCAGTGGAGTCCTGATTTTTTAATCAGCTCTCCTAATTTCCATGGTGTAAATACACCCACTATGGCCAATTTTAAGTTACCAGAAGTTTAACAACCAGCTTGCAAGTTTCCTGAATATTTATTTAACAATCTGCTCCTGTGAGCCACCCAGCTCCAGCACCCCTCCGGGTGTGACCGCTCTGAGCAGAAGAGCTCAGTTGAGAGACTGGTGGCCTCTCCTGCTCTCCGCCCAGCCAGCACATTGAGGGCCACCCAAGGAAGGGCCGTAAGGTCAGCCATGCCCAGCACAGAGGTCCTCGCTCCTCCCCTAAGCCTCCAGCCCCTTTGTTCTCTGGGATAAAAGCCCTGAAATCAGTCATCTATCTCCTCCCTCAGAAGGAAGGAGAGAAGCTGGGTCAGTTGATCCATCCATCCATGGCTTTTAGGGGCCCAAGCAAGGAGCAGAGGCTACCTGTGCAGCCAACAGGGGCCAATTTGCAATAGTCCTGTCCCCCCAGCTGTTGCAGGCTAATGAAAACACCCCTGGTCACAGTGTCCCTTGGTCACAGTGGGATCAAAGAACTCTTGTGCACAACCTCCCCTCACCTCCTTTCCTTCTCTCCTGGAGTCATGCCCAGCCGCCAAGTCTTTGCCCAGGCAGCTCCCTCCTCTTGGAATGCCCTCTTCCTCCCTGTTCTCCACCCTGGGAAATCAGTCCCCATTCAGTGCCCAGCCGAGTCAGTGAGCTGTACTTCCCAGGCCAGCAGAAGCTGCTCTCCGCAGGTGCTGTGGAAGCCTGCTTCCTGGGAGTCCCTTTTCCAGCCTCTTGCACACCTGCCTTGCCCCGCCCCCTACAGCAGTGGTTCCCCTTGGGGTGCTGGTTAAAAATGCAGATTTCTAAGCAACACCTTCAGAGTTCCTATATCTACAGGTGGGCTCCCAAAAATTCATGCCCCAGGATATCTGGATCCAGAGGACCTGAGAATCTGAGCTTGAGAAACCCTGTCCTCACCCGCCAGGACTGGGGCTGATTCACACTGAGGCCTCATAGTGACCCTTCACCAGGGCCAGGGGCTCAGTAAGCTTCTGGTGGGTTGAATCCAGCATCTGCTTCTGAGGCAGCCGTGTCTGGAGGGCCCATCCTCCTGGCTCAGCTCTGGGCCGCTCTCGCCTCACTTTCTGGGGGCCTGAGCACCCACAAGTGAGTGTAGGGCATCTCTGGTCTCTGAACATGGCTACTTGGGACTCTGTCTCATTACCTGTAAAACTGGCAGAGATAACATGCACCTCCTGGGACTGCTGTTATGATTAAATGAGATCATGCCCACGGGGCTGTTAGCACCAGGCCTGGCATTTGGGAAATGCTCAGAAATAGTCAGCACTTAGAGTAAAATCCAAATTTCCTAGCCTGTCTTGTAAAGGCTGTACGAGCTGACCACTGCCTGCCTCTCCCACCTCAGCCCCAAGCTCCCCCGACCATCAGCCTTCTCCTTGTCTTGCCTTGGAATGGCCAAGCTTTCTTCCCAACTCAGGGCGCTACAGACTGAATTGTGTTCCCTTCAAATTCATATGTTGAAGTCCTAACTCCCAGTGTGATTGTATTTGGAGATGGGCTTTTAGGAAGTGATGAAGGTTAAATGAGGTCATAAGTATGGGGTCCTAATCTGATAGGATTGGTGGCCTTACAAAATGGGGAGGAAAGATATTGCTTTCTCTGTGTACGCACTAGGGAAAGGCTTTGGAAGACACAGCAAAAAAGGTGGTCGTCTGCAAGCCAGGAAGAGAACTCTAACCAGTAACTAAATCAGCGGGCACCTCAATCTTGGACTTACCAGCCTCCCAATCTGAGAGAAATGAATTTCTATTGTTTAAGCCATCCAGTCTACAGTATTTTTGTAATGGCAGCCCAAGCAGACTAATACACAGGGCCTTTGCACATGCTATCCTCTCTGCTTGGGATGATTTCCCCCTGATCTCATGGTAGCTTCTTCTTGTCTCTCAGATTTCAGCCTAAATGTCATCTCAGGGAGGCCTTCCTTGGCCACCCATCTGAAGAAGTATTCCAGTCACCCGATTTTAATTCTATGTAGAGCACTTATCATGTCCAATATTTTTCTTATCTTTCCTTTCTTTGCTTATTATCTGCCTCTACCTCACCAGAACATCAGCTCCAGAACAGCAGGAACCTTGTCCTTCCTGCTTAACACTGAGCCTTGGACCATAGGCAGCATGATGGAGCCCAATAAATATTCATTAGATTGTTATTGTTAAATATGCAGAATATGACCACCATCCTTCCGACCTAGTCTGAGCCACCATCACCCCATTCCTGGATTACTGCAATAGTGCTCTGCTTGACTGCCTCCTACAGTCTGTTCTCAACCCAACAGGAATCCTTGGAAAACCTAAGTCTGACCATGTCACTCACTCCTATACTGAAAACCCTTCCTTGGCTCCCCCTCTCTCTCAGACTAAAAGCCTAAGTCCTTAAACTGTCCCTCCTCACCCCTGCACTCCAGCCACATGGGCCTGCTTGCTGTCCCTTAGACACACCAGACATGTGTCCAACCCAGGGCCTTTGCACTTGCTGTTCCCTCTGAAATCTAAGTGACTCATTCTTTCTCATTCTTCAAGTCCTTGCTCAATCATCACCTTCTTAACAAAGCCTTCTCTGAATACTCATTTAAAATGATAACCTTTCCTCCCTCCTGGGTCAGAATCGGGAAGTGCTGCCAGGGCACTTGCATGGGGCCCCATTTGTACTTCAGGCCCCATTCCCCTCCCCCTATGCCATTGTCTTTGGTGCCTGGCAGGACGCCAGTCATAGGTACAGGACAGGGGAGGGGAGGCGAGATGTATACCCCATGTGTCTCCGGGCAGGGCAGGACAGCAGCCAACCCCACCCTGGGCTGGGAGCACCATGCCACATCTGGTGGGTGACTGGCCAGAGGCCACATCTCAGTGGAGGCAAGACCCCAATCCAAGTACTGAGCATATCCTGGCATGGAAGCTTAAAGGTCCCTGGGCATTGCCCATCTGCCAAGGGTTAGAGCTGTGGACCTGTGGGAAGGAGGTGCCTAGGTTGACTTCCCCCTGCCCCGCCCCCATCTGGGGCACTCTGTATCAGTCCAGCATCTGACAGGAGGGAGGATTTGGGAGGGGGACTTGGGCAGCTGTCAGGCTCCAGAGAGAGGCTTCGGTGACGGGGCGGAGCCCCTGGGTGCCCGTAAGAGTCTTCACCCTGAGGGTATCCCTGTGCCCAGCAGCACTCCCTCACTCTGTGCCTGGGCCCGAGATTTCTTTTTCCTTCCAGTCTTCCTGTTTGCCTCTTCTAGCAAGCTTGGGGCACCCTTGGGGACAAGCCATGGAATACAAATTGTGTCATTTCCGTGATTACACATGCGAGTTAAATGTTGATATTTGCATTTAAAACTAGCATTGCACAATATAAAGATGAATATTAAAACTCATGCTAATAATGTAAATTAAAATTTTTTCTTTACTTAGAGCAACATTAAATAGCAAATAGAAGACACAGCGATGAGAGAGAGAGAGATAGAGAGAGACTGTGGAAGGAAGCTTCGTGTATACCTTTAATGGTACCTTTTCTCTTCTTCTTGAACAACAAACTATGTTTGCATTTTGCATTGAGCTCTGCAGATTACCTAGTTGGCCTTGTCTCTGTCACTCCTGGTCCTGTGGTTGTTTTAAATAGCTCTCATTGTGTCTTGATGCTACAAAATTGACTTATTTCTTATGATTATCTTTCATGGTCTGTTCCTCCCACTAGAATGTGGGCCCCCGGAAGATGGGGCTTTCTTCTGGTTGGTTCATGGCTGTATCCCCTAGTGCAGAGGTGCCCAGTACGTTGCAGGTGCTCAGTACATATTCAGGGAATGCTGAATGAATGGGTATGACCTAGGAAGACTGGGGCCCATCAGTCTTTCCACTCCCTGGCCGTCTGGGCTCCAGGACCTCCCCTTGTCCATTTTGGCTCAGACAATTCACATTAGAGCTTCGTGGTTCGGCATTTCCTTTTCAGACCTCAGTGCTTCAGCCTTTCTGCCTCCTGCCAGCCCCAGCATTGTTGGTGTGAATGGTGCTGCCTTCCTAGCTCACCAGGTGCCTGGACCACAGGCTCCACTCCTTCCTGGAATTCCTTAGGTCATTTCCATCCATTGTCTTGGGCTGTAGCTTCTTGAGTTAATCTTTCCACCTCGGGAAGATTCCCTTGCTGGTTTCCCCATCGGCTACCAGGTTCAAATCCTTTTTGGCTCCAAATCCTCTCTTGGGGTTTCCTTGGCCCCTTCCGCCTCCAACGGCCAGGGTGACCTCGGGTGAGCCAGCTACCCTCTTCTGGGGAGACTCTTGTGAAATGGGCTGGGGAAGGGGCTGCCTTTGCCCTGGCCCCTGGGGAGGGTGGCAGGGGCCCAGGTCCTTTAGAAGAGTAACACTGATAAAATGAAAGTTACTTCTCTCACATCTGAGTCACTGTCATGCCTGCACCCTGGTGCCCCGTTCTCCCCCTTCCCTTTGGTTACAGAAGGAAGAGCCACCTCTCACTGCAGCAGCAACCACCCCGGCTGTTCAGTCACACCTCACATGTGGGATGGGACGAGGCTCGCCACGTGGGAGTGGTCCAGACTCCACTCCCCTTTTCTCCTAAATAGCATTCTTGTTCTGACTACTCAGCCCCTTCTCCCCCTTCTCTGCTCTGTTATTTAGGGATAAGGCTAAGCTGCTCTTTCCTGAGGCAAAGAAACCCCCAAATAAAGCCGCTGAAAGAGTACAGAAGTGTGTTTCTCTCTCACAAAACCTCCCCAGTGAGTGTTCCAGGCCTAGAGGGCACTTCTGCTCTACACAATCATACAGAGACCCAGGTTCCTTCCACTGTATGACATTATTGTCACCATGTCTGGTCTCAGCCAGCAGGGAGGAAAAAGAGGACACCCGGTGACTGAGGGCTGAGGCCTGAACTCCATGCCAGGACTCAGTCCTGTGGCCACTCCTGCAAGGGAGGCCCGGGAAACGTCATCTCACAGCCCAGCCAGGTGCCGAGAAGGAAGAGGAGGATGGCTTGGGAGGGCAAGCAGCTGATTTCTTACACCTGCCCTCTCTCTGTCAGGCAGATCTGGGTTTTGGACAATCCAGGTTCCAGGTTTTGTGTCACAGAACCAAGAAAATGGACAGAGACCCTGGAGTGGAAAGTGAGAGGAAAAGGGTCAGGGACATGGAGGGAAGCCTATTTTAAGAGTATTAGAGAAACACAAGTCACAGTTGGAATTATCTTAAAATTATTTTTGGTTAATGTTCTGTCTTATTAAGGGCTCCTGGATCCAAGACGAAGCCTCCTGGGGTCCCAGGATATGTGGGTTCCCCGTTTTCTGTACATTCACCAAATCCTGTGCTGAGACAGAGGCGACAAGACACGTTCTCTGCCCTCCAGGAACTCACAGTCCAGTGGGGAAGACAGACGCGGGACTAGAGGTGAGTCCAAGCTGCTGAAAAGACATCAAGGAGGGAATTAACGCTGCCTTGGCAGGGTCGGGGAGGGGCAGGCACGAAAGAGCACAACCAGGACATCATATTCTAGATTTACCTCTGCCGGTGGGAGATACTCGGTTCTCTAAAGTATTTAACCAGAGTGATAAAAATTAAAGGGAGGAAGATAGTCAAGAATCAAAAAACTTGGGTCCTCACCCATCTGCTTCGTGTCCTAGGGCCAGTCCCCACCCCTCTCTAATCACCTTCCCTCTGTCCTGTCCGCACATTTGGTACCCTGTAGGAAGTACTGAAAGTTGCCCTCACCAGTGGACAAAATACAGAAAGGTGCCCCCTTCTCCAGGCTGACACAGCCTCTGTGCTCAGACACACAGATTGGGGACAGGCTGTATTTCAACCACACTTCCCTCTTGGCTTTACACCCTTGTGCAGTGCACACCACACACAACTGTGTTGAGGCAGCCACCTTGCCGATCAGCCTCCCTGGGACGTTGTATGATTCCAAGGGGGCAACTGCTCTGAGAATGACGCCAAACCCCAGTGATGCCCAGAACATCCTTCTAACCAGCAGGTTTTCTTTCTCTTGGGCTCTGCAGCGTGGCAGGGACTAGTGTAGGGCAAGTGAGGCACCTGGGGCACACACATTAAGGAGGCACTCACCTTCAGACTGACCGCTGAGAACGGGTGCCTCCAGAAACCTTGTGCCCCAGGCAATGCATTAGCCTCACCCTGGTCCTGGCTCCACCCTGCAGGAGTCCCACAGTTATAGGCGGTGGTGGTGGTGGTGGTATTTTAAAGGAAGTTGCCAGAAAACCACCATAGACTCACTGAGGGCAGCTTCTCTCAGTAGCAGGGAGGTGGGCACCCGGGAGTCATGGAAGGGGTTGAACCAGGAAGAAGAGGCCCAAGGCGGGAGGACCATGGTCCAGAGAACAGGATGCCAGGAGAGAAACTCATATTTACCTGGAAAGGGAGTAGGGAGGCGGAGGGCCAGGTAGTCAGACCCCTTGTTGTCATCTGAAGGTTTTGTTGGAAGAGCTACGGGGCAGGGATGGGAAGAGAGGAGGGTGATGGTTCTGGGTCCTGAGCCACAGGTGTCACAGCAGCACTGGGCCAGGCTGGCTGAGCTCACACATGAGGAGGAGGCAGCACCTGAGGGAGGGCGGCCTCCACCCAGGAGCCTGCCTTCAGGGCCACCAGCACCCTTCCTGTTGTTGCTCTGGAGACAGAGAGCCCGACACCCAGATGCTCTGAAGACAAGGACTTGGGCCACGGTAAATCAGTTGTGATGCATCCAGGCCAGGGTCCTTCTAGCAGGAGCAAACCAGGATGAAATCACCCCACCACCCAAATCCCCGAAACCTTGGACTGTGTTTCCCAAACCACCTAAACGTGCAAAATCACTTTCACTTTTGCCCGTGCTGAAAGCTATCTTGTGTTTCAAAAACTCAGCTCATCTTTACTTAATTTATTTTCAAAGGAAGCTATGTAAATACAAAACTGTGTGTTTGCCAAAAATAGTACGATGCTCATCACGCAGTGTTCTGACCTTCTAGCTGGATCCTGGCACCCCAGGGTTCTGAGTTTGCGGGCCAGTCTCTGTGTTCAAAGGGAGGTCAGCGGAGGTAAGAAAGGTGTTCAAGACAGAGAGCACCCACCTGAGACTCTTCCTTCTCATCAGAAATGGAATCACTTTGCTCCTCTGTGAGTCCACATCCTTTAACGTGGCATCTGTGCCCACCTACCCCATCTCATGAATGTGTCTCTTCCTTGTGAAAAACTGTCCCTGGGAGTCCTGAACACACGACAGAAAGAGCAACCTCTCATGGTTGCGGGGGGCGTGGGGCCCTTGGCTCTGGGAGTGGGCGGGGCCCTGACCCTTAGCCTGGTTACGTCTGTCTCCAGGGGGTCTTGGACAGGCTGGTTTTGATACCTTTTAACTTCAGTATATGGTATAGGAGCTGAAACACAATAGGTGCTCAATAAATGCATGAATGCAGTGCCCTTGGAAGAGGGAATGGGTCCAACTTCAGTGAGTTGGTGGCCCTGACTGCAGTGATGACTCCCAGAGAGGCTGGTTCATCTCAGGGTCCAGCCTTATCTCTGACATGGGGACCCAGGTCTGGAGGCCTGGAAGGAGACAGAGGGGAACACAGTCCCAGAGAGAGGCCGCTGGGAGTGGGGGCACTCATGAAGGGAAGCCAGTGGGTTTGGTGCTGTGGTTTTGCGGTGACAACTGTCTCCCATGACTAGAGCAATGATAAAAACAGGAAGTCCTAAGTGGCTGGGACCTTCCCTGCCTGACTTCAGCTTTCCCCACGCCCACCAGCCCGCTGTCTCCTCTACATCCTTACACACCAGGCTGGTCACCTGACTGGTGTGAGGGGCTCTGAGAAGACCTAGAACCTCTCAGCACTTGCCCAGCCCCACTGCCTGCTCTCTGACACGCCACCACCATGGGAGGGCACCGGGCCAGCTGTGGGGTGCCTGTGGTCTCAGGCCTGCTCTGCTGCTACCTCTCTGTGTGACACCAGGCAAGTCCTCCCTCCTTGGGCCTGGCTTCCTGACTGCTGGATGGAAGGGGCTGGATGGCCAAGAGCTCTTCCCTTCCAGGAATCCCACTGGATCCAGGGGGCAGCGGGAGGGCCCAGGGAGACCAGAGAGGGGAGGTGGCCCCTTCGATGGGTGCTGGTGTATGACCAGCTCCCTGAAGGCTCCAGGACCAAGCTGTGTGTGTGCACCTTCTGTATATGTGCAAACACGTATACACATGCACATATAAGCACATACATACACATGAGCATATACATATACACACGTACATATACATATACACACATGCACTTACATATCCACACACAAATACACATGCACATACACACACACACACACGGTGCAGGCACAGCTTTGTGAGTAAGAGTGAGAGTGTACTGCTCATACACCTGACCCTGCCTGCCAAGAGCACGGGCCACAGAAAGGAACAAAAATAGCCAGGCTCTGCCATGGCCAGGGGAGACAGGCTAGTCCACAGAAATGACAACATAAAGATAAAGATTAAAGGGGAGGGGGGGCTCATAGTTGGGGTGAGGGTGAACAACTCTGTAGGAGAGGGGAGTCTTTCTTACCCTTCACTTATTATTATTCTTAGTTTTTAATTTTTATACTATTGAGATACAATTCACATAACAGAAATTTCAACATTTTAAAGTGGGTTGTAGTACAGTCACAATGCAACCATCCCCACTATCCAATTCTGCAACATGTCCACCACCCTAAAAGGAAACCTTGTACCCACTAGCAGTTGCTCCTAATTCCTACCCCCAGCCCCCGGCAAATGCTAATCTACTTTCTGTCCCTATGGGCTTGCCTATTCTGGACATTTCATATAAATAGAATTACAAACTATGAGACCTTTTATGGCTGTCTTTTTCACTTAGCCTAAGTGTTTTTAGGGTTAATTTATGTTGAAATATGTATCAGTACTTCATTCTTTTTTCTGGCTGAATAGTATTCCATTGTATGGCCAGACCACAATTGTTAATCCGTTCATCTGTGGATGGACATGTGGGTTGTTTCTGCTATTTGGTATTATAATCCATAACTTATCAAGTTCTTTATCCATCCTGTTCTAAGAAGTCCACAGTATCATGTCAGGTCGCCCCTCACACCTGTGAGGTAGGCAGTGTTCTAATCCCCTCTGTGCAGATGGGGAAGGAGGTGGGCTCAGGGATTTGCCTCAGAGAGGTGGTGTCTGCATTAGGATTCAAGTAGTTATGTGATTCCCTTTCAGGGCAGAGCACTTTCTTGCCAGAGTAAAACCCTGCCGAGCCCTCTTTCTTTTGGCCACAGGGGACAGCAATAGTTGAGTTTGAGGGCTGTTCCTTCAGCCCACATGCCTGATTGCCTACCAGGAGCAGAGCCCCAGCCAAGCCACAATGGACACGGAGAGTGACTGAAAGCAGGCTTTGCAGTTCTAAGCTATGGGGGCGTTTGTCACTGCAGCAGAGCCTGGCCTGCCCTGACTGACATGGCCCTCCTGTGGGCTGGGACCCACACAGCCTCTGTGCACAGAAGCAAGGCCCAGGCTTGCATATGCGCACACACACAGCTTGGGTATATTTTAGAAGCAATTAGCTATAGGCCCAATTGGATAAAAACCAAGATCAAGCTGTGCTGCTTGAATTTCCAAGGGCTCGCTCCACATGTACATTTTAGGAGCTGATTTTTATGAAAGATCTATTTGCACAGCAGCTGAAACTTTACCCAGAGGAGGATTTCTTCTGGATTAGCCTCATCCTTGAGTTTGTTTCCAGATACCACTCATTCTCCTCGAGAACAACCACTCACCTTGGCAGATAACCAAAGTCAACTGTATTTATTGAGAATTTACCAGATACTGGGCTGAGTACTTTTCATACATTTTATCCTCCTAACCTATGGGATGGGTACTATTATGCAGGTAGGGAAACCAAAGCTCAGAGAGATGAAAGACTTGCCCAAGATCCCCAAACAAGCAGGTGAAAAGGTAGAGTTTGAACCCAGGTCCACCTATTTCTAGATCTCACATTCAACTCACTGTCTCTTGACCACAAAGGTCATCTTAATAACTCATGGCTGACTCAGCATTGACCAGTGTCTTGTGCTGGGGTTTACAGTCAGGTCTTGGAGAGACACTCCATGGTATATAGACAGAACCCAGGGTTAAAAGTCAGGAGCCCTGGGTTCAAGTTTCAGATCCAGCTTTAACTTACTCCATGGCTTAGGACAAATTCCTCCTCCTCTCTGGACCTCAGTGTCCACATCCATGAAATGGGAACTTTGGACTAGATCAGTGGGTTCCAATGTTAGCTGCACATCTGAACTACCTAACAAGCCAGTTAAAAATATTGATTGCTGGACTCTTTTCCAAACCTGCATTATCTGGACTGGGCACCCTGAATCCACAGGTGGTTGGGAACCCTGTTTCTAGGGACCTTCCATAGCTCAGCCTCTGTGAGTCTACAGAGGCAGAAAGGACCAACCCAGTAACTATGCCCAACAGTCTAAGACCAAAGTAAACAGTTTCTGGATAGTATGTTCTGGGAGAATCTAGAAGATAAAGAAGTCAGCTGCACTATGGAAGTTGGGGGAGTAGAAGCAGAAGCTGACTTTGTCTCATTTTCAGGGTTTCATATTCTCCTTGGAAGAAAATCACATTTCCAGTATGCAATCCTCCTTTGCCCCCTCAAAGTCAGGAGGGGCAGTTCTGGCCGACGAAATAGGTAGAAGTGATGAGCATCAGTTCCAGGGCTGTCCATAAAACTCTTGTGGGGCCCTTCATGCCCTCTCCCTATTCTGTGGTGAACCTGGATGTGAAGTGTTGATGATGCTAGCTAGCATTTAAAAGTGGAAGGAATCTGGGTTCCAGGGTGAGAGGAACCTTCCCTGGAGTGCAGAACAAAGGGGCAATAAATTTAGATTGTGTTAAATTACTGAGATTATGTAGTTGTTTGTTATAGCAGCTAGTGGTAATTATCCTGACTAATACAGCCTAGAGGAAGTGAGACCAGAGCAGGCTCTTAACAGGTGAATAAGATTTGGACACATGGAGAGGAAGAAAAGGGTATTCCAGAAGGAAGGAAGAGTTGGAGCAAAAGGGTGGGAGCTCGAACAGATGTGATGTGTTTGCACCATAGAGAGAAATTCAGTCTGATCAGTACTGAGAGCTATGCAGGGTAGGAGAGGAGACCAAAAATGTCCCAACCAGTGGTGTGCTGGAGCCAGCTCAGACCAGCTCACGAGAGCCAATTGTTAGCATCTTTTCCTAACTCTGTGTTCAGTGACAGCTATCGGTGTGGTAGCTTGAAATTGGCCATGGTGGGAGTGTTTATACCATGGCAACCGGTAAACACCATAAGCCTGGGCTTTTTTTTTCTCCCATAGTTAAACATTTATCAGCACGCTACTGGCTGCAACCCACATGTCTATACGTCCTGCCAATTTGGGAGGCAGTGGAAAGACCAGAGACCCGATTCTAATCCTTGCCTCACTCCTTCTGAGCTGTGTGGCCTTAGGCAAGTGAATATTTCCTCACTGAGCCTTGCATTCCTCATCTGCAAAATGAGGCTAGTAAGAGTACCTCCCTCATAAGGGTGATGTGAGGATAACAATGAACGAGATCATGTGTGTTCAGCCCTGTCTGCATCCCCTTAGCATCACCATTCCTGAGCACTTGATGGCCTCCTATGTAAATACCTGCAACCCTCTGAGGGCTTTCTCTCCCCAGAGGGCACGTGTGGCCCCCTCACAGGGAAGCTGGAAGTACTGGGAAGCAGCAAAGTGTCTTTGGGAACAGCCCTCAACCAAAGGCGGATGGGAGCTGGTGGATAAATAGCCCATCTTCTCACCTCTTGATTGGGACAAATCTGCGACCCATCCTACCCCGTCTCCCAGGGCTCTCCAGAAGGGATGAGCCTCCATAGCTTGCTGCCATGTAGCCTGCTGATGAGCACACTCTAAACTGAATTCTTCCCTCCCTGTCTCATTTCCCCACTTTCCCACCAGGCCATAACTGCCCAAGAAGTTCCAAGGAAACTTCTCTCACCTTTGTCTCAGGATCTGCTTCTGGGGAGACCCAACCCAGACAGCAGCCAAGATTATCACTAACCAGAATAATGTCTCATGTGTGCCTGGGGATTTACCAAGTGAGATCAGGTCTGCTGCTGGCTCAGGCCTGATAGTAACCCTAGCAGGCAGGTGGTGGGGAGCATCCACTCCATTTTATAGATGGAGTAACTGAGGCTCAGAGAAGACAAGTTATTTTCTCAAGGCCATATCCCCATCAAGGAGAAGGGTGGGGTGTCTGTATCCCTAGTTTTCAGCTTTGAGCTGCTCTGGGCTCCCGGAGACCCTGAGCTGGCTGGGAGTATGGTCTCCACCCATCTGACCCACTCTCCCCTGACGGATGAGGCTGACTCTGGCCCCTGTGTGGGCCTGGGACAGTGGAGGGCAAGTGGGCTGGTGGTAGGAAAAGCTGGTTATTAAATCCATCTATCACTCAGCGGGTCTGACCCCATTCTGTCCTGGGAAAGCCAGCCTTGCCTGAGGGTGGCCGGGAGGGGAGGACGGGGTGGGATGATGACCCTGCAGGAAGGGGTAGCTGGGGGCCCTGACAGCCAGAGGGTAGCTAGGGTAGGATGAGGTCAGAGGCGGCTCCCGGCCATCTGTCCCTACAGTGTGAGGGCAGCCTGGGGCTCAGGGACAGGCAGGGCCATTGTGATGCAGCGGCTTAAAGAGGGTCCTGCTAATTCCCAGATCACTGCCTGAGCCATGGAAGTTCTGAACCCACCAGAGCCAGTTGCCCAAGCCCCAGAAGACAAGGGTCAGGGACAAGAGAGTGGCTGTGACACGAAACCTGGGTGTGCCTATGGGTGCCCAGTATTTAATAAGCACCAACTGCAAGCCACACACTTGTGCTGGGCACTCAGCACAGCCTCATTTCCTCCTCGGCTGTGCAGGGAGTGTTCAGGGGCTTGAGTTCAGACTCAAGGCAGACAGTCTTGGGTGGGAATCCGGGCCCCATGCCCTGTCTGTGCACCTCTGGGAGTCCTTGCTAACCTCAGCTTCCACAGCTGTCAAATGAGCTTAACCATCTCATGGGAGGAATGTGGTGAGGATTCAGGGCCAGATCATCTGTGACTTGCTCAACTCAGGGCCTGGCACATGGGACACAGCAGCGATGATGACATGAGCACCGACTATGTACAGGGACCCTGCTTTCTGTGGGCTATTTATTTAACCTTCATAACCTTTGGGATTACTGTTAGCTTCCCTCTTTTTTAAAATAATTTTTTTCTTCTTTTCTTTTTTCTTGGAGGGGCCAGTAATTCGGTTTATTTTTTTATTTAATGGAGGTACTGGGAATTGAACCCAGGACCTCATGCATGCTAGGCATGTGCTCTACCACTGAGCTGTCCCTTCCCCTCAGCACCCCTCTTATACGTAAGGAAGCCAGAGCTCAGCGAGGCCCCAGGTCACACAGGTGCTGGGCAGCAGAGCTGGGGTTTGAATCCAGGTGGTCTCTCTGCCTTGGAGGCCTGATTAGCAAAAAATTCTCAGGCTTTCCCCCTTCCCCTCCCCACCCCCAATGTGAGGTTAATAACTCACTGGCTCATCTATTTGATCTTTGAAGGGATACTGCTGGGTGAAGCTGTACTGGAGGCCCAGAGAGGGCAAGACACCAGCCTGGGGTTGCAGACAAGATCGTACCAGGCCTGGGACTAAACCCAAGACCCTGGATGTCATTTCCAGCTCTGCTCTGGCCTCTCTAGGCAGGGCCTCTCAGCACCCTGCCCTACCCCCGCCTTACCCTCTCTTGTGGGAGAGCTCCTGGTCTCTTCTTCCCCAGGCCACCGAGGTGTGGGATTGAGGTCCTAATCTTTTCTTTTCCACTAAGAGGTAATTTGCCTGGAACATGTTGAGCACTTTAAAATTTTGGTCATGTTGCAACCGTCTGGGTTACCATGGTGACCTCACTTTGAATTTGCTTCCCAAGGGGGAGCTGGTAATAATTAATACGCACTTAGTGTTGGTGCCCACAGTGAGCGTGGGGGAGGATCAGAGTCCCCTGGGACCTACTTCTCCAGGAGAAGCAGTGCCTCCTCCTCCAAGCAGGGTCTTAGGGTTCCCAAGGAGGCAGGGGAAGGGAGAGGACACCCCGACCCTACCCACCCCTTCAGCAGCCCCAGCAGCCATGTTGTTGGAGCTGAACGACATTGGAGAGCTCCCTTTTACAGATGGGGATACAGGCTCAACGGAGTGAGCGACTTACCCAAGGCCACACGAGATCCAGGCAGCATCAGCATCGAGCTCAAAGGCTGGCTTCCTCTGCTTCAGGACAGGGCTCTGGTGGTTGCCAAGACTGGGGAAGCCCAGCTCTGCAATTTCTCACCTATGCAAGGACCTGGAACACCACCTTTTGTGAGCCATTTGAATGAGTTAAGTAAGCATTGCTCTCTCTGGGCCCCAAAGAGGGGCCAGTGGACCTTTGCTCATTCATTGCCCTTTCAGTGCTGAGTAGATTGATTATAAGATGATATAGGATGTTAGGGCCAGGCTCTGAAGAAGTTTGGAAGAGAGGACTGGATAAATTAGGATGGAGAGCGCCTGGGAGGGAGATTGTGCAAGATCTTCAGGCAAGGCTAGGCCTTGGCCATTTCTGGAAAGGGGCCCCAAGGGGCAGAGGTGCTTCTCTCCATCCCAGTTCCCCTGTCATTTCTCAGTCTCCACTCACTCCAGCTCTGGAAGAAAGAAAAGTAGAAAGACATGTAGTAGAAAGAACAAGAAGTCTCTTGTTGAATCCAGACTATTTCCTAGTTTTCAGATGGGGAATCTGAGGCTCAGAGAGGGCTTAGAGAGGTCCAGAGGCCAACAACCAGCTGGGATTTGAACCCACATCAGTCTAAGTGTAGCAACTGCACTCTTAACCATTACCCTTGAACTAGGTTCTCTCCATATTTTCCACATTCCCCTTTTGGGCTGGGCTCAGGGATTGGGGAGGTGTTAGAACAAATATAGAGCTAAGGGAAAATGGGCTTGAGGCTCTCCAGGGCTGATACAGGCAAGAAATACAGAGGAGGGGCAGGTTGACTTGTCTACCGGAAAACTGGAGCTGATGTGGCTCAGATAAAAAGCTGGGAACTTGGGAGCGTCAACTATGGAAGCTGGGTTTCAGTAAAGAGGTGGAGAGAAGAGGAATGGGAGGAATGGCTTTGATATCTCTGGTCATATCCAAAAACTGAGTTGGCAGTGTTTTGTTCATCTAACAAAACAAACCTGCATCTTTAGTATGCTGCCACCAGGTGGTGGTATAATCTGGCTGCTCACATCAGATACTAATGTCCATTAAAATAAAATTTTCACTCATTTTTCAGAAAAGATAAAGGTCTAAAGAATTACATTTATATATTATTTCACATAGTTTGAAAAATTAAGATAATATTTTAGGGTAAAAATGCCTGAAATACAAGTTGATTCATTCTTCTCTGACCCTTAATTTATCTGCCTGCCCTAGCCCTTGGGCTCACTGGTGGTCTATTGTTCCTTTTCTGTCTGGCTCAGGTCAACAACTGGAGCCCATCTCAACCATTTGCATGCCAACTCAACATACCGGAAAGAGCAGGGGACGTGGAATCAATCCCATCTCTCACCTCAGTTAGCCCTATTTCATAGGCAGCGTCAAAGGTCACCCTACAGCTGTAGAGTTGAGTTTCCATAAGCCCTAGCTTTCCTCCCACTGGATTTTAACCCTGACTTATTATCACACCAGAAGATTAAATCCTCCAGGCACAGATCTTGGCCCATTCATCTCTATAACTGCCCCAGATCTTAACCACAATGCCTGGCACACAGATGATGATCAGCAGTTTGTTGAATGAATTCCTATTTTACAGATGAGAAAAATGAGATCCCCCCGGCGGGGGAATGATGATGATAATAACAATAATAATTGACATTTATTAAGCACCTACTATGTGCTAGACATATATTAAATTCATTTTGTTCCCACAATAATTCTAGGAAGTAGATAGTATTATTACATTGACTATATAGATTGAGGAACTGAAGCTAGAGACATTTGGGATGGAGGAGCAACTAAAGGACAGATAACAAGTCCACTTCAGTAGCTCATTCAGGATGGGGAGCTGAGGGCAGGCATCATCCATCCATCTCTTCCTTTATTCAGGAAAAGCTGACTGCAGCTAGATGCCCAGTATCTATGGGATCCCTAGTGCTTGCAGGGCCTTGTTGTCGGCGGGTGAGCACTTCTTGTCTCCTGTCTTCACCCTGGCCAGCCTGTGAGTGAGGCTTTTCACCCAGTGCCTCGTGGACAATCCATGACAGGCCACCGTGAATGAAACATCCTCACACCAGGTGGCAGTTTGGGTGGGCGTGAAGGGAAGTGCTCTTTTGCTGAAGGCGGGTAAAGTCTCCCTGCAACTCATTGGCCCTTGTGGGGTTGAGTTTCCATCCCTGAACCAATCAGAGCAGTCTTAAGGATGCCATTGGTGGATTGACTCCGCCCCCAGAAGTGGGGAGGCATTAATTCCAGCCACCTGCTGGTTAGGAAGGTGAGGGAATTAAGCCCCTTAAAAGAAAGGCAGGGTCCAGGTAGAAAAAGGCAGAGGTGCCTGGAAGCAGCCCACTGGCTCTTGTCACCTGAGACTGAGAACTCACAAATCCTCCCCCCACTCTAGGAGCTGCTGGCCTCTGTAGTCAAGGAGGCCTACCTGCCCACCCACTCCTGCTTGGGTTGGCTGTGCAAGCTTGGACAGGGCCTCGGTCTGCTCGCGTGCACAGAACTGTGGTGAGGGCCTGACCCAGGCAGAGCCCAGGAAAGCACTTGTCCACCAGATGTCTCCTTGACTGTGCATGAGGTTTGGGCTGAATCACTCTGCTAACCTGCGCAGGAAGCCCCTCCTAACTGCAAGAGGAATCCCAGGCTGTAGCAGATGTGTGTCTCAGGGAGGCTGATAGACTTAAGGAGGCCAGAGGCTTCACTCCCAGCCAGTGTGAACCTGCCTCTCTGAGTCTCAGTTTCCTCAGCAGTGAGGGCAAGCTAACTCTACCAACCCTCCAGGATTGTGGGAGTAAATGCGGATCAGTGGAACCTAGGGCCCAGGAGGGATGCACTCAGAGATTTTTGCACTCAGGGTGCAAAATATGGATGGAAGGGGGATCAGCGGGCTTACAGGCAGATTCTAGTGCTCATTTTTTCATCCAGCAAACATTTATGGAGCACCTACTACGTGCCAGGCATACAGCAGTGAGCAGAACAGATAAAAATCCCTGTCTTCAAGGAACTGACACTTTCTGTCAGTCCTAGATGGATCCTGGAACAGAAAAAGGATGTCAGGTCAAAACTGAGGAGCTCTGAATTAAGTATGAACTTTAGTTAAAAATAATGCTTAAATATTGGTTCATTAATTGTAACAAATGTACCCTGTTAATGTAAGATGTTAATCATAGGGAAACCTGGGTGAGGAGTACAGGAATTCTGTCCTATCATATTAATTTTTCTGTACACCTTAACTATTCTAAAATAAAATGTTTATCCAAGGGAGGTGGGGCAGCAAATGGAAAGGCCCTGAGGCAGGACCATGCCTGGTGGGACTAGCAAGGTGGGACTAGCAAGGAGGTACTGCTAGAGGGAGATTAGGAGGGGATCGGGGGGTAGGTGGTGGGGGAAATTGTGTAGAGGCTGGTGAGACATTCTAAGGACTTTCTTCTTTGCTCTGAGGAGTATATAGAACCTTTGGAAGGCTTTGACATCATACGGCTTTTGATCTAACAGCATCTCTCTGGCTGCTTTGTTGAACCTGGACCATGTGGGGCACGGCCTGAAGCAGGAAGGCCAGTGAGGAGGTTCCAGCAGAAGTCCAGGTGAGAGGGAATAGTGGGTCAGACCAGGATGGCAGCAGTGGAGGAGGTGGGAACAGGTCAAGTTCTGGAAATATTTTGTATTTCTAGGGGTACAGCTGACAGATTAGATGTGGAGTGTGAGAGAAAGAGAGGAGTGGGGGAGGATCCAGGGACAGCCTGAGCAACTGGAAGGTTGGAGGAAGACAGGTTTGGGAGGAAATGAGGAATTCGGTTAAAACATATTGAGTTAGAGGTGCCTGTGAGACATTCAAGAGGAGTTGTCAAGAGGCATCTGGAAATACAAGTCTGGAGTTGAGGAAAGAGGTCTAAACTGAAGATTATGAATGTGGGAATCATCAGCAAAGAAACACAATGTAAAACCCTGAAACTTGGAGAGGTGAGATCACCCCAGGGGAGGGAGGGCGAACGCTCACGTGTGGACACATACACACAGACGCATGTGTGCAGCCATTTAAATGAGCTTAGAGATTGACATGCTTTGTCTAGTATCATTCTTGCAACAAACTCCCAGCCCACTTCTTGTATGTTCCACCTAAAACAGCCGAGAGGACTAGTGAGGTGATGGGTGAGGTGAAGTGCTCACTAGCCCAGTGCCTGACAGGTATCCATTCACTGAATTCTCACAGTAATGCGTGGCCCGGGGACCATTTTCATCATCCCCATGTGACAGAGGAAAGTGAGGTGCCAAGAGTAGATGATTTAGTCCAAGCTCTGTTCGACAGAAAGCATCCTGGAATGTGGCCCATCACCCGTCCCCGCTCCCACTAGGAATTCAGTGTTTTTAGAGTTAGGGCTGATCAGTGGGCAGACAGCCTTACAGCAGGGCCTCCCCACAGAGGCCCCAGGTATCCACTGCACCCCCTGCTGGGATGCCTTCAATGCCCCTGCTGGGCTAATTCCTTTGGTTCTTGAGGACATTGTTGGCTTCCTCTGTCGGCTGCTGGAATAACGCATTCTCAGGAGAGGGAGCACATTAAGCCCCTACCTGAGGGCCCAGATAGCTAGAGGCCTGGGAAGTTGTAACATGCACTCCCAAGGCTATTTTTGATATTTCAAACAGGCTGCACAGGTGACTTGAAAGGTTGAATTCTCTTGCTTTTTTAGCTCCACTGGCCACGGTGGTGGATGAGAAGTTCCACGAGCAGTTACATCCTAGACTAACACAACATTGGTAGTAATCAGTTAATACATGTAGTTATGTCTGTTTTTTGGCAAAATCCTTAAAACACGAAGCTCATGGGAGAGGGAGACAATGAAAGGCAGGAAGGCTAGGACTTATTGCCTTGGGCTTTGGCTACTAGGTGTGGGGGCCATTTGGGGAATTCTTGGCCCCCCATCCCAGAAGTACCTTGGTTTCTTTTCTGTAATCGCCTCTCTGTTAATGTGCAGCCTGGAGCAAGGGACATGAACTCTGTCCCCAACCATGAAGCTGAGGAGGCCCAGACTCCCACTCTCTACCCCAGGGTTCAGCAAAGAAGAGGGCAGAGGACTCAAGCTTGCACTCTTTCTCTGAATCAGTCAGCTTTTGCTGTGGTAACAAACAGCCCCACATCTCAGTGGCTTACACCAATAATAATTTCTTCTTTTGGTCACGGGTCTGAGAGTTGGCTTTGACTCAGCCAGCTCCCAGCCAGGTGTGGCCCCTAGCTGGGAAATACAGTTCTGCTGGCAGAGAGAGCCAGAGGCTAACCTGAACCACTCAGGTGCATTTAAAGCTTCTGCTCAGATCTGGCACAAGTGATGTCCACTCACATTCCAGAAACCAGCTGACACCCAGGAGGGTGGATGTATAATCCTCTCAGTGGGGCTGGAGTGATGGTTGGGAAGAATAATACACCACAGACTCTTGCTCAAGAGGCTGGGTCACGGACTCTCACCCAGGGGCATGGCCCAGGCCCCGCTGAGTAGTCCTACCTCTGAGAGCCCACACTGGTTGAGTCCCATCTTTCCCAGCTGGCTTCTCAGCTTCCAGTCATCCCTGTACGTGCTGGCCCCATCTGTTTTCTTTTCTTTTTTTAATCTATTGCAATTTCATTTTTTTAAACATCTTTTTGTTTTGCTTGGGGTTTTTTTGGTGGGGGGAGGTAATTAGGTTTATTTATTTTTAACCGAACTACTGGGGATTGAACCCAGGACCTGGGGCATGCTAACCATGCACTCTGTCACTGAACTGTACCCTCCCCTCCCATCCGTTTACATTTACTTCCCTTTTGGGTTTATACTGGCCACAGTCCGTGTCTATGGCTTGCAATATAAAAACCATAGATAAGAAGTGAACACATAATAACAACAAATTTGAGATGATGCTAAGAGAATTTCTTTTTGGCAACCAGAGGGCTAACAATTTAAATGGGTAAAGGGCAGTATGATACATGTCCAGGACAAGGGTCTGAAGGGAAGCCCAGGGGCCAGAAGGAAATAAGAGAGCCCACAAGGGTCTCCCCAGGGAAGGTGGGCAGGCAGACCGGCTTCCCTGAAGCTCAGTCTGGCCAGCTAAAAACACCTTAGGGCCTGCCCAGCCCCCGGCCCACAGACACCCACCACACCTGTTCTGAAGCCCCAGGCTTCCTCTCGTTACTCTATAGTTTCCAGCTTCTCAACCCTGGCTGTATATTAGAAACACTTGTGGAGTTAAAACAAAACAAACCAAAGCCCAGGTTCCTCCCAGTCTGGTTAAATCAGGCTATCTGGAGTGGCCCTGGGGATGGGCATTTTTAAGAGCTCCCCAGGTGGTTCTAATGAGCACAGGATTGAGACCAAGGCCTACCTCTCCCAAACTCTGCAGCATAGAGAGGGATGCCAGTCCTGCAGATTTTTCAGAGAAAACAACAAAAATCTGGATAATGTGAAATCTCCCAATTTTCAAATATTGAGTTGTTTTAGCTTTTAATTTTATTTAAAATATGTTTTAAAAGCCATTAAGTTCCTTGTAGAAAATTTGGAATGTATAGTGAAATATAAAGAAGAAAAATTTAAGTCACCTATAATCGTTAACTGTCCCTTGGGTTCTGAATATGGATGATTCCAGGAAGTTCTGAAAGACAGTTGCTACTTCAGTGTGCTGGGGGTGGGGGGCCCCAGAGGTCTTTTCCTGTGGAAACAGAGTTCCACTTCTTGAAAGACTGGACACTCAACACCTTCAAAATTGCTGGTCCCTCGGAACTTTGATGCTGGTCAGAGAGACTCTGAGAACCCACCTTATAATATAGCTCAATATTTCTTCTTCCTAATACATAATAACAAAAATTACAATCAGAAAGAAAGGAATCTTTAGGGAAGAACCTCTGCTGTCCAGTGGAGCTGGCGCTGGAGGTGAAAAGACCTCTTGCTAAGATCGCATGTGTCCCCTGGTGGCAGCTGGAGAGGATGGCTTCAGGCCAGGCGGGGCCCCAGGACCAGCCCTCGTGTTCAAGTCACCGGTTCTCAACATGGGGTCCCAGGATCCAGCCTCACCTGGGAACTTGTTAGAACCACAGATTTTCAGGCCCTACCCCAGTTCTCCTGAATTAGAAACTCTGAGGGTGGGGCCCAGCAATTTATGTTTTAACAAGACATTTAGGCACTTCTGATGAAAGCTGAAGTTTGAGAACCACTATTCTAAATAATTACAGGCCTGGAACTGTAATGATGTGTCAGAACACACAGGCTCCAAGGACACAGGGAAGGGGCTGGTGGGGCGCCAACTCTGCCGAGGGCATGGGTGCCGGACCGCACGCACCCCAGCAAGACCCCAGCCTGCACTCAGCCCTGCCTCACCCCCAGCCAGAAGGTGTCTGGAGGGTGCAGAGCTGGATGGGGGCAGAAGGGACCACTGCCCAGAGAAAGCCTGTCCAGGCTTCTTGGATGGGGCTTAAAAGGCCACATCACATTATGTGAAGCTAAGCCTGGGATTCTGAGGACAGAGATCAGAGGTAGAATGGCAGGGTGATTCCTAGCAAACCCATCATGAGGGGATGTAAGACTTGAACTTCAGGCAAAGGCGGAGGAATGAAGAGCAAACATTGAGGTCGGAAAAAAGCAGGAACAAAGAAAGCCCAAGGAAGGAGAGAGCCCCTTGGGCAGATGGATCCGTCTTTAACCAGATACCTTCCTGGAGGAAATGCTTTATAATTCTATTACTGTCAAAATGAAAAAGCCCCACATTGACTCAAGATGCATCGGTGCCCGCTAGGCTAGTGGGGAAATCAGGTCTGACGCTCCAGCTGGGCCAAAAACTGATCGGCTCCCAGCAGGTTCCCTGCAGTGAGATTTCCTTGACAGAGAAGTGACTGTTCGCAGGGCATCCAGCTGTTTAAGAAATCTTTGCACCTGGCTAAGTCAAGCAGGAGTTTGTAGAGAAAACCTGACAAGAAAAACAAGGTTTCAGCAGAACCCAGAGACAGGCAGATGGAAGATGTCATGGTAAATATACCACTTCAAATTTTCTCCTCTCCTAGAAACAATTGTTTATGGCGTCATTCTAGTAGTCCTATTAGAGATGCTCTAATTCAGCTAAGACATGATATTTCAGGTTACATGTCTTTTCTGTTAATTAACCTTATTCATTCAATAGTTATTCACTGAGCATCTACTATGTAGTGGTCATTATTCTAGGTTCTGGGGTTACAGCAGTAAATAAATAAAAATCCCTGCCTCATGGAGTTTACATTCTAATTCTAGGGGGGTGGGGAGA
This sequence comes from Camelus ferus, assembly GCF_009834535.1. Lineage (NCBI taxonomy): Eukaryota > Metazoa > Chordata > Mammalia > Artiodactyla > Camelidae > Camelus > Camelus ferus. The sequence goes on along the minus strand of NC_045708.1, from coordinate 17,669,306 downwards.
AGGGGAGGTAATAAACAAAAGAAGCACAACGTGTATCACTTTGAGTTCTTCATCTCCAGCTTGTCCCTCATCAATTAAGCTTATTCTGAATTTTCAAAGCTTGAGTGTTGGCTGTTCCTGAACGGGAAGAGAGTGACAGTGCCGAGAGTCTTTGGGTTAGGAAAGTCAGCTCAGGACAGGGCTTCTAAACAATTCATAAGCAACTGAATCACTTGGAGATGTTAAAGTGCAGGTTCAGATGAGGGCCTGGGGAGGCGACCCCACGGTGCTGATGCTCAGGCCCCCAGCGCGGAACACACTGTTGAGGAGCTCACTTGGGAGTCAGGCTGGGGGGACGTGGATTCCTAGCCAGGCCCTGCCTCACTGCTGCTCACTGCTGCAGCCCCTGACCTGGTCGGAGGCCCTGGCTAGTACGCAGAGCACTCCTTGGCATCATTTCACCTGACTCCCATAGCAACTCCAGGCGGGGCAGCCAGGAACACTATTCCTTCTTAAAGGTAAGGAAACAGCACACACCCCAGAGAGGTTAAGGGAGGTCACAGAGTGCTGGTGGCAAAGCTGGGAGCAGACTCCCATCCCTGTCTAGGGGGCTTTGCCTGGCCTAGAGCAGACAAGGGCCTTTAAAGAGGGGAGATGCACTTGGGCAGGTGCTGCAGGCTTCTGAAGAAGCCGGCTCCGTAGTACCACTGAGTCCCAGAAAACCAGGCATGTATAGGACTCAGGCCCTTGAACCTAACTAGGTCTAGCTACCATGGCCCACCTGAAAAGTTTTACTAGTTGGCTTTCACTGAAATGGCTTTGGAGTGGGTTTCTGGTTTACTTCTTCATCTCCCTTTGGCATGACGTGAATTTCATAAGCAGCAATCTGATAGCAGCTGTTAGAAATGTTCAGCCCTTCCAAGCGGCTTGCCATACACAGCCCGATTAATACAGCCAGGTGAGCCTGGGGAATTGGGAGGGCAGGAGAAAGGACTATTCCTTTCCTTCAGCCTGGGAGCAATGAGGAATTGTCCATTCTCATTTTGGCTGTCTTGGAAAGATGATCACAGAGGGAATGGGCACACAACAGCTATTTCCTTGTCAGGTTGGGAGATGTCAATAGAGAGGTTATTTGGCCAGTCAAAACACACTCAGCCCGCTCTTTCTGTAAATATTTAACCATCCAGAATGGCAAACACTGCTTTATGGCATGTAATAAGTTATACTGTACTAAGATGGAACCATTTTATGATGGACCTAAAATAACAAAGACAACAACTGGAGATCTCCTTGGTGGAACAGAACATGACAATGAGAATGCTGGAGGCAGTCATATTCCTTCAGGGGAGGCGAGGCAAAAGCCAAGTCAAGTTGAGGAGTTTCCCCTGAGGAACTCTGCTCACGGTGTTAAGTGTGGTGTGTTTGCAAGACTCAGGAAGACTATCCAGTAACAGGGATTGGGGGGTGGGGGAGGTGCCAAGAGCAAAATTTTCCAGAATTGGAGCCAAGATCAATTGTAACAATGGCCAAGAGAAGAAAACAGAGGCCAAGAGAGGCAGCTGGCTTCTCAGAGGATGAAAACAGACAAAGCCTCTAGAAACAAGGGAGGACTATATCAGTGGTTACCTTGGAGGTCAGTTCAGAACCTGCAGCAGAAAGGAAACCCAACAGGGTATTGGTCACAAAGTGGCCCAACAAGATTCTGGAAAATGGGAAGGAAATTTGCTCTCAAAATTTTCTCACCAGCTACCGTCCAATCCCACCCCTAACTTGCTTTTTTAGGAGAGGAGGGTTGTACCAGAAAAGAAGGCTAATCAGATGCCAGAGAGAAAGGAAGGGGGAGGGAGGGAAGAGAAGGGGAAGGAAGGAGGGAGAATGAGGATGGAGACATCTTAAGTAAGACCAGCTTGAGACCCTGGATGGATTCATCCCGAGTCCGGCACCTGCTCGCCCCTGCACGGGACAGTGCCACCGTTGGGGTGCTGAAATGCGGACTGAACAAAAGTGAAAATCTAAGGCCCATTCACAATAATCTATCTCATGTGCCCTCCTGAAAAGTTAAAAAGGCAGAAAACTAGTTTTATCTGTAAGAAAATGTTTATTCTTTTGAACCCCACAGGAGAAAAAAAAAAAGAATGCAGCCAAGACCAAGTATTTAACCAAAATAGTTGTCCCAAAAGGCAGCAAAATGGGGGAAACCTCAACACAAAGTCAGGAACAATTTTCCATGTTTTTGCACAAAGATGAAAAAATCTATGACAATTCTGAGCAACACTTTCATGGTGACAGTTACACAAGATGATTCAAAAATGCAAAATGGCAGCAACATGCACACCTGGCTAAAGCTAGAAGTTTTAAATTCCAAAGTAAGATCTGTGATTAAAAGGACAATTCTTTTTAATACTTCTATTTTGCTGACTTGCTTGCCTACTTAATTTGCTTTAGATGAGACTTACATGCCAATTCACAGGAAATTTTAGAAGAACTATGTCCTTCCAGAATCCATGGCAAGGAAACAAAACCAATCTACTTGGTTTCTTAATTTTCCTAGTTTTCAAATACAATTTTGCTTTGCCCCTCCCTCTCCCAGACCCTCCCTCCACCCCCACCCTGATTCTTAAAACACTTCCAAAGGTTGCCAGTGCAAATACTTTTCTACCAAGGTATAACATACACTTGAAACTGAAATCTTTGTGCAGAGTTTTGAGTTTTAAACTCTTTCCAAAAAAATACCCTCCTTGGCACAAGAGCTGAGGAATTGTCAAGTTTCTTTTAAATCGTCAAACATAAGATGATGGAAGAGTAGAAAGCACAGTTGAATGAAATGAAATTAAAAAAAAAAAAAAAAGAAAGAAAAACAAAACAAAACAAAACCTAGAACTGCAGCTTTTATTAGCCGTCATTGCAGTCTCTCGAACATAAACACCGCCCAGCTCCCCTTCCCAGGGTGCTTGCCTTGAGACAGGTCCAGAACACTGTGGTGCTTTCTATGAAAGGAAACAGAAAGTGTGGCCGAGGTGGTAACGAACAGCCCAGCTACCCACCAGTTTTACAGCAGGATCCGTAGTGAGCTTGATACAGAGAGAAGACAGATGATGGTAAAGCGGGAAATTGTTTAAAATCATCAAGTTTCCTCTTGAAATGTCTTTTCCCAAGGCACAGTGAACAAGACTGCTGCTAGCAATTGGCTAGGACTAACATACCGATGGGAATGCACACATTTCAGACACAACCCCTGTCACATTCTCATAGCTGGTCTCATCACCTGAGTCTCTCCCCTCGGCTGAATTGACACTCCTTAGATTTGTTTGGTCCTTGGAAGGATAATCAATTTTTGTTTCCTGTAATATCAATCATCATCTTCTTTAATGCAGTGATAGGATCGAAGCTGTGTTAGGTAATTTAACCCTTTCACACTAAAAACTAAAAGTTTTCATTATCATCCCACGTGAATCCAATGTGCAGGTTTTGCTTGCTGATTTAAGAATAAAACAAAAATAAAAGGGTTGAGAAGCAAAAACACTGCATTTTTTTTTTTTTTTTTTTTTTTGCTTCAAGAGGAAACTATAAGAATACATAAAAGGCAAAATTGGCTACTTGAAATCCAAGAATGGTTTTAATGTATTGGCCAAGAAAAATAAACTGCAAAGTTCTGTGAGGTCTTCTAAAAATTTACAAGAAAAACTGATGGGCAGTTCTAATCAGACTTGGATGTTACTTCCCCCCCTTTTTAAAAACGACAACATATACAGTCCCACAAAATACAATATAAACTTTTTTTTATCTTGACTGCCAGAGACGTTCCTTTGCGATGCCTTCTGATAACCAAATGGTTGGACAAAACACACTGCTGGCGTTCATTTCTTCAGGGGCTGGTAAACAGAGGCATTGGGATCAAGTCCAGAGGGGCTGGTCTCCACAAATTTGGAAGAGTAGTGGGGGGAAACGGGACTCAGGGGGCTGGTGGCAGCACTGTATGTTATGCTGGGCATGACGGCCATGACTTCGGCTATCTTCTGTTTCAGGTCCTTGATTTCCTGGTCTTTCTGAAGAATTTGTCCTGGAAGACCAAAGACCCACCATTAGTGAGAAAAGAGGGCTCACCCAACGCAATACCCTCATGGGCCAATCAAACCCAAACGGATTCAACTCCAGCTCTGATGGTTTGTAAGGGCAGGCAATTTTTTCCTGTGATGGGCCAAGCCACATACTGTCTTTGTTGTGTGTGTGTTTTTTAAAAACCATGGAAAAAACTATTCTTAGGCCATGAGTGGTACAAGAACAGGTGGCAGGCTAGATCTGGCCTGTGGGCTATGGTTTACTGGTAAAAAGGGATTCTGTTCATGCCGGTGTGACAAGGCGAAGAGCTCAATTTCCAGGAGCCATGTTTGGAGCTTGGCAGTCCCCAAGGGCAGCCTAAGAGGGTACTCCTTTTGAACTATGAACCGGAATATTGAGCTGGAGTATTTTTGAGCTGGAATATTTTTCTGGGAGGATGGGCTACCTCTGAGTGTCAGACCAGCCAGCTCCTGCCTGCCTCGGGGCCACTCCCCTTCCTGTGCTTCTCTGGCTCTCTATGTGTTGTTCACTCTTCAGGCTTCTACTTCCTCACAAAGCTTCCTCTGCTTCTTCCACCTAAATTAAGACCCTACCGCCAGCCCCCAACTCCTACTAGATTCTCAACACACCCTCAACTTTTTCTGTCACTTTATTCTTTGTAATAATGATAATAATTACAATAGCTAATACAAGTGTGCCAGACGCTGTTCAAAGTGCTTATGTAGATGAACTCATTTATTTGTCACAACAACCCTATAAGGTTATCACCATCCATTTTATAGATGAGGAAACCAACATACAATGAGGCTGGGTGACAGAGCCAGAATTCAAACTCTGCAGTCTGGCTCCAGAGTCTGCACTCCTACCAACCACATTCTTCTGTCTCTTGCGATTACTCATTTGGGTGATGATTTGTGCCCATCATCTCTCCACTGGCTCATGAGCTCTGTGAGGGCAGAGACTGTCTTCCTTTTTTTCTTTGCTATATCCCTAATGCCCAGCCCAGAAGAAAGCTGAGGCCCTGCAAGTTTTGTATCTTGCCCGAAGTCATTCAGTTATTAAGAGGTAGAGCAGGACTTAAACCCAGGACCACTCTTTCTGAAGCCCAGGCAATTTCCACCACGCTTTGACACTCCCTGGTCTACTAGGGGTTCTCACTTAGGAGGAGCCCTTCAGAAATTTAAATGCTGAAAAAAGAAAGAGTCTGCATTTGAGTTGCACTCATTCTGAGTCCAACAGAAGATGGTAATATATTTGAAATGCAAGAGCATGGTGGTGTATTTTAAAAAATGATATAGTAGAAATGAAAGCCATTTTGGAACTAGGATGAATCAAATGATATAGAAAGTAGGAAGCAGAAAAGCAACATGGGGTTTGATTTAAGTTATTAGAGTATTCCGAGCACAAGCATGACAGTGGAGGGAAGCAGTGGGGAAGGTGGCAGCAAAGGGCAGTAGAAAGGAACTGCTCCCTCTGACTTCCTTCACTCCCCTCAGCTTCAAGTAAGCATCAAATATCCTCCGACCCTTTGAACAAAATAAGCCTCAGATGAATAAAATACCTAACAGCATCTGATATATGAGCCACTGTATCTTTTTTTCATGTAGATTTAAGTTTGATTTCTTTAATCATAACATGCAAACATTCCCAGAGCTTTGGAAAAGACAGTTCTCTTTGCTTCTTTGTTGCTTTACAAGAATTTCTGGGCCAACAATGCAATATATATGATCTGTGCTGTGAAGCCAAGCTCCCCTTGGCTACTCTGAGACTAGGTGCTGCTTCACTCCTTCACTCCAGGAGGCAATCTCTTCCAAGTCTGCAAATCCAAGTAAATGGGATAAGGCAGTGAGAGGGTGGCCACTTCTCAGGGAGCTGAGCCAGGCAGGCAAAAAAACAGTGTATGGTTAGATGTCTGGCTTTAAAGCAGGATTCCCAAGAACCTTGCTTTTTAAAGCCTTTCCTTGGGTCCACAGATTAATAATCCAGATTCTCAAACCCCTTCTCCTCTTGTTCTACCACCACCATCCCAGGCCACTCCTGTGGCTTCACTAACTTCTTACAACTTCTATATCCCATCCCCACCCCAAGGGTTTTGGCCCTCTCTGGGGTTTAGACCCCAAATTCCCACTGACTGATGAAGATCTTCCAGCCCGGTGTTCGGGAAGCAACTCCGAATCAAAACATCCCGAACCAAACTCATTCTCTCTTTTCATTCCTTAAACCTGTTCTGCTCTACTTCCGTGGTTCCAGCAACCCTGCCAGAACACGTCACCCTCTTCCTCCAGAAAATCTAGGGGACACACCCTGTAAGACAGTCCTCCTAATCTCCTACTCTCTTCTTCCACGTCCCCCAGCTTAAGGCCACCGGACTGCTGACCTGGACACTCTTAGCACTCTTTTCTTTCCTTTGCTTACACTATTCCCTCAGGTAACAGTGTTTTTCCCTGCCATTCTCTGCTCTCAGAATTCATCCTTCCAAGTCCACTCAATGGCCTCTCCCTCATGAAGCCACCCTGATCTCTCCTCCAGCCTTTCAAGCCATCTGCCTCCATCCAACGGCAGCAGGCCTTGCTGTGCGGCTTTCCTCAGTGTGGCAGTTCTCACTGGGCCCACAGGGTCCACACCATCCTCATGATAATACAGTATCTGCCTTCTTCACGCTCATTTGCCCATGAGTGTAAGTGAAATCTTCCAGAGGCAACATGGCAAGTGAAATTACAAGCTAAATGTAGAAATAGAGAAGAGAACTGAACTTTATTAAGCCAAAAACTAAAGAGATTTGCTACATGTAAAACAATACCACTTTTCTCACTAAAGCTTTTTTTTTTTTGTTTTGAGGAATATAGTTTTCATAGAAATGTTACTAATGCTAACTAATATGTTCATTATGTTATTTTTAAATGAATTAATAAATGTTTTAGGTTTTAATTTCTAACAGGTAAATACTGGTTGATATAATCCACCTGAAAAACACCTCCTTGGGGTACTCAAAAATTTTAAGAGTGTAAAGGGGTCCCTAAGAGCAAAAAGTTTGAGCACCACTACCTTAGTGGATCCCCAGCTAAATTATGTCTTGTACATCTTTGTCTCCCCTTTACCTTCTAGGACAATGCTTTATGCAGAGTAAATGTGAACGCTCTGTAAGTACCTGTTGAAATATTCTTTTCCTTCTACTAAGTCAACAGTCTGAAAATTTTTATCAGTAATCTACTGGAGGCTCATCGATTTTTTGAACAAAAGCCAAATTTCTTTTCATCAGGTCATGTCAGGCCTCTGCTCAGAAGCCTTCCAAAGCTTCCCATGTCACTCAGAGTAAAGCCCAAAGTTCTTTCCATGGGTTGCAAAGCTGGCAGAACATGGCTCCCACTACTTCTGACTCTGGCAACTCTCCCCATCACTCAGGCTGCAGCCCCACTGGCCACCATGCCTGCTCCCTCTGACTGAAGTGACTTACTGTGGCTCATTCACTCTCTTCCTCTCAGTCTCTGCTCAAATGCTACCTGTTCAAAGAATCTCCCACCTCCACCACGTCAAGTCAGCAGCCCTATGCGCATGTGGGCACGCACACGCATGCACACACCCTGCCTCGCCACTGATTTATTTTCTTCACTGCACGCATCACGTATTATATTTGCCTGTTACTGTCTGTTCCTTCAGGGATTCTCACAGTGCCTGGCATATGGCAGGTCTCAGCAAATATCTGCTGAGTCAACAGCCTGCTCTCCAGACTCTTCTCCCATCAAGCCCTCCTCTGCAACCTTCGCTCCAGCCAAGCAGAGCCAGCTGTGGCTCTGAACACATCAGGCCCTCCTGGCCTCCCTGGCCTTGCCCAAGCTGTTTCTTCTGTTTAGATACCTCTCTACCCCTAACCTCCACCATGCCACTTCCTCCCTGGGCTAACCCCTTCTCATCAATCAAGACCCAGCTCAGACATCAGCTCCCGTGAGAAATGGCCTTCCCTAATTCCCCAGACTGGCTTAGTCCCTGCCTCTCTGTTTCCATAGACCCTGTAGTACATCCTGCTACAGCAGCACCTTTCGGTGACTCTGAAGTTCTCTATTTCTTCAACAACACCCTGAGCTCCCTGAGCACAGAATCTCATACTCTTCTCTGTGTGCCCTGCACTTGACATTTCTCATCTCAAAATATGTCACAGAATGAATTAATGTGATGATTCCTAGATGTCCATGATGGGCACTTATCAAACCACTTGAAGAGGAAACTGAAATGCCTTTGGTTCGAGCCCTAAGGGCCTCTGCTCCCCACGTCCCGGGGCTTCCTCAGCCACGCCCCCTGATCCGGGGCCTGCTGCTCTCCTACCTTGGGCAATCTCCAGCTGCCGCTTTGCGTCCCCCAGTGCGGAGAACAGGTCCAGCTTGATTCTTGTCTCTGCGCTCAGGCTGTTCTCCAGGTGCTGTGTTTTATCTTGCATGGCTGAGAGGGCTGACATTAACACCTCAGTGTCCTTCTCATTTTCCTTATATTTCCGAAGCTCCTATCAATATCATCAAAGCAGCAATGTTACAAGATAGTTTTGATCGATGTCTACAAATTAGCCTGAAATCACAAATAAAATCCCACTATTACTGACCTGGCCCTTAGAACACAGACTCCTGATGTTTCATGGGTTCAGACCTCACCACTTACAGGGATTGCAAGATGTATTTATACAGTGATGTGCACATACGAAAAACACTGACTGTGCTGGGCTGTTTCTAGGTAACAGTGGACTCTATCTCTAAATAAAATACTCTCTTACTATCCTAATTCAGAACCACAAAGAACTTTTCCTTGCTGCCGGCTGCAAATGTTGCCATAATGCTGCAGTCAAATTTACCAAAACTTGGCTCTCAATCTGCACTAAAAATTATAAAAATGTTAATTATTTTGACAGGGCATACAGCAAAATAAGCCCACTTAAAACATCAGGTAATGTAGCCAATAAATGTCATATATATATATATATATATATATATACACACACACACACACACATACATATATATACACACACACACACACACATATATATATACACATATACACACACACACATACACTGATTTTTTTTATTTTAACAGAGAAATCTAAACTTATTATAGTGAATTAAAAAATACATAAAAGCTCAAATAAAAATCACCCAAAACCCCAACACTGAAAATTTTATATTTTAGTCGTTTTTAAGCATATGTGTATCTTTTAGCATAACTGAAATCACACTATATGTACAATTTTTAAAAAGCTTATATAAATAATCTCAGCTGTTCTTTGAAAATGCAATTTTTATTGGTTGTATAATAGTCCTACGTGTATATATGTTCCATAAGTTACTAAACAAATCTCCCATTGTTAAGACTATTTCCAAATTTTTTTGCATTTATATACTACTAAGATCAACATCTTTGTATATCATTGGTGAGATTTTATTTTTTATTTTTAAATATTTAACTTATTTATTATTGTATTGTTTAATCAGTTTATTTTGGCAGAGGGGGGTAGGTAATTAGGTTTATTTATATTTGGAGGAGGTACTGGGGATTGAACCCAGGACCTTCTGCATGCTAAGCATGCATTCTACCACTTGAGCTATACCCTCCCCACTGGTGAGACTTTAAAATACTGATCTTAGGCTGGAGTCATAAAAAGGGAAATAGTTTTAAAAAGTACATAACCTTTTCCAGAAAGTTACACTTCCACCAGCAACATATGAGGCCTATTTTACTGCATCTTCACCCAGGTTAATATTACCATTTAAACATTCTTTTCTAATTTCACAGGCGATAAATGCTACCTAACCTGAAAAAGTGTAATCAATCTACAGTAAGTCAAATTGTGATATAAAACATGTCAAAGACCATCAACTTTTCTGGCACGTATTGGAATCTGGTTAAATTAAATATGACTTGAATGAGCTGGACAAGACGAGAGGCTCCTTTGTGTCTTACAGAGATTTTCAGATGGACTTGGGTTTGCCCTGTATTAAAAGGCACCATCTCCATACTGCAGCACAGAGCACAAGTCTAACATGGAAGAGGAATTCAAGTGTGATGAAGTCTTTTGTTTCCCTTCACCTGAACTTTCAGTTCCAGCTCTCTGATCTGGTCTTCTTTCACCTTCATGTCCATTGTGAGCTTCTTGCTCTCTGCTTCTAATTCTCTGATCCGATTCCGTAAGGTTTCGGTGCACTCTCCTCTTTTGAAAAAGAAGAGAAGGGAAAAAAGGTACTTAAAAGACTAAAGGTTTGCTTATACTGCAGGATTGGTATTTTGCTTATACTTTCTTATACTCCAGTCAGTCAGATTTTAGCTTTTGACTCAGTCTGCTCATTCTCTCTGTTCTTTGATAATTTTAAAAATGATCTAAATAATTATTAACTGGGGGTCTAATATAGGCCAGTGACCAAGCTAGGCACTTTACCCACACTATCATCTTTACTGGGGTAGGATATATTATCCCATTTTCCAGGTAAGAAAACTGAAGCTACTTAGATATAACACTAGTCCAAGGTCACCAGGCTTGGAGGTCACCGTACTCAGGTAAGAAATGAGGATTTTTTTAGCTTGCCAATCCAGCAAGCTTCCCACCAGGCCATGTGATGAGACAATGCACACAACCTGAGCAAGACAGAACCAGATGCCTGCTGTCTCCAGCAGGGGGCGGTGAGCTAAAAACATTTTCATTTCTGAGGGGCTATGCATTGGGATCATCACCTTTCTTTAGTCATGAAGTTGTGACAAGCCTGGAGTAAACAGAAAAAGAAAGGAGCAACATTAGGCTACTTCTCAGGGCTATGATAAGGACAAACTAAAAATGATGATGGTAATGGCCAGTCCAAAGCTGATTAACTGTTCAGGTTTCAGAAACAGCCTGGTGGAGAAAGTAGGTGTCCTTGGCCTACTGAAAAGGAGAGACTTAACGCCTTGAGATTCACCTAAGAATAAAAACAGCCTCTACATAAATGATGGCAAACAAGGACCATCCAAGGATAAGATCACAGCAAATAAGCTTAAATGAACACACAAGAGATTTGGATCAGAGGCTGAAACCAAGTTACTGATTCTCAGGCATAAGAGACGTTAAACACTATAGTTAAGGAACTATCATATCCTCCTCAGGGATTTTTTTTTTTAAAAAGAGTAACTGCTGGATGAATTAAGGAGAGCATAAGCCACAACAGATGACTATTCAGGGGAATCTCCTACAAACGTAAGTGCCTCAGAAATGCTTACAAGTCTTTAAATGAATGAGCAAACAAAACTCCCACATCCTAGGCAGGTTTAGTAAAGGGTCTTGTAACTCTGTATGGATGCTGATGGGCCAGCTCAGTCATCTGCAGTATAGGGTCTGCTGGGGGAAGGCATGCTCACACAGGAGGAAGAGTTCTTTCTCCCGCTGATTATTTACCAAAAGATGAAATGATGGCTCACCAATTACTCTGCAAATGCCAGAACTCAAAAGAAGGCTATTAACACACCAAATACAAAAAAGCAAAAAGTAGAATTCTATCACAGGTGAAAATTAGGACACTTAAAGTAAAATAAAAATTTACCCTCACTCCACATCTATAAACCCATAACTGACCCCAACCATGCTGATGAACTTCACCAGTCAAAAAAAACAAAGAAAAAAGATACAGTGATAAAGTGAAGCAGAAGCCAAAAAGAAAAAGAAAAAGAGGCTCTTAACTTTTCTCCATTTTTTTCCAGCTCATTTGACAGTTTGCTGATATCCAACAAAGACATGAGCAGTCAGTACAGAGTGCCTGGGGAACCAAGATTTTACCTCCCTTCCATTTTAAGATAAAAACTCCAGAAACATACACCTAAGAGTAGAGAGTAAGGCTAGTTCTATAAAAGGAACAAAATTCCAGATTGGTTCTAAGTGTTTAGTAATTATCAATCTGACAGAAAGTGGCTGGAAACTTTTTGAGCAGCATTTTGTCTCCCATGTATGGGAGGCATGGTGATTCCCTCATCCCACTTTACAGAGGAGGCCACTGAGGGATGAAGTTGTCATAAGAGAACTCAAGTGTGCACAGATGGAGCTGAAACCAGCTAATAAAACAATACTTAAAGCAATCCATCCATGCATGATTGTGTATTTCCAGTCCTGTCCAAGGTATCAAATTCCCACATCTGTTTCAGCCCAAGGAAAGCCAACCTTGGATTAAGCACTCTGGGGACACGGACATACCTAGATGCGGCAGCAAATGCAACAGCCCGAGCAGCAGTGGCTTCTTCTAGCTTCTTCCTTTTTTTCTCCTCCATTAACTGCTTTTCTACAAAACTTCGGGCTTCCTGCTCAGCTTTTAGCTTTTTCTCCAACTGGCTGATATTCTGCTTGTCTTTTTGCTTCATCTGAACAGCATTATGTAACCTATATGGAAATGATTGTCAGTGGTACAAAGTTTTACAATTAGAAACGTCCACTATAAACCCTGAAGAAACATGGTTCCTCTTTATCATTTTAAGACCAAAGTAAACAGGAGATTTGAATAGCAAATCATAAATGTCAACTCCCAGTGCCCAGGGAAAATACACTGTCATTATTATTTAACAATTCCTAAACACCAATAAACAAGCTGCCTTACAAGATACAGAATCAGACCTAGGCTCCGCTCTACTAATGTAAGTGATCTATAGAAGGTAACCCAGAAAACAGGATAAAACAAATTTCTATCAGAGGAAAAGATAACTGTAGGATGAATTCTAGTGCCCCAAAATACCCTGAAAGAACTTTGGTCTGAGACTAAAGAACAGAGGATGGGAGGGGAAGGTCTTTCTTTGCCTGAAAACAATATGCTGCAGCCTACTGCAAGCCTTTCCTTTCCAGCTGTGAGATGTTTTCTTAGCGTATCCCAAAATAGATCTCATAGTTAGAATCACAGGATGCTTAATTTCATATAGAAATTTCAGCCACACTCCCTTCCCTTCCTACTACCACCCCCAGCTTTACGTATCAATACAAGGTTTCTCTCAATATATCAATATAAGGTGAGTTTTTCTCAATGTAAGCTGAGACATTCTCTATGTAAGTGTTAGAGGCACTACATGGTCAGAAGAAATGGAAAGGTTATCTGCCTGTAATGCGCTAGCTTTTGTGCTACATTCCTCGAAAATGTTGAAGGACTACTCTTTCAAGGGAAAGCCCAGAAAGCTCAGAGCCTATAACAGGAATCACTAACCCAGACACACATTGCTTAGAGATTCCAAAAAAGACAGACCCACATTGAGTTAAGTAATTCCAGAATGAATTAATGGGAAGCATAAAAGAATTCACACAGAAGAGCTGGCTTTATGCCTGCCTCTTCAAATAAAGTTCAGTGTCATTTTTTAGTTCCAGAAATCAAAGTAAATAGAGTCTAATCCTCTGGTAAGTTTCACTCAAAGGAATAAGAGAAATACTTCTGCCACAATTTGAGAAGCTATTAAATAAAAGAAGACAAAATATAAATATTAATAAACTGTTTCGTTGCATGAAGTAAGTCTTGTTTGTTTGTTCGGGGGGCGGGGATTAGTTTTATTTATTTATTTATTTAATTTATTTTTAATGGAGGTACTGGGGATTGAACCCAGGACCTCCTGCATGCTAAGCTCTACCACTAAGCTGTATACAGATTTTGTAACATGCTGGGTTTCTGGTCCTAAATTGAGTATTTTAAACATTTTATTAAAAAACCCTCTGCTAGATTGCTTTATCATCATGAATCTTGTGCTACAGCCCCTGGAAACAAGAGAAACGGTGAGGCCACTTGGCTCAAGGCCAAAGGCCCAAAAGGCACACGTACTTGTTCTGCAGCAGCTCGTTCTCCTGTCGGAGCTGGCCCATTTCTGAGCGGATCCCTCGCTCGGTGCTCGACAAGGAGCTGATCTGACTGCGGAGCTCCTGTTCCACTTGCCTGCTGGCCTGCAGGTCAGCCTTTAACTTTTTAATGTCTTGTTCCAGCCTAGGAGAAGGAGAAACACAGGATTTTTTATCATAGAGAGGGCACCCACGGGCCTCTGTGAGACCCTGGCTGAAGTCCCGGACCACTGGTCCCGGAGCACCCCTCTGGCAGCTCCTGACATGACCACAACTCCTGTCCACAATCGGCCTTTGATTTCAGTGCTGCTGCCTGGGTTCCCTCCTCTTCCCAGAGGGTAGCTTTTGATTCCTCCCAAGTATTTGTGAACACTGACAGGTGAAGATGGTGCTTATGAATACCTGAGCTGCTAATAAAGCAGGAGGGGAAGGCAGAGGGAGTACGGTTGAAGGCTAAGGTCTCCTCCCCACTGGTGAATTTCCCATGCCCCTCGGCAAGGGAGCTATGTTAATAACAACCAGCCCAGGACCTACCTGCTTTGAGAGACTCTAATAGTTCAGAATGTACTGCCTGAGACTCCCTCCCATCACGGGCCTAGAAGAAAACTGTCTGAGACAACCTCCTGACACTGCTAGCATCCTTGCTAAATGATGCTCACACCTGCAGTGATTGTGACAGAAGAACTCAACAGACTCAACAACAATGAAAAAGGAACAAATTACATGATCTATGAATCACGAGAAAACACTGTGAAATGAAGCCCATCTTTTCAATCCCTTACTCCTCTTCCATTTATTTTCTTTAATACAGTAGTAGTTTCATTTTAAGTTACATGTACTGGGGAACTATTATATGCACATACAGGGCTGAAAAAGGTTGACAAAAAGTATAAAATCAAGTCCCTTTCTTCATGAGAGGACTTTAGGATTTCACTGCGGCCAATAAATAGACACTTAAAATGACTCAACAATAACACAGGAAAGCCATGATTAAATACATACTAGCAGGAATAACTAATATTTAATGAGAACATATGTGCCAGACACTGTTCTGTGGGCTTTAATGGAATGAACTCATTTAATCTGTACAACTATGGGCTGAGTGCAATTATTAGTCCCATTTTTACAGATGAAGAAATCTAGATTCAGGAAAGGTTCCAGCCCAAAGTCACACGGGCAGCCTACCTCCAGAGCCACTCTCTTCTCCAGCAGGCCAAACTGTGGCCCCATCACCCATAGAAGGTATGGGGAGAAGTGCCACGTGAGTTGAGGAGAGAAGACAAGAACTGAGTTGGGCAGGATTTGGAGAAGTAGAGGAGAAGAGAAGGCATTCTAAACAAGGAGAAAACATGCTCGAAAGCTTAAAGGTAGGAACAGCCACAGATATTCGGGGGCAGAGCAATGAGTCTGGCCTCTGAGGAAGGCCTGTACTCTGGGAATAGAGTGAGAGAGGACAGAAGGGGCCTTGCACTGAAAGTCAGGCCAAGGATGACTGCCAGGTGAGACTCAGAAGACACCTTTTCCTACAAACTTACAGGTAGGCAGAAGTCAGTTTGCACTGATGAGACTCGTGCATTTCACTAATCCAACATCCCAACAGAACCAAGATTTCTGAAGGGCAATGGTGATCTCTCCCTAGCAATGGTGATCTCTCCCTAGAACTGCCAGCTCCATGGACTGAGTCCTTACAGATATGTTTTATGAAGCACTAAATCCCCAGGGCCCACCACAGTGATCAACACTTACTGAATACATATATATGTTGTCTGGTCTTAGAAAAATCAAAGAGCAGCTTTATTTACCTGTCTATCTTTAGCCAACTGAAACAAAATCTCAAAACCAAAATGTCATGAAACATCGATGGTTATCTCCCAGGCACAGTAGCCAGTCCCCCTGTCCAGTGCCTAGGAGCACTGACTGGAGACCTTGTGTTCCAAAAGTGCTGCTGGTCTCCTGACACAGCTCACTCTCCAAGCAAGGGTCACAAATTGACATGATGCCACACTTTCCCTACTGCCAGAGTTTTTCCAGTTGAACATACTCCCGGAACTGCTCTAAACAATTACCTACTGGCACTGATACCATCCCCACACCATCCCTCATTCACCCGAAGTAACCCAACAGATACTTTCCAAAACAGGTTGATGCCATCAGGTTATCCCCATTAAGAAGTCTGGCTGAAATACGTGTTAGGTAATTTATCTTTCCTGAGAAGTCAATTTCACAGTCTGAGGATTGTATTTTTAGTAGAAAGGATGAGTTTTAAGAAGAGAATAGAGACTCGGCATGGTTTAGAAATGGGGCTTAAGATCAGGATTCTAGACTCAGCTCTGGTGCCAACTCTGCCACTCTGGGCAAGGCACACAACCTTTCAAGACTCAGTTTCCCCATTTGAGGCAAATGATCTCTAAAGTTCCTCCCAGCTTGGTCTAGGATTTCGAGGCCTGACACACTTACCACCAGCTGCTGATCTGCTCCTTCAGATTAGCAACCTCAGCTGTATCGTATGCAGAGGCACAGGAATCAAGTTCCACACAACCAGCCACTGAGGCAAAGCGTGTGCCGTAGTTGGGAATGAAAGAAAAATTAAATCTGCAAAGGCTAGATGTCGATAATTTTGAAGTTACTACCTTTTTGCATTTTTTAATCTATAAAAGCCAAATTTTCCTACCATGAACTAAGAATAACAATATTCTGAATGAAACTTTAGAGTTGTTTTTGGGTAAAAACCCAGAGTTAGTGCAGTTATGAGAGCAAAACATGCGAAATATCTAGAGTGCAACTTCTGGAGGCCACAGAACACTAAACAATATTGTTTTGTGTAGACTATGAAAATATTGTCAAAGACATAAAGCAGTACAACAGAAATAAAGTGACACAGTTACAACAGTATGTTCACTTTGTAAAAATTCCTAAGTTGTTGTAAGCTTGAGATTTATGCACTTTTGTGGATATGGTATACTTCAATAAAAAGCTTATTTTCAAAAATTAAATAACTTAATTTCACAAGGCATACAACTAAAATGCTTCAGGATTTCCCTAACTGCTGCCATTAATTCTGTAAAACCGTGAATTATCGTTTTCCAAGCAGTTGCAGCAAACCTGTGAATTAACACCAGCATTCCCCAGTCTAAGAAACACAGATCTACGGGTAACTGCATAACGACATGTAAGACAACTTTACGTGCTAAAGGGTAAATTCTCAGTAGTTTTTAAAATTTATGAGGGGAAATTTTTCATTGTCTCTGTACAGAAAGCATTAATTTAACGATGAATATTCACTATATTTTAAATCTTTACTGAGGTAGGTAGTAAAATGATTTATAATTCCTTACTGGATTCATGTTTTCACTGCAAAAATGATACCCAATCAATACAAAAAACTGCATATAACAGGAAAGTATAAAGAATGAAATGTAAATAACTCATAATCCCTTCATCCAGACAGAACCACTACTTGCGTTTACCTCACTTCTTTTCTTTCTTAACACATTTAAACATTTTTAATACCGCTGAGAATCACATATATTTTACATATCTTAAGCACCTTTCCACATCATTAGAAATTTTTCACAATTTAATTGCATAATATTACGCTGTATGGATGTACAGTACAATCCTATTTTCTAAGATATATTTCACTCTCTGCATATGCTCAATAGGAAAATGTATGCATGAGTTTTTAAAGAATTATATGAATTAGAAAACTGAACTGAATCAAGCCAGTCAAGTGCCACGGGCATTTATTAGACAGATTACTGCTACTTGTCTTTATGGTATACTTAACTCTCTGGGGCTGAAGGTCAGTACTTACTAGGTAAAATGCAAATGTATAATTTATTGGTGTGAAGCACCAAGAAGTACTGATTAAATCGTGTTAAGAGGTTAATGAAAAATCTTCAAATGTATTCTGGGGTTTTAATAAAATGTCAACAGCTGCAACCTAAATTAGAAGCAAGTGGTCAAGAAGAAAATGAGGCAGAAGTAATAGTTTATAACCCTTAAAACTAATTTCAGTAAACAGGAATCAAAAGAAAGGAAGAAAAATTCATCTGCGAGCTCAAACCCACTTATCAGAGCTAAATCCTACTCTCCTCCTTACACAATAGAAGATTAAGGGAGAAAAGAGAACTTTCCTCCAGCAGAGCTAACAAACTCATCCAAAAAAGAGAAATAATGGGTCAGACAGATCTTAACCAAGCTTTGGTAAGGTTTAGGCAGCAAATAAATGCATCCCTCCTTGCCCAACCCCCCGTGGCCCTAGTATTCCCCCTGACAAAGGCTGCCCAAGAACGCTTCTACTTGGGATACAGACAGGGCCCACAGCAAAGCTGGAGTCTACGCATCCAGTAAATATGTCTGTTTATGCCAAATTAGACAAGCCAGGGTTCTAATCAACTCAAAATGTTACCTATTAGGTCCAGGCACCTTTCCAAGCCATTTTGTTGATGAATTTCAACTCGACTTATAAACTTGTGAAGCTACTTCTGAACTCCAGCAGACTACCTAACTCACGAGCAAGAGGGGGCCCCCCGAGAGCAGCACTTCCTCAGGGCTCCACTCCGTGGCCAGGCTGATTTCAGAGCAATGCTGCCAAGATAAGGAACCCTCTTACCCACTCCAAACCTCCACTCCATCTCATCTTCTCCCTCATTCCACCCAACTAAGGTAAGCTATAATGTAAATGGCTAATAATTAACTATTTAATTTTAAGAGAGAAGATTTACATTTTAAAAAGGGGTAATTTTCGAGCTGACCAAAAGAATGAAGCTCAAACATGAGTCTTTCAGGTAAGCTAAATAGGAGACATATCTTCGAGTATCTCGAAGCATACCTGGTAGTAAAACAAAGTATAGTATTCAAGTGTCAGCTTTCAGTTGAAAGGGGTATTGTTTTTGAGTATATGAAAAGGTAGGGAGATACTGACGTCTAAATGTTTGTAATCCTTATCCACTGTGAATTGCCTGAATTACAGCCATAGTGCTAAGACTGTTTAAAAGTTTAAAAAAGTTCAAAAGCCTCCAATGTGTACAGCCAATACCTTCATGTTTTTATAAAGCCTAAAGGTTTATGAGGCCTGACTGAGAACACAGAAGAACTTTAAGGCTCTGAGGCAGTAAATTTCCCCAGGAAACATGTCCTGCAAAAAAGAGGGAGACCTGTTCTCAGCCAGGACTTCACCTAGGGATGACTAGGTTCCCCAAACACTCTATGAGTCACACTCCATACCCACTCCAGAAAGCGACCTAAGTGTATATTTCTATAGGTTGCCAGCTTGACCCCATGAGGCCATCAGGAAGATAGGGGGCCTCAGCTGTGCTGTTATCTCTGAACTCTGAAAAGCTAGTGACAGATATGCTGTAGGCCTTGCCAGACAACACAGAACTTACAATGCTGCTTGCTCCATAAGAAAAGGGGCTTCAGAAAGTCATCTCCGAATCATACAGCCAAGTGATTGAAAGATGAGTTTTTCTCACAAACCCATCATACCAGCCAAAACAACCCACTCCTTGTTTCCAGATGTCTCTGCCTTTAATTATACCACCCTTCTGAAGGAATAGCCTCCAATTTTCAAATCTCACTCATTCGAGGCCCTGTTAAAAAATAAAAATAAAAAATAAACTAAACAAACTCTCCAGCATGAGGTGCTGATTTCTAAGGGCCCAAAGTTCTTGCTCCTAAAAACTGAAAGCCCTTACTATTGGTGCTTCTCATTCAGCACTAAACCTGTGCTGTTTTTTAATTTGTTTTGGTTTTTAATCTTTTTTGTGTATGTAGCTTATTTCTAAAAAGACTGTAAGTTCTCTGAAGCCAGGGGTTGATAGTGCCCTAAAATTAAAAGCTGGAAGTGTGTTTCTTCCAATCCTTCCAGGACCATGACTCTAACCCTCACTCTATGTCCTTCTCCTCAGTGCTGAGAATACAATGGGGTCAATGTTATGATACATGTGGCTCGGGAAACAACATATCTACAGCAGGCTGTCAGAGTTTTAGTTTAAATAGTGGCTGAAGGAGACAGGGGTAAATGGGCATTTGCTTATCAAGAAGGCAGGTGCACATGAAAAGAATGAATGAAGAGCAACTGCTTCATCTCGGTAAGTACCTAATTCCATTAGGAGATCCCCTGGTATACATTAATCACACAAGACAAGACTTGTTTAGGGACCACACAGCTGTCTATGCAGAAAGCTGAGCTCATAAATCAAAGCTCTGTTCCCAGAAGAAATACTGTTTACCCTCTCCACCAACTCCTTCCCCTCCCCTCTTTCCAGGTCATTCACACTGACAGGATGGGCAGCATGGGTCATTCACATGAAAACATGAATGTATCTCACCTTAAGTGAGGCCTATCCTGACTTGAAGCTGCCCCAGTATATTCTATAAACCACAGCTCTGGAAAGAGCGAAACGAAGCTGCCTCAGGTCTCACTGTGGTTACTACAATTGCTTCCCAGACACAATTATACAAAAATAAATAACAGCCTGATGACCCGATTGCTGGTGAAACCATTACAAAGTTTCTTATGTCTCTGCTCCCTAATCTGTCAAACACATTCATTTTCATTAAGGAACATAAAGAGACAGAAAAGGAAATCTAGAGGATTTCACACAACTGGTCATTTAGGGATATAGGAAACTGACTTCTTGAAGCCCTTCAAGAATAAGGCTGAGTGCCACAAACTAGTATTTTTAATAAGGTCCCTAAAAGATGTAGTCAGATATGAGGGTTTCTATCAAAAGTCTTTAAAAATATTCATCCCACTCCCAGTCTACAGATACAAAGATTTGTGTAAAAGTGTTTTTGTTGCAGCATTATTTATAATAAAAAAAAAATCAGAAACACTTGAATATTCAACAGAAGACTGGCTAAATAAATTGTATATTCCTGTGTCTGACTGACATGCAACCATTAAAAACCAATCAAGGAAGATTATTCAATGACATGGGAGAATGCTCATGATACAGTCAGTGAAAAAGACAATTACTAAAGAATATACATAGTATGAGCTTCATTTTGTGAAAAGCATATGTATATATCCAAGAGAAAAGAGACTGAGAGGATATACATTAAGATAGTGCTATCTCAATGTGACAATGAACGTATCTATGTTCATGTATAACTGAAAAATTATGCTCTACACTGGAATTTAAGATACAACATTGTAAAATGATTATAAATCAATAAAAAATGTTAAAAAAAAGATAGTGCTATCTCTTCTTTATTTTCAAAGCTGGAAGTAATTAACATCTATAACTTATTTTTAACACTTTAATTACTATTTTTTTGATTGCGAAAAAGTTATTTTAAAAGCAGAAGCTGTTAATTTGCTTTCCATGGCTTTTCAGCGTTCACTGTTACTCTTAGACTTGCCCATGTAACAGGCCAGTTTCAGAATAAATCTGAAAGCCTTAGGGAAAACCCACCCCTTTTACTTTATAAACTTTTTAGGTCACTCCAAAAAAGGGGAACTTAACTTTCTGAAGTAGAAAATGCCTCAGTTCCTAACTGAACATCAACTACTTCCCATTCATCAGTTCCTATCAAAGCAATAGTCTGTCAAAATCTAGATTCTAGAGCTGCAGTTTATCGCCCTGTCCTGGTTCCCTTTGGAAAGAGGAGAGCAGGCATTGCTCTGATACCAGGTTTTGTGGTATACCCACATTACAGGAGATGTGCTAGAAGATCCACATTCTAAACCAGCTGGCCTGTGAAGTCTGAATAACCAGTGTCCATGTCCTCAGTTTTGGTGTATTTTATGCTCTAAAAACACAGTAGAAAAACATCTTCGTGTAGAACAAGTTACCTTTGGAGGCCTCTGCATCGTATGGCTTAAGGAACACCAGATACCCAAACCACCTTTCTTATCACAAGGCTGTCCTCTCTCCTTCTAAGTGATCTGAAAACCTCATGGTCAGATGTGAGGGTGCAAGAAAAAAAGGGTTGGTCTCTGACTCTGGAAGAGCACTGTCAACAGATGCATGTTTTCCAGGAGCTTAAGGAACTGAAGGAGAGGAGAAGGCAAAAAGGTTCCATTAATATATGGCAGATTAGTTCATGGGATTTACCAGCTAGTCCTTAAGTAAAAGTTCTTCGTACAGGAGCCCAGTTTTGATCCATGGGGCCAGTGGAGGATGGAACAAAATACAAGAATAACAGGAACGGTCAGATGCAGAGGTTATAAACTGGTGAGACAATCTGGCTCATAAACATGTTTTGTTTGACCCTCCCCCACATGATGTAAAAAAAAAATGTTAACTGGGAGATTTCACATACAGATATCTATTTTTGGCATCTCTTCTAAATATCAGAAGATTTAGCCACACTGGGCCTGCAACTTCCCACAACAACTGTTTGGAAAGGTATATGCTTCCAAAACCGAAGGTGCCAGGTGCAGTACTGAATACAAGTGATGCCAACCCTGGCCTCTCCACTGATGCCTGTGCCTGCCTCGCTCCTGTAGGGGTCTGAGTCTGAAACGCCCTCTCTAGAGCCAGGGGGAGAAGAAAAGCAATGAGGTCCTTTCCAGTTCTGTGTTTCTGCTTCAAATCTGTTCGAACACTCTACCAAGAAAGGTGAATCTAACTTATGACAGGGAAAAGTTGTCATTCTTCCCATAAAAAAGAAACCAAAACTTGTTTTAATCCTGAGAGTCCCAGCTGGCTAGAAAAAAGTCTAAGAGATCCCCGAGAGATTTACACAGACAGAAGTATGCCCACACTGGCTGTCAAAGTATTCAAATAGCCAGTTTCTAAATGATAGCGTGAGTAACATTTAAAGAATACAGTTCCTTTTCCTTGGAGTACCTCCCCTTCAGGGAATCCACCCCTAATCCCCTTAGCTGGAAATCTCAATTCATTATGTGCCAGCAGGGGTACTGACTCAGAATTTAACACAAAGTCATAGTAGTTCCTTCTGAATTCTAGGGAAGAAAGTTTCTAACTAATCAGAAATCCCTGTTTTGTTAGAATAAACTCTCAGTACTCAATATAAAAATGTTTCTAATGTGGCCCCCCCCAAATAACTTATGTGTTATTTCACAATTTATCTATACAATATAGATAATTACCTTCCTTTATCACCTAGATATGGAGACATTAGGCAAACTGCCTAGCTTCTAAAGTGCTGCATGATTTTCAAGTCACAAAACAGCCCTGCTTAAGTATAAAATTATCATGCTTCTATTACCACATTTATGTACCAGAATATTAGAGTTTTAAATCACTGCAATGGTTAAAGTAAATTCAAACTATATTATGAATTATAATAAAACTAACCAAGTAAAACCTAGAGGTACCTTAAATACTAAGAACATGGCAGAAAATAAAAGTAAATCAGATCTGACAAGTATATCTGGTCAGAAACAATGCTAGACTAACATAAATCAAAAGCATGCTTCCCCAGAGACGGTAAACTTACAAACTAGAAATATGGCTCCACTATTTATTTTTTCCACTTAATAATCTCCCAATAATTTAGTAGCATCTATATCCACTATATTTAATTTAATCTAGTTAGAACCTCTAAGTGTTTAGTTATATATTTTTACTAAGTTTTACCTCTCAGCTAGAAATGATACTGTTACAAATAAATTACCAAATGCATCTGTAGAAGCAGAAAGGCCTACTTTGGCAGCCATCACTCGCTGAGGAGAGTGTCAAGCAAGTCCTGTGCAGCAGCAGGTTGTCAGCGCAGATGACAGGTAGCGCATGTACGGAAAGTAGCCAGGGTAAAGCCCCAAAGCCCTAGTTGCTGTTTCCCAAGGTCAGATTCTCTTCAGCAAACTATTCCTGACACATAGCAAAATGTATTCAAATGCAAAAGAAAACAAACAAATGTACCACTTCCTCTCTAGCACCAGAGATGATACATAAATAGTCAACGCATTTTCTAACTGAAGGCATCTCCTTGGAGGGAAGGCTGGAACAGAAGAAACATGGGATCTGAGCTCGCTCCAGCTACCACAAAGACAAAGAGAATGGCAGGGCTAAGGGGGGAGAAAGAGGGCAAGACCCACCAGGACAGATGAATAAGACAAGGCAAACTGAGATTTCCTCCGAGTTCTTGGCTGGCATGTAGCTTGTACCTAGATTCCTTGGCCCTGAAGCACAACCAACCCACTGATAGAGCAAATGGCTTTTTCGACAGCAGTCCCTTGGAGTTTTCTCCTTGTGTCCGTTTAAACTTTCAGAAATTCCTGAACCTCCTTCACAGTCCTGGAAAAGTCTTGACAAGAGTACTAAATTTGAAAACTTCCTGGGAAATACCAATGAAAGGGGCTTAGAGTGGAAAGTCTTTCTATTTTTTAGAAATATAATCAGTACTATATTAACCACAAATAGCTTGACATGGGATAGCAGGTCCTCGGCCTGGTCTAATGTAATATTTAGGTTTTCCAACTTCAAAAACCTTTGAGTTGCAATGCACTGCAATTACTGAGGCCCATCTTTCCTCCCCTTGTCCCTTTCCTAGTATTTTCCCTGTACAAAGGTAATACTCTTTCAACAAGTATTTACTGAGCATCTAGCCTGTGCCAATCCCTGTGTACCGTGGCAGGCGAGGGAAAAGGAGCTTACATTCTGTTATGGGCATAATAAGCCTGTGTAAAAATTCAAAGTATGTAGAAAGTAAACATCTCCTATAATCAACTACTACTGATTGCTTGGCGTTATACCATTTGAAATAACTTACTGTGTACAGAAGAATGGTATCTACCCACGTTTTGTAATGGGCTCACACTATATAATCTGTTTTGCTACTTCTTCCCCTTTAAACCAATCTTGGGGGTCTTTCCATTACCTTCTTTTAAGGTGGGTTTCCACCTTTCAAGAGAATCCTTCGTAATCTTTCCCACTTAAACTACTGCATTTCCCCACTTAGGACTCTTTAGGGACTTGGGAGAGGGCTGGAAAGGTCCATAAAAGGCCATCTCCCCTGGAATGCTTGTCCCAGGTAATGCTTGTGGACTCTACCTCTGGAATTGACTGCTCTGTTTTGTTTCTTTCCCATAGTCAGGTCTCAGCTTTGGATCCTGTTCTTGCTTTGTGCCTAAAACCTTTAAGATGACAAAATAGGGGCTTCCTGGATTCTCTCTTTACTTTGCTCTTTTTCACAGTTATTCACACGAAAATTATACTGAATCCACTGATTATTAAAAATCAGTATCTAAAAAGATGGCCCTTTCCTTTCAATGAATATATGAATTTTAATTGTGTGTAGACATCTTAAGATGTGGGGAAACGAAAAATAGGAAGTAGTGTAAACTGTCTCCTGTTGTTTCTCCCCAAACAGCAAGACCACACTAAGGGCGTTCTATAAGGCGGAGGCTACACAATAATCTCAATTGTCAAATAACCAAATGAATTTAGAGAGGAATAAAAGAGTAAATATTCAATGTATTTGTTTTTTTTTTACAGCAACAGATAAAGAATAGTTTATTTAACAAAATTAGAACCCCATTCCAAAGCACAAACACTGGGAACTGCTAGCCAATCCACTTGGGCAGTCTGTGCCACCAGCAAGTCCCATCAAAGAGGAAAGCTGGCTGTTATTAGCTTTTGCTATCTTTGTCCTCCTTTTCAAGAGAAACATAAAATCATAAAACATAAATATAAGGTTTATATGGGGTAGAAAGTGGAATGAAGACCAATGACATTTTCCTCACCCACCAGCTTAAACTAGAAAGAGGTAAGTCACAAATACTCATATCACAGTCTACTAAAACACAATACTAATCGATATACTCACTGATGGAACAGAATACTGTAAAGCCTATTTATAAAGTATGTTGTCGTATCTATATGCTTCTAAATTTAAGACCCCAACTTGGTAATATAAGCTAGTTTCTGGGCACAGGGAACTATATTCAATATCTTGTAATAACCTATAATGGAAAAGAATCTGAAAAAGAAAAAAATATATATACAACTGAATTACTTTGTTGTACACCTGAAACTAACACAACATTGTAAATCAACTATATTTCAATTTATTAAAAAAAGGTTAGTTCCTGGGTATGAATGTAAATTAAACACTCCTCAGTGTAAGTGAATGAGTTAAAATTTCTTAAAGTGCTTTTCAATCCTTCTTTCCCCCTCCCTCCCCTCTGAGGCAGGGCCACCACTTGCTTAGTGATTACCAAAAAAATCCTGATAAACGTTTTCTCCCTTTCTCCCAAGGCTCTCAAGTCTCCAAATAAGCAGAACTGCATGAACAAACTAAGTTATAAGTAATAGTATTTTGGTGTGCCTGAAATAACCAAACGGATTTAGAGAGGAATAAAAGCGTAAGTATTCAATGTATTACAACATAACCCCAAATTTCCATTCTCCCCTGAAGAAAAGCCACCCCTGCCCTCAGAACTTACTACCACGGCTATGCCCACACTCCAGGTCTCCAGGCCTTCCAAGTAGTCACTGGTGGCCTTTCCTCAAGGAAAATTGATGGTTACATCCTTGATCTTAAGTGTTCCAATGCAATGCTCTTAGGAGTGCTGCTGTTAAGCTAAGCCAAGCCTACGCCAGATTTATTCCTAAAGGGCAAATTCCCTGCTGGGTGGCTCCAGGTGTCTGGACCAGACTAACTGCCAAACTATCCTTAATCAGAGCTAAATTCTCAGAAACTCCATAAGCTTTCAAGGGTATGAGTGAATGGCCCCCTTCTGTACAGAGATTAAGTACCCTGTGTCTTTGGCAAGAGCAAGAATTTCTAAAACACTTAAAACAGTATCTCTCTAGAAGAATGGAAAATAAATGAACTCTGAAATTCTAAGCATTTCTTCTATAGATTTTAGCCACTAGAGCATAAAATCTAGCTCTGGTGCCGATCCTTGAGCCAACTTTAGCTATACGTGCATTTAAAACAAACAAAAACACAAAATTTTTTTTTAAAAACACAAGAAAGTAAAACAAGTTGATAAAACTTTTTTTAAGTAGCATAGATAACAGCGAAGGCAGAAGTCAAGGAACTTCAATTCTGGTTCTGGCAACTGCCACTCTGAGTTACTTAGAACAGTCATTTAATCTTCTAGGGCTTGTTTACTTCGCTGATAGAAAGACAGGGTTGGGGAGGCTGGTCTAAATGTCTCTTAGAACCCTTGCTGTTCCAAAAAACCACACACACACACACAAAAACCCCCAAAATTATCATCCTAAATCCTACTCAGTTTTGCTAAATGCTTTTTTACTAGGCAAACAGTGCATACTTTTCCCTTATGATTCTTCATACCAAACATTATTCAACTATGTTAAAGAGTTGATACCCTATTAAGAATAAGCACTAGAAGGGGAAGGTATAGCTCAAGTGGTAGAGAGCATGCTTAGCATGCATGAGGTCCTGGGTTCCATCCCCAGTGCTCCCTCTAAAAATAAAGAAACCTAATCACCTCCCCCCTCAAAAAGGAGTAAGTACTAGAAACAAAAAAGATTAATTTTTTTTGTCTTGAATACAAAAAACAAGGAAAGAAAAAGTGGAATGGAAATAAAACAAGAAGAAACTTCAGCTTCAACATTTCTACACAATATGATCACTTTACATTTTGTACTCAAAGTTTTAAATTCTCCCCCTTAATCAGGAAACTGAAACAAGCAACAAACCCCAACAAGCAAGCCCACAGTCCTGGGCTGTATTTGCAAGGGAGCATTGTGCCAAGTGCAAACAAAAGTGCTGGCTCTTCTGCTTGCAGCCCTGAAACTGCAGGAAAGCGGCTCAGGTATCGCACCCTGATCTGCGGAACCTTAGAGTGACCACTGAATGATCACACGCCTGCAGTGGAATATTCCACATTAAGTGAAAATGAGGGTTAGGCTAAATTGGGGAAGTGATTTCAATATAATTTAGGTGAAAAAAGCAGGACACAAAAACCATACAAACACCACGGCCGCAACTATATAAATTTAGTTAATGAAAAGAAAATATAACAAAAATTTAACAGTGATTTTGTGTCATATTTCTCCCCCGTTTTTCCACCTAAATTTTCTATATATTTTTTGCACTTAAAATTGACCACTGAAGAAAAAATTTAAGTAAAACTCATTCTAATTAACATGATTCCTTTCTAACCCAGGACTTACTTAAAATAAATGATCTTCCTCATTGCTTTTTTGTTTTTGTCTAGATTTTTTTCCCCATGTCAGAAGTAAAAATATTTTTGGCTACCAACATTATAAGCCTGTTTCTAAATAACTTGGATAAGGAATTCAGAAATCAAGCTGGCAGAAGTAGGGTCATTTTGTAAGATACGTATTTCTCAAACCAAAAGAGGACTTTAGAGTGGTTAGCAAGTTCCCCAACTTTTCCTAGGAAGGAGCCTATAGGCAATGCTTACTCCCAAGTTCCCCACCTTCCCCACCTTCCTTAACCCTAGCAATCTATCAGCAGACTCTATGTAAAGGGGTAGAAGCAAACGTCTTTGGCTTTGTAGGCCATACAGCTTCTGAAGCGGCTACTCAATTCTGCCACCATAAAGCAGCCATACACACTATGTAAATGAATGAGCATGGTTGTGTTTCAATAAAACTTTTTTTTTTTCCTTTTTTACAAAAATGGGCAGTGGGCCAGCTTCAGCCTGTGTGCAGTCGTTTGTCAGCCTGGGGTATACAGCACACTAGAGAACATCCAGGGAGCCTGGAGAGATGGAGAACAGACCTGAAGGGCTGCTTCCTTCTTCAGAGGGGACGGCCATCAAACCTTATTTTGATAGCCACACCGATTTCCAAGAATTCTCTTTGAAAGAAGTGTACTAATGAGTTTTCCTCTCAATGTCACTGAATTGGTTCCTAAATATAGCAGTTTTTCAACCATGATGTTAAGAGAGACATAGCTGTAGAATGCGTTGCAATTAATATACTACTAACAATATGATACTAGCTTTCAAATGATTTTTTAAAAAACATTTACAAAAGGGTAGATCAGTCTTATCCCTACAGCCTGCCTGGACCTGTATACAGCCCTGGGTGTACTGGCAGGAGCGAAGGACTCATGTTCATACTGGCAGACCATATATATTTGCATCAGAGGGAGCTTTAGAGACCACTGAATCCAGCCCTTTCCAAATCCACTCTAGCTAACAACTCAAACAAGTCAGGTTTGGCTCTATTAGACAGTCTTATTAATATTTATCAAAACATGCATGAAGTCAGGCAAGAAGAAACAGGAGACAGCCAAGAAGGGCGAGGGATAGTGTGATAATTTGCTCAGATAGATACTTACAAACTTTCACTGTTGTTCATCATAGAAAAACTTGAAAATAAATGAAAGTAAGAAAAAAAATTAAAAGCCCCACTACTATCACAGGGTAATAACTATTGCTATCATTTTGGTTCCTTTTCCTTCAAAACCTCCCTATGTGTATTAGAAAAATGTTCTTAATAAAATTGCTTTCTATGTTCTTTATGAAATATTATGTCATGAGCACTTTCCTATACTGTTTAATATGGCTCAAACACATGATTTTGTAATGTCTGTATTAAAAGTTCATCAAGTAGATGGACGTAATTATTTAAATTTCTTCCCTATTGTTGGATATTTATATTATCTTTTTAAAATAGTATTCATTAAAAGTTGAAAATAATCCTATGGAAGCTTGTAAAACTATTTAAATATAACACTTCTATGTGTTTGACGGCAGACATTCCCTAACACAGAATAATATTCTGAGGCCCCTCAGAACAAGTCACATGAGAGCACACATTAATGACCACAGGAAGAGGTGTTATACCCCAAGAGCAGGCAGAGGCGCACTGGACCCACGACTGGAAAACTGGCCATCTGAATCCTTGAAATTCTCTTCTAAAGGCAGGTCAGGTGGTAGAGTCAACCAACATGACAAGTGGGGTGCAACTGAGACGGTATCACAAGACAGCCTTGATCGCTCTCTCTCTCTCCAATAAAGGAAAATTGTTTTGACTTGACTGCTATTATTAAAATTGTGTAGGAGAAAGGATGTTAAAAAGCTGGTGGCAAATGTTTCATTTATAGCATATAGTAAATTTGTGAGATACTTCCTTTGACATAGAAGGTCAACTAATTGGTCTTTCTCCCATGGGTGTCTGGAAGAGAGTTTTCTGCTGAGTGTTTTCTCTGCAGGTTATGATAGGGCAGAATGTCATAACAACAGATGTGGATGCCAGGCTGGCATTAGCAGCAGCATGATGTGCTTCCAAAAGTGGCCAAGGGCTATGAAACCTCTAGAGCCTTCAGCAGTAGAAGCCAAATAGATTTCCCTTAATCTAGCTGCCAATCAGAAAACTAAAACAAATTAATAATCTAATTCATATAATTTATAACACTAGAAACGGTTCCTCCCAGAATAAATTGTCTGCTATGAAGCTAAGCCAAAGGAAGAGGAACACAGATAACTCAGTGGAGGGACGGAGTTATAACTGCCCTCTTGAGTTACGTATTTTAAAAAAGCTCCAGTTCAGATCTCAATTTCCAAACTGAAAGATATGAGGTAAAAGGAACATATGTGTATTTTATAAAATACATAAAATATAACAAAATTATGTCTGAGCCAGTCAAGGTAATACAACAATGTTATTCTTTAACTTAAAGATGGGGAAAAGGAGTATTTCTGATTAAAATCTATGTCTAACACTGTACGGCTGACTCTTGAACAATATGGGGATTAGTCCTAGTATAATTTATAGCTGGCTCTCCATACCTGTGGTCCTCTGCATCTGCAGAATCAACCAACCATGGACTGTGTAGTAGTGTATTATTTACTATTGAAAAATATCCACGTATAAGTGGGCCCATGCACCTCAAGCCCGCCAGCTACATTCAAGGGTCAACTGTATTTACCTGTGGAATTTTTAGAAAGAAATTATTTTTCAAACCTAATTTTCCCAGAGTTATTTGAGGAATAATTCATATTTTAAGTGGAAAATCAAAAACAAGCACAAGGTGGTAAGGGCAATTTTCTCCACCCCCAACTGTCCCCACACTTTTTTAACTGTCTGAAAAAAATTTGCACAAACAGAACACAAACTCCTCTTTTTGTGTCTATGCCACAAGAACTTTGGATATACAAACAGAAAAGGTCAAGGACTATAGCTATGCCTTTCAATACAAGAAAAGTCAAGTTACATATAAATCTGTCAAATGTGAAAAGCAATCACTGTCACCCTTCACTCAGAACAGTGGAAAGAGCTGGAGTCAATGCTCTGGACAATGGCACTAGGTGGCCAACAAACCCATATGAAATAAACACTAAAACATCAAATACCACAGAGTTAATTGTCACCGTATCCGATCACAAACAATTCCTACAGGCCTGTTTGGAAGTGTTTTGTTTTTCACAGCCTAACTCAAGTTTATTGGAAAGTGTGGATAAGCACACAGCACACACACTTACCTTACCAGTGCATCTGGTTTGCTTAGCTGGTTATTAGGAATACAGTTTTCCATCAAGTCCTTGTGTGTACTTGGGCTCTTGCTAGTGCATTTCTGCTTCTTCTCGTTTTTACTAGACGAGGAAGGAATGCTCCCGTTTGTGGCGCTGTGACTTCGAGGTGAGGAGTTCACAACTCCACTGGCATTTTTGTAGTTTTTTGAGGAAGCAGTGCATGAGTCCTCTTTCAAGAGATTTTCTGTACTTCCCACAAGATCATTATTTAATCTTTTACTATTGATATGGTTTTCCATATACTCGATTTCTTGTATTTTAGAGTCTACAGGTTGTAGAATATTGTTGTTATTTATTCCAAGATTGTGTTTTTTGGCATCTTTGTCTTTCTCTTTCCCTTTTTCCCGGTATTCTATCTCTGGCAAAGTTGTGGAGAGTTTTTTGTTGGCTGGGATACCTCCGTTGTGGTGTATGAGGATCGAGGAATCCATGTCAGGTAATCCTTTGGCTGCTACAATACCAAAAACAAACCAACAAGCAAAAAAAACCCACACTGGAATATTTAGTTGGATAAAAACATAATAGATTGATTCAACAACCTGCATTGTCTATGCTTAGAAACTTACTATGTTAATTTGCAAACTCATTTAGAAACAATAATCACAGCACATTATGCTAACTTGGAAGAGAATCCAAATAAATTTGAGAAGCTGCACACTTAGAAAATTGCCATCATTTATAAACACCAACCCATTAAAGTTTTTGCCTTGAAAATAAGATGAGGATTTTATAATTAAGTCATACTTCATTTATCAGTCAAATCAAACTTGCCTATCCCTGGGGTGAGAGGACACGGGCAGATCATACTTTTAAGAGAGGCCACATTTTAAAAGATGCTTGAATTAAACAAACTGTTAATAACTTTACTGAAAAGAAAAAGATTAAATAAAACAAAGGAAGAGGTGTGATGTTAGGATACAGGGCATCTATCCTTTGTCTTGACTCTATCATTAAAGTAGTAAGAAGCCTGTTATCATTTACAAGACCACTTGTAAAGAATTTTTGATATCAGGTCTACATATTCCAATTTGTCAAAGCCTACTTGAAGAGAGAATTTTGTGCCACACCAGAGAATAAGATTATGTCATATATCAACTAACAACATGACCCTCTCAAAATAAAGAAAACTGGTATTGCTGTCAATTCATCTACTGAATTGGTTATACATTCATGAGAGGCCATATTAGAAAAGTTAATTTAAGATCCATGTATCCATGTTGCATTATACAAATCATTTAAAATGAGACCTCTCTGTCTCTACTCTATTTAGAAGAATTTTGGCTTTTAAAACAATTCTGTATGTTTACATCTCTATCTTGCTTATACTTTGGTTCCTGGCTTGCTTTAATAACAGACCCACATAGTTATATATACCATTTTGCTACTGAGAATAAATATTTTAAAATATTTATAATAAAAATATTAAAAAAGAAAATAAGCTATAAAAATAAAATATATAAAAATAATAAACATATTTTAAAAGCACAGGATCTTCAGACATTAGAGAGAAAACATCATGCACATTCTGTATTTCATGACCAAACAAAGCTTCAAATGGCCCTAAAGAAGAACACAGGAAAAGCCTTGGTAATCATCCAAAGTCCTAGCAACTTTTCTGAAACAAACAAAGAAAAAAACAACCTCTACTGACAAACAAAATAAATGACTAACCTATTCAGCCCATAACTTTAGAGTAAAGACCTACCTTCCTCGGTCTCTTTTTCTTGCTTTTGTAGCATCTGTTGCTCTGGGGGGAGGGCTTGTTGAAGAAGCTGCATGTAAAATTCGTTCTCTTTTTGCACTTCCTTTTGCTTCCTCAACCGCATTTTGTAGCTTACATAACTTTTGAAGCCAAAGCCCAAAGTCACCACAGGGTACCCAATACTAGAAAAAGGACAATCCCGCCAGTAATTGTAAGTTAAAAATAAACAACACATGCATCAAGCACATGACGACATCTATGACTGAAATTAAGAAATAAATTCTAGATGATAAGCATTCATTAAACACACAAATAAATGTGATGTCTGCTGTGGAAATCAGAGTCAGCTGGCATGTAGAACTAATCCCCAGGGAACGGTGGGACTGCTGGACTGTAAGAGGCTGCCCATTAGACTTTGGCATTTTTCAAACGAACTCAAGAAGTTACTACAGAGACTGTTGGATATAGTGGCTAATGTCTTTGATTAACATCGAACTGTCTTGTGCACGATTTGACTTAGGCATCCATACGCTTTTAAGAACTAACAGGGTAGAGGTTTTGTAAGTGGTCATAAATAAACATTACGGGAGTGTTAAAAAATCAAAAGGACATTGTCACTAATGAACTCATCTACAAAACAGAAACAGACTCGCAGACATAGTAAACAATCTTATGGTTACCAGGGGAAAGGGAGTGGGAAGGGATAAATTAAGGAGTTTGAGATTTGCAAATGCTAGCTACTATACATAAAAATAGATATAAAAAACCAACTTTTTCTGTATAGCACAGGGAACTACATTCAATATCTTGTAATAACCTTTAATGAAAAAGAATATGAAAACAAATATTTTATGTATATGCATGACTGGGACATTGTGTCATATACCAGAAACTGACATATTGTAACTGACTATACTTCAATTAAAAAAAATTAAAAGAAAAGAGGAAAAAAAGGATATCGTTTGGTTTTTAATACTAGAAAGATAGGATCAAATTCAAACTAATCTCCTTGCTGCCT
This sequence comes from Camelus ferus, assembly GCF_009834535.1. NCBI lineage: Eukaryota > Metazoa > Chordata > Mammalia > Artiodactyla > Camelidae > Camelus > Camelus ferus. The sequence goes on along the minus strand of NC_045708.1, from coordinate 17,635,343 downwards.
GAGGGGTACTGTCACCAGCTATTCCTGGAAAATTAGTTCACAGACACTCCGTCAAACCTAAGTTCAAGAATCATTTAAATAAAATCTGATATTATCAGTGCCAACATTTGGTCTGTACCAACAAATTAAACTAGCTGTACTTACAACTCTAATCTCTGAGATAAAAAGATGAAATACTTTCATTCAACCCATCAGTCTGTCTCATATCAGTTCAAAGCCTCTGAAAACACTGTCAAAACTCATATTAAGCTGCATTAATATTAAAACTTATCAATTATAATTAGTCTGAATGTGATCTCACCACAAATTTAAAGTGACAAGTTTTACTGACCAGGTGTATTTAATTAGCTTGTTTGTGAAAAGACTTTAAACATTGGAAACTTTTTTGTTGTTGATTCCTTTATTTTGGTTTCTGCTATAAATATTAGCAAAAATTGGTGTTTAAAACATATACTAAGTGGTGATTTATGCAATAGATAAAAACAAGAATCAAGCTCATTTTTAAAAATGTTTCATGGTTTAAGGTTAAAAAAGATATTCCCTTAAAAATTATTAATAACATTCTCTTGTTTTTGTAAATAGGCAAAGAAAACTGTATGTTCATTTAAGCTTCATGAAATAGGCATATATTTCACCGAGACTTTTTAGACTCATTATCTGGTTATAATAAAAAATAGGTAACATTTATCAGACACCTATGTACTTGGCACTAAGTTAAACACTTTACATATATCACCTCATTTCGTCTTTCCCATGACCCCACAAGACAGGTTCCCAACATACAGGTAAGAGAACTAAGGCTTACAGAGGGTGACACGTCCAAGGCAACAAAGCAGTTAGTGGGCAGAGCTGGGATTTAAGTACTCATTTGCTTGAATAGAGGGCTTATGCTCTTTACCACCATGTTATATTGTCTTCTGGGTTCATGTAAAATCTCTAAGAAAAAACTGACAATTGAATTCATCATTCTACTTTGAAAACACTGAACTTAATTACAGATTAAGAATACACATAATACTCACCAGTGAGCAGCAAATGGACGACAAAGGTCTACATGAAAATTTTTGAGATCTTTAAATCTAATTGCTGCTTCAATATAAACAAAGAGTATCCAGAGAGACACTGTGGGCAAACACACTCCCCTTTCTGTGGGAAAGCAGCAGAGAGATAAGCAAAAATGAAACATTAATGTAACAGATGGGTTGTTTGGAAGACTGGTTCAACTACATTAACTTTCATTAAGACTTTCAAACTAATTAAAAAGCACTTTGATCCAAACTGAAAGCTTTTATATTACAAAAGATGCCATGGAATCATAGACAAAAATAAAAACAAGCATTATGGCAGTAAATATTTATAATATACGTAAAACAAAAGAGTCATTGCCCTAACAAAGAGCTCCTACAAATCAATAAAAAGGCAACTGAAGAAAAAAATTTGCAAGTCATAAAAGAAAAAAATACAGATGGCTAAAAAAAATGTGAAAAGATATTCAACTTCACTACTGATTAGGGAGATAAATATTTTTTAAATAAGATTTTATTATTTTAACCTATCAGATAAAGGAAAAAATTTAAAGATGGATAATAGTATAGGGAAGAAATGAAAAAGGGTTCATTCTCATATTTGACAATAATATAAACCAGGGTAACTTTCTTAGAAGGCAGATTGGCAGTATAATTAAATTTAAAATAATTCTACCTTTAAACCAGAAATTCCAATCCCAGGAATCTACCCTACAGAAATACAAGAGCCCTGGGATGTATAAGTATATTCAATGTATTGTATGCAGTAGCAGAAATTAGAATTTAGAATTAACTTAAATGTCTATCAATAGGAAACTGTTCCATTATGCTAAATCTACACAATTAAATATGAAGCAGCTTTTCAAAAGAATAAAGATCTGTACTACCATAAAATGGTATGTAAAAAACCAACAAATTCTTAAGAATGAGTTATAGCACAAAGAAATATTTCTGACATTTAAGTATTATTCAAAAATTTTTTCTTAACTACAAGCTCATATTCCTTTTATAATTAAAAACAATTTTTAATGGAGGAAAAAGTAACTTGCATCAGAATAAATAAGATGCAGATAATCAGACAATTTTCATTGGGCTTTAGAATCAGTCTGCACGGTAGGTCCATCTATGTAAGATGACTAACAATGGGATATTTTATGAAGATGGACCAAAGGCATGAGATCCAGTAACTCTGGAAAGATCTCCTTTGACACTGTATAAAGCAAGCAACTTACAGAAGAGAGAACAGGAAGGAAAAGTTAGTGATCTGAAGGACTAAATGGCTTTTTCCTAAGAATCTTTGGGATGAAACATAAGAAAAACGATAAACTCTTGGGACTAGAAAGAAGATCATTTAGTCCAACTTCCTCATTCTATTGAAGAGAAAAGTGAGGCCCAGAGTTTATAAAATTGGGTCCAAGTTCACAGAGATAAAACTGAATCTGCTTCTAAAGAGAATCTAAGTCCCTTTACACCTAGTCCATAAGGTCAGAAAACACTGGAAGCTCTGTGAAGGTAGCAGTCTCAACCACTCTTAAAGATTCAACATACCAAAAAAAGGGTATTTTCACAACGTAGGAAGACAAAGAACAACCCTTAGGATAATGTATTTTCAAATTCATTTCAGAATGCATTGTTAAAAATTTATATTCCCTATTCCCTATATTAATTTCTAAAGTTATCATAAACATAATAAGTACTTACAGGAAAAAAATAGAAAAATTTGGACAAATTACCTGTATTTCTACACCTATCAAATAAATAAAATAAAACCACAATGAAATTATTTTTGAGCAAGTATAGTAGTCATGTTGTACATATCCTGTTTTTTCTCTCTTAACAGCATGGATAATATTATATCATTTTTTTGCAGCAATAAATAATTTCATCAACCATTACTAATATTCTTAAGAAAGAATTTTCAATTTTAACAACTGGAAGACAAATTAATCCCACATTATATAAACTGCACACATATTTATTGGGCCTAATAAGAACACAAAGTTTGTTTGGTTTGTTCACTCATCATTCCCAATTAAAACATACTTCACAACTTAGCTATTCCGACATGCGTTTCTGAGCCTAGAGCTAAAGAGAGGCCAATATTATTTACGACATTAGCTTCACAGCTGCCCTGTGGGTCACCCACTGAACTCCAATAGGTTATATTAATAGTTATATGAGTAGTTTTTTCTCAACTACTTAGACATTATTAAAGTAATTTAGGGAATCATTATAGTTCATCAGAATCACAGATGATCTGGGCTAGAAGACTCCATTAGACATTATCTAGGTTCCTCAACGCTCATGTGACAGAAGCTGAGACCTAGAGACAATGACAAGTATAAATGACAACTCTCTTGAAACTGAGGCCCAGGACAAGGAAATAAAAGTAAAAACTGGTTTACAGAAAAATCACTTTAACTAGAAGAAAGCATCCTAGCTTATAAATCTAATAAGATATGAGAGAGTGCGAAAGATGAAGAAAATCATGCTCACAGTGGATACTTTAAATAACAGAGCTGAACTGTGTCTTTTAACATGGGACAACATCATCCTTCTAGCAGTTTAGAGAAGAGGATGAATGTTCCTCCAGAGAACTTTCATTAGTTGGTACTCCCTCAGTGGTTAAAATCCTACAGGTTGCAGCTGAGCCTAGGAATCAAGTTTCATGCAGCTTTGCAGACAAGTGTGACGATCTGAGAGCCAGTCCTCACATCCCCATGCGTCTCATGTTCAGGCTTTCATAGTGAACTGGAGCTATCAAAACATCTCATCTCATCTTAGTTTCAAATAGCAGAAGTATAATTCTCAGAAGAAGGAAGGTGACTATGTAGCTCCACTCAAGTCAGAATATACCTGAAATAGTACATTTTGGTTTAGAGAACCACTAAGAATTAGGGAGATCAGAGTGGTGAAAGTGCTTAAAATAACATACAAGGAAAAGCTGATGAAACCAGAGATGTTTTGTCTACAGAAAAGAAGACAAGAGAATATGACAGTGACTTTAAATCTCTAAAGAAATGTTAATATGGATGGAAAGTTACACACATTCAACATGGCTCTAATGCAGGGGTCCAATGTCTAGACTTGAGGGATGATCTGTAGGCTCCTTGAAATTAAAAAATATTTTCTGTACACTGCCATATATTTTTCTGGGGAAAGCCCTTTATATTCTCTAAGTAATCAGAGAGCCCCAAGGCAGTCAAGAGATGGTGGGTCAAAAATATAAGGAGGAAAATTCTAGCTCAGTTTGAGGAAGAATTTTCTATTCCAGTTGCCCTAAAACAACAGCAATAAGTTCCTTGTCACTGTGGGTTTTCAAGCAGAGATTAAACCACCCTGTGCCAGGGATGCTATCGGGATTCTTACACCAAACAGGGGTTCAACCAAATGACCTCTGACATTCCTTTCAATGCTGAAGCTCCAAGAACATTTTTCCTATTTGGCACATAGCTGTTTTTGAGCCTATCTAAACAAAAATTGCTTCAAGTTTTTAAAAAAATTAGTTATCTTCATAATGAGAGTTGATCACTGAAATGCCTACAATCGAAGTATCGAACCACAAAGGCTTAAACTTTTGGTTCAGTAATAAAAAAGAAAATGTATTTTAAAGGTATATTGTAATCTATCATGAAAAGGGAACTTTAAAATGTCCACATTAAACTCAACTCTAAATAATTTATTCAAAGAAATCACCACAATTAAAAAAGCTTGAATCTAAGATTTCTACCCATCTAAGAATTAAGACTTACCTGTGTGCCATACATACTGAACCCACACATATGTACTAGCAGCAAAAAAAAGCCATTGTATGGGGATGAACAGCAGACATATTATATTTGACGTGAATGCTACACAGACAAAAAATACTGAGAAGGCCTAAAGGGAAAAACAAAATAAAAAATACATCTTAGGATTTATTTTCAAACAGATTATTAAAAGCACGTTGGACAAAACCTCTGAAACTACTATGCAATTACTACAGAGCAAGTTACAACAGGAAATTTTAAACATTTAAAATCACCCATATAAAATGTAGTGGCTAATTTAACATTAAGGAGTAATCCTATTTATGGCCTTAAATCATGAAGAACTGGACTAGAACAAATTGAGGTTGATTCACAGTGAGTTTATTTGGACTCCACAGATGGGTTACTTAAAAGAACTAGAATTTTAGCACAGAAAAGTCTCCTCTCTCCTCACAAAACATGACTAAAGAGCCTCATTTTTAAAGGACAGGTTATTGGAGCACAGATGAAACACAACTGTGGTAAGAATTATGCTGATGTTTTTAATTTTAATAAAGCCACCTTCCTCTGGACACACTACTCTCTATTACAACAGAACATGAGCTCGAAACCATCTTTCCAAGGCACCAGGCCTGGGTAGAAAAGTTACAGGTTTCAGAAATGGCTCTGGAACACAGCAGAACGACAGGTCAACAAAGGATGCAAGCCCACGCCTGTGCCCTTGCTCTAATCCAGCAGTTCTCAAAACATGGTCTGGGGATCCCTGGGGATCTCTAAGATCCTACCAGGGAGTCTTCCAGGTAAAAAATATTTTCACAGTAATACTAAGGCATTACCTGTCTTTTTCACACTTATTTACTCAGAACTACAGGGACATTTTCTAGAAGTTACACGATACGTGATACTGTAATCAACTGAGTTCAGAAACAGATATGAAGATCCAGCTGTCTTCTGTTAAGCCAGACATTAGAGAGTTCTGCAAAACTATAGTCAACCTTCTAAATTTTTTTTTGTTTTGGAAAATTTAGTTACTTTTCATTTAAAAATGTAATGTGCATTAACATGTAATGAGTTTATAGTTGCTATTTTTAAATGAATTAATAAATTTTTTTTCAGTTTTATTTCTAATATAGTAAATATGGATAGATGTAACCCACATAAATAAAAGCACCTTGGAGTCCTCAATAGTTGTCAAGAGTGTAAACGGGTCCTGAGCCCAAAAAGTTTGAGAACCACTGCTGTAGCTCTAACCCAATCACTAACCCAGTGCTAGGGGCTCCAGAGGTCCTTCAGGGTGGGACTGGGCAATTACTGCTCCCTCCACAACTCTGTCTTCCTCCTGAAGTCCTCCCTCCCTCCCCGTATTTTCACTGGGATAGTAGAGGAGAGGGGAGTATAATGATTTGATCAGTGGGTTTAAGACAAAATGCCTTAAAGACCAGTTTCAGTCCATAGACCCTATTAACTCAATACAGTCACCTAAGTATCACTCATAACATCTACTTTAAACAGTTTCACTATCAGTTATTTAAGATTTTCTTAGAAGAGTAATTAAATCCTTTATACTTGAAAAACATGTATTAATAAACATACCAGTCCCTGGTATCTGAAGGAATCATAGACGCTTCTGATGAAAAGCCAAAACGGCCACAGGTATTCAAATCTGAACTCCAGGACAAAATCTGCCAGGAGAACAAGTGCCCAGACCACCAGGAATTTCAGGTATAAAAATGTACTGTAAAAGATAAAGATTAAGAATTTATTCACAGTCATTTGTGCAGAACTAGAAAAAGAAAATGCACTGTTTTGTTTAAAGGCAACAAAAAATATCTTCCTATACCATGAAAACAATGGAGATAGAGGACAAAAAGAGATGCTGCCATGGCCCACCTAAGTTTTAAAAGCTCTAGTTATATTCATTCTGAGACCTACAACTATCAAATAAGATGATGACCAAAAATGCTTAATTCCATTTAAAATGGGGGAAAAAACATTTAAATCTCACCACTATTTTAAAATGTGCTAAGTGTCTGACTTCAAAATACTGTAACACTCTCAAAATTACAGCTTTCAAGTTGTTTTTCATTATAAGAAAATGTCATGGTTGAAAGGCTTCAAATGTGCTATTTCCCCACCCCTCTAAATCTGTTTGACGAGTCTATGAAATTCTTAATGCACATCCCTACATGCTTGAAGAATTCTGTCTTTTTCTCCCCTTTCTCCTCCTGCATCTCTATATAACATTAATCTGCATTAACCAAACAAAAACCAAATGACTTCCCCAAAAAGACAGAAATTAACTTAAGAGAGCAGATGCCAATCACTTTAAAGGGCTGTGAGGGCACAAAAATGTACATTAAAGAAAAAAATCCTGAAGCATCCCAGCCTTACTCTAGCTGAGCTATAAATGTGTGCTCCCAGTTGCATCTGGACTTATGTTAAATAGAACTATAATTTGACTAGCCAGTCAGAACACATATCTAACCACTGTAGTATCTCAAAGCAAAGTAAAGACCAGGATTAAAAAAATATTTTTTTATATAATCTAAAAGTCCATTCCTCCAATTCATTAGTTGTATCATAGATGATAGAAGCCTTCAGATTCTACCTATTAGTAAGTCCCTAATTCTAGGTCTTAATCTGGTCAATTCTGGAGCAGGTTAAATGTAAGTATTTTTTTAAAAAAGGTTTCTAAGATACACAGATTGTAAATACCTAAAATTCACTTGGACTTGGGCTAGAGCCTTGCACGGTGTTTTGCAATACAAACATTCCAATATTGTTGTGATTAAATCAGCTGTTTGAAGACATACCACCAACAAAATCAAGGCCTTTAATAAATAATTTTGAAATACATTAAAATAAGGTATAAAAATACTTATGTTCTTTGGAGGAAAATCAACAAAAGCATGATCCAGCATTGGATTCTTTCTATGCCTTATAAATCCACATAGGTAAAAGATGTCAAGAACCAAACACGTATGACCCTCCATGTTACAATATTACAAGGGTCAATTTCTAATTCTAATTCTTGGTAGAACTTCTATGGGCATGACAGTAAATTTCCATTAAGACGTCTGCTGTAGAATCAAAGAACCCAAGGCAAACCAGAACACAGGCTTGCATCCTAAGTCTCACCTTTTAGTTTCATTTCACTAGAGTCATGTTAGCCAGATGAGGATGGAGCCCTCATTCTCACTCATTAAAGCCATCACTGATCCAGTGGAGAGCAAGGCTTATTTTGTTAGAAGGAACAATTGAGTCATGCAGGCATTAGGGAGCACAAATCTAGTTTGAAACGAGATTTCCAAGCTTGGCTTTAAAACTGAAAGGTTTTTTTCCCTGTTCCTAGAATTGTTTCTAGGTTTTAAAGAAGAAATAATACCCTTTCATCCATGTTCCTAAGGCATTTAAGAAATGGCAAGGAAACGTATTTACTTCTCCGATGAATCCTTTTTCCCATGGGGCTGTCTCTGGAGTGTAGCCAAATGAGACATGGTGGGCACCTCCCCATGTCTAGTCATCACTATTCCCCAGGTAGAGAAGATAGAGTACTACCAAGTGCTCCCCAAATGCTACTAGGCATGGCAGGATCCCAGTCTAGCAGGCAACTAGACTGTTGTCCATTTCACTGTTTAGATAGAATTATCCTAAGAATTGCAGCCTGTTGAGTACTTTAATAACTCAATCATTTAAATCTATGGCAATCAAAAATGATCATCTTTGTTATAGTGACTACTCATTTTCAATGCTGTAACTCCAAGGGAGTTCCTTTATATATAAATATATTTCACTTCTTTTCAAACAATTGCTTTCATACCTCTGATGTTCCCTGACACTCAGTTCTTACAAAGTTACGGTTTAGAAGTACAGATACCTAAGGAAATTTGATCTTTTACAAACATACGCCACACCCTCAGCTTTCCTCAGGCTTCCTTTTTAGGGTGGTAGGTGGACCTCCCTCTAAAACCAAGAGACAATCTTAATTAACAAAGTTAATAAACAAAGTTGAAACTCTAGGACTAGTCTTAAACTTTATAGATTAATTTCAATTTAAAAGAGCTTTAGGATATTTAAGACAGTTGATTCACTGAACCCTCTATATTAGTAAATTATACCTAGTATCCTTCCATAGACACAAGTACAAAAGTTAAAAGATAAATAATCTAAAATGACTGCTCATCAGCATAGAAAATCTAACTAATTCTTCTCCTTCCATGTTCTAAAGGTCATAAGATTTTGCCAAATCCAGAGATGACATTTTAAAGGGGAAAAAATTTTTGTCAGGGTTTTAAGCCATTATTATAGCATTCCAAAATATTTCTTCTAAACCATGAAAAAATATGATTAAATATAAAATATTTTATACATATGCTTTATGATTTATGACTAACTTGACGTTACTGTAATTCTCTGATCCAAATAAATTTACTAATAACTATAAAATATCTTGAATAAAAATTGAAGCATAACTGAAACAAAAAGATATTTTCCATAATATTGAAACAAGGGCAGACCAATAATGTCTTTTCATGGTCTGATAAACTTCTATTCTGAGTGCCAGTGAAATAAAGGAGATATGCAAATATTAGGCTTAATGGTGGTGATTCTTTCACAGTGGATATTAACTGTAAGATTCTTTTTTTCCCCATTCTATTCCTACCCTTGCCATTTACAACCATTTTTAACTTAATCTATTTAACAATGCTTTCCACCTATGGATTAATCATCTATGTTTAATGAGAAGTAGTACTGAATGTTTTTCTTTTTCCAAGTAAAGTGCCCCTTCTCTCTCCTATCACTTGTCACTTAGATCATTTTCTGGAGCTCACATTATTACCAACAGGGTGACCATCAATCCTCAGTACCTGACCTTTTCCTTAAGCAGACTAATGGCCATTTAGTTCACTTGGTCCTCACCACAGAAATGAGTCTGGAATATTTCACTGGCTGTGCTAGTCGCCACCTATCTCAATCCTAAGCTTTCTGGCCCTCTCTAGAATAGCAACTGTGAATCCCTTTTACCTTTCCATATCTAGCATGATACTTCCTGAACTGCTTTGTCTTCTACTGCTATGAAATACTTCTCCCTATTGGACATCACCTCTGGAATATTTGCCCAGCCTCTTGTCTGGCTGGTATTCTGCTAAAATCTTATTGTATGTAATTACAGTCTTGCTACTCCAAGTGTGGTCCACGGACCAGCAGCATCAGCGTCATTTATGAGCTTTTGAGAAAAGCACTATTTCAGGGCCCACCCCAGGCCTATTTAATCTAAGTCTGCATTTTAACGTGATCCCTAGACTATTTGAGCATACATTAAAATTTGACGACTACTGGCTTATAGTATAAACTTCTCATAGTCATAGAACTTCCACTGAATTTCACAATGTCTCAGAAAGAAGACAACAATCTACTCAGATAATCAGTACTTATCTCCAAACTGTTAGCTGTTCTTCCCTCAACCAGGAACAATTTAAACTGTTCAGGGCTAATTCTTCTATTTTTCTACGCTTCTTTCTGAGTCACAGACAAGATCCTTACCTAAATACAATTTAAACTAAAAGAAGCACTTGCATTACTACATATCCTTCAGCACACAGCATGAACCTCACTTCCTCAAAAAATGCCTCCCTGACCCCACAGTGAAGACTGTTACCCCATTATATGCTCATTCAGCATCCTGTACATAAGAATATTTAATCATAATTATAATTAAATAACTTTATATAATTAGCTGTTTAAATGTAAAGTCCACAAGAACAAAGGAGCTGCCTATTTTGTTCCCTGCTTTATTCTCAGTGCCCAGCACCATGCACACCAGAGACACTTAACAAATATTTGTGGAATGAATGATCTACAATGCACAAGAGTGATAAGGACCAACAGCAGGGCTTTTATCAAAGCATACACTTACAATGAAGGTAGAAAAAGATGATGCACAGGTGACTGGGAAGGGTGAAAGCAACATCAACAAAGATAACAAATATAGCATCCACCTGAAGGATTACCATGCACCTGCTCCCAACCTGTTCTGTTTTTCCACTAGGAAGAAAGGAATCTAATCATTCTTGCTTTGGATGCTAGACTATCATTCCATGTAGTCTACCTGCCACTGGCTCTGACTACAGTGAGAGTTCTGAGTACCTTCTATTAAGCCTGACATTAAAGACATCTGCAAAAATATATAAAACACACCACTCTTCTCATGGATTTATTATTTTCATATGAACCAGTAATTATTTAAAATTTTTGTCTTAATTTCTAATCCAGTAAAAATTTTAGATATAATCCACATAAACCAAAGCTTCTTGGGATTCTTGATCATTTTTAAGAGTGTAAAGAGGTCCCAAAACAAAAACTTTGAGAAATGATGGTCTACAGAAAGCTGTGCATGAGCCTCAAACTAGAACCACTGTTACGTTCTATAACCACGTTCTTCTTTTTTTTTTCTTTTTTTTGGGGGGGGAAGGAAGTAATTAGGTGTACTTAACTATTTATTTTTAGAGGAGGTACTGGGGATTGAACCCAGGACCTCGTGCATGCTAGACGTGCACTCTACCACTGAGCTATACCCTTCCCCACCAACAACCACATTCTTGTGCAAAGTCCAGAAAAGGGGAGCAGCCTGAGAAGACCTAAGCTGTTCCATATTTTTCTTTTCTATTCTGGGCCTCCTGCAGACTGCAAACAAAATCATTCTAGAGTCAAACACACATACGCACACATATACACACACACACTCATGCATATATATGTACACAGCCACTGGAATGTCAAATCTAACAGGGTGAAATATGTCCAGTTTAAAAAGAAAAAGAAATCTAGAATGGAAATCACTAAGAAAAGCTTTTAAGAATCGTGTTGTGCAGTATTCTTATGAAGCACTTTATGACTACTGAGATATCAAGGACAGGTACTGTAACCTAACACAACTGAAGAGTTTGAAGTTTTAGAATTTCTGCTTCAAAAACTCAACAGTGTGGACTCTATGGGTTTTGGGATGATGAGGACATTAGGAGAAAGAAAACAACCCATAGGCCCTAAAAATTGTGTTAATGTTGTATAAACGTTAGAAATTCATTTCATAAACAAATTAAGTACTATGCTTCCTATCTTCAATAGTAATAATCATCTACCTAATCACACTTTACATTTATATCACACTTGCAACTTTCCCAAATGCTTTCGTATTAATTATCTCATTTTATCCTTACAACTGTGACATAGGCAGAGCAGTTATTAACATTTTACAGAAAAGAAACACGAGGAACAGGGAACTAGCAGGCTGCAAGGCACTGTTGAAAGAGCACAGAAATGGGAGTTATACCACAGAGAATAGGGCAAATTCTACTTGGAATGCTGTGTTACTGTTAAAAAATGGTCAAGTAAATTTCTAGTAAAGAAATGGACAAAAGATTAAGTTGAGGAGAAAAACCAGGAAACTTTTCTGTAAAACAGAATCCTATTTTTGTTAAGAAGTATATACATTTGTTTATACAGATCAAAGAAGAAACCATAGTTATAACTTATCTAATAGTGCTCATTCCAGAGCAGAAGGTTTATGTTATACTTACACATTGTCGTACTGCTTTAATTTTTTATAAAAAGCATGTGTTACTTTTATTTTAACTCTTCATTTCGAAATAATTTCAGACTTATATAAAAGTTGCATAAGTAACACAAATGATTCCCTTATATCTTTCCACCAAGATTCCACAAACGATAAAACATTTTATCAAGTTTCTGTTATCATTCTCTCCCTATGTATGTATACATACCGGTTTTTTTCCTGAACCATCTGAAAATAATCTGCAGACATAATGCTCCCTTACTCCCAAATTTCTTGAAAACAAGAATATTCTCTTATTTAACCACAGCTGAATTATCAAAATCAGGACATTAACACTGACACAGTACTATTATCTGATCCATAGACCTTACTCAAATTTCAGTAATTATCTCACTAATGTCCTTTACAGCAACAGATAGATCCATTGATCAAATGATCCTGGTCCAGGATCATATTTTGCGTTTTTGTCATGTGTATATTGGATCATTTATTTAGTAGAAAAGGTATTCTCATTTTGGGAAGGAAAAAAGATTAATGGCCTTGCACAAGACACTCGTGATACCTGTTGCTTCCCCTGAAAAATGAAGATAATGACACCTGTTCTACATGCAGTAGAGTCTGAGAGGACCACAAGAGTTACCATACATAAACACCATTCACATGGGATGGAGTAGCACAAAAACTGAAACAAAAAGAGGACAGACTTTGGGTTAGACAGATTGAGGTCTCTATCAAGTAGCAAAACCTGTAAACTCAGTTTCCTCACCTGTGAAACTGAAGCTAATATCCTTACTGGAACTACATAACAGAATGAAGACAAAATTACGATAAAAATAGTCATAACAGCATAGTAGTAACAGCAAACAACTTTTTGAGTCTGTCAGGCACTGCGTTAAGTATTTTACCTGACATTTCAATTTTCCTTACAATCGTCATATACAGTAGGTAATATTATTTACTCTCCTCATTTTACAGATGAGAAAACTGAGTGTTAAAGTAGGTAAGTGACTTGTTCAAGATCACATAACCAGTGTCAAGGACATTAATTGAACCCAAGTTCAAATGACATTAAAGCCCATATACTTATCCATTACGTTGGACTTTTTCATCTCTTATTAGATGCTCAATAAGTATTATTTCCCTTCTTTATATCCCTTTGTACATATATATTCAAGTGATATAATTCTTTAATTCTCCAAGAGAACCAAGTTTTTAAAAAATGAGCAGATATACTTTATGAAAGAATAAACACTCAGTACCTTAATTCATAAACTATGAATTGGAAATTTTAATTTGTAAACACTATGAAGCTCTGCAGAAAAAGATGTTAAAGTCAAATGTTCTTTACAGAAATAGCTATGGCACAAAAGATGGGACAATTCAGGACTGCTTTTCAACAATATTCATACTCCTAGAATGGTCATTGTAATAGAGAAACCCGTAATTTAAAAATAAAAAGACAACTCATTTTTTTAAAAAGCAAGAAATACAATGAATCATGAAGTACAGCTTGTCAAGCCTAGAAAAGACAAGAAAATAATCCTTATTACATGTGAGAAAGAAGACTCCAGCCTTAACATTTCTCTCATCCGAGATGGGAGTTTTTGTTTGATCATGAACACGGCATCCATTTTCTCTAGAGCTCAGTGTCCTCACTACAAGATAGGCAAAGTACTGAGTTTAGTACTGAGCAGCTTATTTGGTTTTTAAAAGTGTTTTAAAGATGAGCAAAGTACTAATACAATTTAAAAATAGAGCGAGATTATTTCCAGCCACCACCCCTGTGCTGGGTAGGAAACAGATTCCAAACTGCCTTAATGAATCAGTCATCTCTACGGATACACCTAAAGTGGACTAGGTGCACTATTTCAACCCACTAAATGCTAAACCTCTAAAACAGATACAGCAACAGAGGAGATGAGAGATAAATTACTCCTGACATCACAACTCCATGACTTAACATGAGCCAATCATCCTTAAGGGCAGCAGGGGCAAAAATACAAAGGAATCAGGGCCAGTGCTATGAAGGGGCTTTAAAGTCTGGGGATGACAGACATCGTAGAAGGTTGATGAGCTGAGGCCAATTTTATGTCAGTTAAATTAAATAACAAAGTAAAGAAATAAAGCCTCAAAGAATATAATCAAACAGCTGATTACATTTTTTAAAATTTCCATTACCAGGATGCATATGCCTGAAGGTGAGACACTTTGAGGCAATAGTCACTCCTCAGGTATTTGAAGAAATCCATGATGAAAAAAAGAAGTCCAGCAAAGGATATCTGTTTCCACTGTTGATATGGACCATTCTACTTATACAGCTTGTTGAGCAGACAGCTTATTTTTCTTCTGGACCTATTTCTTGAAAATGATCCAAGTAAAATAATTACACCCAAATCTAGGAAGCCTGGAGAATAAAGTAATCCATATATTCAAAGAATACACTAAATTTCATCAAGAAAAGTAACCTAATTACAGTATTTCACTTTGAGGTCTTAGAACTAAGTTTATAAAATTTTCATCTGACCCTCCAGACTCTATAAGATATATGCTATATATCTTATTTTGGCCCTTTAAGTATCAGCTGGATGATAGCTTAGAAAATGACAAAACAAAACACACATATACATACATAAAAACCCCAAAGGGTTAATATCAATGGGGAGATCTGGCCCAAAAAAATACTCTGGAAAGAAAAGTGCTTATAGAACATGAGTTGGATCCATAATATATAGGTATACAACCAACAAGAAAGTGAAAATAATAAAGTTATTAAGTCCACCATTAAAATCAAGCTCCAAATCTAGTGAGGTTCAAAAAAAGTTGTGAAGAAAAAGGAGAGTATCACTGATAAAAGAGGAAGCTTTTAAGCAAATAATCTGAAACAGACCATGTTCCCTTCGTTCCTGGCCTCAACTCATAGCAGCACTTTAAAGGGATCTGCAAAACATCTAATGAAACTAAACTGCCAAGAATGCTCAGACAAGAAGAATCATAAATGAAAGCTGAAGGAAAATACTTTTTAAAAAAAGTAGTACACTACTTGCAAAAACTAAGTACCAAATTCCAGTGTGGCAGATTTGTTTAAATGTATTTCATGGAAATTACAAATATAAGGGTTTAGCTAAACACCTTGTTAGATAGGTTAGTGAAAACATTTCAATTTCTCCATTGTACTTACCCCCTTCCCCAAAAGCCCTCTAAAACAATACTGAATTATCACGTCAGGTCCAGCGTTGTTGAAGCTAAGGCCTACTAAGATTAGCAAAATGCTTTTAGGCTGTGAGGTTGCAACACTGGTATCTGGAGTTTCAGTTGCAGAACACATGTACAATCAAAGTAGCCAAGGGTCATGCCAGCCTCCAGTGGCTTTAATAAGCATAGCCCAAAGGAGTCTAAAACTAGGCTTAGGAACCATCATTAAGGCATCAGGAAAAGCAGTGAAGTGAAATCTCTGGACAAGGGTCTGAAAAAGGAAATTAGGAAGCTGAGAAGTACGCAAACTTTGACCATTTAAAAAGTCAAAGGCCAGAAAACTCTTCTCTGAAATAAAGATGGGAAAACATACCAGATATACCAGGGAAATTCTGAGTCCTCAGTCCTAGTTCTAAGGCATTAAGCTGTAAAAATGTAAGAGTCAGGCACAATACTACAGTTTAAGTTTCAGGCAACATGCTACAAGCAGAACCCAGCACACCATGACAGTAAGTATTTATAAATCCACAAGTGAAGGGGTACTTCCTTCAACCTCCAGTAACAAAGATATGAAATATTTTCCTTAAGCTTAAAACAAGTGCCTTACTTAACATTCTTATTATACTTACTTCGGTAAGCAACAATTTTAACTGCAGAAACTTTTTTCTGCCTCTGTCTCCTACTCACCACACCTTGTCTCCTCATCTTTCTATTATAAAGTAATTCTTGGCAGTGGAGGGCAGTGGGGAGCATGGCAAGGTAAAAGGTCGATAAACCGCATGGAATCCCCTTAAGGCTTCAAAAGACTATAAAAGAACTCCAACCCAACCTCACCAGGAGAATCACTGCATGCAGTAATTAGATACTACTGTTGGGAGTGTCTGGTGTATGTGTGAAGGCAGACACAGGGAGAGAATCACTGCCCTAAAATCCAAAGACCTCTGAAATGTTACAGTTGAGTCATTATTCATTTTACTTTCTCTTATTAATAACTTTTTTCATAATTTCCAAAGTACTTTCACATCCATTTCATTTGAGTTAGAAAATACGTATTCCCTCACTTTGTGGCAACTGTCTACTTCATCATAAAATAGCACAGGGCAAGATAAACCTGTCAATGCATCAGGTGAACCACTAAAGCAGCAAGCTAAAATTTAATTCAACAAAAATATTTTTACTTAAGCAGAACTCAAAGTTCTCTGAAACCTTAAAACCACTGCATAAATTTAAGAGAAAATGTATTATGGCCTCCTAGACTGTAAACTCCTTGAAGACAAGAAGCCATCTTACCCTATATTCTCCATAATTCCCTGAACAATGCAGGTTCTTAAATGAGTAGAATGGATTACATTGATCTATTTATTAATTCACTCACTCAACATTTATTGGGCACTGAATTGCTAGTCTGTGTCAAGCTCTGTGCTGGCTTAGATTTTTTGAAAATGACATTGAATTTTAGCTATTAATAATATAAAAGAAAATTATCACCATTCCTATTTCCTTTCTTTTATTTTTTATTATTAACTTGACTGGAATAACATATTTCTATATGTTTCATTTTTCAAATGATGGATATATATATAAATGTAGATAATTTTAATATAACGTTGAAATCCATTTTCCATCTACCTTGCCCCTGAAACAGCCTTCTATCACATCAATTATACCAACAATAATGATATCATTTGATGATCACCTCCGTCACAGTTGCTGGATTGGAGCCTGTGATTAAAAGCATCTCAAAAAGAAAAAAAAAAAAAAAGGCATCTCAGCAACAGGATTTCTTCCGCAATACCAAGCAGCAACTGACCCCTTGTTTTGACTGTTCAGCTTGTTTATAGTTGTACCAAATCTTATGGTCTTTCCCGACTGCTTAAAGAATAAACCAAACATGGTAAACTGAGATAACGACGTGGTAAATAATATTTGTATAGTACTCTAGAATTTAGAGTTTCACAAACTAAATTAGCTCCTTTTAGTCCTCAAAAGTCATATGACAGATGAGAGAACTGGGGCTCAAAGCTGTGGATACCCTGCCTGTCAGAGATGGGAAAGCTGGGATTCTGAGTTGGAACTTGGGTCTCCTGACACTCACAGTCGCGTGCTCTCTTCACCACAGCTGCTTCTTGCTATGCCCAAGCTCAGAAAGTTGTGCAGATTGAGAACATGAAAAAATTAAGTCCATGAAAGGTTATGCTGTGAAACAGTAGACAGTAGTTATCAAAATCATCAACAGCGCCTCAGGAAAAAAACAAAGCTCTCTATTTAACGAGACTAAAATTGGCCAGATGTTGAGAAACAAAATGGGCAATACAAGATGTGAAAAACAATTTAGTATAGACTTAAATTTAAAGATCAACAGAAATTTGATACTCACAAATCCTCAGATACCATAACTCATAATTAGCCCACTCATTCTGTTTTAGAAATAACTGGAAATTTTCTAAGTCTCTTTTTAAAAACAAAAGTGGAAAAAAACCAAAACTATGATCTTATTCTTCAGACCAATATTCCATAATATGAACTAAGAAACAGATAAAGAAATTGAAACACTCATTTGATATATGGTGTTCCAAGAGGAAAGATAGGTAGAAATACATGTAGGTCTTTTATTAATATTTAAGGCAAAGAATGTCAAATAGAGCAGAGTAAACAGATTTGAGAGCTAAAGCACTTCTGGTTTTAAAAATTTTACAGGTGAAACTCTGAAAAACTTGTAATCGGTATTTACTATTAACATTTAGGGTAAGAAAATGCAAATTCCAAAAGTTCATCAGTAAAATAATGGATCTTCATTAGACAATACACTTCTTCACATTGCTTCACACTGATTGAGTGGTTACTATGGGTTAGGTACTAAACTGGGGATATTTGTTCAAATACAAGAGAAACTGAAATACAACAGGAAACATGTCAACAATATGAGGTTCTCAATCTTCTAATTATAAATGGAGGTACATTATCATATGTTACTATAAATAGTAGCCATTCAAATGTCTTGATTTCCTTGGTTTACCAACTCTGTTTAACATGTTTTTTCTACTCTGTGTCACTATTAACATTAAATTGTTCAAATCCTTTGCAATAGCCAGGGGAAAAACCGTTCCTTTACTCAAGAATTATAGTGTATGTAACTTGAAGAGACCTTTCCTCCACCCATTAAATTTGTAGGAAAAATGGTTTTTGCTTTTACAGTTTTAGTTTAAATGGTCAGGTTTGATAGATTCAGCATGGATTTTGGCCTATTTTACTCACTACTGTTAGCCGGAACAGGGCCTGGCACATAGTGTCAGTATCTGCTGAATGAATCGAAATATTCCTATGATCTACGGCTCATTACATAAGGATATATCCAAGAACTTTTCACTTTCACTGACTTATTAACACTTTGAATAAAGAAAACACCCAATGTTTACATCAGTCAGCTGCTTGTGAAAAACAATCATTCCATATGTGTAAACAGTGGCATGTTTCAGGTGCACAGTTATGCTAAGACAACTTGGGTGTCATCAGCTACCTCACATATTTCTCTAAGTCCCATAGCTAGATGAGATAAACTGTAAACCACCACTAAGATTCAATTAAGCCTATATCCACGTCCTGAGAATTCTCCGTTGTAAACTAAATTACTTCTTCACTGAAATCATTTCTTCATCAAGGCAAGTACCATTTAGAAATAACATTCTGAGTACCAAAAAAAAAAACAGCTGTACACAATTCTGCTTAGGGAAGCTGGGATTCTCACTAAATTGCCCCGTGAACCTGTTGTCCCTCTACCCCTCAGAGAACTGAATTCAATTTCTATTTAAAGGGACACTGCTTCGCTTTTAGGGGTTTTTTAAAAACGACGAGTTTGGAGAAAATCCCTTTTAAAGGGTTCAAAGAAAACTATCTGCTTGGAATCGTCAAAACAGTGTTCCTGAGAAAGTGTTCATCACTTCTGAATCTGGAGCGGGGCCACAGGGCATAATTTGGGGGTATCGGCTTCGGCCCCTGTTGCCAAGTTTGCGATCCCATAAGAGAAGTAAAAGGCGAAAGAGGAGCAATGTGGCCACTTGCCCAGTTTGCCAGGGGCCCGCGGGGCCACTGTCCGCTCCCAACTTTGTCAGCCTTCCCCTCACCAGTGCATATAGTCCACGCGCCTGCTGGCTCAGGCCGGCGACTCCCGGGCCAGAGCAGGGCTGCGGTGCCAACCGAGGCCCGCCGGGCCCTGGGAGCCCCGCGGCGCGGGCGGGGAGGGGGTCGCCGCCCCTCCCCCCGGCGGGGCCCGGGCGCTCCCAACGGCGGCACGGCAGCTACCTCAGCCCGTGCCCGCCGCGCCCTGCCAGCCGGGCCGGCGGCCCTCGCCACGCCCCAAGCCCCCGAGGCGGACCCCAGAGGGCTGGCCCGGGCACCCCGGGCAGCGCTCCTCCGGGGAGCCCCCGGCGCGGGCGTGCGGCCTAGTCGGGGTTACATAACGGGGCCCGGCCCCTCCGGAGCCAGCCCCGGGCCGCGGGGCCCGCGCCGGCGCAGGCGGGGGCGCCGCCGCTTACCTGCCGTAGATGCCCTCGGTGATCCGGTTCCGCTTTAGGGGGCGGCGGAGCTTACTGCAGTCGGCGTTCCGCCGCTTCATCCTCCCGCTGGGGGGCCGGGTGCCCGCGCCGCCGCCGCCGCCTCCGTCTCTCACCTCAGCCGCCGCCGCCGCCGCCGCCGCCGCCGCCGCTGGTCCTCCCCGCGTAGGGCCTGGACTCTACCCCTGGGGCCGGTCACACAGACATGAAGCCAGCACCCGGGGGAAGGGGGGTGGGACAGGGAGGGGGGACTCAGAGCTTCCTCCGCCTTCGGAAACAAAGAAATGACAATTCCGGGGCCCGCCCGCCCCAGCACCAGCCAGCCGCCTGCCCCACCTTCTCAGCCCCGACGGACGGCCTTCGCGGCCAATCGAATGAGCCGCTACGCCGCTGCCGGCCAATCCCAGGGCCCGCTGATGCAAAACGGACTTTAGAGCCCGCCCCTTTGAAGGACAGAAGAGTGCGCCAATCATTACGGCTTGTGGGCCCGCGTCTGGGCCTATCAGAAAAGATTAAAATAGAGGCTTATAAATAGGCCCTATAAATATAACATCCTATATTATGCCTTGTTGCGAAGGTAAATTTCATTATTATTGAATTGCGTTTCATTGTGTTATATCCACATTAGACCTTACTGTGCTATTTTCATTGTAGGCAATCACTAGCACCCTATGAAATCGGGAGGCCTGGGTTTGCGGCATGTGCTGTTTCTGCGCTGACCTGTGCTCCAGTCAGTCGCACCATTATGTAAGGGGCTCGCAGCATCCTCCCCAACCGGGAGGCGCCGTGGACAGCGCCGGGGGCCTTTTCTGCAGATCCTGGAGCTCTCGGTCAAGCCGGCCACGTTAGCGAGCGACGGGGGTACGAATGACAAAGCAAACCTCGCGCGCACACACACACACACACACACACACAGACACACACACGCACACGCACACACACTGCCAGTTTCCCGCGACGTGGTGACAGCACGGCGGCCAATCAGATGAGGTGCGGGGCAGGGCCGCTGTAGCCCCGCCCCCGGGTTCGTCACTGGGGGCAGGGCCGTGGGTACGCGCGACGTCGCGCAAGGCTGCCGCGGGTGTGTGGGGAGATGTGGCCAGGGCTCCACGTCCGCAGGGCGGGCTGGGCAGCGGGCTCCGCGGCCACCGCGCCCGCTGGGCCCGACGAGCGTCGCCGTCGGGAGCGTATCAGCTACCGAGTAGGGGGCTGGGGATGCGAGGATGCCAGGCACTGACCCTTCTCACCTAACATTCCTAGAGCGTCAATTTTGCGCCTAGAGCGTCCTTGGTGCTCTGCATCTGTTTGTTCATTTACTCCTCGTTAGTCCCCTGGAACGTAGGTATGCCAAAATTACAATTAGAAAAGATAGCAAAGATTTTCTTTTAAGGGAAAGACAAAGAAGAACACATGTTAAAAAGAAGAATGCATGTCTTAAAGAAAACGGGAAATGTAGAAAAGTAGCTGGAGGGGAAAAACACCCATGGATCTCATCACCTTAACACAACTACTGGTTAGCATTCTGTATTTTCTTCCCTTTCCAGTTTCCCCCGTGGGTGATGTTATTATTACTATTACAATTATTATTATTAAGCAGAATAGTGATCACATTAGATATTCAATTTTGTATCCTGTTCTTTATCTAAGATAAGCATTTTTGCATGTTATAATTCACCCTTCCTAAATATTTCTGATGGTTGCAAAATCTATCAAGTGGCTGTAGCAACTTAACCAGCAGTAGGACCCTTAGATGGTCTTAACAGCACATTTAAAAAACTTATAGGAAGCAGATGCCATTTTGTGTCCTGGGATGTGTGGACCTCTCTCTGCCCTGTGATCACCCCCTTAAATAAAAACCCACCCCAAGAAGGAGCTTGTAATAATTTATACCAAATGCATCATCCTCAACTGCTCCTCTGTTACTTTATATTGCCAAATCTTCAGAGATCACCCAGTGCCTGCAAGAGAAAAGCCATTCTCTTTATTTTGGCATCCAAAGCTGGTCACAGTGGGAACCCACCCCTCATTTCCAGGCCTCCTCAGGCAAGCAAGCCATTTCTACTCACTGTCCTCAAACCCACTAGTACAACCTTATCTTCCCTGCTTCGTGCCTTTGATCCCACACAGAGCATCTCCTTCAGTACTATTTCTAATTTGCAGTTTCTTGGCTGAGGCTTGTTCATCCACCCAGATGAAAAGCTTCTTGGGGATAGGATCCATACCCTGTAGAGATGCAGTTTAGAAAAATGGCAAGAGTACCTGCTTTTTTCAGACCAGGATTGAAATTCCAGCTTGGCCACTTACTAGCCTGGGAAAGCCTCAGAGCCTCTGTTACCACTCAGGTTTGTTTGCAGGCTTACCAGTTAACAAACTCTCAGGGCCAGGCATGCAGTAGGTAGTAGCAAGTAACTTCTGTTAACAGTATACTTGTTTTTCATCCTTCACCTCTACTGCAGCATGTTGATAAAGTGTCACTGGGCAGCCAAGGATAACAAACTCTGAGCTCAAAGTTTCACCAAGGCTGCCCATCATTGTGAAAGCATCTGAACAGAATGCTCTGCGGGGAGTGACAGAATAAGACTTCATTTGCCAAGGCAGGTTGGTTCATGGGGAAGGATACAGGCGGGACCTAAATAAATATGACTGGAGGCTTGAAGGCCTAGGTACATGGTGAGGTCATGGCTCCAGACTGAATAGGGGCCCCCAGACCTGAATAGCCCTCCTCTCCATGACTGCAAGTTTCCAGATAACCTGGTCCAGAGACTAATACAGTCATCCCTGTGAGATTAGGGGCCATATCTGAGGTCTTTTCCACTCCCTGCTTGTCCCTGTTGTCTAGGACAGTGCCATGGCACACTGTGGAATAGATAGGTGAATAACCAGAGAAAAGATGAGGGAGGTGCTGGGGACACATGGCAGCTTTCTGGAGCTCACTATCTAACCTGCCATCAAATAGGTTCCTGACAAGGCATTCCATACTTCTGTGGCAGAAGTGTGGACTGGCCAGGAGTTTCTTTTGGGCATAGGGCTGTGTGTGTGTAGAGAAAGGGCAGAGAGAATCTCAGGGTGATGGCCCAAGAAGAAACAATCTGGAAGTCTGGGTTCCAGATCCAATTCTGATGTCAACTCACCAGTGTCCTTAGTTGAGTCATTTGTGAACCAGTGCCAGGATCTCCCCTGTAGACACTTCAAGCCCTATGTTTAGAAGCAGAACACATTAGCTCCATTTTACAGATGAGAAAACTAAGTGCCTGCAAGAGAAAAGCCATTCTCTTTATTATGGCATCCAAAGCTGGTCACAGTGGGAACCCATGCAATTGGTACGGTAAAGGAATTTGGCTTAAGTCACAAGCTGTGCAATATCAAGCCTTGATGCTGTGGGCACGTGCTTCGGTGCCTGTAAATGGCTCTTGATGGTTAGGGTTGTTGATGGGGTGATTGACTGGAGTGGGATGATGGGAAAGGCCTCCTCGCCAAGAGCCCAGGGACAGGACTAGTAAGTCTGTCCTTCTCCGTTACCTTCTCTCTCACTCCTCTTGCCTCAGCTGGACTCTATTTTCCTGGCTCATCCTAGCCCAAGGCCCTTGGTCTCTAGCCACGTTCCAGCCTTTCCCTTCTGAGACCTGAAAGGACCCTTTCAGATCCTAAGGGCACAGAACTGGGCTGAGATGAGGCAGGCATCCTGCCTGACACAGAGATTCCTACCTCCATACCCCCATCACCATATCAGGAACCAGAGGAGATCAGCAGTGGCCATGTTACAGAAAGAGAAGAGAAATCATTGCTCTCATCAAAAGACCAAGGGCCAGACAGGAATTCAGGGCTGTTCCTCCTCTTCTCATGGGACCTTCTGATGGCCAAGGGGTTGGGATTGGTACATGAGCTTCAACTGAGCTCATAATAGCCTGGGGAGAGATTGTTACACCCTGTTTCACAAATGAGGAAATTGCATGCCCACCTCTTTTAGCTACTTCTATCCCCTCGGGCCTACCAGACTGGGCTGGCCCAGCTGCCTTGAGCTTTGTTCCTGTCCCACAGGAGTCATGGAAAAATCCAGATGTTGGACAGCCACCTCTATACATGTATCTGTATCCACCAGAGAACCCTATTAATGGAGGATGTTCATAGTAGTGTTTAGAACAGAAAGAGTTTAGAAATAACCCAGATATCCCACAAAGAGAGCTGGTCGAACAAATGATCACACATCCTTACCATGGAGGTCAGTGTAGCTGGAGAATGATTACGAATAGCCCTTACTCTGTACAAGTACTTCTCTAAGTACCATGTGCATTTTGATCTAATCCTCACAACAACCCTATGAGGAAGCTGTTATTATTGGTGCCATATTACAGATGAGAAAACTATGACACAGAGAAGTTAAGTCATTTGCCTAAGGTCACACAGTAAGTGATAGAACTAAGATTCAAACCCAGGCAGTTTGGTGTCAGAGCCTGGGCTCTTAGCCACCATGAAATAGTACTGTAGAAAGATTTTTCCTGGCTTGGAACCTGCTTAGGATACATGGTTCATAAAAAGAGGAAGTTACCGAGAATGTGCTATATAATCCCTTTTTTACAGGAAAAATCAAGGCATAGATTCACATGAATAGAAAAAAACCCTGAAAGGATATATGCACAAAGAAGTAGAGCTGGTTTTTGGAGATGTTGAAATCATGGGTGCTTTATGCAAGCTTTACGCATCTCTGCATTTTCAAAGTTTTCTACAGTAAATGTGCCAAGCTTGTGCAATAATAATTGCTAACATTTACGGAGTGTTTTCTACACATCTGACACTTCATGTGCACTACCTTATTTAATCTTCACAACCACCCTATGAGATTAAAATTGATTTTCTCCACTTTACAGATAAGGAGACAGACTCAGAGATATTGATCATTTTACTCAAGGTCACACAGCTAATAATTTGCAGAGCTAGAATTTGAACCCAGTTTGCCTGACTCCAAAGCTCATGTTTGTTAAATGAATAAATAATTGACTTAGCCACACTTTAACTGGGCATGCCAAGAGCAGGATCACACCCTTGGTGCAAACAAGCGTCCAGAGAGAGGATGGAGGGCCTTCCCAACTCCTTGGTTAGTGCCCATGACTGAGCTTTATCATACTTGACTCAGGTGAGGAGGGTGTGGTGAATATTCTCATAGAGTCCTGTTTTTACAGAAAATGCATGATTACATAGGGAAGCTGCCATCTCTCTGACTTGATTCATAACACCTGGAGGAAGTCTGGCTACTCAAACCAGAATGCCACAGTCATGGCACCACCTGGCCACCTTCATTTCCAAAACACACGTTGCCAAGCACACATACATATTCTCATTGTTATAATAACTCTCTGAGAAAAACAAAGCAGCTCATCTTATTTGACTCATAAGAAAATTGAGACTGTGAGTGGTTTAGTACATGGAAGGTAGAATTGCAGAGTAGTTAACGGCGCAAGCTATGGCATCAGATGGATGTAGATTGGGCCCTAATTCTGCTGTTTATTAGCTGTGTGGCTTTGGGCACTCACATCAACTCTCTGAGCAGCAGTTTTTTCATCTGTACGATGGGAGTGATGATGCCTGTACTCACAGGCTTGAGGAGAAGAGTAAATGAAATAATGTGTGCAAAATGCTTGGCCCAACGCTTGGCATTCCAGAAATGGCTGCTGTCAATCAGTCAACAAATATTTACTGAGATCCTACTATGGACTAAGCCCTGGGTGCTGAAGATACAACAGTCAAACATTCCTGGTTTCACGTTGCTTGGGTCTGAGTTGGTGAGGGTGGGAGCATGCAGATGCCTGGGGGGAGGAATGTTTTAGGCATTGGAAGTGGCAGGTACACACAACGCTTTTTTCCCCAACGTTTTATTATGAAAAATTTCAAACATATACCCAAAAAGTTGAAAGACATGTTCACTGAAAAGCCATTCACCTCTGTTGTTCAGAGTCTGCAATTAACGTTTGATTTGTCTTACAACACTTCTGCCCTAGATCACCTGTGCTGCTTAGTATCAGAGGTTCTGCCTTGAAGATTTGGAGTCAGACTATCTGGACCTGTAGTCCGAAAACAGGGGCCTTTTGCAAGAGTCAGAAGGGAAGAGAGAAAACTTCCCTCTTGACCAGTCTTTTGGGAGAGGCCCACTGCAGTGGGTACTGCCTTTTATGAAAGAAAGCTTTTCTGTTCAGTGAGGAGCTTGGCCCTCTTGTCAAGCAGTCTGTCCCTCTTTGGGGCAGGATCAGGACACACAGGGGTTTAGGATGCCACCACTGAGTTTTCCAGCTGCTAAACACAACCGTCTGGGAGCTTCAAGCCCAGGGGCTAGCAGTGACTGGAAGTCTTCAGTGTCCATCTGCCTGACATTTGGTGCCCTTGGGCAGGTGGGTCCGGCTGCCTGATTTACAAGCTGCTGGTACAGGACCCAGGCCAGCAGGAGTCACATTCATTCATCCTACTCACAGAGGAGTTCCCCCCTTAATGAAACCCAGTTCATACCAAATGCTGATGGCCAAAAGAAGGCCAGAAATCAGGACCAGGGCTGACCATAAGGGAAATAGAGACTTCTGATCTCCAACCTCAAGAGATCCTGGCACTTTCTCCCTTATTTACTGCTGAGGTAGCAGAGGGCTTGGAATCCTACATTCCTAGACTTTTGGAGGTAGAAGAAGACTTAGAAGTTATCTGAGCTAAAGTTAAGTGGTTAAACACCCAGATGCATAAGTCAGACTGCCTGGGTTTAAATCCCAGCTCTTACTACTTACTAGCCCCGTAAGCTTGGGCAAGTCACCTAAACTTCCTGTGTCTCAGGTTTGTTCCTCATTTGTAATATACGGCCAACAGTACCCACTTCACAGACTCCTTAGCTGAGTTCATACCTGTAAAGGGCCTAGGACAGTGCCGAGCAATGCTAAGTGCTAAGTAAATGTTAGCTCCTAACAACACCTAAAGCAAAAGTAACCAGTTAGTGGTTTGCAGCCCATTTTCTTTTCCTATGCATGCCTTAACATATTGTATTGTTATTATTATTTCACAAAAGTGGGAACATACTGTACACACTGTTCCATAACTTCTTTTTTCACCAAGTAATATATCCTCTCTGACACTTTTGATATATCTTAAAAGCATTTTTCTCTGGATTTGTCCCCATGTTCAGAACCATCATATTGGTGGCAAGTTGTGTGTCCTGTAGTTTGCTTAACCAGTCCCCTACTACTGGGCATTTAGGCTATTGTCAACTTTTCTCTTCTGTAAGTAAAGCTGTACTGAGCAAGAAGTGACTGATACCAATGACTGTATGACCTTGGTTATGACCTTCTGAGTCTTAAGTTTCTTCATCTAAAAACAAAATGACAAGATTCTACCAGGTGATTAAAATCTCCCATGACCCACATATGATTCACTTGTAAGACATCTCTGACAAGTAACCATCAACTTCTGCTTACATTCCCCTAGTGACAGGGTGCTCACTACCTCATGAATGGCCAAGAAAGTATCCACTCTTGCTGGGCCAAAATCTGCCTCCCCGCAACTCCTATCCTAGTTTGACTTTCTGGGCCCCCATAAATTCAGTCTATACTCGGTGGCCAGTGGCTGGGGCCAGTGTAGAAAGTAAAAAAAACTTCGATTCCTCCATTTCTTCCTTCCCCCTCCTCCCACCCTTTCCTGATGCTTATTATATATCACACTTTCTGCTAGGCACATGGATGTGGTCAAAGAAGTTAGCTGCAGGGTCAGAACTTGAGGCCAGGTGCCCTAAGTCCCATTCAAATGGACTGTCCTCCATTGTGGGATGGGGGTGCTGAGGCCAGTGGCCTTCCTTAAATGCATTGGAGTGCTCATGTCCCAGGGAGAGTCCTGGGTTGCTCTGTGAGGAAGTGACCAGAAGGAGTAAGGGGAGGGCCCACTTCAGCCTTGGGCTGGATCAGGACTCCTGCCAGAGTTTTACTAGAGCTGAACCCAAGCCTCCTGTCTTTTCCCTCATCTGCCCTTAAGAGATTTAGAAACAGGTAGATTTAAATACAGATTCTGATAGAAATAATTTCAACTGTGTAGCTCTGAGGAGTTAGTTATCTGTGGGTCCTGTCTATGTCCTCCCCAGGGCTTAGTATTTTTCTTTGCTTTCACTCATTAAACACATTCTTTTTTTCCTTAACATCTTTGTTATGGTATGATTCCTGTATAGTAAACTACACATATTTCAGATGTACAATTTGATGAATTTTGGTAGATGTGTACACCAATGAAACCACCACCACAACCAAGATAACTAACATTTCCATCACTCTCCAAGAGGTATAAATTTCAAATTCCTAATTTATCCCTTCCCACCCACTTCCCCTCCGGTAACCATAAGTTTGTTCTCTAAGTCTATGGGTTTGTTTCTGTTTTGTGGATAAGTTTATTTGTGTCCTTTTTTTAGATTCCACACATAAGTGATATCATATGGTATTTTTCTTTCTCTTTCTGACTTACTTCACTTAGAATGACAATCTCCAGGTCCATCCATGTTGCTGCAAATCGTATTATTTTATTCTTTTTTATGACTGAATAGTATTCCATTTTATATATATACACATCTTCTTTATCCAGTCGTTTGTTGATGGACATTTATGTTGCTTCCATGTCTTGGCTATAGTAAGTAGTGCTGTTGTGAACATTGGGGTACATGTGTCTTTTTGAATTATATTTTCCTCCAGATATATGCCCAGGAGTGAGATTGCTGGATCATATAGTAAGACTATTTTTAGTTTTTCAAGGACCCTCCATACTGTCCTCCACAATGGCTGCATCAATTTACATTCCCACCAACAGTCAACACATCCTTTTAAAGAGCCCACTGGGTGCCTTCTCTGACATGTGGTAAGGTTTTAAAGAGAAATTTTGCCAATCCAAAGCCCCATCTGAGCCTCAATTTCCCCATTTGTAAAATAGGAAAGTTGATCTATTCTCTGCCTCTCTTCCAAGGATATGGTGAGGGTAAATGGAAGTAATGGGTAAAAGAGGATTCTTATGTTTGGGTGTCAAGTGAATGAATGCTCTCTTTTCAACTGAGCACAGTGCCTGACCCAGAGGAGGAATGCAGCAGCTGCTTGAATGAATAAATATATTAATGACTAAATGAATCAATTAGTGTTAGAATAAATGCATGTCTCCCCACTCCCTGTCATAGCTCCTCTGCTCCCGCGTTAACTCCACAACGAGCCAGCAGAGCCAGCCTTGCAGCCCAAGATAAGACCTTTGGTGGGTGTCTCCCCTATCACTCCTGCAAGTGGATGTGGGGGCAGAGGAGTAAGGCCTGATGCTGGTGGAACCACTGCACAGAGACGGACACAGGATGGGCTCCAAGTACCAACAGTCTCTGTGGGGCTGCCTGCCCCTGTGGGCTTTATTGCTAGAGGTGGCTCTCATTCTCATCTTCTTACTTTTCACCTCCTATGACACTTCTTCAAAGGATCAAAAGGATCTCCTGGGGACCTTTCGAGGTGAGTGTCCAGAGGGGAGGTGGTTGCAGAGGCAAATAGCTGCGGTAGGGAAGAGAAGGTCTGTAGTCCTCCAGGGGCCTAGGTGTTCCTTTCCATGAAGTCTCCAAGGAAAGGGGTTCCCTCATCTTCCATTGGTTGTGCAAAGACCCAGTCATCAATGTAGTCTCTGCTTTAGGACCAGGGTGGAGATCACCTCTTCCGTGAAGCCCTCCTTGATTTGTCAAGCAGAGTGAGGGAACTCCTCTTCTGTGTTCCCAGAATTCCCTCAAATGGTCTTCACAATTCTCTGCTTCTCTTCTTCTTCCTCACCCTCCCCCTCCCTTCACAGCAAGGAATTGCCTGTTATTGGGTTTGAGATTTTTTGTTTCCCTTTATGGGGTCCCTTTTTCTCATTTTGGTACCACCCTCCTGTTGGAAGCTTTCTTCTCACTTAGGGGCTGGGAAGTCTGCATTTTGTCTGCAAATCCAGAGCCATAAGCTATAGCTGAAGGGGAATGTAGGATGCTTGTTATTTTATATGCAGCTAAAAATATTCATAGACTGTGATGAGAACAACTGTAAACAAGACAGGTGTCCACAATGGTGTGGTTTTTGCTTTTTAAAAAAAGTTGAGGTGAGTTTTCTAGTATATCAGTGGGCCCATATGTTGTTTATGATAATAGAAGGGCCTCCTTGAGTGACATCCTTGAGACAAAGCTGAAGATTGAGCCTGTGAGTGCTTGCTTGTTTCTAAGTGATGTTAACTGAATAGTTAACCAGAAGCAAAGGGAAGGCACCCTGGGCCCTCAGCAGTGGAAATAGGGTAAAGAGATGGCTTCGGGAGGGAAGTCCCTGCACTACTTAGTGGGCGAGCCCAGAGAGTGCCCTCAGTGCCAAACAAGCAAGGCCTGGGCACAATTTTAATTCCTTTCAATTTAATTCTTTTTAATCTAGCACAATGTAATTCAATGCATTCATTCATTCATTCATTCATTTAACCCTGTATTATAAACCGTGAGGAATCCAGACACACGCCAATTAGAGCTGATACTTCTTGAGCACTTACTATGCACCAAGCACTATTCTAAATGCTTTACATGGAACCCTCACAGCAACCCTGCGAGATAGGTTCTGTTATGATCTCCATTTTTCATATGAGGAAGCTAGAAAGCACTGAGTGATTTGCCCAAGGTCTCTCAGCTGGCAATAGCACAGCAGGGTTAAACTTGGGTAGCCTGGTTTCAATCTGCACGCCATGTAACAACGATGTTTCATGGCCCTGCTTTACAGTGAAGTTGAATCACTTGTCATATGACCAGTAGGCATAGGAGCCAATATTCCAACTTTGTAGTATGGATCCAGGGTCCATGTTCTTTACTCCTAGGCTGTGCTACTTACACATAGATGTAAAGTGTCCTGAGATGCTCGCTTCATATGCAAGCACAGAGGAGGGCCCACAACCCAGGCAGAGAGAGTGACTGGCCAGCCAGGTCTTGGAGCCTCGGTAGGAATAACTGTGTGAAAGTGGAGAGTGGAGCACACAGCAGGAACCACTGTGTGTGCACTCACTGGACTGGACCAGGCTAGGGTTCAACACTGCAGTGTTTTTGGAGAAGAAAGAGGGAGGCAGGGCATGGTGGACCCATTGTGTTGAGCAAGAAGTTTGCCCTTCATTCTTTTGATCTACTAGGGAAAAGGGGGTGATCAGTTCACATTTGGGTTATGGAGAAAGCCATCCTAGGGCTGGCATGGGGGATGACTCGAAATGGGAGGCCAGTGCAGAGGCTGTGGTGTAGAATGGACCAGAGGGCTTCATACTTTTCTGATTGTGAACACCATTTTATCAAACAGGCAATGTTAGACTTAAGTACTGCTACATTAATATATTTTGTACATTATAATACATATACACAAATTAGAAAATGTGAAAGTGATCAAAATAAAACATATAATATTTTGAAATTACTGGTCATAATGGTGTCAGTCACTCTTAAGGCAAAGTCCACTGTTACCAGTAATGATAATGGATGTAAATCCTTTTCTTTAGAGTCTTCTGGATAATTTCAAATTATCTTGCTTGATTTCTTGTTAGATATGATTAGACTGACTTTTTTAAAACTTTGAATGTGACTGTCGAAGAGTCTGCCCAAGAGAAGTATCACTCTGCCCTTTTGTTTCCGTGTGCTTGACTGCCAGTATTCTTTTGCCTTCAGTCTGTGTTTTTTGGCAGGACTCATTTAAGCCATCAGTCTGTTTTGTGAAGGTCAGTTGAGTTAAAACTAAGTCATGTTCTGTCAATCCACTTAATCTAATCCAGTCCATGTAAACGCTAATAAGTTGTTTAAACCAGTCAATTCTAAAAAAAGGCATTTTTGAGATAATCTGGAAATCTGAATAAAATGTGAATATTCTAGCAGATACACGAATTGATGTTGGTTTTGTTAGGTGTGATAGGAGCCTGGTGGGTGTTTTTAAAGGCCCTGTTAGAGAAGCATACAGAAATGGCATGGTGTCTGGGGTCTGCTTCATGCCAGAAAAAAAGAAGGAAAGGAAGGAAGAAAACAAGTAGAGGAGGATAATAAAAGCAAGGTTGACCCCGTGTGACAGTCATCAAAGCTGGGAAGGGGGACAAGAGGCTCACTGTGCTACTCACTCTTTTTTTGTGTATGCTTAAAACTTTCCATAATAAAGAGATGAATTTTAAAACAAAACAAAACAAAACCCTGTCATTAGTTGCAACATGATGAATATGGAGAAACACGTGTCACTCCCTTCTTGGTGGCCAAATGTTCCCTAAGGACATCTTCTAAAGCTAGGAGACTAAGCTGTCTGACATCCTGAGCAAATGAGAAGAGGCTTCTGGGTTCATCTGAACATTAAACTCTTGCAGAGTTGCAAACTTCACCAAGTGCCTTTAGAGGTAGAAGAACCTATATCAGAGGTTCTTAAAATGTGGTCCCCAGATCAGCCACCTCAGCATCCCTTGGGAGCTTGTTAGAAATGCAAGTTCCCAGGCCCCATCCATGCCTACTGCTCCGAAACTCAAGGGGTGGGGCCCAGCAGTCTGTGTTTTACCAAGTCGTCTAAGAGACTGTAGTGCACACAGAAGTTTGGGGACTACTGGAGCTAGACTGATTCAAATCTTGCCTCTGCCTCTTATCTGTGAGACCTTGGGCAAATCCCTCAACCTCTCTCTGCCTCCATTTCAACCTCTGTCACATGATGATAGTACTTATTTCATTAAATTGTTGAAAGGATTGAAAGAATGAACACATACGAAGACTGATAAAGGACACTAGCTTTTATTGTTAATAAACTTTAATTTCTTATTTTTTAAGTAAAAATGAATAGAACTTAAAGTGCAGTCTCTGCTTCTGGCAGCCCCCGTAGATTGTCTGGAGCACCTTCTGAGGGAAGAAGCAAAGAGTCAGATTCAAGAGATATTTCGGAGGTAAAATCAGCTGTACTTGGTGAAAACGAGGGAGGAGTCAAGGATGGCTTCAGACATACGATTTGGCAGATGGAGGTGCCCATTCCTGAGATGAGAAGTGCAAGGGGAGGAGCAGATACAGTGATATATTCATCCTGGGCTTGGGGTTGAGGTGCCTGTGAGGTACTTAGGGGAAGTCAGTGTGTCTATTATCTACTGTTGCATAACAAACTGCCCCCAACCTTACTGGCTTAAAATAGCAATCATCTAATTTGCTCCCGACCATGATTCTGTGGTTCAGCAATTTCAGCCATACTCTGCGATGCAGTTCTTCTGTTGGTTTCACCTAGGCTTACCATGCATCTCCAGCCTGGAGGTTTGACTGGGGCTATATGGCTTCAGATGACTGCCTTCACATGTTTGGCAGTTGGTGCTGGCTGGCAGCTAGCCCACATGGCTCCAGCAGACTAGCCCAGGCTTTTCACAGGGCAGCTGAGGAGTTACCACAGTAAGACAGGGCAAGCCCCAGTGCCCAGGTGCTTTTCAAGCCTCTGCTTGTATCGTGTTTGCTAATGCTCCATTAGCCACAGCCAATTAGCCAATCACAAGATCAAACTCGGGTGGGCGGGGTCTATACTGGAAGGCATGATTCACTGGGGGCCATTACTATGCCAGTCTATCACACAGAGCCTGCTTGAAAGCTGCCAAATTGGGGGATGATCCTAGGCCCTGCACTGTGGCTACCACCCAGTTCCCCTCTGCACTCCTTAGAAGCAGGAAGGACAGCTACTAAGAGACCACAGAGGCTTTGCCAGTGACATGTAAATATGCCCAAATCCTGGCACCTTCCACATTTTAGCCTTGGCTGCCCTTTGATTGGGCAATCTCTTTTTCTCTTCCCAGACTGCTGCAGGGGTGAGGGTAGGGTGGGAGTTAAGGCAGTGGGGGAAGGGAAGGCAGCATGGGACTCCATGGATGGTCCCAGACCAGGGCTGCAGAGGTCCTCCTATCCAGTGGTGGACAGCACAGTGTGGAGGTTGAGCCCAGGGCCTGAGGGACCAAACCAGGGCCTGGCCTCAGAGCTGATGATGCTGAAGTGTCTGCAGGCCATAGGGCAGGGGCAAGTGTGGGTGGGAAGAGAGAACTAGACTCTCAGGGGCAGCCAGGTCGAAGGAGAGGGAACAGTCCTGCCCAAAGTCACACAGCTAAGTGGCAGGCATGGGATAATAGTTACTAACACTTAGTTACTAGCACCCAGCACCAGGCTAAGCGATTTGTAGGAGCCAGCGAACTCAGTGCTCACAGCAGTCCGCTGAGCAGGTGCCTCTGTTTCAGACCATTTTACAGATGAGGAAGTAGGGACACAGAGGTAGAGACAGGCTCTGACTCTGACAACCTGACTCGGGCCCACACTCTTCACATGACCCTGGATATGCTGTATGATGAGGCGGGATGGCATAGTGGTTAAACGCAGAGTCAGGATTCAGATCTTCCACCACAGTTTGCTAGCTGTGTGACCTGAGCTAGTTACAGCACCTCTCTGTGCCATTGTTTCCCCATCTGTAAAGTGGGAATAATAAACCGTACCTCCTGCCTGAGGTTGTTGTAGGTTAAGGCTGTCAGGCACTTGGAACAGTGCCTGGTATGTGGAGGGCATCGTATATGTGCCCGCTGTTACAATGATAGTAATTATTGCCCTGCAGGACTCCCAAGTTAGATTTTCTCTAAGTCATGGGACTTTAATAAACTTCGAAGGCCTGTTTCAGACTGTAAAACTCCCCACTGGGGCCCAGTCATTGGGGCCCCCCTGCAGCGATCCATTCCTTGTCACCCCTGGACACCTTGAGTCCATTAGCATATCAGACCAGCAGCTCATGTGGGGCGTGGCGCAGGCTCTGAGAGGTGGAGGCTGACATCAGTGGAGAGGCCCTCAATTGGGATAGAAGTTGGGGTCCACGTTGTGGGATGTAGGAGGATGCAGGGGGTGAGGGAAGAGAGGCCTTGAAATCATACGAGATTTACTGACCAGTCTGGGGTGAAGGGTGAATGGGCTCTGTCAACAGCTCCCAGAAACTAACACCGTAATTTCATCCCCCTGGCTGAAGCACAACCCCTCCCTCAGGGATAGGGTGGGGCCTTGGGAGGAAGGTCCTGAGCTCCTAGACCTGGCAGCAGGCATTGCAGCTGTGCCTGATAAAGCCCCCCAACCAAGAGCCTCTGACTTTCTAATCTTTAGAGCTCCACCTGTCCCCACTCACTGACCCCTGCCTAGGAATACGCCAGAGCGGTGAGGTCCTTAGAGAGTATCCAGTCTGACTCCTGCGTGTTACAGATAGGGAAACTGAGGCCCAAAGAGGGCAAGGGACTTGCCCAAGGTCCCTTAGTGAGGTGAGGGCAAACTAGAGAAAGAAACAGCCCAGCCTGGTGGAAGGGCACTGTACCGGGAATTCAGAGCTTGGTTCTGCTGCTGACATGCTGTGTGGCCTTGAGGAAGTTACAGACTCTCTCTGGTCCCCTTCTATAAAATGAGAGGAAAATGGAAGTGTGTTCTACTCATGGAAACTTCAATTTGAAGTCCGGACCCTAGCATTGTACCCTTCATACACATAGTTTCCTGCTTGGCTTTTGAAGGAATCTGAGCAATCCCAAGAGGATTGCCCTATACAAAATGTGCCCTGCCCACCCACATTCCACCCCAATTCCTAAGAGGATGCAAGACAGAATCATTGCCGATACCTCTCCTTCCCTCATGTCAGAGAAGAAAGTGCAAGAATTTGAATCTTCCCGAACCCCCACTTCTTACCCACTGCCCAAGTCCCCAGATCACATGGAGGTGCCCAGGTCTCCTACATCCCGGTGTTGTCAGGCTGATATGGGATCATCAACATTCACCCACATACTACGTGCAAGACCCTAGGGATGCGTACTTTTCAATGAAAGTGAATTTAAATATAAATTGAAGAGGCTTTGGAGAATTCTGGAAGTGAAAGCTTCCTCCTTGTTATCAGAGCCAAGGCTGGAGACCAGTGGAGACCAGGTGAGTCATTATCACTGTGAGGGTGATGATGGTGATGATCACGTACGTGCCAGGCACTGTACCCGGCTCTTGAACAAAAGACATGACTTCCTTTGGATCTCCCAGCACCCTCTGAGGCAGGAGGATAATTGTCCCTATTTAGCTGATGGGGAAAGTAAGCAACCTGTAAATCTGCACAACTAAGAGGGTGAAACACATAAATTGCCATTTTTATAGGTCAAAACAGTCAAATGTTGGCAATTTATATTGTTAACCGAATAGGGAACAATAGAGCTGCGGTCAAACTGAACTGTCTGACCTCAAAGCCCATGCCTTTTTCCTTTAAAAGAAAATAATTTACTGTCTACATGCTGGTTGTAGAAAATTTTAACACTGAAATGGAAAAAAAAAAAAAAGTAA
Organism: Camelus ferus; assembly: GCF_009834535.1. Classification (NCBI taxonomy): domain Eukaryota; kingdom Metazoa; phylum Chordata; class Mammalia; order Artiodactyla; family Camelidae; genus Camelus; species Camelus ferus. The sequence goes on along the minus strand of NC_045708.1, from coordinate 17,598,927 downwards.
AACTCTCCTCAACCCAGACATAATCTCCCTAGGGGGAAAAATTCTTTCAAGCTCTCTCTCCAGGCATCTATACACATGTGAAAATAGTTGATGTTTGTTAATAAAATAGTCTTTACTATTTTGAGAAATTATGTGCATTATACTATTTGATTCTTGCAACCTGACGAGGGAGGTATGATTATATTCCCCATTGAATGGATGAGAACACCAAGAGAACAGATAGGTCAAGGCACAGGCTTCAGAGCAGGCGGTTTAGGTTTAGATCTCAGCTCTGCCAGCAAGAGCAAGTTACTTCATCCTTTTGTGCCTTGGTTTTCCTATCTGTAAAATGGTCATAATAACAGCGCCCAAATTGAAGGGTGGTTGTGAGAACTAAATGAGAGAGTTTATGCAAAATGGTTAAAACAGTGTTGGCACTTGGTAAACACTTAATAAATGTAGGCTGTTATAAAAGTTCAGAGACATTAAATGACTAGAGAGATGAAGCCACACAGCCGGAAAGTGCCAGAGCCCAGATATGACCCCAAGCTTATCTGGTTCCAGAGCCTAAACCGTTACCCGTTTTTCAAACCTGGAATTAGTTCAAAGCATCCACCCTGTTCCTTTTGCTGGTCCCCTCCCGAACAATAGGTAAGTCCCTTGTGCTCACCTGCCCCAGCAGCCTCTGCACAGGGTCTGAGGCTGGGAGAGGTGAAGGTCACCCAGATGCCCTGGTGCTCTCAGCCGGCCCCCTACGTCCCTCTCAGTAGTGGCCAAAGTGGGAGAGCTGTTTTCTGCCAAGATAATTTGGTTCTTGCCTATGCACTCTGGGCCTGCTTCTGCCCCCTCTTTTCTGTGTGACCTGAGCCAAGTCACCAGCTTCTGTGGCCTTATTTTCTCATGTGCATGATCGGGAGGTTGAACCTGATTCTCAATAGCCGGAGTAATTACCTTTCCTGAGTGTTAACTATGTGCCGGGGAATGGTCCTGATGCTCAGCACGTGTTCATGTCATTATGTTTAATAACAATAATTGCTACATTTACTGAATGCAGTATTAGCATTAGTATTAATCAGCATGAGCTCAGTTAACCCTTCCCTGCATGGTGTATATGTTATCCTCATTATTCAGATGAGAAAACTGAGGCTCAAAGAGGAGAAGTAACTTGGCCAAGCACTGTTAAATAATCCTTAATGTCCCTCCCAGCTGCCGTTCTGTAAAACACTAATTTCACACAACCTTCCACCTTATCTGCCTCTCCCTCCTCCTCAACGTCTCTTCCCTGAGCAGTCATCCAGGATGTGATCCTCATGGCGGCCCTTGGCTTGGGCTTCCTCAACACATCTTTGCGGAGACACTGCTGGAGCAGTGTAGCCTTCAATCTCTTCTTGCTGGCCCTCGGGGTGCAGTTCACAGTCCTACTGGATGGCTTCCTGAAGCAACTCTCCCTTAAGAAAATTGTCATCAATCTGTCCAGGTAACTGGATGGCTGCAGGCTCGCTTTTGGGTCCTTGGGGGTGTGGGGCCCAAGAGGGTAGGTTCTAGAAGAGCTGGGATGTCCCCTTCTCTTTCCAGCATCAACACCATGCAGTATTCAGGACTTATTTATACTAACAAATTACTCATTGTTGGTCTAAAATTATTAGTTTAACCATTATGGATTGTCCTGTTCAGTGCCACCTTCCCCAGGAAGCCCTCCTTGGTAAGTCCAGTTCACACTGTCTAAAATTCAAATTTAACTGGTGTCTCCTATTTTATCTCACAACGCTACTCTGTGGCACTGCAAGGGGCCCAGGTCTATGGCACTCCCTGTGTCCTTTCTTTTTTTATTAATGTTGATTTTGTAAACTTACACCATAAATATAAGTTCGAAGAAAATGAATAGAGATTAGACAAAACAAAACAGAAATCTACAATCAGAGTGATAGTCTCTTGAAAAGAAAGATGTACTCTCCGTCCTCAAATGCTTATGGAGAAGAAATCACTATGCCTTTAGTTTCTTTCAATTAACTTTGGTCTATTTAGATGCCTTTATAAGAAATTCTAAAAACTAGCAAAAGTAACCTGTGTTGCTAGAAGTCAGAATAATGGTTACCTAGGGAATGGTGTTCATTGATTAGGAAGGAGCACAAAAGAAGCTTATGGGATGCAGTAAACATTCTCTGTTATCCTGGGTGATGGTTACACAGAAGTATGTATGTATATATATATATGTGTGTGTGTGTGTGTGTGTGTATGCATTGAGCTGCAATGGAGATAGATAGATAGATGATAGATAGATAGATAGATGATAGATAGATAGATAGATAGATAGATAGATAGATAGATAGATGATAGATAGATAGATAGATAGATAGATAGATAGATAGATAGATATGTAAATAAAGGTATTCACACTTAATAGGAGGAGCTAGGTAAATTTTTTCTTTAAGAATTGTTTTTTGTTTTATCCAGTTCTGAATTTCTGTCTTGCCCAGGTGATGATAAATCCCTCCTTGGGCATCTTGAGGACCCCCTCACCTTTCAAGGCCACTCTACCCTCCCCTCTGAGACCATTCTAAACCTCTGGGCTCTGCTGTTGAACATGTCCCCATGAGCCAGGCTCTGTGCTGAGCTTCACAAACATTGTTTCACCCTTCCAAGCAGGGATCTGACCTGGTATACAGGCAAGGAACTAGACACTCAGAGAGCATAAGACACTTACCTAGGGTCACACAGCTAAATGGTGGAAATGGCTTCAGTTTTTACTCTCTGTAACCTTTCCCACACGCTCCAGAGTGACGATGACAAGAAACACAGTCTAGTCAGCTCCCCACTGGCCCTGGAAAAACTCTCCACCTTTTGGCTTGTAAACCAACCCCCATGGGGATTCAATAACCCCAGTAACCACTTGGGAAGTGACAAAGGGCACTTGGGGGTAATTCTGACAGGATGGTCCTGGTCTGATATTTCTGCTGCCATGGCTTAAGGTCACACAAGACTTCAGCCTCCTGCACCTTGGTCTCCAGGTGTCTCCAGGCTGCCCCCTTCTTCTGACGTCCTGCCTGCAGAGATCTGTTTGCTCTTGCCTCAATCTGGAAAGACAAGAAGAGGCCATTTATTGCCTGAGTGAACGCCCCTGCCCTGCCCTGCCCCCTTGGATCCTCCCAGCTGTGACCCTCAAAGGGACTGGCTTCACGGATTTGAACAATGGGCTCCTTCCTGACCTTTCCGGCTCTGGCTGGGCTAGTGGGCGGTGGCCAGGCCTGCCTCCCAGACAGGCCCTCTCCCTCCTGCTCGGCCTCACCCGCATCGCGCAGCCTGACTTGGCACTGAATTGGTTCTGCTTGAGTCACCGATGACCAGTCCCTTCATGGCAGGGGCCGGTCTAATTCAGTTTTGTCCTCCTTTGTTTCCTTCACATAGTAAGGACTTAGTAAATGGTTACTGGAGCAAAAATGAAAAGAAAAAGAACTCTAAAAGTTGTGATATTTTTAATGCTGTATGTTGAAAGGTCCAGGAGGGCCTATAATAGCAATAAACAACCCCCTTATTGAGCTTGACATATCTTAACTCACTTTGCTTTCACATTCCTCCACAGACCTTGCCTTTACCTTATAGGTGAGAGCATTGAAACACAGAGTGGTTAAGTAATTTGCCCAAGGCCACACAGCCAGGAAGTGGCTGAGTTAGGATTCCAACCTAGGCAGCCTAGACAGAGACTGTCCTGGGTACTGCACCTCACTGTCTCAACACCTCTGCAGTCCCAGCTGGCCCGGGAGGTCTGAAAGCCCACCACCAGCACACATGCTCTTGAATTAGGCCTTTGCCAATTAAATGAGCACTCACACATGGCACGGCGGTAGAGCTCAGCGGTAGAGCTTGTGCTTAGCATGCACGAGGTCCTTTAAATCCCCTCCTTTAAAAAAAAAAAAAAAGAGCACTCACCCAGAAGATCTAACATGACCAGCCACGGTGAAGCACTGAGTGACTTTATTCTAAGTAATTCCTGGTCCCTGTGAGATTCCTTCCCCATACCCTTGGACCTGCTCTGACCTTCCCTCTGAAGTCCTTGAAACTTAAGCAGGACACTACATTGGCAGCAATTGCTGGGAAGACTGTTTCCAAACTTCAGAGCACAGGCTTTGGATCCACGGCAACTGGGTGGGATTGACCCTTAAGTTTGTCATTAACTAGCTGTGAGGCCATTACCAGAAAAAGCCACCTCTTCTAGTCTCAATGTCCTCTCTGTAAAATGGAGGTCATTAGTGGTACCCTAGCACCATTTACAGAGGGTTACTTGGAGCATTAAAATTTAAATGAGTTGATGTAGTTTCAAGCCAGTTATACATAATGCTCAACAGATTGTTGTTGTTGTTGTTATTATTATTATTATTGCATTATCATCAACTCCTAGGGGGAGGGGCGTGGTCTCAGCAATGTGCCCAGAGGAGGATGGGTTGGTTTAACCACCATGGATTGTCCTGCACAGTGCCACCTCCCCCAGGAAGCCCTCCCTGATGAGTCCAGTTCACATTTCTCTCTCTCTCCAGTGAGCCCCTCTTGGTTCATGATATCGCACATCGTCTTAATCGACAGGGTTATCTCCCCAGCTGAATCCTAAGTGCCTGGAAATCAAAAATTTTTTCTCCTTCTGAATCCCAACACTAAGCTTGCTCATTTGTCAAGGGGAGAAACGAATCAGTAATAGGGCTGAGTTAGTTCTTTGTGCCAGTCATGGTGTTCTAGACACGTATGTACGACTATTCCTTCTGCTCCCCAACAGCACTACCATGAGATAAGTATTATCATCATTCTTATTTTACAGATGGAGAAACAGGCTCAGTGAGATTAAATAACTGCTCAAGTAGAAAAGCTGGAACTGGAAGCCAGGCTTGTCCTGCTTCCAAACCCAGTCTCTTTTCACTAAGGTGGAAAGGAAGAGATGAGTGTGATGGGTGGCCAAAGGGCAGGCGGGCTAGCAGGTGAAGAGCGCCCTCTATTGAGCATCTGTGAGAGATGGCGGCCGAAGAGAAGCCAAGGGCTGAATCCCAGTTGTCAGATCCCAGACGGGGCGCCTGTGGGAACAATAGGCCTCTGTAACTCACCTTGACATTTCTCTGAGATCCTGGGAGCATTCTCAGTACAGATACATGTGTGCAGACCAATCTTTCAGTGTAGCTGCCCCTAGCAGCATCCATCCCCACATGAGCAGAAATTGTGTCTACTTCTCGGGCTGTGTCTTCAGTTTCTTGAAGACAGGGACTAAGTCCTCAACAAGTGTTTGCTGAATGTGTGAATGAATAAATGAGTGAGAGGCATCCTTCCTTCTTAGTCATCCCGGTCTTGCCCACTCTCCCCAGTGTTCAGATGGCCACCATGAGCGCTACATCTGTGCTGATCTCAGCGGGCACCGTCCTGGGGAAGGTCAACCTAGTGCAGCTGGTGTTGATGATGCTGATAGAGCTGACAGCCTTTAGCACCACGAGGATAGTTGGCAAGAAACTCCTCAATGTGAGTCATGGTGCTGTGAGGAGGGACCTCTGGGATGAGAGCCGAGCAGGTAGAAGGGGAGGGCTCTGCCTCCCTTTGGTGAGGCTTCAGGGATTAAAAAAAAAAAAAAAAAAAAAAAAGGACTGGCCAAAATAGGATTACAAGAGTGTGGTCTATGCTAAATGTTTACACAGAGCAAACAAATGCCTTTAACTTCCAAAATATGGTACTGTTGCTTGTGCTATTCACAATATGATTATGGGATGTACAAAAAGAGAATTAATTCCTGGGACACCATGGGCAGTGGTCCTATGAGCTACATGGCCAATGTCTTCTTTCAAACCAGTCAACATGTGTCTGTACATGGGATCTCATCGAGGGAGACTGTCAAAAGTCTACAGCTGAAGCCAGCTGTGTGGGTGAAGCCTGTCCAAATGGCTCTCCCAGCTCCTCTGCCATAGCCCTGCCAAGGTCAGGTATGATTAAGTAAGATGAGAGCTGATCACAAACGAGAAAGCTCACGGGGCCCCTCTGAAAGGGGAACTGGGCTGGGTCAGTCTCCTGACTTCAAATCACACCTCCTACATGAAGTGCAGAACTTTCTCTGAGGAACCTGGGGGATTCCCCGTGGGTAGAGGACGCTGACGTTCACTGCTCCTACTGGTTTTTTTTGCAGATGGACAACCACATAAGTATGATGTACATCCATGTGTTTGCGGCCTATTTTGGGCTGACTGCATCCTACTGCCTCCCAAAGCCTCCCAAAGAAATGAAGCAGGAAACTCAGATGGCAACGAGTCCCAGTTTGTTTGCCATGCTCGGTAAGGACGGGTTAGGGATTGGTCTCAGATCTGGGGTGGGCAGAGGCTCTGCAGAAAAATCTTTCTCCTTCACCAACGTGCCCTGGGTGTCTGAAGCCCCTCTATAGTGACTGGTTTCCTCAAATAGCATTTGATGAATTCAGACCTTTGAATGAAGCATTCCCCTCCAGGGAACTTCTCTTCATTAGTATCCAAAGGAGAGGAGAGACTTGTTACATCTCAATCCTTTTGTCCTCAACTTAAAGAAGGGAATTGGACAAGTGAAGAAAGCCGGGCCTGGGGGTGGAGGAAAAGGACAGGGGTGACCGAGTGGAGACTTGCTAGCTCCAGGAGTCTCCTGTCTGAAGCCCCCGGAGGCTCAGGCTTTGGAGCAGGAGTACTGGTTCCCGCCTTTGACACTCTGTGGCCTCCAGGCACCCTCTTCTTGTGGATATTCTGGCCGAGTTTCAACTCCTCTCTGCTGGACTTACTGAGCGAAAGGAAGAAGGCTGTGTTCAACACTTACTATGCCCTTGCGGTCAGCGCAGTGACAGCCATCTTGGTGTCAGCCTTGGTTCACTCTCGAGGGAAGATCAACATGGTGAGGAGAGGGGGAGGGGGACTGTCCCTCGGGCCGCACTTGGATCATGTAGACCTGACACACGTATTCATGTCCCCTCCCCCAGCGCAGCCCCATGGGTTGGGAAAGAGCATGTCAGGTGATGGAGCCTTGTCTGCAGCACCGTGGGGCATCAGCCCAGACAGCGCTGGCATGTCAGAATGGGCCCTGGCACGTAGGAGACCGGCAAGTGATCAAAGGCTCTCTAGAGACTGTGATTAAACCTGTCAGCCTTGACATCAGACAAACCCAAGTTGGAACCCCGTTTCTGCTAGTTACTAAAGCCAGCCACGTGAACAGCAGTCAGCAGAGAAAAATGGGGGTGGAATTAGTCTCTCCCCTTCCCCCAAGAAATTTCAAGAATAGAATGAACAGAGTCAGAAGTAAAGAACTTTGTTTCCCTAGCCATGTGACAGCGGCCAAGCCACTTAAACTTTTGGAGTCTCAGCTGCCTCCCGCTGAAAAGTGGCACTTGCTAGACAATGCACGAAAGTGCCTCACACAGGGCGAGACCTGGGCGGATATCAGCTGCTATTATCAACGTGGCCGGGAGACTGCCTGTGCGAGTTTTGGGAGGAGAGATGGGTGAGAGAGTAGAGCTGAAGGCAAAACACAAGTCCCCATGTTGAGTGGGACATGAGGTCAACCAGCCAGAGGTGGTGGGAAAAAGTCTGGACAGACAGCGGGGGCTGGAGTGGAGAGAATGTGGCCATGGATGACAGGTTAACAGCACTAAGGGGAGGTGAGGGTCCCCACAGGTGAGCTCCATGGTGACAGGGAGTGGTGACTCAGACAAAATGGGGACATCCAGGGAGGTAGGTGTAGGCATCAGGTCAGGGCATCCCAGAAGCCAGTCCCAGGGCCCAGAGCTTGGAATCTGGGTGGAACAGAGAAGGGCAGAAGGAAGCAGTGTAAGAGCAAGAACTGGCAAGGCCCGGGTTCTAGAGGAACAAAGGACAGAGTGGAGACATGACCCAGGGACAAGGGCCAGTTTATTGGGAATTGGGTCCAATAATTACAGGGAGGCCTAGGTACCAAGTAGCCAGTAATAATAATAAAAATAGTAAAAATTATAATGGCTTATATTTATTGGACGTTTACTCATGTTCTATGCCAGGCATTGGGCTTGGAGTTTTACATGTGGTAGCTGTCTCAATTCTCACAATAACCATATCAAGTAGGTACAGTCAAAACCCCATGCTTCTGGTGGCAAAGTTGAAGCACTGAATGGTTAAGCACCCAAGAACACATCACTGCTGGGTGTGAGCATGGCTAGGATGCTGAGTAACTGCACTTTCAAGCTAAATGACTCCCAGTCAGGGTGACTGTTTCCAGAGCCTGAGAAGTGGGTGAGATAAGACCACTGATGAAGTCTCAACAGAGGGGAGGAGGTGGTTTCAGGATCAGAGAAGCAGGGAGGACGCTACAGGGTTGTCTTGCTACCAGCTTACCAAGTATCTTGGAGAGATAGTGTCCTCTTTACCTCACTCCATTTACCCACAAGCCATTTCTTTGCAGATTCATATCCACAATGCGGTGCTGGCAGGCGGTGTGGCTGTGGGCCCCGCTTGTTACCTGATCCCTTCTCCTTGGCTTGCCATGCTGCTGGGCCTTATGGCTGGGCTGATCTCCATCTTGGAAGCCAAGTACCTGTCGGTAAGGAGCTGGGAAACTAACACCTGCTGCTTTGGCTCACACCAAGGTCCTAGGCCCCTGGGAATACAGTGTGTCATCATGTAGTGCCATGGGCTGCATTAGGCAGCTGTTGGCAATTGTCAACTTGGCTTCAAAGCTTGGGTGAGGGACCCACCCATGTTGGATGGCACATTTGTTAGGTGGGGAGGAAGTAACAGAACCCATTCAAGCTCACTAAGGAATAAGAAGGAATTCATTATAAGGCTACTACCCAAGGCAGGAATGCTGCTGGGAGCCCAGGAATGGCCAGTACCAGGGATGGGAGTCTTGTGGGGATCTTGCAAAGTCCCTGCTCTTTTTCTTTTTTTGCTTTTCCTGAAAATCTGCTTTATTCTTACTCTGCAGACTTCCCTCCCCTTGTCCTACTCCTACTCCACACGGTGGAATGTAGTCTCACTCTTCAAGAAAGCAGCCAGGTGAATTCCCTTGACCCCAATTCTGAGTTCTCTGGAGAAGGCGATCATTGGTCTAACATGGATAACGTGCCAGTCTTTGGCTGGGAATGGGAGGTAGGGCACAGCATACATACAGGCTGCTGTCCATGAACCACGTGAATGAGGGCGGGAAGGGCAGCACCCAAAAGAAAGACGCTGGGCTGATAGTCCAGGTCATGTCCACGTTTGATTATTTAGTTCTTCTAAGTGGATGGATTTTCCTTCCTTCAATATTCAACAGATATTGATAATATCAGAGTACTCCATTGTAGCCAATTTGTTATACTCCCAAGAGAAATATTTAAGAACAAATCTTCATCAATTTGAAGGCTTGATAGAGGAAAAAGGAATAGACTTTCGGATGAACTGTGGATATTCAGGAAGGCAGTTTCCACCCCCAAATAAGGAAGTATTACCAACAGTTTGATCTTATCAAAGATGGGGCGATCTGATTTTCATCTTTGGAATGGAAACACATGTCTTTTATCTCCTCTGGCTCTGAGGCCCTATGATGAAAGGAAATGTACAGCAAAACAAGTATCACAAGTTATCATCAGAAAACAAAACAAAACAAAAAAACAAGTTATCATCAGGCTCAGTGTCTGTCACTTACTCTGTGCCTCAGGTTCCTTGATTCTATCACTGGGGGAAAGATTCAAAGATGATTCACTGATTTTTTAAAATTAATTCATTCATTCAGTGCACATGTTCTAGTAGTCATCCTGCCTCCCAAGCTATAGTGTAGGGAGAGAAATGGACAAATAAACACAGCACAGTGTGATAACTGCTACTGGAGCACATCTGGCCTGAGATGGGTCAGGAAATGCTTCCCAGAGCAGATGTCTCAGCTGAGTGTTGACAGATAACTAATGTTAGCCAGACAGAGAAGTGGGAAATGTCCTCCAGACAGAAGGAACAGGGTGTTCAAAGGCTCAATGATGAGAAGAGCATGCGGCCCAACTAGGAAGCAGAAGGATGTTCTTATGGCTGAAGCATCAAGTTCAGCAGGGAGTGTGGTGGGACCAGAGCCTTGAGCGATGGCAGGTGCTGGGGAACATCTCCTGGGCGAGTTGAAGAGTGTGAAGTCTTATTCTGGAAATGGTGGGGATTCTAAGAAGGGAACTAGCTTGATCAAATCTGCATTGATATCCACATCTGTTGGCCCAAGGCCATCTGGGAGGCTAAGTGATGAAATGGAAAGAGTACGGCATGGGAGTCTGGAGGTGTGGTCGGATGCTTTTCTTTTCATCAGCCATGTAGTCTCTTGGATGGCAGTTAAGTCTGGGCTAGACCAGTGGGTCTTGATCAGCCCCTAGGGACATTTGACAATCTCTGGAGACACTTTTGATTGACGTAACTGGGTGAGGGGTGGTACTGGCATCTTGAAGGTACAGGCCAGGGATCCTAAGCCTCCTACAACACATGGGACAGAATTATCAGCCCAAAATGTGAGTAGTGCCTGGGCTAGACCATTGTTATTCAATGTGTGGACCAGGGACCAGCAGCATTGGCATCACCTGGGACTTTGTTGGAAATGCAGAATCTCAGGCTCCAGACCCACTAAATCTGACTTTGCATTTTAACAATCTCCCCAGGTGATGTGAGTGCACATTTGACTCTGAGAAGTACTTACTTAGTTGCGCCCTAATGCCCATCACCTCAGATGCCCTGGACGCCAAGAGTCTGTGAAAGGGTGGGCAAGGAATGTTATTCCCACATGTAGATCTGCTGATAATAGTGTTTGTCCCCAGGTGTGCTTTCAAATGCTGAACATCCACGACACCTACGGTGTGCACTACACCTTCGGCTTGCCAGGTCTGCTTGGAGGGATCATCTACGTTGTGCTGATGGCGCATCAGGTCATGTGGACAGATATTTCCATGTGGGTCATTTTGCTCAGCCCCTTATTATCCCATCCAGCTTGGGAAGAAGTGTGCTCAGAGCCCTTGGCTGGGTGGGGGGCATGCATTAAGGGCCAGGCACTCAGAAGGCCTCAGTGAATATTTCTTGGCCAATTTATTTTGAAATTCTGCCCAGCCCCTACCTGGTATGGACTTATCACCTCTCCAGGCCACTTCTTTCCAAAGCTGGCAGCTTAGGTGCAGGGCAAAGGCAGACAGTCCTGAGGCATCCCCAAATGCAGACAGAGCAGAGCAATCAGGCCCAAGTTGACTGAGTCCATTTTTCAACCAATGGTAATTTAGGTTGTGGTGAAGTATGCTGTGGGTCAGACTGGTTTTGACCTCTTACTAGCTGGGTCACGCTACCTAACACCTCTGAGCCTCCATCGCCTGATACAAATGAAAATAATGATAGTACCTCTTCTCAGAGGGTTGTTGGAAGCTACTTGAGGCCAGGCGCTGTGTGGTTAAGAGGGTTTGACATGTTAATGTAGGCAAATGCTGAGCACAGCTCAGCCCGAAGGCCTAGAGAGGGAAGGGGCTTGGCTGAGGTCTCACGATGAGGTGGGAACGTGGGCCTCTGGGCCAGAGTCAGGTCCTGTGCCCCCCAGGCAATGGACAGCAGTGCTCAGAACCCTGGCCATCACCTTCTCGAAGTTGTTTATCTTATGAACATGTCTCACATAAAATGAAAAAAGTGACTTAGGCACAAGACAGGGATAGATTTTTCCAGATAAACCAATATAGTGATGATAATAATAATATTACTGATGACAATCAGAACTGCTGATTGACTGCTTTCAAAGTGCTAGGCATTATTCCAAAATCGTTACATGCATCATATCATCTAATCCTCACAACCACCCTCTGAGGTGTTATTAACTTCCTCAAAAAAACAATACTTGGGAGGAGTTACCTGTCTGAGGTCACGTGGTGGGAACCTGGCTGTGAAGGTGGTGAGCACCTGCGGTGGGTGGTGAGAGCTCACAGTGTTTGGGGACATCTCAGAGAAATCACGGAGGGCTGGGTCGCTTGTAGCTCCAACGACAGAGACAACCATAGTTCCAAATTATACGAATCATCCGTGGGCGGTGAGACATACCTCCCTAGGTTGCATGGGGTGAGGGGGAATCCCATTTGAGGGTGGGGAGGGGATGGTCTGTGTGAAGTAAGGCATCTCAGTAACGGACTCCAGGGATGTGTCTACCAGTGTTTTAATAGCTGTGCAACTCTCGGCAAATCTTTTCCTCTCTCTCTGGGTCCCTGGGTCCCCCTTTGTAGAATGAGGGGTGGATCTAGCAGAGTCTTATGCCCTGGTGCCTATAGGGGCCAGGCAGGTAAGGTGAAAAATGAGACCAGCGAGGGGAGGAAACCATGGGTGGTTGCTCTTTGATGCCAGGCAACGAATGCCATGCAGGGACCCAGGATCAGTGTCGCCAGATCTGATGACTTTTCAAATTATGCATGCACTGTCCCAAGCACTGGCGAAAGATTCAAAAGCATTAGAAACATTGTGCGGGCCAAATTCTGCTTGTGGGCTGCCAATCTGAAACTTCTGGAACACCTACCCTTCTATTCCTCAAATTCTGTGACTCTGTGGATCTCCTAGAACAGAAGTTCTCAGCAGGAACAGCATCACCTGGGAACTTGTAAGAAATACAAATCCTACCTCACCCCAGACCCACTCAATTAGACATTGAGGGGCAGGGCCCAGCAGTCTTCTTTGTGATTCTCATGCCAACTCAAGTTTGAGAACTATTGGCCTATAGCAAAAAATCCAAACAACAACAACAACAAACACAAAAAACAAAACCCCAAAATCAAAACAAAGCAAAACAGTCAACCAACAGTGTGCTCCTAAAGGCTCTCCAGGGAAACAAATCCTGACTTGCGGCATTTGTTAATTTCACCGGTGCAGATACTCTCACTGTGGCTAATTTCAAGCCATCAAGGTGACATCACTGAACATGGAGTTGAGAAGAGATGAGACCGCTCGGCTGGTGTGTCTATGTGAGCTGGCTCCAGCACCCCTCTGCAAGTCAAGTCTCATCAGGAGACAGCCGAGGACCAAGAAGTAGTCCTCTCTCCTCTGCAGGAACCAGGCAGGAGGAAGGGCACAGTGACAGTGATGACCTCTCTTGGGGAAGCCTCTGGTTGGCTTGAAGTAAAGGGCACAGGCTTCAGGGACAAACAGACCAAGGTCACGTTTACCAGTTGTGTGCCTTTAGGCATGGTATTCAACCTCAAATTTAAGTGCCAGTTTTCTATCTGTAAAATAGGATAATAAGATCCATGTTCCAGGGCCACTGGGAAGATTCAGCAACGTAGAATAATTAAGGGGCTCAGGACAGTGCTTGGCATGGAGTAACACCCAACACACGGCCCCTTTCTTTATGATGGTCACTAATGCTGCTGCTTCTGTAAGAGGGACATCTGGATGTAGTGGAAAGATGGAGGAAGGACCGAGCTGGTGGGCAGAATGCTTCCTGGGAAGTGTGGATCAGCTGCTTTCCTTAGCTCTGTGTCTTGGGCACGTGAGCTGGCTTTTCATTCATTCCACAAACAATACTTGCCGATTTCCTGTTCAGGTGAGAGGAAGTGAATGAGTTGGATGCTGTGCTCGGAGCCTGGGCAGAGCGTTTTTCACAAATTGTGGGATTTTAAGTGGTGTGAAGACACACTTCAAGAACATTGAATCACACAGTGCAGATGCTGTTTCAATTCTCAAGCAATCCTTTGATTACTTCAGGGAGAAAGTCTCAATTTGGTACTGAGTCTCCACACTCTTCCAATAGCTGCTGACCTCCCGTTTGAACAACAGCAGAGGAAACCTCAGACTGAGATTTGCCCAGGCTGCGGCATCTGGGGGAGATTCTAGCAATGTTTTCATTGTCTCTCTTTTTTATAGTGACCTCTCATTTCTCTTCCATTTATGCTAGTGATGCAAAGTTTCCTTTTAAATACACTTATTTAAATGTTTTTTAAAAAGTCTGTTTGCACACCTATGGTCAAATCTTCAACAAAAGAGACAAGAATATACAATGGAAAAGAGAGAGTCTCTTCAATAAGTGGCGTTGGGAAAGCTGGACAGCCACATGTAAATCAGTGAAGTTAGAACACTCCCTCACTCCATACACAAAAATAAACTCAAAATGGCTTAAAGACTTAAACATAAGACATGACACCATAAAACCCCTAGAAGAGAACATAGACAAAACATTCTCTCACATAAATCGTAGCAATGTTTTCTTAGGTCAGTCTCCCAAGGCAAATGAAATAAAAGCAAAAATAAACAAATAAGACCCAATCAAACTTATAAGCTTTTGCATAGAAAAGGAAACCATAAATAAAATGAAAATACAACCTACAGAATGGGAGAAAAATTTGTAAGTGATGCAACTGACAGGGGATTAATTTTCAAAATATATAAACAGCTCATATAGCTCAGTAGCAAAAAAACAAACAATCCAATCAAAAAGTGAGTAGAATATCTAAATAGGCATTTCTCCAAAGAAGACATACATATTGCAAAAGGTATATGAAAAGATGCTCAACATTGATAATGGTTAGAGAAATACAAATCAAAACTACAATGAGATATCACCTCACACCAGTCAGAATGGCCATCATTAAAAAGTCCACAAACAATAAATGCTGGGGAGGGTGTGGAAAAAGAGAACGCTTCTGCACTGTTGGTGGGAATGAAAATTGGTGCAGCCACTTTGAATAACAGTATGACAGTTCCTTAAAAACTAAAAATAGAGTTACTATATGATCTAGCAATCTCACTCCTTGGCATATATCTGGAGAAAACTCTAATTTGAAAAGATATATGTACCCCAATGTTCATAGCAGCACTGTTTACAATAGCCAAGATGTGAAAGCAACCTAAATGTCTATCAACAGATGATTGGATAAAGAAGATGTGGACGTATATATAATGGAACACTACTCAGCTATAAAGAATAATGAAATACTGCCATCTTCAGCAACATGGATGGATCTAAAGGTTATCATACCAAGTAAATCAGACAAAGAAAGACAAATACAGTATGATGTAACTTATTTGTGGAACCTTAAAAAATGATACAAATGAACTTATTTATAAACCAGAAATAGATTCACAGACATAGAAATGAATTATGGTTACCAAAAGGGAAAAGGTTGGGGAGGGATAAATTAGGAGTTTGGAATTAGCAGATACAAACTACTGTATAAAAAATAAACAAACAAGAAGGTCCTACTGTATAGCATAGGCAACCATATTCAATATCTTAACCTATAATGGAAAAGAATCTGGAAAATAATACACACACATATATATATCTGAATCACTTTGCTGTACACCAGAAACTAACACAACATTGTAAATTGACTATACTTCAATTTTTTAAAAAAGTCTATTTAAAGAAAAATGTTTAAATAGTATCCCTGGAATGCTGATATGGCCAAATTTGTGAAGGTAATTCTCGAATGCTGAAATTTGGCCACTTTTGTGGGTAGACAGTCCTACCTAGTTTAAATCCCAAGAGCTATGCATTCCAGGCCACATGGCACTGGAGCCCTTGGTTCATGTCCCTAACCTGAGCCTCCCATTTGTGAAATAAGGACTCACTTACAGAGCTGTTGTGAGGATCATGGAAAATCAATGGTAATGTAAGGAGCCAAGGGCCTGGCACAGAAGAGCCCACCCTGCATTACTATGGCATGAGGGTAGAGTGAATTGTAGGTTGGCAGTCAGCGATTTGGGTTTAGCCTTTATGCCAGGCTTTTTGAAAAACTTTTTTACTGTAGTGTAATCTACATCCAGAAAAGTGCAAATATCATAAGGGTATCCCTCAAAGACTTCTGACACGCCCCAGTAACCAGCACCAGGAACTCCTTTGTGTCCTGTCCCAGGGTGACCACTAATCTGACTTCTAACAGCATCAATCAGTTTTGCCTCCTTCTGTCCTTTATATACGTGGAATCCTACCGGAGGTCTGCTCTTGTGTGCTTGGCTTGTTTTACTCAACATTGTAACTGTGAGGTTCATCCATATTGTTGAGTATCTCTGTAGATTGTTCATTTTCATGGGGGGACAGCACTGAATTAATTGTGCTTAGGTTTAATTTATAAAGGCAACTCAGTGACAACATGGAGAGGTCAATGTCATTGAAAGGAAACTTTAATGTTCCTCACAGTTGCCCTGGAAGTGAGAGGCACGGCATGAAAGTTTATCACATGCAGGGACCAGGCAGCAGAGAGAGTGGAACTAACACTATGCCTTTAGGACTATGGTGGCAGGAGAGTAAAGTAGGGATGTCCCCTATTGAGTGGGAGTGAAAACACATACGTTACAGTATGTGGTTGGGGGCTTCGTAATATGAGTTTTGCATGCCCATGAAAGCTGAGTTATGAGAGAGAGAGGTAGACAGCTTTGGCCACTAGTTTGGCCCTGTAATAAATGAGTGCCAAGTAGACAAATACAAAATCTGAGAAAACACAGAACAGGCTTCCATTGGGTGAATACAGCACAACTTATTTATCCATTATCACTGAGTGTTTGGGTTGTTTCTGGTTTGGAGCTATTACATTCTAGCACATTCTTGGACTCTTTTTTTGAACATATAAATGTGCTTCTGTTGAGTACATGCCTAGAAGTGGAACTGTGGGATCGTACATTATTCATACAACCCACTTTAGTGGATACTACGTTTTCCATTGTGGTTTGTGCAGTAGAACCTGAGAGTTCTCCAACACTCCATCATTTCCTTTAAAAAAAATTTAGCTACTTAGATATCAAACTTATTGTTTTAATTTTAATTATCCTGATGACTAATTAAGTGGAGCATTTTTCATATGCTTTTTAGCATTTGAATACCTTCTCTTGTGAAATGTCTGTTCGAGTTCTTTTGCCCATTTTTCTGTTTTGTGTTATTTTTCTTACTGATTTCTAGGAATTCTTTATATGTGCTGGATATAGACCCTTTGTCAGATAAATGTATTGTAAATGTCTTCTCCCATTTTGTGGGTTGTTTTTCACTTTCTTAATGATGTCTTTTGATGAACAGAAGTTCTTAATTTTTATTTAGTCCAATTTATCATTGCTCCCTCTATGTTTAGCTCTTCTGTGTCCTGTTTAAGAAATCTGTGTTGGGAGGCAGGGTATAGCTCAAGTGGTAGAGTGCATGCTTAGCATGCATGAGGTCCTGGGTTCAGTTCCCAGTACCTCCTCTAAAACTAAACCTGATTACCCCCCCCAATAATCTTTTTAAAATCATAAAAAAGAAATCCTTGCCTACTGCAAGGTGAAATAGATGTCTTCCAAGGGCTGCATAATAGTTTAAAGTGAAGCCCTGGGGTTGCCTTAAAGGAGAGGACAGGGACATATGTTCAAGGGAGTGGGTGGGCAGAGGAGATGGATCTGATAGCCAAGCTGTACTCTATTTTGCCCTGATAGAAATAAAACCTTTGTCTTTAATTGCTTAGTGAAGAAACTCAGGACTCTGAGATGTTAAGTGCCCAGGGTCACAATGTCAGTGAAGAACTGAGACTTGAACTTCTGTTTTTTTTTTTTAATTGGGTTTGTTTAATTAATTAATTAATTAATTAATTAGTTAAAATGGAGATACCAAGGATTGAACCCAGAACCTCGTACATGCCAAGCATACACTCTACCATTTGGCTATTGAACTTCCCCCTTGAACTTCTTTAAATCCCTCCTTCCCCACCTACATGCCTGCATGGCTTTGTGGGAAAATGACAGGGAAAAGTACCACCTGTGGAGGGGACAATTGTTGTCCTGATGGCCTTTCCTGAGAGCATCTCTATGGATGCAAATGGTCCTTTTTGTCCCCAGTGACCTCTGCAGCCTGATGCTCAAAAGTGACCACCTCTGCTTTGTCATTTCTAGGGTCCGCTACCAGGTACTCACCAACCTTGGGGCACTCAGCTTCTCCGTGATCATGGGCATGGTATTTGGTCTCCTGACAGGTCAGTGTGAGACGAACCTTCCTCTGCTGCTGTCCAGGGTGCAGGGCACGGGTCCAGAGGGCACCTTCCCCATGGCTGGATGAGGATGTGCCCATTCCCTTCCCCATGAACCCACTCCCTCAGTTCCAGCCAAATGAAGCAAAGGGCTCAGACCATGATTAAAGAATAACTGAGCACAAACACACAAAACTTCATAATTGAAAAGGCACTCAGAGGTCACCTGTGGTGACATTGCAGCTTCTTGAGCCCAAGGCTGAAGATTTCACCAAATTTTGTACAGAAGACCAAGGAAACCCTTATGCCACAAAGCCTACCTCTTACTCCCTAAGGACACCTATAATACTATTTTGTTCAGCAAATATTTTTTCAATATCTGCTATGAGCTAGGCACTGTTCTTAGGCACTAGGGACAGAGCAGTGAACAAACCAAATTCCCTGACCTCATGGAGTTGACATTCTAGCTGGGAAGGGAGCTTTTACAATAAACAGACAAATATACACTATGTCAGATGGTGATAAGTGCTATGAAGAGAAATAAATCAGGGTAGGGGAACACAGAGTCATTGTGAGGGTGGGGGGGCACTCTTTTAGAAGGGTGGTAAGGGAAGACCTATCGAGAAAGTTGACCTGTACAGAAGGACTCGAATGCAAAGAAGGAGGGAGATATACCATGTATTTATTTGGGAGAAGAACATTCCATGAAGGGGGGACAGCAAGTGCAAAGGTACTGAAGTAGGAACATGCTTTGCATGTTTGGGGAACAGCAAGGATGTCAGTGCAGCTGATGTAGATGGAATGATGGGGAGAGTGGCTGGGGTTGAGGACAGTGAACAAGGAGCCAGATCATTCTGAGAGATGGGAAGCCATTAGAGATGTGTGAACAGGACTGCAGTATGTTTTTGCTTCTGTAATGTGGCAGAGCAGCAAAGAATCTTGGGGAGATACCAGTTTGCCAGTCTTACTCATACGCTAGCTGAAAATAGGCATTCTGTCCAGATCTGTTCACTGTTACTCTAAAAGAAAACAGCTTTCACTGGTTAGACTCATATATTGTGTCCCTAAGCAGGAAGTGAATTCCAAATAAGAGACAAAATAGCGTAAATAGACACTTGGGAGTTGTGTAACCTTGGGCATGTCATTTCCCTCTCCCTGGGAATTGGCTGGCTTCTCCGTAAAATGAAAGGACTGTGGTAACTAATCATTTGGCGTCCTTTCAGCTCTAAAATATGTATGAAGGTACTTTCTGGAGTTACCTGGCTAATTTTAGAGAGTGAGATTGGCTAGAATTGGTTTAATGTACCAATTGGCCTCAGCTTTTGACAGAGTCTGGGGTGACTAATTAAGTGCAGATGAGAAAAACATCTCCTGCCATTAGCTTACATTCTGCTCATGACGGCAGTGAAGCCCTGAGTAGGGTTGCTAGATTTAGCAAGTGAAAGTACAGGGCACTCATTTTTTGAATTCAATATTAACTGAGCATCCTTTATTTTATCTGGAAATTCTATACCTGGATTCTCCCACCATTCATCACTGTCACCGGTGTGGACAAAGTGACACTGATCTGCACTGTCTTGTAAAGCACCTGGGAGGGCTACTTACGTGTCACTGAGGTCAAGAAGGAGAATAGAGGAAAGACACTCCTCTCATTCCTTCAGGAGTTGAGACCAGTGAGCTTTCCTTTTTACATGTTGCTTTCTACCTGAGTGAACCGGTGACTAAAAAGAACTTGGACAATAGAAGGGGAAAGAGGCCTCCAAGCAGCTAAGGTGGCACCCAACTGACCCCCTAAAGCCAAGCTTTTACTTGTCGAAAGACCCTCTTCTGTGGAGCTTGACTATATGCACTTAATTTAAGAAACACTCTTATCAAGCATGGTTATGGGGTTTCCCAGTTGAGGCAGATTAGAAACGGCAGATTAGAAACAGCAGATTAGAGGTGGATAAGTTTCTGGAGGTAAGGCAGGCTGGTAGAAGTCAGACATGAAAGCAGAGAGCCTAACAGGAGAAAAGAAATTCTTAAAACCAGACACAAGAACATGAGAAGCCTGGGCCGCTGGAGAGGAGGCCAATAACCCGCAGCAGCTGTGGCCCTTCTCCGTGGGATACAGCGCATTTCATACATGCGTGTTCCTAGCAATAGTTCTAATTAAAAAAAAGAAAAAGTCCAAATGTGTTCAGCGTGGTCTCATAAGACAAAAAAATATAATATATTTTAGATGGATTTTCATCAGTGATGAGTAAACCTCAGCTCTCTGGAAAATGTCTGTAGGCGATGGAGATCACTGCTGAGTAATTGTAGCTAAATGAGGTGTGCTGACAGCATTCTACATGCCAACATCAGTAAAAGGCCTGCATTCTAAGAGGAAAATATGAAAAAGCACATGCCTACTCTTGTTAGTCTTACTGTTTAACTCATTGGGACTGATCATCATTAAAAGTACACAGATCAATCTATCAGTGGCATTTCCCTGCTTCACGTGAAAGGTAAGCCCTAGTTTATGTACTGGAAATTCGGCAGATTTTGAGCAGCTGGGGGAAGGCGTAGGGGCCCAGCTCTCGGAGCAGAGGCGGGATGGGTGGAAGGAATAGGCAGAAAAGCAAGTTGTTAAGTTGCAACTACTTTCCCAACAAGCAGAACTGTGAGCTGAGGTCACTGGGACTTTATTGGAGCCAGTGAAGTTGGACCTACAAGGGGCACCTAATTTGAGTCGCTTGCTCTCCATGGTAGCTCTTGCGTTTTAAATGGACCGGTTTTTAAGTGGGGCGGTTCTATTCTGTCTCTGCAAGCGTCAGATCCATGACTCTCCGTGTAATCTAAACCCTTTGGATGAAATTGCTCTTGCCAGTTCCTTTTAAAAGATGTCTATAGAGTTAATTAAGCTGGTCCAGGAAGGACAGTGCTTCAGTTTGTCTATCTCCTGCTTGTGGAAGATAAAAGGATTTCTGTTGAGATAGCATAGTTGATGTATGACATTTGGATTAATTTTGAGATAATTGTTTAACATTTAATTATGAATTTTAACAGGTTTTATCTTAAGCTTCAAAATATGGAAACCACCTTATGTGGCTAACTATTTTAATGGCCGACCTTTCTGGACGGTAAGATTTTTCACCTATTAATGTCATAGGTTTTGAGTGAATGAACTTAAAAAGATACCTGAGTATATATGTTAACTTGGTGTTTATGAGAGTAAAGTAAAAACAAATGAAAATGAAGTATTGGAAGAGAAGCAAATCCATGGTGTATGTGTGTGTGTGCATGTGTGTGCGTGTATGTGTTTGTGGCAGGTGGGGGGTTAGTAAAGGTTCCCATTTCCCTGATGCCTCAAAATCACTGATGGTCAGGGATGCGGGAACGGTCACTGGCCACATGCCTCCTCCTCATCTGGAGTCATCAAAACAGGCAAATAATTTGACGTGAAATTGATAGAAGCCTGCAGTGCAGGGGGTAGAAGGACCGCAGGGTCAGCGAATCCAATCTCCTCACTTGATGGACCTGAGTGGAGCCATGACTGTCCAAGTTCTGACAGGGAGTGAGTGGCAGAGCTGAATAAATTATAGCTGGTGGACATGAGAAAACTTGCAGAATCGGGGTCTGGGGACATTTAGTCAAGGGACATAAAGCTCAAACTACTCAGTGGCTGCTGAGAGTCTGTGACATTGCAGTGTTTGTTGTCATGCCTGGGCTAGAAGGAAGGTCAGAGCTCATGCCCTGAGACCCCACTGTCTTCCTCCCTTTGACCTACATCATGGTTCACAAAGCACTCAGATGGCTGTCACCTTAGGTAATCTTCCAACTGATGCTGAGGTTGGCTGAGCAAGCAGGGACTGGTACTGCCAAGCTATAAATGGGAATTGGGGGTCGACAGAGGGCAGGCTGATACCACCATTATACCTTCATGAGTGGCAGAGACAAGACCAGGAAGCAGGCCTTCTGAATCCCAGGCCAATCCTTCTCCATCCAGCAGACCAAGACACTGACCACTAAAGGGCCAGAGAACCAGCCTTACTAGGGGCCTTGGTTTTTGTGTTTGTAGGGGTGAAACAGAGGGACTCTATAGAGGAAACCTGCCTCTGCCCCTTTTCCTTCATCTCTGTGCTCTCTCTCCTCCTCTTCCTTGTCTTCGTCTTGAAACAGCTTTCTGGAGGTATACTTGACAGTGAACTGCACGTATTTAAAGTATACAATTTGATATATTTAAACACACTTATACACCTATGGAAAACATGACCCCAATCAAGGTAAGATTATATCAATCACCACCAAACAGTTCCTCCTGCCTCTTTGAAACTGCTCCCTCCTGACTCCACCCAGTTCCATCCCCAGGCAACCACTGACCTGCTTTCTTTCCTATGGATTAGCTTACATTTTCTGTAGTTTTATATAATTGGAACCGCATGGCATGCACTCTTCGTCTGGCTTTTTTCACTCAGCGTAATTATCCTGGGAGTCATCCATGCCGCCTCATGTAATCTGCCTCACCTTGCACCCGCTTCTCCCCACAGCCAGTCTCTCCCAGTCCCCTGCAAGTGTCCCTGCCCCGTTAGCAGAAGCAGGGTAATCTAGTGAAAGGACTCAGAAAACTGGTTTAATCCATCCATTCATTTCACAAGTATTTACTGAGCAACTATCATACACCAAGCACTCTGCTGATTAACCAGAGAGACTACAAATAGGACAAATATCCAGCTCAATTATTTGAGTTGCAGTAAATACTTGCTGAATAAATGAAGGAACTCTGAGGAACCCCACCTAACACTAGCCCCTGCAGCAGCAGGTGACATGGACTGAGTGTGTCCCTGGAACAAGAAGACCTTGATTCTAGTCCCTATTCTGCAAGGTGTGATGTAGGGTCCCTTGACCTTTCTTGCTAGTAAAGAATAGTAAACTTTAATCTACCTCACTGGGTTATTTTGAAGATCAAATGAAGTAATGATGTCTGTTACTACATTCTGTAAAAAGCACATGAATGTGAAAGTTTATTACTAAGGGTTGAGGCAACCATGGAGGAATTTGCCAGTCTAACAGCTATTGGGTATTCCAAGCCTACTGTTCCCGGTTTTGTGCTGGATGCTTTTCAATGTTACCTGACTGTATCCTCCCCAAAACCCTGCATAAGAGTAAGTATCCTGATCAGAAGATGAAGAGTAACTTGTCCAAAATGACAGAGCTAGTAAATGGAACAGGAGGAATTTGAATTGGCGTCTCTTTGGCTCCAAAGATGGCCTGTGTGTATGTGTTGTGGGAAGCTACTGGAGATTGTTTATTTCTCCCCTAATCTTCAATTTATTTTTTTACAGTTGAGTAGAACCATTTATTCAGCAGTAAAACACTTTGAGCTTGCATTTGAAAAGCCAAATATCCATTAAAGAGGCAAGAATACAAACTTCCAAAGCTGATAAATCCGGGGGTGATTTTTTTTTTTTTTTTGTAAACTATCCCGAAAGACATCTTAAACATTATTGAATGCCCTTTTTGTATGCTATAGAACCAGACTGCTGGAGGTTGGAAGGGACATTCTTTTAGTGCCAGACCATGCTGAGCACTTCCTGGGATGGGGGCACTCAGCACTCCCCAAGGGCACCCATCTCATCCTTGGATGAGTCTATTAAGATATACTTATATATTCACTAATTAATTCCATAATATAATATCTAATATGTGACAGGCATAGTATGAAGAGCTGGAAAGACGAACCTAAATAAAATATAGTTCTAGGTGTTAAGGTGCTGCATATACTAATCCTTTATCTTCTGGTAAATGATCCTAATCCAGATGCTGATTTACAAAAATCTGATTTATAACCAAATTTTCATATATCTTCTGCCTTCACTAAGGGAATAAAGTCTTTCAACTTTTAATTTCAATTTAATAAACCATGGATTTTACTTCATGCTTTCCAAGGCACAAGGACCCACTAACATCCACACACTAAAATTAATTCCACAGCTCACCTTTCTGAAGAAAGGAACTTTTTTTGCCAGTCTCCTGTGGACAAGCCCCTGTTCTGAGTATTGTGTGGGGGTATGAACAAAGAAACTAGGGCTCTAGTCACCTGCACTGGATCTTCATCTGTGCACAGCGTTAGCTATTAAGTACTAGAAAGGTAATCCTGGCAGTAGCTGCTAGAAGAATTGGAAGAGGGAGAAGTCATGATTTGGGGAGGTCAGGGAGAATGGAACTTGGAGTTGTACTGGATTTGGTTAAGTGACAGGAAGTGAAAGACATGCCAAGAAAGGGGAGGACTATGAGCAAGAACAGGAGAAGCATGAAGCAGCTGGCTCAGGGCGAGGTGAAGAGGATGAACGGTGGGCAGAGCCTCTTGCATCATCCTTCAGGCAACTGGTTCCCAAGGTTTAAGGGGGGAAATGGTGCCATAAAATGAATGTTTTAGGGGCGAGGAGCATGATGGGATTACGCATGTGGGATGGATTCTGAAATGATGCCAGTATACTCAAGGTCCTCTATTGCTTTCTGAACAAGTATTCGCAGGTTATTATTTTTTTTAAATTACTGTATTGCCAAGAAATATAAATACTACTGTTTTGACACAAAAACATGACAAAATATGTTGAGTTCCTCTTGCTGTTTTATGCAAAACAGCATAGTCTTGTCACCCCTGCTTCTGATTTAAAGTAAATGTTCTAGACACACAGAAAGTGTCCAACAAATGCTCATTCAACCAAAATGAGGAGAGATGGTTTTTAAACCAAAGCAGGAAAACAGATCAGGGGCCTGTTGAGTCCTTCTCTCTTGGAGAGGCCCAGTGAAAAGAGGCTTGTCTGGGAGGCAGCTCTAAATTGAGTCCTAGTTCACCCACCACGGGCTGGTGCCCTCAGGCAAGTCACTTCTGGGGGGCAGAGGAGGGTTCAGTTTCTTCATTGGTAAAATGAGACCACATTTGCCATCCTGGAGTCAGACTGATCTGGGCTCTACCACCTCTAGTTCTATGATCTCCCAGAGCTTCAGTCTCCTCATCTCCGAAATGGAGATAATAATATCTCACTAGGTTGTTGTAAGGATTTAAAGGAGATAACATGTGTGAAATGTTAGCACACTGATCCACAGGGAACACCCCATAAATGCTGGCTGCTCTGATTTCCAGTGCTAGAATTCTGTGATCCAGAGCTACTCCGCATGCTGTGATGCTGTGTGGCAGGGTGTGAGATGGTACAACCACAGAAATGGGGAGCTATTCATTTAGTTTGCAGAAGAGAAGACCCAAAGGAGACCTAAGAACAATCTTCAAACACTTAAAAGACTGTCATGTAAAGGAAGGAAAATATTTCTTTCTAGGCTTCTCCAAAGAACTTAACTAGGTCCAGTGGGTGATGTGTATGAACTGCTAACAATCTGAACCGTCTGCAAAATGGAATGAACTACTTCATATAGTTGTGAGTTTCTTGTCACTGGAGGTGTTCAAACCAAAGCCAGGTGATTATCAATGATCCATCCAAGAGATCTTCCAATTCAGAGTTTATAAAAGAACTTTTAAGGCCTTTGTGATGAAACAACATTTTAGGCAACATAAGTTTCAAGTGATCAAGCCAGAATCAATGTGTGTACAATTTTAAGAGTATAAGGGTTCATCTGTAATAAAAATGTTTGCTTTACTTTTACAGTCTCCGTATTTGGCTGCTGGATATTAAGCAAAGCATCCAAGAAAAAACAAGGCCTGTTTGAGAACAAGACAACTTTTCTCACTGTTGCGCATTTTTTGTGTGTGTGACAAATACTTGTTAAGCAAAGTCTCCTTATGTACAGTGAAACATGGACAGAGATAGATTTGATATTAAAAATAAAAGACTAAAAACTTAAGTGACAATTTTATAATAATTTTAAATAATTGTTTGATTTCCTTAAAGACGATGCTATGAACATTTTCTTGGGTGCAGACACATAATTAAGGTTTTGGTTCACCTGTATTGACAATTCTTAGATTCTTTCTTGTACTTAATAAAGTATGTTACCTGGTTAACTTGTTTACATCAGCAGAGCAGGTGACATAAAATTGGGAAAAATTAAGAACTCACTTATATTTAGTCCTTGCAGACATTATGCTTTCATTCCAGTGGTTTTATGAAGTAGTTCTTATTCCCTGAGCACATCTTGAATTTAACTGTGGGGAAGACATTCGGGGTCAACGGTGGAGACATACTGCCTCAAGATTTAAAAACTAGTTTGGTGGGGGGAGGGTACAGCTCAGTGGTAGAGTGTG
This sequence comes from Camelus ferus, assembly GCF_009834535.1. Classification (NCBI taxonomy): domain Eukaryota; kingdom Metazoa; phylum Chordata; class Mammalia; order Artiodactyla; family Camelidae; genus Camelus; species Camelus ferus. The sequence continues at coordinate 17,572,834 of NC_045708.1, read as the reverse complement.
TGCTTAGCATGCATGAGGTCCTGTGTTCAATCCCCAGCACCTCCATTAAATAAAGTCTCTTAAAAAAAAATAGTCTATGACTTTGAAGAAATCATTCAAATTTCCATGATCTGGATTCCGTTATCTGTAAAAAGAGAAGGTGGACGGAGAAGGTGGACTTCAACCCCTAAGATCGCCTCCAAGTCTCACATCCTATGTATCTAAAAACTCACCGTGACTGATCTGCTGTGAGATGACAGCCACACGGTCGTTCTCTTGAGCAGCTGATGACCAGACAATATTCAGAGCCAGGGAGAAATATACGCTGGGAGAAAACTACGGCCGACACAGAAAGATGTACCACAATTTAAGTCATCTGAGAGGTATTTTGTGTTTAATGAACAGCTAATTATAGCAAGTTTTATGAGAGAAAACATTTCAAGCTGTAGTTCTAAAGAACATGGATCCCATAGTTAGCTGGTTCATTAAAAAAAAAAAAGAAATCCCCTTTTGCCAAAGTGGGGAGCCTGAGGGATAACAGAGTTCCAGAGAGGAACAGACTGTAAGAATTCCCAGTAGTTAATGCTTGTAATTGTAACTGACCTTGTTGGTCTATTTTGAGCTTAGTGGTTATATAATGAAACATGGAATCCAACTTGTCTTCAAGCCAACAACAAAAGAATTAGTCACTTGGGTGAAGACCAGTGTCATGTCCCTGTCCTTTTCCTCTTTCCTTCAATGGTGGCTGTGGAGTGATGGTCAGCGTCCCACCAGGACCAGGTGTCACAGCTGAATTACTACTTCCTCCCCTCCTCCCCTCCTCGGTGGCACTGAAGGGACACTTTTGAGGAGACTGGTGGCTGGATCGTGGGGCTTCTCTCTTTCCACGTGTTCACTTGGGAGACACTCAATAGCTACTTATACTGACGTGTTTACAGAATTTCTGGCAAAACCACATAAACCAAACACGAAGTATATAGAGAAAGAATTCTGACCACTGAATAGTTTTTAAAAACAGTATGTTTATATTTCACTTAATTATCTGACACAGAAGAGGCCACATTTAAATAAACACATTAAGTCTTCAGAGCGCTTTAATTGCAGCTTTGGACCTTAGATATGACAAATACTTACATCATTTCTTTTGTGATTCATTTTTATTTTCACAAACTATACCATGATAAAACTTAATAAAAATTGCTCACATGAAATATTTTTCTTTAACATTTCACAAGTTAATCAAATGCAGACCGCAGTAAGATTTTTTTGGTGGTGGTTGTTTAAACAGGGCGTTCTCATGATTTTAGTATTACACAAATTTAAGTCTCAACTACACTCAGAAATAAGTTTAGAAAATGGCATTACAAAAGACTGGGAGTGAGTAGTAAAAAAAACCCTATGCAGGGCTGCTATGTAGTAATAAATCAGATGTTTTCACTGCCATAAGTCTTCAGTGCGGCCAAACTTAAAAACGAGTCCTCTGTGAATAAAATAAAAAACAACACGTGACTAGCTGAGTTTGGGAAAAGAAAGACTATGTGAGATTTAGGATCGTGGGAAACTAGCAACAGAGAATAATTGATGAGTTGTATGAAAAAAACCATGAGATGTATTAGAACAGAAACTGACTACTCTAAAGTAGTAAAATTCTTCCACTGTGCTCAAATGTGCTGTTTACCACCAGCGTCCCTGCATCCTTAACTTCTGAGTTTGGAGACATATACCACTCTTTAAAAGTTGACTAATGTTTAGCATGTAACCATTATATGCCTGATTTTATCAAATTCATTCAACAAACCTTTTTAGAGTGTCAAGGTGCTAGGTGGTGATGCTAGGGCTATAAAGACAAAGAGGATACAGTCCCTGCTCACGTTCTGGATGACACTATGTGGTCAGTATCAGGAGAGGGGCATATATACCAAATGTTTGGGGGCAGAGAACAAATGGAATTTATTTTGCCTGAACAAAATAGGAAAGGGTTTGCAGAAGTGGTAGTATTACACCAACTTTGAAAGGTAAGCAGGAATTTGAAAGGGAGGCTGGTAGGAACAGGAGCTAATGGGATAATGAAGGAAGATATTTCAGGGAGAGGAAACAGGAAAGTAAAAGGCAAAGAGGAATAAAAGACCACAGGGCCACAGGAAAAGCCCGGGAGACTGATGTCAGGAAATGTCTCCACAGAGCTTACACTCTAGTTTAAGAGCACAGAGGGCAATTACATGCACTAGGAGACACACACACACACACACACACACACACCTCGATGTAGGTATCTGAGATGTAGCAGAGCAGGGAAGAGTCTGATACGGCTAGATTGCAGTTTAAGAGACAAGGAGGATAAGGAATGGAGGTGGCCAGGACTTGGTAAGCCAACTGACCAGGGTGGCAAATTGCCCACAGGGGCCTTAGGTGCCTTAGACAAGTTAAGGGGGCAGATGCCAGCCTGTGATCTACTAAAGGGGGCAACTGGTACTCAGTCCCAGGCAATGTGTGGAATGGAACTATGTGGACATGCATCCTCCTTTTAAATAAACAATTTAGCTTCAACTGATTGTTGCTGAGCAGGGCCCAGGGTTGTCAGATCCTCCAGTTTCTCAAGAAAAGCTAAAAATTCAATTTTTTGGGTAAAATCTCTTGACTTTTTAATGTCAGCTCAATAAAACAAAAAATACTGTGTAGTCTAAATAAAACAGAACTGTGGGCAGAATCTGGCTGGATGGCCACTAGTGATGATTTCTTCTGCAGACAGCTTGGAGTTTTGAGCTATTTTAAGATGGGAAATGACAGGATGGGAGCTATGTTTTAGAAAGAAAACTGACACAGAAAAACCGAATCTGAGAGAGTATCAGTCAAGGCAGTGAACTGCTCAGGAAGGGACAAGGATGACGGAACATAAACAATGGAAGTGAACAAGAAGAGAACACGTTTAAGACAACTGAAAAGCAGATTTATCAGGGCTGCAACGTAGGGGGGTGACTGCAAGGGAGAAATTGAAGAGAGAAGTAGACACCTTCAATGGCATAGCTGGTTTTCATTTTGTTTTCTCATCTGTTTTCCAATTTCCAGTGTATACTCAAGGTTAAGCCTGCAATTATAATGGTCTATTTAAAACAGGTTTCACAGGCCTAAGGTAAACACTTGAGTGTTTTTTTGATGAAAACAAAAATGCAACCAGGAAGTTGTCTATACCCTATCTTGGAAGTGTTATTACTTTATCTTTACAAAGGACTTCATAGGCCTCCAAAACGTGATTTGACCTCTGCTTTTCCAGGTAATATCAAATCTACTGCTGCAGAAAGAAAAACCAAAGTGGGTTATTAGGGGCCCCTATTCTTCAGATAGCTTAAAAGAGATATGGTAACTTCAGTACACTAGTCACCAGATGTGTAAACTGTCATCTCAAGAGTTTCTTGGGCAAGAGCCAGTCCCTCCTACCTTTGCACTGACATATGTTTTTGATTTCTGAAACAGTCATTTCTAAGCTGTTGGTGAGAATTGTTCTTTTATAAATCAAAAAGGTAGGCAATCTGCTACAAGTATTCTGATAATGGTGTCTATTAGTTGAATTTGATTTCAATTTGCTTATAGTATTTTCACAAAACCAAATTAATTTTTGGACTTAATAGGTACAATAGTAATAAATGAGAAATTAGCCTAGCTTGTTGCATATAAAAGTAATTTATAACTAATTTGAGACAATGACAAGTCAATGATTGGTTTTCCAAGGTTTTGTGAAATGTGGTAACTGCTGTATGAACTTATGTGTTTCTTCCCTCACTGAAAAAGGTAACATTTTTCCATAAATCTGCTCTTCTCAATCCTGTTAATCCCTTCTGTGACAGAGTAACTTCTCTGCCAAAAACAGGATCTCAAGGTGGAACTTACTTTATCCTCTATCCCTGACAGAGTAAATAATGATTAAATTATTTCAATCATTATGTACTACATACAGAAGGCTGCTGTCTGCCCTTCCCTGGCCGATTCTCAGTAAATTCTCTCCCCACCACTCCATCCTGATGCTTTTCTTACCCCTGTCTCTGACCCTGTTATACTACTTTCCTTTGGCTGAAGTTGTGAGGCACTGAATTCCCCCAAGCACCTCTAACCCTGTGGAGATTCTGGAGTAATGAGCTCAGAATGCCTGGTCCTTCTTTAAAGATGTTTAAGCCTCAGCACTGCAGCTTGAAAGGAAAAGAAATCCTAAATATCAACACTGTCCCTCTCATAAACACATGCTACATCACCCTACAAAACAACTTACTAAACTTACATAAACTGGGGAGCGAGGTTTGTTCACTTTGTATTTTTCAAGTACAGTGTTGTATTCTTAAAAAAAAAAAAAGGGAGAAGGAGGGAAACAGAACTAATACTAAGCAACTGGTTGAAGACTCAGCAAAAGGAGAAAATTGTTCACTGAATTTATCCCAAATTCCAAATTTCATCGTCATAATAGCTGGAGACTCATCTTTGAAGTCAGAGAGCCTGAATTTCAGCCACATGATCTCAAACATGATCTCTGTCTGTTTCTCACATATAAAGTGGGGATAATAGTGGAGCTACCTTCAGAGTTGTTTTGGGGATTAACTGAGAGAGTCCATGAAACGCACTAAGAACGATTCCTTGTACATAGAAAGTGCTCAATAAACTTTGGTCATTTTTATTTCTGCATAGAAATCAATGGTTTAATGTTAAAAAAAAAAACTCTGGATTTTCCCCACTAGTTTCAGGACACAAGGTATGCCCCCAAAAGGCTGTGTATCTTGCCACATCTAAGTTCATATTTTTCTTATTTCCAAACTGATTTTATAAAACTTGCAAAAATGCTTTGTGGTGGAATGGATTAACAACTGCTGACTATCATTAGAGGGCAACTATTGTGTTTCACCAGTGGTTTAAGTAGATAAGAGGTGTCTATTTCCTTTTAGGAGGTTTAGGAGGTAGGCGGGAAGGGGCAGGGAAGGGAAAGCCCTAGAATAGACTGTCCTAGAATATACAACAGGTTTTTTTAAAAAAATCTTTTTTTGGATTAAGGACATCTTTGAAAATTTGATGAAAGCCAAGACTCTCTTCCCAGAAATGAGCAGAAAAACTAACGTCTCTCATACAGAAATGTCTGGTGGTTGCCAGCCTTCAGAAGCCTACCCATGGAATGGAAGTTAAGAACTCCTGATGCACAGGATAAAGAGAAGTCTTTTTTGTTCTTGTTTTTTTTTGTGGCAGGGGGAGGTGAAGTGGGAAGCTAATGATAGGGGAAAGGGCAGGCTCTACGAATGAACATTAGAAAAGATTAGTGATAAAAGTGTTAAGGTTTTTAGGGGTCTCAGTAACCTTTTAATTTGTCATTGCATCTGAAGGATAAAAAAATGTCAGGGCTTTTCCTCCACAGCTCAAATATCATACACAAGTTCTAGTGACACCAAGGGTAGAAACAACCATAAAATGCATCCAGAAACAAAATTTTTAAAAGAAATGGTTTTAAGGAGGCTTTCATTAAAAGCAACTGTTAAGGATTCAGATTTAAAATGAACATTGTCACTGTTATGTAACTAACTCTACACGAATCACAGTTCTTCATTAAAGGGAAGGTGATAGCAATTAAAAAGAATTAATGTATGTTCCCAAGGTTGGCAGCGAACTAACTCATATATTAAAAATACATTTCTTGGTCTCATTTTTCATATTTTATGACAAGACATGGGGGAGGGGCATTAGAGAGGGGCAAATTAAGCAACTAAATATAGTAAATGACATAAACTATTATTTAAAAAAAGAAAAAAGATAGGATTAAAAATGCAATACAAACTTACCCAAAAAAGATGAAGGCATTTTGGAAAAATACAGCAATTCCAGGGTATACTATGGCTTTTTCTGTAAAAGTAATTGTAATATTTAGAGGTTTATGGTCTCAAAACATTCAATTTCTGATAAACTGGTGAACATCAGTTTTCCTGCCCAACATAATTGATTTTTCTGGTAACTATGGTTGGTTTGAGTATTAAATGACATAATACATACGACAGAGTATAGTATTTTTGCTGTGATAAGCAGTCAATTTTACCCAGAACATTAAATGGATTTCATATTTTTCTGGGGTCCCTCAAGGCAAAATTTCAGCCAAGGACCCAAGAACAGGTCTTTTCCTAGCTTGCCTTAAACTGGTCTTATATAGCAGACACAGATTAAGTGTTAATTTACTTTTCCATCTAAAAGAAGATGATATATTATCAGGGAAGCTTATTTAGTTCAATAAACTTCAATTCTAGGATGTTTGAGCTCTGTCTGAATATTATTCAGCAAGTAAAAACTTGCCAAATAACTCCACAACATATGTATTCCGCTTTTGAGGTTTCTGGAAGTCAAAGAGAAACAAAGTATGGAGCTGTGTCCCATTGTTTCCCCAGCTCTAGATTAGGAGGAAAAATACAGAAGAAAGGAATACTAAAACCATACCAAACAAACAAAACAAATACAGATGGGGGAAGGGAGTTCCCAGGCACAAATGCAGTACTTGTAATTGGCCAAACTACAGAAAAGCAGCTTTATTTTAAAAAACAAACAACAAAAAAACCCAACTTTAATGCAAAAGTTCAGTATCACATTGATATAAAATGTAAACTGTGCTTTCTCTTACCTCTAGCAACATACCCTCCAAAGAGAATCCACATAGATGCAATCAGAGAGCCAAAGGCCAACATGAAACCGATGAACAGCCAAATTCGAGCACCTGAGGAGAAATAACATTATACCAGAACTGTTCCTCCTGTGGCAACAGTCAGTTCAATTAACTTTTCAAAAAAGAAGGCAGAATCCAAACATTAAAAATGTGCAGTCTCCATTAAAGTCTACAGAGGAACAGCGGAAAAGGTGTGCTGATTACCATCAGGGCAGACGTGGGCTTTCTTCCTGTTGGCTGGTCTGTACAGTGTAAGTGCCTCTGTTCATGCTCCTCAGCTGTGCACACTGAGAAAAACTTTACTCACCCTGCCTGTAGAAATCTCACAAAATATGTTTCACCATATTCAGAAACTCATTCTCCAAATATTTTTAGAAATTGTGCTCCCAAGTTTAAACTCCTCCACGAGAACTTTCAAACAATAACAGGTAGACTTAACAAAAAACACACATTCAGCACTAGGTGAATCTAAACACTACCATATTTCACTTCCTGGCAAGTCAGGTAGTAAAGTAAACTCAAATTTATTGTGGCTGGTACTTAGGACTAAGTTGCATTAATATTATGTTAACAGAGAAGACAATCAACTTACTCATAGATCCCATTTACATAAGATTTGTAAAGATTTGCTATAAAATAAATGGCGTTATTAGATTGCCTAAAATGAATTCTAAGATAAGTGTGTTTAATTTAGCACAAATACATTTCAATAAAAACACTTCCTTGCTCAATAAAGCACAGCAAATACACATAAATTCCTAATTCCACACCTAAAACAAAAAATAGTTCTGAAATAATAAGCTGTTACTCAGAGATGTGATATTAAAACAAAAACAACTAGCTCTGGACCCCCAGAGCTGTGCGAGCTAACAGATTTTATTTACGGATGTGATGGCCATATTCTGTTTGCTCTTAGCTTTAGTTGTTATTGGCTGATTACTGCCAACACTAACTGCTAACAGTCATCTCTTCATCCAGAGTTTATAAGGTTGTGGTCTATCAGTATTTCTGTATCTCCTCTACTTAAGTCCATCTACGAAGAGAGTGAACCAGAGAAGTCTGAAAGCACAGACCAGAGCTGAATACTGAAGTTTCTCCTGTTTCATTAGGGAAAAAAAAGTCACCTGAAATATGCCTATATCCAGGTTTATTTTTGTATGGACGTAATATTTTAAGTTTACCACTTAAACTGCTTAATATCTGTCCCCTCAAATGTCTGATTAAATTGGACTCTACAGGAAGCTGTGTTACACGCACCCCGTATTCTGCCTACCATGGGTACAAGGCCACGGGGTCCAGGGGACATGAGTTCCTTAGTTGAAAAGGACAGGCCTGATTGACACGAAGCACTAAAATTCTATTATTCTACTTAGTTCTGCAATATTAAAAGAGTTCTGGAGGTTGTTTGCACAACAAAGTGAATGTACCTACTACTGAACTGTACACTTAAAAGTAAGTTAAGATGGTGAATTTTACATTGTGTATTTTAAAACACACCAGAAAACTATGATTCCAAGCTATTTCAAAATGCTAATTCAATCAAATAAGGTTGGCAAAAAAGGGAAGAAAATAATTTACATGGTATAGCTTCATGTACCATAGACTCTTATTTTGCACATGCATTTTTTATTACATGCTGTTCTTTACTGTACACTATATACTTTTCTAGCTACATATTATTGCACACAGTTTTATACTCAAAACCGTGTAGTCTGCACTATTCAGCAAACTGTGACCAAATGTGACTTTTACCTTAGGCCTTGGAACCTATAACCTCTACTCAGATACACCTCCATCCTATCCCTGATCTGAAAGAGTTAGACAAGTAGCCCTTCCATGTATAATTCTCATTTTAAGGGTGTGTAGTGAGATGTCATTTGCACCTATTTACCTGTTTGACCCAGGCAGCCTTCACTGTAACTATCACCTCGGACTTGTCCATTCGATACTGCATTAATCCTGTAGGAATACAGTAAAACCAAGAGATCAGGGTCTCTGACTCTAAGAGGAAACTATCCATGACATCAAATTACCAGGAACAGTAAGCTAGAGTCTGCAAATATAAGCAAAGTCTTCATGAGTCTTGAGTAATGGATTCATAAGGCCTAAAGCAAGTCCCTTCAACAGGATACCTTGTAAAACAATGGTTATAGTACCCAGACCAGCAAAGTCAGCGTCACCTGGGGACTCTTTAGGAAGAAAATTCCCCAGCTCCACCCCAAGTTTACTGAAGCATAAACTCTGGTTATGGTGCTCAGCAATCTGAACTTTAACAAATCAATCCTTCAGGTGATTCTGATGCTTCTTAAAATTTGAGAGTGAAATTCCCCAAACTATATATTGCTAAAATTGGAACAATCTTTAGCTTGGTCTTATCTAGTTTTCCATTTGTACACATTAGACATATTCAGCATGAAGAGATTCAAGTGGTAAAATCTTGTTTCTTTCAATCCCCAATACTCATTCCAAACATAAGTCTTTTGCTGACTTTCACATAATACCACACTAAGTTGAGATAGTCTTGCTTTCTTTAGAGGTATCCTCTGGGAAGGGGAGGGTATCGATCAGTAGTACAGTGTGTGTTTAGCATTCATGAGATCCTGGGTTCACTGGGACCTCCACTTAAAAAACAAACAAATAAATAAATAGAAGTATCCTCTGAAAAATTTTAAATGTCATGGGAAGATGTTCACAATTTAACATGTTAAGAAGTTTGAAAACTATCTGTGTGTGTACGTATATATATGGATATAATTATATATATTAAATGAGTGTGTGATATATATATATACATACATATATAGTATGCATGTCTACCATTAGAATGTAAGCTTTATGAAAGCAAGGGCTGTGTCTATCTCATTTCCCATTTTTACTCTCAGTGTGTAGCACAGGGCTTGGCTGTAGTAGGTGCTCAAAAATGTGCTGAATACATGAACCTCAATTTTTTCACAAGAATATGAAGACTTAATTTATTCATTCAAATCTAAGCTTTAGAATAATTACTTTCATAATAATTTTCAGTGATCTCTATATTAAATTACTTGGTGCATAAAATAAATACTTTTTAAAACAAGCTTCACATTTTGAAACAATGCAGACATCCTTGGGTCAATGGCTCATGGCTTTTGTTTTTCTTGCTGAGCCACCTGAACACACTTCACAGCCCTCTGTTGGGCAGCCGTGACCCTGCCCCCTCAGTCTTCACTAATAGGCACATTTCCGAATGCACAATCTCTTTTTGTTCTCTGGCATTACTAGTTTTATACGTAATCTCAAACTTATAGAAAAGTCACAAATATAGTTCAAATAAATTTGTTTTCCTGAAACATCTGAAAGTTGCCAACATGATGCCCCGTAACTCCAGAAACTTCTGTGTATTTCCTACAAACACGACAGTTCTACAGATCAAGATCAGGAAATTAACGATGATCCATTACCATTATCTAGTCATCAGACCTCATTCAAGTTCCCAGGTTGTCCCAATAATGCTCTAAATAGCAAAAGCATCCTCTCCAGACCATAAGACACATTTTGCTCTCCTGTCTCTTTAGTGTCCTCAGTCTGGAACAGCTCCTCACTCCTCTCTGGCTTTTATGACCTTGATCCCTTACTCTAGCCATACTGGTCTCCTTGCCACTGAGCCTTAGTTACTTGCTCTTTGTCTGTCTGCAATGATCCTTTCTTATATATCTCCATGATCAGCTCCCTCATTTCCTCAAGTCTTTACTTAAAAATCACCTCCTTCCTTGACTCCATGACTTAGTAAGGCGTGCCTTGACTAACGCATGGTTTCTGAACTAAAAGTAAAGTTATAAACAGCACAGAAATAAAAGGACAGCTGAGAGAGGCTGGGAGATAGAGGTGGAATCAGATATGGAAGGAAGAACAGGAAAGAGGATTGTTGCTTCTCTTAATAAGTTCTTTCTATGATTTGACTTTTCAACCCTGTCTGATATGTTAATTTGGTAACACTTGAAAAATTTAACTCTACTCAACTATATGTAAAAAGCTTTTATTTTGTGACAATGTATGCAAGTCCTGTCACTAACAATGACACTTACATTAGGAAGGCTATGGTTGCTATAACACCACAGGCGTGGTAGGAGTGGTTGAAGTCTTCCATGCTGGGATAAATGACAGCTGCATCTATGATAATCCACCAGCCTGTAAAAAACTAAAACAAACGAGAAAGGAGAAATTACAGTAGTTTCATATCTTACTGGCTAAAAAGAAAGCACAGTATCTAAGTAAAGAGACCCCTTCTAATAAAGTCCAAAATTTTCTTAAATGTTGCAGCAGTTTCCTGCCTATAACTGGCACATGGCTTAATAGCTGATGAAATATTAGATACCCTAAAGTGCCACAGCAATTGTTATTTGTTAGTAGGAACTTCTTTTCTAAGTCTCCTGCAGTCATTATTTTATACTGTCCTATTCAATACTGTAATCTAATTTTGTAATCTAATTACAATGTAATCTAATATTATAATCTAATTTCCTGAACTAGAAATAATTTACAATATCTCATGGCAGGAGAAAGGAAAAAAGTTATTCAGACTCCAATTGACAGGAGGAGTGGCCTGTTGCTGATATATTGTAAGCCTCCAGAAAAATATTACTACTGCAAATGAAAAAAAAAATATTCAAAATACTATGGGAGAATACTTATTGTTGACAGAATTTCAGCGATCCTCTCAGTGTGAAATAAGTAACAGCTCTGCAGCACTGCTTTTCCTTGAGGAACCATAGTGCAGCCTACAGATGGTTTCAGTTGTGACAACCTGAATTTCAATTCAATTCAATTTCAACACCAAATTATAATTCATCTCAATTGAATTTGGTTCTGGATATTATCACGGGCAAATATACAATGAAAGACATTAAAACTACACAAATATTTTTCATAACCTGAGCCGAAACTTAAAATAAGATGATATTATTCAAATTCTGGTAAGTAGCTTAGAAGGTTTGGAAAGTAACCCCCTTCCCTTCACCCACTTCCAACTCTGACCTAGTTATCTCTGCAAACTACCATCTTCAGGAAGTTATTTAAAAATAACTATTTTAGGCTAATCAAATTATTTTTATCAGGTTATGGACAGATCTATACTAATGACATTTTACTGGCTAGCACAAGTACTCTTTTACTTTTTCTTTTTTTACCCTTAGTTCAAAATATTCAAGGTATTTTCTTCACAGATTAAAATTTAAAGCTTTTTTTTTTTTGGCTCTTTGTAAGAACAGAATTTCTACAGCAGTTTTATATTCTGACATTACTTTGGAAAAATGTAGGATAATTATTTTTCACAGATTATAACTATCAGAGACTAGGCAAAGAGGATATACTTAAACTTGGATTTTTGTTTGCTTACTTAAAATTCACTCTTTAGAGTATATGACATTAGAGCACAAAACAACAAACATCAGATGCCTTGAAGGATTTATAATGTAAATAAGAATTTTCTACTTCTAAACAGTATGTTCATTAATGAATTCATTCTTTCTTTTTTTTAATGAGATTGAGAAGTTAACCCTGGATTATGTAGAAATGCAATCATATCTCTTGAATGGTTTTGACCTGATTTTTCTTGAACACTTCTTGGTAACTTAATGTACTCATTAAGAGGAGGCATAATCCTTATAATGAATAAATGTATAAAATATACTGTCTTGTATATTATACTATTTTTTTCATGCAGTTAAAGAAAAACAATCTACTAATCAAATTTCAAGCCATAATGTCAACACTTTAAGTGGAATAACTCAACACCCTCATAAGTAAAATATCAGCATTTATTATTAAAAATTCAGTGGTCAAAGATAAAACAGTACATCTTAAAGACATCATACAGAATTCAAAATACATAAAACAAACACCGAAAAAATGAAGGTCCAGATTATCAATGACACTTACCAGAACACCAGCAGCAATGGAAGCAATAGTATTGCGCTTTTCCCCCCAATCAACGCACTCAGAGCATCTCAAGCCTTCTAGAAATCCAGACATTTTTTTCAGGTCACTTAAAAAAAAACAACAAACACACAAAAGCAACTAAATAAAGTACTTCTATCTACTTGCTTCAAACCTGACTTATGTTTCTAGAAAAGCAATTAACAGTTCAGGAATAATTCAATAAAAGTGAAGTTACAAATACTTTATTGGGCTACATTTACTTCAGAATATTTGACTGAGTTTTTTATGAAATTCCACATAACTTTGGAAAATAAGACTTGGATTCATTTAGGTTTCTTTTTTTTAATTTAAAAGATGGTTTTGGTATATTTTAAGTACAATAAGCAAAACTGGGCATCCAAATATTGAAAAAAATTTGTAATGATTATTATTTTCATTCCAAACTAAATTATAGTATGATTTAGATATTTATAGTCCAGGAGCACTAACATAGTGGACAAATGATAAACTTTGGCTCCGAGTTAAAGCATGCACTCAGATGAAAAATATTTCTCTTAGCAATTTACACATTTTATCATAGAACATGTTTCTTCACACTCAGATTAAGAAATTAAACACTGCACTGCAGGTCTTCTACCCATGTCTTTTCACTTCATTATTTTTCCTCCTCCAAGCCTGCTTTTCGGTGTCATTGCTATATAAAGAACACCTACTCCATTTTAATAATCTCTATCTCTGATTATAACACGTTTTCAGGCCAAAAGAAAGCATAAAATTGAAGTCAATATTAATTCACACCAAAATAAAAATCCACTGCTAAATTACCATAGGTAAATTACCACTGACGACAATCACATAAAACACTCCTTTGGGCTGGGGGCTCTGCAGACCCAATCATTTAATCTCTATTTCAAAACATCAAAAAGCCTGCATTAAGTGTAACTTGTTAATAATCAAGCAAACACTCAAACTCCTACAGCGAATCTTAACAAGTCCATGAAGCCAGTAATCATGGGTGGCTAAAACAGAGCAATGAATCCAGTTGTAACCTACCTTTTAAAAGTTAAATATTAAAAACTGTTATTATAATCATTGCTAAGTCTTTAGGACAAGTCTAATTTTGAAAATTCACTCGTTTTATTCTTCCCTGGGAGGAACAGCAATTCAGTGTGTTACTTTCGGTTTACCCCAATGACCCCGCCCCGAATCTATTTTTCCTGGATTTATTACTTGCACACTCATGCCCAAACAGCCTCCTCCAGACTCCAGGGATTTTAGGTGCAGAGAGTGGACGGGATTGGGAAGATGTGGGAACTAGTTGTAGCTCAGCCACCTCCCTCGCCGAAGGAACCAGCCGGCTTACACGCCCTTCCGGGGGTGACAGTTTCTCCAGCTCTTAAGTGAAGGGGCATGGTGATTTTCGGGGATCCTGTGTCCGCCAGGGGAGGGACGCTGTCCCGCGGCCTGGCGGAGTGTGGACGCGGTGTCCCCATCCCGTAGCCAGCGGGACGCGGGGTCAGCAGGAAGTGGCCAGAAAGGCTCCAGCAAGGCACAGCCTGAGCCCGCAGCTTCCCAGAGGGTGGACATAAAGACCCAGTCAGCATCCTCCGGGCAGACAGTCCCGGGTCCGAGCCTCATCTGGCCTACGGCGGTTCCTCCCCTTTCCCCACTCCCACCTGGCACTTACGTCCAGCCCGACCGGTGCAGTCGGTCCGGAGCCTGGTGTCGCGCCGCGCGGGATCCCTTCACTTTCCCAGTTCCAGCGAAGAAAACAAAACAGCCACAGGCCACCGGATACCCGGATGGAGCAGCACCGCCCCGAGGCTCCGTCGCGCATGCGGAGACGCGGCAGAGGGAGGGCGCGGGGAGAGAGGAGGACGGGCTGAGGGAGGGCCAGAAGCCACGCCCACCGCGCCAAAGTCTCTGCGCATGCTCGGGAGACAGCTGCAGATGATTGTTGCCTCCCTCAGTTCACGCCTGGACGTCGGAAATGGTAGTAGGGTACAGCTTTCAAGGCTAAGTGTGAGAAGTTGCTCTTTGTGTTAAGCTTTCGAAAGAAGGCGTTTGTTGGCGCTCTGTATCCGTCTTCAGTGAGGTGGTAAGTATCCTAGTGCTGGGGTCGGTCCCACAGTTATCTCAAGCATGGGTCCCGCATGGTGCAAAAGGTGGGTCCGGGTTCGCCGCCCCATAGCACTAATCCGGGTTTTAAAGTCTTGTTTATGGGGGGAGAGTGCATGCCTAGCATGCAGGAGGTCCTGGGTTCAATTCCCAGTACTGCCATTGAGTAAATAAATAAAAACCTAATTACCTCCCCACACACCAAAAATAAATAAATAAAATCTTATTTTCCCAGAGCCTGGTCCCGCCCTCGCCGTAGCTTCACCTATTTGAGAGGCGGGGTCATTACCGGGAGGCGGGGACGTCCCGGTTTTGCAAGAGGGCTACTTGGGTGACCCAACTGGATACCGGCGCGGTGACCCACTTCTTCTGGGACTTGATCTTTTTTTCTCGTTTGCTTACGGTAGGGTTTCTCAGCCTAGGCACTCCTGACATATGGGGCCAGATAATTCTGTTTAGGGGGAGGGGCCGTCCTATGCACTGTAGGATGTTTATCTGCATCCCTGACTTTTACCCAGTTGTAGCAACCAAAAATGTCTCCAGACTGCGAAACATCCCTTACCGGGGAAAAATAATCTGGTTTGAGAACCACTCCTTAGGAGATGATCTGGGTTTTGGGGAAGTGACACTTCTCAAAGCTGGAAGCAACGATGTTCTAGCTACCTGAAAGACTTGTGGCTGGGCTCGCGCCGTCTTCCAGAAGCTCTAGGTCCGGTTCCAGCGTCTCGCTGGTGTCGGTCGTGGTCCAGGAGTCAGAGCCCGCTCCGGCGAAGGTCATGGTCTAGTCCCAGAAAACGCCACCAGAGAACGTACAGGCGCCACTGGCATTCTTTCTTGCCGAGCGATCTCGTAGGAGGTCCCGCTCTCAGGGAAGGTCATATTGCAGAAGGGCCTTCTCTATCAGGTGGGGGCGACAGTAGTAGGGCTTTGACCCTGTGGCGTACCCGAAAGGACACAGCACTTGGAGGCAAGAGATCAAGGAAGGGGTAATGGAGCAGAACCCCGTTTCGCCTGAGTAGAAAAGGTGGGTGGGTTATTTTGTCAAGAGAGGCGCACAGCTTCACCTTTATTTTTCATTTAGGGCCAGTGTATGAGTAGGCTAGGGAACCGAGGTTGTTGTGTCGTTTAATTTTTTTGATTTCTTTTGATGTATGAAATCTTTGTAGCTTTGGTGGAGGGGGCATTAGCTGATTAGTAGACAAAACTATACAGTAACAATCCATAGCCTATTTTTAAATGGACATCATATGGGATTAAAGATTAATTGTGACTTTAAATGGCTCAGGGTAAAGGAATCTAGTGCAGGCAGTTCTTAATGGAACCTTTTAAATGTCTATTAGTGACTTAACATTAGCTTACCAGCTCTGAACAGCTTTAACAAATCTTGCCTTCAGCTTTTAATGTTAACTAATGACTGTGGGAGGAACAGTATTAACTTTCTCTTTGCCTTTTCTGTGTCAACCTTTTTTTTTTTACATTTATTGCATACGATGAGTATTTTATAAGCATAAGTGAGCATCTTTGTTTTGCTTCTATAATAAAACCCATCATTAATTGGTCGTTCTTAGCCTTTGGAGAGTATACCATAGAATTATTGAGTGTTTGGTTTTTTCTTTGTAGATAAAATGGAGCTATTAGAAATAGCAAAAGCCAGTACAGCTAAATCATTAGGAATATCCAACCTTGACTTGCCAGCTAGTCTCAGAACTGTTCCTGTAGCTAAAGAAACTATGGAACGGCTATACCAAATACTGCAAGGTTTAAAGTAAGCCAGACTTATCCAAACAAAACTTTCAGAAAAACTACTGTCAGAAAGATCTGATTAACCAATTTTATTTGATTTACCTTAGACTACACTTCTCAGAAAGTCTATCTAAATATAATTTGCTAAAGTCAAAATAGCAGATCTGAAAATACAAGCCAGACTCACTCATGAAAATGGGAGAATAATGAACTTTATTTTTGGTGACCAACCATACCAGATTGGGACTGTTCCTGAAAGTCCCATGTTCCAAGAAACTCCTCTTGGGTAAAAAATGTCCTGGTTTTCAGTAGTGAGTCAAAGATTAGAGGGGAGAGGAAGGATATAAAACCCATATTATGGTCCCTCAAAAAGGGGCTGATGTTGACACCATTTTTATGAATATGATGATTGTCTGCCTTCTGTTAATCAGGAATGAATGTGGTGATTGTCAGCCTTCCATTGACCACTGATAATGGCAACCATGATTTGTGTGGTTCACATAATACATCCATTGTATTGCATATCAAAAAAAATCCATTGTAGCATTTTCTCAGAGCAACTTAAGTTCTTGTTATGAGTGTTAACAGTCCAATTAACTGTTGTGCTTTGTATGGAGATAGTGCTAGTCTAATTTTTAACTTTGTGAATATTGTGACTATGTTTTCTAAGTGTTCAGATAATGAAAATGAGAGTGAGTTCAATACCAATGCCAACGTGACCCAGACAATACTGAGAAAGAAGACTATAAACAGCTATGTTATTTTAATGGCAGATGGAAGGACACTTACCACTGGATTAGGGAGGTAAATAACCCAAACAGGGCCTATTGCACAATATGCAGAAAAGAATTCGAGGTTGGCCACAGTGGAAAAGGGGATGTGAAAACATTTATGGAGACTGAATCTCACTAGACTGGGATGAGACAAGCAAGTACTTTTGAATCAATATAAAGTGTTTTCATCTCCCAAAAAGACACCAATGCTCAAACGAAAATAGCAGCCACTGAATTAGCTTGGGCATACCACACAAATAAGCATGCGCTGTCCTACTGCTCCATTGACTGTTCTGTGCAACTGAGTAAGGTTATGCTTCCTGATTCAGAGGTTGCAACTAAAATGTCCTGTGGGTGAACAAAAGGGGAGATTTTGATCACAGATCTGTTGGCCCCTTAAGTGTAGAGCTGATTCTGTCAGATCTTACCAACAATCATGCTTTCTATGGTATATCAAGTGTTGTGTTGATCATGGCAATAAAATAGTGTTCCCCCTAGTTCTTAGGTACTTTGATTTGAAAAGTAGAGTTTCAAACTGTCTTCTTGATTTCTGTGAAGATTTTAACGAAACCTCAGAAAACATAAAACAAAAGATTGTTGATATCCTGTCCAAATACAACCTAGACTTTGCTCACCTATCTGCATGTTCAGCATAGTGCAGATGTAAATTTCAGCAAATTCCACTCAGTCTATAAACTTCTTACCAAAGACAATGAAGAGATCTTACCTGCTCAATGTCCTGTGCACCTTGTACACAAGACTGCTAAAAAGGGGTGTGATTTGCTTTCCTGTGACATTGAGGCTTTCATAATGAAAGTTTTTGGTTACTTTTCAGTTTCC
Organism: Camelus ferus; assembly: GCF_009834535.1. Lineage (NCBI taxonomy): Eukaryota > Metazoa > Chordata > Mammalia > Artiodactyla > Camelidae > Camelus > Camelus ferus. The sequence goes on along the minus strand of NC_045708.1, from coordinate 17,554,792 downwards.
TCAAAACGTGCAGAAGCACTTAATGAGATTTTTGACTTTGTAGAAATGGAAGGAGAGAGACTCTTTAGACAGATGCCAACAAGATGGCTGTCATTGTTGCCAGCCATAGAAAAGATGTAAAAATGTTGGCCTACCATAAAATACTATTTTCAAAGTGTAGGAAAAGAAGAATGCCCTTCTCTAACTTGGAAATACACTGAAGATGAGAATGGAGAAAAGGATTACAATACAACAGAAATTTATATGTTGTTTCTCCAGAACTGCTTGATGACCTTTGAAGAGGCCATAAGGAGCCTAGAAAAGGATAAACTGTCTGCACCTGAGTAATTTGATATCATGTGTAAGTTGTGACAAAAACTCATGTAAGCAGGAAAATGACTCATTTTTTTTGGAAAGAAAACTGCTTTAGAACTGGAAAAAAGTGTCACCAGAAAAGGGCAACCAAATTATACAGGACTTTCTCAATTTCTTTACTAGAATGGTAAGTTTTTTGGAATCCAGTTTCAATTTCACAAGGTCAGATTACCTCTGTACTTTAAAACCATTTTCTCTGAGAAAGAGAGGTTTAACTTATAAGGACATCCAGTGTGCTTCAGAATGTTTAAAAATGATGGACATTTTACACATGGACAACCTCTGTGATGAATTTCTAGATGCAAAGGACCTGATTGACAAACAGCTGGTCTACCAAAATAAGCCTGTAGATTAAAAAATGGATGGACATTTTTGGAGAGCTGGAAGTGAATTCCTACAAGTCTCAAAGCTTGCTCTTGCTAGTAAGTAAAATCCTAAATATTCCATGCTCAAATGTTTTTGTTGAGAGGTTATTTAGATTGGTGTCATCACATTGGACTGACACCAGGAATCAGTGTAATGTGGGTTTGATAAGAGCACAACTGCAAGTCGAAGAGAATTTTACATTTGACTGTATTCAGTTTTATCACTACATGAAAGGAAAGAAGGATGTTCTAAAGGCAGCAGGCAGTTCAGAGAAGTATTATTGCAAAAGGAAACCAAAAGAGTGAAAATATCCTGTATCATGAGACTGGAACATGTCATTGCTATTTTTAAATAAATGTAGCAATGTTTAGTTAATCCTATTGAATTTATATTCTCCTTTTAAAATTATATTTTGGTATCTTAAGAATAGTATAGCCTACAAAATTTAAATATTCAATTGTTTAAAAAAGTTAATTGCTGTATCAGAGGAGGAAAATATATAAAATATTATATATTTCTCATACATTATTTAATTAGTCCTATTACTAATGGTCACTGTTAACTAGTCCTATTTTTTAAAAATAATAGCATTTATGTAAATGAAGGCTAAATAATACAACATAGACATTTTCAAGTAAACACTGCATCTTTCATATTTTTATGTGAAAGTAATAACACATGTATAATTATTATCTACTATATTTTGGTGTGTATGTGTATGTGTTTGGCTTGTTGTAGCTTTGTTCCAGATTGGCTTTCCCTACTATAATCAGTCCTTTTATCTTTCTTAATTATGAAATTTTGTTCCCTGTTTTAAGTGGATTCTCTTTGAGATACCCCTCCCCTCCCCCACCCCCATGCCCAACCCCTTTACCAATTATCCTCCACTAAAGAGAACCACCAAATAATTACTTTAGGCTGAGGGGATAAGGAAAGGCCTTGTAGACTGATTTGGGTTTCTTAAAATAAAATGGGGACTAGGCCTAAAAATCCCCCAAGCAGACAAAAACCATTTAAGCCATGTAAGCAAAACTTAATGAACATTGACAAAACTTAATTTAGGTTATTTCCTGCAAATGTCTCTGATAATCATAAACAAAACTTAAAATGTTTTCCATTTTAGGTATAAGACAATCACTTTTAACTAATCCCCTGCTGTTTGGAAACTCTTGTAACAACCAGTCCTTGTGAAAATTAAACAATTTCCTCAATCCCCTGTTAGAAGCCATCCTATAAAGACATGCCTTTGAGCTTCTTGCCACTTTCTATCTGAAGTCTCCCAGTTTGCAAACTGTTCTTTTGTATGCACAATAAATTCTTAATTTTAATTTGATGATTTTATGACAATTTCTTGTGTCGTTATTGGGATTTGAAGACTACCCTTTGACAAGCCCCAAGGCTGGTGAATAACCTGGTGCTGCTGCCTGCCAAGCTCATTGTGCTCACTGCTTTCTCACCAACCACAGAGTTCTAGGGTAAGTCTGTTTTGGATCTAAGCTCTGCTTTTTGTGTCTTGAGCTCTCTGACTTTATTGTGCATACATGTGTCTTGTTCAAGCTTCTTGATCACCTTTCTGTCTGTAAGAGGAGAAAAAGCCCATGATTCCCTGGATTCCTAGACAGCAGTGAAATTCCCAGGCTTCCTTATAGATACAGTCATTGTAGAGAACCTAAAGACAAATTTAAACCCTGGTCTTGAGCCAATCTTCGAACCATTGTAAATTATTTTCCAGACCCTAAAAAGGACTAAGGTAAATTTATAGAAGAATTTAAAATTCTTTTTGGTGCCTGTGACCCTGAACTACCTGATTTTTACCAGTTTATTAACATGATACTGAATCGAAGAAATGCTGAAAAATGGCTTCAAGAAATGTATTGGAAAGACCCTTCCTAAGATCTTAAGGGTCCCAACAAATATGCCACCAGAGATAGAATAAAAAGAGCAAGAAAATAAGTCAATGGCTTCTTGAAGCAGTTCCCAAAGGTTTTCCTATGAGAGTTGATGGGGCCATAATACAATCCTGTAAACAGAAAGAGGATGAACCAGTGGCAGATTTCTGAATTCGTTTAGAAGTAGTATTTAGACAATACTCTGGTCTCAAACAGCTGGTGACTATTTTTGCCTTGTGTGCCCATTTGTTAATGAGCTTCACCCAGAACTCAGTGGTTTGTTACAGAAGCATAGCTTAGAATAGGAAGTCACGCCTCTCCCAGAGCTTCATCTTCCTGAACATTTTGAAAGAACAATAGAACAGAAAAAAGACTATCAAACAAATAAATTCATGGCCCGACAACTGTAACAGTTACGAGGACCTTGATCCCACTTCAGGAGGTCCAATCCTACTCCACGTTTTGCCCTTATTGACAGAGATGGCTGTGAATACTATCATCAAAAGGAACATTAGAAGAGGAACAGCCCACTTTTAGATAGAAGGCCTGTTAAACAATCCAGTTGCCCTATAAGAGAGAGCCCCAACTCCCAAATTCTTGTGATACTCAGCAATGACAGGGCTCTGAGAAATTTCTCAGTAAGCTACTTTCAATAATCCTTTAAATCAAGAATGAAAGTTAAACTAAACTTACATGGAGAAATTTCTACCATACTGATAGATACCAAAGCAATTCTGTTTACTTTAACCCCCACCATGATACATGAAGAACTTCCTCAGAGTAATAAAAATATCTTAGTGCTGGGAGTTTCCAGTCAAGTTCAAAGAGTTCTTTTATTGGAGCCCATGACTGTTATCCTTGGCTATTTCTCTGAAAGTCATACTTTTCTATTATGTGATACTACCTCTCTGAATTTTGTATGTAAAGAACTGCTGTCTAAATTATGAGGCTAGATAAAATTTTCCTCAGGAAAAATAACCTTAGAATTTCCAGACTCATCAGACACTTAGGCATTATGTGTCCTAAGGAGACTATTAAATTCTATAAAAGTATAGATGCTATAAATCTCTCTGAAATCTGATACTCTATGGGCCTCTTCTTCCACAGATGTGGAAAAAATAAAAAGTACCAAACTCATTAAGATTCAGATTGATTCATCTAAACCGCTTCCTAACTTGCCTCAGTACCCCTTAAAGTCTGAAGCCATACAAGGGCTTACTCCTATAACAGAAGATTTAATAAATCAGAGGCTTTTTACCCCTGTATCAATTCTTGCAGTACTCCTGTCTTACCTTTAAGGAAACCCCATGGATGGGGATGGAGATTTGTACAAGACCTCAGAGCCGTAAGTAAAATTGTGATACTGAAGTTTCCAATGGTACCAAGCCTAATTACTTTGTTGGCAAATACACCAACCAAACCAGATGGTTTACAGTTGTGGATGTATGCTCTGCTTTCTTCAGCATCCCAGTGGACAAAGTAAGTCAATATTTATTTGCTTTTACTTGGAGAAATCAACAGTCTTGTTGGACGATAGTGCATCAGGAATTTACTGAGGCTCCCTTGTACTTTTCACAAATTTAACATTAGAATTTAAATTCTGTGCTGCAATTCCTCAGAAATTCTGCCTTGATTCAATATGTAGATGATTTGCTTCCTTGTTCCTTCTCAATGGAGAATTCAGGAATGGATTCAACATATCTGTTAAAGTGGGGCTTATAAAGGCTGTAAAGCCTCAAGATAAGATTCAGTTCTCACAAGAGATGGTTCATTATCTAGGTCATGACTTCTCTTCAAAAAGAATCTCTCTTCAGGAAGAATAAATGCCATTTAAACTATCCTAGACCTGTAAGGATTCCTTAGATTTGTGGGATATTGTTAAGTCCTGTGTCTCATATGTTTCTTTATTGGCTTCCCCACTCTGTGACCTCAAAACAGCACTTAGGAATCTCTCCCTTGGGAAATAAAACATGAGGGTACCTTTACTGAACTCAAATGGGCTTTATAAAACCCTCCTGCATTAGAGCTCCCCAGCTATACTAGACCCTTCATACTGTTCCTCTGTGAATGGAACAATTGGTACAATTGGACAGGGAATCCCAAACTTAATTTCAAGCTACAGAGGGATTCACTTTACTGAACAACGTATAAAACAACCAGACAAAGTTATTCAAACGTAATGGCACTACCATGTTCCTACCGTCCTCAATCTTCAGGAATGGTTGCATGCACCAGTGGCATTCTAAAATTAAAATTGACAAAATTAACTGAAACCACAGATTACCTTGGCCTTGAGTGCTACCTTTATAGTTTATGTGATAATAAGATCAACACCTTTTGGGAAACATAAGTTGACACCTTATGAAATCATTACTGGTTGACTGATGCCCTTAATGATAGAAACTCATGCTCTTGTAAACTCTCATATGACCCAATACTGTAAGGACCTAGTGCTGTATTAGAAGCCTATTTCCAACAGGCCAAAGAGGCCTTCAGAGACCCTCCACCTGATGAGGACTTCAGCCCAATACACTGGATGGTATACCAGTGATGGTATTCAGGAAAAGACAGCAACAAAAAACTGCACTTGAACCTTGATGGAAAGAGCCCCATCAGGTTCCTTTAACCTCTCAGACAGCAGTCAGATTACAGAGTGTTGAACCTTGAGTCCATATCTTTCAACTAAACAGGTCCCTTAGACTCTTGGACCCACAACTGACTTAAAATTAAGGATACCGGTAAAATTTTTTCCCCAGAAGCAAACAATCATAGGATGTAGACAACTTTCCCAGGTCAATGGAACAAGACCACTGGTGCCAAAATTAACATGATTTTGTTACTAATAGTTCTATTAAGACTTTACTAATGTTTAATGCAAATACCTGAAAGTAGACACTGTACCAAAAAAAAAATCAGTGACTAATCAAATAGGAAGTTGGATATGTACCTAGACTGATGAAGAAGCTGAAGTATAAACAAAAATCTATCTGCAGATGAAACCACCAGTCTTGTTTCTTTTGTTCATAAGATAACAGTTCATAAGAGAAATCCAGGAAGCACCAGTCCTCTCAATACACACAATACTGGATTCCTTTGTTTGTCAGGACATTAATTCTTCATACTGGCACCTGTAAAGTAGAAAATCCTTTTTTATATAACTCTAAAAACTTTAGGAAAAAAAAGCTTCAGGTGGGTAGATGTGGCTCAGTGGTAGAGCACGTGCTTAGCATGTACAAGGTTCAATCCCCAGTACCTCCATTAAAAAAAAAATAGGGGAGAGGGTATAGCTCAGTGGTAGAGCACATGCTTAACATGCATGAGGTCCTGGGTTCAGTCCCCAGTACCTCCATTAAAAAAAAAAATAGGGGAGAGGGTATAGCTCAGTGGTAGAGCACATGCTTAACATGCATGAGGTCCTGGGTTCAGTCCCCAGTACCTCCATTAAAAAAAAAAATAAGGGAGAGGGTATAGCTCAGTGGTAGAGCACATGCTTAACATGCATGAGGTCCTGGGTTCAGTCCCCAGTACCTCCATTAAAAAAAAAAATAAGGGAGAGGGTATAGCTCAGTGGTAGAGCACATGCTTAACATGCATGAGGTCCTGGGTTCAGTCCCCAGTACCTCCATTAAAAAAAAAAATAAGGGAGAGGGTATAGCTCAGTGGTAGAGCACATGCTTAACATGCATGAGGTCCTGGGTTCAGTCCCCAGTACCTCTGTAAAAAAATAACCAGAGGAATTTATCGTAAAATACAGGTATAATCAGAGAATGAGGGCGACTTAAGCTACTGACAATGTGGGGTGTGAACCTTCCCTCATAGTAAACACAGTACAAGAAATAATAAAAAATAATACTCTTGTCTCCAATGAACAGAGGAAGCTATTAAAAGCTTTGGCTTTTGAGCTAGACACACCTGAGTTTAATGCCTGGCTTGGGTACCAGCTAGGTCTACAATACTCAACAAGTGATTTAACATCTCCAAGCTGCAGTTTTCTAAGGGCTGTAGCAGCACCTCTTACACAGGGCTGTGGTGAGAATTACACAAGTGTGGAAAAGGTATTAGCCTAGTTCCTGGTACCTAGAAAAAGCTCGATAGATATTTGTTGACTGAATGAATATAAGCTAGTAATCTTAAGACCTAAAGCAGGATAGAGTCACAGGGGAAGAACTCTCTGTAGGAGGTAAGAATATATGTAAAGCACGAGGAGGAGGGACACTAATGGAGGGAAAATAAAGCAGGGTGGTTAAGACATGGGCTTTGGAGGCAGTCAGACCTGGATTCAAATATCAGTCCTACCACTTGAGCAAGTCACCTAATTCAAAACGTTGTAAACAGGACAAATTGAAGCAAAAATGAAAAACTTTTTTTTATTGAAATAAAATATGCATGACATAAAATTTATCATTTTAATCATTTTTAAATGTCTAGGTCTGTGGCATTAAGTATGTTCATATTGTACCACCATCACTACTACCATCTCCTGGATACGTGTATGTGAGCTACATTGTTGGGGTTTTTTTCCTTTTTAATTTGAATTTGGAAAAAATGAACAGATAGTATAGAAAGTTTCATATTACTCCCCCCCCCACCACACACACAGTTTCACTATTAACATTTTACACTAGTGTGGTACATTTGGTATAATTAATAAACTGATATTGATACATTATTATTACTGAAGCCATAGTTTATACAGATTTTCTTAGTTTTTACCTAATGTCTTTGTTCCAGAATCCCATCCAAAATACCACATTGCATTTAGTCATCATGTCTCCTTAGGCTTCTCTTGACTGTGACAGTTTCCTTCTTTCTGATGCACAGATTTGAGGCATACTGGTCCAGGAGTATTGTGGGGGTTTTTTGAATGTAACATTTCATGATTAAAAAATACTAATCAATTGTGATAACAATACCTGTTGGGCCTACCTTGAAACACACACACACACACACGCCTCCATCCTATCACTTTCGTGGAAACCAGCATCATTTCTGACTCTAGTCACTGTGGGTGTCTCTCTGCCTCATACTGGGCCTCTGCTCCCCCATCTTTTCTCCACACTGCAGCCAGAGAGGCTGTAAAATATAAATCAGCTTCTATTCTGTTCTCTAGCTGCTTCAGTGGCTTCTTACGGTGTTAACTAAAACACTACAAGATCCTTCATGCTCTAGCTCCTGGCCACCTCGTCAGTATCATGACTTATTCCTCTCCTCCTGGCTCAGTCTGCTCTGTCACACTGGCTTCCTTACAGACCCTGAAACACACCACGCCCCTGCCCTAGAGCCTTTGCACCTGTCTTCTGCCTGGAAAGTTCATTCTCCATGTAGCCATGTTGGCCCACTCCTTCACTCCTTTCAAGTCTCTGCTCAGCTGTCACTTCCTAAAGAGAGGCACCTGTCTTGCATAGCAGCCTCCCCCCTAAAGAGAGTTGTCCCCCTAAAGAAAGTTGTCCTCTTTCTCCTTAGCTTTGTTTTAACCCAGAATATTTATCACTACCTGACATTACATCCTATATCTTAATATGTTTATTGTCTGTTTCTTCCATTAGAAGACACGTTTCATGAGGCCAAACACTTTATTTAATGTGTTAATACTCAATAACATTGGTTAAATTAATTAGTGAATAAAAGACTTTTATTTTTAACAAGCAAGTTGGATGTTAGGTAAGGCGGTTCACAGTCTGTGACTCCTGAACTCCTAGATGTCTTTGAAGGTAGCAATTTCCTGAATTTTTAAAGATCTGGCCAGGCTACAGGTTCTTAAAAATGGGTAGTGTGATTCATAAATGGATATATCTCCAGAATCTGGGATAATTCCTTGAATACATGGAGCACTCAGTAGAGATATCTGCATTATAATTAACTAGAATGGAATTGGCAATGTGGCAAAGTGTAGTGGCAGCTTATCTGAAAGGTAGAGGAATACTGAGAAAGTTTATGTATAACGATGATAATCACAAATGAATATCATATAATGTCTGTTAATAACTAGTGTTATGGACCGAATTGTGTCTCCACCCTTCCACTTCCTGCCCCCACCCCCCATGTAGCCCCCAAACCCATTGTGACTATATTTGGAGATATGGCCTCTAAGGAAGTCATTAAGCTTAAATGAGGTCATAATAGTAGGGCTCTAATCTAATAGGGTTGGTATCCTTCCAAGAAGAGAAAGAGACTATGTGCACAGAGAAATGCCACGTAAGTACACAGTGAGAAGGCAAGCCAGAAGGAGAGGTCTCTCCGGAAACCAACCCCACCAGCAGGTTGATCTTGGACTCCCAGCCTCCAGAACTGTGAACAAATAAATTTCTGTGGTTTAAGCCACCCAGTCTGATTTCAGTCACCATGAGCAGTATCATCTTAGAATGTGAAAGACAATGAGGAAGATAAACACACACTCCTGTATTTTGAACATGGCTTCAGATTCATTGTTTTGTGTATTATACGGAAAAAAATCTATGAAATAAAATTGTATTTCAGTTTTAAATAATAGATTGGTTCTCTTTTATTCAAATAATGCTCATAATTTAAAAGTCCTGGAAAAAATAAATTCACAATCAAATCACAATCAAATTTTACATGTGAAACCGTGGTAATTTTGGTAGATTTTTTTTAAGTGTTATGGAACTGTAAAGGACTTAGTCTGCAGAATTTTCAATGAAAATGATACTTTGGCCAAACCAAGACGACTCCCCACAGTAATAACCTACATACAGCCATATTCAGTGACTAAATTGCATTTATGATTTTCTCAAACAATGGAGTTCATTTTGACTATTTATCTAAACAAAATGTGATAAACAAAGCAATAAAAAAGAAAAATGTAACCCTGGGATGCATTTGCAGCCAATGCACAGAGCTGTGGCCTTAGCTTTCCGAAGAGCATTTAAACACTGCCACGCACCGTCCATCTGTATGTCCTGCAGTGGAGTGACTACACGGTTCTGCCTTGATCTCAATGGAAGTCTGAGTCACAGGCACTAACAGTCACAAGATTGTTAATTCTTCAGAAGCACCAAATAGACTTCAAAAAGGAAGGATAAAAATCTTAAGACTCTAGTAGTGTATCCTAACTAAAATTCCATGAAGCACATGATTGTAGTTGTGACAAAGCAGTCTTTATGAGCACATGTTTACTGTTAAAAAAGTAGAAGCCCTGCCAGAAAGCCTTTATATATGATTCATTAAATTTATTAATGTTTGAACTTCTTATTTTACAAATTTCATAACATTATCAGTGCTAATTTTATGTGATGCTATATAGGACTAGGTTCTTTAAAAGAACTGATTCAAATAAAAGTATATCTACCTCTTCTAAAAACTGTAGCATCCAAATGCCTGCGATGTACTTTGAGGTAGGAATCATGTTTAATTTAGTTTTGTTTTTCCTGTAACTGGTAAAAAAAAAAAAAAAAAAAGGAGATACAGAGAAAATGCTTGTTGAAGTTGAATGAATGAATGGACAATCAAGCACAGTTCAGAATTTTAGAAGGAAATTTCTAGAGAATACCAGATCCTTAAGCTACCATTTACTTTTAGTTTCCTCCTTTTCTGAAAATAGTATGTAGATGGACAGATTCAAAACCAGTTGTCAACTTTATATCCTTCTTTGTTCAGCAACATCATCCTCAAGAGAAATAAAAGCACTAAAATGAAATCCTTGTTTATTCTAATTACCTTGATCAGAAAAATTGAACTAGAATGTGCTATTCTTTGCTCTTACGTGAAGTCCTTAATTTAAATAAAATCTAGCATAAAGCATTTCTCTTTGTGCATGTAACATAAACTCAGTATTAACTCACTTTATTTTTCATTCATTCAAATAACAAAAATCTCTATGGTGAGAGAAGGTCAGATGCTGGAGGGAAAAAAAATACTGATTGGTCTCGTTTTAAACTTGTGATCACTAATTTCAAGTGGCTCTGACAGATGCCTCGCTGTCCTGCTCTATCTAGTCAGTTTCATCCTAAAAGTCTACATTGCGCTTTCTTCTTTCTTTTCAGATCTTCAGTATCTTCTACCCATCCTCAATCTCAGCTGCTCATTTCACTGGGGAAAAAAAAACCACAAAAAGATCCACATAGGTGCTCGCCGCCAAGCTATCATCCTGCCTTCATCTGTCCTCATGCTCTGCCTTCTGTCCTGTCTTTGTCCATTCAGGCTGCTAAAACAAAAGTACCACAGCCTGGGTGGCTTATAACAACAAAAATTTATTTCTCACGTTTCCAAAGGCTGGAAGTCCAAGATCAGGGTGCCAGTATGGTCAAGTTCTGGTAAAGGCCTTTTTGTGGGTTGCAAACTGCTACTTCTTGCTGTGTCCTCACATGGAGAAAAGGTGAGGAATCTCTCCAGGATCCCTTTTATAAGAGCACTAATCCCAATCAAGAAGCTTCACCCTCACGACCTAATCACCTCCTGATGGCCCTACTCCTAATCCAATCACCTTGGGGATTAAATTTCAATATATGAATTTCGGAGTGACACAAACATTCAGCCCAAAGCACCACCATATTGGGTAAACTGCCTGTGCTCCCAGGTAAGGCCAACTCCTCCACTTGTCCTCTGGACTGACCCTCTCACCTGCTCGAGAACACGGCACCCACAACTGCCCAGTCTCTGCTACATAATCCATTTTCCCTTTTCTACTAGATTATTTCCATCTGTATACAGACATGCTGTAATATATCCCATCTTAGAACAAAAAACAAAAAGTTTGATACAACCACCCTCTCCTAGCCACCAGTCCAATTCTGTGCATCTTTTTACAGCAGAATTCTAAATTCATAACTATAATATTTAAAGGAAAATAAAGTGATGTTGAGAAATTAGAACCTTCATACATGGCTGGTGAGAATGTAAAATGGTGAAGCCACTGTGGAAAACAGTTTTACAAGCCCACAAAAAGTTAAATATAGTGCTATCAAATGACCCAGCAATTCCACTCCAGCAGTGTACCCAAGGGAATTGAAGACATTTGTTCACACAAAAACTTGTACGTGGATGTTCATAGCAGCATTATTCATAATAGCCAAAAAATAGAAACCCCCAAATGTCCATCAACTATACACCACATATACATACATACAATGGGGTATACATACAATGGAATATTCTTTAACCATAAAAAGGAATGAATGAATTATGGATGCATGCTACAAGTTTGAACTTTGAAAACATGCTAAGTGAAAGAAGCCAGACACAAAAGACCACATGTTGTATGATTCCTTTTAGATGAGATGTCCATTATAGGCAAATCCATAGAGACAGAAAGTAGATCAGTGGTTGCAAGGGACTGGGGAATGAAGGGAACAAGGCATGATTGCCAATAGGGGGTTTCTTTCTGAGGGGATGAAAAAGTTCTGGAATTAGTGGTGATGGTTGCACAACCTTGTGAGTACGCTAAAAACCACTGGATGGTACACTTTAAAAGGATAACTGTCTTGGTATGTACCTTATATCTCAACTTCAAAACTCCTCTAATTTGCCTAAACTTACTATCTTGGCACTCTTTTCTCATTTTTTTCTTGAGCTTACTCCAGTCTGGTTTTCGTGCCCAGTAACCCATGGAAACTGCTATTGGCAATGTCAACTATGCTCTGTTGTTTCCTAAACTTTTAAGCAAAATCCTTTCAGCAGAATGTGAGGGAAAAAAAGTTTAAAATTCCTTTAGTAAATGAATTTGTCCTCATGACAAGGATTCTGGAAGTTGTAGAAAGGAAGCTAAAGGTGTTCATTATGGGCAGTATTTCATTGTTGTAACAGTGCATACGAAGGTGTGAGACTATGCATTTTTGTAGTCTAGCTATTTTAGGTGTCTGGGTTTTGTTTTGTTTTGTTTTAGGGGGAGGTAATTAGGTTTATTTATTTACTTATTTATTTTAATGGAGGTCCTGGGGATTGAGCCCAGGACTTCATGTATACTAAGCATACACTCTACCACTAAGCTATACCCTCCTCCCTCATTTTTCTTTATTTTTGCCATTATAGCTTTTGGGTGGGAATGGAGGTAATTTGGTTTTATTTATTTATTTACTTATTGGTTGATATACTTATTATTATTAATGTAATATAATCAATATATTTATTTACTTATTATTAATAGAGGTACTGGAGATTGAACCCAGGACCTCATGCATGCTAGGCATGTGATCTACCACTGAACTATACCCTCCCACCTTAGGTGTCTGCTTAAGGAGAGCATATTTTAAGGCTAAAAACCTTTTGAACCCTATTCTCCAAATCCTACAAGTGTTTTCTTCCTTCCAATACAATTAAGTAAAGCTATTTACCATCTCAGTGTATACGGTCACCTTTTGAAAGGTATATTCAGTATTTCTGACAAATGAGGACCCTGCTGCTTGACAAGCTGATGTTCACACTTATGGTTTCCCATAATTTGCCCCAACTCTACATCTCCAGCTTTATCTTCCAAAATTCCCCACCACAAACTCTGCTCTACTGAAGCTGGTTTATTTTCTGTCCCCAAATTATGAAATGGGCAATCCTATTTCCAAGATTTTGCTAAGAACTTTGTTCCTGTCTCAAATATTCCCTTCTTTTCCCTCTGCCTGGTCTTCAAGATTTATTTGAGATTCTATTTCATTTGCTTATTTAGTAAATGTCACCTGAATGGCTACTATATGCGATGCACAGTCTGGAATACTGGGGTACAGTGAAAACAAGCCTGTCCTTATGTAGCTTATATTCTAGCAGGAAAATGACACATTACACAATTAATTAAAACTTTATTACAATTGTGATAAATGCAAAAACTATGAGGCACCAGAAAACAGGATAACCTATGGTAGGGGAAATAAACTGGTCTAGAGGATCAGAAAGACTTTCTCTCAGACATTGTTGCTACAACCTTTTTGTAAAGCAATACGGCAATGTATTAAATCACACAGAACCTTTAACTCAGAAAGTCTACTTTTGAGAGTTTATCATATAACAATAAAAGTACCAGGACTTAAATGGCATGTGACTTTGGCTCCTAGCAAAGCTGCAAGCAAGCATTGTAAGATACAGTGTCCCACCAAGCCAAGCTGCCCAGTCAAACCACCAATCCACAAGGTGGATTGAGAAAAGCAAATGAAGGTAATCCAGTCTGTCATAAAGTACTTTTTAAGTGGGTGGACTCATGAAGTGCATAGAACATTCCAGAGAAAGCAGATTTACGTCCATTTGCATAATACAAAGCATCCAGCACATGAAAGCTTGCTATAAAATCCCAATGGAAATCTCCCAGTAAAAACTTACCCATTAATGGGGTTTAATGAAATGGTAGTTGAACATGGGGGCAATGGCCAGTCCTATTCCAAGCACATTTGTCTTATTGGCTGGATGGGCTGATACGACTGTCCTTTGCCTATGGAAGGCAAATTGCTGTATAAGATCCTGTTTCATTGGTAAAACATCACAGTTGCACTACATTGTACCTCGAAGTAAAGGTCACCTGTTAGGTTAAGGATAGAATAGTTCACCTTTACATAGGGCAGGACAAGCTCTGAGTCTCCTGAGTTAGTATCTGTGATTGGTTGTTGAGCCAAAGCTGCAAAAATTGAGTATGGTCAAGTAAAGGCTGTGAAAGGATTTGGAGCAGAACACAGAGCAGATTACATGACATATAACCTTTGAAAAGGAAGTCTCTTACAGTACCAATAGTGTAGCCTTGTGCATTATTTCTTCTATTCTGAACCTGTTGACATTCTCGTCATTACATTGCCTGTGACTGTGCCTATACTGACGTCAAATTCCTTGTGCTGGTTATGTAACATAATCCACAGATGTACAGTCACTTATGGTTACTCTGATGTTCAGGTGACTATGGCCAAGACACCTCGTCTGATTGAGGAGCAGCACTCCAGTGAGCAAAGGTGTGCACTGAAGAGTTACACTGCTGTGCAGAGTAGAGCAATCCTCAGATGAGAAATACAGGTGACCATTAGGCATGGACACAAATGTCACATTCTTAGTTAAGGAGAGGTGCTGATCGGTCCTCATTGTAATAACATCACCAGTAATTGCACCTTTGTGGGTTATTGGGAATGATATTGCAGGTGCACATCTGGATCTGTGTTCTGTTTGCTTGCTTTTCCTGGCTTCTGAATAGACACCCAAAAGCCAAATAACATGGTACAGGAGACTTCCTAACACTTCTCAATGGTGGCTGCAATGTGGAAATGGTTGTCAGCTTCCAAGGTAATGTTGCAGATAACATCCTCATGTGATAAGTCTTTATGGCAGGAAACAGATGTGTTGATACATCGAGGGGTGCCTCCTGAATAGCACTGCAAGCCTGGTGTTTCCATGCAGGAGCTACCAACCCAAGAAGCAGTCATCAGGAGGAGCAGTAGGAATAATAGCCTAGTTACAGTGAGGCTCAGTAATTGCAGGCAGTGGAGGGGCAAGCCCACATGGGGTGGTGTTTGAACCAATGGCAGGAGTTCCTTAGGACATCCTGGGAGACAGGAATGTCACATCAGATTGGAGTTTATTGATCTTTGTGTTAATTGCCTTGAATGCTGCAATGGTTGATTGCAGCTAATGATTCTACAGTAGCTCTAACAACAGAGCTGTCTCATCTCATCTCTGACCTAAGATCAGTGAATATGCCTTCCTCTGTGTTAGAATTACTCAGAGCTTCTCTTTCCTCTTTTCAGCTCTCACCCTCTAGATGAGCTCCATGGTCACAAGCTCCTCTTACCTTGTCTTTCTGAGAGCTAAGCTTACCCTCTGAGCTCCCACCTAAGGTACTTCGGAGGTAACTCCCTGCGTGGTGCTGTGGTCTTCATTGCAATCAGCTGCTCCAGGTTATATCCTGGACATGGCTCTGTTGACCTTGAAGCCACGTATTAGGAGCCAGCAGAGGAGCTCTGCAACTCCTCGGACATTTTTAGAATCTGACTTTGGTTCCAAGGCATAGTTTTTAGTGGTGGAAAAATGGGATACCACATGAATGTCCATGAATAAACAATAAAGGATAAAAAATTAATTTCTGGTACTTCTAGACTATGGAATATTATACAGCTGATAAATTATATCTATATGGTTTATCTTCAAGGATATTGATTATAAAAGCAAGTTTCAAATCAGTATGTTTAAAATGAGCCCATATTCCTAAAAAATACCATAGGCTTATATATTTGAAAGAGTTTGAAAATGTTAACATCAGTTATTTCTAAATTATGGGGAAGAAGAATGGGGACCTCTTTTAGAGGATTCTGTACCTCTAGGGAATGGATAATTAGCTTTTATTTTATATATCTTCAGATTCCTCACTACTTACCAAATTAGCTGTTATTGGGTGGGAGTATAGGTCAGGGGTATAGCGCATGCTTAGCATGCACGAGGTCCTGGGTTCAATCCCCAGTACCTCTGTTAAAAAAATTAGATTCAAAAAAAAAAGAAAGAAAATTCTTTAAAAAGAAAGAAGATAAAAAGACAAAATTAGCTGTTATTAAAATTAATGAAAAACTGTAATTTTGGTAGGGGAAAGGACTACTAAATTTTTCTTAATCTAACCAACAGCATCTAATCCAATAAACATTCTGTAAATATTTGTGGAAGGAGGGAGTAGAAACACATTTAAATATATTTTGTAGAGATGAAAAGATCACCATTAAACCATTAATGGTGTGATGAAGCATTGCAGAACCTCTAAATGAACAATGGGAGGGAGGAGGAGGAGATACTTAATGAAGCTGGCAAAGAAAAATGGGAAAAGTGAAAGCAAGGTAAAACAAGTAATAGACACCAATGGAAGAGATAAGATCAACATTGCAGTTACTCCAATAAATGTAAATGGGTTGAATTTACCTATCAAATAAAAAAAAATCTTTCACATTGGGTGTAAAGACTCAGCTAGATGTTGTGTACCTTTTAAGACACACAAAGTGAACATTTAACAAAAAGGATCCTATTCACAATCCACAAATAAGATCAAAATATTTCAGAATACACCTAGCAAGACAAGTGCAAGATGTGTCTGGAAAAAAAGCTATAAAATTCTAGTGAATGTATTAGTTTTCTACTGCTTCAGTAACAGATAACCACAAACTTAGTGGCTTAAATCAACCCCGATTTATTTTCCAGTTCTGTAGGTGAGATGTCTCACTGGGCTAAAGTCAAGGTATCAGCAGGGCTGGTTCTTTTTGGACGACTAAGCTAAGGGAGAATCCCCAACACCTTGCTCATTCAGGTGTCGGTGGAACTCAGTTCTGTGGGGTTGTAGGGCTGTTTTCTTGGTGCTGTCAGCTGGGAGCCATCCTTAGTTCCTCGAGGCCTCTCTGGAGTCCTTGTAGATAAGATACCCCACAACACTTCAGAAGCAGCAACAGGATGGTGAATCCTCCTGTGATTAGATTGGGCCCACCCTATATAATACAGGATAACTGATTTTGTATCTCCCTCCAAAGAAAGTGGCTTTTGTAAATCTTCTTGACTTGCAAAGAAGCCCTATAGGAAGGCAGACTCTCCTTAAGAAGTGTTTAGTTCATCCAACCAAAAGTTATTTCAAGGCAATTTTCATGCTTTATTAACAACAGTAAGTATGTTTGAAATGTATCCTACTTATAAATCTCTGGAAATAATAGTCACCAGTATTTATTCCCTAACACTAAGCACACTGGAATAGACATCTCAGACATCATTCTGAACCCCTAGATTAAAGGTCAGTTATGGGTGTCTTTGTATTCTGTCTCCGCTTTTCTTACTTTTCCTAGCCAAAACACGGGAGTGAAAAAATCCCTTCTAAGATACTGCACTGACAGACATCCTGTGACGTCCGGGGAGGGGCGCTGTGCGGCGGCCTGGCCGAGCTCGGCCGCGGTCGCCCTCTCCCGCAGTAGGAGATACGGGTCAGCAGGAGGTGGCCAGGAAGGGTCCAGCAAGGCACAGCCTGAGCCTGCAGCTTCCCAAAGGGTGGACACAATGACCCAGTC
Organism: Camelus ferus; assembly: GCF_009834535.1. NCBI lineage: Eukaryota > Metazoa > Chordata > Mammalia > Artiodactyla > Camelidae > Camelus > Camelus ferus. The sequence continues at coordinate 17,537,244 of NC_045708.1, read as the reverse complement.
ACCATCGGCCGGGCAGTACTACAGTCCGCTATCACCCGCGCTGGGCCGCCTCACCCTCACTTAGTTCCAGCGGAGAAAACCAAACAAACACAAGCAGATACCCGGATGGAGCGGCATCATCCTCCCCCTTCCTTCCCCAAACCCGGTCTGAGACGCGTATGCGCATCCTGGAGGCCATTGGGCGAAGCGAAGGGTGGGTCGCCTGGTGGCGAGAGAAGAGCGGCGGTTGGACGAGAGGGGAGCCACGCCCATGCGTTAACGTCCCTGCCCATGCGCAGGGCGTCAGCTTCTGGTACTTTCGACGCGTTTTCGGACGCTCGGCTCAGATCGCGTCCGGACGTCGGAGGTGGAGGTGTAGGTTTTGCTTTTTGGGAGCGGCAGCGAAAGGCCTTTCTTCGTCTTCAGCTTCGAAAGGAAGGCGTCTGTCGGGCCTTTCTTTCCGTGTTGAGAGAGGCGTCGACGGCCTGCGGTGGGTTTTCTGGTGACGGGGTGGGTCCCGCAGGCACCTCATCCCGTGCGTGGCCGGGGCAGTGCGGGCCCTACGGGACGGGGACGATGGCGGCGCTTCAGGGCTGGCAGGTGGCGGCGCCATTGCCCGGAGGCCAGGAGGCTCGTTTCCTTCTGGGCCCCCGGCCAGCCCGCGCGACTCACTTCCGGGGCTTCATTTTTTCCCCTCCCCTTTCGTTTGTTTTTAGAAACAAGTTTCCTGGAAGAGATCCTCGGAGAAAAGGAAGCTCGGAAGCTGTCGGCCGAGATGTCCAGTTACGTCAACGACCTGTGGCCGGGCTCGCCGCGCAAGGCGTCCCCCTCGTCGTCGCGGTCGGGCCCGTCCAGCCGCCTGTCCTCAGCGTCGGGGAGCCGCTCTCCCCAGAGCTCTCGATCTCCGTCCCGGTCCAGCATCTCGAGCCGCTCGTGGTCCAGGAGCCGCAGCCCGCCCCGGCGGAGGAGCAGGTCGAGGTCCCACTCCCGGAGGCGCTACCAGAGGAGGTACCGGCGCTATTCCCGATCCTACTCGCGGAGCCGCTCGCGGTCCCGCAGCCGCCGGTGCCCGGAGAGGCGCTACGGCTCCCCCAGGAGGTCCTGCCGGTCCCGCAGCCGCTCCCGCTCCCGGGGCCGCTCCTATTACCGGAGGGCCTACGCTATCGCGCGCAGCCGCCGGTACTACGGCTTCGGCCGCACCTTCTACTCCGAGGAGCGCAGAAGCTGGAGGGGGCGATCCCGGACCAGGTCGCGGAGCCCATCCCCCTTTCGCCTAAGTGAAAAAGGTCAGTCCGTCGCAGAGAGAGGCTTTTGGAGGAAAGAGGAAGGACGTCTGTAGATTAATGGTTAAAACTACGCTACAGTTGGCACACAGTTTTAAGATGGGCGCCATTCTTTCCTCTTGGGACTGAGTCACGTTTCTGTGTTACATGTAAATGGCTCAGGGTGGAGGGAAGTTCTTGGTGGAGTCTTCAAAATGTTAGTGATTTATTTACCCATTGTAAGCTTTTAATTGTAGATTATTTATGGATGCTTATTTTCTTCAGCAAAAGAGAGTTCTGTTTCCATGAATAGTTACATCTTACATATGAAATCGTTTATTTTCAGTTTTTAAAAACTTTATTATGAAAAAAATCTTCGCAAAAGTAAAACTAGTGCAGTGGACACCTATAAATTCAGCCAGATGTTCCACAATTGCTGAAAGTGTCACAGGAAATGTTATTTAAACTTCCGTATATTGCTGGGTTAAAAAAGCAGAAACTTGTTTTGTGATTAAGTCTTTCGGGGAAATACTACAGAATTAATGAACATTCTTATGTTTTGTAGATCGAATGGAGCTGTTAGAAATAGCAAAAGCCAATGCAGCAAAAACATTAGGAACTGCCAACTTTGACTTGCCAGCTAGTCTTAGAACTGTTTCTGTATCTAAAGAAACAAACCGTGGTACGGCTGTACTGAATAACCGGGCAAAGTCTGAGGTAAGTATTCTAGGTTTATCCAAACAAAATCTTCAGAAAACTACTGCCAGAAAGATCTGATTAGCCATTTTTATTTGATTTGCCCTAGACTGCTGCCTGGAAAGGCTAGCTAAATATAATTTGTTAAAATGAAAATAACAGATCTGACAATACTGGACAGAATCTTCCCCCATGAAAATGGGAGACAGATGAACTTTATTTTCAGTTGGCACAGTACTAATTTACTTTCATAATTGTAGCTAGTATTTTGGTGATTTCTGTGCAGTTACCAAGTTGTTTTAGCTAGTTCTTACAGAGTATTTATATGTAGCTTTCATTTGCAGCATTATGTTCCCACAAATTCTGTATTCAACATACAGTATAGTTTATCTGCTTTATTTCTGTCTTATAGAAATCATGAATGTGGTCTCCAGACATTGATGAAGAAAATCTGTTGGTAATTGATACATGGGCAAAAGCATCAGAGGTTTAACTAATTTGAACTTTATGTTGACACACTGAAAGCTTAGTTTTTTGTTGATAGATCCATGTGCATGCTAGAATTTGGGACAGGTACTATTTGAATAAGGTACTGAAGACAATTTTTAAACAAAAGTGTACTTCTAGTGGTGGGGCATCTGATATAGGTGTCCCTTTCATAATATATGCAATATATTCCAGATGTTTTGAGAGATTACAGAAGAAGAGGCCTGCTTCACTTGCAGATAAGTTTATTACAATTCTCCAGAAATTCTGCAGTATAAAATTGATAGCTTTAAACGTTTAAGGTAGTTAGGAATTGATAGGCAAACCCACATCTGAGTCTGAATGAGAGGAGATAATCCATCTTTCCTATCTTAACCGAGCCTAAGTATTAGTGATAGACAAATAAGATCTTAGTTGAGTTGCTTTTTCGGATGATCAGGTTCCCAACTAGACTGACAAATGCCTTAGTTCTTTGAAACTAGGTATTTTTTGGTACGACTACTTTCAAAGTTATTGAATTTGCATCAGGAGATACAATACTGCTTTATGGGGAAGAGTGTTTTAAGCCTATCATTCAAGCACCTTTGTTATGGGGAAAACTCAACAGAGTACCATGTTTATTTTAGGCTGTTAATTATTTGGTTAGATCTCTCCAACTAAATTTATAATACATTTTTGGGCTGCTTTTTATACAGTACTGTAAACCAAGGGTATAGCTTTTTAAAATACATATTTTTTCTTACCTGTCTAGCTGTCGGAAAAGTTAACAGAAGATGAAACTAAAAATCCCAGTGGAAAGTCTTCCCAGCAAAAAAGCATAGCTTTTAGCTCTAATGTAAGTATATCTAAGTATTAACCACTCAAAAATTGGACATAGAACATATTTCTGTCATGTGAGCTTTTATTTTTGTTGACTTACAGTTTTTGTCTTTATGATGATAATTTGAGGCCTACTAAGCTACTTAAATTTTTTAGTATCTTTTTGTGTGGCTCTTAGAAGTGACTGATATAATTCCATCTAATACCCACATTATCAGTTTGAATATTTTGTCTTTTAAATATTGCTCTTAAAACTTTTCAATTGCTGAAATATTTAAGTTATAATCTTAAATGGAATTATTTAATGTATCTTGTAAAAGCACGTTTTTTATGTATAATATATGTGTTTGGGAAGCTGACTTAAGAATTTGTTCTCTTTACAGAATTCTGTAGCAAAGCCAATGCTTCAGAAGTCAGCTAAAGCTACTGCTGAAGAGACCTCTTCAGGGTCCCCAAAGATAGATAAGAAGAAAAGTCCATATGGACTGTGGATACCCGTCTGAAAAAAAAACCAATGGCTAAGGTTACCTGAAATGCACTTTATTGCAAATTTGTGTTTCTAGCATTATTCCATTCCTGTGCACCATTTAGTGGTAATTGTCGCAATGACAAATGATGACACGACGATGTAAATACTTAATATTTAAATATTAACATTCTAGATTTCTCTTGCAGACAGGAGATAGGACAAATGGACCAGAGGTTACGCACAGGTGGGATCCTTGTAAATATACTTGTAAATATTTTATATAATATGGATTGGTTATATAGAAGTGAAATTTTTAAGATAAACACAGTAATTGAACTCTTTATCTTGTATATATTTTAATAAAATGTGTTTTTATTATTTTAGTCTCAGTTAATTGTGTATATTTTACATAATGGGTCTTTAATGGGAAGAATAAGGCTGTGTCTCTAAAAGCCTTGCTAAATCAGTTAGTTCCACATTCACAGACTGAGCATGGGGGACCTTACACTCTCACTGACCTTAACCCGGGAGTTTGTGAGAAATGCTGAATCTCAAGTCTCTCCCCCCGACCTCAATTAGAAACTAAATCATAACAATATTCTCCATTGATGTAGATTCTTATTAAAATTTGGGAATCCTGCCATACTGTTGTGCTGGAAGAATTGAGCTTAAGGGCAGGAAAGTTAGGCTGAAACAGAATACCTCAATGAGCTATAAAATCTGAGGTTTTAGTTGCATTTTTTCATAATGCTTTAATAAGTATTCTAAATATGAAATTCATTAATTTGAAATTCTTTAATGCTGCTGTAGCTGGGAAGAACCTTAGCTAAAGCACATGAAAATTTAAAAATGGATGTTATCTTTAACTGAAAGATCTGGACAGTTGGTCTAAATAATAGCTAATTAGAGACTTTTGTAGTAGTATTTGCCTATTAATATATACTAGTGGATACCAATATTAGATTTAAGCCACTTAGATTGTTTCTGCAAGTGTTACTTGACTTAAAAGATCAATGTTTTGAGTTAAACGAAGGAGCCAGCTTAATGAATTTATTGTGCATATGTGCTAGGCTTTAGCAGTAAAACATGTCTTGCTAGAAGGAAAAAAATTTCTGGTAGACCAAAAACATGCATGAGGTTTTATTTTAAAGTTGGGGGAGGGCGCTTACTATTGATTGTTTTTCTTTCCTTCTCTCTTGACTCTTGCCACAATCTTGAGCAGATTCAGAACAGAAATTTAGAAAACAATAAAGTAGGCTTCTAATAGGCAAGGATAACAAATTAGAGGATAGGATGAGCATATTAGAGGCAAAACAACAAATAAGACAGACACCCAGAAATTAGATGAATAGATGGGCCAGGCTTAAATCCTAATTCTTGAGTAGAAGTAGACTTTAAAAAAGATGGTAAAGGTCCTCAAGTGGGATGTACTATAGTATAAAAGATGTGTACTGTCCAGTATTTCACCTGCATTTTCCTTTAAGACAGCCATTAGCTACATGTGGCTGTTGACCACTTGAGAAGTGGTAGGACTGATGAACTGAGCTTTAAGTAACCACTTACTGGGAAGTGCAGATAATAGATTTTTGTCATAGAGAGCTCTATCCAATACAATTTTCTAAAATTTGACCCCGTGGGAAAATGTATGAAGACTTGGATGTATATTATACACTCCTGGATGTGTAATTCCTATCTCTATCACTTACATAGCCTTGGTCACATTTTCATCCCTCAAGCCAGTGGCACATGATTTGTACAAGGGGAATTTCCTAGGAGAAAGAGTTGCTATTCTGGGTAAAATGTCTTTCTCAAAATTCTTGGGGGTGGGTAACATGCTTTGAAAGGTAACAAAGTTTACATAGCAGATGCATTTTATTCTAAGGAGACCCGAGACTATTGGTAGACTGATACAGTTACAGCAGAGTCCAAGAGGACATCAGCATTTGTAACTTTTAAAAAAGCGGACACCCTCAGTATTTTTAAAACTTAAAAAAAACATGAACACCCTTGTTAGTATCATTTGTTGGTATCCTTAGCAAAGTTGCAGAACTCAAGGATTTCCTTATAAGGGGGACTTGGAGTGAACTGACAATGCTAGGATCATTTTCACGCTCACTTAGCTGGTAACAGAAAAGCACTTGCTTTGATTGTGACCTGTGTTCAAATGCAGCCCTTAACAGCTAAGTGGACAAGTCATGTAATCTCTTCAAACCTTTTCCTTTAAGAGGTTTAGCTAGTTGCTGTGGCTGTGTGCCATTTCTGAGATTCACTGCTACAGTGATCTTTTCCTTTGGTTTGAGACTTCTCTATATTCCTTTCTTTTCTTTTTTGGCTCATTTTCTCTTTACTACCTAGTCTCCTGAAAAGAATGCTTTTTTTCATAATTACCCTATGGAGTCCTATCAGTCCTTGTTTAACTTGACCTTGTTGTTTGTGCCTGGCCTGGACTATTGTGTTCAGTCTCTCCTAGGCTTTGTAACACAGATTAACTGTGGATGTTCCCAGATGGGCTGTCATGTAAGTGGCATGTAGTTGCCCAGGTGTGATACCATGTCATATAATCTGTGGACAATTACAGCAAGCTGGTAGTGGCAGTGGGAAATTACACCAAGAGACTAAATTCATTGTTGTCCAATAGAAGAGCCACATTGAAAAAGGTAAAAAGAGGTGAATTTAAGTTACCCCAGTATATTTAAAAATATCATTTCAACATTTAAGAAAGTGGGTTTTTTTGTGGGGGTTTTTTTGGTAGGTGGTATAATTCAGTGTATTTTACACTTAAAAGCACAACTTAGTTTGCCTTAGCAACATTTCAAGTGATCACTAGGCATATGAGGTGAGTGGCTACCATTTTGGAAATCACAGCCCTAGACAGTAGGTTCAGGTCTGTAATACTTTGCTTTTCTTGTAGAGAAGCCATGCTTACTGAACTAATGCACCACAGCATGCTGTCCTTTAGTTGTCTTTGCTGAAGCACTTACTAAGCTTACTTAGTAAAATGAAACGTTTCTATGAGTGCTCCCTTTTCACTATTTCTTTTGTGGAGTCCTTTCTCAATTTTTTCTGTCATTCACGCAGAGATTTACATGCCTTTCTTTGATCTCTCCCATTGTCTACAGGGGCTCTTTGTCCTTTGCCCACTGTTGGGATTCTGTCCTTGGCCTTTCTTTACAAGCTATTTTGACAATTTCCTTCACTCTGCCTTTTAACTACCATCTGCTAACTGAAAATTATCAATTTTCTAAGCTCCAGTTTCCAATACTTGCCTCAGCTCTACAAAATGAACCTTTCCTATACTGAGCTTATTACAGTATTGCCTGTTTGAATTTGTGGCTTTTACCATCCACCCAGTCACCATCAGAGTAGTCTTCAAATTATACTGACATCTGCTTATTTGGTTGTCTGTTGGGAGTGCTTTTCTCCTCTGGAGAAATCCTATTTGTCCTTTAAACCCAGGCAGTGATGTCTATGAAACCTACCCTTAGTAATTTTTCCCTCCTCTCCTTTTCCCTTAGTACAAAGGTATTAAATGTTTCTTCGAAAATACTGGGGAACAAAAAACTATGGCAGATTATTCCTAGGATAAGATTAGGCAGTATGGTTATTTGTATCATATTATTTTAAAAAATAAGTAAAATTATATCGCCTCTGTTCCCATTCCCCAGGGGTAATCACTCACTATAAATAGTATGATATACCTCCTGGATTTTTTCTATGCCTGTACAAACCTCCCTATATATAGTTGAGCGCATCTTTTCATGTTAGTATAGATCTGTCTTGTATAATTGTATGAATGTACCATAGTGTTAAAATTTACCTATTCACAATACATTGAACATACCTTTATTAATAGCACTAATATTACCATCTTTATAAGCCCATCATTAGCTAAATCAGAGCTTCCTACTCATGTGCCCAACCTACTTACTGACCTCAATCCTAGTCATTTTTATTCACATAACATGGCACAATTAATATTCACTTTCATGTAATACTCCTGACTACCAGTTTTCTATCCTCTATTTCCCATAACTACTACTAAGACCACATGTCCTAATAATATTTTTACCAAATGTTTTAACTTACTTTCTTCCAAGGGATATTTGCTTTTTGAAGGCTGGCGTATTTATAAAATGCCTTTGGAAAATCAGTCTCCTACCCTCCCTATGTTTGCCCCATAAATGCACCTGGGCCATGGGGTAGAACATGGGACAAGTGAGCACCTGTTAGTTGTGACCATATCCTGGGGAGAGGGGCTAGAGTGAACTTCCGGTAGCCACTGTCATTGCTTTCTTTTCACTACCTACCACAGCTTACAAGAATAATTACTACCAATTTAGCATCCCATCTCTGAAGCTCCCAAGTTCAACTCTAGGTCAAGTCAAATAAATGACAAACTTCAGCATGACGATGACTTGTCTTTGTATCTAAGAATTTTAAGCCTAGCATAGTGCACATGTTAAGCACACACTTTAAACAAAGAAATACAAGACAAATTTTTCTTCAAAAACTGAGTAATAAATATATAAGTATGAAAATACACAGACATTTGTAGAACACTTTACTACAAGTTATAAAAGGAATGAGTCCTAGTTTACTGGTACAATTTGGCAGTCAAAACAGTTCCTAAAGGAGATTAGACAGCTGTTCCTCTTTCCAAATTCTGTTTAATTTCAGCTGTGTATTTCCCATAGAATCTTTCTGCCTTCTTGTTGAATTTGGCATTCCTTTCATTAATGTAGTCAATATCTGCATCATCATTATAAGGATGTCTCCGGCTATATTTGTCTCGTTTTTCAATTCTGTAATGTAAACAAATACACAAAATTCAAAGCTGCTTTTTTGTTCTTAATAGTTAAGATTGATAACAATACCTTTAGAAAAGCATCCTGCAATGAAATATGTTCAATGAGCATTCCTGAATTTAATTTTATAAGTTAACAGTACCATCAGATGGTCTGGTCTGCAGTTTGGGAAATTACCCAAGTTCATACTGAAATATAAGGGCAGTGATACATTATACTATGTTGAGAGCATTTTTATACATACTCTGTAGGTTCTGCCTAATAATTACCCCTTCAAACACAAATAGATGTTGGAATGGGACCATTCCTCAAAGCAATAACTCAAGATGTTCCTTAATTTCTATCCACTTGCTACACTTTAAGACCATAACATTAATTTTGTTATTAAACGTGAAATTAGTATTGAAACTTTAGGTTGGACTTGTAATACTGCTTTTCCAAATCTGTGACCATCCTATCAATTTCCTCCGTGGAACGCACATGTGGTCTATGAAGAAGACTGTTAGATGTTGGGTAGAACTACTCTCCACTGAAAAAGAGGCAAGTGGTGAGTAAAACAAAAAAGAAAAAAAGATCCTATATCTTCAGAACTGGACACTGTTTAGTGGTCAGAAATGGAAACTTTGGGATCATATTTGATTTCAAAGAAACAATTCAGATTTGAAAAAAGATATTTAAGAAATATCTACTCCAAAGCCCAAATGAGTCAGCTGAGGACCACAGGTGAGTGGACTTAACCAAGTTCATACAGAAGGAGGGCTTGAATAACATGCTGTGCTCAGCACAATTTACAGCTCTCTCCACTATACTACATGATCACTTTTAAAATAGTCTTGATCTTTAGCAAATGACCTGTCTTACATAATTAGGTAAGGAGTGCAGTTTACATGTTTTACTGTACGTGATAAAGTTAGAAAGTATTACAGTGTCCTTTACCTGTGGAAGGAGTTAGAACAACAGTAATCATGATAATAAACAGGTAAAACGTAACACAGTGCTTACTATGTGCTAAGCACTGACGAAGTTTACTGTATGAATTCATTTACTCTTTATCATAACCCTATAAGGTAAGCACTATTATTCCCTGTATACACATGAGGAAACAGAAAAATTGTGTGACACAGCTAGTAAGTGGTGGAGCCAGGACCCAAGGCCAGGAAGAAAAGCTCCAGATAAGCTCTCTTAAATTCAAGGCCTTCCACTAACATACAAAATGTATACTTTTAAATCACATCAACTTACTGTTTTTCTCAGTCTTTCATATGTTTCCATGTCAGGTTTGATCTGCTTGGTTAACCTATGATACCGGCGTTAACTGGGCAGCAGCGTAATCTAAAAAACTGAGAACCCAGATTGTTTTTCAGTGTTGGGGCATTATTAGACTTGTTAAGTGGGCCATTAACAGGTCCATCCAATAAAGTAAAGGTTAGTTTTACCTGAAAAACCCAGATCTGGTTTTTCTTCCTTTTTCTTCTCCCATCTTTCTGCATCTTCTGCACTGATCTCCAGCAATTTCACTTTCTCAGTCTTCCCACCTTGCTGCACATTCCTAAAAAGAGGGAAAAGAACATTAGCTTTACTGCCTTATATAATTTCTTGATTCCTTTCAACTCAAAGTCCTAAAGACAGCCATCAAGACAGTAAGTTGACCAATTTTCAAAGAAAATTGTGGCATTTGCTATTATCTGTAAGAAATAATACATCTGTAACAATGACACCAAAAATACCTGTGTGGGACACATTAGGTGTCCATCAAAATCCTTTCTCCCCTCCTTTCTGGGCTCATGGCTGCCCATTTCTCAACCTCCCTCACAGATGGATCAGGACAGGTAACTTGGGCTGCTCAACAGGGAACTGATACATGACAGACTCATGAGTTTTACTGTTTAGTACTGTTGAAGCTTTTGTTACTGTAGCTTTTTACCCTAAAATCCATTGTTTATGTGGCTCTAATGATGTGCACTGTTGTAAATGTTTTATATACTTTTTTCTCACAACTCTCTAAGGTACAGATCAAGGAAACCAGAGCCAGAATGCTTAATGCTGAACTATCATGCCATATACTGCCTCACAGAACACAATATAATATCTGATCCACAGCTTGTGAAGAAGGCAGAAGTGTACTTACTTTTTTCTTTCCTTCCATTCCAAACGAGCTTTTTTAGCTTCCCAGTTTGCAGGTAGTTTAAGTCTTTTATCTTCCTTCACAACTTCCTAGTGATTTAATTTTTGAGCTTCATTCTACCACCAGGACACATAAAGTTTATCAGCAGAAGTATGGAAACAAATCCAAACATGTTATCTGTCTTCTTCTATTGTAGACCATCCAAAATAGACTTATGGGTCTTATCCTGGAAGGAAGGGAGCTACACTGTGTGTGTGTGTGCTGGAGATATTTCACGTAGGGGGACGAGATGAGGTAAATATTCATACCTATACCTCAAAGTATTCTTTCACTGCCTTTGAGGAACCACGTGGTAAAGATGGAAAGAGCAATAATTTGGGAGTAAGGAGGCCTGAGAAATATATTGATTTGACTATTCCTTGGCTGTGTGATGTAAGCAAGTCTCTTAGGATTGGACTGAAACAGGGTTTCCTGAAGTATGAGTTCTACTGTACAGAGGTACTTGAGGGGATTTTAGATACTACTGAATACTCTGAGTCACGTACTGAAAAAGTGATTCCATTTTCATTCCTCTTTTAATTCAGATTGGGTTGAAGACAAAGTTTCAGCAACTAACAGTTTAACACCTCTAAAAATACCTATCTTAACACCTTGTTTAATCTCCCTTTAAAAACAGAGGGTAGGAGGCACCACCAGAATGCATCAGAATGCAAATCCTGACTGTGAAACTACAGACAAAATAACCTGTTTTTTTTCAACCCAACAAAACAAACTCCCAGCCTCCCACCCCCACCCCACTCCTGCTAACCCAAAACAAGCCCACAAAACAAAACAAAAAAACCTCAAAAAGCAAAAACAAACCCCCCCAAAAATGGAAAGAGAACCTACAGATTAAAAAGAGATTAAAATTAAAAATTCCCATTTGAAATAGTAATATTAAATAAATTTAAATAGTAATTTAAAGAACACTGAACAAGTGGACAGGTGGTCACACTTACAAACCATGAAGGTGGTATGAAAAGGACTCCAAACTAATTCCCCTATTGTCTATAAAGTTCAGAAAGTTTTAGGTCACAGAATTGATGGCAGAGTCAGGCCAAGAACCCAAATTTCCTGATTTCTAGCTGTTGTTTCCTCTACATATTAAGTATTTTAATATCTCTTTAATCACAATACCATCAGCATGCTCCCCAAATAATTCCTTAATATCAAATATCGTCAGTGTTCACATTTTCCTGATGGTCTCATAAGTGTTATTTTTACAGTTTGTTTGAATTGGAATTGAGACAAGTCCCATACATTGTGATTAATCAGTATGTATGTATATCTCTTAAGGTTTATTTAATCTATAGTTTCCTTCTCCATCATCTTTATCCATTGCTTTTTTGGGGAGTGTGAAAATGAGTGGGTTGAATGTCCTATTGTTTCCCAAAGCGGCTTTTGCTAGTTGCCTCTGTATAATGTCTTATAACATATTCCTTTGATCTCCTGTATTTCCTATAAATTGGTCATTAGATCTAGTGGCTTCATCCAATTCAGGTTAGATTTTGGGGAAGTCTGATTATACGAAGCTAGTGTTACATCTAACAGGAGATACATAATCTCCAGATTTTCTCCTTTTCTGTGATGTTCACAGCCATTGCCTGTGATCCAGTGATTCATTAAAGACGGCAAAGGAGGGATGTTTGAATTGTATCATTGCTTTTTCACGTATCATCTGGCCTCCTATTCTCTTACAATAGTTCAAGTGAATTAAGTATGTACGTTCCACTAGTTTTTAGACTGAGTTTTTCTGCGCAAATAAAGATAACTACCCTCCTCACACATACCCTTGTCTCCAGTTGCACTCAGCTGCCTGCTGGCCTCGTACCCTAATGGGGACTATTCCTTTGCCCTTGTTCCTACTATTTGGATACCTCTGGTCCCAACTCCTTTACTTGTTTGATAGTATCCTACTCAGCTTAGTTGTACTTTAGTAGTGTTTTTCTTCACTGCACTCGGAGGCACTTTGTTCCTCCCTCTAACATGGCATTTATCAAGCTGTGGAGTAATGACTGGTTATGGATCTACCTCCACCACCAGGCAGAAGCCTTACCGTATTTACCGCTGTATCCACACCATCTGGTTGGCTGTGATAGACTAGAGGCCACTGAGGGGGAGGGGACGTTTCTGGCGGAATAAGTGAAGCCAACTTGCTGTGTGACAACAGACAAGTTACTTTACATTTCTGGTCCGCAGTGTCCTCATTCATAAAAAGAAAGATTTGACAGAATCACGCGAACTGAGAGGAGGGTGCGGTGAGAGGTTGCTTAAAAAAAATACCAATGTCTGGGTCCAGAAACTGATCAAATCATATGCTCTGGACGTAAGGCCTAAGCATGTGTAGTCTTTAAAAGTTCTCATAGTGACTCCAATGTGCTCCCAGGTTGAGAACCCTGGGGCAGAACTTTCATCTTGCTCTGAGGGTCTGTCACACGCGCTGGAGCAGTTTCCTCGTCCCTTCCTTCACAAACGCGCACAGGCCTGGCCAGCTGACAGGTCTCAGGTGACCCCCAGGGCTACTCACCCGCTTCAGGTGAAGCTCCCGGAATTTGCGCAGCCTCTGTTCGCGCTTCTGGGCGGCCAGCTCCGCGGCCCCGCCCACTGGCCCCTGCGGCGAGGAGGGCAGGCTGGAAGCAGGGCCTACTTGGCTGTTCCCTGGAAGCCCAGGCGGATTCCATGTGAGTCCCGACAGGCCAGGCTAGACCCTCACAGCCGACCCCGACCCCACAGTGTCTGCGTCCCTCTCCCTTCCTCCCTCGCATCGCCTCTAAGTCTGACCGCAAACGCCTCTATCTCCCCAACCGCTGGGCAAGGCCAGCCACCCACCTTCTCTGCCTTAGCTTTCCCCCCAGACTTCTGGCGACAAGAAGTAACTTAACTTTTCCGACTTTCTGGCTCACTTCCGGCCGCCAGGAGCCACAGGTTTCAGGACAAAACCTCGCCCCTTTCTGCTTCCCCAGGAGCTGAGGAACCACTCCCCGCCCCTCGAAGCCCTGGGCTGTATTTAATTGGTCAGGCTTGTACGGCAGGCGCATTGAGTGGAAACACCTGGGCGGTAGTGGCGAAACCGGAGAGGCTGCGGTCTGTGTGTCCGAATTCGGTGTTGGGACCGGAATGCAGAGTGAGAAGAGGAGGGATAAAAGGGAGGAACCACCATCAAATGTGTGAGAAAGTAACCCAAAGCACAGGTTGTGCCCATCAAGTGACCAAAACCTTTTAATTCAGATCTCTGATTATACAATCCAAAGTAGGGCCACGGTCACCATCACATCAACCTATTTTAATCTTTGCACAGCAGTTTATTGCCTCCCCACTAAGTACAACGTAAGCTTTAAGAGAACAGGATCTATTTCTATCTTGTTCACAACTCATTCCCTGCGCCTCCAAACGTGCCTGGTACAAAGATGCATTAATTTCATACTGTTGAATGGAGGAAGCAAAGAACAAGTTGACTTGCAGTATTTGGGATCTCTTCCTCATGCATCTCCATGATGCAGAGAGGCTTCTTGGATTAACTTGAGGCTTTGACTTTCTCCTCAAAATTCTGCATAGAATCCCACTCTTCATATATTTGTCCATTCATTCAATAATGAACTGTATAACCACTCTCAGTTATTTAACTCTCCTATTATCGAGTTCATTATCTATGAAAAATAGATAATAAGGCAATACCCATGTCACAGAGTAGTTTGAGGACAAACTAGATAATATATGTGAAGTATCTGTGACCAGTGCCTGGCCCATGGCAAATGACCAATTTTCCAGTTGGGGTTAGATGTGTCTTCCTGCCTGAGTTTTCTTAAATGTCTTTCTTCAGGAAAGACCTAACCTTCACCACACAAAGGGTCAGTTTCCCCTCTTATAGCTCTTCATACTTCCTTCTTTGCGGTGCTTACACAAATGTAATTAAATCAATGCAGAATTGCTTATCTAGTGCAGTTAATTTAAATGAGACAAGTTTCTTAACTATGAAAGCAGCAAATCTAGCAGTCATAGGCTTTTATTTTGTCAGTATTATGGATGATCTGACAAAGCAGTCTTACAAACATTTATATTCTTTAGAAATATAGAAATGTCAATTATTTTCAGAAAGATCACTTATCAGAATTACAGGGTTTGAAAATACTATCAGTCAGAGTTCTACATACTCAAACCAAGTAATTGAGATTTTAATAAAGGGATTGTTTACAAAGTTTTAGATTGGATTAAGAGAAACCAACAAGAGAATAAAGCATTCCAGGGCTAGCAACAAGGGAAAGCCATTGGTACCCCTAATCCTAAAGAAGCAAAGGAAGAATAGGATAGGTCTTCAGTCAGAGCTGTGACTAAGAAATGCAGCCAACCCATAATCCAGCCAGGGAATAAATTATCCTGACCTCATTTCTTCTGGACTTCTGATCTTCTGTAGGTGCAACTCACTGGCAGGACCCAATGAGTAGAAAGTAATAAGAAAGAAAGCTTATTGATACAGTCATACAGGCCAGCTCTCATGGGAAAAGAGCAAAGCAGAGACTGGTGGAGAGTAGTTCTAAAGAGGGCAAACAAAATATCTAACACAATTGTTTTCATGGAACATGGCAAGAATTTAATTTTTTTTGAAGTCTTATAAGTGCTCTTTGTTCAAGTTACATTTACATACATTTATATTAATGAAGAACAGAACAAGCTGTGTGGCCAACTGAACCTTCCAAGATGGTAGAAGATCTTCTAAATTATGTGCTATGCTTACAGTGTGATATTGACACTCCTCCCATGGAGAGGTAGGGTCTATGTCCATAATCCTTGAATCTGTGACTTGAAGGAAGTGACATTATGTAACTTCTGAGGCTAGATCATAAAGGGTGAACAGATTCTACCTGGTTCTTAAAGAATTTTTGTTCTTAGACTCCAACTACCATTCTTTGAGGAAGCCCAGGCCAAATGGAGAAGCCACATGCAGATGTTCTGGCAGACAACTAACATCAGCCACCAGACATTTGAGTGAGGAAGCCTCCGAAATGCTTCCAGCCCCAGCCCCTAATCTGACTACAACCACATAGGAGACCCCCAAGTGAGAACCACCTAGCTGAGCCCAGTCTAGAACTGTGAGAGATAATAAAATAGTAGTTGTTGTATCAATGTATCAAGCTTTGAGGTGACTTGTCCTGCTGTCATAGATAAATTATACAGTTCCACAGAGTTTTGAAGAGTCACACAAATCTCCATGTTGCACAGGAAAACAAGATAGACATCCCTGGGAATGTTCTTAATACATTATCTTACAAAATCAGATTTGTTGAGCAGTTTTTTTTTTTTTACCACACAGAATATTATCTCTCCCTTCTATGCTACTTTCTCTTTATCTCTTTTAGAGATTCCTTTAGTTAGTCATGAGGATTTGCACTTTTTAAGGCCAGGTATTGGGAATTTTCTTAATTTGCATTATAAGCAAATTGGCAATATACAGTTCAATTTTACTTATAGGAATGGAGAAAAGAATGACAGGACTTGTAAAACCATAAAAGAAGCAGCTTACAAGCATTTCCCTTCCCCAATGTCCATTTGCTTTCCTAGACAAGTCTAAGATCTGTGAGGCAACTCCCCCCTGACCACTTCTGTATGCCACTTGGCCCCATCACAGAATCTGGTACCTAGTAGCTTGCTGTTCAATAAATATTAAAAAGCTGAATGGAAAAAAATTATCGGTGCTACCTCAGAATATCTGTGAGCTCAGCAAACAGAGCCCCATGAATCTACTTAACTCCCCTTTTCCTTCCATTTCTTCCCTCGTAGCTTTACACTGGGGACTCAATTACACCAAAGATATGAGATCACTTCCTCAAGACATACTTTAAAATCTTCCTCAATATAAGGGAATTTAATGGATTCTGAAGTCTGTTACAGTTTTGAGATTTTTGGGGGGTGGGTGCACTAAAACAAAGACCTGGGCTTTATTTAGGCACAGACACATACTTCCAGCAAGGAAGGAAGGGGTTTAAAATCACAGCTTTCTGGGGCAACTGGTTCCTGTGTACTTCTGATAGGAAGGCGGGAAGTGGGGTTGGGGACTGTGTCACAGCATTAAGGCACAAGAAGCTCACCAATGAGGAGGAGCTAGGCAGGAAGAAGAGAGGGGAAAGGAGGTTTGGAGGAAGAAGAAGAAGAGGAAAGAGAAGTGTCCTTGAGGATGGTCAAGGAGGAGAAGAAGGAGGAGGCAACTTAGGAGGAAGCCGGCCTCAGATCATGTACCAGGTTGATCATGCCAGGTATCCCTCAGCCTGGGTTAGTTCAGCAGGGCCTGCTCCAGAGGGAGAAGTTGCACCAGGAGGAGGGGTCAGAGGGAGGATCCTGGGGCCTGGCACACATGCAGAAGTGGCGACCCAGGTTGGGTCCTGGCTTCCTCACAGTTCATATTACACACAGCTCAGTTTTGAGATTTTTGCTGTAACAAATGCCCTTGTATACCAGTGCGTTCGTACCAGTACTTTTATTTCTGATAGATTCTAAAAGTTGGTCTACTTAAAGGGTTCATGTAATTATAATTTTGATAGATATTGTTGATTGACTTTTCTTAAAGGTAGCAATTCCCATTCCTATCAGCAATGCTTAGAAGTGCAGGTTTCTGAAATCTCCTCTATTATTTGATTTTATTGGTCTTTTTATTTTTTGCCAATTTGAGAGGGATAAAGCCACATAGAGTTATTTTAATTTTCATGTCCTGACAGTCAATGATTATTATTTCCCCCTCTTCTCTGAGATAGGAATCTAATATTGTTTTGTCCAGATTGCAGCCAGTTATGCAAACACCATTTATTCTATTTTATTCTAAAAAGCGTCACTTTCCCACTCAATCCACTTGTGAACTTTCTCTTCTCTTCCATTTATGTGTCATTTTCTGTGCAAGTGTTTTATTAAGTTTTAATTCCAAGTAAGACAAGTCCCTTCTCATTTTTTCCCCCAAAATACTCTTGACTCTTTTTATAGGAACTTTTAATATTAACTTTTAATTTTGGAATTGGAAATATATTAATATGGTTCAAAATATTATATGTCTCTACAATAACCCACCCCCAGATTATTGCTTACTTAAGCTTCTTGCAGAACAAAAAAATACTCTTAGTAACCCTAACCCTACCCATTGTTCCCTAAAGGTAGCATACTATAACTACATACACAGTTCTGCTCCTTGCATTTTTCACTTAGTATATTTTGCAGATCTTCCCAAATTAGTATACACAGAGATCCCCCATTTTTATAGCTTCAGAGTGTTCACTGAATACCATAATATATTTAACCAATCCTCTATTGACAGACATTTGAGTTGTTTCCAATTTTTGGCTTTTACAAAAAGACAAAAACAAAACAAAACAAAAAAAAACCACAACTGAAATGAACCACCTTGTACAGAAGTTATTTTATACCTGTGCAACTGTACCTGTAGGATATATTCCCAGATTGCTGGGTCAAAGAGTAAATGTGTTTGGAATTTTTACAGATATTGCCAAATTGCCCTCCTAAAGGTTGTATCAGTTTTCAGTCCTACCATCAATGTATGAATTCGTATTTCTTCACAGGTTCACCATAGTGTGTTGTCAAACTTTCAGATTTTTTTCAAAGTATTCTCCAGGTCCAAAAAACAAAAACAATAACCCACAGAGATTCTGATGGGACTAACATTACATTTATACTCCTTTGAGACACTATTTGTGACATGCCATTTTTATATTGTCTTCCAACCAGAAAATCCTTCATCATTTATTCAAATTTAATTTTTTGTGCTTAAAATTATTTCGTACTTTTCTTAATGTTACCATTGAAATCTTACACCTAGGTATCTTTTCATTTTGGGGATTACACTTTCATTTCCACATCTAACTAATGGTTTTAGTGATGAAAAAAGTTATTTTCATATATTCTTCTTTTATCCAGTACCTTACTGCATTAATAATTCAGCTGAACTATTAACAACTTCAGCACGGTTACTAATTCTGGCTCAGTTTCCCTGCTGGATACGGAAGAATGAACAAGATGGGACGGGCCCTGCTCCCCTGCAGTTTACAACGTTGTTGGAGGAAAGAGCATATTAAGAGGAGAAAAACCTTGCACTATTCAAGAGAATGAAAATGGTGCCGTATGACATTACTAAGAGCCTACGCGAGACAACGTAGTCGGGGAGACCTGTCTCGAAAAAGGTGACACTAAGGCTAAGGACTGAAAAGAAAGCACTTTCCGCTCAAAGGTGCAGCGCACAGTGAAGATGACTCGCCATTAGGGTCCTGGTTCTACGATTCCTACCAGCCTACCGGCTCCCGAGAGGTTCCAGGTTCTTCTCTCTCCGCCCCGCCCTTGCCTCTGCGGCTGCGCAAGGCTCTGCCCAATCGAAATCGATTCACTGCTAAACGGGGCAGGGATTGGTCCCAAGTTCCTAAGACTGCCAGGAAGGGGCGGGGCTTAGAATAGGTCATCGGCTTATATCTACGGGGCGGTACAAAGGTCGGCGGAAGTGAGCTGTGTTGTTGCCGGAAGCAGGAAAGGAAAGGTTGTGATGGCGGCTGCGGCTCTAGCTGAGGAGGTAAGTGCCTCCGTTTCTACCCAGAGGTTTGTGTAGGGGAGGGCTCTGGAGTGATTAAGGGTGAGAGGTGAAGGAGATGCTTGGGTGCCGGGCCAGAAAGGCGCAGACAGTGTGGGGTCGGTGTGGGCAGTGAGGGCCCAGCCCAGACTGTCGAGAGCCGCGGGGAATCCGCCTGGGCCTTCCGGGGAGCAGCCAAACCGGCCCCGCCTCCAGCCTGTCTTCCTCGCATTAGGTGCCGGTGGACGGCGCGGAGGAACTGCAGCCTGCTGTGGAGGCCGAGGAGCTGGCCGCCCAGAAGCGCGAACAGAGGCTGCGCAAATTCCGGGAGCTGCACCTGAAGCGGGTGAGTAGCCCCAGAGGCCGGCTGAGACCTGTCAGCTGGCCAGGCCCGTACGGATTTGTAGAGGGACGAGGAAGCTGCACCAGCGCGTGTGACAGAGCCGCAGAGCAAGATGAAAGTTCTGTCCCTGGGTTCTCAACCTGGCAGCACATTGTAGTCACTTTTGGAAGTAGACGTGCTCTTTCCAGCCCTCCTCCCACACGCATCTGTTTTAACTTAGCTGGGCTAAGTTTGGGGTTCTCTGTTACTGCTAACGGTCTCCCTGCTGTGTGATTCTCCTAAATTCTTTATTTTACCTAGGGAAATATATAGAGCTCGAGACTGGAAGAAACCTGTCCCATGTTAAAAAAAAAAAAAGCTGGTTGCCTTTTCATTCAAACATAGTCAGCAAATCTGGGAAGGTCTATAGGGTCAGTGGTTCAGCTAGTTGGTGGGGAACCAGATGATTAAGATAAGGCCTCTTCTTAAGTAAAGGAGACAGCTTTTAGCCAGAAATTATATTGTGGTTAATGCCATGCTTGAATTAGGAACAAAGTGCCTTGGGAGTGCAGAGGAGGAGAGATTGGTACAGTTTGGGGGGCTCCAGGGAGTGCCTCATAAAAGTGGTGACACTTGAACTGTTTGAAAGATGAATAAGATGTTATCAGGCAAATAAAGAAGTTGGAGGAGGAAATATCTAAGCAGAAGGGACAAATGCAAAGAAAGAGAATTCATATCAGAGATAAAAGTCCAGCAAGCAACTGGCTACAGTTGGAGCTGTGAAATGAAAAGGCAGCTTTTGACTGTTTCAACACAGAATGGCCTGACAGCTTGGCCATGGTTTCACAAAATCACCAACATCATTCTGACTATCAGAGTGTGACAAAAACAGGACTATTCAAACCACAGAAATGACCACACAGAACCCTCTTCTGTTAACACCAGTGACAAGTACAAGCACTAGTCTTCACTCCATTAATCCTGCCTCCTGCATAAAAACTGAAGATACCCAATCATAGAATGCCCTGGCTTTCTGATAGTGCCTGATCTGGAGCACAACCACACTTCCTTGAATCTTTCCCTGCAGTCACCTGCAACAAGCTCAAATCATATTTGTATCAGATATTAGCCCTTCCTAATACCTTCTCACTGAAATGCCTACAGTTCCCCATGGTTTACTGTTTCCTTCAGTGCAACATACACAAGTTTGTTTGCATATGTTTTTGGTGTCTTCAGTTGGAGGGTGTTGCCAGAGCCAAGAGTTGTTGAAAGGAGTCTCTCTCTTTACCCAGAAAAATTTAATAAACAATTAAGCACAGTTAAATATTTATTTGGAAGGACTGTGTAAAGAACATGGGGTTGAATATGTTGGAGACATGTCTTCCTGGACTAACTGCCACCAACCTGTGACCAAGGAAACATCTAATTTACATTGTTCTTAAGATGACATACTCATTTTGTTTTATGCAGTTAAATTTATTTTAAAACAGACTCTTCATACAGTAATTATAATGGAAAATCCCTTTCATTTGCCACAATGTAAAGTATTAAAATCTGAAGAGGAGGGGGTACTTGGGAAAGGTTAGGGACATTAAGATAGGTATGAAAGCCCCCCAGCCCCAAATTGAGGCTTCTTCCTTGAATTAGGATTAAAAGAGGATTGGAAGTAGAATATCTTTCTCATAATCTAATGTAATATTATTTCATTCTATCTAAAGTCTACCTAAGTGCCGCTGTAGTATGCCTTTTCCACTTTGTGAGATCTTGTTCCATCCAACCTTAAGGGACTTGCTCACAGAGACCATAGAGCTAAACAGAGACAGAACTGACCTTAACCCCTAGGTGTCTGGAACAGCAAACCAGTGCAGCCCAACACATTTCTTGACTGTTTACAAATACAGACCTAATTAGGCTGTTCCCGTTCTTAAAATCCTTTGATGGTTCTCTTACTTTTAGAGTTAAATTAAGTCCCTCTGTTAGTGTGTCTTAACTGACTTTCCTCAAAGAAGGAAAGATTTGTTTGGATTTGTTTTCATGTTTCAGCAGACAACCTTATTGTATTTATGGTTTTAGAATGAAGCTCGTAAATTAAATCACCAGGAAGTTGTTGAAGAAGATAAAAGACTTAAGTTACCTGCTAATTGGGAAGCCAAAAAAGCTCGTTTGGAATGGGAACTACAGGAAGAAGAAAAGAAAAAGGTTAGAAACTAGTCTGCTATCTTCCTGTTTTATTCAATCATTCTGTTGTGTTGAGAGAGTAGAAAATGCTTTTTACCAGCTGCAACACTTTGGGCAAGTAATTTAACCTCTCTATGCCTATATTTTCTCATCTGTAAAATGGGGACTATAATATAATCATTTGAGTTAATTGTGAAATAAGTCAGTGCATATAAAACATTTTAAAAAAGGTCTGACACCTGATAAATATTGAGTATTATTTTTTTAGATCGATGCACTCTCTTGTTATGAACCATAGCAGATTACCAAGTTTCCTTCAACTATTAATAATTCTAAAATATTGCTTGATATCTTTTTTAAAAATTTATTTTTATTTTATTTATCTTCATTTTGGAGAGGGTAGAGGTAATTAGGTCTATTTATGTATTATTTTTAGTGGAGGTACCAGAGATTGAACCCAGGACCTCGTGCATACTGAGCATACACTTTACCACTGAGCTATACCTTTCCCCCTATTGCTTGATATCTTTATTCAGTCTTCATTTAAAATAGATCAAATAATTGCTTGTCTTAAAGGCAGGCCCTAGCTTTTTTTCCTTTCTTTTTAGGAATGTGCAGCAAGGGGGGAAGACTATGAGAAAGTAAAGTTGCTGGAGATCAGTGCAGAAGATGCAGAAAGATGGGAGAGGAAAAAGAGGAAGAAAAACCCGGATCTGGGATTTTCAGGTAAAACTCACCTTTACTTTATTGAATGGTCCTGTTAGATAAACATCGCCTTGAATGTTTCTGGTTTTAAGAAAAGACATGCCCCATAATGGAATATTCTCTTAAGAAGCTTACTCCCAAGAAAAATACAAAGATGTCTCACAGAGCAGAAGTGAAAATGGCTGTACTTGAGTCCGCTGGATCCTTTCTGTGTGGTAAAATTAAAGCCTGTATAATGAGCATCCTCAGGATAGAGGCTATCCTTAGATTAGTGTCTTGTGCATGTATTACTACTACAAATTTGATTTTTCTCCGAGTAGTGTGACCAAATAAGGAAATATGTCATTTCTGATTCTCATTTTATTTTTAGATTATGCTGCCGCCCAGCTTCGCCAGTATCATCGGCTGACCAGGCAGATCAAACCTGACATGGAAACGTACGAGAGACTGAGAGAAAAACAGTAAGTTGACAGGATTAATGCAAGTCCTTTTCCCATCCTGAAGTGATATTGAGGTACTTGTGTGTGTATATACACATATGTACATAAATCCAAACTTGGGTTATCAACAGTTGTCTAGGGATGGTTTTTGGTCTTGACGATACTATTTATTGCTCATCCACAACTGTTAAGCTGACTCCTGGTTATCTCTCTAGGGACATTCTAAGACGGGGTGTTGAGGATTTAATGCCCAGATTATCACAGTCACTCAGATATTTTAGGAGACAAAACGCTTTAGTGCTAGGATGGGAGAACTTCTGCTGAAAAGGACCAGATAGTGAACGTTTTAGGCTTTGTGGGCTGTATGGTTTGTCACAACTACTCCATTCTGCCCTTGTGATGTGAAGGCAGCCGTAGAGGAGACATAGATGGGTGGGCTGTGTCCTGGTTAAACTGTTCACAAAAACAGATGCTGGAGTTTGCTGGCCTGCTTTAGTGGAAGGAGAAATAAGCTGAGCCTAGAAGCAAGTCCTTTAGCAAAGCTCTGCTCCTTGGCTCTTACATCTGTAAAACGGAGGTGTTGGAGTAGGTGATTTCTTCTGTCCCTTCAAATTCTATATTTTCTGTCTTTAAAGTAAGGTAGGATCCTGTAGTAAAGATATGTAGGTATTGTATTTCTCATCATGAATGGTAGTTTAGTTTGAAATTTGAAAATGTGGAGCACTTGCAGTGTTCCTCTAAGTCCACATTGCTGTCTTTTCAGTGGAGAAGAGTTTTTCCCAACGTCCAACAGTCTTCTTCATGGAACACATGTGCCTTCCACAGAGGAAATCGATAGGATGGTCGTAGATCTGGAAAAACAGTGAGTACTCTGCAGCAGCCTGAAATTTTAGATGTTTAATGACAAAATGGACATAATGTGCTTAGAATGAATTGAGAAGACAGATACCATATTTGCTCATTTCTGACCTAGCATCTAGGGTGGTTTTGGGAACAGACAACTAGGATGGGTTGAGAACATATGATTTGGATGAAGATGCAAGATATTGATGGAATTGAGTTGTCAAATAATTGAAAATTAATTAAAAAGTTATTCTTTAAGAAATTAATCTTATTTTTACTTTAACTACCATTCCACTCTTTGATTTGAAGAAACACAAATGTTGTAGTAAATTTACCTTTGTTATATTTGTGTTTCTTAATACTGGTAGGGGTGTTTCTTTCTTTTTTGGGGGTTGGAGGGGTTGGTAATTAGATTTATTAATTTATTTATTTAATGGAGGTACTGGGAATTGAACCCAGGACCTCATGCATGCTAAGCATGTGCTCTACCACTGAGCTATATACCCTCCCCCTGGTAAGGGTGTTTCTTGATACTGATTAGGCAGAACAAAATGAATTTATATTACAGGAGTGAATATACTTAAGTATTAAGAATAGTATTTAGTACATACTGTATACTCTGTTCATATGAGCTGTGGTTATTATTAATATAATTACTATTGTAATCATTTTAAGTGATACTTCATATGTCCAGTTCCTAACAGTGCTGCTTTTAGAAGCATTTTAAGATGAATTTGTATTTACTGAATTTCATGGTTCATACCCAGGGTTGTGCTGTTAATTGACAGTTTCAGCTTGATCTTGATGAAAACTGGGCTTCTCTCCTACACCTCTAACCCCGCCACAAAGTGCTGGTTTAAGTGTTAATTCTATTCCTAACCATTTGGCTGTGTTTTATTAAGATTCAAAAAGAAGGCAATTTTGTATTTTGTAAATTATTTCCCTCTCTCAGAATTGAAAAACGAGACAAATATAGCCGGAGACGTCCCTATAATGATGATGCAGATATTGACTACATCAATGAAAGGAATGCCAAATTCAACAAGAAGGCTGAAAGATTCTATGGGAAATACACAGCTGAAATTAAACAGAATTTGGAAAGAGGAACAGCTGTCTAATCCTTTCAGGAACTGCTTTTAGAAGCTTGAGAATGGAATGAAAATTTCTGCTAGCCAATATAAGTTCTCTTCAGAGTTATACCAGTAAACCAGAACTCGGTCTCTGCCTTCCCATTCAGCATTTAAAAATAAATGTTTTTTCTTAAGCATATACTTCCATGTATATTTCCACATTTTTGTGCTTGGATATAAGATGTATCTCTTGTACTTGTTTTGTAAAAATCTACTTTGTATAAATTCTAATTATATTATTTTTCTATGTATTTTTAAATGTGTATGACTTTAATCTTTGAAGCATTTTGGGTTTAAGAATGCTTGCAGCATATGTAAATGCAGTCATTGTTACTTTGAATGCTGTTATGAATTTGATAAAATCTAGAGCTGGACTCAGGAACCATTTGGAGTTTAGACTCCAAAGCTAAGGACAGTGAGGAGAAAGGTGGTAGTGGCTACTAGAGGGTTGGTGCAGACCCTCCCCATGGCTGTTTAGGGCCAAGTTCAGGAAATAGTACAACTGTCCTCCCATGAATACTGTGTAACAGTTCCCTTTTTAAAAAGTAAATGTCCTGTGGAATGGAATCCCCACTGAACAGTGTATCATTTAAAACAAATATTTGTATTTATACATTCATATATACACAGACATACACATACCTGCTTCCATTCCACAAACATTAAAAGTTTTTCTATTATAAGAAATTCCAAACATATTCAGAAGAGGACAGAGTAATTCAAGTCCCATATACCGAATACCCATCTTCAGTTATCTCAACTTACACCAATTGTTTCATCTTTATTTCTACCCATTTTCCCCTCTAACTCATGTTATTTTGAAGCAAGTACTAAATGTATAATTTCATCTATAAATACTTCAGTATATATCTGAAAGATAAAAATTTGTTAAAAAAAAAAAAAGACCACAACACTGCTGTCACAACAATAGCTTTATTTTAATAAAAGTCAAGAGTGAATGGTATATTTTTTCTGTGTGCTGATAAAAATGCTAAGTACCCAATTAGGACATTCCAAATTAAGAAAAATCTGAAACTCTAGAGAAAATTTCACAAATATTTCAGCTTTAGTGTTTAATGAATATTTAATACCACTGGTGATTATTCCCATTTTAAATTTAAGTAGTACTTTATATTTCTGCTTATTTTGTTTCTTCCAGCATTTTTATGTGCAGTTAATCAGCTCTGGTCACAGGGTCTTGATGCTACCTCTGAAAATACATTGAACATATTTCTTTTCCCATTTCCATTACCCACAGTTCAAGTCTTTAATCCTGAGTATTACGATAGCCTTAAAAAAGTCAAAACATTGTCTAATAGATTCTGGCAATGTATTTAAAAGAATAATTCACTATGAGCCAGCAAGATTTATTTTAAGAATGCAGGAGTAGCTTGGAGAGCTGATAGTTGCTTGTCTAGTGTCAATTTTCATCATAACCAACCAGAACTCTCATCTTTTGGGGTGAATTTGTGGTAAAACTTCTGGCTAAACATTTACTTCTCCAGACTGACTTATTGTTACAAGTAGTCAAATGTTACAGTTCTGGCTAATAAGACAATTTATTCTGAGAAATCTTTTGCTTTCCTGATAAGGGAGTTACTGCTCCTTGCTTTCCCCTTCCTTCTTCCTGCTTGGATCACATACGTGAAGCCTGGTGTTGTAGCAGCCATCTTGTGCCGTGAAGTAAGAAGCATGAGGACAACAATCAATGTGTTGAGGATGGAACAGTGCTTTGGTCCCTGTTGGCATTGCTGAGCAGGTGCGTCAACCCTAGATGCCTAACTCTCATCTTTCTGTTACTCACCTATGAATACATTTATGACCAATGCATGGTTCAATTTCAGGACAAATGTTATACAAAAACTGGAATATATTTAGACACAAATTTAATGAGAAGGTATAGGACCTATGTGAAGAAAACTAAAATCTAATTGAAAGAGTAAACGGGAGACTTCTACTTTCAGCCAAGATGGAGTGACAGGGAATGGATTTACCTTGCTGCTGAAACAACAAAAAAGAAGAAGGGGAGCAACAATTTTCAAGATACTAGGAATCAAGCAAGAAAGGCTAGTGGTCCGTGAAAGAGGAAACAAAGCTAGCCCTATGATCACCCCAGCTTTCTGCCTTTAGAGAACTTCCAGGCTGTGGCACATGGCACGAGGACCTGGGTGGAGCCCAGTGGCGCCCTTAGTTGAGGGGAGAGAGTTGAAAGTCTGGGGAGACCACAGTGGCAAGAGCTCACGGTACAGACTGCTGGAGAGGAGGGAGCATACACAACTCTGGAAGCCTGCAGAGGGTCTCTGCAAGTATAAGGCAGAGTACATCTGTGAGGCTGAGGGGAGACCCACCTGGAAGGTTTAGAGGGAATAGCACCTGGCACTCATGTGCGGCCAGGAAGAGTGGTTTTCTACCAGCTGAAATGGGAAACTTCATAATTCCTGGGGTAGGATACTGAGGTTTTTGCCTCAGTCGTGGAGAATAATTAGCCCTAGACAAACACTGCTTGGATCTTGCCTAATAATCTTGAATGTTAAGACCTGAAAGAATCAAATGGCTTGCAAATAATTTAAATACATTCTAGAACAAAGATCAAGAATCATTTTTATAGAAAACACAAATATTCAATATCCAACAACATCAAATTCACAATGCCCAGCAGCTGCTCAGAGGAGCGGGAGACTAGGACTCATAATGAGAAGAAAAATCAATCGAAACTCACCAAGAACCGACACATTTGAATCAAGAGACAAGACAGTAGAAAAGAAATCAAAACAGTTACTATAATTGTACTCCACGTGATCAAGAAGTTAAGGAGAGACATGAAGATATTTAAAAGACCTATATCGAACTTCTCAACATGAGAACTAAATGTCTGAGAGAAAAAATACACCGGATGAGCTTCACCGAAGATTAGACATCATGGAAGAAAGTAGTGAACTTGAAGTCATAGCAACAGAAACCCTCCAAAATGCAACATAGAAAGTAAAAAGAATTAAAAAGTGAACAGGGCATCAGTGAGCTGTGGGACTCTGTATGTGTAATTTGGCATTTCCAAGAGATGGGAGGGCAGACACTGCTGCCCGTGGCAGGCTCTGGATCTGAAGTCTTCTTTCTCTTTGTTCAAATATGAGAGGCGTTGTGAAAGCATATTAACACCAAGCTGAGTCTTTTTTGCTGACGTAGTCACAAGGTTGAGAAAGAATTGGAAAGGGCCTTCCTGTCTCAGGTGTGCCGATCTGTGGAACACAGAGCCCTTTGGGAAATGCTGTATCAGCAGAATGGAGGTGACTTACATGTCCTTCCTAATCCACCCATGACTGATGAAATTGAGTGTCTAAAAAAGGAAATGAGGCCTATTTGAGGGGATGAAAAGAATGTGGCTGGAGTCAGAGGCAATGTTATCAACTCTCGTTTGACCCCAACCTGACTGCTGCTGAGTCCCCATTAGCCACTGCTTATTAAAAGAGAAAAGGGGCAGGGGTCCCGTTTACCCCTGCTCTGCAGCAGTTCTGGCCGGGCATGCTCCTCTCACAGTGCTTTTCCCTGCTCCACCTCTGTCCTTGCCCATCAGGGCCAGGCTGCCTCCCCATGGGCCCTTTTCCCCAGTGAGGTCACCTTCCTCATTGGCTCATTTATTTCAAAGTCCTTCTCAGAGAATTCGGGACTTAATTCTTACTTGACTCAACTGTGTTCTTGTACTTGGGAGGCCCAGGTGAACAGATTTTGGCCAGGTGGTGGAGCTGACCATAACAAAATGATCTCTAATAGTTATAAATAATTGTAGTACAGCATGATGTTCCAGAATGGCTCTGGAATGAGTTTGCCCCCTTTGGATTCCTTTTTTTTAAAAATTGAAGTATAGTCACTTTATAATGTTGCATCAATTTCTGGTGTACAGCATAATGTTTTAGTCATACATGTACATCCATATATTCCTTTTCATGTTTTTTTCATTATAGGTTACTAAAAGATATTGAATATAGTTCCCTGTGCTATACAGTAGAAACTTGTTGTTTATGTATTTTATATATAGTAGTTAGTATCTGCAAATCTTGAACTTCCAATTTATCCCTTCCCACCTCCTTTCCCCTCTGGTAACCATAAGTTTGTTTTCTATGTCTCTGAGACTGTTTCTATTTTGTAAACATGTTCATTTGTATCTTTTTTTTTCTTAGATTCCACATATGAGTGATAACATACGGTATTTTTCTTGTTCTTTCTGGGTTACTTCACTTAGAGTGACAATCTCCAGGTCCATCCCTGTTGCTGCCAATGGCATTATTTTATTCTTTTTTATGGCTGAGTAGTATTCCATTTGTGTGTGTGTGTGTGTGTGTGTGTGTGTGTGTGTGTGTGTGTGTGTGTGTGTACACACCCCACAGCTTCTTTATTCAGTCATCTTTTGATGGACATTTAGGTTGTTTCCATGCCTGGCTACCTGGCTATTGTAAATAGTGCTGCTGTGAACATTGGGGTACATGTATCTTTTTGAATTAGAGTTCCCTGTAGATACATGCCCAGGAGTGGAATTGCTGGATCATATGGTAAGTCTATTTTTAGTTTTTTAAGGAATCTCCATATTGGCTATTCTGACTGGTGTGAGCATTGGATTCCTCTTCAAGCCTTTGTGAAAAGGGGGAGATAATAGCAATAATCCCCCAGGATTGTTGTTGGTATTAAGTGGATAATCCATGCAAAGCACTTAATGCAGTGGGGCTGGTGTGGAGTAAATGCCCGTGCATATTGGCAGTTCCTGGGATCGCCATCATGTTCTCCAACAGGACTCTTGAACTCTCTCTCTTCTCAGGGCAAGAGGTCCTGTACAACAGCTGTTAAAAGCATTGACTCAGTGCCAAATGGTCTGGGTTCAAATCTCAGTTCTTCTATTTACCAGATCTCAGATGAGTCACCTGTATGGCTCACTAGGGCTGCCACAACAGAATACTCCAGACTGAATGACTCAAACAACTGAAGTTTATTTGTTCACCGTTCTGGAGGCTGGAAGTCCAAGCTCAAGGTGCCAGTGGGGTTGGTTTCTGGTGAGGGCTCTGTCATTGGCTTGCAGATGGCCACCTTCTCCCTGTCCTAACATGGCCCTTTCTCTGTGCATGTGTATTCCTGGTATCTCCTCCTCTTTTTACAAGGACACCAATCCTGTTGGATTAGGGTCCCACCCTTATGGCCTCATTTAGCCTGGGGTCATCCTGAGGGGCCCCATCTCCAAATCTAGTCAATTTTGGGGTTAGGGCTTCAGCATATGAATTTGGCATGGGCACAGTTCAGTCCATAACATAAGTCACCTACTTTATACTTCAGTTTCCCCAGCTCTAAAAAGTGTTCATCATACCTACCTCTGAGGGTTGTTTGGAGGATTGAATGAGGGTAATGCGCTTAGCCCAGAGTCTGATTTCTAGCAGGCACTGTATGACTTTAGTAATAACAGGATAAATAAGTATCATCCTCATGGACATTTCCTATGCTTTCCCCACCTCCAAATCAAGAACATGCTAAATGAATGTTCAGAAATCTCCAAGGGAGGTAGGATTTCCATGTGACTTGCTCCCTGTCTCGGGAAGTCTTGGCTGTTTTGGGGTGGGGGGATCAGTAGAGACTTCCTCTTTCTGCCAATCTGAAGTTTTGAAGAGACAGAAAGCCCAGGAGTTTTGAAGCCCGCTTTCCCCAGACCCCTTCCCCTTCAGCACTGAGCGGTGCTCTGCAGCACTGGCCTCGCTCACCCACTAAGCTCTTCCCAGAAGCTCACCGCTTATGCAGGGCTGACTTGGCACTTTTCCTGGGCTGCTTCTCCAGTGCAGAGCAGTTAGACTCGAAGCCCAGTTTCTGACAAATGACAGCTACTTGCAGAACCCAGGGATCTGAGGACCAGAGGGCCCATCTGGCTTTTTGCTACAGTAGAACCAGTACTTATGGTCCTATCAGTAAAAAAAAAAAATACCAACATCTCTTATCTATAAAAATGTTCACGTTTTGGATGAATAGTTTAGCTTTGGATCCAGTCTTTTCCATGTGGATGAGTTTGCTGGATTTTTGTTTGGAAACCTGCAGGCTGTTGGGAGCTTGGCAGGCTTGAGGGACCACAAGAAACTGGGAGATACTGACAACATCACACTTGGCTGAAACCTTTATGTGTACGTGCATGTGTGGGGTGTGTGTGGGGTGTGTGTGTGTGTGTGTGTGTGCGGTATGTGTTGAGAGAAGCAGGTGTGTGTTTCTTTGGCGGGAAATGGCCCCTTGGGGAAAGATGCAGAAAATACCAAAACAGTCCCAGAAATATATTCTACCGTGTATGGAGTCTAACATAGGTTATTGTTCACCACAGATGTGAAAGAAAAACATCTAAAATATACCACAAATTTTACAAAATCCTGCTTTGGCATTTCTCATTCTTACTAATATAATAGAAGCTTTCAAATAAGGACAAGTCTAGCCCTTGCCTGTTGGTGTGCACAAGGACAGAGCCTGAAAGCAGAAAGGGTGTGAGGAAGGAAAGCAGGGACCATGAAACAGCAATTTGAATCACAGCAACTCTTTTGCGCTCCCTTGTGGGATTTTTGGAGCATAGCTTCAATATCAGTCTTCTTTTAAAACCCAGGAAGCAAGCATTCTGCTTTTTCCTAATAATTTTAATTTTTAGAGTGAAAGTAGATTTATTCAGGGAGATATACACTCAATAGACAGAGTGTGGGCTGTCTCAGAAGGCAAGAGAGGTGGTGGGCTTTTTCCCAGTTATAACATTAATCCATAGTCCTTCTAGAAAATGACTTCTTCCCATTGGGAGATGGGGAGGGAAGTATGGAATTTGATTGGTTTATGAAGTCCTTAAGTATGGGAACCATAGAACTAACTTAAACCCCCTTTAAAAAAAACTGAGGTATAACTTACGTAAAGTGCACAATCTTAAGATGAATTTTTACATTATTTATAAACCTGTGCAACCACCAACCAGGTCAAGTGAGAGGGATCCCTTGTGACCTCTTGCTGTCAAACCATCCCCCAAAGGTAACCATTATTCTGACGTCTATCACCTCAGCTTAGTTTGCCAGCTTTTGAGCTTCCCACACATGGAATGATGCAGTGTTGAGTCTGCAGGGCCTGACTTTCTTTGCCCAACATCGTGTCTGGAGTGAGATTTTTCCAGGTTATGTGTAAGGTTGGTTTGAACTTTAAATCCCTTTCCAACTTTGAGATCATCTAATTCTATAAGGAGGGAGGAAATAAGGGAAGAATACAATATGAGAGAGATCTTTGATGTAGTTTTAGAGTTGATGGTTTCTCTTTAGGAGAACGAGGAGAACTTGGAAAGGAGAAGACATCAGTGACCTGTCTTCCCATTGCATGTAGCCCGTAGTGGGGAGATAGATAACTGGACTCTTTAATTGACAACTCTTCAGCTCCAGAGGAGTTGTGCTCCTTAACTGCACTCCAGAAGCCTCAACTCCGTCTGGATCTGATTTAGATGACAAAGTCCTGGACTTTTAAGCTGGTGCTGTAATGGGATGAGACTTGGTGGTTTTGCAGTGAGGGACGAGCATATTTTGCATGTGGGAGGGAGGTGGATTTTTGTTGGCCAGAGGATGCACTGTGACAGGTTGTAGTTTCCAAAGATGGCCACAACCATACCTACCCCATTCCACATGCTCTTCTTACAGTGTGATGGCCCTTCATCAAGAGGTGGTGGATTAGTTTCCTAGGGTTGCTGTGATAAACTATAGTCGTCCCTTAGCATCCATAGGGGACTGGTTCTAGGGCCCTCCATGGTATTGAAATCTTCAGATGCTTTGGTAAGCCCTCCATATCGGTGGGTTCCACATCCCAGGATACAGAGGGCTGAGGGTACCACAAACTGGGTGGTTTTAACAACAGACCTTTATTGTCTCACGGTTCTGGAGGATGGATGTCTGAGATCAAGGGGTTGGCAGGGTTGGTTCCTTCTGAGGTCTGTGAAGGAGAATCTGTTCCATGCCTTGTCTCTAGCTTTGAGTGGATTTTCTGGCAATCTTTGGCATTTCCTGGCATGTAGAAGCATCACTCTGATTTCTGCCTTCATCTTCACATGGTGTTCTCTTGGTTTGGGCTGTCTTCAGATTTCCCCAATTTTATAAAGATACCACTTATATTAAATTAGGGCCTGACTTAATGACCTCATTTTAACTTGATTAACTCTGTAAAGAGTATTTCCAAATAAGGTCACAGTCTGAGGTATGAGGACTAGGAGTTCAGCATATGAATGGTGTTGGGATACATGTACTAGAGATACAGAACCAATGCACAGACATGCACAAGTTTTAGTATATGTATATATGTGCAATCTCTATATAAATCTATCTCTTTATATAAATAGATTTATTATGAGAAACTGGTTCACATGATTTTGGAGGCTGAGAAGTCCCATGATCTGCTGTCTGCAAACTGGAGACCCAAGAGAGCCAGTGGTGTACTTCAGTCTGAGTCTGAAGGCCTGGGAACCAGGGGTATAAGTCCTAGTGCAAGGGCAGGAGAAGACTGATGTCCCAGCTTAACAGGCAGGTAGGAAGAGGATGACTCCTCCCTTCCTCTACTTTTTGTTCTATTCATGTCCTCAGTAGACTGCACGATACCTGCCCACATTGGGGAGGGCCTTCTGCTTTACTGAGCCCACTGATTCAAATGCTAATCTCATCTAGAAATACCCTCCAGACACACCCAGAAATGATGTTCAGTCTGGGCACCCGGTGGCCCAGTCACGTTGACACATAAAATTAACCATCACAGTGCACACTGCAGTCCATAACCTGGAGGGTCTGCATTTCCTCTCCTTGAACTTGGGTGGACTTTTGTGAATGTGATGGAAATGCTGAGTGACTTTTGGGACTCAACCATAAAGGTTATACAGCTTCCACCTGGTTCTCTCTCAGGATGCTTGGTCTTGGAATCTGGCCACTATGTTGAGAAGAACATGCCTAGGCCATGTGAAGGTCTCAATCAACAGCCAGCATCCACTGCCAGTCATTTGAGAGATATTTGATAATTCAGCCCCCAGCCTTCAAGTC
The DNA here is from genome assembly GCF_009834535.1 of Camelus ferus. Taxonomy (NCBI): domain Eukaryota; kingdom Metazoa; phylum Chordata; class Mammalia; order Artiodactyla; family Camelidae; genus Camelus; species Camelus ferus. Next base: position 17,503,348 of record NC_045708.1, on the reverse strand, counting down.
TTCCTGCTGAAGCACCAGATGTGGTGTAGCAGAGTTAAGACATCCCATCTGTGTCTTATCCACAGAAACTATGAGAGATAATTGTGGTTGTTGTTTTAAGCCACTAAGTTTTGGGATGATTTGTTACACAGCATAGCTATCATAAGCTATACACTTCATAGGGTTCTTGCAAAGTTTAAATGAACCAACAGTTGGAATAAACCTAGTATAAGACTTGGCATATAGCAACTTAAGAGAACAAACTTACTAGTAGAGAAATTAAAAAGTGGGAAAAGTTGTAATTTTAAAGTATACAATAAACTAGCCTCAGTTACTACATGTAGTTAAAAGAAGAGAAGCAACAGGGAGGGTATAACTCAGTGGTAGAGTGTGTGCCTAGCATGCACGAGGTCCTGAGTTCAATCCCCAGCACCTCCACATAAATAAATAAATATAATTACCGCTCCCCCCAAAACAGAAATAACAACAAAAAAACCAAACAAAAGAAGAAAAGGGAATTCTAAAAGCCATTTAGAGTTTAAACTTACACTAACTCTGATTACACTTTTGCTCAACTAGACTGATTTTTTTTTTCCTGCCAGACATAGAATGTGATGGGACTTTGGTGGCATAGAAAATACAATCATCTTTTCCTTCTTTGTGGATACAGGCATTCTAAATCAGTGGCATGTGAGTTAATCAGGGTTTCAATAATACCTTGTTTGTTATTAGGGAAAAAAGAATTTTGGTTTCATAATGCAGCCTCACAAAAGTTTTCAGCAAAATTAGCCAATAGAAATAAGGTCAAACCTACATCTGTACATTTTTCTAAAGAAGTTATACAATAAACACACAAAAAGATGCTCAAAACCAGGAGCCCTCAGGGAAATGCAAAGTAAAACTACAGTGAGACGCTATTTCACACCTACTAGCCATAATCAAAGGGTCAAATAACATAACAAGTGCTGGTGAGGATGTGGAGAAATTGAATCCTCCACACACTGGCAGGAATATGAAATGGGACAGCTGCTTTGGGAAATGGTCTGGTAGTTCCTCAAAAGGTTAAACATAGAGATACCATATTGACACAATAATTCCATGCTGGGGAATGTGCCCAAGAGAAAGGAAGACATATTGCCACATAAAAACTTGTAAGCAAATGTTCATAGAAGTATTCTTCATAGTAGCTAAAAAGTAAAAGCAATCAAATGATGAAGGAATAAATAAAATGTGGTACATCCATATAATGGAATATTATTCAGCAATAGAAAGGAATGAAGTCCTGATACCTGCTACAACATGGATGAATGTTGAAAACATTTTGCTAAATGACACAAGTCAGACACAAAAGACCATACACATTGTTATGATTCCATTTATATGTAATGTCCAGAATAGGCAAATCTGTAAAACTAGAAAGTAGGTTAGTGGTTTGCCAGGGGCTGGGTGGGGTGCGGGAGGGACTGATGGGGAATGACTGTTGATGGTTATGAGGTTTCCTTTTAGGATGATGAAAGTGTTCTAAAATTATATTATGGTGATGGTTGCACAACCCTGTGAATAGTCTAAAACCCACTGAACTGTGCACTTTAGTAAGTGAATTTAATGGTATGAGAATAACATGTCAATAAAACTATTATGGTTTCTGTTTATAATCATATCATGAGAAGACTTTCACTGAGTTTGGAAGCCTGTTTAATGTGCAGGCTTCACAAAATTCACTCTGATGTAATTTCCAGGGGTCTCCTTGAGAAGACAAAGCAGACAAAACAGATGCCCAAGAGATGCATGTGATGGCCCACCCAGAGAAATGTCAACAACTCAACTAAAATGTTCACTTAACAGGCTATACTGAGTACCTGTTATAGGCTAGGAAGCATTCTAGAAGCTTGACTGCATCAACAAACAAAATGAACTGATTTCAGTTAAGCTGCTTATCAAATGGGCAACTCTGAACTGATCACTCCAGGAAGAGAAGCAGGACTTGTTGATTGCTTGGTATTAGCAAGGATTTGTGACTTCCCTCCAGCTATTCTGGAGAGACCTGGCCAACTTAAAGAAAAAAGAGGGAGACGTGAAGATATAGCATTTGTAAAAACATTTTTTGGGTCATTCTTAAGAAAGTCAATAGCAGTTAAGAATGGCTTTGGCTGCAAATAATAGAATTCCCAATGAATGCTGGTTTAAACAAAGAGGAGATTGTTTTTCTCACAGAAAGTAGAGGTGGGCGATTGTTTGGTGGCTTGATAAGATCACCAGGGACCCAGGATCAGTCCTTCTTTCTGCTTGGGCATCCTCAGCATATTGACCTTCTTCTCTGTGCTTGTTGCCTGTGGTCGGCAGACGGTGCCCAGCACTAGGGCATAATGTCCCCTTACCAGTGCCCGAGGAGGAGGGGGCAAGCTCAGAAAATGTTTCTCCTCTGCGGGCTCTGTTTATTCTGGAAAGCTTTTCTGGGGTATCATTCACTAGAATAGACCAGTCCAGTCTGGGTTGGTTTCATGAATCTTCTTCTGGGGTCCATTAGGACAAGGGAGTACAGTGATGGCACAAGCTCCCGCTTGAATCCCATGATGAAACAACCCACTGGCTGAAGCAAGTCACATGTCTAAGCCCAAAGTCAAGGGGCAGGGAGACCCACTCAGTCCACTATGAGGTCGTGGTAGGGGTTGAGGTGTAATTCTACTTCTGGGAGTGAAGGCCACATATGCCTTTCCCTAGACCACTCAACGGGGTTTGGATTGCAGTGGATGGCTTAGACCAAGCCCGGTGCATGGAGCCTTATGGTGTAGTGGTTAAGAACATGGTCTTTGAAGAAGGACTTCGGGGATCAAATCCCAGCTTCTCCACCTACTAGCTGTTTGGTCTGGGGCAATCGATTTCATGTCTCAGATTCTTCATCTGTAAAATAAAGTTAATAACAGCATCTGTTGTGATGACTACAAGTGCTTCTAAAAATGCTCAGCGCACAGTAGGGCTGCATAAGTGTTAGCTCTGATCCCCCAGGGCCAGTGAAGAGGAGGGGTCTTGACGTTCCTGCCACAGGCCCTGGAACTGTAGCTCGGCGTGTCTTTCTCAACCCCCGCAAACAGCTCACCAGCTAATACACCACAATTGCTTTTTCATTAGTAGCCACAGAATTCACATCCAGTAGCTCTCAACCACTGAGGTTTGCAGTTCATGGTGGCCTCGTACACAGAAACATGAAGCTGCATGATTGTTTCACTGCAGTTCTGTTAGACTGGACTCAGCCACTTGGATAAAGACTGCCACTGCATTATCTGCTCTGGGGCCAAGCAGGAGAGAAAAAGACTGTCTCCCCAGATGTTCCACGTGCCGGGGCTCCAAACTTCTCGGGGGTTCTGAGTGTGTTCATTCCAGTGAATTCTCAATCAAAGCAGAACCCCAGGCAGACACATTTTCACACTAGCATGCCCACAGCATGTGTGGAGAAAAGGGTGGGGGGGGTAATCTGTGTGGATCTAAGTCAAACTAATTTGCTGTCAGCTGCATTGCATCTGGAGATCAAATATAAACTGTTGGCATCAAAAACCGTTCCGGTCCCTGTCGTTTCCGTTCTCCTGGTACCACGCCATCCTTTGTTGCGCGGCCCTAATATGTTTCTCCATGCTGAGAATGATCCAGCAGCTCACCAAGCATGGAATCCCAAGTCATCTACTATTGGCAACTGCAGCACCCCTTCATGTTGTGCCAGGTGGAGCCAGAGACCCCGGTCTTTTGCTGGGATGAATAGGTGGGAGTGGATAAATGCGTTTTCAGTATGTTGAAATGCAAACATTTACACAGTTGCCCATTAACAGGTTTTTTTTTTAAATTTTTTTTTAATTTACCATGGCTACTGTTCTGCGTGTGCAAAGATCACAAAGTCCAGGGCCTGAAACCAGCTCGTTCTGGCCAGTCTCTTGCTAAATTTCATCAGTTACATCAGATCAAGTGGTTCATCACTAGTGGGTTGGAGGGCTGGAGTATGGATTTTGCCTTTTGGGAGAGGTATGTGCATCTGGCGACGGGAGAGTGGCCAGAGAACAGAGCCAGCAGTGGTTTCATTCTATTTAGATACTTAAAGTGTTTTTCCCCTGGTGGAAAATAATCTGTTTCTGGTTTAAGATGATTTAAAATTGCTGCCATGTTATTGTAAATAATGTGACACCTCATTTCTTTAAAACTTGGAATATGTATACTTGGGGTAACCAAGTATACAAATGACAAATTGGCTTTACGAATTTGATTCTTTACCATGACAAAAGATGTGTAATTTTTAGTACACTTTGAAATCAAGTAATAGTTGGCATAGGGTACTACTAAGAACTATCCACTAGGTGGCAGTATACCTTTAGGTTTTTAACGTGTAGCCCAGCGGTTCTCAAAGTGTGGTTGCCCCGGCCAGCAGCTTTGGCATAGCCTGGGAATTTGTTAGAAATGGGAATCCTTTGGTTCCAACCCAGACCTACTGAATCAGAAAATCTGGGAGTGGAACCTAGCAATCTGTGTTTTAACAAGCCCTCTGGGTGATTCTGTTGCACTCTTAAACTTGAGAGCCACTGATCTAGCCAAGCTGGAAGTCTTTCCGTGATCTGAAAATGTCAGCATTACAGGTGACAAAGTGTGGTGGGCTTTAGGCACAAGTGTTGTGACTGAAAGACACTAAAAGTCACCCATGTTTTCCAGTGTCTAAAATGTCTCCCATTGATCCTGATTAAGGATTAAAGTATAAAAAGCCCCAGTAGGAAGTGAGCCTCTAGATCAAATATAGTTAACCATGGTAAACCCCTAACACTGAAGAGCTATTTAGATTCTTGAGCCAAATCTGGCTCATCACCTGTTTTTGCAAATAAAGTTTTATTGGAACAAGGCCACACTCATTCGCATCTTATCTATGGTCACTTTCATGCTACAAAGACAGAGTTGAGGAGATTCTGTGGCCTGCAAAGCCCGAACTACTTATTATCTGGTCCTTTCCAGAGAAAGGCTGAGGTTTAGATAAAGAGTTATTTAGCAGGGCCTTGAGGGATTGGGTCACCAGCCGCAGGACAATCGAGGGGCCCAAAGTGGGAGACCTTGAGTAGTGATGCAGGCAAGAGTGTGGGGTGGGGAGGAGGGAGAAGGAGCAATTCAGGGGGAAATGAGCGGCCTGAGTGAGGCCTGGAGGGACACTGAGACACTAATATGCTAATACCCCCAAATCCAAATACTAACCAGCAAATCTGCTAACTCTAATCACCTTTACTCATCTGTAAATAGCAACTATTTATCCATCTATAATCAACTAAGATGAGTCTTGTGGAGACTTCTCATCTACCTACTTTCAAAGGACTTGGGGTGAGTGCTTAGATTAAAAGTGCAGCGAACAATAAGCCGTCTGCTGATAGAACAGAGTGGACCAGGTTCGTCAGACCTCTTTCCGTATATTTCTAGCCTTAGTATCAGCTACTGTGCTGGAATTTCTTTGGCAATATCTCCATGTATTTTAGGCCTTTTCCTGGGTGAGTTTTAGACAGGGCATCTATTGGGTTTCTGTAACAGCGCTGACAAATATACCTCAATCCTTCCATCTATTGAGGGAGGACACCACTCAGAGAAGGCAGGTAAATCTTAGGTCGAATAGTCGGACCCTGGATTTGAAACCTCAACCTTGAAACCTTGAGCTTGGCGTTCGTTGGGGCTGGGTCCGCTCTGCTGTCTTCTCTCCATCTCAAACGTCTTTCTGATTGTGCTGTTCTGCGTATTCCTTTTATAACCTGGCAGCTAGGCCCTGCAGCCTTATTTAAGTTATTATATTATTATCTTTCCTAGTAAGAGCCTAATTAATTAATCATATAGAAATGGTTCCCTGTTTGGTCCATTAAGTTATATTGAGGTCTTTAGCGTGAGGAGCCTTGTCTGAGGCGTGGTGGTCTCAGCTGAGGCTCTGAATAAACAGAGCCAGAGGCAGCAAAGGCAAGAGGCCGATGTTCAGAGCAGATGCACCTGCAACCGGCCACGGTTGGGCAATGAGAAGGAGATCAGACGAAAACAGGCTCCGGGGGCAGGATAATTTGTTAGACCCTGTTCTAGGTCTTGACTCGGTCCTGGCCTGTGGAAGAATGGATTACCCCCTCCTGGGATCGGCTCCTGATCCCCATCCTCAGGCTGACTCAGGCGGCTGGCAAAGGTCCCTTCGGCGAGCAGAGAATCGTACAAGGGCATCTGGAAATAGACTCGCCACGTTGCTCTTTTACTCCTTGCTGTTTTGTTTGTTGTCTCGGGAAGTGTTGGCAGGTGTACAAATCAGAAATGATCCATGTGGGTGCCCTCAGAGAAACGCTTCCCCCAAAGGTCTCCATATCCTCCACCCTCATTTTTTGCAGGAGATGCTGAAGGTGGAGTAGGGAAATTGCTTATATGGCATAAAGTATTGGTAATTGGATGCTTTCATGGCCTAAAATCCTCCCCCTTCCTTCCCAATCCGGCCCCACTGTTGGGGAACAGAGGTGGGTGACATGGTTTCAGGGTCACATTACCTGGAGGGGAGGCAGATTCAAGGGCACGTTCCCTGGGGATTTATTTACCCATTGAACCAACCTCTTGGAAGGCTTTGGAGAACTTGTTCCCAACAGGTGACTTCCAGCCTGTGTGGATGAAGGGTGAAATGGAAGCTGATGACCTTGAGGGACTGGGGAGCTGCAGTGGTTGTCAGCTGGATAGGCAGGCCTGTGGGGATGGACTGAGATGTGGGAGAGCCGCAAACATGGATACAGTTTTAACAGATGGACTAACCTGGGGTAGAAGATCACAAAACTTAAAAAAGATGGAGAGGATGTAAGAAGGGGCCTAAAGATTTATTCCAGGTAGAGGAAACTCGCCACACAGGAGCTCACTTCACACAGACAAAGCCCCACTAGTGGGTGGTGTGGTTAAGGGCTCAACCACCAAGCCACATGTCTCCTCAACATGGCCTGTGTGTCAAGCGAGGCTCCCCTTAGAGGCCCAGGCTCCACCTTTCCCTCTCCCTGTACTCTTGCCGTCTCCCTGAGTCCCTCCCTGTCAGACCTTGGGCCCAACATGGTACTGACCTTCTAACGGAAATGACCTTGCTTGGCTGGGCCCCGGCTGGGAGAGCTCTGACTTGCTGTGTCCCACCTGCCTGTGTCCCTTGGCACTGGTCTGGACGCCTCCTGAGTGTGCAGAGAGCCGGCCACGGTCTTTCAGGGGCTCGGACTATAGCTGGAGCCCTCACATTCCTGCCGCCTGCCAGAGCCGTCTCCAAAGTCCTGTCAGCTGGTGAAGGCAGGAGTTGTGCATAACAGCTGTAGAAATCAGGCTGGGTCAGAAGAGCTTAGCTCACAGATAGAAGAAAATTGCTTTGGAAAGAAACAAGTTGCAAATAACCCATAATGACCAGAGCCGGGCCCTGCCGGCTTTGCTCTGGGTTTGGTGAAACGTCTCAAGGTATTTTTTCAAAGCCCTGGACTTGGCCAAACCTGAAATGTCCTTTGCCAAATGCTTTCTTTGCCTTAATTTTTAAAGTCAAGAGTCTTTTGAAGGCCATCTCCTCTTGCTGTTTCAGCTTCGTTTTATCTTGACACATCACGAGGCTCTCTGGTGAGCGAGAGCTGTTTATGGGAGCAGATTTTAGGAATCAAGAGGCCAAAGCAGGAAAGATTTACTCTACCCCATAGCGTATCCCCCTGCACAGAGAGAAATCCATATTCCTCCAGAAATACGTATTCCTATATATTCCTCTGCATAGACAGAAAGTTCTGCAAACAGGTGATGGGTTAGGATCCCTGATGGGGTGGGAGGTACCTCTTCAGTCACCCCTGGGGCACCCTGGTGACATAAAATGCTCCAGAACCCAAACCACAGATTCCCAGAGGCCTACCAGGCAGTGAGCAGCTGGTCCTGGTTTCGCACTGGTCAGCCTCTTTCCTCCCAGCCAGCTCTTCCCGGCTTCTTGGCCCCTGGCCTTTGGAGTGTCCTGTGGGTGGCTTCCGTGGAGCTGATCCAGGAGCCTGAGCTCTGGAATCAGACCCAGAGCCCCAGATCCCCCAGGGACATAGAAGTAAAAGCCCGAAGGCTTTGATTCCGGGTGTCCAGCCGCCCCCAGGATCCTGCCTCGCTCCCCACCAGGCTCAGAATCCATGCTGACAGAGTAAACAGGGTATCATTTGGCCATGAGCAATGGCTCGGAGTTGAATTTAGGATCAAAACCATCGGGTTTGTGGGGCTGGAGACAAGGGAGAGCAGCATTTTGCACACGCACAGCCTCTTTCTTTTTGCCTACTGTTGGAAAAATCAGCAACAATGCCTTCTGACTCAATTCCACTGGGGCTCTGGTGACAAACCACTCTGGCTGTGTCTGGTGGTTTACAGTGTCACCAGAGCCCTTTGATGGAATTACAGCTGTTACTCTGTGCCATTGCCGTCTCCCTGCCTCTGTCTCTCTCAGGCCCTGGGCCCGTTTCTCTCGCTCTCTCAACACGGCATGAGCTGGAACCAAATTGGAATGTGTGCTTGGGCCTCTGTCCTGAGTGCCCATGTGCTGGCGTGTCTTGGCAACAGCAGCACAGAAGTGCCCTGGCAGAGCCAAACAGATGAATGGGTAATTAAAGTGATGCTCATTTCACTGGTTCTAAATTTATTACTTAATTAAAGGGCGTTCACAGACAGCCAAGAGATGCTAGATCTTTCCTTGTGCCAAAGGATGGTTCATACAATACCCTCTTTTGCCCTTAATTTCCTCTGTCTCTCTGTCTCTGTTACACACGCACGCGTGCGCACACACACACACACACACACATACAAACACACACACACACACACACACACACACACACACACACGGAGTCTTAGATCAAATCAAAGCACTGGCTTTTGGTAACTTGAGATTACTCCTTGGTTAAGACCTGGATACTTTTTGCTCTGGCACAAGGCAAGACTACTAGTACCAGCTCCTCCTTTCAATAGCCATTTAATGGGCTTGAGTTTGGGTCCAGGGAGACAGGCGTCAAGGGGAGGTGGCTCAGACCACACTGTGGTTGGCTGGGCCGGTGGAGACATGGTGGACCCGGCTTCCTGGTGGTTGTCTCTGGATTTGCCTGGCCCCACAGCCTGCTCTCTGCTGCAGCCTTGGACCCCCCACCCGGCTCCCTGCCAGCCCCCCATGCCCTCATTCCTTATGCTGTCCCATGCAAGATGAGCCTGTGTGCTTTGGAACACAGCAGACTATTGTTCCAAAGACAATAAAAAAAGATTGGGAAATGCAGTGGCTGTCACTCCCAGGTGCCCCCTCGTTAGAATTCGACGTGTGTGTTCAGAACGCCATGGCCATCTCGTGGGTCGAGGCAGGGCAAACAAGAAGGAACAGGAGAGAAAAATGAAAAAGGCTGAGATCAGGCACCCCAAAAAGAAGATGAAAAGAGGTGACTCCTCCCTTAACCTCCTGTGACAGATTTAAAGCTTCAGTAGTGGCCCACGAGGGGTTCTCAAACAGTGCTTGCCTCATCATCGTGGCCATTAAGGCAAGCGCAAATGACCCGGGAGGGTCCTCAACCTGTCAGGCCGCTGTCACCAGTGTGGTTTATGGCTTCTGAGCACCAGGTCCCCCATGGGCAACACGGTCCTTTTTCCCCTTGCAGTGAATCTGGACTTGCGAGCTCATAAATTCTGCAGGGTTTCCCAGGGGCCGGCTGACATCTCCCCGGTGCGGGGTGAGGATTTACGGCTGAGTTACTGGGAGCCACAGGTGACCAGCAGAGGCATTGGAGGATGCTGACTCACTCACCCAAGGCAGCAAAAGGTGCCCATGCCGGTGGTTCCAAAAGAGTGATGCTTTGTCAGCATGATTCATGAATCGGCCTGGTGGCAGCTGACATTTAGGGAGGTGCTGGGCTTTCTATGCACTGTTTTCCTGCCCTCAGCACTTCCGGTCAAGGGACTGAGCCAGGACTCAATATCAGCCTGACTCCCGGGCCTGCCTCTTCTCAGCAGGGCGGGTGAATCCCCACGGCTTCACGACTGGGCTGCCTCCACTCCACCCTGGGCTGGCTTTGCCCATTTAGAACCACCCGGGGCTGGTTGTATCAACAGAGAGATGGATGGTTGGGGTTCCTGACAGGTGGGACCAGAGGCCTTGCTTTCTCTCTATCCAGATGCCTCCTGCTTTGTGCAAACATCCCCAGAGCCCCCTGCCTGGTCCCCATCTCCAGTTCTCTGAATCCCCACCTTTGCTTGTATTCACTTTCTGGAGCCAGGCTGCTGGGTTCAAATCCTTGCTCTGTCCTTATCAGCTGTGTGAACCGGGGCACATGACTTAAAACCACTCTGGGTCTCAGTTTCTCATTTGTAAAATAGGGGTTTTTACAGAGTGCCTTCATCGCAGGGCTGTTGGGAGGGTTACTAGAGCTAATCCATGTGTGTGCCTGGCCTGCAGTTGATGGCTGATAAGTGTTAGGCTTTCCTTGATGTTCTCAACACCAACGCATCAAACACACACCTGCCAGGCCCGGTGGTGAGACCACCTGCCTGGTGTCACTTCGAGTGTGTTTCTCATTCCTGGAAGCCCCTTGCAGACCGGCTCCCGCCTCTGTACCCCTAGACAGGCATCCCCATGTCCGAGGAACCACAGATGACATTCCACCACAGACTGACCAGGCGGGGCCGCGTCCCCGCTTGCTTGTATCCTGGGAGGTATGTTGATCCAGCTTTTCAGTGAATTTGAGGCCACCTAGGAAAGGTTTGTCCTGATACTGTCTCAGGGCTGTTTCACGGGGGAGGGCCTGGTGATCTGAAAGGCTTCTCTCCAGCCTGGCCTGAGTGCTCTGGAGGCCTCCTTGGTGCCGGTCCCCCAGGGTTGTCACACTGCCCACTCCCCGCCTCCGTGATTTCACCATCTGGACCCTGTGTGCACCTGCCCCTCCTCTGTCCCCCGCTGGCTCCCGGGCAGGGGGTGCCCGCACGAACCAGAGGTGTGCCAAGCTCCCCTGCCGGGTGGGGTGGGCTACCCGTGCTTCCTGCCGCCTCTCACACACATTGTTGGTGTAGACAAAGGGAATGGATTTTTGGTTTCAAGGTGTGATCCAGCCAGCCACATCCATCAGGCCCTGCTGTCGCCCTCTTTCTTTTTCTCCCCTTCTCATTTCCGCTTTGGGCTGTGGAGGGGAAACAGCAATTGTGAAAGGGCCACTTGTCAAGATAAAAATCACAGCATTTGACACTGTGGCTGCCCCAGCTACTGACAGCCCAGCCATGTGCCAGGGGGCAGCGCTAAGGATCGCCGCCCAGGGTGGAGGTGGAGCTGCCCCTCCTGGCTCTAAATCCCTGCTCTTCCTGGCTATGTTCCCTAAGTGCTCTGTGCCTCAGTTTCCTCATCTGTTTAATGGGCATAACAATTCCTACATCACAGGACCAGAAGGGAGCATTCAGTGAGCCCATTCATATAACAGTGCCTGGCAGAGACTAAGCTCTCCACACGTGATGCTACTTTATCAGGAAGCAGGAAGGGGCCACAGTTTGTGGTAAAGTCCAGCGTCAACTGGGAGTCTGGATGGGAGTATTTGCATCTGGGAGGGATATTTCCAGACCTGCTGTTCATCAGTCTCACCCAGGGAACTTTAAAAAAAATTCATCCCCTGGACATCAAGTGTCTACTATTTCATTCATAGGTGTGATGTTTAGAAGCTCAGGCTCCGGGGCTTGCCTGGGTTCTACAAGAGTAGCTCCTACCACTCAGAGGCTGGTCAGTCACTGGACAAGTAATCCAAACTCCCAGACTCAGTTTGCTCATCTGCAAAATGGGCACTCTTGGCGCTGCAGTCAGGCTCTAAAGGGATGACTGCGCTAATTCTGTGGCGACTTAGCTCCTTACTCGGTTCCTGGGTGAGGTGCTGGGATGCAGCAGTGAGGGGACCAATGCCCGGCCCTGGGCAGCAGACGGGCTTCTCCTTCAGCATAAGGGAGGCTGGGTCGGGAGTGTTTCTTAAAAGGCCTAACTTGTCCCGAGTTTGAACCCTCTAGAGGATGCCGGCCTGTGTTCTGAGTGGCTATGGCATGATGACTCCAAGAAACGGAGGCCCTGGTGTCCGCCCTTTGTGGTCCCGCATCTGTCACATGCCGAAGGAGCCACCCTCGCCAGCGGGCCACGCAGGATGAGGGGTGGGGGGCCCTAGGGAGCCGCTCTGCTCCCTATGAATGTCCCTTTGTTCCCCCGCCAGACCAGACACCGGTGAGTGATGACAGATAGCAAATCCTCCTTGGGTTTTGTGTCTGAGGAACAGGTTCCCCAATCCAGATTAGATTGGGGTGTGGCGGGGCCCAGCGTGGCTGTGCGGGGTGGACGCAGGGCCTGGGGGTGCTCGGGCACCTGGCCTGAAGGATAGGTCCCAGGGACCACCTGCCGAGGGGGTCTGTGAGTGTGTGTGTGAGGGCTGTGGGGGTGAGAGAGTGTGAGAGTGTGTGTGTGTGTGTGTGTGTGTGTGTGAATGAGTGCCTAAGGATGTGTGAGAGGATGTGAGTGTATGTGTGGGGTGTGAGTGTGGGTGTGTGTGGGTGTGTGTGGGTGTGTGAGGGTGTGTGTCAGTGTGTGAGTGCCTGAGGGTGTGTGAGAGGATGTAAGTGTGTGTGTGGGGGGTGTGAGGGCGTGTGGGGGCGTGTGAGTGTGTATGAGAGGGTGTATGTGTGTGGATGTGAGAGTATGTGTCCATGAGTGTGTGTTAGTGAGCATGTTGGTTTGTGTAAAAGGGTATGACTCCCAGTGTGAGAATGTGTGTGTTGGTGAGTGTGAGGTGTGTGAGCATGTGAGCGTGTACTTGCGAGGCTGTGAGGGGGAGGAGAGGAACTTGGCAGAGCCCTCAGTCCCCAGAGATGGGAGGTCCTCTCTGGATTTTACTGTGATTTCTGCAGGTCCCTAACGGCCCCCTTGCCCCCACTGCTGGGCCCCTGGGGTCTGGCAGCCGCGTTCCCTTTGTCCTCTCCTCCCGCCTGCCCCCTGCGCTGAGCACTGGGAACAGAGGTTTTCATGCTAAGCTCTCAGGACCATCCCTTCCTGTCCCCTTCTAGGAGGTGAAGTGGTACATCTGCCCCTACCAGCAGGGGCTCCTCCAGGCCAGCCATTCACCTCTGCCCTCAGAGCCCAACATTGAGTGGGTAAAGCCACCAGATCATTTTTGCAAGAGGGATGGGCAGTGGCTGGGTGGTGGGGATGGTTATCTCTGGAATTCCTAGGGGGCCACCCCCAAGGAGACACAGGGTCCCTGGGGTCATCCCACTGGTGGTGCCAGGAGAGCGGTGGGGCAGCAGGACACGGGGGCCTTGCAGGGAGGGTCTGACTGGTGGGGACAGCTAAGTCCCTGGCCTCTGGGCCTCCTGGATTGGTCAAGTCCACCTGTCTCAACCTTGAGACTGCTTAGGGTGACAAACTTCTTATTTTGCCAATTGAGGATATTAAAACTGTGGCCCAAAATAGACCACCACTATCGTATCATTAAAGGAAGGACATTTTAAAAAAGGGAAGTGACATTGTCTCAGGCTAAAAAACAGTATTTTCCAAAAAAGAACAGTTAGTAGCTTTACTAGAACATTTTTTACCTTGGACCAGTGAGGGTCCAAGAGGGCAGAGAGTGGGGGGAGGCAGTGTTCTGGCACCCAGGGGTTGGAAACCACTGATGGGTTGAGTGTGGCAATGGAGAGGGACCATCAGCCCTGCTCCTTCCGCCTGGGGTGGCGGGACCTTGTGTGCAGCCCTGAGTCCTGGTCTGAGGCTGTGGGAAGTGGCGGGGAACCAGGGTGCTGTGATACCTGAAACCACCTCACGGGCGCGGATGTCCAGCTTGCGGCTGCTTCCCTTGCTCAAGTTCTGGTGCCGCGACTCACTAGCTGTGTGACTTTGAGAAGTAATTTAACCTTTCTGGGCCTCCATTGATTCATTTGCATAATGAAAGTACCCATTTCCCACGGTTGTTGAAAGGATTAAATGAATTAACACACAGAGCGCCTCAGAATAGTCCCTGAGGCACGGAATTCAATCTGTGTTAGTTCTTCTCCTTCTTCTTCTCCTTCTCCCTCTACCTCTTTCCCTTCCTCCTCCTCCTCCTTCTTCTCCTTCTTCTTTCTTCCTCCTCCTCCTCTTTCCACTTCTTGGGAGGAATCTCATGTGTAGAGGGATCCCGATGTTCTCTGTGTGGCTCTGGAGGGCAGAGCAAAGCCCACATGAACAGGTGCTGTGAGCCAGGCCCTGTAGCAGGCAATTTGAAACATGCTCTTGAGGAGGCTATCAGTCCCATTTACGAGTGAGGAGTCTGAGCCTCAGAGGGTGATCAATTTCCCAAGGTCACATGGCTAGAACGACGCAGAGCTGAGAGAGGGCTGGGACTGGTCTGACTCCAAAGCCTCTGGTGTCATTTGTAATGAGTAGGTGGAGCAGACTTTAAGTTTTACCTTATCGGGGCCATTGCTGTCCTATTCGGGGCTGTCTGGTCAGCACCTTCCATGGGGCCCCCCCACAGACTGGGTCCCCAGTAAATCTCCAGTGAATGTCTAATAGGAGGTAGTGCATTACCCGACGATGGATGTTTCCAAGGAATGAGCTACCAAAGACGTTGTACATGCATTTAGGGACCCACTGGGTTTCCGGCCCTGGATTTGCGAGTCTGTGGCCAGCCATTCAGGGCATGAAGGTGTTTCTGAGATATGTGCACAGCCAGAAGCCTCCTCACCTAACACTCAGAGGTGCTGGTTTGTTGCTCCCAGAAGCCTCCAGGGCATAGCTGACTCTCTCCTTGTTAGGGACCCCTGCCTTAGCACCACCTGCTTTGCTCCCTCCATCTGTGTCTGACAGGTGGCTTCAGTCACCCTCTCCTGACACCCAGCTCTGGTCCCACATCCAGCCATGGGGCTTTGGGTCACATGGGGACTTTGTCTTCAATGACACCCTGCAGCTTCTGCCCAGAGATGTGCCGGAGCTGGCTAGTACCAGATTGTGAGATCCACTCTTAAATTAGGCATTATATGAGCCAACCATCATTATAAATTGTATTATATAAGCTTATAATTAAATTATATTAAAAAGCAAGGACAATAAGTATTCAAAACTCACCACTTCCTAATTATTTCCCTACATTTGCTATTATCTGTGGTCTTGAGATTATGTACAGGGAGGAAACACTGTACGATGCTACCGTTCCTCTTCCTAAGCCTGTGCCCAGTGACTTCACTTTAGTGTTTGACGTCGGCTGTGGTGAGAGAATTCACACCACGGAAATCAGCACACACTGCAGTCAGGACTGTGCCTCCCCAGGAGCCGACTGTTAAACACTCGCCACTGCTTCTGTACCAACTTCTTGTACCAACTACTGGGAATCATACGACAGTGGGTGTGCATGATTAGGCTTCAGAGAAGTCAGGAGACTAACAGCCTCATGTGCTCAGGATTGGAAACCTGCTGGGCTTTTCCCAAACAACAGATTCATTTCTAGCTTCCTGGACACTATTTTATTGTGTTAAACTCATTTTTCCCCCTCTTTCCTTCACTGCTAGAAAACTTAGAAACAAACCTGAGTTGCATCTCTAGCAGCAGTACAGAGTACACTCTGCACACTGACTTCATTTCTAGCGCCTCAGTTTTCCTACTTGTGTTTCCTCTTTGCTTTGTCTCCCTTTTTCCTTTTACAAAAAAAAAAAATAAAATTTTTTGCAGCTTTGTTGAGGTATAATTGACATACGGTAAACCACACATATTTAAAGTGGACAATTTGAGTTTTAATATATGAATGCATCTGTTAAACCATCACTACAGTCAACATACTGAACATGTACCCATCACCTCTGAAGGTTCCCTCATGCCCTTATAATTAATCCATCCCTTCCACTCCCAGGCCACCACTGACTTGCTTTCTATTACTGTTGATTAGTTTGCATTTTCTAGAATTTTGTATAAATGGAATCTATAGTATGTACTCTTTTTTACTTTTTTGAGTCCGGCTTCTTTCACTTCGTATAATGTTTTTGAGATTCATCCACATTGTTCATGTACCAGTAGTTTGTTGCTGAGTAATATTCCCTTGTAGGGATGTGTCACAATTTGTTGATCCATTTACCTGTTGATGGACATTTGAGCTCTTTCCAGTTTTTGGCTATTATGAATAAAGCTGCTATAAATATTTGGGTATAAGTCTTTCTGTGAACACACGCTTTCATTTTTCTTCGGTGAATATCTAGGAGTAGAGTGGCTGGGTTGCATGTTAGATATCTGTTCAACTTAAAAAATTTATTTATTACTTATTTATTTTTAAAATTTATTATTTAACGGAGGTACTGGAGCTCGATCCCAGGACCTTGTGCATGCTAAGCATGCACTCTACCACTGGGTTATACCCTCCCCCCTGTTCAACTTTTAAGAAACAATTTCAGTTTCTTTATCATGCTGTGTGACCTTGGACAAAAGACTTAACCTCTCTGGGCATCAACTTTGTTATATAATTCAAGGATGCAATTCCTGTCAGTCTTTAACTTCACAGAACTGTTTAGGACAGACATGATTACCTTTGTGAAAATGCTTAGGGCTCTCAGGAAGACAAATGAGCCTGAGAGAGCCGTGATAGTACTGTTTCCAGCATCATCAAACTCTCAGAATTCTTTAACTAGATTGCTCATGGCCCTTGTGGCCCTAAAGGGGATGCTGGGTTGGGGTGGGGGCACTTTAAGTTCCTACCAGATGTGGCTCTGCCCAGCCCTGCTCCCAGCCTCTGGACAGTGCTGATGCCAACGCAGATCTCAGACCTGTGAGCCACTGGCTGACAAGACCCTGGTCAAGGTGATGGGTTCCTCCTGTGATGTGTGAAATGTCCTAATCAGGATTCTACTCTCTTCAGCTCAGGTGGCTACCCTTGTCCGCAGACTCAAAAAGCAACATTAAATTACCAAACGCATTCCCCACCCCTCAATAGCCCAACAAAGTGCAATATGCAAATAACTTGGCTAGAGGCCTTGGAAGGATGCTGTGGGCCTGTGGTTTTGCTCTGAGACCTTGTAGCGCCAACATTTCTCTGCCATGAGTGATGATGGGACTGTCCTCAGTGAGTCTGTGTGTGTAGGGGAGGGGAGTCAGGGGGACTTTCCTATTTGATGTGACCAAATGCATTTGACTCGGACACAGTGGGGTTTTGGGAGAATGGGTCAGGGAGGAAGTGGGGAGATGGGTGAGGATTCCATGGGAAGGCTGGTTGAAGGAGATCCCACTGCGTGGCTCCAGCCCCTCGGGACGGGTGCAGGGGCCACGGATTCTCCAACTCTGCTGAACCCTACAGCGCGTGGTCCCTCCAAGTGCCTAGCAAACAAGCCAGGGCCAGCGAATGCCTCCTCCTGCCCTTGATGCATGATAACAGATGTGTGTTCTTGAGGAGATGCAGATTCAGAGGGAAGATGATTTTCAGGATGAGTCAATCTGTCCAATCTCCCTGTCGCTACAACTGCAGCTTTTCATTTATGCACTGGTGACCGGGGCAGAGGTGGGAAGGGAGGGAGGGCATTAGGGAGGAAGAAATAATGGAAAAAAAAAAAAAGGAAGAAAGAAAGAAAAAGATTTGTGTCAGCAAATGAAAGAGCCAAGTTTTTCATGTGTTTCTGGGGAAATAAAATGGAATCTGCAGCGCTTACGCTTGACCGTAAATCAATGCGGCTGCTTTGGGCTGCTGTTGGCTCTGTGTTTTTGTTTGCTCTGGGAGCTGGGATGTAAGTGGGGTACAGAGCCAGGCAGAGCATGTCCTGGCTGCAGACGTGAAAATGGTCCCAGGTATGGGGTCTAAGAGAAAATAGAAGCTGACTAATGACAATCAGGCTGGGGGCAGTAGAGGGTGAGGGGCAAGGACATCTGCTGACCCAAGGTGGTTCCCTGCTTGTTACCTCTCACACCAAGTCCAAACCCAAGTTCAAGTTCTTTGCTGTAGGCTGTAAATGCTTGAGATTTCCTTTTGCCAGGTGATGTGGGAAGAGGTTGGGGAGATCCTGGGGGATGAGTGGAATGAAAAGGAGAACAACTGTAGAGGGTGTTGGTAGGGCTGGGGGAAATTCTGCAAGCAGAGCTGGACTTTTGCAGGGTTAATGAGTTTGGGGAATGTTTTTGCAGAGCTGCTGCAGCTCCAAGGCTCTCTGGGAACTAGGCAGCATCTTGCTTAGCTTTCCAGTCTGGTGAGTTATTTTGTAAAGTAGAACTGGATGGAACTCTCAGCCCCCTCCTACCTGGAGAACCTCCTCTTGCCGGATCCAAACCCTGCCCATCCCATCCCTCAGCAGGCTCCCCAGCCCCATCCTCATCCCAAGGATGTTTGGTGTCTGTGTCAGGACCTGCTTTTGAGTGTTTCAGTTCAACTTTCTTAACTGGGTTGGAAGTGCTTCATGAGGATCCTGAACCCCTAACCTGTTGAACAGACTCAACAGAACTCATTTGTCACATCCTTTTACTTGTGTCCACAGGCTGATGTGGGGGGGGATGGGGAAGGGGTAACCTACCTGCTTCCTGGGGATCTTGGTACCCCTGGGCTGATCACCAGGATGTGTCTCAGAGCCCCTGAGACCTCTGGCAGAATTGGTGAAGGGATTGACTTTGGAATTGCAGGTCAGGGCCACAGAATGGTGGAAATGAGATTTTCAAACAAAGAGCGAAATTGGTAGGAGGACTCATTGGTACCATGTTTCTGGAAGGCCGCTGGTAAGATGCGTTAGAAGCCTTCATTTTGTCTGCCCTTCAGCTCAGCCCTTCCACGTCCATGATTTTATCTTAAGAAGATAATCACAGATGTATGTATAAGTTCAGTTACTTAATCTCTCCGGGCCTCAGTTCCTTCATCTGTACAATGGGGACGTGCATCCCTCAGGCCCACCCCCTCAGAGGACTGTCATGAGGATAATATGCCTGGTGCCCAGTCAGCGCCCAGTCAGCTGTTGGCTGTCACTAAGACTAAGGACAGAGAGGCTGAGTGCTTGGCTTCGGGGCTGCTCTGGGGCACAAAGCAAGGCTGCCACATGGCTGTGATGGGCAGTCAGCCCGGGGGCTGGGGGTACATGGCGTCTTCAGGAAAGCTGGGTGTGGGGACAGAGGCCAGGGTGTCAGCTCACACGCCTCTCCTGTTTCTCCATTTGCCAAATGAGGACAATGGTCCACTCCCCCTCCTCTACCTGCTCAGGCAGGAAAGCAGAGGCTTTCAGGTTTGGGGTCTCTCAGGTGGGTCCAGACCCTTCCAGAAGCAGTAAGTGGTGGCAGGAGCCCCTGCCTGTCCCCACCATATCCCTCAGCTCAAACTCCTCTGGGCACAGCACGAGGAGCCTGGGAAACACAAACACGCACACTCCCGTGTACTTACACAATTCACTCACACTCATTCATACACACTCACACATGCTCACAATGCTCTCACACACTCATACCCTCACATGCACTGTCACACACGCTCATGTCCACTCACCACATACACACACGTACGCACTTTCCCCCGCCTTCCCAATCTCCATGAAACACATCTCCAATGGCGTGGTGGGCCGAGGGGAGTGGTTCTATGCCTGGGTCTCATCTGTAAGTGAACCTGACAGGTGAGGGAATGCAGCTCGCCAGCATGACTGAGAGGCCCTAAGAGGCTGATTGAAAGCAAAAAGCTTTTTATTTGCTGCTTCGTTCTAAAATGACGGCCGCATGTTTGCTGGGGAGGGAATTAGTAGCTGGGCTATGGGAGACAAGAGGTTCAGCAGAGCCTCCATCCATGGGCGGAGGTGCAGAGCCTGGCCTGGGCCGGAGCAGGAGGCCTGCGCTCCCTGCAGCCCTGCGCACACAGAGTCCCCTCGGGGCCACCCTGGCCTGGGAGTTGCTGCCAGTAGTGATGCTTTTGTGACACTTCGGGGCCTACCAGGCTGTGAGGCTGTGTGACTGTGGCCAGAGCCACTTCTGCTTGCTGGGCTTCTGTTTCCTCGTTTGTAAAATGGGAAAGTAAAACACCTACCTCACTTGGTGTCATGAGAGTGTAATGAAATAGTGTCAGGAACGAGTGAATACACTAGAAGTAAGTCCTGCATGTGGACCCTGTGTGTGCCAAGCACCCCCACCAAGAACCCCAAACCTGGGTAATTGCATTAAGTCCTCACAACAGCCCAGCAAGGGGGATGTGATTGCTATCATCTGTGTTTCACACACGAGGAATCTGAGGCACAGGGAACGGGCCAGGGTCATCTGAGGCCAGAGCATGCCCTCCTGACTGCTGTGCTTGGTGACCATGCTTCTCAGCCTCCCTGGTCAGTGGTGAAGGATGAAAACGACTCTTCTTGCAGTTTTCAGGAAGGCGAGTGATGGACAGTCAGCCGGAATCAGCTCTTTGGCTTATGTAGCTGTTCATATATCTTCCTCACATCACATTCTCATTAAGTGGCACATTCTATTGCCTTCTGGAAACCCAGTGAGGGTCTGCGTCCTGCCTCCTTCTGCCGGTGAGCTCGGCTTGCAGAGGGAAGGGTGTGCAGACAACCGTATTTCACAGCAACAGATGGTGGGTTGATCTCACCTGTGCTTAAAAATATTTACGTCCCATCCAGACCTTTCCTTGCATGGTATGTTCCTTCCATAGACATTCCACCGTGGTTCGTAAAAATGGCTCATCTTGATGCTGCTTTCATGCTGCTGGCCGGGAAAAACAAATCTGTTCTATAACTTCCCAAGACCGGTGAGGAAGCTGCCCCCATGTGGTTCCAAACGATTGAGGACTCATGTCCCTGCAGGTGAGTCGCCCCCCAGGAATGAAGCTAGCTTCTCTACCGAGTGTGGATCTGCATTCCGGAGCGCCTGGCCCCTGCAGGAATCAGACATCTGTCACTTGCCTTTTTCCTGCACAATTACTGAAGGACCAGAGCGACATAATGAAGGCTTTTCTCCAATGATTTTTGTGGCCAAGTGAGGCCCCCAAATTATTTGGTATTCTATTCTAAAATAGAATTTGGAAAAATATAGTTTTTAAATATTTCTAAAATTTACTTCTAATGTTTCTAAATATTCTAGCTCAGTAAGGATGTCATAGGATGAACAGGGCTGATTCTCTTCTTGATGTTTAAGTGCCGTTTTGAATCCTGATTTGCAAAGAGAGGGCTACATGCCCCCAGCTGGATCTTATATTACACCCATGATTTACCCTGGAAGTCGCTTTTATATAGGAAGTGGCAAGTCACCTTGTTCTCATAAGGGACAAGCAACATTTCAGGCCACAGAACACTGCTGCTTTTTGGCAGATTGCACCATGGAACCAAATGGAAGTCCGCTTTCCTTGGATGTTTGATCACCTTCGTGAAAATCTTTTGTTTCTCCCTACTGGAGATTTTTGGTTTTTCTGACCTTCTGGGAATCACTATTCCCTGGACATCTCCAGCTCCGCCAGCCCCTTCATCTTCCTTGCCCACCACAGCCGTCCCTCCTTCTTTAAGCTTTTTGAAGGGTGGGCTCTGGATGGGAAGATGAGGCACATCCCAGGCTCCCCAGGCTCACAGCTGCAGTGTTCACTGGACAACAACTTCTCAGCAGACGCAAAGCCAGGCCATAATTTCCCCCGTCTTCTGAACAAATTTCAGCTTTCAACTGAATTTAGAGATGAAAAATACCATCTTGCAGCTCTCTTGTGAGTACTGGAGGTGATGCATACTAAGCACGCCTGGCACCTAATAATGGTACAATTGTTACTGTTTTTTTCCAGGCGAACTAGATGTTCATAACAGCACTTTTCCCCTTTCAGTCTGATGGAGATGCAATTGGCATTCAGCGCTGTTTAAGTTGAAGGCGTACAACATAATGACTTGACTTACATATATTATGAAATGGTGATCATGATACATTTAGTAAACATCCATCATCTCACAGTAGATACTCATCACAGCATTTATGTGCCTATATTAATGGAATTAGAAGTCCTGTATAGGACTGCATGACAGATCAGAGTCTCTTGAAAGAGCCAACAGCTTTTTAAAAATAAGTTTTTATTTTGAGATAATTATAGATTCACATGCAGTTATAGGAAATAATACAGGAAAAAATCCCATATACCCCTCACCCAGTTTCCCCCAAGGGTAACATCTTGCATAACAATATCACAAGCAGGAAGTTAACATCGACACAATCCATTGAAAATTAACATTAATACTATCCATCGACCTTATTCTAATGACACTGGTATAACATGCACTCACTTGTGTCTCTGCATCTAATTTCGGTAACATTTTATATTGTAAATAATGTCAAGATCTTATCGGCCAAGGAGGCACTTTTTCATTTGCTATAGAATGACTGGGTTGTGATGGTTTATTTGTCTGTTTCCCCTACCAGCCAACGGGTTCCCCTGGGGAAGCCTGTAACTTCTGCATCTTTATGTTCCCATAGCCCAGTGAGGGCCTGCCTCAAATGGACAACCATACAATGAACACTTACTGAGCCCCTACTGTGTGCCAGGCTGGGTTCCAAGTTCCTATCCTACAAGGCAAGTCCTGTTACTGTTATGCCCACTTTACAGATGAGGAAACAGAGGGTAAGATGCTCAACAAACACTGAATGAATGACAGAGTCTGCGAGGGGTTGGCCAGCCTCACCACACCAGCATCAGTCACTGGGGATGGCCCTTTTTCTTGTGGTGGGTCCCCAGCCCATGGGGTCAGAAAAGAAACGCTGCTTATTAACTCCCCTCTTCTGAAAGCATGTGTAGGAGTTAAGGTCACAGTTGCCAGAGTCAAATTTCCTGAGTCCAAAGCTGGCTATGCCACTTCGCTGGGTGGCCTAAGGCAAATTACTGAAACCCTCTGAGCCTCAGCCCTCTCATTTATAAAATAGGATAGTAGTAGAAACTGCCCCAGAGGGTTGTCGTGAGGATTAAATAATAGACGTAAAGTGCTGAGAGTGGGCCCGGAGGTATTCAGAGCAACAGACACAGGGACGCTACTTTCTGTGCTTTTAACACCACTGATGCTACTGAGCTCCAGAAAGCTGACATACAGAGCAATATGTTACCAATTTGTGGGTCATACCCCCATTATAATTAAAATTCCTATCCGTACCCCCACCCACCCCAGTGCTTCCAGGCACTGGACTGGAAGCTCTGGGCTTAGGACTGAAAGTTTGTTTAGTAATGATAACATTTATCTTGGGAGGGCTGTTCTGGCTAATGCTAATGGCTCCTTCCTCCTCCCCTCCCTCCCCCTCTTTGTCTTCCTTTTAAGTTCCTTCCGTAAATAATTATATTGTGAGCTTGTTAGGCCCTGTGTCAGGCAGATGAGGGCACAGTGGTAAGCAGAAACTGGCCTGGTCCCTGCCCTGGGGTAGCTCGCATGTCAGTGGGAGAAAGCGCTGCTGCCTAAACGCAAGGGCAGCGACATCACAGAGGCAGCAAGTGCTGCTGCAAAGGACAGGCGGGGGGCGTGTGAGAGAGGCCCCACTTTGTTCTCTGCTCATCCGAGGGGTAAGGTGCATGGCCTGGCGTCAGCAGCCACAGCCAGACAGTCACCCACCTGTTAGCCAGGCCGCTCTAGGAGCTAAGCTGGGGAGAAGGTCCTGGTTTAAAAAGTAACGTTCAGAGCTGACACTCACTGTGTGCCCACCCCTGTTCCAGGCACTTTCCATGCACTGACTCAAACGATCCTTATATCAAGCTCATGAGGTTGCTGATAATATTGCCCCATTTTACAGATGGAAAAACCGAGGCCTAGATTCAGTAACTTGTGGCAGATGCTCACTAAGTGGTGCGTGCGTGGTTGAATTTCTCATTGGTCCCCACTGACAATGGCCTTTTATGGACATTTCGTGTGCTGAACATCCAAAGGGCAGGCAGTGCCTATCAAAGGTCAGTTGTACCCCCCTTATATCTTTCCTCTTCTAGAGACCATTTCATTACAGAGAACTAATAGGTGGTAAAGGATGCCTGCTGTCATTCCCGACGTTGCGCTGGGCCCTGCGCTAGGAACAGTGTACCAGCATCTCACATTACAACACCTACAGAAGCTTTTTCAGTCCCACCAAAAGCTTGGTACCTTACCTTGACAAAATAAACAAGAACAAACAAACCCAAACCCAACTAAGGTAGCAGCTTTCATGACAAGTGGCAAATTCCAGCCTCTCTTGTTCTTTTTTAAACAACTTTATTGAGTCATAATTTACATTCCATAAAATTACCCACTTTAAGTATATAGTACAATGCTTTCTAGTAAATTTACTGAGTCATGCAGCCATCACCATGATGAATTTTGGACACTTTTGCCACCTCAGTAAGATCACTAGTGCCTATTTATAGTTAGTCTTTGCTCCCCTTCTGAGCTCCAGGCAACCACTGATCTAATTACTGTCTCTATAGATTTACATTTTCTGGACATTTCCTATGCGTGGAATCATACACTATGTGGTTTTCTGTGTCTATGTTTTCTTATTTGGCATAATGATTTTGTGGATTATCCATGTCTTAGCAGGTATCAATCCTTCATTCTTTTTTTTTTTTGGAGAGGGTAATTACGTTTATTTATTCTATTTATTTTTTAATGGAGGTACTGAGGATTGAATCCAGGACCTCATGTACGCTAAGCACACACTCTACCACTAAGCTATACCCTCCCCCCAGGTCTTTGTTCTTTTTTAAGGCTGACTAATACTCCATCGTAGGGATATACCACACTCCATTTATCCATTCATCTGCTGATGAGCAACTGGGTTGTCCTCAGTTTTGCAATATTATGAGTGAAGTGTTAGGATCACCTGAGCACAAGTCTTTGTGTGGACACATTTTCATTTCTCTTGGGTAAATGTGTAAGAGTGGACTTTGCTGGGTCATATGGTAAATGCACATTTAACTTTAAAGAAACTGCCAAACTGTGTCCACAGTGTCTGCACCACTTTACATTCCCATTAGCAACAGATGAGGGCTCTGATTTCTCCCCATCCTCGCCAGTGCCTGCCGGTGCTCATCTGTCCTCTCCAACTTCTCTTCTTAAAGGAACTGACTACAGTTGACATTGACTGAAGGCTCACTGTGTGCCAGGCACTGGGTGGGCTGCTCCCCAGGCTTTGTCTCCGTGACCCTATGAGCAGGTGTCCTTGTCACACCCCAAGTGTGGGGACTGGGATGTGGACAGGTGAGGTGAATTGCTCAGGTCACAGGGGATATGACCACAAAGCAGGATGGAAACCTGAGTATGTGGGAGTCAGGCTCAGAGAGAGCAGAGGGGAGGGAAGCTGGGAGGAGAAGTAGGGGTCGGAGATGGGAGCACTGGGCCAGTCCAGGGCGGGTGGGGGTGGGGCTATCGTCCCAAGGAGACTGGAAAGTAAGTCTGGGAACGTCCCCTGTGCTGCAGGAGGGTCACACTCCCCCGGGGGAATGGGCATGACCAGTTCCGGGCAGCCCAGCCCCTCCTGAGTTTCTGTTCCAAGGAACAAAGAGGCCTTCATTACCCACCCCTCCCCCACCCCCTAGGCTCGGAGTTTGTATCCGAAAGCAGCAGCATCCCCTTCTTCCCAGGGACCGCCTCTCACGTGGAGTCTTGTTCCGGACCCTCGGCCGTTAATCGTGACAAGATTCAAGGAAGAAAGTTCCTGTCCAGTGGCCAGCAGGTAGGAGGCTGGCCTGGGCTCTGTGGCCCTCAGTCAATCACCCAGTTCAGTTGGCGTCTTACTGGATTGCAATTACAATCCTTCAGGCCCGACACAAAATCATTGGGCTGGTAAGAGGAGAGTACCTGGGTAATGTGTTTAACAAAAATTAACCTGGTTAAGCCCTGACTCTATTGAAAATGAGAAAGTGCGGATGGGCCTGATCGATGCGGCCACAGCCCAATTTACTCCAGAGCTGGCTTTGGGTTTCAGTTAAGTGGGCCAACCCGAATACGGGGATACTCATTTTATTAAATTAGCTCTTTGTCACAGAGTTCAGATTATGGTGGAGTTTGTTCTGTGTCGGCTGTAGGGGTTGGTGGATGGAAGGGTCTGGGGTGCTTGCTCGTAGACCCCCTGCCCACACATGTGTGCACACAAACCTTTCCAGAGTAAGAAGGGTTAGTAAACATTTATCCCCCCTCCCCAGGGAGGTGATAGTATGGATTTGATCAAATACTCATTTACTCCCCGCCCACCATCACTCCCCACCTCTTTGGCCTTTTGGCAGATAAATGATGTTATTTGAAGGTATTCTTGAAATTTCTGACGGAGACTGTTTCTTAAGTGCTTTTAGAGCAGGCCTATACTTTGTAATACTTGTCATATTCTGGCTAGTAAACTCCTGGCCTTTAAAAGCCGGAACCTTACTCTGTTTCCTGAATCCGAGGGAATAGGTCATTAACTGTGAATTTCAAATGAAGCAGATTTACAGTATATATCACAGAACTATGTTTATGAGAGACAGCGAACACCAAGGAATCCATGGAGCAGAAAAAAAACCGAGAACCCAGAGAATGACCAGCTGATCTGGGGAGCAGGTTTGTTCTTTTTCAGTTTCTTGTGGCTGATTTGGCTAAGTCTGGGTCTCGTGTTCCAGGTTCCTAATAGAAATGTTTGTCTGGTTCCATTCAGCTCCCACCCCGATACAGAACCCTACTAGGTGAGGCCCCTAGTGATCTTGACCGTGGAAATGCCACTATCTGGAGGTTAATACTCTGAGCTCAGAAAAGGACAGGGAATTGGGGTTGGCTGGGCTGGGGAGGGAACATAGTTGAGACTGGGTCAGCTGGGTCGATGGGCAGTGCTATATGTCAGCATGGCTAGGCTACTGTACCCAGTTATTTAATTAAACACTAACCTAGGTGGTGCTCCAAAGGGATTTTGTAGATATAGTTGACACCTACAATCATTTGCCTTTAAGTAAAGGAGGTTATCCTTGATGGTGTGGGTGGGCCTCATCCAATCAATTGAAGGCCTTCAGAGCAAAAACTGAGGTTTCCAAGAGGAGAAATTCTGCCTCAAGGCTGTTGGATCAACTCCTGCCTGAGTTTCCAGCTGCTGGAAGATCCCAGCCTATTGCTCAGAGATTTTGGACTTGCTGGTATTCACAGTTTTGTGAGCAAATTCCTTAAGATAAATTCATCCATCCATCCTCCCGTCCATCCTTCCATCCATCCATCCATCATCCATCCATCCGTCCATCCATTCTATTCGTTCTGTTTCTCTGGAGAACCTGGATTAATATAGCTGGTTTCTGGCAATAATTTTGGACCTTTTCTCCTCATCATTTCTGAAAATTCTTCTTCACTTGCCGCCACCTTGAATACACAGAAGAGCCCCCATGTGAGTGCTTTGAACAACACATGGCATGTGGGAGTGCCCAGTGAGCAGAAGCTAGTTCCCTTCCCTCCTTTCTCTCTCTTTCTTTCTCTCTCTTGTTCTTCCTTCTTTCCTACCTTCCTCTCTTCCTTCCTTTTTTGAGTTGGCCTTAAAAAGAAGATAATAACCAGTTTTTATCTATCATTTATTCACTTCCCCATCCACACATCCATCCATCTGTGTCTATATATCTGTAGATATACAGATCCATTTTAGAAGGAATTTGGGATTAAAATACATTCATAGGACCTTAGTTTTAAAGGGACTTTTGTGATGTCCAGACCCTTCATTTTACTGATGAAGAAACACAAGTCTCAGAGAGGAAGTGACCCGTCCAGAGTAACACAGCACATAATGATGAGTGTGGGGACCGGACCCCCAGGTCTCCAGCTCCCACTACCTTTTCTGTGGCTCTGATTGCATTTAATCACAGAGAAGCTGGTGAGCCCGGGGGTGGGACAGGGGGTCTATCCAGAGGGGGCTCTGCCCCCTGCTGCCCCTACTCCTCTTCCTATTTCAGCACCTGCGATACTCTCTGGAGTAGGTGAGTCGGTGGTTAAGCAGCAAGTGTCTAGTGGGTTGTTTGTAGGGCATCATGGTAAGAAGAGCTACCTGCTGTTGAATATTTGCCACATGTCAGGTGTTGCACTTGGCACCCTAGGGAGGTCAAGATCAGGAGGTCTGTCTGCCCAAGACCCCGGATACTAAGTGGTTCAGTTGGGAGGCCTCACCCTGTGTCTTCATTGTCAGACTGCCCCTCCTGGGTGCTGCTGCCTCCACCCACCTCCTCATCTCCAAGTGGGGACGAGGGCTGGGCTGAGTGCTATGGGTGGCTGGTGGGAGTTTTGATCTCTCCTCTTTGATGAGGAGGCTGAAGGATCAGGCGGGGATGCTGTTCTGTGGGGCCAGGATAGTGCCTGAGACAGTGGTGTCTTTGTGAACCCTGCCCTGCAGCACCAGCCCACAGAAACCTGTCTGCTCAGAACTGCCTCTTGTGGGAAAAACCAGCCTGGAGGGGAAGGGGAACAATGAGCTTGTCATGTTCAGGACAAAGCAGGAGCCTGGGCCAGGGCTGGCACTATGTGATTTGGGAAGCAGACTCAGGAGCCTGGTTCGTGCTTGAGAACGGAAATGACTTCTAGACGCAGGGGTGGGAGCCTCTGGAATGTGTGGGAAGGGCGTTGTCTTCTGTGGCCGTGTGATCGAGTCCACACCTACTCCTCTCATCCTGTGTCGCCTTGTCCTTTGCTCCCCGCTCTCCAGCCCACATTGGCTGTGTGTCATCTGGCCCCAGGGCCTTTGCACATGCAGAACCCTGGCCTGAGATTTAAAATTTTCAGATACGCAGAAAATTACAGAACATAATCAAGCAGATAAACCAGGTACCCATCTTTGAATATATATCAACATTTTGGTCACTTTTGTTCCAGAGCACTCTTTTGTATTGTAGTAAAAACTGCGACAGGAGGGAAGGGGGCAGGGCACAACCATTAAAAGAATGACACAGCAATTTAAGATTAGACTCCCAGTAGACCTTGAGGCCCAAGTTGGCAGAAGACTCAACTCCCAGTAGCCCTTGAGCTTCATTGTACACTCATTGTAATATTATTAGCTTGGTAAATGACACGCCCATAGGTGCCATGACAGTTCCGAGGCTGACCATAAAAGGTCAAAAAATGGGTTGTGGCCCAATTCCTGGGAATCCCTGCCCCCTCTCCCAAAGTAGTTGGAATGACCCTCCCACTTGTTTGAATATGAAATTACCAAGCCCATAAAAACTAACAACCCTGAACCTTAAGTTTGCTCTCTCTTGCCTTCTGAGATGGCCACACTCTGTCTATGGAGTGTGTGTCTGCTTTTACTTTAAACCAAACATCTCCCCCGCAACACTATCCGACTCCTTGAGGCCTCTCTGGCCTTCTGTGATGGCCTACCTTCTGTCTATGGAGTGTGTATCTCTCTGAATAAATCTACTTTTACTCAACCATGGCTCACTCTTGAATTCTTTCCTGTGTGAGGCCAAGCACCCTCACTTGGCAGGGAACATCCCAGGGACTCACTTGGGACCTGGGACGTGGCCATGCTCTCGTGCCCCATTTCCCTGTATCAAGAACACACAACACTAAATTTGCCATCTTAACCATTTTTAAGTATATGGTTCAGTACATATACTGAGTATATAAGTATATTTACATTATTGAGCAGTAGATCTTTACAACTTTTTCATCTTAAAAAATTGAAACACTATACTCACTAAACACTAAAGAATATGGAATACTTCTCAAATTTGCATGTCATCCGTGCTTGGGCCAGGTAATCTTCTGTATACCATTTTAATTTTAGTCTGTCCTGAAGCCAGCATGGAACAGTTATTTTTTTCTTACCATTTGTATTCAAAATTCAAAAGGTAGTAAAAGGTACAGCAAGGATGTACTGTATAGCACAGGGAACTATGTTCAATATCTTGTAATCATCTAAAATGGAAAAGAATAAAAAAAGATACACACACACACACACACACACATATATAAAACTGAATCACCTTGCTGTACACCTGAAACTAACACAGTATTGTAAATCAACTATACATCGATTAAAAAAAAAGTAGGAAAAGGTATGCAGGGTCCTCCTTTCCCTGTCCTTCTGGTGTTAATTGGTTTCTAGAGTCTGCTTTCTGAGATATTCTGTGCAGGTGCAAACATGTATGTATTACAGATGCATATACAAGGGTATATGACAGCACTAATATTTACTGTTCTGTCTCTTGCTTTTTTTTTTTTAAACAAAGATTTTTCTTTTCAAATAGTTTTAGATTTACAGAAAAGTTGCGAGGATAGTACAGAGTTCCTTCATACCCTCCATCCGGTTTCCTCCAATGTTAGCATCTTACATTAGTGTGGTCCATGTTTCTTTACTAAGGAACCAGCACTGGTACACTGGTACACTCCTATTAATAAATCCACAGTTTATTCCTTTTTTTGTATATATATATTTTTTTAATTGAAGTACAGTCAGTTTACAACATTGTGTCAATTTCTGGTGTACAGCACAATGCTTCAGTCATACATGAAGATATATATACTCATTTTCATATT
This sequence comes from Camelus ferus, assembly GCF_009834535.1. Classification (NCBI taxonomy): domain Eukaryota; kingdom Metazoa; phylum Chordata; class Mammalia; order Artiodactyla; family Camelidae; genus Camelus; species Camelus ferus. The sequence goes on along the minus strand of NC_045708.1, from coordinate 17,472,976 downwards.
CTTTTTCATCATAGGTTACTACGAGGTATTGAATATACTTCCCTGTGCTATACAATATGAATTTGTTGTTTATTTTATATACATTAGTTAGTATCTGCAAATCTCGAATTCCCAATTTATCCCTTCCCATCCCCTTTCCCCTTGCCCAGTAACCATAAGTTTGTTTTCTACATCTGTTAGGCTGTTTCTGTTTTGTAAATAAGTTCATTTGTCTTTTATTTAGATTCCACATATAGCTTTATTCTAATTTCACTAGTTTTGCCCTAATATCCATTTCCTGTTCTACTCTGCCATCCAGGACCCCACAGTATGTTTAATTGTCATGTCTCCTTGGCCTCCTCTGGTCTGTGACAGTTTCTCACACTTTCCTTGTTTCTGATGACCTTGATGGCCTTGAGGAGCGTTCAGTGGTCAGGTATTTTGTAAATGTCCCTCAGTCAGGGTTTATCTGGCAGTTTTTGCAGGCCTACACTGGGCTTGTGGGTTTGGGGAGGAAGACCACCGCGGTGAAGTATCCTTTTCATCACATCACGTTGGTGGGGCACACGCTATCAGCATGACTTCTCACCATGCTGTTCTCTTGACCACTTGGTTCAGGTCATGTTTCTAGGCGTCTCCACTGTAAGTAAGTTGTTCCCTCTGACCCCTTTCCATAGTCTCTTCTTTGGAATGAAGTTTCGATGTGCAGCCAGCCCACACTTAAGGAGAGGGGAGTTGAGCCCTCTCTCTTCGAGGTGGGGGAGGGTTTACATAAATCCTCTGGAATTCTTTCGCCTGGGAGACTCATCTCAGCAATTAAAAGTGATTTTTAATTCAATCACTTACCTGCGTCAGCATGGACACATGGATATTTATTTTATATTGTGGATTATAATCCAAAAGTTTATAGGAATTTTTATCCCTATAAAATGAGAGAAAGATGAGGTTCAGGGAAGGAAGCTAGTAGTTTTTTTTTCTTTTAAATTAAGGCGAAATTCATATACTATAAAACTAATCATTTAAAGGCGAACAATTCAGGAGCATTCAGTTCCTTTACAATGTCATGCAAGCATCACTTCTGCCTAGTTCCAAAACATTTTCATCATCCCCCAAGGAAACCCCATGCCCATTAAACAGTCACTCTCTGTTCGTTCCCCTTCCCTCCAGGCCCTGGCAACCACCAATCTGTTTTCTGTCTCTATGGATTTGCTATTCTGGACATTTCATATAAATGGAACCATATAATAGGTGGTCTTCTGTGTCTTCTTCTTTTTTTTTTTTTTAACTTAGTTTAATGTTTTTGTGATTCACTCAGGCTACAATGTGCTTCAGTCCCTTTTATGGATGAATAATATGCCATTGTTTGTATATACCACATTTTGTTTATCCATTCATCCATGCTAGCCATCAGGTTGTTTTTCTATGATCCTTTGGCTCTTGTGAATAATGCTGCTATCAACATGCACATACATGTATTTGTTTGCAATTCTTTTGAGTCTATACCTAGGAGTGGAATTGCTGGGTCATTTTGAGGAACTGTCAGAATGTTTTCCAAAATGGTTGTTCCATTTTACATTCCCTCCAGCAATGCACGAGGTTTCCAGTTTCTCCACATCCTTGCCATCACTTGTTATTTTTCATTTAAAAAAATATAGCCATTCTAGTGAATGTGAAGTGGTATCTCATGTGGTTTTAATCTGAATTTCTCTAATTTATGATGTCAAGCATCTTGTCATGTGCTTATTGGCCATTTGTATATCCTTTTTTTTTCAGACAAATGTGAGAAGTTTAAAACAAACTGTAATTTATTCATTCATCTATTTATTTCAGCTTTGTGGAGGTATGATTGACATATATAATTATAAGGTATTTAAAGTGTACATCATGGTGATTAGATATATGTATACATTACGAAAGGATTCCCCCATCTAGGTAATTAACACATCTACCACTATTTATTTATTTATTGTGAGAACATTTAAGCTCTCCTCTCTTAGCAAATTTCAATTGTACATGCAGTGTTATCAACTGTAGTCACTGCATTTACATTAGATCTTCAGAACCTATTCATCTTATAGCTGAAAGTTTGTAGCCTTTTACCAGTCTTTCTTTGTGTCTCCCACCCCCTCAGCCCCTGGCAGCTAATTTTTTATTCTCTGTTTCTGTGAGTTTGACATTTTAAAAAAGATTCCACATATAAGTGATACCATGTAGTATGTCTTTCTCTGTCTGGCTTATTTCACTCAGCATACATGCCCTCAAGGGCTGTCGATGTTGTCCCAAATGGCAAGATTTCCTTTTTCTCATGGCTGAATAATATTCCATTTTGTATGTGTGTGTGTTTATCTTTGATATCCTCCTTTCATTTCTTTTGGCTACATACCCACAAGTGGGATTACTGGATCATATGGTAGTTCTATTTTTAACTTTTTGAGGAACCTCGGTACTGTTTTCCCTGGTGGCTGCACTAATTTACATTCCCAGCAACAGTGTACAAGGGTTCCCTTTTCTCCACATCCTTGCCAACACTTGTTATCTCTTGTCCTTTGGATGACAGCCACTCTAACAGGTGTGAAGTGATATCTTATTATAGTTTTGATTTGCCTTTCCCTGATGATTAGTGATGTTGATCACTTTTTCATGTGCCTGTTGGCCATTCATATGTCTTCTTTGGAAAAATTTCTGTTGTATATATTTTTAATAAATCTCTATTCAAGTACTTTGCCCATTTAAAATTTGGGCTGTCTTTTTATTGCTGAGTTATAAGAGTTCCTTATATATTCTGTATCTAGACCCTTGCCAGCTATCTAGTTTGCAAATATTTTATCCAATTCTGTGGATTGTCTTTTTACTCTCTTGGTAATGTCCTTTGATGCACAAAGGGTTTTAATTTGATGAAGTCCAACTTATCTATTTTTATTTTTGCTGCTTGTGCTTTTGGTGTCATGTCTGAGAATCCATTGCCAAATCTAAGGTCATGAAAATCTACCCCTGTTTTCTCCTAAGATTTTATGATTTTAGCTCTTTTATTTAAGTCATTGATTCAGTTTGAATTAATTTTTGTGAATAGTGTGAGGTAGGAGTCCAACTTCATTCTACAGCATGCAGATATCATATAAAAGAAACTTCAATTAAAAAAAAGTTGAAAAACCTCAAAGTTGCAAGAATAGTAATAAAAACCTTTTATCTTCTTATCATTTGAGAGTAGGTTGCCAATATGGTGTCCCATTACCCCCATGATAATATAGTGTGTATTTCCTACAAACAAGATAGCTCTATAGAACCATAATAACAACCTTCAAAATCAGGAAATTAACACTGACCTGTTACTACTGTCTAATCTTCAGACTCCACTCAAGTTTTCCCAGTTGTCCCAATAATATCTTTTACAGTAAAGGATTCAATTCAGACTCATTTAGTTACCATGTCTTTTTCCTTCAGGCTGGAATATTTCCTCAGTCTTTCCTTAAGTTTCACGATCTTGACACTTTCGAAGATTGCAGGTCAGTCATTTTGTAGCATGTCTCTTCAGTTGGCTTTGTCTGGTGTTTCCTCAAGATTAGATTCAGGTTTTGCATCTTTGGCAAGGACGTCACAGAAGTGACGCTGTGGCTCTTCTAAGTGCATCCTATCCGGTGGTGTGATTTAGATTTGTCTCATTACCAATGAAATTCATACTGAGCCCTAGATTTAAGTGGTGTCTGCTACTTCTCCACCGTCAAGCTATTCTTTTTCTCCTTGTAATTAATATGTATTTGGGGAGGGGGAGGTACTTTGAAACTATAAATATCCCAATCCTTATCACACTTTCAATTTGTTCACTTATTAGTTTGTATCATGATTTTCTATTTTATTTGATGGGTCATAATCTGTTACTGTTTTTTAATAAACATTTTTAAGTTCACAGTAAATTGAATGGGAGATATTCCCATATGCCTCTTGCCCCAACCTACACACAGCCTCCCCCCACTATCAATGGTACATTTGTTACAACTGATGAAACTACGCTGACATCATTATCACCCAAAGCCCATAGTTTACATTGAAGTTCACTCTTGGTGTTGTGCAGTTTATAGGTTCCACATATGTACAATGACATGCATCCACTATTGTAGTATTGTACAGAATACAAAATAGTTTCACTGCCCTAAAATCTCCTGTGTTAAACCTGTTCATCTCTCCCTCCTTCCTAAGTCTTGGCAACCACTGATCATTTTACTGTCTCTAAAGTTTTGCCTTTTCCAAAATATCATATATTTGGAATCATACAATATATAGCCTTCTCAGATTGTCTTCTTTCACTTAATTATGTGCATTCAAGTTTCCTCCATGTCTTTTTATGGCTTCGTAGTTCATTTCTTTTAAGTGCTGAGTAATAGTCCACTGTCTGAATATACCACAGGTTATTGACCATTTCACTTACTGAAGAACATCTCAGTTGCTTCCAAGCTTCAGCAATTATAGATAAAGCTGCTGTAAACATCTATGTTCAGGTTTTTTTGTGAACGTAAGTTTTCAATTCATTTGGGTAAATACTAAGGAATGATTGCTGGATCATATGGTAAGAGTATGTTTAGTTTCGTAAGAAACTGCCGAACTGTCTTCCAAAGTGGCTGTACCATTTTGCATTCCCACTAGCAATGAATGGTAGTTCCTGTTACTCCACATCCTTGACAATATTTAGTGGTGTAAGTGTTTTGGATTTTGGCCATTTGAATAGGTGTATCGTGGTATCTTGCTGTTTTAATTTACATTTCCCTAATGACATATGATGTTGAGCATCTTTTTATGTGCTTATTTGCCATCTATAAATCTTTGGTGAGGTGTCTGTTTAGGTCTTTTGTCCACTTTTAATTAAATCATTTATTTTCTTATTACTGGGTTTCAGGAGTTCTTTGTATATTCTGGGGAACAGTTCTTTATCAGATATGTCTTTTGCAAACATTTTCTCCCAGCATGTGGCTTGTCTTCTCATTCTCTGGACAGTCTCTTCCAGAGTAGAAGTTTTTAATTGTAATGAGCTCCTGCTTGTCAATTATTCCTTTCATGGATCATGCCCTGCCCGAGGTCAGTTGGATTTTCTCCTATGTGATTGTCTAGGAGTTTTATAGTTTTGCATTTTGCATTTAAGCCTATGATGCATTTTGAGTTAATTTTTGCGAAGGGCGTAAGGTCTGTGTCTTAGATTAATTTTTTTGCATGTGGATGTTCAGTTGTTCCAGCACTATTTGTTGTAAAGTCTGTTTTTGCTTCATTATATTGCCTTTGCTCCTTTGTGAAAGATCACTTGACTACATTTATATGAGTTTATATTTGGGTTTTACATTCTGTTTCATTGATCTCTCTTGTCTATTCATTTGCCAGTACAGCACTGTGTCTTGATTACTGTAGCTTTACAGTAAGTCTCAAAGTCAGCTTGTGTCAGTCCTCCAACTCTGCTCTCCTTCAGTACTGTGCTGGCTATCCTGGGTATTTTGCTTCTCCATATAAACTTTAGAATCACTTTGTCAATATCCATAAAAATTGGGATTACATTGAATCTATAGATCAGTTGGTAAGAACTGATATCTTGACAATACCAATGAGCATGCAATTCCTCTCCACTTATTTAGTTCTTTGATTTATTTCATCAAAGTTTTGAGTTTTCCTCATATGGATATTGTATATATTTTGTTAGATTTAATCTATTTCTTTTTGGAGGGTGGTGCTGATGTAAATGCTATATTGCTTTTAAGTTCAAATTTCTCTTGCTCATTTCTCATATATACAAAAGTGATTGACTTTTGTATATTAACTTTGTGTCCTGCATTTTTCCTATAATTGCTTATTAGTTTCAGGAGGTTTTTTTTAAGACTCAATTTTTAGAGCAGTTTTACATTTACAATAACACTGAGAGGAAGGTACAGAGATTTCCTGTATACATCCTGCCCCGACATGTGCGTAGCCTCTCCCTATTATCAACATCACTCACTAGAATGGCACATTTTTTAAAAACCAAGGACAAAACTAATTGGCATCATAATTACTCATAGTCCATAGTTTACTTAGGGCTCACTCTTGGTGTTGTACATTCTATGGGTTTGGACAAAGGTATAATGGTATATATCCATTATTATAATATCAGAGTATTTTCACTGCCCTTAAAGTCCTCTGTGCTCTGCCTATTTATCTACCTCTTATTACCTCCCCTCCCCAGCAACCACTGATCTTTTTACTGTCTCCATTATTTTGTCTTTTCCATGATGTCATATAGTTGGAATCACACAGTATGTAGCCTTCTCAGATTGACTTTTTTCACTTAGTAATATGCATTCAAGATTCCTCCTTGTCTTTTAATGACTTGACAATTCATTTCTTTTTAGTGCCAAATAATATTTCATTGTCTGGATGTACCGCAGTTTATTTATCCTACTGAAGGACATCTTGATTGCTTGCAGGTTTTGGCAATTATGAATAAAGCTACCTACCAGGAATAGGTAGAGAAGGGGTCTAAGAGATGAATCTTGGGGCATTTGAGAGTTGGGAGAGGAGTCAGCAAAGTAGCCTGAGCGTGTCAGCTGCCACATCTGTAAAATGGGTATAATACCTTTCTCATGGGATTGTTAAGGATTGAGTTGACACATGTTAAAGACTCTAAGGAGGGGGTTAATAGTGACCTTTCCATTCCCCAGCCTGCAACGTGCCTCTCATACTTTCCATTTCCCCCAGACTCTCCCCTCTTATTTCTTTTGCATATCTCTCCCAGTTTTCCTCATCTCTGCCTCCCAACAAACTCAGGGAAGGGAACATGTGACTCCTCTTCCTCCTTTAAGTGAGGACTGACTTGCAAATCTGCTTCAATGAACTAACACCACTTCTTCTCTCCCTTTTCATCACCTACCACCCAGTTTAAGAAAAATTACTTTACCATTATTTTTGAAGTCCATGTTGTGCCACCATCTCAATCTTATTCCCTCAACACACTCCTCAGAGGTAGTTTAACAAGATGATGAATGTGTTTTTAAGAATAAATATTGTCTGCTTTTCACATTTTTAAACTTTATAACAATGGAACCTGTATTCGTCTGCGACTTGCTTTTAGTATTCAAAATTTTGTTCCTGAGGTACAGCTGTGTAGCTGCGTGTAGTCTTAATTCATTCATTTTCTCTGCTATATGAGTATTCCACAATTTATGCATTCTACAATTGATTGACTTTCTGGTTGTTTCCGTATGAATAGACATTTTGGTTTTGCACATATGATAACGCATTAAAGTTTTAATTTGCATTTCCTGATTAACAACGAGTTTGGATGTCTTTATGTGTTTATTAGTCATTTGGTTTCTTCTTCTGTGAAGTGCTTGCTTTAAATGTTTTGTCTCTTAGTTTGTTTTGTCTTTTACTTCTTGGTTTTCAGAAGTTCTTTATGTTGTTCTGATGATGGATGGTTCTTTTCCTCATTCGTGGCTTGTTTTTTCACTCTCTTTATAATGTGCTTTGATGAAAAAAGTTTTTACTTGAATGTAATTAAATTTGCCATTCTCTTCATTTATGGTAATTTCTTTTATGTCTTGTTTAAGAAGTCCTCCTCATATCCCAAAATCATAAAAAGTTATTCTCTTTTGTCTATTTAAAGGGTTTACAGGTCTTTAATTTACCTGGGACAGGTTTCAGTAACTAGTGTGAGGTAAGGATTCAATTTTATTTCTTGCCCTTCCATGTACTTAACCAAGTGTCCTGGCAATAATTATTAAAGAATCCATCCTTTTCTCATCTACAAAACCAAGTTGGTCATAGCTCAAATGTCAATATGTGTGCGTGTCTGTTTATAGGCTCTCTATTCTTTCCATTGATCATTTTGTCTATCCCCATGGCAGTACTTCATCATCTTAATAAATAGCTTTAAAATAATTTTCGATAGCTTAAAAGACAAGCCCCCACTTTGTTCTTCTTCTGAAGTGTCTTTGTGTTTTGTACTTCCACATATATTTTAGAATCAGGCTCTATGTTCCACAAAAAGAATTTTACTGAGGGTTTGATCAGTTGAGGGAAAATTTATATATATATATAATATATGTGTGTATATATATATATACATACACATATATACACACACATATATTTTAAAATTGTGTCTTTCTCTCCATGGTAGTATCTCTCTCCACTTATTTATACAAAGGCCTTACACAAATTTTTGTTCAATTTAGTCCTGGGTACTTTATATGTTTTGATGCTATTGCAAATTCTGATTGTATTGTATTGTAGTTTTAAACTTACATTCTCAAATTCTGTTGCAGGTGTTTAGAAATACAATTGAATCCTATAGATTGAATCTGTATTCAGCAATTGTTCTTGATGCTCCTTTATTAATTCTAATAATTTGTGTATAATTTTTTGTTTCTGTATATGATAATGACATTCTTTTTTCCCTTTCTAGTTTGGATACTTTTGGTCCTATTTATTGAATAACTGCATTGGCCAGGAGCTCCAGTACAGTGATGAATAGAGGAGCGATAATGAGACCTCATCTGGCTCATGATCTTAAAGCAAATGTTTTCAGTGTTTCACCACTGAGTATGATATTTGATGTAAGATGGGTTTATTTCTCCTCTTTCTCTTTCTCTCCCAGATACTCTTTAACAGGTTAAGGCATTTCACTTTTACTTATAGTTTGCTAACTTAAAAAAAAATAATGAGTGGATGTTGAATTATATTGAATGATTTTTCTGTATTTCTGAAATGACCATATTATTTTTCTTCTTTAATCTGTTAATGTAGTGAAGCAGATGAAGTGATTTTCTAATGTTATACCAATCTTGGATTCCTGAAATAAGTACAACTTGATTCTAATGTATTTATTACCCTTTTTATTACCCATTGCTGGGTTTGGTCTACTAGTATTTTATTTAGGATTTTTCATCTATGTTTATGAGTGAGATTGGCATGTGATTTTTCTTTCTCATGCTGCGCTTAATAGGTTTTAGAATAAAGGTTATGCATAATGAAGTGAGTTGGGGAGTGTTCCTTCTTTTTCATTACTATGGAATATAAACCCTTAAAAGTGGAGAAACTTTACTGACTGAGTCAGAGAGAGATGAGATGAAAGAAGAAGAGAAAGGAGAAATTCAAAGCATGAGAGATACTCAACCTGCTCCTGCTGGCTTTGAAGGTGGAAGAAGGGGATATGAGCCAGAAAATGTGGGAAACGATCCTAGGCCAGAAATGGTTTTAAGCTGACAGCTAGCAAGAAATGGGTCAGTCGTGCAAACACAGAGAACTAAATTCTGCCAACAACCTGAATAAGCAGGAAAATGGACCCTTCTGTAGAGCCTCCAGAAAGGAATGCAGCCCTGCTGATACCTTGATTTTAGCCTGATGAGACTCATATCAGAATACTGACTTACAGAATTGTAAAATAATAAATTTGTGCTGTTTTAAGCCACAAAGTTTGTGCTACTTTGTTACAGCAGCAATCGAAAACTAATACACCCTTAAATTTGGATTTGTTTGATTGCTTCTTCACGATTAGATTCAGGTTTACTGGTCTTTTCAAATAATCAACTTTGGGGTTTATTGATCTTCTAAAATGTATGCTCTCTATTTCATTAATTTCTACTCTTTATTGTTTTCTTCATTCTACTGTCTTTGAAATTATAGAATATTTAACTCAGTTTTTATCTTTCAGTCTTTGTAGTATAACCATTTAAGGCCATAAATTTTCTTCTTGGTGTTGCTATAGCTGCATCCTGCAAGTTTTGGTATGAAGTATTTTCATGCTCATTCAATTCTAAACATTTTCCAGTTTCCATTGAGCTCTTTTTTTGATCCATGAGTCATTTAAGAATATTTTTAAATTTGGAAATGTATAGGGCTTCTCCATTAATGTGTTTGTTACTGATTTTCTAACTTATTTGCATTGAGTTTAGAGTATGTTATCTGTATGGCACTCAGTTTTGAAATGTTCATGAAAATTGATTCACATGTGCTTGAAAGTATGTTGAGTGCAGTGTTCTATATAGGTCCATAAAATCAAGCTTATGAATTGTGTCAGTCAAATTTTCTATATGCTTACTGATTTTTTTGCTCTGCATTATCAGTTACTGATGAAAGTGTGTTAAAATCTCTTCTATATGGTGAATTTGTCAATTACTCCTGTTGTTCTATTGATTTTTTCTTAAATTTTTTAATATTATTGGTTGCATACAGGTTTAGAATTGCTGTATCTTCCTGGTGAATTGGATCTTTTGTCATTATTTAGTGACACTATTCCTTTTGCAGTAAAATCTATTTTTCTGATGTTAATATAACTACCCTAATCTTTCTCATTTAGTTAGTATTTGCCTAGAATATCTTTTTTCCATTATTTCACTTTTAACTTTCTGGGTACTTATGTTTTAGCTGTGACTCTCAAAAATGATACTTACTTGAATTAAAAAAAATCCACCCTGATAACTGGGATTTTAGATAATCAATGATTTTTTTAAAATTTAAAATTTTTTTGTTTTTTCTGTATTTTCTAGCCATTTTGTTTGAAACTTATATACTTTATTGTTATTCTTTTAGTCATTACTCTAGAAATGTCAACATACCCACTTACATAATCAAATACTAAAATTAATTACCATTATTCTTTTCCCTTAAGTGCCAGCTAAAACTCAATCATCAATCACTCTTCAATTCCATTCTTGTCAAATATTTTAATTCTACTTTGGTCTTTTGATCTCACATGGTGTTAGTGATTTGGTCAATCTGTGTTGCTTAAAAATACCCACATATTCATCATCTTTGCTTTCTGTCCCTTCTTGCTTCTCTGACTCTCCATCTGGTATTACTTTTCTCCTGACTGAAGAAATCCTTTAGTGTTGAAAAAAAAAATGAGGATCTGTTTATGGCAAACCTGTTCAGTTTTTGTTTAAAAATGTCTTTATTTTCATTTCATTTAAAAAGATATTTTCTCTAGATATAAAATTCTGGTTATGTTTCTTCAAAACACTGAAGACATTATTCCACTGACTTGGCATCTCTTGCTGCTGTTGAGAAGTCAGCTGTCAGTCTAATTGTCATTGACTTAGAGGCCATCTGCCTTATCTCTTTGGCTGCTTTTCTGAACTTCTCTTTTTCCTTGGTGTTTTTCAGCTTCATTGCAATATGTTTAGGTGTTAGAGTTGCCAGAAAAAAATACAGATGCTCAGTTAAACTTAAATTTCAGCGACTCCACTCTGCATCTGGGGATACTCACAGTGCTCGATGTCCAGCCCAGCTTCTTTCAAAATGTCTACTGTCCACGAAATCCTGTACAAGCTCAGCTTGGAGGGTGACCACTCCACACCCGCAAGTGTGTACAGGTCAGTCAAAGCGTACACCAACTTTGATGCTGAGTGGGATGCTTTGAACATCGAAACGGCCATCAAGACCAAAGGTGTGGATGAGGTCACCATTGTCAACATTTTGACCAACTGCAGCAATGAATAGAGACAGGATATTGCCTTTGCCTACCAGAGAAGCACCAAAAAGGAACTTGCATCAGCGCTGAAGTCAGCCTTGTCCGGCAACCTGGAGACAGTGATTTTGGGCCTATTGAAAACACCTGCTCAGTATGACGCTTCAGAGCTGAAAGCCTCCATGAAGGGGCTGGGGACTGATGAGGACTCCCTCATTGAGATCATCTGCTCAAGGACCAACCAGGAGCTGCAGGAAATTAACAGAGTCTACAAAGAAATGTACAAAACTGAGCTGGAGAAGGACATCATTTCCGACACATCTGGTGACTTCCACAAGCTGACGGTTGCCCTTGCCAAGGGTAGACGAGCAGAGGATGGCTCTGTCATCGATTACGATCTGATTGACCAAGATGCCCAGGACCTCTATGATGCTGGCTTGAAGAGAAAAGGAACTGATATTCCCAAGTGGATCAGCATCATGACCGAGCAGAGCGTGTGCCACCTCCAGAAAGTATTTGAAAAGTACAAGAGCTACAGCCCCTATGACATGCTGGAGAGCATCAAGGAGGTGAAAGGAGACGTGGAGAATGCCTCCTTGAACCTGGGCCAGTGCAATCAGAACAAGCCGCTGTATTTTGCTGACCGACTGTAGGACTCCAGGAAGGGCAAGGGCACTCGCGATAAGGTCCTGATTAGAATCATGATCTCCTGCAGTGAAGTGGACATGCTGTAAATTAGATCTGAATTCAAGAGGAAGTACGGCAAGTTCCTGTATTACTATATCCAGCAAGACACCAAGGGCGACTACAAGAAAGCACTGCTGTACCTTCGCGGTGGGGATGACTGAAGCCCACGACGGCCAGAGCATCCAGCAAGGATGCTCCTACGCTCCCGGCTAACAGTTCTACCCAGTCAGCTTGCGACTAACGGCCCCCTCGTGCCCACCCCTGGGAGGATCACACCTAGGTTTGCCCTTATTTTAGTTGCCTGAGCATTACCTGGCTTTCCCATCTAGTCTCTCCTTTTAGCCGAAGAAGTGAACATTCCAAGGAGTTGGAAGTGAACTCTATGATGTGAAACACATTGCTTCTTGTGTACTGTGCCATAAACAGATGAATAAACTGAATTTTTACTTAAAAAAATAAATTTAAGGTAAACAACAAGTACATTTTTAGTATAAATATGTTCCAAATATTGCATGTGACAATATGCTTATACAAAAAATTCATTGTTTATCTAAAATTCAAACTTAACTAGGAGTCTTGTATTTTTACCTGCTAAATCTGGTAACAGTATTAGGTGTTAGTTTCTTTATCTACCCTACTTGAGCTTTTTAGATTCTTAAATCTGTGGCTATTATCTTTATTATTTATAGAAATTTCTCAGAGATAGTAGTTGATTCAGTGGTCATTAGCTCTTTAAATATTGCCTCTGCCATAGTCTTTCTCCTCCCTCCTTCTGTAAGCATGATTAGGTATATGTTACTCTCCACTTTTCTTGATCTCTCTCTGCTATTTTCCATCTCTATGATGTCTTTTATGCTTGTTCAAGTGGTTCTGATTTGCTGTTAAACACATTTATTGAGTTTCAAAATTCAGTCATTATACTTTTCATTTCTAGAAGTTCTTTTTTAAATCCATAAAGTCATTTTTATAGACTCTCCCTCTTTACTTATATTTTCAAATGCCCTTTAAAAATGCCATCAAATAAATTCTATATCTGATAATTCCAGTATTTGAGGTCTTTGTGGGTCTGAATCTACTACTTGTCATTTCTGCTGACTCTTGCTCATGATGCCTGATTTCCTTGTGTGTTCTGTTATTGTGACCTTGAGCTCGTATATCAGAATTTTACCTTTCGGTAATTTTTGGGACTGTGTTGAAGGTGGATTCCTACAGGGGATGTGCATTGACTTCTGCCAGCAGCCTGTGGTCATTACCGGCTTCAGACCACTTTAAACTAAATTCTTGGCTTGGTGTTTTTGGACCACCCATGTAGAGTGAATTCAGGCTGCAAACCCTCTTATTAGGGTTGGCTTGTAGCTGCAAATTCTGAGAGGTTTTTCTCCCCTCTTCTATTCAGTGCTAGCGCCCAGTATAAGCAATTTGCCTGTAGTCCCCAGGGAGCAGAGAGTGGGGTGGTTTTGGTCTAGTCCACCTTGACATCAATGTGTAGCTTTTGGGGCTTTATGCTGAGGGGGGTTTCTCTTAGAGTCCTCACCCTGGGTGGGCTCTGGGTTTTGTCCTCGATCTGCACTCCATGTAGTTTTGGAACATGATTAACATCCCTGAGTTCCTCTGTTCACTTAGTTTTGGGTTCTGATATGGATTACCTTTCTGAGAGTTAATTGATGCAATTAAAGATTTTTGGTTTTTTTTCCTAGCTGGCATGTTTGGTTGGTTTTGGTTGGAGGATCTAAAGAGTATTCAGTATAGCATCTTGCTGAAAACATAGGCCTCCCATTTCCACTGCTAGGAATTTTTTTTAGTGAAAACCTGTGAAATCAGCTTCTGGGTGGTTTTCTCTTCTTAATGTGTTATTGTTTTTGGACATGCAAGTAGTGGACACAGTCAGATGTAATAATCATAGCACTGACTCTTTACTATGGGCTAGCATGTTCATTCATTCATTCATTCATCATTTTTTTTTTTTTTTTGAGCCTCTGTTAAAGGCCAGGTTTTTTGTTAGATCCTGGGGATTCAGGCGGACAGGGTAGGCTCAATGCCTACCTGCTCTTGTGAGGCTCCGAGTCCATCAACTTGAATTTGCGGGATGTGCTACTTTAACTATATTATTTAATATATTCCTCATGACAACCCCGTGGGTTGAACACAATCATTTTATAGATTAGTAGAAGAAAGCACAGGAAAATTATGTAAGTTACTCAAGGTCAGACAGCTAGTAAGAGGTGGATCAGGAATTTGAACACAGGTCTGTCTGGCTACAGAAACTTTGTCTTTAATATTTTCCTTGTTTGCCAAGAGAGGGCACTGTTCGGTATGCCAGGGAGAGGGGGCACTTTCTTATCTGCGTGGAGAGATAGGCAGGTAGAAGCCATTGTTAGTTTTCTTAGGATAAATTCTGGTGGTATTTCAGGCTAACCCATGATCAGAGTTTAGAGCTCCCAGGTACAGGACTGAGCAGATGGAGGCTCATTTCAGGACCTCTGTAGCTACTTGTATCACACTGTAACACTGTTGTAGGGTGTGGAAGACAATCAGGAAGAAGGGATTAGCATCTAGAGTGATATCTTGGGGTCATGGTGCTACTATTGGTACTTCTGGAATATGCACCCTGTATAGCAACGGCGTCAGGAGCCAAGTCTGTCCTTGGATGTGAGGCTGGCTGATTTCCTGGGTGGAAGATCAAGAGGCTTTGGGGGCAAGACCATTTCCCTCACTGGGCCTCAATTTCCTTGTTCGTACAATGAGGAGATTCAATTCCATGATCTCTAAAGGACCCTTCCACCTCCAGCTCACTATGGTCCTGTGACTCCATGAGATGCCCAGAGAGGAACCCTCTTCTGTGCTGTGTCTGGGGAGGGGCAGGTGGTAGAAAATTAGGAGAGCAGGAGACCTATCTTTTCCTGCTCCCAACTGATGTCCAGTTACGGTACAGTAGGGAGAAACAGCATCGTGTGTCCCAATCCTACAATTTCATCCTTCCTAGACCAGTCCAGGTAGCATCTCTTCTAAGTGGTCCTCCTTGATCTCCCCAGATCACTGCGAGATTCCAGAACTCTGGACTTCTTCAATAACATCTGTGTTTCCTTTCTTGTTAGACTGTCAAGCTTCCGGAGGGTCGGGTCTGGGTCTCTTGCACCCCGTACCCTCTGCAGCATCCAGCGCAAGGCTGGCTGAATGCACAAATGAAAGGAAATCAACTCTTTTGCCCTCAACAATTCTACTGAAAGATTAAAAAAAAAATAAATCTCTATTACATCTAATGTAAAAACATTTCATATAGCATACAAACATACAATAGTATTTCAATGGGTTTTAAATGTTTATGGTAGAAATTTCATAAATGTTAGAAATGCAGTGATGAAAACACCATGTTCTGTAGCCCCACCCCTGCCCCCTTTTCCCACCCCCCAGGGACAGCCATTGCTGATGTTTTGGTGGATTTTATTCCAGCCTTTTTCCCACCTGTGACAATACTGGCATCCTGCTGCATCTGTGGTTTGCTACTCTGTGCTTATCACTCAGAAGGCTTTGGGAGCCCTTCCCCATATCCTTAAATAGTCTTCGAGAACATGATCTTGAATGGCTGTTGGGTGTTTCAAACTTTTTTGAAGTCTGAGCTGTGAAGACCTGGACCAGACAGAGGACCTGCCAAGGGGCTTGTGGGGTCTGGGAGGCTGGAAGTTGACCATCTCCATCTTCTCTGTGGCCGCCACCATTCATGGAACACCCACTCTGTGCCTGGGCTCTGGGTGGCAGGCACCTCCCCCACCCCCATAACTCTATGAAGAAGGTTCTCTGGAGATGGGAACTCTGGGAGACTCAGGTGAAGTGACTTGCTGAGAGTCAGACAGCTAGGGAATGGTGGAAGAAGGTGCCTATTTCCAGGCCTTCTGCCGTGATTAGTCATACTGTTGCTGGCAGATGAAGGAGCAGCCAGACACCCTAGGAAGAAGTAAATAGTAACATGGGAAACAGTACCCTGTGGTTGGGCTGCTGTTGGGGCTGAGCTGGCCACCTGGGGAGGGAGAGCTGGCACCTTGCTCAGTGTGTTGCTCCCGCTTCCCACCCAGAACTCCCACCTCGCCTCCCTGGCTCCAGATCACAGGCTCACGGCTCTCAGCTCAGGGTGGCAGAGGAGCCCCTGGTGGGAGCCAGGGAGAAACAGGGAGGGAGGCTGTGGGGCCCCAAGCGTCAAAACATCTCTGATTACTGCTCTCCCTTAAAGAGTCTTTGGTGATTCATTAGCATGGAGAAGAGGATAATTAGTTGGCTAATTATGAAGGGGGAAGGACTCCCCCTTCCCCAGCTATCTAGTTGCATCCAGGGACACAGAGTGCCATCCTCCCCAAGACTTTTCCCACTATTGTTCTTCTCCAGAGACTGGGGGTTTCTCGCCTGTGTGATAAAGACTCCTATCTGTGCCAGTGGGGACACCATTTGTCACCCTCAAAAACTGGGCCAAGAACACTTGGTGGGGGGGGTTTATTGTGCACAGTAACGGCTATTACATGAATCGGCATTCCTTTCCAGCCACAGGCTTAAAAACTTCCTGGTTATAATTAGAACCATTTCTAACTGTTCTGACACATTCGGGGGGGCTGCCCAGAGCTCACTGAGTTGCAGGGAGCAGAGCCAGAAAGCTGGGTTCTAATCCCACCCTTGGCCACTGTGGCTAATGCTTCATTGAGAGTCTTATGGTTGGAAATCCTTGGACCGTGAAGAAGAAAGCTGCCCCCTCTTGGGTCACCCCCCAACCCCACGTCCTGATTCTGTCTTTCAGGACTTCCTCTCCCTTTCTGCTGGGGAGACTGGGGGTGGTGGTGTTGGAAGGTGTAGTTCCAGTCTGAACCCATACAATGTTTGGATTATGATATATTTTCACATAAAAATGTTAAAATTTTAGGTGAAAGGACTTTAATAATCATTTAGTTGTGTGGTTTTCAACTCTGAAGGAGACTTAAAAAAAGTACCTGGGCCCCTACCCCAGACCCATTGAACCAGCATCCTAACTCGGTGGGGCTTTGAAAAGGGCTCGCAGGTCTTTTTTGTTTTTTAAATTAAACTTTTAATTTTGAGTTGTAGATTCACATGCAGTTGTATGGAATGAGACAGAGAGAGCCTGTGTACCCTTCACCCAGTTTCCCCCAATGGTAACATCTTGTAAAATGGTACGGGCATACCTCCGCTTTAGTGTTGTTCACTATATTGTGTTTTTCAGATCATTTGGATTTTATAAATTGAAGGTTTGTGGCAACCCTGCATTGTCAGATGATAGTTAGCATTTTTAAGCAATCAAGTGTTTTTAAATTTAGGTAATTGTTGTTTTAGATGTAATGCTATTACACACTTCAGAGACTCCAGTATAGTGTAAACATGACCTTTATATGCACTGGGAAACCAAAATATTCATGTGACTCACTGTAGTGCAGTATTAGCTTTATTGCAGTTCTCTGGAACCCAACCCACAATATCTATCTCCAAGGTCTGCCCACGGGACAGTATTACAACCTGGACATTGACATCGACATAGTCAAGATACAGAACATTTCCATCTCCACAATGATCTCTCTTTTCTAACCTCACTCTCTTTCCTCCTGCCCCCATCCCCTCCTTCCTCCCTCTCAATCACTAATCTGTTCTCCATGTCTATAGTTTTGTGGTTTCAAGAGTATAATATACATGGAATCAGTGTTTTAACCTTTTGGGGTTGACTTGTTTCACTCAACATAATTCTCTGCAGATTGAGCCATAGTTCTTTTGTATTAATAGTTGTATATACTGTTGTGCATCAATAGGTCCTTTTCATTGGTGTGTAGTATTTCATGGTATGAATATACTGCAGTTTGTTGAACTGTTTACCCACTAAAAGACATCTGGATGGTTTCCAGTTTTTGGTTGTTACAAGTGAAAATGTTCTAAACATTCAGGTACAGCTCTTTTGTGTGTTAGTATAAGCTTTCATTTCTCTAGGATAAATGCCTAGGAGTGCAGTTGCTGGGTCATATGATAATTTCACGTTCAGTTCTTAAAGAAACTGCCAAACTGTTTTCCACAATGGCTGTACCAGTTCTTACCAGCAATGGGTGAGGGATCCAGTTTCTCTGCATCCTCATCAGCATTTGATGTTGTCACTGTTTTTTAGTTTAGCCATTCTGATAGGTGTGCAGTGGTATTTCATGATTGTTAAGTTGCATTTCCCTAATGGCTAAAGCCATTGAAGATCTTTTCATGTGCTGATTTGCCATCTATATATCCTTTTAAGTGAAATCTCAGGCAGTTTTGATGGGCAGTGCTGGTCACACATCAGACCTGGTCCACCCGACTGGGGCTAGTTCTCTGCCCAAGACAGCAGGTTCTCTCCCTCTCTCTCTGTCTCTCTGGACAGTCCTGCTTGGCAATGAACAGTTTCTGCTTAAGTCAAACTGATGTCTTGGGATCATGCCCTCTGTCCACTGACACAAGTCCTTCTGTTATTTGCAACCTTTATACTTAAACCTTAAGCTATGCCATGTCATATGATGGCTGTGTCCATCTAGAGCACTCTGGGTGGTGCTAGTGTCTGTGGGCTCCTAAGCTCCATAGGACTGGAACCCAGACCTCTGGTGTGGGCACTGTCTGGCTAGCATTGGAATCTGGGGGTGAGGTGGGGGCAATGAAGCAGTTCTGCAATTGCTGGAAAAGCTACGAAGGAATTGCTGCTGCCTGGGGGAAGGAACATTGCTAGGGTGACCTCAGGGGAGCAAAACCAATCTCCAAATTCCATCTTTGGGGCTCTGTTTCCTGGGACCACTCCTGGATCAGTCAAGTCCAGTCAGGAGACAGAAACCACATCACTTATTGAAACAGACAGAATCTAATATAAAGAATTGTTAATGAGGTATAAAGTTGTTAAATAAGTAACTGAAAAGGTCAAAATAGAACATTGAGATATTGCAGAAGGAATGAACCCAGACGCCGGGAGGATAAAAGGAGGAGATTGGAATTATTAAGTCTTAGGAATTTAGAGGAGCAGCCTTGTAAGATGAAACTCAGACCCCTGAGGACCAGGTGTGGCTCAGCTGGGGATGGTGTTTCTGAGACCAGGGGAAGGGACCCAATTTTTAAAGAAGAGTTGCAGTCAAGCTGGCTCTGGTGTCTCTGAGTGGGGCAGGTGAAGGAACAGGAAGGCTCCAGCCTTGCAGCCTCCCTTCAGCCCCTAATGGCACAGCCAGACCGAGAGCCAGCTGCCAGAGCAGATGCGGTTTGCTGCGTCCACGAACCACATCACAGAGCAGATGGAGAAGGCAGGGCTTGAGGAGAGCGACATCAGCTCCATCACTGGCATATTTGCCAAGGGTCAGGGCTCTGGGCTCAGACCCGTGTGGACTGCAGTCCCGCTCTTTGCAGCTGTATAGCTTGGAGCAGCTGCTTCACCTTGCAGAGGCTCAGTTGTCCTAGAGGTGAAATGAGGATAGTAATGCCCACACTGAAGAAGTGTTCATAGGGCTTAAATGAGAGAGTGTACGTGAAGCAGTTACCTCTAGCCTGGTACATGGAGTACTCAATACATAAAGCTCTGTAACTCATGCTCTCATAATTGGTGTGCACATGGGTGGTCCTGTGGGATTTGGAACAGAGCCTGTAATGGTGGGAAAGGTGATGGCTAAGAGGCCAGAGACTTAAACTGTAGTCTCCACTCTGGCTGCTTGCTGTGTGACCTTGGACAATCATGTACCCTCTCTGGGTCTTAGCTTCTTAGCTGTAAAGAGAGATGGTTAAGTGCTCCAAGGCACAATTCTGGTACATCAGACACGGCCCCTCTATCCAAGGTCAGGGCAGGGCCATAGCACAGGAGCCGGCAGAAAGATCAGGGGGCTCAAGCAACACTCTCTCACATATGTGGAATCAGGAAAGACTGCATGGAAGAGGAAGCCTTGGCTAGTTCCCGTTGTCCTCAGACAGGAGAACACCTAACCTGTGATGACAGTCTGCTTGCCACTGGCTTCCTTCCCTGTCTCTGAGACTTCCTCTTTACTGACACGAGGCGCATGGAAGCTGGGACCAGATGGCATCATCAGACCCAGAGGACCAAGCCCTCTTTAGGCCAGCGGTCACTTCCTCCTGCTCTCTGTCCACGGGGAGTTCCGTGTTCCCAGGGCTCTGCTGGGCTCCAGCTCTATGACTATGGATGAGATAAATGGCACTCAGACCCCATCTGGGCTTGAGATGTGAGAAGAGGAACTGGGCTGACTATGCCGCAGGCTGGGTTTAAAGTTACACACAAGGGGCTTTCTGAGGTGGGTTTCAGGGGGAGAGGCTGGCGCCGTAGCAGCAGCTTTGGTTCCGAGATCAGCCAGGCCCACCGTCAAGCCAAGGCTCTGTGACCTTGGGGAAGTTACTCAACCATTCTGTTCATTTCTCCATCCTGGAGACTAGAAATACTGACTGTAGCCCTTGGCTTATGGGGTTGTGAACACTTAGCTGAGTCAGGGAGTGTGAAGCATTCAGCATGGGGCATAACACGTCAGAGGCACTTAATAAATGTCTGTTTTATTATTATTTAAAGACTTGTTAGGGCACATTTGATATCCACTTCTCATTAATTTCAGCCTCAAAAATTGAAGCGGTGGGCCAATTGAAGCTATGGGAAATTAGCATTCATTTCTTTTTTTATCTGCCAAATATTTATGAAGCATCTACTGCTTGGAGCTCAGTCTGGGAGACACAACTGTGACAAGGTGGCCACGGTCCCTTTTGGCCAGGAGCCTCCAGCCTAGTCGGGGGTAGCAGGGACGTGCCCTGGACTGGGGTGGGTGGGCACAGGGAGTTCCCTAGGCCCTCGGCAGCAGAAGCCTATGCCTTTTTGGGGGTGGGAATGATAAATGGCTTCACAGGACCAAGCTCAGACCTCCAGGAAGGGTGGGATCTGGGGACCAAGGATCTGGGTGAGAGGTGGGTGAGGGAATGATGCTCCAGGCAAAGGGAACAGCAGTTACAAAGGCCAAGAAGGGAGAGGGAAAGTGCATTCCAAGAACCACGAGTGAGGCAGGACACGAGGCTGGAGGGAGCATCGCGGGGGTACTGGGAGTGAGAGAGGGAGAGGCTGGCAGCCTGGCTGCGATGTGGAGGGGCCCTGGCCAAAGCTCTCCCTGGCTTGTGGGGCTCTGTAGCTACATCTTCGCCTTCAGCCCCCGGTGGGGGGAACCAGCCCCTACCTGAGTCCCGGCTTCCTTTGTGTGTGCTGAAGTCATTCTTGGTCTTCACCACTATTTTCTCTGGACTGCCTTTCTGTTCAAATTATCCTTGGCACCCTTCTCTCTGCCCATCCCCCATTATTTAATTTAAAACCATTCATCCAATTAGCATCTGTCGGGATGGTTCTGGTGTGGTTTTGCCTGGAAGGACTGGGCTACATTGGGCGACATCTTGGATTTTCTTCCAGCTCCAAGACTCCAACCATAGGGTTCCCACATTTGTTTTGGCTCAAGAATGTTCCAAGGCGGAGATCAGAGACCAGGAATTTGGGAGCCTCTGTTGTCTCTGGGGCCGACCATTTCTGGCAGCAGGGCTGAATCCTTTGCCTCCGTTGCTGCCAGTTCTCCATCCAGAAAGGGGCCAGACCTGGATGCCCACCTGACTTAGGGAGCACTGAAGGAGAGAGTGAATTTGTGATGTTTGGCATGTAATTTTCCAGCTCCCTTTCTCAGACACTGAGGCTCCTCTCCTTACATACCTCTCCACCCTCCACCCCCAGTCTTTTTTTTGCTAATATTCTCTTGCGTTTTTGTATTTCAACATCAATAAGGACACGTGGCAGGAATCAGTGGGGAATCTCCATCTTCACCTGGGCCCTTTGTGCTGTCCTCTTGCTGGATGGTTGATCTCTTCTGAGCCTTCACTAGGCGCTTTGTTCTCAAATTCACTCTCAAGGCTGAACTCTGCAGGGCTGTTGAATAAAAAGGGCCCAGAATGTAGAGTTAGGAGATGTGTTTGTCCCCTGGACCCCTCATGTATCTGTGTGTCTCCTGGGAAACAAATTTCCCCTCTCTGAACTTCAGTTTCCTCATTTGTAAAATGGAAAATAAAAAAAATAATAATACCAAACATTCATTGTACTCACTTTCTGCCAGGAACCATAATAAGCCTTTTGAGCTCAGTAAATCTTTTCAGTAAACATGTTGGCTTTATCATTCCCATTTTTACAGACACAGAAACTTAGGCTTGGAAAGTATATGACTTGTCCAAGGTCACAAAGTGGCAGAGCCAGGACTTGAACCCAGGTTTATGGGGTGTTGAGGCCCATATGACATTCTGCCCTAGGGTTGTTGAGAGGATGAAGGGGTCACAAGTGACTGAGCCCACTTTGGCAACTCTATAGTTAGAGGTCAGTGGAAGGGATTTGGAAGACTAGGAAAAGCAGTTGAGTCCTGAGTCTGGCACTGCAGTACTCATGTCCTCCAGTAGAGTGCAGTGTGGATAGACAGTAATTAAAAGTATGAATGGGAGACGGGAAGAAGGAAGCAGGGAAGTCTGAAAGATTGTACCCTGTGGTTGTTTTGCTGCAAGCAGTTGGGTTTGCCAACCTTTGACGTCATCTGTAACGCTGAAGCAGGGGTATTCTTTGCAAGCTAATGCAAGGGTTGGAATCATTCCATTTCAGGGTTAGTCTAATGGCTGTTGGTGAAACCATTTTCTGGAAATCAGATATTTGGATCTGTTCTTCTTTCTAGGGTCTTGGGAAGAGGGAAGTAAAGGATAAACAGTCACTGGAAAAGCACCGTTGCTGGTAGCTCATTACTTCCTAAACTGTGGAGACCCTGTTCTCAGGTCAGGAAGGCAAGCGGATGTGACTTGGAGACGCCAGAGAGAAGCTCTATTGAGTAAAAAGGACCATTGAGACCAAGTCATTTTTCTGACCACAATTCTCTTCCAAAACATTGTGGCTCTTTCTTCAGACTGGCTGATGCATAGAGCCTCATCCTGGCCACACTCTCTGGGGCCAGCTTGTGGGGGGGTGGTCAGAGCAGCCTCTGGCTCCACTGTTTCTCTCCTCTGTGGGATGAGAGGAGCCATGTGGAACCTCCTCGAATGTGTCTTTTGGGCAGGAAACAGTTGCTCAGGAGGGAAGGACGCCCGGCGTTAACTCACTTACTCAGAGGGAACAAGAAGCCAACTTTTGGGTGGATGAAGGACAGGGAAAAGAGCGGGGTCTCTTCTGTGGCTCCTCATTTCTAAAGAAGGAGTGATGTGTCCTGGTCCTTGAGCTTCCTTTGTCCCAAGGGGACCTCCTGAGGGATGACCGATCAGATCTTTGAGAGCATGGCTTGGGCTTGCTTTTGAGAAGATCTGTTTTGGGGCTCCTTTCACTGTATCCAGTGCACTTTATAAAAATGATGGCTGGCCCCAGACCCCCGGAGCCCCAATAACGTGTAAAGATCAGAGAGAGCAGGAAGCAGCAAGGAGCCCGGCTCCTTGTCACTTGGTGACTTGGGGACTAATCCAGAGAATAAGGGCTGCAGAGGCCAGGGAAGGGCTGGAACAAGTAGGGCTGGAGGATTTAGCAAAGGCCCTTATTTTAGAGGAGGCAAGACTCGAACTGGGCCAGGAAAGATGGGCAGACTTCAGAATCCCCCCAAACACATTCCTTTAAAAAAGCCTTCAGAGTGAATAGCACCTCTTGTTTGAGTACAAAAATAAAGGATACGAGAAAGGGCACAAAAATATCCTTGGTGAAACAGAGGTGTCAGATGATCCCCAAGGACACCAAGATGGCGGCCGTGGGGCCTGTTCTCTAAGATTTCAGGGAAAGAAAGGGGATGGGCCACCAGCACCGACCCTCCTAGCCCTTTGCCAGTCCGGTGTACTGGAACCGCCTTCTGTGACAGTAATGAAATTTGGAGGTGGTAAATGGACATCAGGTCCCAGGTGCCACAGAATGATCCCCAGTGGCACCAGGCCAGCAGGGCCCAAATCGGGCTGTACCATGGAATCACTCTGGGGAGACTTCAATTGATTAGGGGACCTCTGCAGATTTGGAGGGACCCTGGAATCTGATGCTGGGTGATTCTGATGCAAGCCCGGGGGATCCCTTTTTGGGGCCATTTGTTACATGAAGCATTTGGCACAGACCTAACTTTTTCCGTCAGCCGTCTTGTCCCAGTGTGACCCTCTGATCTGGGCCTGTGACTGTGGTGGTGTAGGAAACCTGGGCAGCCCCTCTCCCCACATTTCTGTCGGGTCCCCAACACTGCATCTCAGCAGCTCTGGCCCACAGGGAAGCAGGCCCCCTGGACCCTCCCCAAGTTCTTCTCTGAAGCAGGAACCATTTGGCATCCCCAGGGATCCTTTGTCCCACTGGAGAGAGACCGGCACATGGATAAATGCAATTGTGAAAGCAATTTTTCTCAGACCAGGATCATAAGAGACAATTCCTCAGCATTCAAATGATTCTAATGAGTCGAGTTCCACTTCAAAGGGGGCTAATTTAATAATAGGAAGAGCTGGGGCTCTGAGGGATTCTAATTAGATTTCTTTCCACACTCCCCCTTGAGAATTTTTCTGAAGAGCAGCCAGGGCTGCTAGATTGTGTTATGTTTGGGTCTAGCAAGAAGAAACTTGGAAGCCAGGCCTGGCCAGGGAAGACCATCCATCTGACTCAAGCCTGACAGCCCAGATCCTGCCCCCAGCAGGAGAGGGGCCTGGCTACCATGAAAGTCAACAGGATTTAGAGTGCTAGGGGTGGGGAGGGGTGAGGGAGGGGGTTTGGGGTAGCAGAGGGCTCCCTGTGCCAGTTTGGTAAGATGGGAGGATTGGGGTGGGGTGGGTTAGGAGAGAGAGATCTGGAGCCACATTGCCCTCAACTTTCTTGGCGATGTGACCTGAGCATGTGGTGTTACCTCTGCAACTCAGTTTCCTCATCTGTGAAATGGGGCTAATAGTAGAGTGCACCCTACCGACTGAGTGTGCTAGGACATATACAGGGGCTAGAACAGTACCCAGCACAGAGTACTATTATTATTACTCTCTAAAGTAAGTAAATCCAAAGATGGGAAAGGCTTCCCAAGATCGGGGCTGACTTAATGTTGCATAAATCCACTGGGCTCAAAAGCCAGCTTGGAGGAAATACTCAGGAGAGGGTCTATCTCTGCTATTGTGACCAAATTAAAGAGATCACAGTTCAAGTTCTGGCTTTGCCATTTATCAGCTGTGTGACCTCAGACAGATTGCTTTACCTCTCTGAGCTTTGGTGTATTCATCTATTGAGGATTGATAACAATAATAAATGAGAGATGTGACACTAAGGGACGATGCATGTTGGTGCAGTTAGCCTGGGGCAGGCTCATACTGGGGCCTTAATACATTTTACTATTAAAACCATCCATCCTATAAAGCAAACATTTTCATGTATCACACCTCTGGAATTTGGATGCATTGTATGATCGATAGCATCTTACACTTGCTGTTGTCTGTGCAACACTGAGAGCTTCAGTGTTAAGGTTTTGCAGAATGGGAGCAAGTGGCTTCATAGAAAATCCAGGGGGAAATGAGGAACATAACAGTTGTGGCAGGGGGTCGGGGGCATAGCAAATCTTCCGTGTTTAGCAACGTTGCCCACAAGGGGGTCAAAAATGAGCTAGGGTTTTGTAATGGTGCAGCCAGCCTGGGAGCCCAGCACCCATGACTTGTACTTCTTTCATGGATTCTGTTACAAAATGCCACATTCCCAGTGCTCCCCAAGGCAACAAGACAATATTACGTGGGAAGCAGGAACTCCAAGGACTCCAAGTTGAAAGGACCTCAGAAGATGCAGGCTCTGAATGTGGAGGTTTTGGGGCTACTGTAACTAACTTCTGTCCTTTAAACTTCCCTTTTCAACATGCACAGAGCGATATATAATTATAGCCTCCATCTAAGTTGAAGAAGCCCTTTCTCCAAGCATGAAATCGAAATTCTAAGTGATAGGAAAGCAGCAAGTCACAGTTTCTTCAGTAGCATCTTTTCACTCTTAGTGGTACATAAATTCCAGGTGTATTTTACAATGGATGGTGTCTTGCATTTGATGGATTTTGATCCTAGTTCCCATCTTCTCACACAGACCTTCCCATCTCTTGGTTTCCTCTTTACTGAGCATCGCCTAAGCCTGGCACTGCACTTGACAGTTTGCACATTATTTCACTTATTCCTCCCAACAAGCCTGGTACAGGAGAGATTTCCCTCCCATTTTGTGGAAAAACTGAGACTCAGAGAAGGGCAATGACTCTCCCAAGGTCTTAGGGCCAGAACTCGACACCCACTTGAAAGCATTGAGGATACCCAGGCCTTCCTTGAGGAGCTGCCTGATTGCTTTGTTCCACAGGACCATCCAGGATCCCTCTGTGGCTTGGGTAAGATCACTTGGATTCAGGGTCAAGGTCAATACCACCAAGACTCTAAGTCTCAAGTTATCACTAATCAGGTGACAAAAAATGAACATTTATCAGGTCCCTATGAAGCCGATGGGCAGAGGAAGCAGCACTGGGATGGGTGCCAAGAGGTATTGGTCTTAATTCCAGTGACACCACTTACTGGTGGTGTGGCCTTGGACAAGTCACTTAACCTCTCTGGGCCTCTGCTTGCTCATCTGTAAAGTGAGTGACTCTCAATTGGAGGTGGGTAGGGTATCCTCCAGTTATAACGCCAAATCTGTCTTTTGTGTGGGTCTGAGGGGCTGGGAGAGCTTGACTGTAGATTTAGTCTATCTGGAGTCAGACATTTAACTGCTGAGGTCTCCAATGAACCCTAGGGGTTGGGGGCTGGCCTTCAATCTTGGGGTCTCGGCAGGATAGATGGCTGGGATACCCAGGATCCAGAGCCTCCTAAGGGTCCAATCCTACCCCAGGTGGGGTGTCAGGTCCACTGGTGATATTTGCATAGGAAGTTGTTCTGCGGACAGCCCAGGCTCTGGACATTTTTCTATCAAACGGCACTCAAGCTGCGTCACTTTTTGTTTCGCCTGGTGCACATTCCATGCAGGATGTGACATGTATGAGGGCTGGGAGGGCCTCTGAGGGTCTCCCAACTGCTCTAGTTGATTTGCGGAGGAGGAAGTAGTTATGTAACTGCTGCGCATGGGTCTTGCCTCACTTCCCAGGTAAACTGTAGAATCCTGGGGAGAAGAAAGTACCTGTTTGCTTCCACTGGAGCCCTTACTCAGCTGAGCAAATAGGCCCTGGCTGCTGCAGGTAGCCTCGACCTGCCTGGGACAACTATACCTGTTTAATACGCAAGGCTGATCCTAGGCTTCCTACACACCAGGCACTGTGCTGGGTGCAAATACATTTTTGCTCTCTCCTTGTTAGAGCAACAGCAATACTGGCTCCGTGACTCAGGGGCTCGCACAAGCCAGGGGCAGTGTGACAGGCCTCATTCACTCTGTGCAGATGCGCACCTACAGCAGACAGACTAAGACTAGGTCTTTTGCCCTCAGAGGATGTGGGTTCAAATCTTGGCTTTGCTTCTTCCTTATAACGTTGGGAAGTCACTTAGTCTATTCAAGCCTCAGTTTCTCCATCTGTGAGGTGGAGGTGATCGTAGTGTCTTGGGCTATCCCAAAGGTTAAATAATGCATGTGATGTTCTTCCATAGCATCTGGCAGACTTAGCAGGTGTTCAACCAACACTAGTCATTTTCTGTGTGAAAAAAAGAACCTGCCCAGCAGTCTGAAAGGCTACATCCCCACTGAAGATGAGGAAACAGGCACAGACAGGTTAATGACTTTCCTAGGGTCACAGAGTAATAGGTGGCTTGGCCAGGAGTCAAAGCCAGGACTGCTTGACACCCACCCCGTTCCCTTTACTCAGTGCTCTGCTGCTTCCTCAATGACCAGAGCTGCTGTCCTCCTTATGTGACAAATCCTGGGGAAGGGCCTGAAAGGTGATATCCCCAGAGATCCCAGCCAGAGAATGGGTGACAATATGGCAGAGTGGTTAAAGGTTTGGAATCTGTAGACATTCTGCCAGCCCAACACTCCCTGGCTGTGTGACTTTGGGCCAGTGACTTAACCTCTCTAGGCCTCTGTTTCCTTATTGGTAAAATGAGGATGAGGAGGATGATGATAATGAGGATTAAATGCAGTAAGAAATGTAAAGTATTCAGCCTCAGACCTCGCTGTGAGTCCAGAGCTCAGAGCTGGAGCTTTGCAGGTGCAACTTGTTGTTTTTGTGGTTATTATTATCTCCCTGGGGTGGCCGTCCACTTGAATCTATCAGAGCCAGAGAGTGGCCCAGCAAGGCCTTCGAGGGCGTGAGCCCCCTAAGTCAGGTGGGAGTTTCCTCAGTAGGCGAGGTTGGATCCTGGCACCTGCACACCTGGCAGGAGGGAGCCAGGCTTCTGATGCCCATCTGGGGACATTGCTTAAAGGATTCAACTTCAAAATCTCAATCTTCAGATACCTCGGCCCTCCCCCAGCACTGACCACAAGCCATACGGTGCTGGGCCGCAGGCTCCAGGCACTCCTGCGACCTTCTTCTCCGGGGAGGAAGAGGCGATGGATTTCTGAGCTGAGACAGAACCAGAGTGGCTGGAGCAGACCAACGCCTCTATATTCAGAGCCTGAAGACATCAGGCAGCAAATGAGAAGCATTTTGAGGCTCTCTGCCTGATTTCTTTAAGGTTGGGGCCCAAAAACTTGCCTTCCCCACTTGAATTCTCCTCCCTTATTGCTGCAGACATAAAGACGATTTAGATAATCCAGCTTAGCCCAAAGAAGAAAATTAAAATCCTCCATAAACTTGTAGTCTGAGGATGATGTTTGCTAACATTTTGGTATGTATCCTTCCTGTCTTTTTCCTGTGGGCAGGTATACGTTTAGGCTGTAGAAAAAAAAAAACCCACAGGAAAATAGAATCATTCTCTATATGAAGTGCTCAGAACAGTACCCAGCACATGGTAGGTACTTGATAAATGGAAACTGCCATTATTACTATTTCTATTTTATGGCCCAATTTTCTCTCTTAAATAGAATTTCAACTGTGAGAATTGGAACATTGTTGTTTTATTCACCTTGGGAATCTAGTGCTTAGCACATAGTAGGTGTTCAACAAAAAGTTTTGAACAAATAGAGGAATAGGCATTTCTTCCCCTCATTAGATTTTCATCTGTTCCATTTAGCAGCAACGCACTGATGCACTGCTGAAATTGTTTCTAGACTTGTGACTGGTGCTTATTTAAAAATGTCACTCCAACCTCCTAACTTTCCACCCCAGCCAAAGTCCTATCCCAGACCTCATTCCCACCTACAAGAGATGGGGAATGTGGGGTTCCCTGGAGCTTGGGGACCCAGCAGCCCTTTCAGAGAAGCCAGAAGCCAGCCTGTGGGCTGCCAGCGCCCTCCTTGGTGCACAGAAACCGCCAATCATTGACTTAAACCGTCTAGGTAGCGCACAGACGAGTAAAACCCCAACTCCTGCATTTTTGATGAAGTTGACATTATACAAACGCTCAGGGCTTACTTGGTCAGACCCAGCAGCGAGGGGCTGAATCAATAATGAAACACTGGGAGGAATAAAACATTAACAGGGAGTTCTGCAAGGCAAGCAGCTGGAGGGTCAAGTCAGGTGACCCAGTATGGCCCGTGGCCAGTGGTCCCTCTCCCCTGGGTGCCGGGCACACAGATTATCCTTGATTCCTACTAGTCTGGGAGGCAGTATGACTTCTGGGGAAACCGCAAGGCCAGAAGCCCAGAAACAGGGAAATACTACTCATTTTGTGGCCTCAGGCAGGTTATTTTTTGTCCGTCGGCCTCAGTTGGGAGCACAGATCCCTGACAAGGATACCTATGTCCCTCCCAGCTGTGACAGTCACTGCACTCAGCATGAACCTGGGGATGGGATGTTCAGATATATAGCAGATATATAGTCTGTTAAGAGCCACAGATGAGTAGGACTCGGGAAATTCATCACCTAGATCTGTACTAGCTCTTTTTTTCAAGCTTCTCTCTGCTCTGAGATTCTTGGCCTTGGGGGTGATTGAGCAAAGCTTTCTTCTGGTTTCTGCTCCATCCACAGAATATCTGAAGATAATGCTCTGTAGTGGAGGGGACCCTGAGCCCCAGATTTCACCTTTCACCCCAGGTCATGTCTTTGGCCCCTCCTGTAAGACCCCTAAATTTGGGACAGGAATCTGCCTCCTCCATGAAGAGGGGGATGCCGGGAAAGAGAGAAGAGAGGCACCACCTGGGAAGAAGTGAACTGTGGGTGCAGCCGCCAGGTAAGGGTCACTGCATTTACTCCATCATATCCTACCTTTGCCTGCTTATTTGCTTTCTAGAACTTGAATCCTCGAAGCCTGCTCTGTGGACCCGTGGCACTGGCAATGCCTCAGTGTTATTTATTAGAAATGCACACCTTGGCCCCCACACACCTCCTGCAGCAGAGTGTGCACTTCCGCGCTAGAGGTTCAAGGTGGAGATGCGGCGTCCTCCCACCGCCGCCAGCCCAGCCCCTGGCTGGTGGGGGAACATCGGGGTAGGGACACCTTTGCTCTCAGAGCAGATGCAACGGTTTCACTTCTCTGGAGGTGACAGTTGGGAGACGCCTTTTCTCTGAGGTGGTTTATCGATGATATTTTTGAAACCAGATTGAGTCAGACGACACTTTCGTCTGTGGGTTTAAAGGCATTTCAAAGGACTTCCTCCCTCGACTCTTTCTGTCGTGAGAGTAAAAACAAAAAATTCAACAAACATTCACTCAGTGCCTACTGGGGCCCCAAACCAGGGCCTGGGCCTTACGGTTTGGGGAGGGGATCCCATGCCTGAGTGTGAGTCAATCAGGAACCCTTGAGATGCAAAGTACAGCCAGGTTCCTCTAACTACAGGAAGGTCCTCCTTAGATACCTGGTTTACCTCTCTTACCTGAATTCACAGTGTATCTTCATCAGAGCAGAATTGCCTGGGAAATGTTTTTCAAAATGTATTTGCCTGGTATCCCATCAGTGTGTCTCACTCAGTAAGGCTGAATCAGAAAAATCTTGCACGATAATTCTGATTCTCAATCTTGGCCTGCCAAGACCTATTGCTTTGTGATGTAGTCCAATTATTTCTGGTCCTTCAGGACCTGAGACAGCTTGTCTGCAATGATCAAAGGATCGTTGGTCAGCAAAGGTCATTTGCTGGGGTGGAGACTGCTAGCTCTGCACTGAAATTCATTCCCTTCTTCCAGGGCACATAACTGGATGGCTTTGTGCCATCCTTTGGAGTTGAGAGGGGTCATGTGACTGAGTTCTTGTTAATAGGATGTGATGCACACCTCTTTGGGGCCAAGCCTGCAGAAAGTGGTTGGGTCTTCTCTACGGGCTCTACCCATGCCGGCCAGCTGGGACCTCACCCATGCAGATGACAAGCTCCCAAAGGATGGCAGAGCCACAAGATGGAAGGAACCTGGGTCTCTGAATCACCACCTGGAGCTGAAATACTTGCCAACTCTCAGCGTTCACTTTGGATGTGATTGAGAGACACAAATATGCTCTTTATGTTCTTGAAGTCACTGAATTTAGGGGTTTACTTATGTTATAGTGGTTTACCTTACCCTAATACTGCTCTCTCTGCCCCACTTATTTTACCCCAATAAATTTTTAAGCTCAATGTTCAGAATTCAAGATGTAGCCTATACCACTTAGATAGTGTTCTTATTTGAGAGTAGACAGGGCTTTTGCTTAGGACAACCTAAACTTCAGTGTATAATCAGAGTCCTGATTTTAATTTGGTTTCTTTTTTGAGTATTTCTATTTGTAGGATTTGATATTTCATAGCTTCTATTTTTCCTTACAGGTCTTCCAAAGAGTAAAGAGAAATTGTACTTTTTATTTTTAAATAGGAAAGTATTACTCTATCTTGCAATTAACACATAGGTCTACTGGACACATTTGTAAATCTAAGATAGATTTTGGGATTTTAGTGACCTTATTCTTCTTGCCTTTTAAAACATTTTGCTGTTCTCTCATCCTAGGAATTATTTCATCATCACTTGCCAATTATTCTTAACTATACTAAAAAGAGTAAAATAAAAAGAAAACGGAACAACAATTGAATTATTTAGAAGTATTATGTGACACAAATCATCACTGTTGTATCACCTACCATTTTCTTCTTGTGCTGCTGTGGTCAGCAGAATAATGGTCCCCCAAAGATGTCCACTTCCTAATCCCTGGAACTTGTGAATATGTTACAAGGCAAGAAAGATTGAAGATGTGATTAAGTTAAGGACCTTGCAATGGGAGATTATTCTGGATTTTCTGCGTGGCCCAATAGAATCACAAGGAGCCCCTAAAGGAGTCAGAGAAGATGTGACTCTGAAAGTGGAGAACCGGAGGCATACATCATGAGAGTGATACAGCATTGCTGGCTTTGAAGATGGAGGAATGGGGCTGTGAACTAGGGAATGCGGTTCATCCTGAAAAAGGCAAGGAAATGACTCTTCTCTTGAGCCTCCTAAAGGAACACAGCCCTGCTGACAGCTTGGTGTTAGCCCAGTGAGACCCACTTCAGAGTTTTGACGTCCAGAACTATAAGGTAATATGCTTGTGTTGTTTTAAGTCACCAAATTTGTGGTGACTTTTAACAGATGCAATAAGAAACTAATATAGTTGCCCCAAATACTGCATTGTCAGAAGATATGAAGAGAAATTTGGAGACACCATTTTATAGGCTGACTTTGCTTTCATTGCACAATTGAGAAATCAGAATTTTTTCCCTTTCATCCATAATGACAAGAAGAAAATTGACAGAGGAAGATGTTTCAAAATCATTGGATGATTCAGAAGATGAATGCTGAGAGACAGATAGCATCACTCTAGACCTGAGTGAATGAGGATGGTGAAACTGATCACGTAAGTGAAATGTCAGGTCATCAGTCTTCAGATGACAATGTCCTAGATGAATTTCCTAAAACTCAAGAATTGATGAGTAAACAATGTATTTCTAGGGAAAAAAAGAAAATGTGGTATTCTCATTTAGTCACAACAAGCAGGACAAGAACCTGGACAATCCTGTTTTACTAAAAGGATGTGTCACACGATTTCCATCCTTTGTGATACTTGTGCACCAACATCTACTTGATATAATTTATGAATGAATAAATGCTAAGGCAAGTATCAACAAAAGGTGACTGGAAGGAAATATGTGGAGTAGAATTTTAAAAAGTCATTGGATTCTTATTCTGATTGGAGATAATACACCTAACAATGCAATTTTTCGCAATTATGGAAAAAGATAATTGTCTTCTCTTCAGCAAAATTATGAACCATCAAAGTTCTCCAGAATCTCTTCAAGTATTGCATTTTGAATTTGCAAATACAAGAAGGGAAGTCAGAAATGATGAGAAGCTAGAATCCAGCAGAGATGTATTTTGAATCTGAAATCAGTATTTACAAGGTGTGCATGTTCCTGGTTATATTTGGAGGATGTTGCCTATGTCAGGTACCTTCAAAACCAGGAAGACATGGACTAAAAATTTTGGTTTACTATGTTTAAATTCTTATAATTTCTAATAAAGTTGTTCTTCATGCTCCTTTTATTCTTATTTCTGTAAAATTTTTCAAAAAAGGACTTAAACTATTTTAAAGTGGTTCATTGGACCTAGATATTAAATAATGACTACTTTTCTTCATGCACTGAAGACTAAAACGGTCTTCCCATTACACTTTTTCTCATAATAATGTCACTGAGACCAGGAAGCTCTTTGAGCTAAGGTGTGCTTTTAAGACATGTCTCACCGAGCCCCTCTAAAGACATGACTCGACAGCAATGCTCATGCACAGAATTGTCTCCCAGACTTGGGACAAACCCACTGCCGAGCCATCTCTATCAGCTGTCTTCAGCTGAAAATCTAGTTATGTAGGGCCCTGTCTTTCAGATGACACAGAAAGCCAAGAACAAAAGCAAATTAGAAGGACTTCCTTTTCTCTTTCTCTACTCCTTTATTTATTTCATCCATCCATCTACCCGTCAATCCTTCCATCCATCCATCCATCCATCCACCCACCCATCCATCTTTCCAACCATCCATCCATCCATCCATCCATCCTTTCATTCAAAAAATTCCTTCAGCAAAGCTTTGTTTGGCTCTTACCACAATGTTTGCTGCAGAGCAGTGGTTCTCAATGTGTGGTCCATACACCCCGATGGAGTCTCTGAGACCCTTTCAGGAGGTCTGTGAAACCAAAGCTATTTTAATAATAACACTAAGATGTCACTTGCCTTTGTCACTGTGGTGACATTTGTTCTGAAAGCAATAGTGGGTAATACTGCTAGACTCCTAATAAGAATCAAGGCAGAGGTAGCCAATGTACTAGGGTCATTGTAGTCTTCCTAGCCACGCACTTGCAGTAAAAACAAAACAAGATTACTTTTGTTTAATCTTGAGCGGAAGTCTGACGGTTACCCTGAGAACAAACGCTGGTGGATTATTTGAGTGGTGTGCTGAACTAGCCTCTGTTCTCATGGATCAACATATTTACTTGGGAAATTGACAGACAAACTACCGTTATTCTGACTTGGATATTTGGTAGATCTTTTCTTGAATATGAGCCAA
This sequence comes from Camelus ferus, assembly GCF_009834535.1. Lineage (NCBI taxonomy): Eukaryota > Metazoa > Chordata > Mammalia > Artiodactyla > Camelidae > Camelus > Camelus ferus. The sequence continues at coordinate 17,438,347 of NC_045708.1, read as the reverse complement.
ATGAACCTGTCTCTTCAAGAAAAGTGACAGTATTTGTTGCTAAATTTGAGCTTTCAAGTGAACACTTGTATCTGTTACTGTGAGCTTGACAATTTGTCAATACTTAGAGGCTTTTCTGATGAGATCTGTGATGCTATTAACAAATGTGATTTCTGGTATCATATAATGAAATACGTTACCATTTGGAAACGCCACATACTTCAATGAACCAGTGTTTTCACTGTGACCAATGCATGATGTATTAGTTTTCCAGGGATGTCTTAACAAAGTACCTCAAACTGACACTTTGGCTTAAACAATAGAAATTTGTTTTCTTATAGTTCTAAGAGGCTAGAAGTCCAAGGTCAAGGTGCTGGCAAGTTTTGTTCCTCCCAAGGGCTGTGACAAGACTCTGTTTCATGCTTCTCTTCTAGCTTCTGGAGGTTTGCTGATGATTCTTGGTGTTCCTTGGCTTGTAGACATCACCTGATCTCTGTCTTCATCTTCATATGGCAATCTCCCTCTACATGCCTGTGTCCAAATTTCCCTTTTTATGAGGACACCAGTCATTTTGGGTTAGAGCCCACTCTACCATAATATGACCTCATCTTATCTAATAATATCTGCAGTGACCTTTTTTTTTTTTCCCAAATAAGCCACATTCTGAGGTACTGGGGGTTGGGACTTCAACATATGAATTTGGAGGGGATACAATTCAGCCCACAACACATGATGTCACAAAATTATGCATAGGTAAAAGATTCATTCACAGTTCAAAACAGACCAATGGATTTTAAAATAACTGAATATAAAAAAATTCACATATGTGGTTTCAGATTCCACACATAACTGATCTTTAAGAAATCATCATTGTTGAGTTTTGGTGTAGTGGCAAAGGAGAATATGCATAGCTATCTGAAAAGGCTATTAAAATACTCTCACCTGTTCCAACTACATATTGTGTAAGGCTAGATTTTCCTCATACATTTCAACAAAAACAACATTTTGGAACAGCTTGAGTGCAGGATCAGATATGGAAATCCAGCTGTCTTCTATTAAGCCTGACATTAAAGAAATTTATAAAATAAAGGAATTCATTCTTCTCACTAATATTTTTGTTTTGAAAAAATATGATATTTAAAAAATTCATTTATGCTAACATGTAATTGGGGTTATTATCAATATTTTAAATGAATTAGTAAATATTTAAAATTTTCTGTTTTAATTTCTAATACAGTAATCATAGAAAGATTTCTCAAACTTGGCACTACTGAGGTTTTGGTCTGATAATTCTTTGTCACTGGGGCTGCCTTGTGTACTGTAAGATGTTGGGAGCATCTCTGGCTTTTATCCACTGGATGCTAGTGTCACTCCCTGCTCTTCCACTACTCACACCCTTGGGATTTGTAACAACCAAAAATATCACCAGACATAGCCAAATGGCCCTCAGTGGAGAATCTCTCATTTATAGATATAACCAGTATAAAGAAAAGTGCTTTGGGGCCCTCTATAGTTTTTAAGAGTGAAAAGGGGTCCTGAGACTGAAAAGTTTTAGCACCATTGATGTAGGGGATACCCTGGTGAGTAGCACCTGCCATGGAACTCAGGCACCTGCCCTCATGGAACTTAGGGTTTAATGGAGGAGACAAACATGAACCAAATAGCAGTAAAACTGAAACCCTGGCAAGTGTTTTTGCAGATGATATTTATGATGCCCGAGGCCTCCTCTTCCTCTCCACCTGCCCCCACCTCTGCTGGTCTCCCCCTGGCTCCTGTATCTGGGTCTGTGCTGCTCAACCTCAAGACCTCCCCTCCCTTCTGCGGTGGCTGATCCAGGTCAGAGTGACTTGGTATACCCTGGACATGAGTCACAGACTTGGAGAGGGGAGATATCACCTTTTAAATTCACTTCCTTACTTTACAGATGGGAAACTGAGGGAAAGTGATGCGCAGAAGCTGGGGTCACTCATACTTAATAAACACCCTTGTTCTTATGGATATCCTGAAGTTTGGACCACTTACAGAGATGGGGGTGGGGAAGATTAGCTTTGACTTGAATGTTGACTGAGTTCTAGACAGGCTGACCTTTCACATCAGTGCCATGATTTGAGGATTTGTTTATTCTTTATTCATTCACTCAATAAATGTTTATCTGAATGCCTACTATGTTCCAGAAGAATAATGATGAACAAGAGGGAAAAAGTCCCTTCTTTTATGGAATTCATATTATTGTGTGTGTTTGAGTGTGTGTGTGTGTTTATGTATGTGTGTATTTTGAGGAGAGTAGACAATTGACACAGAAATAAATAATCAAGTTTATTTCAGATAAAGTACGTGAGTTGCATGGACAGGATAACAGGTATAGAGAGAGATGTTTGGGAGTCTGAGAAGGCCTCTCTGAGGATAGGCTGAGTGAGAAGACCTGGAACTGGAAAAATGAGGCTGCAGCCACGTGAAGCACCAAACGGGAGAACTCTCCAGGCAGGGAGGAGGGAAAATGCCAAGACCCTGAGGCAAGAAATAGCGAAGTGCTCAAGGAACAGAAAGAAAGGGCAGTAGGGCTGGGGGTAGTGAGGCAATCCCAAATGGCATGAGATGAGGTCAGAGAAGCTGGCACGGGTGGATAACTTAGGAATTTGAAGTCTAAGTCTCTTTGTAACATAAAAAGCCACTGGAGGGTTTTAAGCATGGTTTGATTTATATTTTAAAAAAGTATTTTAAAAACATAACACTCTGGCTGCTGGGTGTAAAATGAATTGAGTATAGAGTGAGGAGGGCAGGGAAATAGAGAGGAGAGCTGGGAAGTGGTGCAGAGACCAAATGAGAGGTTACAGTGTATTGGATGAGGGTGGAGGGCATGGGGGTGAGAGAAGTAAGGAAATGTGACTTATATATTAGACATAAAGTCAGGAGGAGTTGCTGATGGACTGGGTGTAGAAAATGAAGTAAAGGGAAAAACTGAAGATGACTCCAAGATTCTTTTTTAAAAACACCTTTATTGTGGTATAATTCCTGTACAGTAAACTACACACATTTTAGATGTACAATTTGATGAATTTTGATAGATGTAGACTCCAAGATTCTTGATTTGAGCTGCTGGAAGCCTGAATTTGCCATGTACAGAGATGGAGTGATCAGGGGAGGGGCATATTTGGTTGGGGAAAATCATGAATTCTTTGTTGAACATGTTCAGTTTGAGATGCCTATGACACATCCAAGGGGAGTTAACACGACCATTGGACATAAGATGCTAAACTCAGAGGTAAGATCAAGACCAGAGACAATTTGGGAGTCATCAGCATATAGACGGCATTGAAAGCAACAAGTCTGGAGGAGACCACCTAAGGACAGAATGTTCGAAGAGGAGAGCGCCTGAGTGTAAACCTGGCAAAGATATACTGGGCAGCTAGAAGGACATTCATGTTGGTCCCCTGACCTGTGGAGGTAAGAGCTGTTATGGTAAGAGATGCCAAGCAGAAGCCCTTGAAACTCCCTGCTACTGCCACTCCTGGACAAGATAATAAATCAGAATGTATTTAGGGAGGAACTGCAGAGATTAGTGCCAAACAACGGACTTGAAGGGTGCAAGAGTGGTGATCCACATCTCATCCCTATCCAATTCGCCTATCTGGCTGGAATGGATTTTGACACACCGTAAACTTACAAAGTTGGAGTCCCAGTCCTAGCTGTTGTGCTGGGTGTAATACATTTACTGGAGCAGATTAAAACAGCCTCTGGAACTTAGAATGTGACTTTTAGTCTGGTGAATGCATTTTTCTTGGTTCCCATCAGTAGAGAAGCGCAAAAGCCATTTCCTTTCACATAGCAGGGACAGCAGTACACCTTTACTGTCATGCTCCAGGGCTGCATTAACCTCCTGCTTTCTGATATGATACAGTCCATAGAGATCTCGATGGTCTTGACATTCTGCAGAATATCTTATGGGTCCACTGTACTGATGATATGATAATGGACCTGGTGAGCAGGAAGTAGATACCAAGATACCCTAGAAAGAGTTGTATGTGCCATAGGGCAGGAGGTGAACCCCACAAAGATTCAGAGACCTGTTATATGAGTGAAGGTTGTAGGGATACAGTGGTCTGGGGAATGAATGCTAGTACATCTTCTCTATAGTAAAAGGCAAAGTGTTGTGCCTTACACATCTTACACCTAAGAAATAGACCTAATGCCTGGTGGGTCCCTTTGGATTTTGGAGGTGCTGTTTACCATACTTGCTAATACTGCTCTGACTCATTCATTAGAAAACTTAGGCAGCTGCCAGTTTTGAGTGGGGCCAGGACAAGAAAGAGCTCTGCAGCGGGTCCAGACTGAGGTGCAAGTAGGGTCTGCTTGCTCATCTGGCACAGTGCCTCCGGTCCCTGATACATTTAGGGGCCCATCAAAATATTTTAATTTTAGTTTATTTTAAAATCAAAAGAAAAAATGAGCCTAATGATCATGAGTGCAGCCTACATTTATACCCATCTTTATATCAATGCAGTTGTAAAATACACTTTTTGATATTTTTTTAATGAAAGAAAGGGCCTATGGATACAGTCCCTGGCTCCCACGAAAGCCATGATGCAGCTCTGGGTAATACTCTGCCTCTCACAATGCAGGATCTGATCAATTTCATGGTGTCAGGTGTACCTCCGGCAGGCAGGTCAGGTGCCAGGTAGAGAATCTGGTCAGTGTCATTAGGAGAGGCAGAGCACAGACCCCAGGTTTCTGTGTCAGGTCCGTGTCCTCTTTGCCAAGGAGCTACTCTCTGACCAGCTGCTCCAAGCACAGACTGACTATGTGGCCAGAGATGCCTGCCCATCATGAGCTGGGTATTGTTAGACACTCCAAGTCAAAATGCTAGTTATAATGCTTCAAGTTACAGGATGGAAATGGCTTATTTGGGGTTGGGGCCAAGTGGGTCCAGGAGGCACAAATGCATTTATGAGTAGATAGGGAGGAACCCCATGTAACTACCTTCTTCAAACTGATGCCTTTTCCTCAGCTCACAAGTGTGGCCTTGGTGGGGGTTCTTTAGAACCTAGTGAAGGAAGACCTTGGCCTGGTTCACAGGTGAGCTGAAGCAGTACATAGTAGTGGCCAAACATAGACTGTTGCTGCCCCACTCAGGGATGGCCCTAAGAGACGCGGTGAAGAGAAATCCTAGATGGGCAGAACCGTGAGAAGTAGGCCCCATGGTCCACATTGCCTGGAGAGAAAAGGGACCTGAGATATGGCAAAACATGGCCTCCCAGGCACGGCTAATGGCTTGACTCTGCTTTCTGGGGAAACCAGAACCAAAACATGGGGCTTACTTTCCTCCAGGTTCCCATTAAATCCTACACCAATCTTACCAAGTGAGTATTTTTATTTTATAGATAAGGAAACGGAGGTCCAAAAGGGTTTGGCAACTTGCTCAAGACCTTACAGCTAATAACTAGAGTGCTGGGACAGCCAGCCCAGCTTTAGGTTAATTTTCATAGCAGAGTAGAATAAATCATGCCACGTCGAAAGTCAGGATGTCTGAGTTTGAACCCCAGCAATGTTTTGTGGACCTTTGGCTATGTCTCATCTGTACCCCAGGTCTCTGTTTCCTCTTTTAAAATGTAGGGCTTGTCGCACAGCACAGGGAATATAGCCAATATTTTATAACAATTTAAAGATTATAATCTATAAAAATTTTGAATCGCTATGTTGTGCAACTGAAACTAATATTATAAATCAACTATCCTTAAATAAAAAACAAGATGAAAAAACAACAACAACAAAATAAAATGTAGACCCTGGACTCTCACTGATGATGCTTCTTCTTGCTCTAAGTTACTTGATTGCTCCAGGCCTCAGGGGCTCAGCACCGGCTGGGTACCAGGGGATGCAGAAGTGAACAAGCCACAGCTCCCCGAGATCCTCTGGCCCCTCTGTGAGCTCTGTCCATAAAGGCTGCATTCTTCACCTACCTGAGCAATTATGGGTTTGGAGGTTTTTAAATAATGATTTCAGCATGTGCTTTGTATAAACAAAGGTTGGGGCAGGGAGATGAGGGGAATGTGGGCCTGGCTCGTTTGAGCAGCTAAAAATAGAAACGTGAAAGTCCTATAATGATGAGGCAGAAACTTAAAACAAATTTCTTGGAAAATTCCCTCCCCATGCCACACTGCCCAGGTATTTCCCCCCTTTTGGCCTTGTGCAGATGGAGCAAGGGAAATTGGGGTGAGGGCCGGGTATCACAACACACACTTCCTTCCTGGCACCGAGGAGAAGGGGCCGAGGAGACCAAACTGGGAACAAAACGTTTGTTCAGGAGCCTGATTCAGGCTGACACGGGCCTTTGAGCTCCCTGAGTGGCATTTATGGCCACAGATATGGAAAAGAAAATAAATCTCCCAGGCCCGGCATCTTGCTTTAATTAATAACATAATCAAGTTTCTGGCCTCGTGGAATGGAAGGATTTCAACACTCAAGGCCCCTCTGGCAGCAGGCAAGAAGTGGGCCCCCTGGCCAGGCTGCCCCCCGAGCAATGGGCTGGCCAGGCAGGGCAGGGAGAGCAAGGAGGGTGTGCTCAGGCCTTCAGGGCAGGACAACAGGAGGCTGGCTCCCAGGCGTGAGGCAGGGTTCAGAGAAGAGGATCGGGGAAGCAGGAAAGCACATGGATTGTCATAATCCCTGGTGTTTGTTGTGCATTTATTCCATCCTGGATTCTCACTGTTATTTCCCCATACAGTCCATACAGAACCACTGGGCCTGCTCTTCTCCCCATTTCTCAGATCAGCAGACTGAGACCCAGAGAAACTGGGGCAACTGGCCCAGACTCACCTAGCTAGAAGGTGGTGAAGCTGGGATCTGAATGATCTGAACCCAGGGCTGTCAAGAGACCGAGAGGGTGGGGATGAGGCTCACTGAGGGACTGAGGGACGGAGCCTTCCGCTTCTCCACAAGGTCTCGGGATGACGTCCCTTTCCATAAAAAGTGCCCACCCTCTCCGAGCTGATGTGTCTAAGGAGGGGTAGGGGTGGCGGTTGAGGAGTGATGGCCAGATTTTAAAAAAGGACTTGGAAGGAGAGAAGGGGTAGATGCTGAGGAAGGCAAAGTATACATGTCAGGTGCCTTGGGGGCTGGATTGGACATCCAGAGGTCCCTCCAAGGCATGCTCTCCAGGGCTCCCTGGGTCAGAAGCAGAAGGGAGAGAGGCCCCTGGCTGGCATAACAATCCTGTGTGGTAGGTACTTCCATTATCCCCATTTTACAGATGAGAAAAATGAGTCACAGAGAAGTTAAATAACTTTCCTACGTTCTGGTAATCAGCAGGTAAAGTCAGGATTTGAACTCACATATTCCTGACTCCAGAGTTCATGCTCTTAAGCTCTATGCCATCTTGAGGTCCAGTTCTGTGAGAAAGACCTGGCCCAGAGGACACTGTTCTCACCCAAGGACACTGAGTCTAAGGGAGAAAAGAGGCCCTGAAATACTTTCTTAAATTTTGTTAGATCTTTGTTTAGGAAGCAATTCTGTTATTTTATACTGGTCAATGGGAAGGTATCTGCCTCTCTGTAATGATGGTAGGACATACATTTCATTTCAAAAGAATTTCTCCTGAATTATCCATCAGAACCAGCAAGAAATGCTTGAAGTAAGATATCATAATTGAAAAACCTTTATCTGATTGGACAACTAGTTTTATCAGTTAGCATTGGCTATGCAACAAGCCACACAAAAATGTGGTGACTTAAAACAGACATGGATTTGCTCGGGATTCAATGGTTTGGCAATTTGGGCTGGGATCAGCTGGGCTGTTGGTACCTGATGAGCTCATTCACATGTCCACAGTCAGCTGACAGATGGGATAGTCTCACTCACTTACCTGGTATGTGTTTGGCTGTTGGCTGGGGTGACAGCAGTAACCGAGCTGTGCCTCATCATCCAGCAGCCCTACCTAAGGTTTGTTAACACGGGTGTTGTCAGGGGGCTCCTAAGAGTAGCAAGAGAAGGCAATCCCCAGTCTCTTTGCTTACATCACATTTGCTAATGTCTCATTGAGCAAAGAAAGTCACATGACCAAGCCCAAATTCAAAAGGTAGGGGAATAGACAACCTCCCGTTGGAAAGAGTGGCAAAGTCATGTTGAGAAGGGATGTGAGTCTAGGGAGGACAATCTGTGGCTACTTTTTCAGTCTATCAGGTTGGTTTTCCTAAAGGGAAAAAGTACCTGTGGGTAAGTAGAATGATGGTGCCCCCAAAGATGGCACCCACGTTCTAGCGCCATAATCACAAAGGTATTACCTTCCATGGCAAAAGGGACTTGGCAGATTAATTAAATCAGTAATGTAAATAATCATTAACTATTAAGTTATTAATAATTAAAGTTCATCTATTAACATGAATTAATTAAAGTATTAATTAAAAATTCCTTGAGATGGAGAGATTATCCTGGATTATCTGGGGGGACCCAATGTAATTACAAGGGTTATTACAATGAAAGATGGAGGTGGGAGAGTCACATCAGAGAAGGAGATGTGGCAACGGGAGAGATCAATGTAATGGAAAAGGGCTATGAATCAAGGAATGAGGGCAGCTTCTAGAAGGAAAGGCAAGGAACAAGGAATGAGTTCTCCCCTAAAATCTCCAGCAGGAACACAACTCTGCTAACACCTTGATTTTTAACCCAGTGAGACCTCTGACTTCCAGAACTCTAAGACAATAATTAGTATCATTAAGTCACTAATTTGTGGTACTGTTACATCATCAATAGGAAACACACAACACCTTACAGCCATAGGACCTTTTTCTTTAGACCAATAATACCAGTTTTGTGTTTGGTCAAAAGCAGGCAGTCACGTTCCTTTTATTAGAGAGAACAAAGACTGGGGCTTTTAAATACCCACTCCCTAAAGTCCTCAAATCCTAGGACATAAACATTCCCTAGGAATGCTTTCTTCTTAAAAATCTATTCAAGGGAAGTCAGAAGAAGTGTTTCGACGAATCTTCTGACAAAACCAGGGTTAGAATGAACAGAGTTGAATGAGTATTGTCAGAAGGGTACCCTATTATGTTTATGTGTGGCCTTCCTTAAAGCTCTTGATCTTTTTGGACTATTTAACTCTTGCCTATTTATTTAATAATTTTCATAGCATTTTTTTTCAAAAGAACAATGGAGTATAAAAAGCTTTGATCATCACTGAGTTTCCACTGTTCACCTCCTGGCTGTACATCTTAATTGCTGGCAAAATCCCTAAGAGGAAATAAGAAGCTTCTGTCTCAATAATGCTGAATCAATGGTGACAGCCATGTCACACACAATAGACAGAAAGCAAAGTGAGATGGCCCATGATTCAGAAGGAGGGAGCACGGAAGGAGCCCTCTTACCAGCGGGAATGCCCCGGTGATTCAGCACGGTGGAAATCATGAGTGAGATGTGGAGGTGGCCTCTTCAGTGGGTGGGAGTCCCGGGTGTCCCGATTGGTGTGAACTCTTACACACCCCAGTTTCTCTGGTTAAGACTTCAGCCAGCAGATCAGAAGGTGGAAGATGCATTTGCTTTAGTCGTGAGTCAACAGAGTACCAGAGTTTATAGTTGTATCAGGCTCTCTGAGCTGGAAGTAATCTCAAAGACCAAAGGACCAACCTCTTCTTTTCCAGATGGGGAAACTGAAGCCCAGAAAGAAGTGACTTGTCCCAGGTCAGCCAACAAGTTGGTGGCGGGACAGGACCTGGAACTCAGATTTCTTAATTCTCGGGCCAGTCTCTAGGCTGCTCTTTAAGGAAAAAAGGGGAGAGAGGAAAGGACAGAAAAAAAAGATTGACATGGAGAAGAAAGCAAGGAATAAGGGAATAAAAGGAGGAAGCAACAGGGTAAAAAGAACAATGAAAATAAAGGAAGCAAGTGTTCTCCAGAACAGCAATTCCAGATGCCATCCAAGGACCAGCTCCAACCGTGTCATCTGGTAAGATGATAAAGGAAAGTAAAGTATTTCCTAAAATAGGATGTGAGGGGAAAAGAGGGCAAGGTTAAAAATAATGGAAAGCAATGTTACAATAAAATAAAATAATCTGATGAGTACCAATATCTACCCCAAATGTTTGCTGTGAGGACTGAGCGAGATTACAGATGTAAATGTGCCTGTTTTGAACTGTAAATCCCTATTTAAAAACACCAGGCTGTCTAACCTCAGGCAGGTCACTGCTCCTCTCCGGGCCTCTGTTTCCTCACCTATAAAGTGAGTGGGCTGAAAAAAACCAAACACTCCAAACCAAAAATGGGCAGAAGACCTAAACAAGCAATTCTCCAATGAACACACACAAATGGCCAAAAGGCACATGAATACATGCTCAATATCACTAATTATCAGGGAAATGCAAATCAAAACTACAATGAGGTATCACCTCACACGAGTCAGAATGGCCATATCATTAAGAAGTCCACAAACAATAAATGCTGGAGAGGGTATGGAGAAAAGGGAACCCTCCTACACTGCTGGTGGGAATGTAGTTTGGTGCAGCCATTACGGAAAGCAGTATGGAGATTCCTTGAAAAGCTAAAAATAGACTTACCATATGATCCAGCAATCCCACTCCTGGGCATGTATCTGGAGGGAACTCTAATTTGAAAAGATACATGCACCCCAATGTTCATAGCAGTACTGTATACAATAGACAAGACATAGAAGCAGCCTAAATGTCCATTGACAGATGATTGTATTAAGAAGTTGTAGTATATTTATACAGTGGAATACTACATAGTGATAAAAAGAGAATAATGCCATTTGCAGCAACATGGATGGACCTGGAGATTCGTCATTCTAAGTGAAGTAAGTCAGAAAGAGAAAGAAAAATAGCATATGATGTCTCTCATATGTGGAATCTTAAAAAAAAGAAAGAAAAAAGAGGACACTAATGAACTCTTCTACAAAACAGAAACAGACTCTCAGACATAGTAAACAATCTTACGGTTACCAGGGGAAAGGGGGTGGGAAGATATAAATCTGGGAGTTTTGAGATTTGCAAATGTTAACCACTATCTATAAAAAAAATAGATAAACAAATTTCTTCTGTATAGCACAGGGAACTATATTCAATATCTTGTAATAACCTTTAGTGAAAAAGAATATGAAAACGAATATATGTATATGACTGGGATGTTATGCTGTACACCAGAAATTGATGCATTGTAACTGACTGTACTTCAATAAAATAAATAAATAAATAAATAAAGTGGGTGGGTTGAGCTGAGGGTGTGACAACGTTACCTGCGCAGCTGGTGTTGGCAAGGACAGGAGGTGTTGGGACCAAAGAGAAAGAAAACATCGTGTTTCTGTTCAAGAAAGTCCCTTAATCCATCTACTCAAGCTGACTGCAGCGGGAGATTGATCCAGAAAATGTGAGCAACGAATCCCTTTTGCCTTAATTGTCCAGATGCCGGTGAGTGTGAAGGAGCTGGTGTGCTCCACTCTGTCCCATCCACCATGCCAGGCCCAGGCCCCCGAGCCCTGAGGTGTCACCTCCTGCCCAACTGCTGCTTTGTGATCCTGGCTCAGCAGGGCCAGGCCGGGCAGGCAAACTCCATTTCTAGCTCATCAGTGACTCATTTTCTGAAGTCGCACCTTGGGGAGCTTGTTAAAAGGCCATTGGCATCCCCAGGAGGGGGGCTCAATTTGCGTTTATGAATGAACCGCTCCAGAGAAATCAATGAACATGTCATTCAGGTCAAGTAAACAAATGCGTTTCTCCTCGGGGCCTGGTGCAGGGCGGGGGCCCTCTCCACGGGCAGGGTGTTCCGAGAAGCCCCTCTGTCCGGGCCAAACTCTGGCTTCAGGTCAGCACCCTGGGTCCCACTGAGCTTCTGTCCATCCCACCCCCACCTCCTGGTTTCCATCCCCACCTCGAGGGGCCCGTTCCAGAGACATAGCTTCTCTGGTAGTTTGCGGATGGGAAAATCTTACAGAAAAGGCCTTCTTCGATTTCTGCATTCCCATTTTTCCTCTTCCCCATTTATTGATTCAGGGGACATCTATTAAGCACCTACTATGTGCCAGTCATTTATATGCTAGGGACAGAGAGAGACTCAAAGACGCATGAGACATGGGCCCTGTCCTTAAGGGACTCACACTCTATGCCCCAGAATCACTGGAAAAGCTTTTTAAACACAAATCACCAAGCCCTCCAGGTGTGACACAGGCCATCCACTCACAACTGCCCACCCTCTATCCTATGTTTCACATTCAATTATGCTATTTTTATCAAATTTTTACTTTTCAAACTCTGATCTTTTGCTTCTAAATGTTTAAAAAAAAAAGCAGCACAACCTTTACTTCTTACTGACAGAACATTCAAAAATCTTTGTTTTTAAGTTCACAGAGTTCCCATGGCGTTCAAAGTCCTTCTTGCGTTGGCATCTGAAGGAGGATTTGAAACCAAATATTGAACTCATTCTAGGAAAGTGAAGCAGCAGGCTCTTTGCGGAGAGAAGGTTTCCACTTACCAGAAGACAATGTCTCCCCAGGAATTGAGCCCCACCCGCGTCAGAGGTGCCGGTTTCCTACCCAGACACTGGGGCGGGTGTTCTTTCATCATCGGAAGGTTTCTTGCCATTAGCCGTACTCATATCGCACCCAGAATATGACATAGTGAACATTCAAAAAAGGAAACTATTTTTCCAGAACCCTGAGGCTTCATGGGAACACATTTAAAACTCTAGGCATAAGTTATTGACAACACATACCAGTTATTTTTAAAAAGTCTTTCTACACTATTTAGCTTTACAGCTGAGAAATGTATTCATCTCTTTTTTCTCAAATTCAGTTAGAAACAATCAATTCTGGACAACCAGACTTTTTGTGATAAATCACCAAGGAATTATTATCTCAAAATGGTGGGACACAATTAGAGAGTCAGAGAGAAAATCCTGATGGTCTTAGAGTCCCTGCTTCCAACTGTTCTGAGACCCAGTCATATTTCTGCTGAGTTTCACAAGACACACTCACGTACGTCAATTTTAAAAATTGCCCTGTTTGGCTAAGCAAGCTTAAGTTGGATTCCTGTGGCTACCTGCAACTAAAAAGAGCCCTGACTAGCACAGACCCGAAAGGATTCTGAAATATTTTCTCAGCATAAGTTGGGCTGCTTTTGGCTCCAAGTGGCTGAAGTAAAACTTAAAGAGGTTTCACACAACGAAATACTCTTTATTTCATTTAACCAGAAGTCTGGAGGTGGATTAGACAAGGCGCAATGATACCACCAGGGACCCAGGTGTGTTCCGCCTTTGCTCTGCCAACCTTAGGTGTTGGCTTCGCCCTCATGCTGGTCCTTGTGTGGTCACAATGGCCACCATGGTCACTGTCCTCACACGTCCTCCATGAACAGGAAGGAGGCTTCCTCCTCACCTAGTTTACCTTTTTTTAAACCAGAGAAGAAAGTCTTTCCCAGAAGTCACCTCAGCCAACTTCCTCTCAGGTCTCATTGACCAGAACTGGGTCGCATGACCATCTCTAGCTGGAAAGGAGTCTAGGAAAGTGACCAGCCAGCATCTTCAGCCTCTGAGGTAGAAGCAGGTTGGCTGACAAGGGAAGAGAGCAGAAGGCTGCAGACGGACAAGCAATAGTGTCCGCCACACTCCCTTTCACTTCCTCATAACCACCGCAAGGAAAGAGAGAGGTACACACTGGACAAATGACGAGTCTTCACGAGTAATACGTTTATTCTAGGAAAATATTCCACACGACAGCATGGCTGCCTGGACGAGCCTGGTGGCCATGTTCTAGGAACTACGCATGAGTTCCCTCTGCTACGAAGCAGGATACTGGTTTTCAACTGTTGGCTGAGAGGCAGTGGTTTCTGGTGTTTCCTTCTACCCCTGGACCCCTCCCTCCAGTTGGCTAGACTTTGCTGTTCATTGTCTCAGGGAGGGGGTGACACAGCAGAGATGCAGGGAGAAGAAGAATGGATTCTTAGCTTTGAGTTTCAAAAAAGACTAGAAATGACTCCCAGGGCTGGGGGAAAAATTAGAGAAACAGAGAGGGAGAAGTTGGTGGTGAGGGGACAGGGGCCTGGCTCTGGAGAGACCATGTGGACACCAGAGGAGTCAGGACCAGCCTCCACCCCCAGGAAACTGTCTGCTGCTGACCCCAGGGAGCCACGTGGAACAGAGAGCACCCCTGCAGATGGCCCAGTGTCCACAAGCGTGCTGTCGTGGGGTCACTGTCCCATGAGTTCTCCCCATGGACCACAGCAGGAGCACTACCCACTGACCAGCCAGTTGGCAGGGTGCGTGTCTGTGTCTTTGGGGACAGCCCCCTTTGACATTCCAGGATGCTCTAGCCTCCAAATGTAGGTGGAGCTAGGGCTCACTGGGGACAGAGTAGGGGGCAAGGCAAACCCTAGCCCCTGTCCCTGTCCTCAGACTTGATTGGAACCAGCTTGTGATCCGCCCTGAGCCGTAAGTGTGGACACTCCTGATATGATGACAATGACATATAGGAGAGCTGGTGTCAGCACAGAAGTAAGGCACCTATAGGTGGTCACAGTGGCAGGTTTAGCTCCTCATAGACCCAGAGAAGGGTGAACTTGCTCCCCACCCTTATCAATTACCCCCCGGCTCCCCAGCCCCAGAGTTGGACCCCATCCGAGGATGCCTGGTGCTACCTGTCAGCACTTTTGGGCATCTCAGCCGATCTTCCTCTAAAGGGCACTGCTCTGACGGATTAACCTTGCACGTCTGTAGGCTTAGCTTTATTTTGAGGAGCTGAAAGTGCTTCTCCCTCTCTTGTAGCATAGCAACCCCAGTCCAGTTTGATGATAGGGAAACTGAGGCCCACTGCAGTTACAAATTGAGGTCCTGCGCTGCGTCAGCTCTGTGCTAACGTCCTCCGCATGTTATCTGACTTATGGGACTTCGCTTAACTCTTAGAGCAATCCTATGTGCCAGTGCTGTTCCTAACTCCATTTTACAGTTGGTACAGCTAAGACTCAGAGAGGTTCATCAACTTTGCTACAGAGCGGAGTGGCAGGGCTGGGATTCCCATCGGGCCCTCTGACGCCTGCAGTCTCCCCGTCAACAACTTGTCCAAGGTCCACTGTAACTCAGGAGGGAGCTGAGACCTACCTCTCACTCCAAGTCCATGCTCTCGGGCATCCATAAGGCCTCTGCTCTCACTTACCAAGAGCTGAATGAAAATTAAACAAGGCGCATGGAGGAGGGGAGAGGCTGTGGGTAACCCTCCCTCTCGCTGTCTCCCCCAGTGTCTGTCTAGGTGGCAGGAGGCAGCAAGCGGCCCTCCCCTGCCCACCTCTTCATCCCTGCTCAGCTGACCCGGGAGAGGGCTCCTGCCGCAAACACCCCACTGTTTACTTGCTCCCGTGAAGGGTGAGAGGCGTCGGGGGCCTGGAGGGGAGACGTGGCCACACCAGCCATCACCTGGAATACATTATAGCAGCTGCGACTAATTAAACTTTGATTTCCTCAAATTTCGATCTTCTTGGAAATTCCTTCAGAGCCTCACGGTATTCAAGGCTGTGGCAGAAAGTAAATACCAGAGCAGCCACAGGGGCCTCCGGGCGGCCCATTCTCAGTCTCTCTCATTCCCTTTCTCTCTGCTCTCCTCTGCGTTTCTTTCCGAGGCCTCACAAGAGAATCCCCCTACACTGTCTCCAAACCACAGCCCCCAGAAGCTGATTTGGGGTTTCCACCTAGGTGAAAGTATGCTCCTTCTGTTCTCCTGGGGGGCAGCAAGGATGTGGCAGGAGAGGGTGCATCCTCTACCCCCATGGGGTGCCTACAGGCATGAAAACAGCCGTCTGGGTGGCCTGCGTCCTTGGGTTCCCACTTGTGGCTTGCCTCAGGGTCATCTCAGGTGGCCCAGCGTCCTCGGCCAGCCAGCCAAGCAGGGAGACCCAGAGAGAGACACAGCTGGGGCCAGCAGGCAGGAACGAGGCTCACAAGGAGCGCGGCTGAGGGGCTGGGTGCAGCTGCTTCTGGGTGTGGGCTCTGTGAGAGGTCCATGTCCTCCTGTCTGTCCAGGAGTGGTGGCCACCATTTACTATTTTATGCCAAGCCCCATGTAGAAGCATTTACGTCCTTTCTCTCTAGTCTTCGCTATAGTCCTGTGAGGACCACAAGGCAGTAGTGCTCTGTTTTACAGAGGAGGTCAGAGGTCAGGGGGTCACCTGAGGTCAGAGAGGCTAAGAGACTGGCTCAAAGCCACACAGTCAGAGCCGAGATGCAGACCCTGGTCTGTCTGGTCTGTCCTACATTCTTACGGACACATCCCGAGGCCTTTACCGCTTGAAGGCTTTGTGCCTTCTAGCAAAGTAGGGCTTTGGATGGAATGGAAGGGAATGGCATACCATTTCCTTGGACGTCTCAGTTGTGGTCCAAGACGTCTTCTTTTTAAAAGATTAAAGAGATTTTAAGGTTTTCTTTCTTAATTTAAAGGCATCAACAAATATTTGTTTCATATAGAAAAATTGGAACATACAAGTAAGGGAGAGGTGGAAATAAACATCCAAAATCCCACCAACTAGAGACCAGCATGACTGGGGCAGGGTGTGATGGGGTAAGAAACAAGAATGGGGAGGTTGGCAGGGTTGGACCCTGAGACTGGTAGGTGGTACTTGAGGAGTTCTGTATTTATCCTGAGAGCAATAGGGAGCCATTGAAGGGTTTAAAGAGGGGGGGGTGTGTAACATGATCCGATTGATTTTTCAAAGAACACTTTGGCTAACAGAAAAGAGATTGTAGGGGGCGGTCGGAGTAGAGGTGGGCACAGTGTCATCCCTGGCCCTTTAGAGGGCCCCACTCTGGCCATCTGTGGTCTCTGCCTCTCCCTTCAGGGAAAAGGGTCTGTGGACCTAGGGTACTTCCCCCGCCGCTCCCCACCCCGGCCCTGGTGATCAGCGAGTGGGGAGAGGGAACCGATAGCTCAACTGCTGGGACACGGTGCCAGCTGGGGCCAGCCCTGCCTGATTCGCTCCTCCAGAGGAGCCTGACTCCAAGGCTGTGTGGGCCTCTTCCTCAGGCCAGTCCCCCTAAGGGAGGGCCCCACTGTTAATGTGTGCACCCCTGGATCTGAGGGTGGCCACGCAAGTGGGTTTTCAAGGGTGTGGCTGTAGTGTCCACACCCTGCCCTTACAGAACGATGGAGCAGGAATGGAGAGGGAAGGTGGAGGGCAGGCACCAACAGCCCCCACTGGTACTCTTGGCAGGAGGTGGCAGGTATGGGCGACCCAGCATCACCAGCACTCAGGAGAGGATTCAGCAGGTGTTAGGATGTGGACTCCCTTGCAAATCTGGGAGTTAGTGAAAGATAGGACAGGGAGATGGGGCTGAGGGGTGCGCTTCTGGCTGCACAGCAGGGGGTGCTGGGAAGCCCCACGGAGAGGACTGGTCTTGGGTGGAGAGTGAATTCTGTTTTAGGTTTGCACGAATTGAGGCTGAGGATCTCATAAGACATTTAAAAGAGGTCAGATAGGTAATTTTCTTTTTTTCTCTACACACACACACACACACACACACTTATATATTTGAAACTAAAATTCATTCCACTTATGACTGGTTTTCCTAGGATAATGTGTTGGGAGGCTATGGACCCAAGAAGCTTGGTCCCCACTTAAAGACTTGTCCTGTTAATCTACCCTTAGTCATTGACACCCTAGTATGAATTAGTGGCTCAGGGCCCATCCAGTTTGACTCCTGACTGAAAGCAGCCTCTATCTGCAGTTATCTAGGAACGTGGAACCCTGCCTTCCCTGTCACTGGGGAGGCCCTCATGACAGGCCATGGACCAGCCTGGTTCGTCTTGCTGTCCCCTCCTCCATAGACAGAGAACCTGGCTGTGACTCTGGCTCCATGGCTGATAGGCTCCCTGAAGTACCCCCATACCCAGGCTTCTGGCCCTGACCTCCCTTCCTGCTTCTCAGCCTAGGGGTGCACAGGCTTCACATCTATCGGCAGCTCACTCCTAGCTTACTTGGTTGAGTCCTAGGTACCTTTTCCAAAAGTGTTCTGGGCTGTGAAGGGATCTGCCTACCACAGACTGCAGCCAATGTGTGGTTCTGAGCTGGGGCCTGTGGCCTTTTTTGCTGCCCCAATCTAGCAGGGAGGCAGCGGCACCCTGACACTTCTCTGTGCCTGGCTCTGCTTGTACATCTGGGACCTCGAGTGAGGCCATCAGGCAGGGCTGGCCCCAGCTGGCACTGTGTCCCAGCCATCAAGCTGCTGGCTGCCTCTCCCCACTCCCTGATCAAACAACCACATGTGGGCAGCAGCTGAGCATCTCCTGCTTCCCAGGGGCAGGAAGCTGGCAGGGTGGACACAGCCCAGCTGGCCACAATCAACCCGGAAGCCAAATGCGGGCTGCTGGCCCTTGGGGAGTGGGGCTGCTGGCTCACCTTGGAGTCCCATCTCCCTTCCCAGGTAGGCTGGGACCTGGAACTAGTTTAGGGAACCATTGAGAGAGGAGAGAGGAGGAGCCCACCTTTCCCCCATCACTAGATCCGAGGGACAGCTGCATCCTGGGTGGGCTCTGAGGTCTTCCTGGTCAGGGAGCCTCAGGCTCTCCAGGCAGGAAGGGATCTTGAGAATCAGAACATCTGAGAATCAGAGAGGTTGTGACTGGTCTGAGGTCACCCAGCAGCTGATGTGCTCTCAATCTCACATCATTTAACCCCTAGCTCCCTTTCAAGCCCCTAATTTATTCATTTTGTCAACAAATATTTACTGCGTGCCTCCTGTGTGCTCATTCTAGTGCTGGGTGCTATTTCACAGAAAAGCCCCTTTTCCTAAAGGGGTGGACATATTGGGAGACAAGCAATAATCAACGAACAGAAAAACAGATAAGGGAAGCTTCCTCAAAGTGCCTGGTGCCCAGTGTCTGCTTGATAAATACGGGTTGTATTAATAACTGTAAAAAATAAAGTGAGACGGTGTGATGGAGTGTGGAGGATGTTATAGGGGGAATGTTTGTGTCTCCCAAGTCCATGTGTTGAAATCCTAACCCCCAATGTGATAGTATTAGGAGATGAGGAATTTAAATGGGAAGTAATTGGATCTGGAGGGTGGAGCCCTCATGAATGGGATTAGTGCCCTTATAAGGAGACCGCAGAGAGCTCTCTAGTATTCTTTCCACCATGTGAGGATACAATGATAAGTTGGCAGCCTACAACTTGGAAGAGGGCCTTCACCAAGAACCTGACCATCCTACCACCCTGATCTCAGACTTCTAGCCTCTAGAACTATGAGAAATAAATCTCTGTTGTTTACAAAACACACAGTCTATGGTAATTTGTTGTAGCAGCCCAAGCTGATGCAGAGGGCTCCCTTCAGGTGGTAAAGGCATTCTTAGCAGAGGTGATATTTAAAGAACAACAAGATGGAACCAGTTAGTGAAGATCTGAGGCAAAAGTATTCCACAAGAGGTCATAGCAAGTGCAAAGGCCCTACGTTTGGAAAGAGGTCACTGAGGCTGGAGCAGAGTGAATGGGAGGCAGTGTTGGGAGATGAGTTCAGAGAGATAGATGGAGGTCAGATCTCCTTGGTAAGGAGATGGCAGGATGATCTCTGCCTGGAGATGCCTCAGCTCCAGGCAGACCCCTCCCAATGGATGAGGCCCTTGGAGGAACCTAAGCCTCCACAGCTTAGGGCAGCTTCATTTCTGTCTTCTTCTTTGGAGAAGAGGTGTCAAAGTGCCAGGGCTTGGGAGTGTGGGGAACAGAGTTCTGGTCTGACTGGTTGTGTGACCTTGAGCCAGTCCCCTCTCCTCACTTGGCCTAAATCTTATCAGCTGTGAAGTGAGAGAACTGGACCATCAAGCTCTCAGTTCTGAGGATAGACGTGGAGAAGAGGGGAGGGGAGGGAGGAGAACAAACAAAGCTCAAGGTGACTAAATGAGTGTCTGGCTGGGCTTGCAGCTGATTGCATCCAAAGCGACCGACGAAGTTACCATGACAAAGAAGTTTGGGCTTGTTTGTGATGGCAATGGCATCACTGTCAATCTTCGCAGTTCCTTAGGGCTGGGAATGGAAGGCCCTTGTAATACAGGCTGATGGACAGCAGAGGGCATCAACTGAAAGGTCAGGAATCCCGGGAAAGAGGAAATAGTTGGTTTGGGGTTGGTACATGATGGTTGGTGACTACCAAAGATTTCTCTCTCTCAATAACCAGTGACAACTGGAATGTATCCATGTGGACTCATTTAACAAAGATTCACTCTATGTTGGATACTATTCCAGGTCTCGGGGAAGTAGAGAATGATGTAGGTCAGGGATGGGAATTAGCTTTCATCTCAAATGTTGGTTTGCTTTGATTGGAGCACCATGCCTGGAGTATAGTGTTAAGAAAAATTCTGAGGCTGCATCCTGGTTAAGGGGGATAGAATGCTATGATTGATTAACAATGTCTGTCAGAGTGAGGTTGGGGAGGGTCTGCATGAGTGGCAGGTATTTGCTGTCTCTTCTCTAATGCAGCCTCATTACTGGACAATTGATTAAAAAACTGAGACTCAGAGATGCCAAGTTTATGTGTACAAGGTCAGGCAGCTGGCAAGTGACAGAGTTAGAACAATGTACATTGTGCAGTTGAGTTGGCTAGCCATGTCTCTGGGCCTGAAGAAATTGCATCTCCGGGCCTGCAAGGACTCTCTGGACATTGGTGCCATCACCAATGACCATCGTGGTAACCAAAATGCTCAATGGTGGGGTAAGACACCAGATGTATTGCCAACTGGGGTTATACTATGATATTAGGTACTTAGAGGGCCAAGCTGGTGGCCATTGGGGCAGGATGGACATTCCAGAACCCATAATAGGGGCCAAAGAGAAGCCAAGCAGTGGTAGAGCTCAGGCTTGACCCAGGCCATTGGACTGGGGAGCCCAGGTTCATTTCACAGCACCCCATGCCTGCTGAGTTTCCATTGACTTCAGATGGGTGGAGGTTGCCATGCTGGGCCCTGTTGGGGGTATGGCAGTGTCTGAGGCAAAGCATCTATGTAAGGCATTTACTGCCTATTGGCGGGGACCAATGTGGAACAGAGTAACACAGACACAAAGCAAAAGGGAACGGAGTTAATCAGAAGCACCAGCAGCAGTGAGAGATGGGAGGGTGGTCAATTCTCACCAGGGGAGGTCTGGGGAGGCCTCACGGAGGAAGAGCTTAAATGTTAAATGTTAAAATAAGTCAGCTTTACTGCAATTTGGAAGATACAATGAAACATAAAAAATAAAATTACAAAAAGCCTGTAATCAATCTCATTATACAGTAATGATTACTATCATCATATAAATACATGTTTGCATTTTCTTTTTCCTTACTTAGTGCAGTGGTCTTCAAAGTATGATCCTTGACAGGCAGCATCAGCTTCACCTTGGAACTTGCTGGAAATGCAAATTTTTATCCCCCACCCCACAGCTAGTGACTCTGAGGCTCTGCTGAGTGGGGCCCAGCAGTTTGTTTCAACACATCCTCCAGGTGATTCTGATGCTTTCAAGTTTGAGAACCATTGGCTTCGTGTTATGTACAGCTTTCCATTGTCACTAAATATTCTTTGACAATTGCATGTTTAATATTGGAGGGATCTGTATTGACTTGATTAATTCTCCAAAACAATGCTGTGGTGACCGTCTTGCGTGCCCACACATCCACATATACGTCAGGGCTTCTTCCAAGAGGTGGGGCCCTTAGAGCTGGGCCAACAGCAGAAGGCAGGGGGGCTGCTGTGGGCAGGACTGGAGGGGAAGAGGCAGAACCTGGAGGCTGGCTCTGGTTTGGGACTGCGTGCAGACGGGAGGGGTCAGAGCCCTCCCTCCCTGGAGTGGCCCTGGCAGGGCTGGAAGCAAGTGGTGAACGTGTCAACATCAGTTGGAAGGAACTTTGGCAAATAGAGTCCAGATTTCCTGGGGCTGATTGTCCGTGCCGCTAGCAGAGGGAAGCCACACTCTGCTGGGTGCAGACCCAAGAGAAAGTAGCTAATAAAACAGCTTCAGTGCCCGTCCCTGCTGGCCTTGGCTTTGGTTTATTTTTCTCCCTGCTTTGTGTGTGAAGAAAAGTTGGACACACTGGTCTGTACCAGGTTGTCCAGCTCTGCGTGGCTGAACTGCCACTGTAATCCAGCCATTGTCCTCTTCCCTGACACAGGTGCACAATTTCTAATTTGGGGCTCCATAGGTCCTCCCTGGACCCTTATTTTTAGCAGCTCTCCCCCAGAACACCCAGCCCCAGTCTTCAGACAGTTCTCAAGGCCTTGCCATTTGCCTTGCTCTCTAGCTCGGCTCTGGGCGAGGCAGGAACAGCAGGAGGAGGATGCAAACAAAGGGGCAGCTCTCACCAACCCAAATTAATTGGCCCAGGAGTGATCTGTGAGTTGTGCCAACACCCCGACCCTCGAGAAGCTCAATGGCAGGGGATGGGTGCCTGAGCTCCAGGAGTCTGTCTCCCCTGAGCCCAGAGGCATGGCAGAGGGGCTGGGCTTTGGGGTGCGAGCTGCAGAGAAGGCCAAGGCTGAGACAGGGCTCTGACTGGAAGTACTGGCTGGGGCCCTGGTCAGGTGGCAGCCCAGGTTAGCCCACTAGTCCTGCCATTCCACTGCTCAGGGAATGTGCTGCAGCTCCCCAGGCCCAGAAAGTGCCAAAGCCCTAGCCTGGGGTCAAGGACCCACCTTTCTTTGGCCTCAGATCTCTCTAGCTATATCCTCTAGGTTAGCGCCTGATAAATACTGGCAGAATGAACAAATGAATGACCAAATAGCACTCTCTCCAGTAGGCAGCCCATGCTTCACACTACCCTTGACATGCATGTTGTTTTCTTGCCCTCCTCCTCCCCACTTACCCACACCCTGCCAGTGCCTCAGGGTTTGAAAATGGAAGTGTGAGTGTATGTATGAATGAAAGACTGAAAAGATGGCATTATGCTCCAGTTGCCTTATGAAGTCATCTCTGCCTCCTTCTGGTCTTCTCTGTGGTCTACCTTGTGTGCTGATTGCCTCTCACAGTTTACGTGGCCTTGTTTCCACCTGCACCTTATGCTCTGTGTGTGTGTGTTGGGGGTAGGGTGGTTTCTTTGCTCTCCAACAGGTCCAGGGCTATGCCTGGCTCAGACCAAGGTCAGGACAGGGAGCAGGAGAGTGGCCATCCTGCTGCGGCCCACTACTGACGGGTCTGACTCGGTCTGTAAGTCACAGATTCCTCCCCATTTAAACTGCAAAGGGAATGTCCTTTTTTTGGGTTGTGCATATTTATCACCAAATTTTACTCACCCTGATTCCAGAAAAGATGATTGGAACATATGGGTGGATGTTAGAAACGTTAATTCAAGGTCAAAAGAGCAGGAGCAGTGAATGGAAATGAGGAGAGGATTGTACCAGAAAATCTGGCTGAACCCCAAGTTTGTCTCTGAGCTCCTGGCCATTTCACAGGTGAGTAAACTGAGACCCAGAGAGAGAAGAAGGGGCATGCCTCAAGCCACTATAACAAATACATGTGCTATCCACCATCTCAGTGAAACCTCATAAGAGCCCTGCCAGGCAACTACCACTATATCCTCACTTCACAGCTGGGGAAACTGAGGCACGAAGAGGTCAAGTAGTTTGCGAAGTCCACACACCTGTCTTTCAAACCCAGGCAGTCTGGCCATCGAGGCAGAGTCTTAGCCACTGCCCTGTCCTTCAGTTCTCTAAATGAGAAAGAAGAAAGAAAGGAAAAGTGCCCAGGATTCATCCCTCTCTGAATGTTTTTTGGAGTCTCTGATGGATTCAGTACATTTGCAGGGGGCAGTGAAAGGTCTCTATAGGGTTCCTGCTAAGGGATGACTGCCTAAGAGTATGTTTCTCCTCTCAAGGAACTTCCACGTGGTAGCCACAGCCTTGACTTGGAGCCCATGGTGGCATTTCAGGCATTGAGTGTGGAGGCTACTTTAGGCTTGTCCAGCTGCCCCAGTGGAGGAGCTGAGGCCGAGGCCAGCTCCGCCTGCCTCTGGTTGTAGGCCTCCTGGCAGAGGCTACCATGTTACAACCTTGGAAAAGAGTTGGTGTTCAGAGAATTCTGCCCAGGGAAAAGCAAACTCACTTCTTAAAGAGCAGCAGCAATACACAGCCCCCTAGCGGGGAGGGTACAGCTCAGTGGTAGAGCATGTACTTAGCATGCATGAGGTCCTGGGTTCAATCTCCATTACCGCCATTAAAAAAAGAGAAAGAAACATTGCAAATCAACTACAATTTGA
The DNA here is from genome assembly GCF_009834535.1 of Camelus ferus. Lineage (NCBI taxonomy): Eukaryota > Metazoa > Chordata > Mammalia > Artiodactyla > Camelidae > Camelus > Camelus ferus. The sequence continues at coordinate 17,414,176 of NC_045708.1, read as the reverse complement.
TGGAAAAAAAATAAAAATTAAAAGAAAATTTTTTAAAGGGCTCACTCTCTGTTAAGAAGAAATATTGCTTTAAGACATAAGAATATCCCCAGGAAGCCTTGGTGTCTGATCTTGTGGGATCTGTTAGCTTCTTTTGAAGGAACTCAGCTGTGGCCGCTGACTTCAGCCTGGCCATCCCTCACTGGCAGCCACTGCTTGTCTTTCCTACATTGATCTGACCAGTCCCCCTGGCCTGCCCGCTTCACCAAGAGGCTCATAGGATCACTGGATTTAGGGCTTGGATGGGAACTTGGGGGTCCCCTGTGGGGCATGTATCAGAAAACAGAGCCCACCCTTCCTTCAAGGCAGCAGAATCCAATTTCAACCTCAGCTCCTTTCTATGGGATCTTGGATACAGTTCTTGAAATTTAGGGAAATCTCAGTCATTATGTCTTAACATTTATTTTCTGCCCCACCCTCACTAATTTCTCCTTCTGGGACTCCAATTACACATATGTTACACAGTTTTATATTATCCCAAAGGTCCCTAAGGCTCTATTCACTTTCCTCCCATCTTTTTTTTGTCTCTTTGTTCTTCATACTGGGTAATTTCTGTTGCTGTCTTCAAGTTCACCAACCCTTATTTCTTCCACCTCTAATCTACTGTTAAGCCCATTTAGAGAATTTTTCATTTCAATTATTGTAACTCTCAGTTGTAAAACTTCTATTTGATTCTTTTAAAATTAGTTTCAATCTCTCTCCTGAGTTTGGGTTTCATTTCCCTGCTTCTTTGCACATCTGATAATTTTTGACTGTATACTAGGTACTGTTCTTTGTAAAGACTCTGTATTTTTTTTTTTAATCTTCCTCCAAAGGTTGTTGATTTGTATTCAATTAGGTAGCTCAATAACCGGCCTATCACCTTGAACTTGTGTGGGTTTGGTTTTACACCTTGTTCGGGCAGGCCTGGGGAAGTTCATGTTTTTTTCCAAGCCTCTCTAACATGCTGGGACTCATTCTCCAATTCTTTCTTCCCTGTGGCTTTTGTCCAGGCTTGGTTTAGGTTTTGGCAGGGAGGGTCTAGTGTAGCCTCACTCAGGGGCAGGGTTTCTCAACCTTGGCACTATTGACATTTTTGGGATGGCAATTCTCTGTTGGTGGGGCTGTTCTGTACATCGTGGGATGTTTAGCAGCCTCTCAATAGCAGTCCCCGCAGTCATGACCATCAAAAATGTCTCCAGACATTGCCAAATGTCCTCTGAGAGGAGGAGACAAAATCACTCCTGGTTAAGAACCATTGCTCTAAGAGTTGGCCTTACTTTGAGATATCTGGAAAGAACCTCCCATTAACAAAGTGCCTCAAATGCAGATTTTGACCTTCTCCTCAAATGAGGCTACACACTCATCACACAGGACCCTTGACCACACTGAGAGAAGAATCTGTTCCCCATTTCTGCTCCTCACTGCTGGAGTAAGCCACACATTCATATGCACTAAAATACACCTGGGAGCAATCCTGGGAATATCACAAATTGCAGAGTAATGCTTAGTGTTAAATTTGCTATATGTAAATATTTTAAATAGACCTTGATATTTTCAACTTTGTGTTGGCATTTCCCCCCTCCCTTTTTTGGTGGGTGGTGGTAATTAGGTTTATTTGTCTGTTTATTTATCTATTTTTAATGGAGGTACTGGGGGATTAGACCCAGGACTTTGTGCAAACACTCACTCAACCACCGAGCTACACCCTCCCTGCCCGGCATCTTCCCCGCTTTTTAATATGATTATCCTCCCAAGATGGACATGACTGGGGCCTCTCTGGTTGTCTGTAAGGCTCGGTACACATTCTCTCCCTGGTTTCCCTGGTCTGTTTTCTAGCGTGTTCTGCTGACCGTTTCTTGCTGCCTTCCCTAAGTGGTGTCACTCACCTTCCTTTTCTCCTCAAAGCCTCTATCATCTTTCCTGGTGAGGTTTCCGGTGAGGGATGGGGGCAGCTCTCTGGTGAGCTTGCAGGGAACTTTCTTCAGGCCTACTCTGGGCTGAGATGTCAGCACAAACCTGACAGGAAGAAGGAAGTAGGTGGGTTGCTATCTAAACCCTGTTGGGGCTTAACCCAAACCACTCTGATTTTTCTCTGCATGGTTTATTGACCACTTAGAGATCAAAAATGGTTAAAAAGGAATGGCAGCCCAAGATAGGTAAGACACTTCAGGACAATCTTAGGTTCCTTTACAGGAATTCAGATCTTTCAGCCCCACGAGAACCTCCAAAGTGACCCCACAACAGCATTGTCACCCCTGAGGAATGATAACCAAGGAGGAGTTAGAAGGCTGGCAGTGGGGAGATGGGGGCTTTTGTATTGTTTTCAAAGAAAAGAAATAGACAGATTCTGGGCAATCATTTACCAACCATGAAACCCTGGACTGCGCTGCTGTAAGGTTCTAGAACAGACCAGTCAACAGCCGCTGAAAGTGACAACTGCTGGGAGAAAAGTTTTGTCAAACTGAGTTGATTTCCCTTTTGACGAGCAGGCTAGGTGTTGGCAAGAGCAGGTGGAGCCTGACTGAGCAATCTCCCCAAAGACTGTGCCCGGTAGGTGCCCCTCACTGTGGGCCCTCTCCTCCTGATGTAGAGCTGCTCACCATTCGCCATCCCCCAGTTTGTGTTAGTTCCTGGAACTACTGTGGTCTTCCTTACACTTCTGGTGACTCTGGGCCTTCATCCCTGTTTTTTCCTTCCACTTGGAATTCTCTTCCCTTCACTGGTTTCCCAGCCAACCCTTTCCTACACACTCCTGACTCATGGTAACTGTCCCTCCTCCAGGGAGGCCTTGACTCTGTTTGCACATTGTCCTTCTGGGTTAAGATTCAGCTCCCTGGTGATGTAGCATGCATCCTAACTGTAAGCTCAAGTGTCTGTTTCATATGTCACTGTGCGTGGAAAGCAGGTAGCACGTGCATGGTGACTATCAGGAGAACAAATAAAAGGAAATCTTTAGAGCTTAGGTTGGCTTGTGTCCTGAGAAGTGTGTGAAGGTCCTGGGGATAGTTAATCTGGAAAAGAGGAGGTTCAGAGGAAGTCTGTCATTTAGAGACAGGTTCTATAGTTAGAGATGTTGTTACAAAGGGCAGAATCAGGACCCACAGGTAGAAACCAGAGGAAAACAGGATTTTGCTTACTCTATATGAAACCCATTTGTGCCAGAGACTGCTGGTTGCCTACTCCTTCTTTAGTAACAGAACCTCCATTTTATCCAGAGCATCCCTGTGTCATTAAAACATCATGTTTTCCTGTCTATTTTGCAGCTTGGCATGACCCCGTGACTAAATTTGTGGCCAAGTGGATGTTGTTGAGTGGACTTTTGGGAAAGCTCTTAAATGAGGCTCAGATGGCTGATACATGCTGTTTTTACCCTTTCCTCCCTTACTTCTTTACATCTGGAATGAAGATTCGATGGCTGGAGCACCAGCAACCATTTTAGAACATGAGGAAACCATGAAGATGCCACGTGCTAAGGTGATGGAGGAGAAAGACAGAAGGATCTGGAGATATTAAGATCATTGCAGAACTACCACACCAACCCCAGCTGTTACTTCCTGACTTATATGAAAAACAAACCTTTATTTAGTCACTGTTATCAGTTTTTTAAATATGCAAACACATTCTTTGCACCAAATATTTTTCTCCTTCCTTTATGAGGGTCTCCATCCTCTGGTATATTTAGGGGACAAGCCATTTGATCTCACTCATACTGCATCCTCAGTGCTGTGGCCTTAGACACCTCAACTCCCACCTGCTCCTGACACTTACCTTTGGCTTCCTAGAGGCCCTCTTCTCTTGTCACCCCTTTTGCCCCACATTGGACACCACTCCTCTGCCTTCATCCTCATGAAGCTCCCTCAGCACAAGGTTGTTGTGTACAGTAGGCATTTCCTGAAGGTTAGGGGGCAGCAGGAGGTGATTTCAGCAAAGAGCAGGGACCGGTTTCAAAATCAATGCCCGACATCATGTTTCTAGAAATGTTTTGGCTATGTCCCACCAGCAGAGATTTCTTATTGGCAGTATCCTTCCTTTAATCCCAAGTCAAAGAAACTGTTTCTTCTCTTTCTATCTCCCCTTTTCGAGCTGCTGGCCAATGGTCGCCAAGCTCTAGTTCCTCTCCTTTGCAGAGTAGGGGGGCCCTGGGCCTCCTCTGTCCAGAGCCAGTCTCTCCTGATCTCCATCCATTATGTGTAATTATACTTTTTCTTTACCTTGGACCAAATTCTTAGACAGGGTCTTTTCCTTCTGATCAAACTGAGCCCTGGGGCTGGCGGGTTGGGGGCTGCTTCTTTTCAGATTTAACAGAGTCAGCATCTCCCAGGTAGGGTTCAAGAATCCCTATTTTCAATAAGCTCCCCAAGGCAGTAACTGAGGCCCAGAGACAGGAAACAACTAGCTGAAGGTCATACAGCTGGTGATCAGAAAAACCTGAAGTAGATTTCAGATCTGCTAACACCTCTTCCAGGACTCTTAAACTCCTCTGGTCACAGCCTGGATAACCTAACCTTTTAGGTTATCCTGTGAGATCCCAACAGGTCTGCCTGCGGCCAGATCTGCTTCTTCAAGGAACAAGGTCTGCTGTCTGCCTCAGAGCAGGCGCACATCTCTTCAAATGTTAGCCTGGGAGCATAAAAGAAAAACCCAGGAGCTCATCTGGGTGCCCTCCGAGCCTGGAAGCCACAGGCCCTGTGAGGATGGAGGTGCATGGAGGTCACCCCTGGCCCAGAGGGTAAACTGAGGCACAGAGAGAGGAAAGAGACCAGCTTTTTATTATCCTTTGCAATGTGCTTTATTTTGAAAGGTTGGTGCTGCAGCTGCCTCTCAGCTAAGCAGGAGGGAGCATGTTCTGTTACTGTTTCTGTTCATATGAAGAAAAATAACCTAAACGAAAGTTGAAGCTAACTGCACACAAAAATAATGGATGTGTATTTCATTTCTCTGGTGGTGGAGTTAGAGTGGTTTTTGTTTTTCTTTGTTTTCTGTATTACTGCTAATAAGTTATAATTGAATTTAGGGTCAAGGAAAAAAAATCATCTCCAGGGCCGACAGAGATATTAGAGGATTCAGACATCTCTTGTCCCATCTCTGGCTTTGCAGTTGATATTGGCGGCCACTCCTCTGCCTCTGGGGCAGGTGGGCCAGTCAGGACCCTGCCTGTCTCCTGGAGAACCAAAGAGGCCCTGCCCCTCTGGGGACACTGGTGCCTCTTGGTCCTCATGCTGACCCTCAGGAATGAGGCTGTAGGGAGTTTGCTTATTGGATTTGGACACAGACCATCTGGCCATTTGAATCTGAGCATGCCCAGCTGTGGATGGACACATTTCTGATTAAGGGCAGATACACGGCGAGCTGGATCCGGCTTAGGAAACACCCGCAAGTGGAGGGCCATCTCCAGCTGGTGCAGGTGAGGGCTCCACCCTCCAGGTGTGTGAGGCCTTGTGGTCACCCCTCCTTAAAGTCTTGGGGCTAATTCTCCCCTCCTCAGCCCTCCACAGGCCGAATTAACATGAAGATACCTCTTAGGCTATAGGGTTGGGGTTCCGTTTGTGTCTGTGCAACGTTGGGCAAATCATTAACCTCTCTGGGCCTCAGTTTCCTCACCCACAAAGCCATGGAGTAGAGGAAACTGGCTGCTGAGGTCACTTCCAGGGCTGACATCCTGGGATTTGGTTGGCCTCTGGTGGGCTGCGCTCTTAGCTGGAGCCCCAGGAAAATGTGGGAGTGTTCCTGAACAGAATTATGTCAGTCCTGGGATGGATGAAATTTGATGCGAGATGGGGGAGGGATAGGACCCCAGCTGTGATGGCAGTTGAACCTTCTAATCGTGGTTCTTTGGGGCAGCGAAGGGTGGGGATGGGGCACGGCTCCATGGATAAACTCAGGCAGTGATGATCCCTAGAATGAATGCAGACTGGTTTTAAAGAAGCTGAATTTCAGAGCTCGGGGTGGGGCACAGTATTGAATCCGACTCACAAGGAGTGACCGCTGTGAACAAGTCACTTCCCCTTTCTGGGCCTCACCCCTCATCTGTTCAAAGAAGGGCTAAACTTTTAGGTCTCTGAAGGTTTCTTCAAGCTCTGCTACCCACAAGCCCTCCGTGTGACGCTGACCATGAGGCAGGAAGCCCCATAAAAAGACTGGCAGGACCCCCAAGCAGGGTCACTACTCTCCTGCCAGCACCATCTGATTCCCTGGCCCAGAGGCTCTATCTCACTTTTTGCCTCTGAAACAGCTTACTTACACCTAAAATTCTATTGGTTCCCTGAGCTCACTCCTGATTGGTTATTTCCTTCATTCCTGATTGGTTATTTCCTTCATTCCTGATTGGTTATTTCTCTCCCTCTTGATTGGTCCATTTCTACAAAGCTTGTTCTTAGTCAACTTTCCTTATACCTTATTTACATATGATGTTGCAAAGTGTAAACTGGCAGCCTTTAAAAGCCGGTGTAAACCTACAGAGGGGGTCCAGAGCTTGGAGTGTTAACTCTTCTGGGCCCGTTGGCATAATAAACCTGAGTTCTCCAACTCTTCGAGTGCTGCTTGGTCTCTTGCTCGGATCTCTCGCCCGGATCCAGGCTGCTGTCACAACTGAGCTGTAACACCGAGTTGTAACACATTTTTCCACAACAACCAAATAACTGCAGATCTTCTGAGGAGGAGACACATACTGTGCCCCCAGCACTTGCCTGGTCTCAGGGTCCATTTTCTAGAGGAGGAGACTGAGGCTCAGAGAGGTGAAGTCACTCGTTGAGGTTACACAGCTAATTGGAGGCAAACTGGGGATCAAACCCAGGTTTCCTGTTCCCAGAGCCTGTGCTCTTCACCACTCCGCTGTCCCCTGCCCTGGGCTGTCACCTCCCCGAGTGTTCCGAGTGCCCTCTTCTCTCTCTCATTCCCCTTTGCCCCCTCGATCAGATCCTGCCTCTGTGGGCCCCAGAAGGCCTCCCCTGACTCTCAAGCCCAGCTCTGCCAGTGTCCTCAAAGTCCGCTTAGCTGGCGAGATGCTCCATGCCACAGTGCTTGCTCCGCCTGCCCAGCGGCAACCCTGCCCACCCTGGGGCCTCTCTGGCTGGCGACCAGTTGCTGCAGAGAAACCCTGAGCTCGATTCTTCTGACCACCCCATGGCCACTGTTCCCTCCACTTAATAAATTGCACGAGAGCAATGGGTGGTCGACGGCAGAGGCCTGCACGGGCTGAGCTGGAAATTAAAAGCAGCGTCCGAGAGTGGGTTTGAATGCAGCAACAGGAACCATGAATATTTTACAAGAAACCGGAATTATTAATGTTTCAATAAAAAACAAAACCTCAGTGTCCATGTGAAGATTACATGTGACTTAAAGCCTTCAGAAAACCGCTGTGGTCCTCTTCCCCTTGCTCTTAAACCACTCAGCACGGCTTCGCTTAAACCGTCCCCATCTCGCCAACCCTCAACCCACCGGCTCTAAATGGCGGTGGGCAGGGCTGCATCCGCCCGACCGCCCCGATAATTAGCGCGGCCCCCACCTTCCTTCGAAGCTACGGATGGACGACCAGAGAAATATTTCTGGAAGACTATTTACGAACTTCCCCATAATCATCAATCATACGGTTAAGAAGGGATGGAGCAAGATTTCTTACCTCAAGGAGCCTCTAATGCAAAAAAGCTATTTACTGGGCACGGACGGGGCCTGAGATTCTGATGCCATTACTATAGAATACATAATAGCATCAATAATTAAGTATAAATTGGATTTAATATTTTATGCTGGCGACATGTAATTTACACTCTACCCGAGAAATCAAAGGTCATGTCTGAAATAAATGAGCGTGGGGTCGAGCCTCCAGTGGAATTAGCACATTACCCCCCTCCTGGCAGCTGGAGCCCAGGAGGAGGGCGGCTGGGAGTGAGGGGAGAGTTGGGGTCTGGAAGCCTCAGGGAGATGCTGGTCTCTGGAGTGCAGAATGCGGCTCTTTAAAAGAGCCCCCAGGCCTCCCTGGGGTGAGCGAATGCTTATGGAGGCTCTGGGAGGAAGACACTTGGAGAGGCCAAACCTGGAGGCAAGTCCAGCCCCAAGACAGAGAGCAAGGTGGGATTGTGGCACTGGAGAGCTGGCGGGGACCCAAGAGGACACTGAGGTCCAGAGAGGGAAAAGGCTACTCCAGAGTGGGTGTCAAGATCCGAAGAGGATCCAGGCTCCCAACTCCAGCCTTGGTCAGCTGTGCTCTGAGCTGTGGGGCAGGGGATCATTGCCCCGGACCTCCGGGTTCTCCGGGTGTGTCTGCTCGCCTGCTGGAGGGACTGACCCTGGCCTGGGCTGGTGCCTGGCTCTGTCCTGTGTGCTTCTCAGAATGGTCTCTCCAGCCCTGGGTAGGAGCTGGGTGGGGTATGGAGGCTTGGGCTCCAAGGGGGAGGTTTGGGCTCAAGCCAGCGGTGCAGCCTTGGGGAACGGGTAGGCAAGGATGTCCCCTGCAGGGGTCGCTGTTTGGCATGATGAACAGGCTGAGCTTACATGTTCACTCAACCTTCCACAGCTCCCCACGCCCTCGGGAGAAAACACTTCTTGCCTGTTAAAGCCCTTCACCATTCGCCCGGCCCAGCTCACCTCTTCCTCTCCACCTCCTGCCTGAGCCCCAGCCCCCGCACCTCAAGCTCCAGCTACACCATACCTGGCCATGCCCGCCTGAGCCATGTGCCTCTCGCTCCAGGCCTCTGCCCCGGCCTTTCCTTCTGCCTGGGACCCCCTTCCCTGGAATCCCCCCCACGGCTCCTCACTTTGTTCGGTCTCTGCCAGAGGTTCTTTCCCAAGCAGTCCTGCCCATCCTCCTCATCCCCTCACCCATCCCCTCACCCCCTTCATCTTCCTTCCTGTGCTATGGACACCTGCTGTCTTATCTAGTGTAGGGTTATTGAAGCCCCTTCCCCCCACTAGAATGTCAGCCCCAGAAACTTCATCCAGTCTGTTCACTGCAATTTGCAGCCTAGCACCTAGAACAGCGCTGGGCTCATAGGATGTGCTCAATTAATATTTGTTGACTAAAGGAATAGAAGAACCTGGTTAACTCCAAGTCATCTTTCTTGTCTTTGTGTAGCCATCTCCTCCTCTAGGGAAGTCTGACCCACGCTCCCAGCCCCCACCCCGAACCAGTCCCCCCACACCTTACGCAGCGTCAGGTGCTCCCTCGGGCCCCCACAGGACCATTTTCTAGCTTTGATCTTGGACTTACACCCATCTATTTCTTCTCTGTCTCCGACCTCCCCCCATTTTCTGGTCTCTGAGGCCTCCTCACTGCCCAGTGCAAGGTCTGAGTGCAACAGGAGCTCAGTAAATGAATGCTGGGGAGATGCATGAACATACTGGGCCACGGACATGTGGCGTCATGGTGGGCCCCTGGGCATGGGAGGCAGATGGCAGTGGGGAGGGACCTGGACCAACCCCTGAACTCTAGGCTGTGGGGTTTCTAGAAGCAGCTAAGACTGTCTCAGAGCGTGGCCCCAGCCAAGAGGCAGGAGTGGGACCAGGAAGCAGAACCCACCCACCATACTTCAAGTGCACAGGTTGTGCAGGGAGCTGGGAGGGGCCCGGGAGAGGGACTTGGTTTCCTCGTCTGTATCCTGGCGGGTTGGGCTGGATGGACCACTGTTTTTTGTCCCTCAAATTCGTGTGTTGAAATCTTAACCTCTGCAAAGCCAATGGTATTAGAAGGTGGGGCTTTGGGACTGAAGGGTGAGAATGGAGCCCTCATGAATGGGATTAGGGTCCCTATCAAAGAGGCTCCAGAGAGACCCTGAGTCTCTTCTACCATCTGAGAGCCCGCTTCAGAACAGAAGCTTGTGGGCACCTTGGACGTTCCAGCCTCCAGAACTGTGAGAAACATATTTCTGTTGTTTAGAAGCCGCCTAGACTTAGGCATTTTGTTATAGCAGACCGAACAGACTAAGACAGACCCCAAAGCCTTTCCAGTTTTGAAATGCCTGATTGTCTGTGACCTGGAGGTAGGGGTGGGTCTTGGTTTTAGAAACAACTGATGTTTGTTGACGGTCTTTGCTGTTACTGTGGAATTTTTAAAGTATTATCTCGTTTAATCCCCACACAATCCCATGAGGCAGGCACTGTTATTCTCCCCTTTTACAGACAAGGAAACCGAGGCACAAAGAGTCTAGTGGCTTGCCCAAGCTCACATGCAGCCAGTCTGCGGTGGATCAGGACTTGAACTAAGCTGACTGGCTCTAGACTCCGAACACCACCGTCCTACCTGATGGCTGAGGTTTGTCCCCCAGTGTCAGCCTGGGGCTGGGACAGAGGCGGGCATGTGGTCTGAGTTCTTGCTGAGCAGCATCGCAAATGGAGCGGCTGGGGAGGGAGCCTGGAATAAGGGGAGCAGGTGCACTTGTGCACACTGCCCTCCCCTGGGACCACCCCCCAGTGGGGGCCAGGGTGGCATCTTTCCTGCGGCCCCTCCACCCTCCCCACCCACAAATGTGGACTAGACTGAGAACTAGCCACCTACTCACTGTGTGAGTCTGGGCAGGCCACCTTTCCTCTCTGGTCCCCGACGCCTCCTTTGAGGAGGTGGAATGAGCTCCGAGCCTCCCTCCAGCTTTATCAGCCCTCAAAGCTGCGGGTCTAACTCTGCTCTCCTCCGGCTCCTGCCGGGGACTCCTGTTAGCTGAACCCAGTGGGACAGCACAGAGCTGGGGGGTGGGTTGATGTCACCTGTGTCAGTCAGCCACGCAGGCCCAGAGCAGAGCGGAGAAGGCAGAAACTCAACCTGGAGAGGCAACTAGAAGAGACAGCATAGTTGGTGGTAAATGTTTGTTGAAGCAGATTAACCAGGAGGAAGGGACGGGAGTTTCTCCAAGATCCTCCAATAAGTGCATTCAACAGACTCCAACGTCTGCCTGGTGGAGTTTTTATGTACTTGGGCAGAGGGCTCCATCCCAAGGAGGTGAGGACAGGCTAGTCAGGTGACACACGGGCAGTTTGCCACCCCATGGTCCCTGATCTTGTCTGGAGTCCAGGTCACTGACCAGGCGTTCAATAAGCTGTCAGACTGGCCTTGATCCTTGAACTTCCTCCTTTTAAAGCAGACACCATCATAACTTCACTCCTTTCATCACCAAAGCACAGTACCTGTATTTTCTCTAGTCTGTACGACAAACCTGCATCAGTATCCCATTTCACAGATGAGGAATCTGTGGCTCAGAGAGGTGAAGAAAACTGCCCAAAGAGACACAGCTAATGAGAAGCAGAGTCAGGGTGGGACCTGGACCTGGGTGCTCTCCGTAGACAGCTCTGCCTTCCTCCTCAGCCCAGCCCAGGAGAGAGAGAGGAGGCAGCCTGGGGAATGGTCGCCAGTGGGATCTGCTTCAAATCCTGGACCTCCCCACGCTGGTTGTGCAAGCTTCGGCAAGTCATTCAACCTCTCTGAGCATCTGTTTCCTTATCTGTAAACTATGGTTCAAGGTCTCTAATTGGCAGGGAGCGGTACATGAGTGTACATCAGACACTGGCCTGCGGTGGGTGCTCAGTGGCATGGGCTTTGTGACTTCTGAGCTGGTTGGTGTGGAGCATCGTTATGTGACAGAGGTCCGGTTCTGGAGAGGACAGAAGGAGAGGGACAGACACTCTGGAGCCCCCCTCACCCCTGCAAAGGTGGTTGGAAGGAAGCTACTTTCCATGTGTGCTGGTTACTATCATTGCAGAAAATATCATCCCAAACTCAGTGCCTTAAGGTAAAAGCATTTTTCAATGACCTCTCTGTTCTGAGAGTTGCCTGGGCTCAGTGTGGGGGTTCTTACTCAGGTTTTCATGCAGCTGTGGTCACTGTGGCCGGGGAGGGGGTCATCCTGAAGCCTTCCTCCGTGTCAGGTCTGATGGCTGATGCTGGTGTCTTCTAGGACCTCAGCTGGACCACTTGACTGGACACCCCCACGTCCTCTCTCCACATACCCTGGGTTTCCTCCCAGCGTGGCGTCTGGGTTCCGAGAGGGAGCGTCCCAAGGGGGCAAGTGAAAGCTCTGTTGCCTGTTCTGACCTGGAAGTCACACGGCATTGCTTCTGCTGTCATCTCAGGCCCACCCAGATCAAGGGAGGGAGCACAGAGGGCTGTTGCGGGGGGTCACTGTGTTAGAAGACCGTGTGGATGGAAGTTGTCAAGAAGGCCATGTTCAGAAAATGCAATCTGTCACACTCTATGAGATCTGTGGCCCCAGAAAGTTCACATAAAAGGGTCTTTGATGTCCTGTCTGCTTTCTTCTCTCACATCTGGGAGATCCATGTTTACCAAATTTCTTTTCTCCGCTGAAGACTGTAGCAACTGGTGCTCCAGATCAGCCTGCGGTGAGATGACAGGGCTTTGAGTGTGAAGTCCCAGCACCGTGCATAGGGTGGACACAGAGAAGGCATTTGATAAGCCTTGGCTGGTGGGATCTCAGAGCACTTTATACAAATAGCCCAATGTCCCCAGGAGGGCAGGAGAGGCTGTGTGTCCATACAGAGGGGTTCCTCAGACTCAGACCTGTGGCCACCAGCACAGAGAGGTCAAAGGCCTTCCCTGGGCCACAAAAGCAGGCCTTCAGGAAAAGCAGGAGCAGAATCCAGGTGTCCTGTTGTCCTGCTTGGGGCTTCCGCCAGGACACTGGATAGCTCATGAATCTGCAGGAGAAATCGCCAGGGGACATGGGTTTAAGTGTTTGAGCTTCTGAGAAGTAGCTCTGACTGGGGTGAGCCCCTCCTTCCTGGGCTGAATCCTGCTCCATCAGAGACAAGTGAGGTGAGGGACTGAGGACTCCCCACGTGCTCTTCTCACCCTCCTTCCATTGAGAGGTGGGTCTGTGTTCCTTCCCTGTGACTCTGGCTTTTGGATCCACTGTAACTGAAGGCCAGAGTCCCTTTACTCTTCACAGGCTTTGAGCAGCCTCATTGGTGCCTCTGACCACAGGTGGGACTTGGGGAAGGAGAGGGATGCAGACCCTTGAAGTGTCATTTCCCAAAGAGTGTTCCCTGGAACACTAGGACCTCAGCATATTAATGGGGATTCTGCTAAGATAAAGGGGATGGTTCTGTAATCAAAGAAGTCTGGGAAATGGATTAAATAACACCAAACCCCATTGCAGGGCTTCTCAGAGCATTTGCTAGCCTTGTAACTCTCCAAGAGGGCACTGGCATCCGTAGTGCTTCCCAAACTTACTTGCCTCCTGAACCCCCTCTCCCCGTTTTGTTTTCTATGAAGCATCTCGAGAGACTGATGGTTCCTGGAGCACATTTTGGGAGACAGTGTCCGAGAGCAACTTGGATGTTAATGAGGGCGATTTTTAAATAGCAAATAGAAAGAAGCAGCAGCAATGGGGGCATGTCAGGCATGGGCCAGGGCACTCTCTGGGGGACAGGGGACCTCAGGGTGCCTCACTGATACTACCTCTGCCTCCATTAGAGACAGGCCATCCTAGAGGGTGACTTAGGCCTTGGGGGGACATACCCAGGGCTTGTCTCCGAGTGGGGCCCTGAGACAAGAAGGGGTAGATTTATTCTTCCCTTCTCCTTCCCTGCTGCCTGTTGAGTGGCACCAAGACTCCCCGGGGCCCTGGGCCTCGGGAAGCAGGAGGGGCAAGCCCCACGCCTGGGCTCTGGCAGCTCCTTCCCCGCAGCCTGGCCTGTGGGCTAATGTCGCCTTAATGCTGTGGTCAGGCGGCCACGTGGCTGGGCTCCCTGGGCTGGCAGGGCCGCATAATGGACAGCCCAGACCCACCCGCTAACGGCTCCATTAAATGTGGTCGATTTTTTTTTTTTTTTCTGGTTCCCGGTGTTTTAAGCTGAGTGTCTCTGGGCAGGCAGTCAAAGTCCTGTTCCAGAGCTAATCTCAGAGGCAGGGACGGAGCAGGCCCGGCTGCATTAAACAGCTAAATCTGGCGCAGGGTGGGTGGAGCTCACTCGAGGAAAGAATAGCATCACTGTGGTCTTGGACACTGATCACTGGGGCTGGCTGCTCTCCCTGCCCTTCAGGCTGACAGAGGGGGTTGCTGGGCAGTGGTATGGGTGCTGGGGAGTGGTTCCAGAGGAAGACATTGACTACGGGGGCTTCGAGCCTTTGCTGTGTGTCCTCCGGGCAATTGCTGACCCTCTCTGTGCACTGGCTTTCATGCTAAAATTCACTCCTTTGTAGGACTCTCTACATATGGAATCCAAGAGTTTAGGGAGCTGGACAGTTGCTGTAGTTGAAGGGTACAAGGATGTTGGGGTTGGGAGGAGTCTGAAGGTTTCTGACACCTAAGAAGAAAGTCCAGGCCAGCTGGCAGGGCACAGGGACCACAGACTGGGGGTCTAGGTATGCAGTGGCCATAGTAGGTCTGAGAGGTGGGCCATGATGGCCCAGGGATGAAGAGGTGGGGACAGGAGAGACTCAGACACGGGGCCCGATGCCTTTTAGCATCATGTAATCTGAGCCCCCCTTCTCTCTCTGGGGTTAGGACCCCAGAGTAAGGTAGGCTGGAAGCTCAACTCTGCTGGAGGGGAAGGGAGGGAGGTCAGGACAGGATGGGAAACACCTAGTGCTGAGTCCTGGGTAGGGGGCTGGGCAGAGCCTGGAGAGTAGGTGAGTCTTCTGAGATGCCATGGGCCCCAGCTGGGAAGCGGGGCACAGGTGGCTGAGAGCAAGATAGGTGTGGTGGCAGATCACAGCACACAAAAGCCAGAAAAACCCCTTGGAGGTCAAGTTCAGTCCTTTGATGGGGAAACAGGCTCAGAGAGGGAGAGAAGCTTGCTGGCAGTCACACAGAGGCTGGGCTGGGCCTAGAACCTGGGTCTCAGATTCCCAGAGTTCTTGGGTAAGGAGCAGGCCTGGGTCATCTCCACACTCCTCCCCCACCGCAGCACATGGCCCCAGCCTCCAGCCTGTTAAGGACTCTGCCACTCCAGGTCCCTGGATGAGGCACACCTTTACCAGACAAGGTGGAGCAGGACTGGCCAGAGGCACGGGAACAAGACTGACAGGAGTCAGGTGATAGGATTTCTAATCCCGTCTTTGCCACCAGCCTCCTGAGAGGCCTTGGTTGTCATTTCCTCTATCTGGGTCTCGGCCTTTGCACGTATAAAAGGGAGCGATTGGTTTAGCTTGGGGGATCCATCCAGCAGTGGGATTTGGGTTCTGTGCTTCAGGGGCTGGTGTTTAGAGATTCTCCAGCTGGCTTCCTGCCTGCCCCGCCCATCACCTGTCTGGTCTCGCCACCTGTCCTCTCCATCGCCTCCTCTTGGACTCGCCATGAATCCTCCTCACTTCCACCTGCCACTGAACTACACCCTCTGCGTCATTACTGAATGCTCACTGTATACCCCAGTGCCACTTGCTGGCTCTTGCCCATCAGGGAACCAACAGTTTAGCTGGGAAACTGAAGAGGCAGGATGTGTGCTCAAAGCAGTGGGGGATGGTGGTACTTCCCTAGTGTGGCTGTGACAAATTACAGTGATCTTACTAGCTTTAAACAACCCAAATCTGTTATCTTACAATTCTGTAGGTCAGAAGTTTCACAGGGCTAAGACCAAGGTATGTGCCTGCTGTGTTCCCTCTGGAGGCTCAAGGGAAAGTCTGTTTCCCTGCCTTTTTCTAGCTTCTAGAGGCCACATACTCCTTGCTTTATGATCTCCTTCCTCAATATTTACAGCCATCAGCCCAGTATCTTCCAGTCTTCTCTCTGACTGACACGCCTGCCTCCGTCATCCAGATGGGCCCAAAGTCATCACAAGGCGTAATCCAGGCTACTCCTCCATGTCAAAGCCTTAACTTAAACACACCCTCAAAGTCCCTTTGCACACCCCAGATTTCAGGGATTGAGACATGGGCCCCTTTAAGGCCCATTATTCTGCCTGCTACAGGTGTCAAGACAGTCCTTGCTTCCATAACTATCAGATGGCACTGACGTCCTGCCCAGGACTTTCTTGGAGCCACTCTTGGGTTCAAATCCCAGCCCTTCCACCTGACAGCTGCGCAGCCATGCTAGGCAAATCTGCCAACTGTGCTGAGCCTCAGTTTCCTCATCTGTAAGTCAAGGGTCACAATTGCTACCTCACAGGCTTACAATGAACACTCAAAATACTGTGGGTAGGGTGCAGACCACAGCACCCAGTCCAGAGTAACTGCTCAATAATGGTTGCATCTGATTTAATTTTTAGGTGGCATAAAACACACCTTCTGGTTCTGGGTGAGCTGCCACGGATGGGCAAAAACAGGGAGTCCCTGAGGCTTGGGTTCCACCCTGCCCACCCAGCCATGACATCCTGAGGACAGGCCATGGGGTTATAAGCTTCCATGATACTTATATGCACTGGGTTATCTGGGCCAGGCCTAGCCCCTTCTGTCTTTTTCTGGGCTGGGTGGTTATTAGGTTTATTTATATATCATTTTTAGTGGAGGTACCAGAGCTTGAACCCAGGACCTTGTGTGTGCTAAGCACGCACTCTACCACTGAGTTATACCCTCCTCCCTGCCCCTTCTATCTTGATCTGATTCTTTTATTCATGTCCCTTTTCTTTGCTGAACTCCTACTGAGCTAGATATACAGTAGTGAACAGGACAGACACATGTGCTCCCAAGAAACTTAGGTTCCAATGTATGTATAGAAGGAACACTCAATGAACAATAATACTATTATGCACACAGAATAATTCCAGCTTGCTAAGTGTTAAGAAGGATATAAACAGAGTGTTATGAGAGAGAATAGTGGAGTGGTCAAGGAAATCTCTCTGCTGTGACATTTAAGCTGATCCCTAAACAATGAGAAGAGCCAGGCCTGGGAAGAGTTGAATTAAAACATGGACCTGGGCCTAGGGAACAGCAAATGCAAAGGTCCTGTGGTTGGGAAGAGCTTGCACATTCAAAGGTCAATGTGGGTAAAGCAAGTGTGCAAGTAGGAGAGTAATTAAAGATGAGGTGGGACCGGGGCAGGGCCATACCTACCAGGAATTTAAGGATGAAGGGTGGGGTGTTTAAAGAGGAGGACATGATGATTTGGTTTATGTTTTTAAAGATCATTCTATTTACTTAACTGAAAATGGATTGGTGAGGTAAGGGGCAGGGTGTGAGGGTGGATTGTACTATTGTTCTCAATTATTTACTTCTCTCCATGGGAGGATAGTACATTCCTACCTCATTGATGTCTAATTTGGTCCTATGACTTGCTTTGGTCAATGAAATGTGAGTAGGAGTGACATGAGCCATTTTGGGGCAGAAGCTTTAAGTCATGGTATGATTTGCAATGTCTCTTTTCCTTCCCCGTAAACAACTTGCAATGATCTAGAAGGAGACTGTTCCATCTACGCAGGTTACAGAATGAAGATGACATAGATCAGAGCTACGTTTGACCAGCACTGAACAGGCAGTGTGACCGGAAGATAAATTTTTCTTCCTACAAGTGACTGAGGCAAGGAGATTGTTTGTTACTGCAGTACTGCTTAACTTGGCCTCACTAATACAAGGGCTACAATGGAGCTGGAGAAACCAGCAAGAAGACTTTCTCTGGTTGATGTGAGAGATGAGGTGGCCTGGTCCAGAGAGGTGGTGGAGGAGTGGGACCTTCCTCCCAGCATTAAGTCTCTGTGAATTAGCACTGGCTGGGAGTCAGAGGGACAAGCTGAGAGTTTTCCTCTTTGCCTTACAGCCCACAGGAACTACAGAGCCTGTTTCCCTGGGCCACCTGGGCCTTGGTCTTCTGGTGGCCCTGGGCTCTCTCTGTCACCCAGAGGTGCTGGCTGCTTAACTCCAAACCCTGTTGCCTGCCTCACGTAAAAACATGGGTGTCTCTCTCTCTCTGAAATTAGGGCTGGCTTGCATGTGGCATTAAGACTGAAGCTACTTTTTTGGGTTGATGGCCAGAAGCCTGGATGGAGCCACCAAAATTTGGTGTCCTTTTTATCCAGGGAGGTGGCAGGCAGAGGACTATAGGGATAAATCCTCAATAGGAAAAGTCAGGGGAGAAGGCACAGGTCCTGATGGGAGAAGGGTCTCCAGTGCTTTTTCATCAGCCAGGGAACATCTGAATGTCTCCAAAAAGTCACCTGCTGATGGAGAGGGCAGACTTGGCATGCTGAGAAGGCCAATTCCAGGATAAAGGATCCTGCTTATTGTTGATAATAACCAAATTCATCA
This sequence comes from Camelus ferus, assembly GCF_009834535.1. NCBI lineage: Eukaryota > Metazoa > Chordata > Mammalia > Artiodactyla > Camelidae > Camelus > Camelus ferus. Next base: position 17,396,037 of record NC_045708.1, on the reverse strand, counting down.
TTTATTGAATCATTACTATAAACCAGATACTATGCTAAGTGCTTCAATACCCTGCCTTGTTTAATCTTAATGGCAATTCCAAAAGGTAAGATATACTCACATTAAAAGTGACAAAAGCATTATGTACCTGATGGGCAATTTCAATCGTTATTGAAATATATAAGGAAGATTGTGAACACCTCCACTGATATCCCTCCCCCAAATATTCATTTATTTGGCCATTTTATAGATGAGAAACTGGACTCAGAGAACAATGATCATCATTATAACAGCTAACATTTCTTGAGCGTTTAGGATGTGCCAGACTCCATTAGGCACTTTTGTCTCATGTAATCCTTATAAGAATTCTTAGAGGGAGGTAGCTATTATCATCCCCATTTAACAGATGAACAACTGAGCCTCAGAGGCACAATTAAATGGCCCAAAGTCACAAAGAAGGTAAGAGGTGGACCTGGGATTTGAGCACAGCGCTGTCAGAAAATATTTCATAAGGTGTCTGTGGTTCCAGGCCCTGTGTCAGGAGCTGAGATACAGAGGTATAGATGCAGATCCTGGCCCTGCGGCCACATTCTTGGGTACAAGAGGAGGACAAACAATATTGATAAGATTTTGTGTATAAAGCAAAGGACGTTTCTGTGTATTTTTTTTCTCTCTCTCTCTTTTTTTTTTTTTTCTCCTACTGTGTTTGTATTTAAGGGGAGGGAGAAGGAGGGAGATTCTAAGTGGAGTCTTGGGAGCAACTGGAAGCCTTGAGGCAGCGAGGTGAACAGAAAGAGCCTTGGACAGGAGTCCCTGGCCCTGGCTCTCGTCCCAGCTCTGCCATCACAGGTATTCAACAAATACCCTTGAGCACCTTCCATGCCACCAAGGGGACACAGAGCCCGTGTTCACTCTTGTGGAGCTCACAGTCTTATGGGGAGCAAGTTTCTGAGCAGGTGTAAGGAACATTATGAGAATGGAAATGAGGTCACATTCCTTACTGTGGCCCTCGAGGTCATGCTGATCTTCGGCCTTTTTGGCCACAGCTCCCATCTTGACACCCCTTTTCTCTGTGTTAAGGCCTCATGAGCCTTCCCTTAACTTCTTGAATGGACCAGAGTTCTTCCACCCACAGGACCTTTGCACATACTCTCTCTGCTTTCTCTTCAGATCTCAGATTCACTATCATTTCATCAAGGAAGCATTCCTGACCCTCATGACAAAGTCAAGGCTTACCTTAGCTGTATAATAAGTCTTGCTATTCAATGGTTTAAGTTCTTTAACTTTGTTCTTCTTCAAGATCATCTTGGCTATTCTTAACCTTTGCATTGAATCTAAAGACCAATTTATGGAAAAAGGGTAAGAGTTATAATATTGAGTATTCTAATCCATGAACATGATATACACTCCCATTGATTTTAAGTCTTTAATTTCTTTGAATAATGTTTTCCCATTTTCTATGTAGAGGTCTTATATATCTTATTTTAGATTTATTATTAGATATTTGATATTTTTGACTCTATTATAATTATATATTTTTACATTTCATTTTCTAATTATTACTACTATGTAATTGTTTGCTAAATTTTCCAAATAATATTAATTATTTGTAAATTATTTTAGATTTTCTATGAACACAACCACATTGGCTCCTGCTTCTTCCTTTCTAATCTTTATACCTTTTATTTCTTTTACCTTTTATTTCTTTTTCTTATCTTATCTTCAGTATAATGTTAATTAGAAGTGATGATAGTAGACACAATTGTCTTATTAGCAATCTCAAAGGAAGATTCTCCAAATTTTACTCTTAGGTATGATGTGGTTTTATACAGATACCTTTCATCAGGTTAAGGAAATTTCCTTTTTAAAATATTTGCTAAGAGTTTTAAAATAGTGAATGGGTGTTGAATTTTGTCAAATGATTTTTTTGCATCTGAGATGATTGTATGATTTTTTTAATCATTTATTTCCTTTATTCTATTAATATGGTCAATTATGATAGTTTATTTTTTGATGTTAAACTAAGCCTTTCATTCCTAGGCAGAAAAAATCCCAACTTGGTTGTGACCATAATAATCTATATACATATGGACTTGATGTGCTTGTATTTTGGTAAGGATTTTTGCATCTATCTCATTTAATCCTTATAAGAACTCTGCAAGGAAGACTTATTATGATCTCCACTTTACAAATAAACAACTGAGCCATAGAATGATTAATTAATCAGGGGAGATTGGCCTGTAATTTTCTTTACTTGCAATGTTTTGGCATCAGTGTTATGCTGGCCTCAAAATATATTTTTTTTTCTTTTTCACATTTTTTATTGATTTATAATAATTTTTTTCTCTTTTTTTAACATTTTTTATTGATTTATAATAAAATATAGTAAAAATATTATTTTAAAATATGTTCTTTGAAATTGTTTGTGTAAGAAGGGTATCATTTCCTTCTTACAAGTTTGGAAAAATTCACAATTTTCTTTGTGACACTTTTTTTTGAATGGATACCTTTCCTTTAAGATATATAGGACTACTCAGATCTTCAATTTTTCTCCTGTAAGTTTATATTAATTCATCTAAATTATCATGTATTATTGTAAAACTCTATATAATATCTTTTTATTAATTTTTATATCTTTTTAATATCTGTGAGCTCTGTAGTGATGTATCATTTTTTCACTTTGGATTCTGGTTATTTATGTCTTCTCCTACACAAAACTGCTTTAGGAAGTTCCATGAAGCTAAATCCTACCCAGCTGCATACAACCTAGCCATTTTTACTCCTGGGTCTTGCTGCCACCCTGGGTTTTCCCTGGAAGTAAGACTTACAGATTTTTTTCAGATCCTATGAAGCTGTCTGGTGTTCTATTGTCTTCCTATAACAAGGGGCCTAGGGGAATTACAGTCTAGCGTCCACCATTTTCAGGGAGCCATAATCTCTACACCACCACTTCTGACTCCCCCTAAGTCCCATAGGCCACCCCACTACACACATACACATTTACACTTAGGTCACCCAGGACTCTTTACATAATCTGATGGATAAGGGAGTCTGTTTTCTTATTCTGCCTTTTCATTTCTTCCTTGAACTCTGTCAGGCCAGAGCATAGAGAAGTGGGGTGAGTGGATAGAGATGAAGCTTGGGAAGCTTTTTCTGTGACTTACTCCATTCATTCATCATTGTGCTGTGGAATCCATCCATGTGTTTGTGTGTAGTGGTAATTAATTCATTTTCACTGCTATATAAAATTCCATGGGAGGAATATAGCACAGTGGATTTATACATCTCCTATTGGTGGATGTTTGGATCATTTCTGGTTGGGTTATTTCAAATAATCCTCTATAAACATTCCTGTAAATGTCTCTACACCACAGCCAAGATCAATTTAGACCAAAGATTTCTTTAGGTGTGAAATTTCTGGATCTAGGATATGTGCATATTTAATTCAAAAATATTATCTATTAGATGCATTAGTTTTCTTTTGCTGCTGTAACAAATCACCACAAACTTTGTGGTTTAAAGAAACAAATTTATTATCTTACAGTTCTGAAGATAGAAGTCTAAAATGGGTCTCAATGAGCTAAAATCAAGACATTATGAGGACTATGTTCCTTTTAGAGGCTCTAGGGAAGAATCTGTTTCTTTGCCTTTCCAAACTTCTAGAGGCTTGGTCCATATTCAAATCCGACAGTGTAGCATCTTCATCTCTCTCTCTGACTGAGGCCTCCCTCTTCCACTTATAAGGACCTTGTGATTACATTGGGCCCACCCAGGTAATCCAGAATAATCTCCCCATCTCCAGGTCATCTAATTATTTAAAGTCAACCTTAATTCCATCTACAATCTGAATTCCCCGTTGCTGTGTAACCTAACATATTCATAGGTTCCAGGGATTAGCATGTGGGCATCTCCTGGGGAAGGGAGGGAGTATCATTCTGCGTATTACACTAGATAATGCAAATTGTTTTCTAAAGCTTTTGCCTATTTCTACTTTTCCCAATGGAGGCCCCATTCCCTTGGTTCCTGCAAGAACCACTTTTTACATTTTTACTTATTTATGTGTTATATTTTTCTTAAAATTTCTTACTTTGAAATACAAGAAATTGCTGAGATGGTACAAAAATGTATCTTTCATCTAGCTTTTAAATTTTCTTTCTTTCTCACTTTCTTTTTTTCTCCCCCAGTGTGTATTTCTATGACATGTGAAGATCTGAGCAACCATCACCACAACCAGGATAAAGACCTCTTTTAAGCCCTAAGCGTGGTACAGATCTTACAGGTCATCATGAGAAGGCTGGCCCTGGAGGCCTCATGTGGGTGAGAAGACTGGATCAGAGCCAGGGAGTGTTCTGGGGTGAGGCCACAAAGGAGGCAAAGAGAGGGTCATGGCACTTGAGGTGCTGATCTGTTAGGAGGCAGCCCTGCCCACGGGGGTGCTGATGAGGGTCACCTTGACCAAGTCCTTCGCTGCGCACCTGAGCAAGCAGGCAGCAGGGAGAGTGACGACTTTAACTCTTCCAGATTAATCCTACTAAGTTGCAGCAATATTGATATGCTATTATTTTCCATCTTTATTCATCCCCCGGCGAAGAAAGAATGACTCCCCCCAGGCTATTCGTAATTGAAAAATGCTTTTAAGGCCTCTACGAGTGGAATACTAAATTTCGCGAGGTGCCTGCTTTATCGGGCCTCCAGTCACCGATGATACATTTGCTCCCTAATGTTCTTTAAGGAAAGGAGCTCGAGCGGCGTGATGGATGGGACCGATCGGGATCAATGCTCATTAGTGACTCCAGTGGCCAGGTGGTCAAGGGCTGCTCGTTTGGGTAGACGGACCAGGCAGGGGACAGGCTTTCAGCAAGAGACAGGGGCGAGGGCTGCTTGCTGCCATTTGCCTTGGATGGTGACTTATCATTCATTCATTCATTCACTCAGTAGATTCTTACTTTGCCAACTGTGCGCCAGGCCTGATGCTGGATACAGAAATGGATCAGATCTGCCCCTGTCCTCAAGGAGCTCCCAGGACACACACAAAAATAAGGGAATGGAGTGAGTGGTATGTGTCTAATGCTTGGTGTGTGCTTGGGGTCTGGGGAACACAAGCGGGAGGTTAGTTTTACACTGGGGACTGGGGGACAGGAAAAGCTTGCTATCAGAAGTGACATTTTCGTGGTGTGCAGTAAATGTTTGGGGTGTGGACAAAGGAAATTGCCAGGGTGGGAAGGGTGTTCCTGGCACAGAGACCAACACAGGCAAAGGCATGGAGGTGTGATCCACCTGGAGCAGGAACTGAGCCACTTGACTTCTTAGGTGAGTCAACCCGGTAGCTTCAGGAGTGGCCAAAGCTGCAACCCTCATGATCCAACTCATGGAATCCCAGAACTGGCAAATGACAGAATACAAAGGGTCCTCAGAAAACACGTGGCTCTGCTCCTTGTGTTTTGACAACCAGTGGGCAACCATTCCCCAGAGAGGAAGGGACTTGCTCAAGGTCTCGCAGCTGGCTAAGGGGGCAGGGCCGGGCCCTGAGGGGAGCCCCTGGCTGGGATTCTGACAATACAGGTGTGGCCTCCTAGAGACAAAAGTTCCCCTTTGGCATTGACCTTGGGCCTTAGTTTGCCTTTACATACAAATATGTGTTCATCATGTGAAACTTGAAGTCTCTCCAGCTACCAAAGTCTATGAAGCCTAGAGAGTAAAAGCCTTATGTTGGGTCACACACAGCTAATTAGTGACACAAATAGACAGAGGGTGGGGACATAAAAATAAATTTAAGAGAGAAAAAGTGGGTGATGGGAGGAGGCTAACATTTGATGGGCGCCCAGGGCAGTGGGCTCTTTCTTTGCATCTCCTTGAACCTCTAACTAGCCTGGGTGGTGCACCGTGCACCCTCATTTTGCAAGGGAAACTGAGGACTTAGCAATAAGGAGATTTGCCCAGGGTCAGACAAGGTGGACCCAGAATTTGAACCCAGATTTTTAAAAAAAATTTCAAAGCCCCATGTGCTTCCTATGGTTCTGGGCTGTCCCCTCAGGAGCCTCAGAGAGGAATTTGACAGACACAGGACAGCTGCCCCATCTGTGGTCCCTCCAGTAGCCTCGGGGCTAGCTACCCAGGTGTCTAACCCCTAGACATGAAGGTCAAAGACTGTGTCAGGTCATAAAGTGACCGGGTCAGCCCTGCCCTGTGTTCTCCCCCACGAAGCTAATGTTCAATCTCTGTCCAAAGAGGGGAATGGGAGGGGGGCAGGGAGAGGAGGTGTGGCCAGGAGAGGGCAGCCAAGATGGGCAGAAGGGGAGGGCCCACGGCCTCAGCTAGGGGTCTCCACATCCCCCCTGGGCAGGCCTCTCTCCCCAGGGCCTGCTGAGGCAAGGGGGGCAGTCAGGCCTCTGATCCCTGCAGTTGGTCCCTGGCCTTATGCCTGAGCTGTGGCCTTGGGATAAATCTCCATCCTTCCCTGCTAGTGACACCACCCCAGTGGCCCACAAGGGCGCTGGGGGCAGCAAACTCCTCCTCAGGCCTGGGCTCAGGGGCAGAGCCCAGCTCTGTGCGTCTCACTGACACGTTCCCTCAGTGACCCTCACCCGGAGGCCTCACCCATGGGCCTCGCCTCTTCCTGGCTCCTCCAGCCTCACCCATGGGCCTCTCCCCTTCCCGGCTCCTCCAGCCTCCCAGCCTCGGAGTCCAGGCCCCTCCAGCACTAACAGGATCTGCCTGGGCCCACTGTCCCGTGGGAGCAGTGGTTGACTGGGGTCTTCCGCCCAGAGACAGGCGGCCTGGGGCTTTCATCCCCTCCCCAGTCTCTGCCTCTCCAAGATGCTCTTACTTTTTCCTCAAAATGCTGCACTTCTTCTTACCCTGGGACCCTTCCCCAAATCTTAGGGGCCAGCTCCTGGACACTCAAGTCATAGCCAAAGCACCACCTCCTCAGAGAAGAGCCCCAAACAAAAGATGTGCCTCCCACTCCCACCTCATCTGCTTGAAGGCACTTACTCTCTGAAATCACCTTGTTTACATATCTGTTTCATGTGAGTTTTACCCATCTCCCTGCCCACCCAGGGGCATCTCATTTATTACTGAGTAAGTGAATGAATGAGTGAATGAATGAATGGTGACCTGCCACTCACTCAGAGCTTCAATGGGGTCTGTGGTTCAGTGGTTACAGACAAACTGGAGCTGGATTTAAATCCCTGCTCTGCCCCTCACTAGGTAGCTGGTAAACAAAGGATCTCACATCTTTGGTTCCCTGTTTTCTCAACTGGAAAATGGGACGAATAACAGTGTTCTCCAGGGTATTTGAGCAGAGTAAACAAGAGCTCAGGGGTCAGTGGGGCTAGGGTCAGGCAGGCTGGATGTGGATGAGCTCTGGGCCTCAGTTCCTCCATCTGAGATGTGAGCAGACTCATCTTCCATGAAGATACAGGAGAGAGTGCTTGGGGAAATGCTTCATCCATCAGGGAGTCAGACAGGCCTAGGTTTGTACCATGGCTTACAGAATCACCTGCCATGTAATCTCGGCAAAGAACTTAAACTCACTGAAGCTGGGTCCCCATCCAGAAATGGGGCCAGTACTGAGGATCTTGGCTTGGGGACCTACCCTTAAGATACTCACAAAAGACACTGAGTGGAGACAGATGATGAAGGAAGAATTGCAGCTAGTGTGGAGAATGCATTCCTACAGGATACCCAGGGAGCTGTGGGAACCAGCAGAGGGCCCCTAATCCACACTCTGGGCTCCAGAGCTTCCTGGTGGAGTTGGCACTGAAGCCAAGACCAGGATGAGTAGCATGTACAAAGGCCCAGAGGTGAGCAAGAGCTTGTTCTCTATAGAGAACAAGAGTTCTCCCCCTCACACTGGCTTTAAAGACTCCAGTGGCCCTCCACCCTGTGCTAGGAAGGGATATTTGAAAACCAGGATTTTTAAATATCCCAGCATAATATGGAGACTGTGGATCTCTGAACTCAGGCAACCAGCCATCAGCATCTGTATCAGTTAGCTCGGGCTGCTCGAACAAAATGTCACAGACATTTCTCTCTCACAGTGCTGGAGGCTGGGAAGTACAAGATCAAGGTGCAGGCTGGTTAGATCCCTGGTGAGGGCCCTCTTCCTGGGTTGCAGAGTGCCACCTTCTTGCTGAGTCCTCACACAGTGGAGAGGGTGAGAGTAAGTGATCTCTCTCTCTCTCTTCCTGCCCTTATAAAACCACTAATTCTATCATGAGGGCCCCACCCTCATGACCTCATCTAGGGCAGAGGGTATAGTTCAGTGGTAGAGTGCTATGTTTAGCATGCACAAGGTCCTGGGTTCAATCCCTGGATGTGGATGAGCTCTGGGACTCAGTTCCTCCATCTGAGATGTGAGCAGACTCATCTTCCATGAAGATATAGGAGAGAGTGTATCTCTCTCCTGTATCTTCAAATAAATAAATAAACCTAATGACCACCCCGCTCCAAAATATAAAAATAGAATAAAATTTAAAAAATGACTTCATTTAACCCTAACTACCTCCCCAAGCCCCCATCATATTAGGGTTATTATGGCTTCAATATATGAATTTGTGGGGACACAATTCAATACACAGCAGCATCTGGGCTGAGGGCAGAACAGGAGCATGTGGGAGCTGGGAGGACTCTCAGTGGTTTTATTCTGGAGGCTCAGCCTCGTGAAGGCAGATGCTGTGTCTGTCTGGTGCCCAGAACACTGTGTGGTACCTAGCAGGTGCTGGGGACATACCTGTTAAATGGAAGAAGGAATCCAGCACACTTCTGTCAGAGGGAGAAATTGAGACTGAGCTGGGGTAAAGGACATGTCTGTCTGGCATCACATTGAAGGCTAATGGCCGATCTGGGACCAGAACTGACCCTCAGACCAGGCTGCCTCAATCTGCCACAGGGTGAGGTTTCAGGTCCCACGGGGCCCAAGCAGGGTCAGGTTCCAGAGTCAGGGAAGACTCGGGGAGTGTCAGCACTGCCCTCTTCCTTCAGCTCCCTCTTCATCCTCACCTTCAACAATTACTTGTCAAGTAGCTACTCTGTCCCAGGGACCCTCCTTGTGCTGGAGACACAGCAGTGGACAAAACTGACAGAGCATCTGATTTTGTGGAGCCTCCACTAGTGGGGAGAGACAGACAATAAACAAGATGAATAATTCAGATAGATAGGCTATCAGGTGATGGCAAATGCCAAGGAGTGAAAATAAAAAGCAGAGCAAGAGGGGTGAGAGGCAACAAGAGGCTGGGGGTTCTCATACACAGAAACTGGGGAAAGCATCTCTGATAAGGTGACATGTGAGTGAGGTCTGAAGGAAGATATGGGGTCTTTAAAATATGTCCACAAATTCTCTGATGTTCTTCTCTTCAGGGGCTAGAGCTTAATTGTCCTTCCTTTGAGTGTGGACTGAAGTTGATGACTCACTTTTAACAAGTGGAAGGTACCAGAAATGATAGCATATGACTTCTGGGAGGTTATAAAATGCACTGTGGTTTCCGACTTGCTCTCTCAGATCACCTGCTTTAGGGAAAGGAGCTGCCCTGTTGTGAGGACACTCAAGCAGCTCTGTGGAAAGGCTCACCTAGCAAGGAACCAACCCTTCCTGCCAACAGCTGGTGAGGAACTGAGGCCTCCTGCCAACAGCCATGTGAGTGAGCCTTCCGGAAAGTGAACCTCCAGCCCCAGTCAAGCCGTCAGATGATTGCTGCCCCTGCTGACATTCTGACTGCAGCCTCCTCAGAGAGCCCAAGCCAGAGCCAACCACTCCTGGATTCTTGACCCACAGAAACTATGTGATAATAATTTTTTGTTGTTTCAAGCTGCTGAATTCATGGGTAACTTGTTACACAGCAATAGATAACAAATGCAGAAGGGGAGGGGCCAACCACATGGATACCCAGGGGGAGTGTGATGCAAGCAGAGGGGACAGCAGGTGCAAAGGCCCTGAGCTTCCATGCAATGAAGGCAGAGATTCCAACTGTGGCTCAGGCCTTGTCTGTTTGGTTCTCAGTGTCTTCATTTGTCAAAGGGAAGAGACAGTACCTCTCCTTCCCATCTCAAGGGACATTATCCAATGAGACCTAGGAAGGCTCAGAGAGGGCTGGGACTTAGCCACACAGACAGATATGGCCAGCCTGAGAGGTAGGCTAATTCCACGTAGCAGGCACCTTCATGCTGTGGCTGCTGACCATGATTTCTGACCCCTTCCTGGAACTCATGGATGAGATTCCCCAGAGACGATCCTGGGAACCATATTTTTATTTACCTCCTGGGTGATGTGGACCCACACCCATGATTGTGAGCTTCTGCCCTGCAGTCCTCGGGTTCCTCAGGTCCTGTTCTCCCTCAGGCCACCTGACCAAGATCTTCTCATCCTCAAAACCTGCCCCAGGCTTCCCCTCCCCTAGTCCCTAAAGGCGGACCTTTCTGCCACTGGTTCACCTGAGCCTTACTCTGGCTTCTCTGGCACAGAAGTGTTATTGATTGCTCATGCGGTGGCTCTTAAACATTGCGTTGTAATTATTTGTTCAGATTCTGAGTCTCTGAGGTTGAAGAACATGCATGATACACATCTGCATAAGCCCAGAAGTCAGTGTGGGTCCGTACAGTCTCTTCTGCAGTCTAGTGTCTAGTAAATGTTCTGGATGGATAGAAGGATGAAAAGATGGAAAGAAAATTGAGAAAGGATAGGAGGAAGGATGGGAAGAAGGTGGGAGGAAGTAGGAAGATGGCTTGGAGGAAGGATGAGAGAAGGAGTAGGAAGAGGGATAAAAGGAGGAATGGGAGAGACCAGGAGGAGGGATGGGAGGAGGGAGGGATGGATGGATGAATGAATGCATACAAAAGTGGGTGGACAGTTTCTTCAATACTGTACCTCCGTCCGCCCAACTGGAGCTGCAGCTCGCAGTGACTCCAGAGGGCTCGGTCAGTTAACCAGGCCTCTGTTTTACTAACAGTCTCTTCTGCAGCAAGGGCAATTAGAGCCAACGGCTGGAAGCTTCTCCCCAGGCAGCCCCACCTGCCCTGTCCTGTCCCATTAACTTCCAATTCAACAGCCATCCCCGACCTGCAATGTATAATGAAAGACATTCAAAATATATCCAAATGGCGTAAGTATTGATTTATTAATGCTGGGGAATGTTGCTCTAATTGAATTGAGATCCAGGAAGTAAGTTAATGTAGCTGACGGTGCTACAGGAATTGAATTACCCCAGGGCCCAGAATTATTACCTTTTCACTCTCTTTGTTGTCAGTGGGATAAATAACAAATCAATTGGCGATTCACCCTGGTGGCAAAAAAAAACAAAAAACAAAAAACAAAACAAAACAAAAAAAAACGGTCCACAGAGCCCTGGACAGAGAGAGCTGGGGAATGGGTGTGGGTGAGAGGTGGGGAACTTCCTGGAGGAGGCGGAGTGGGAAGGTGAGCAGAGAGGAGGGTCTGTCTGCATGCCCAGAGCCCTCCCTCCCCTAGTCCAGCAGCCAGAGTTCCCTAAAACACGAGCTGCACAGACTGAAAGGGCCAGCACTGCTGGCTGAGAGCATCCCCAAATGCACTGAGGACAGAGGCGGGGAGGGACTCACATCAAGTCACACAGTGAGTCTCCCCGTAATTCTCACCACTGCCCTGGCCTCAGCTGTTTGCACCTTCCTCTCCTGGTTGTAAGCTCTCCTCCTAAAGCCTCTTCTATTGTGCTCTGCTCCCTCCTGCTCCCTCCTGCTCCGGGCTTCTCTGTCCCTGAGGGTCCTCTGTGGCTCAAGGTGTTCACTGAACAGAGGTCTTTGAGGGCTGAATGCTGAGGGCTGAATGGTCCCCTCACTTGGCCACTGAGAGATTTATACTAGGATTCTGGAAACTTCTCAGAGGATGGAAGATTCTGGGCTGCTCCATCATGAGGAAGAACCTCAGGAGTGGGCCAGGAGACCGCGATTTCCACTAGCATCGTCCTCAGAAATCCTCCTTCCTTTCCTCCATTTCTCCTTTAGCTTCCCTAAGTGTCTTCCAGCCTTTTCCTGTCTCTCCTTCAGTGCGGCACCTTTTACAGGAATAAACTGTCTCTCCAAAATAGACAATCATGGAAACAGACATGCACAGCTCTGCTCGTTGCTAGCTTTGTGGCCCTAGGTAATCGGGTTCACATCTCCTAGCCTTAGTTTCCCCACCCGTCCAATGGGAGGGAGCAAAGCATCTTGGAGCTTCATGAGACAGTGGCTCAGAAGTGCTTCAGAAAATGTGGAGCAGATGACGGCTGGGGCTGGCGTGTGTCTGCCAGGGACCACACGCTTTCCCGCCAGACGCCTCTGGCCGTTGGCTGTCCAAGTGGGTGTCTGCAAAGCAGCCCGGCTGGCCTTGTTCTGGTCAAGGAAGAGAAAGGCTGAGTTAATTAAATCAACAGCTAACAGTGCAGGTTACCCACAAAAGTGAACTTTAGTGCCCCTAAAACCACTGACCAAAGGAGGGCTGGGAAAAAAATGAAACCACAGTTGGAGTAAAATGGAAAAAGAAATCATCAGCTCTACATCACTTCAGCCGGCCACAGGTATCAGAATATTAATTGGTCTTTGACTCGATTTGGCTGTGGGAGTCAGGGCAGGCTGTGGCTTCAGGGAGCCCAACCAAGCGCCATGGGGCTGGCCGCAGGGCATGCTGGGAGGCGGCTGTCCCAGGGACTGGAGAGGGGGAGGGATGGGGAGGAGAGGGAGGGGGTGGGGCTGGAGCCTCCTCAGGCCTGGGAGGAAGGGCTGGGTGTGCAGGGGGAGGGGGGAGTGTGGAAATGGTGTGAGGAGTCCAGGGCATATGAGTGCAGTGAGTGGACCCTGTCACACCCAGTGTCTCTTGAAAAAAGCTCAGCTTCTTGGTACATCCTAAGCTCTCGACACCAGTTTGTTATTATCTGATTTTTCACAATAGCTCTAGCAAGGAGGTGATTCCATGAAGGAGGAGGTGGAGCTTATCAATATGCTCTTAGCAGGTCACTGGGGAAGTCACCCCCACAGTGGCAGCAGTAACAGCAAAGATGATGATAATGTTTATTTTCACTTGGGAAGTGACTGCTTGGACTCAGAGCACAGTGCCCAGCCGAGGAGGCACATGAAGAATTTGGCTTGAGGTGAATATTCTTAGACTTAGAATTGACTCCCCAGACAGCCAGCCACCTCTCATTCCTGGCCCAGGCCCTGCTCACCCTCCCGGTGGCTTCTCAGGGGCTGACCTGCAGGAACCAGCCTTCTCCATAGGCTCCTGCAATGTTCAAGCCAACTGCAGGTATCACTCTGGCGAGTGGCTTTCCTTCTGCTGCAGCTGCTGCTCTGGTACTAATGTCCGTGAAGTGGAGACCGTGTCCAACTCCTCCACCTGCTGCAGGCTGGCTGGACATGCTCGTGGACCCCAGGAATGTGAGCCATCTATCTGAGGGGCGTCCTTGCTGCTGGGAAAATGTTCAGTGGAGCCCATGTCAGAAGTGCCTGAATGCAGCTTGGAGCGTCAGGAGCGTATGACCTCTCTGCAGCTGCATCCTATATCTGGCCACGTGCCTGTGCCAAGGAAGGCTTGCTCAGTTCCCCGGGCCTCTTTATCAATCCTGGGCACTGTGGGCAAGAAGGGCTCTTAGATCACCTGTCTGTCACTCAGTTCAGAAAGGAAGTAGCTGAGGCACAGAGAAGGGGAGGAATTTGCTTGGGGTCACACAGCAAGAAAACACCCAGGGCTCCAGGTTTCTAGTCCCAGCTATTTTCCTCTCAAACTTCCAGGCTCCTGGGTGTCATGTAGGTGGCATTAAAACCACAGCTCAAGCTGCAACTTGGCAACTGACGTTGGCTTCAGCGTCATGGAGATAAGAGGGAATGCTGGAGACTGTGACAACCTGGAGAGCCCAAGCCTCGTCCCAAGGGACAGCCAGCACTCAGCCCACACTGTGCAGGAAGGTGGGCCTCAGAACTGCCAGAACTGCTTTCTCAAGCTAAAAATTTGAGCTTGTATGTGAAGTTCTACAGTTGTTAAAATTTGGCAAAACTCAAAAAATTTAATAGGCGGGTGACATGTAAAGCAAAATGAGACATTTGCTGCCTGTGTGCTGCAGGTGGTGACTTTGGGGCTGTCTTTCTCGGGGTTTGGTGGGTGGAAGGCTGGGCGCTGCAAGAGGACTTGAGTTTTGAGATGCTGTTGGCTTGTTGCTTCACTCCTTCACCCTCTGGTCTGGGCATTACTGTCTGTCTGCTCCGTCCCAGGGCAGAATGAAACTGTCTGAGCTTTTCCCAACATCCCAGCAGCCAGGATGGGGCCAAGGAAGGATTTCGAGGAACATAGGAGCCTACTGCCACCTCTCCCAGCATCCCCCTGGGTAAAAGGCAAGGCTTCCTTGGTGTGGCAGAGGGTGGAGCTGAGCTGCAGGGCCCACATCAGACAGATACAACCCCTAGTCCTGGTCCCATTCCTACCCTGAAGATTACAATTTTGGATCAGACAGACCTGGGTTCAAATCCTGGCTCTGCTGTGTGACCTTGAGCAAGTGGTTACCCCCCTCTGAGCCGCTGTAAAGAAGGCATTGCAGATGCCCAGCCGTGTCCTCTTGGCATGCACTTCTTCACGCCCAGGGCTGCTTACTGCAAACTCCTTGCCTCTTCCTGAAGGGTTTCCCTGGCTAGATGCTCAGGGGGCTCAGGGGCCAGGCTGTCCATGTGCTGGAGCAGGAATGCCCTTGAACACCCACCCCCAGGCAATGAAACATAGAGCATCAGAGGACAAATAGCCCAGCTCCTTTGCCTTGCAGCTGGGATAATTGTGAGGCATATTCTGCCTGGTTTCCCAAATTCCCTAAAGGGACTACACTCCAGTTGCCTGCAGCCGTAATCTGCTCAGCTGATGCCTCACCCTTCAGGGCTTTCTGCCCCCTTCCCCCACTGCCTCCTCTTCCCTCTTTTTTACCAGGGTTCGCTGGTGTCATCTCCTAAATAGATTACTCATGATAAGCTCTTGTCTCAAAGTCTGCTTCTGAAGGAAAGTAAGCAAAAAACCTCAGTTTACTCAGCTGTCAAGTGGGTCCACTTAGTATCAGTTCGGAAGTGCTGTGAGGGCAAAACAAGCTACCCCGCACATAAAATGCCCAGGGGCTGTTGGGCACACTGAAAACCTTCCCTCAGTAGGAGGTGGCTTTTATTATTATTGATGACAGTGTTGTCATATTGGACTGACCCTCAGTCTCAAGGTTAAGACCATGAAGGTGGCTTTGAGGTGGGAGCCCGGCTGTCCTGGGAGGGCTTCAGGGGTGGACCGAGGGCTCAGGGTGGAAGGACAGGGAAGATTGTGGCCTCTGTGGTGGGGAAGGTGCAGTCTGTGCAGCAAAGAGGGTTGGGTCCCAGGGGAGCCCGTCCCCACCACCCCCAGCCCCGGACCTCGAGTGGTTAGTGAAAATAGCGCTAATGGAGCTGGGCCCAGCTGTGACCATCGCCATCGGCGGGGAGGGGCCGGGGCCCGAGGGAGGGGCAGCTGTGGGCTGGGTGAAGGGGGACCTGCAGCCTGGCCTGCCCAGGAGAGGCCGCATCTGCTCGTCTCAGCGGCAGAGGCTTCTGGGGAGGCGGGGAAGCTGGGGTACCCTAAACTGCCTCCTTGGAGGATCAAATACAAAATTTCAACCAGCCCAGATTCTGGTCGGTTCTTGAGCCAACCCCTGCTCTGAACCTGTTTGCTTCTCTTTAAAATGAGACTAGTGATAATATGACCTCATAGAATTGTTTTGAAGAGTCAATTAAAAAAAGTTGGGTCGGAGAAGATTGAGCAAACTTCCCGCCTGAGAAAGGGCCTGGCCTCCTCCCTAGCCGACCTCGGCTTGCCCCCCTTTTGCTGGCCCTGCCATGGTCCGGAGCTGGGAGCAGAGCACCTGCGTTGTGTCCGACTTCTCTGCTTTTGACCTCAAACCTCACACAAATCCCCGGGCTCTGTGGCTGCTGCAGGGTCTTTGTGTCTAAAGGGCTACTGCTACCTCAGAAATAAAGGGCCTAGGGGACTCTCCAGAGTATTAAGGAGTGAGGTTCCAAGTGAATCTTTTTTGCCCTCAATCAGGGTATCATCCCACACACACATCCCTGAGGTATCTTCTCTGAGTCAGGCACCTGCCTCCTGGGACTGCTGTCCTGGTTTGGGGTTTCCTAGCTACTGTGGCCAGAATCACCCTAACCTGCTTCACAAGCTGTCCCAGATGAAAGGAGGCCCTGACTGTTTGGCATCAACCTGGCACTTACGGGAGGCAAGGAGTGGGCTTCCCTATGGCCCTGGCTTGGCCCACCCTGGTCCTGGCCCTAGTCTCTCAGCCGGGAGGGGCAGAGCGGTCACTGAGGTCAGTCTCCCCTTTACAAGAGAGCCTTTTTGAATGGAGGGCTTGTTAGTGGGGAAAATGACCCTGGAAGAAGGAAGGTGGGGCCTGCGGGTCTGTGTGAGGTTGGAACTTAGGTTAAATACGGGGCCTGGAAGTACGTGGGAGTCTGCAGCTCTGCCCAGTTAATGGCTGGGAAGGCTCTTTGCTTAAATTGCAGCATGAGGCCCAGTGAGGGGGTGCATTTCTAATGATTAACCTTCTAGAAGGCGGGGACTGCCCTGCATGTGGAGCATTAGTGTAGGGGTTGGGGGGAACTAGTATCCTTGAAGCTGTGCGAGCAGGAGGTCCCTAAGGGGCAGTCCTCTTCGGCAAAATCTGGTAAAACTAAAAATGCACAGACCCTGAGGCCCAGCCACCCCACTCCTAGAAATAATAAGAAGAGCTGCCGGCACGTTCTCCACGCCAGGCAGTTGAAGTGCTTTGTGCATGCGAGCTCACACAGCACTGACCAATGGGGACCCCGTGAGGCAGGTACACTGTTATTGTCCCCATTTTCCAGATGAGGGAACTGAGCCTCAGACAGACTGACCTGTCCAAGCTGCTAGGTGGCGGAGCCAGCTCCCGTGTCTGCGCTCTTAGCTGCTGTGACATTCTGCCTCTACCTTCGGAAACATTAGCCTGAGGGTGATGAAAGTATTGGAGAATTCACGGAAGTTTGATTCTTACAGCAACACAACCAGGAGTCACTTCACTGCCCACCGATGGGAGCAGCCACACATTCCAGAACAATCCAACAATCCGTCCAGTTGTAAACAGAATGAGGTCAGACTGTATGCTGTGACTACATATATGCTTCATATTGAGATGATACAGTAACTGAAGAAAGTAATTTGCCCCTGTGCACCTGAGCCCATTCTTACAACAGAAAAAGCCCAAACTACACACATCTCACTATGTCCTGAAAGGCTGGAGGATTCCAGAACAAACCGCTGCCTGCAACTAGGTGGCTTCTCAGAGGAAGGATGGAGGGTGGATGCAGAACCAGCTTGGCTGAGAGTAGGAAACTGTTACCACGAGTGTGTGTTATTTTTGTAATTAAACAGGAAACACATTTTTTAAAAGAAAAGATATTAAAGAACCTCTAAAAGGGCCCTGAGGGCCCCTCCCCAGGTTTTGGCTCCCAGACCCTGGTGAGGACATCTCTGCCTTGACAGACTGGCTGGCTCAGGTCTGTCCTTACCCAGAGAGGAGAAGCGGAAGTGTCACAAGAAAAAGTCTCTGCTTTTTGTCCTGCTCTGAGTACCCTTTTGGCTGCAGCAGCCAAGGAGTTGGGGTCATGGTGCCCCAGCCTGTGGTGGCAAAGGGCAGTGGGCCAGGCCCCCTCCTGTCCTACCCTGACCAAGAGTGTGAGTTTTGGATTATTGTTTTCCTCTGGCCTCAGTCTTCTCACCTGCAAAATGGGAATAATACCCCCCCCAGCTTGATCTAGAACCAACACGAAAGGAAAGATTTGAGGAATAATTATAATTTCTCTTTACTAGTAACCTTTTGGATGGAAGAGATCTGGATTTGAATTCCAGTTCCACCACTGACCAGCTGTAGACCAGGGGTGAACTCCTCTGACCTTAGTTTCTTCGTCTGCAAAATAGAAAGGAACGTGTATCAGTCACAGGGTTGCCGTAGAAATTCAAGGAACGAATTCAGGAAAGCATTCAGCCTGGTCCCTGGCCCACAGCAATGGCACTTTCAACAGTCATGATGAGGAAGAAGGAGCAGGGAGCTGCCCAGGGGTGTGGGGCTCAGCGGCACCCGAAGAGTCTTAGAAGGTATGCAGGGAACAAAGGCCTGGAGGAGGCGAACATTCAGGAAGTTGGGTCTTCTTTCTGCCGTGACTTCCAGAAGGGGAACCAGGCTTGGGGTTTGGCAGGGGGAGTGTGCCACAATGGTGAGTTCCACAGCCCAGCTTGGGGTCTGCTGTGTGCGGGCTGGCCCTCCAGGAATGCAGAAGTAAGAGGCGTCTCCCAGGGAGGGCCAGACAGGCTCAGACAAGGGTGGAAAAACCCTCTGGTCAGCGAGGCCTGGGGTGGGGGTAGGAAGCACTGGCCCCAGGCCTGACCACTCGCACCTCTAGAGCCCCAGGCCCCCGGCTCTCCGGGCTCAGATCCACTGGGTCAACCGAAGCCAAGTGAACCTTCCCGAGGCCCAGCCTCGCCAGCCACTCTGCTGGTCTGGCCTTCTGATGGCTCCCTTGTGTCCACAGAGCAAAGCCTCATCCAGCTCCTTGCCCTGATCTTCCAAGTCTGCCTCAGTCTGACCTCCACTGCCCTCAGCCTTCGCGGTGTGGCCTGAGGGGCAGCACCAGGCTGGGCCTGGCCCCAGAGTTCTTCTGGGCTGATGGCCGGGCCGCCCCCTCCCCCTGAAGCCTTGCCCCAGGTCCTCACTGTCGGATTCTGCCCTGGGCTGGGTCTACACTGGTGCCTGTGACATAACAGCACGCTCCCTCACTTGGAGACAGCACTTTGCAGTTTACACGGCGGTTCAGCCACGTGGGGACTGGGTCCGCGCTATAGTGACCGAGGAGATGTGCCACCCAGCCCTCCTCCAGGAGATCCTGCAGCAGGGAGGGCTAGCTGCCACCTCTCTGGATCCACCAGCATGTTGGACCCAGGCCAGCTTCCCCAGGTTCCCCTGCATGATACCTGGGCACGGCGGAGGTATCGGACCTGCGTTCTGGTCTGGGGGCCCTTCCTGCCTCCTGCTCCCTCTCCCCGTTAGCCTTCGCAGGCCTTTCCCCTGGTAAATTTCTCGCATATCTGATCCCACCCTGGCATCCACTTATCAGAGGGCCAAACTAACACACTCACTTATCACAGGGCCAGACTAACACACTCGTTTTACAGGCCGGAGGGCTCAGACGTGGGACG
Source organism: Camelus ferus (assembly GCF_009834535.1). NCBI lineage: Eukaryota > Metazoa > Chordata > Mammalia > Artiodactyla > Camelidae > Camelus > Camelus ferus. The sequence goes on along the minus strand of NC_045708.1, from coordinate 17,376,833 downwards.
TGACCTACACAAAGGCACACAGCAAATTATGGCCAGAGCCACTTCCAGAACTGTCTTCTTCTTTCGGTTACTTCCTCCCTCTCCCTCACCCCCTTGATCCAGCGTTAGGGTCAAATGCCAGCACAGCCTCCCTCGTAAGAAGTGAGGCTGACTCTGGAGGCATTTGACCCAGAAGAGATTCTCACCTTAAGCGACATCTTGAGAGACCTGGCCTGGGGCCTGGGGTCGAGGGCAGGCTGAGAGGCCTCCTGGCCCCAGTGGTGGTGGGGGCCTGGGCCCTGCTGCCCTGGGCAGGGTTCTCTCCAGGGAGCAAAAGGGCAGGATTGTGGGGCTGGCTTTTAAAGTAACACAACCTCATTAAATCTGTGATGGAGCGCAGGCCCTAATGGCTTATCCACGACTCTCTGTCGCCACTCCCCACTTCTGGGGAGGGCAGGTCAGGGGCTGGGGGATGGCTGGGGTAGAAGCACTCTGGGGACCCTGATCTTGGACTTCGCAGGGAGGTCTTTTGTCAGGGGGCTCTGTCTGACCAGCTCTGCGTTTCACTGTCAAGATGTAAGGCTTTGCTGGCGGGACCCTTGCTGAGCCACCACCATCATCCACAAAGGAAAACAAAGCCTCAGAGGGGTGACGGGACTTCTCAAGCCACAGCTGAACCAGCACTAGAATCTTCCTGACTGCTTTCTCCTTTCAGTGATGCTTCCCCCATCCTCACGCCGCCCCTTCTCAGCATCTGATTTCTTCCCACGCCTCCACCAAACCCAGACGAACTGTCTTCATTATCTTCTAAAGGAGGCAAGGTTTCTGCTTCTCCCAAGAAGAAAATAATCATTCCAGGTACTGCCTGTCTAGATTCCTCACTTCAGCAGGGGGTTTATATTTACCACAAAAGCACACACCTATTTATACATAATGTAGAGATACCATTTTAGCCTCTGCTCTCTGGATAAACCACAAACCTGTTAGTGTGGCCTTCCAGGCCCTGCCCACGTCTTTGATCTCCCTCTCTGCAGCCACTCTGCCCTGAATCTCTGTGCTCTGGGCCTGGGGTCCTACCCCCCTCAGTCCCTCCAGGCCACAAACATCTCCCCAACACAGGGCTTGCTGTCACCCTCTACCCACCATGCCTTACCCGTGGATTTATAGACCCCACCTCAACTCACATTTCAGCTCCAGGGCTGTGCCCCTGGGAAAGCCTTCCCCAAATCTTGACATGGGGAGGCCCTAGCAGGTGGTCGTGCCACCCAATCCTGCTTATCTTATTATAATTATTTAAGTATGTTTGGGATTCTTCATCTCATGTGTTTATCTTCCCTGCTCTAGAGCAGGCTGCAAGGGCAGGGACCTAGCACACAGTGTGGAAGGAAGGAAGGGAGGGAGGAAGGAGGTACGGAAAGGTAGAAACAGAGGGTCAGAAAACAGGAACAGAAATAGACAGTTAAACTCACAGAGGAGAATAACGCAATAAGGATAAGATAGCTGCTCAAGTTGAATTTCGAATTTGACTTTGAGCTTCCTAGCAGCCAAGGCAAAAAGGAAGATATGGTCAGTTACATCAGTGTTGGTGTCAGAAAGGAGGAAACCCACCAGCTTCTCAGGGGAAGTCAGCTCTCTACGGTAGGGGTGCTCAGTGACGGGCAATTGGTGTCCTCAGCATCCCTTCACGTATGCACTAATGGAATTCCCAAGGCAGTTTCTTATGCTGCGTGTGGGAGAAAGCTGTGAAAGGGACATTGGAAAGCAGCTGGAAGATGACACTTCTGCAAAGAGCTATGAGATGGACCAGGGCTTGCCCCAAGGAGTGGGGGCAGGGTGACCCCCCTCCATTGCTGTCACTGCAAAGTGATTAATCCATGGGATCACTGTTGTCACCCAATCTAGGGGCTCAGTTCCTCATCTGGCTCTTGGCAAAGCTTGGCTCTCAGAAGATTCTAGGCAGTTCGCCAAGCAGACACCTCACCAGTGCTCTGGCCTGGGAAAGAGGCTGCAGGGGGTGAGATGTGGTGGTGGAGGGTGGGCTCTGGAGTCAGCCTACCCTGCACTCCCATCCCAGCTCTGCCACCTTCCACCTCACTAAGCCTATGGTCTATCCTCTTTCATCCCCTGAGGAGTGTCCCAGTATCGCCCTCAGAAGGATGTTAACAGGACTGAACATGGCAGTGCACACAGTAGAGTCGAATAGCTGTCCACACTTGTCAGCATCGCTAGGATTCAAGGGGCCCAGAGCTAAAGCCAGAGGTTCTCACCAAGGACAAAGGATGGAGGGCCAGTAGAGGGTACGGGCACGAGAAGTAGAAAGGCCTGGGGGTGTATTTCTCATGGTGGAATCTGAGGTGATGTTTTTCTCCAGCACCTCCTGTGCACCTTGCCCTGCCCTTGGTTTCCTGGGAAGGGAGCAAAGTGAGGCACAGCCCGGGCATGCCTAGAATGTGTGTATGTGCGTGTGTGCATATGCACCTGTGTGTGGGGAGACAGGAGGCACCCATCTGGGAAGAGAGAAATCCCAGACCCTTCAGGCCTAGGGCTCAGGCTCGGACACACATGGGAGGGCCTTGAATTGTTCTGGGAAGAGAGGGACAAAGCAGGGGGCCAGGAAGGGGCCCGAGTGTTGGACCAAGAAGGAGGGAAGGATGGGGTTCCAGAAAAAGGGGAGAGGGGGCATTCCCAGTGCAGAGAGTGTTCGGGGGTGTGTGGTAACACACACTGGTGTGGACCCCGCCCAGGCTAAAGACTGTCACATGCTCCTCCAGTCTCAATGGATCAGGTCCACACGGCAGCCCTGTGGATTTGCCATCCAATCTCCACTCTATATATGAGGAAACTGAGGCACAGGAAAGAGGCTAAGAAACTTACCCGAGGTCACTAAGCTAGTGGTTAGAGCTTTAACATATAAATTTTGGGCATGGGGACATGAACATTAGGTCCATAATAGCTAGAAAGGGACCAAGACAAGATTTGAAGCCAGTCCAGTCCACAGCCCTGGCCCTGAAACACACCTGTCAGAGGGGGAGCCGGGGGGGGGGGTCCAGGGGCTGCAGATGAGCTCTGGCCAGAGATAGAGAGAGCCCAGCGCGAGCAGCAGCAGGCAGAGCGGAGGCAGGAGCAGAGGAGGGAGCTTCCTTGGGAAGGTCAGGGATGGAGGCAGAGTGGGAGAAGCTGGTCTGTGGAGGGCGAGGGGCTCATTAGCAGGAGGCCCAGCTGGCCGGCTGCTCCAGACCATGAACTTGGCAAAGGGCAGCCACCTAGGGGCAGAGGGCAGTGGATCCACATAGAAAGGGCTCCCGAGGGGGCCCTGGCCAGATCAATGAGGGCAGTCGGGTCGATGAGAACTCAGCAGGCCCTGGGGGCTTGACCTTGGCCCCAGACGGAGAAATGATAGCACTCTTGCAATGTGAGACCATGTACTAAGCACTTCCCTGCCACCGGTGCTTACAAAGGAGGCACTCAATCAAGTCCATGTGCATCCCTCAAAACCATCCTGCAAAGCTGCTCTTGTTATCCCCATTTGACAGATGAAGAAACTGAGGCTCAGAGTAGTTGAGGAAATTGCTCCATGCAGGCAAGTGATTTAAACCCAGACAGCTTGACTTCAAATCCCAGGCTGTTCATGCATATTTCCAGAACCATCTCTCCTTGGTCAGTCCTGAATTTCTCCTTCTCCTGCTGTCTTGGTGGACAGACTGGCAGGTCTTTGCCCTTCTCCTTTGTCTGGCTCTGGTTTGGTTTCCTGAGGGAATGGTAGGTGGAGGTGGGTGGTAGGAGGGGCAGGAAAGCAGAACTGAGCTCCCCAGGGCAGCTGAGCAAAGGGGCCCTGGCTGAGAACCAGTGAGGAAGCCAGGGGCTGAGGAGCTGGGGCAACTGTCACGATGGCATCTGCACCAGCTGCCATCTCTCCATCCCCATGACCAAGTCAGGGAGACCTCTCTTCCATTGAGCCCCCCTGTGACTTTGCCCCTTTGAGGCACTGAAACCTGGAGCCCCATATAAAAGGGGACAGGCACCCAGCATATGTAGATTGCTATGAACCTACTGTGTGCCAGGCAGGATGCTACAGGCAAAGGATTCAGTAGCAAGTCAAACCAGGGCAGTCCCTGCTTGTGTGGGGCTTACAGTCAGTCAGGGAAGTCTGGCATCTATCACCTAATCACACACAAGGTGAGATTCCAGCTGAGCCCAGTACTGTGGGTACCAGGAGACAGTACACTGGTGGTGTATAGGTGGTGGGCGGGGGCAGGTGGTGACCTAGCAAAAATGATCAGGAAAGACCTTCCTAAGGAAGTGGCAACTGAGCTTTGTTTTCAGAATGAGCAGGTTAAGAAGGAAAGGGAAGCGTGCACAGCCTGTGCAAAAGCCCTGTGGTGGGAGGGAACAAGAAGAATACAAAGGCCTGAAAGAAGGTGGCTGAGGGGTGGGAGCACAGAGAAGGGAAAGTGGTTTGGGAGGTGGTTGGAGATGTGGGTGGGGCCAGATTACCTGGGGCCGGAGGGTCACCTAGAGAACACTTCCCTAAGAGTTGTAGGATGTCACTGAAGGGTGTGACAGCAATACCATTATTTGGTGGATTCTAGAATGCCCATTTCACTTTTAACATCTCTGAAATTGAGATGCATTTTATAATCTATAGCTTGTCTTAGTTTAATGCTTTTCTTCAAGGTACATAAAACCATGGTGTGCCTTACAATCAATTGAAGATGTCATCCACCCAGGGGAATACGTGAGAAAAGACAAGAAAGACGTACCCCAGATGATGCGCTAAGGAGTCTGGAGTCCCACCCACTCATGCCCTCACCCCTGCAGGAACCCTGGGCCCCTCTGCCACTCCCAGTACTTCAGAGAACACAGTTAGATTGGAAATTCAGGGTCTTGAGCTTGGACACTTTTTCACAATACACATGCTCAGGTCCCACCCCAGGGTGACTCGGGAATCTGTATTTCTCGGAGCCAGCTTGGTTGCTACTGGTCTGTTCACTCTCCAAGGCCCTGGCCCTGACCAACTGGAATTCTGCTTCTGAAACATGAATTTTAACACCCACAGAATATTATATACTTTAAAGAGCGCCCATGGCCCTGCACATAGTAGGCTGGGTACTGGAAATGCAGACACGGCACCGAAACGGCCTGAGGTCGTTTCCCCAAGACTCGTGGGAATGGAGGTCCCCGGGGTTCCCACGGCCACCCTCCTCCCGCTGCTTTTTCCTGCCAGCCAATCTTCTTCCTGCAAAGTTTTCTGGGGGCAAAGAATAGGTCGCCTGTCCCCTATCTCGGCCCCATCTTTATCTTCATCCCTTTCCCTCCCCCATTCCACACACTCTTTGTTTTTAGGGCAGTTGTGTTGGCTGGCTCGTGGCTAACACAGGTCACAGAAGTCACCCAAGCGACGAGGATCGATAGCGGATCCAATTTTCCTGCTTCAGTTTTAGAGCTTTTGAGCTTCGCATCAGTTTGACGCAATTGGACAGAAAGCAGCTGAATGGCTGCCTCGACCCCAGAGGCTGTGTCTGGGAGCACCCCTTGTCAGGTTGGCCTCAGAGGCCTGCCAAGGATAAACAGGGGGCCTGTGGTGCCCCATCTCGCTCCAGATGACCATACCACTGGAGGAAGAGCAGTGAGGGGCAGCTGGGAGAGGGGATGCTGGAGGGGTGTGGAAGCTGCTTCCTACCTTCCTGCAAACCTGGGCTGTGGTCACCATGGGCGATGCAATCCAGTAGCATACTTGCTAAATGCAGACAGAGGAACCCACCTGTTTATCTGTAGTCCCCGGAGGCTTCTGAGTCCCTGGCCAGCCAACAGACTGCCTGGAGGAGGCAGGGTTGTAGGCTTGCGTGTGATGGGAGATCTGGCCTTACCTTCTGACCATCCCCCACCACACAATCATCCCCAGCTTCTTAGACTTCCAGTCTCTGAAGGCGGGCACAGAGACAACATATACAGAAGGCTATTCATTTCAGCAATAGCAAAAGCCTGAGACTAGCCTAAATGCCCATCAAAAGGGGACTAGTGGGTAGGAAATGGTATATCCATACAATGGAGTAACATTCAGCGGCTGAACAGAGTAAGTAACATCGAAATACACCTATCTGGGGAAATCTCAAGACACACTGCTAAACAGAAAAGCTAACCACAGAGCCATGGGAACAGCATGGTTCTGCCTTGTAAGGAAGTGCCCGTGTACGTCTGAACGAGCATTGATCTTCTGAACAGCTTTGCCTTGATAACCTGAGGAAAAGGATACAAAAGGCATGTTATATTTGGGGGCTTTTACTTCTAAATTACGTACTACAGAAAAACCTATGGTACATGGATACTTTTGCCTGTGTTTTATTTTGTTTTCAGTATAAAATCTACAGCAGCTAACCATGATGATGATAGATGTGTACACACAAATATGGGAAAAGATCCACACAACTTCAAAAGAAGGCAAGTCGGAGAAAACTATGTATGGCATGGTCCGTAAAGTAAATCTTGCATGTGAAGAGCTAAATAATATCTCCATAGGTTTTTTTTTTTTCCAATGCACAGAAAAGTATTGGTAGTGTAGATGCCAAGCTGCTAGCGGTCACCTTTGAGGAGGAGCAAGGACTTGTAGGGAGGGTGGGCGTGAAGGGGTCTTATCTTCCAAGGCTTGGGGTACCTTCAGGACATAGGGACCCTGAAAGTGGGTGGTGAGTGGCAAATGAGGACAAATGAGCAGCAAGGAGGGGTGTGGGTACCCATGGGCCTCGGTGATTGTCATGGTCATGGTCATGCTCATGTGGGAAGGGGTACTTGGGGCTGACCGCTTATATTTGAACTTAACATCTTGGGTCCTTCTGTGGCCCTTTCTGCTGCCTCCATGACTCAGGGGCCAGGAAAGGAGGGGTGTGGGAGACTAAGTATATGGAGTGGGGTGGGGAGCAAGTGTGAGGGTTTCTCCAGAGGGTTGGTCCTGCCTGTCCCTGAGGTTTCTGGGTAACTAGGGGGCCCCCAAGGAGCCTGTCTGCCCCTAGTTCCTCCTTCTCTCTCTCGGCCTTTTCTAGGGACCAAGGTCTGATCCCAGGGCAGGCAGGCATGGCCTTGGACACTGGCTCCTGCTCCAGGACTGACCACAGCAGCCACATGCCACTCGAGGCCTCCACAATGCTGACCTTTCCAGAGCCCTGATAAGGCATTAGCATCCACACAGAGGCTGAGCCTGGCCCTCAGCCGATTCATTCATTCTTGAGTCCTTGGGGCCCCCTGACGTCACTCAAACCTGTGGAATAAATGAATAATAGAAACTGAATGAGGAATAGATCTGCTGGCAGCCTGGGGAATTGGAGGCAAACAGAATCCTGAGGGGACCTAGGGATGGACAGTCCAGCTCTGAATGGCAGGATGGATGCTGGAGATGTGATGGTGGAGAGGGGACCCAGAGAGACCTGCTATAGGAGTGGGGAGTCCCGGTCTGAGCAGGGCTGGGTGGAGGGATGACAGCACACACCACACTCCCAGTGCTGCCACTGCTGCTTAGGGTGGTGTCTCCCAGGGGTAGGATGGGCTGCACCCAGGAGATATCAGAGAGGGGCCGGCAGGCAGCTGGGGGCAGGGGGGCAAGGGGTGGGGGGCACTGGGCTATGCCTGGAATCATCAGTGCCTTGTAGCAAGTGGGTTCTAATCTTGGCCCCTCTACTTTCTATCTGGGTGACATTGGGAAAGTTACTTAACCTTTCTGAGCCTCAGTTTCCATCACCTGTAAAATGGGGTTAATAGCCATACCACTCTTACAGGTTTGTTTGGGATTAAAATGAGATGATGTTTTTAAAGCACTTAGTGCAGCACTGACATTTATTAAGGGTTGAATAGAGAGCAGCACCTCTTCCCACTTCTGTTTATCCACATTGGGTTCAGTGTCTCAGAAATGCATGGCCACACAAGGGGCTAGGCTGGGATGACAGGGCTTCATGCTGGGAGGGAACTGGATGGGGACTCTGGAGTGTCCACTAAAGAGCTGGTCCCCAGGAAATGCTGCCTTCCCTGGAAAGCCATGCTGCTGTGGGTTTGAGTCTGGGCCCTGGCGGCCTCACCCCGGACACGGTTTGGAGGTGCGTGTGGGAGCAGGATTGCAGCAAGCAGCTGGATGGGGATCGGGGTGAAAGCTAGCCTAGCTCAGCGGCCGAGGCTGTGATGTCAAAGCTCCTGCTCCTGCCATGGGGTCTGGGGGCTCTGTAGCCTCTTCCCCAAAGAATCTGCTGAGGTCAAGCCCTTGCCAAGATGCCGCTGCTCTGAAGGACCCCCAGCCTGGGCGAGGGTTTCTATAAACTTCCCCTTGGTGCCATGGGAGGTGGGTGAGCAGGTCACGGAGCAGAGCTGAAAGTGTTGCTGCAGGAGCGGGGTGGGCACCAACACTTTCCAGAGAAGGTCCTGGATTGTCCCTTCTGCGTCAGTTGTGAAAAACAGAAGTAGAAAAAATTAGCCCAACATTGACTTCCAGGTGAAGAAAGGGGCCTGGGCAGGGCAAAGTCTTTGCTGAGATTGGCCTGAAAAGAAAATAATTTCTTCCTAAATCTGGGACCGAACCTTCTTCAGGGAGCCTCTAGGCCAGACTGGTCACTTTCCTGAGCCTCAGTATCCCCACTTGTGAAATGAGCCTCATGGTGAAACTGCCTTCCCCAAGGAGAAAGCTCTCAGGAACATGTTGGCCTTAGTTTCCTCATCTGCAAAATGGGCTGTAGAAGAAAGTAAACATGCAGCACAGGACCCAGCTCTCAACACCAGACAGAGCCCTTATCCTTCTCTTATGATAGTGCTTGAGGCCGGGGGACAAGAATTGCAGCCCCTCCCATTCCTCCCAGTTTACAAAGGGAAACGATGCACAGAGAGAAGTGGCCTGGCAAAGATCACCCAGGCACACTCTCCCCACGCTGTCACCTGCACGGGCTCCCAGGCCCAGCTGGACCTGTGGTCTGGGCCAGCCTGACTGCCGTGGCTGGTGGTTGAGACCCCAAAGCCACAATCAGCTGGGCTTATCGATTGAGGGCCAGGCCTTGGGCCCCCTGCATGGGCAGGGCTCAGAGATGGGGCGGGAGGGACAGGGCCAGCCCTCCAGGAAAGCAGTCAGTCTCCACTCAGCCCTGTGGTCAGGTGGGCGGGGGGCTGGGCCTCTGGAAGGACCAGAGGAAGCAGTGGGCCAGGTGCCCTGTGCTGGTGGTTAACAATGACAGTGGCCAACACTCATCGGCCCCACACTCTGCTCTCTATGTTTTACCTGGGTTCACTTATTTAATCCTCACAACTCTTGGAATAGGTAACCCCATCCTCCCTTCTTTACAAGTGTGAAAACTGAGGCCTGGATTGAGTGCCCTGCCCAAGATATACACAAAGAAGCAACAGCAGAGCCAGGACTTGAACCCCAGCTGCCAGGCTCCAGAGCCTGAGCTGTTTGTGTCTGCTCTAAGGGGAAATGAGGGCCCACTAGAGGCCTGTCCTTGTGGGGCAGAGGTGGCTCCTTGACCAGAGAGAATCAGACCGATGTGGATCGGTGCCCACCGAGGGCGGCCTCCCTGCAGGTGGCAGCCTGAGCTGCCCCAGGGACCCCATGCCAGGCAGTTCACGTGATGGCTGAATCGCCGGACTTTGGGGCTGAATGGTGTGGGGCGAACTGTGGTTCTGCGCCTCCGCTGAGTGAGCTGGGCTGTGCCACCCCAGCCCAGTTAGCTTAGAAACAACACGCGAAGAACACGGGCCTCTCAGCCTTGTGGAGCGCGGGCTGCATGCGGCGCTGCTGGAGTCAGGCCCAGCAATGAGTGGCACAGACTAAGATCCCTGCCCTCGGGGGGAAACTGAGGCAAAGCACAGAGGGAAGAGCTTGCTAAGGGGATGCAACCGCCTGATGAAGATCGGGGGCACAAACCCAGGTGTTCTGATCCCCTTTCTGTTCTAGAAGGATGAGGGCAGGAGACGCCTTCCTCAGTGGTGCAGGGGCCAAAACTCCAATAGACCTGTCCAGGGGGGTCTGCCGGCCCCTCCTGGCGGACGGTGGCCGCCTACCCTAGGCCTGTTGGCCTTGACTCTCCCTCCTTCATTTACCCATGTGTCCCTCCCCTATCCTACCTCTCCTTCCCTTCTTCCTTTTCTTTCTTTCTTTTCTTTCTACAGTTGTGAACCATCACCACAACAAGATATAAAATATTTCCATCACCCCACAGTTACCTCACACCCTTTGCAATCAGTCCAATCTCTCCTCCCGCTCCCTGGCCACTGGCAATCCTTGATCTGCTTTGTCACTATAGCTTAGTCCTTTCTAGAACTTCATATATTTTGAATCATACACTACGTACTTTTTGCATCTGCTTTTTCACTTAGCAATGCTTGTTTAGGTCTGTAAATCATTTTGAGGTTATTTTTATATATGGTGTGAGGTAAGGTTTGAAGTGTTTATGGTTGTGTTCTTGTAGTTTTTGCACATGGAGCTCAGAACCAGAGGCCCAGGCGCTGAGGTGCAGGTACTTCCCTTGAGCCGTGACCCCAGGGTACTCTTGCAGGGGAGTGGGCAAGTGAGAGGGAGGGTCGGCCACCCAGGAGCACATCATCCTGCCAGTTACTGCTGTGGGCGGGGCTCAGCCTGCTGGGAGTGTGGGGACAGTGGGGAACCAGCCTCAGGGGTGGGAGGAGGGAGCTGGCTCTGCCAGTCAGTGGTGGAGAGCCGCTCCCAGGGGAGTGCTCACTCCCGGGCACTCTGGCTTATCCCCCATCTGTGACCAGGGAAAGCTGCCAAGTGGTGAGTTACGGGCATTCCAGACAGAAATGAAAACTGTCAGGGTGGTTTGCACTGAGGGTGAGGAAACAGGCCCCTGCCACAACCTCCATGCTGTGTATTCAGTAACTATGAGTGGCCCACTTGTTTCTCCTGTGATTCCCACAACAGTCCAGGAACGGTCATTCTGCCCATTTTACACATGAGGAGATTGAGGTCCAGGGAAGTTATCTGTATTTTTTTTATTTGTTGAATAAACCAGCCAATGAACAAGCAAAGAGACCTCTCTAAAGTCACAGACTAAGTCAATCTATAAGGACAGAATCCAAGAGCCCTTGATTCCTAGTTGTGGCTTTTGCTGCCCCCTTTCTGTCCAGCTGCCTCCACCGGGGGCCTCTGCCATGACTTAAATCTCCCTCCTCCAAGCAGTGACTGAGCAGGAGGTCACCCCATCTCCAGGCTCGGATGAAGAAAGCTCACAGGTGTCAGGAGTGTCCGGTTCTGGTCCTTTCTCTACCCTCATCCTCAAAATGACTTTGGACAGATCCTGGTCCTCTCTTGGCTCCATTTTTTCATCTGTTGAATGGGGGTGAGTGGGTATGAGATCAGCTAAGTCCTTCAAGCTGTTGGAACACTGGAGATGCTTTGGGCTGGGTTGCCCAGACTTGGTATGCCTGACGTGGGGGATAGAGGGAACCGGCTTGTCCCCTCTGCCCAACACTCAGTGGTTAGAGCCCCTGATGAGCTGTCCCCACCTGGCTCTGAGGTCAGACTTTGGCCTGGAGCAGCTCAGTGGGCAGCCTTTGTTCCACAGACCTAAACGTCTAGCTCTGGCCATGACTGACCCCTGACCTTGACCCATCTGGTTGTTGATGGTGAGTAGAGTCCTGATTTGGACACAGACTGATGCTGTCCCTTGTCACAAACTGATCCTTGAACCAAACCATATACTGACTCTTGATCTGGCCACAGACTGAGTTTTGATCCCAGCCAGACTGATCCCAGTTACAGACTGACCCCTGATCCAACCAAAAACCTCAGACCCAGGCTGACCTCTGACCCCAACCACAGACTGACCTCGGGTTCCTGAGCAGTGACTGGTCAGGCTAAGATTAGTCACTGATGTTTCTCAGCTACTCTCCCTGCCAAGTGGATCTGAGGTACCACCCCTTCCAAGCAGGAGAGGCCCTCCGTGGGAACGGACGAACACTGGACGAGGTGGCAAGGAGGTTGGGCTGGTCCGACCCTGGGGTTCCACTCTGGATGGTCACAGCCACCAACTCGAGCTCCACATCCATCAGGCGGGGACCCATCTCCTATGCTTGGTTGATTAATCCTTCTGGAGCCTTCATTCTGCCCTAGTCGTTTGGGAGCCTTGATCTCCTGCGGGGGAGGGCAGGATGTGATGTAGCCCTTTAGAAACTAGAAACCTTCTGAGGAACCCTGGTATGGGAGGCAGGAGACAGGGTTTGGATCCCAGCTCTGCCACTGACTCACTAGGTGACTTTGGGCATGACCTTCCCAGCCTTAGTTTCTTCATCTGTCCTGCCTCTTCCCTACCAGACTTAGAAAGCTCTCCTTAACCTGAGGAATCTATGATACAGGAAAAATGGTGGTTTATAACTCAAGGTTGATTGAGATGAATCAATGAGACAGTTGCCTCAGAGCCTTCGCACTCTCTGTTCCCTCAGCCTGGACACCCTTCCCTCAGACACCCCCATAGCTCACATCCTCATCCCCTTCAGCTTCCTGCTCAAATGTCTTCCTGGGGGAATCTTCTCTGATCACACAGTTTAAAATTTCACCCCTCTCCCAAATTGCTGTCCATCCTTCCTTCCTATTTAATTTTCCTCCAGAAGTTATCACCACCTGGCACACTATATATTTTAATTGTATATATTATCATTTATATTATAATGATTTATTTTGCTCATTGTCTTTCTCCTTTGCCCAGAATACAATCTTCATGAGGGTAGGAATTTTTTTTGAATAATTTTTATTTTATTTATTAATTTTCAAAGAAGTTTTAGAATTTGTAAAATTTTTTGATTTGTTTCTCTTTTTTGTTTTTAATGGCTCATTTAAAAATTTTTTTATTTTTATAAAATTTTTAAAGATTACTTTCCATTTACAGTTATTACAAAATATTAGTTACATTCCCGTGTTGTACCATACATCCTTGAGCCTGCCTACACCCGATAGTTCATAGCACTTACTCGTCCCTCCCATACTGCCCCTCCCCCTCCACAGTGGTAACCAAGTTTGTTCTCTATATTTGTGAGTGTGCTTCTTTTATGTTATATTCACTAGTTTGTTGTATTTTTTAGATTCCACATATAAGCAGTATCATACAGTGTTTATCTTTCTCTGTCTGACTTATTTCACTTAGCATAATGTCCTCCAAGTCTATCCATGTTACTTCAAATGGCAAAATTTCATTCTTTTTTATGACTGAATAATATTCCATTATATATATATTTCAGATACATACCCAAGAGTGGAATTGCTGGATCATATGGTAGTTCTATTTTTAGCTTTTTGAGAAACCTCCATACTATTTTCTACAGTACCCGCACCAATTTACATTCCCACCAACAGTGTGTGAGGATCCCCCTTTTCCCCTACATCCTTGGCAACACTTGTTATTTGTAGACTTTTTGATGATAGCCATTCTGATAGGTGTGAGGTGATATCTCACTGTGGTTTTGATTTGCATTTCCCTGATGATTAGCACCTTTTTATGTGACAAGGGCAGGGATTATTGTCTGCTTTATTCATTGTTGCGATCTCAGTACCTAAAACATAGGAGCATAGAAAATGCATGATAAATATTTATTAAGTGAATGAAAGAATAACTGACTCATGGAAAGTACTTAAACCACAGCACCCAGTACTTACTTAGTGATATTTGCTTCTGCAGTGCTAGTCGGCATCATTGATGGGTGATGGAACCAGAAGAAATTGGATTGGCCACCCGTTCACAGGAGCCTTCCAAGACCACTCCAGTCCGAGCTGACTGCACTCACTCAGAGCTGCAGTGATCACACATGGGAAACTTGAACAAGCCCCAGACTTTGAATCTGCGTTTGGGCTTCACTTCCCAGCTCCTCTGCTTCCTGGCTGTGCAGTTCTGAACACAATTATGCCTTGTCTCTGAGCCTCAGTTTCTTCACATTCAGTGGGAGTGAATATGAGTAGCTACCCCATAAGATGATGTGGGCCTCAAAGGGACAGGGCATCCACAGTGCTGAGCATGGCGCTGAGCACACAGGAGGCCATTGCTGTGGTCCCTGGGACTCAGGCACATACACTCTCTGTTCTGTTCCATGGCTGTCCTGCCTCATCTGTTGGCCTGTAAGTCCCTGGAGAGACTGGAACCTGATCCTCTTGGTCCCTTGTCTTCCTAACAGCCTGAGTCCAGCCTGGGCCAGTAAGGTGGAGATGCATCCTATCGGCCAATGGATTGACAAAATTGTGACTCTGCTTTTGGGTACCTGACAGTCATAACCACCAGGGGGCGGCCTGGCTATGTACACAGAGGGCTGCCCCTGGTTGGTACATTTTAACATCTGCTGTTCCTCTGACAGACAAGGGGAGGCCTGGTCCATAGCCCCTGTAAGCTATTTCCACCATTCTGGTGGGGAAACTGCCCAGGAGACCTGGATGCCAAGCCTGGCTCTGCTGCACATGCTGTGTAATCTTGGGCAAGGACCTCCACCTCTCTGGACCTCAGTTTCTTCAACTGTCAAAATAAGAACACCAGCCATGGTATCCTATCATGTTATGGGACCCAGGGTTTGTCTCAACTTGTTTTTAATCAGTAATTGTGTTCATGTCGGCCACAAAGGATTTCTTCCTTTTCCTCCTAATTCCTTCTTCCTGGCTCCTGGAGGAGGGTCTTGCCTTATTATACATGCTGCCTTCTGTTGGCCGGAAGAAGAACTACAGCTTCAGTGATGGCCTTCAAATGCATCTCAGGGGAGGGAAAAGCAGGAGCTGGGGAAGGGTTGGGAAACCAGTGTTGTCAATTGACTCACTTAGCCAACATTTATTGAGCTCCTTCTGTGTACAAGGCCCTGGAACACAGCAGTGAAAACAATATGGCCTGTGCCTTTAAAGAGACACAGTTATTTGCAGGCATTTCACATCTGGGTTTTTGTTTTGTTTTGTTTTGTTTTTTGGTCCACCCTATGTTTCTCTGGTCTGATACTGTAGTGTAGTGGCTAAAAGCATGGACTCTGGTGTGCAGATGCCTGGGTTCAAATCTTGGCCTCGTCATTTACTAGGTGACTAACCTTGGACAAGTTATTTGACTTCTTCTGTGCCTTTGTTTCTCCAACAATAAGATAGGGATAACAATACTACCCACCTCATAGGGTTGCTGAAAGGGTTGAATTGGTTCATATATCTAAATACTTAGAATAGTGCCTGGTCAGTGCTGGATAGGTGTCAGCTACAATAATAATAATACATATTTGCAGAAAGATGAAAGGAACAACATGTGTATTTCTCCTATCTTAGAATAAGAGCTTTCCTATGCTAACTATATCTAAGGGGGTCTTATACAAGGGTCAGGTCAGTTAAGCTCATTTTGCAATGGGCATTTTCAGTTCAGAATGCCTCCACCCACCTTAGAGCATGGAGATTTGTTTTCATTTCACCCTCAGGCTGGCCCCACAGGGCTCCAGATGAGGCCTGAGCTGGGCATCCCAACTGCCACTAGCGGAGGCAGGAAGACTGTAATTGCAGGGTGATGATGGAAACAAGGCGACTGGCCCAGCCTGCAAGGCGGATTCTGTGCTGCTAGTGATACAGGTGATGCTGATGGTGATGCTAATAGTGGTGCTGATGGGGATACTGGTGGTGATACTGATGGTGCTGGCAGGAGCTCTGGGGCTTGGTTCAGGGAACCTGACCTTATCTTCCTCTCTCCCAGTCTCCTCCAGCCCCAGCCCCCCTCAAGTCCTGGGACAAGGGGATGGGATACAGATTCCCACTAAACTTCCTAAGCCCTATTTTTGAGTCAGAAAAAGGAGGTCGTAATTGGAGCACTAAGTACCCCACCTCATTCTGTCTCTAAGGACTGTGAGACACTTTATCTCTCTCTGCTTCAGTTTCTTCATCTGTCAAATGGGAAAAGGGAGAAGGCCCATTGGTCCTGAACTTTTAAATTTTGCTTTGAAAATTTAATGAAATCTGGGCCTCCCCTCAGGAAATGCAGATACACACACACAACCACCTACACATGTAACCACACACACATGCAACCAAAGCTCCACACACGTACATACAACCACACACACACAACCACAAGTCTGTGTGATTTGGAGGGGTTCCAGCTCTTCTTCAGGTCCATGGGCCTTGCTTCTGTCCCTTGGATGGGCTAATCTCTAACTTTCTCCCAGCCTCATCATCCAGGACTCCCTGGTCTGAGGTCCTCTCACCTGAAGCCCAAGCCGGGCCTGGGTGGCCTGTGCCAAATGGCACCCAAGAGACCTGGTAAGGAAGGGTTGCCTGTGTCTGATCCAGCCAGTCTATCCTTCCTGCCCCCACCACAAAGGCTGCCTGGGCTCATAGGAGCGTCCTCCTGGCTTGCAGGAAAGGAGGAGTGGTGATAGAAGCCTCGAGCTAAAGGGTGGTGTTGGTGCCGATGGCATCTCTGGCCGCTGATGTAGGCCAAGTGGGTCCTTTACACCGGCCCCTCCAGGAGCACGGCCTCCAGCGACTCAGTGGAATCCGGGAAAGAGATTTGCTACCTCCACCCAAAAAGGGGGAGAAAAGCAAGAGAAGTCCTCCCAGGTGACTTCCTGGGGCCCAGACCGCACTCCCCGTACCCGGAGCTCCAGGTAGGGGGCAGCAAAGAGCAGGAACCCATGAGATGGGGGTTCCAGTCCAGCTTCACCTCAGTTAAGAAGCCGTTCATGGTTATAGCACATTAGTTTACAAAACATCCCCATATGCATCATTAGCGGTGAGCCCCACCAGGACCCTGGGAAGTAAGACTTATTCCCTTGCTGCAGGAAAAGGCTCAGAAAGACAGAATGACTTGACCAACGTGGTACCACAAGGAAGGGGCTGAGTGAGGCCTTAGATCTAGTCCCAGCTCACAATCCAGTGCTCTTTCCAAAACCTCATAGGCCTCTGCTACTACCTGGCTGTGGGAACGTGAGCAGTCTGCTCTCTCCAGCCTTAGCCTCCTCGTCCGTAAAAAGATATTGGACCAGAGGAGCCCTGGGGGACTTCCCAGCCGTGACCTTTTAGGACCGTCTGTTTTCATTCTCTGAGGTAGCAGGTGGGGGGATTATCACCCCATTTCACAGATGGGGAACAGGCCCAGACAGGGAAGAAACTTGGCCAAGGCCTCAGCGCAAGGAAGTGGCAAAGCCGGGACGAGAACCCAGGTCTGTAGACCCCCAGCCACAGAGTCAGGGTCCCCAGCCGGAGCTGGGTTTCTAAGAATAAAGCCTGCTCCCAGGACAGACCAGAGAACAGGGACTTTTAGGCCCAGCCATTTCCCAAGTGTGAGCTCAGGCAGGGCCCGGCTTGGCGTAGGGGGTGGGAAGGGCCGACCACTTCCTGCTCGGGCTGGCGCGGTCCCCATGAGGTGGTCATCAGAGCCCGACCACTTCCCGGTCTGGGCCGCCTTCCCCTTTCTGAGCCTGGGAGGGGACGGATGGCCCAGTGAGGCGCCCCTTGCGTGCTGCAGCCTGGACGGTGTCTGGCCTCTTTTCATTTCCCCTGCTCACCGCGTCCCTCTCCACAGCCACCAACGGTCGGAAGCTGCACAGAGCTGCCCGCCCTGTGCTCCGTCCACAGCTGAGCACCTCCTGGCCCTCGGGGCTCCTCGTCCCAGCGGCTGGCAGGAGTGTCTCCTCCTCAGCCCTGCTGTGTGCCAGGCACTTGGGGTATCTGTCCACAGAGGGCCTGCCACAAGTTTTTCTCATACCCACAGAGGCTCAGAGAGATTGTCGGTGACCCAAGGTCACACAGCCAGTAAGTGGCAGAACTAGAATTGGAATTCAGATGTGTCTGACTCCAAAATCCGTGTCCTTTGCACATTTAACGTCCCTAGTGGCCCCCAGAGGAAGTCAGAGCCAGAGGAGGCTTTGGATGGGAGAGGCATTGGAAGGATCCCACCAGACACTAAGCTCTCAGGCCTGTGACAGCATCTGCTTCTCCTCCCTAGTATATCCCAGAACCAGCCTGGCCCCTGCTTTGGAGCATGTACTCAGGACACACGGAAAGATGTAAGTTACCCTAGCTGCTCCCATCCAACTCCCCAGATATGCATGAGCCCCGGGCTTGGGGACATGGACCTGAGGGAGACGTGGCCCCTTGCCCCTTATCCCATCACCCTGACATAGGCATGGTGCTCGAGATTTCAAAACTCACCTCAAATCCCATGTGGGAGATCAAATACCCTTTAGTCCTTCCAGCGGGGAAGCCAGGAGCTCACAGGGTCTCAGAGTGTTAAGGAGGCAGCAGAATGCAGGGATAAAGAGCATGGAGCCAGGCAGGCCTGGGTTCAAGCCCTAGCTCTGCCAAACCTAGGGTACCCTTGGGGAAATGACTTTATGCAGCTCGGTTTCCTCACCTGTAAAATGGGAACAAACAATAGAGACTGTCTTAACTGGCCTCAATTTGACAGATTATCTGGGCTTATAAACAGTCTCCCTTCCTTTGAAAGGCAGACTAGTGAGTGCCACAACATCCTGAATCTTCCAGGCTGGCCGGCTACCGCCTGCTGCCATCACGGTCCTCCTGATGACTCGGTGAGGCCTGTTCCCAGACCCGCAGCTGCCAGTTGTAATTACTAAACCAATGAGATGTGAATGAAAGCAGGACAGAGAGGTGGTGTATCTCTGAAAACTAAGAAAGGGCCTTGGAAAGATCCAATAAAGGAGAGATGTCCGAAAAAGAAAAGAAATGCTGAATTGGGTATAAGCAAGATAACTATAAAAGATTGGGGAAAATAATTGCCAAAATTCACCAGAAACTTACATTGAGACATTGAGTTAGGTGTCGGTTAAAACTTGGGGCGGGAGGACGTTATTAAAAATCCAGAAGGATTCTGCTTATAGATTGCTTGACAAGCATCTCTAAGGTCTCACTCCACTTGAAAGAAACCCAAATGGGGACTATAAACTCTGCCACCCAGGTTTGTTTTATGCAAGAAAAACAAGGTAGGACTTTGGCCAGAGGCCTTGGTCTCAAAGAGCCTTGGCCCTGCAGCAAAAGATCATCTAATAAATATAACATGCATACGTGTTACATTCAATAAAATGCCTATTTTACGTATCATAAGAGGTCCTGCTTTAAATATTTTTTCTAGTAATAGACCACTGGTTTTGTTCTCATTGGATAAGAGATTTCTTCTATTAATAGTACTGACCTCATGGGGCGGATGTAAGGACAGAACGAGGTAACGTATGCAAAGCATTTGGTGCAATGCCTTGGTACACAGCAAATGTTCTGCAAATATTAGCCATTGTAGTTCTCTTCAAACCCAGGCCTCCACTTGGCAGATGAGGAGATTGAGGCTCAGAGAACAAGTAACTTACACACAGTCACAAAGTAAGTGGGTTGCAGATCAAGGCCTAGAAATGGAATTCCTAAATCCAAATCTGATTCCTGAATTCTCTGGGGCCTCTCCTTGGTCCCAAATTTTAGAGGGGTAACACTTTCCAGAGGAACAGTGGAATGCCAGCAGCAGGCAGGAAGATCCAGGCAGAGGGTTCTCCAGATCACCCTCAGATCACTCCCTTACCCCAGGCCTCCCACCACCGACCCCATAGGGCGGGGGTTGGGGGAGGGATACATGAGTTTTCCTTCTAGCTAAATGTAAGCAAAATGCTAAGTCTATCATCTCAGTGGCCCCTCTGTGTTCATTCAGATCCTGTGTATTTTTATCTCAAAGTTTCATTCACGTCTTTAATTACTTGTTTCCACGTCTCTCTCCTCCACCAGCCTGGGAGTCCCCAGGGAGTGGGCACCAGGTCTGATTCATCTCACCCCACCGCCCCCGACCTCAGCCCAGTGTCTGGCACTGAGTGGGTGCTTCGAAAATGTTTGTTGGACAAATGAGCAACTGAACAAATGTGAGTAACGGGGCACCCCGGATTTCTCACATCTCCATGTTCTGGCTGGGGCTGTACAGAGAGAGATCTGGAAGACGTGGCCTGGCCTGGTGCCCGGTCCCTTCCTGATCTGTTTTCTCCTCCTTCATCCCTCCAACCTCCTCTTCTCAGGGATTCTGAGAGGCATAGGTGGGGCAAGGCAGACTCTGGGAAACCTATCCTCTCTTCAGGGATGGACTGATGGATGGGTGTGGTGTGGAGCGTCTTCGTCTCCTCTGAGTCACCTCCGTGGTGCGGTGGGGCTGACTCAGAAGGAGAGTGAGAAGGAGAACTCTGTCAGTCCTCCTGGTTTCCACGGATCCTGAGCCTGGCCAGGCGGGAGGAGGGGAGAGGCTCGTCATAGGGAAGATGTCAGGACACAGGGAAGAAGCACAGACGTGGATCTCGGGTCTCCTGCAGCACCAAAGCCCCTTACCTGCTGCACAGGAAACTGAGGCTTGGAAGAAGCAGCTGGGTGTGGTGGAGGGAGGAGTCTGTCCTGTCTTTACCTCCTCCCCTCCCTGAACCTCAGATTCCTCACCTTAAGCAAGAGTGTTAGACCCTCTTCCCCTCCAGCCAACTCCCAGCCTGGGTGCCAGAGCTTTGCCCAAAGGCCATTGGGGCCTGGAAGAAAAGACCCACAACCCAGAGCTACGATTGTTGGCGAGCCTACTACGTGCCAAGGATGGGGAGACCATCTGTATGCAGGTCTCATTTAGTTCTTGTGGCAGCCCTCTAGAGCCCCATTTTGCAGATGAGGAAACTGAGGCTTACAGAGGCAGTGACTTGCCCCAGGTGGTACCCTGGACTAATGGGGGAGGTGGACCCCCAGGTCTGCCTGATCTGAAGTCCTCATCCTTGCCTGCTAGCCCCCAAAGCTACTATGTCTCCCCACCTACCTGCACCCCAAGATGCTCAAATGTGGGAGTCCGGCCGCTGGCCCTTGTCCCCTCTTATGTGTCAGGCCAAATGGCCACCTCTCTGGGGAGCCTGTCTAGCCATCTGCAGTCATCCCAGACCACCCCCCCCGAAACCCCCGAACTGCAAGTTACTTGGACAACTCTGGGGTAGTCATCTGATTTCCCCTTTATTGTTTTTTCTTTTCTTCCAACTTCTTGTAACAAATCTGGAGAATACAGACACATGAGGAAAAGGAAAAGGAAATTCATTCTTTACTCTTTTCACTAGAATATTAACATTTGAGTGCATTTTATTTTGGTATCTATTTTATGCACATGCACCCGTAGTTTTGTTTTTACCAAAATAGGATCTTTGGTCAACAGACATTTCCTGAGCCCCCAGTGAGGGCGGGGGCTGTGTGGTCTTCCTAGTCCACGGGCTCTTCTTCTTGGCTCCCCATCATGTCATGCCAGGCCATGCAGTGCTTCCGAGGCATCACCGGTGTGGGAGAAGTGGGGGACTAGGAGCGCGGGGCTCCATGGCTTAGCAGGTCAGAGCTTGAGCTTTAGAGAGGGCAGATCTGGGTTACTGGCTGTGTGGCCATAGGTATGTCACTTGATGTCTCTGAGCCTTGGTTTCACCATCTGTAACGTGGTAATCACAGTACCTGTCACAGGACAGGTTTGAGAACTAAACAGGCGAACACATAGAAAGTGTTTGGCACAAAGTCAAAGCCTGACGAATGTTCTGTTCTCTGTAGGCGGCGGGGCCTCTGCGCCGGGGGTGTTTCTCTTCCTGATGTTCTCAGGTTGCAAGGCTGGATCCAAGTCATGGGAGACACCTAATGACAGTTCAGTGATTAAAATCTTGCCTGTTGGGCTTGAGGTCAGGGCCTGGAAAACCTTTCATCGCCCTGTGGTGTTTCCAGAAAACACAGAATCTGGCCCCAATCATCTTCCTTCCCGCGGGTTGTGAATGTGGGTGTGATTCTCAACCGAAAAACCAAAGCTGACTTCACAGCTGAAGACCACCAGCCAGTCTCCCACTTGGTGACAACCGCGACCCCTCTGAGTTTCACCCCAGCTCCCCCACCCCCAGGTCAGAGGGCGGAACAGGAGGAGGATGGGGCAGCATCCTCAGATGGGTGACATGCTGGGATTCAGGTGGGCTCTCAGGTGCCAGCAGCACACGGCAGCTGGCAGGCACTCCATACATGGGCAAACCAGCCAGCTGAGGGGGTGGGTACTGGGGAGAACTGGTGGAAAAGAAATCTTCACCTTTTCAAATTACAGCACTTGCCCCAGAGCCTGAAGGATCCAGCAGGCTGGTGAGGGGCAAACCACCCCATTTCCTCCTCCAAACCCTGTCTGCCACCCCGCCCCAGGCTCGGACTGCCTCCTTCCCCACTGGGCACCCCCTCATTCCCTTTTAAGTCTTCCAGCTGCTCCCTTCCCTGGGGGAACTTACCAGTGCACCCCTGGATGTGCTTTGATGCCAAAGGATGGCTGGCTCAGGATGGACTTTTTGGCACTGAAGGAAGAGATTCTAGACAATCTCCTGTAGGCAACCAACTGCTCCACCTACAGTTGGGGCCCATCTCAGGGAAGTGTCACAGCAGCGGGTCTGTTCAGCCCCTAGTGCCCCAGACACCCAGTGTCTAGAGACGGCTGACACAGAAAGTGCAGTAACAGTGAGGCTGGCGGCTCTGTGTGCTGAGAGCCGCTGTGTGGTCCTGGGCAGGTGGCTGGGCAAAATGCCTTCAGAAAGCCTTCTCAGCCCCGCAACTGGTGATGGGCACAGCCATGAGGGCTGGGGGGACAAAAAAGGACAGAAGGAGGTTCCAGATCTAGGGCAGGTGGGCGATCCACAGAGAAGCAGTGGAAGGTCATTCCCACTCAGGAAGTGGCGTTGGCATTAACCAGGGAAATGGAGCAAGATGAGTAACAGTAATAATAATATGAAGGTGATAATCTCCATGTGTTAAGGACAACGAGTGAAGAACTTTGCTCAAATTATCTCGTGTAATCTTCACAATGACCCCTCTTGTATGGCAGGCAGTGAAGACCATGGAATCTGGAGTCAGATAGTTGGAGTTCAGGTCTTGGCCCCCCCAAGCCTCCTTCCCTCATCACCCACAAAAGTTACTGCGAGCCCTGAGCCCCTGGGTGATTGGGCAGTGTTTGTGAGCGATCACTTGGCACAGTGGCAGAGAGAAAAGACTCAATTCATGTGATTATTAGTGTTAGAGCTGCAGAGATGGAGGCTCAGAGAGGCCAAGTCGCTTGCCCAAGGCAGCACAGCAAGTAAGTAGCAGAGTTGGAATCTGATCTTAGATCTCTGCGGCTCAAAGCTCCACTCCTTCCCAATACCCCTACCTCAGCCTCTCCTGTGCCCCTTCTGTTCCTTCAGGAGGGTGTATTATTCAAAACCACAGGTGCCCTAAAATGACATTCATTTTAGAGGACTAGAGGGGAGAGGAATGGCCAGGACTAGACCCTCAGTGGGCAGACTCTCATGCCAGTGGCCCCCAACCCACGTCTCTGTAGAGCTTAATGGCGGGGTCACCTCTTTTCCAGACCCCTGCCTTCACCTCCCTTGGTGCATGGGAAATTATGGCCACTATCCATTCCAAACCACAGGGGAAATTTTTTGTCTGGGCTGGACTAGAGCTCCAGGTCAGATGTTCCCAGTCATATGCAAAGGGCAGGGGGTATGTAAATGGGGTGGGAGGGTGCATTGCATTCCCATAACTGTCTAGCCCAGAGATTGCCCTCGCCTGGGGAGGTGACTCTGAACCAGGCCAGCTTCCAAGCTGTGGACAGAGGCTCCCGACCTCACCTGCAGGGGCCATCCAGGGCTCAAGCATGGGCCTCAGGTCAGCTCGGCTGCAGCCTCTGACCAGAGTCAGTGCTGACTCGGGGACAGCAGATGGACCTCCCCTGCTGGCTTGGCCCAAACTCACTGTGTGACCCTGGATGGGTCTCTTGTCCCCATGGATCCCCAGTCTCCACAGCCTCAGAATCCTCCCCCAAATTTCCCTTCAGGGATTCACAGGAAACTTTCTCACAAGCATTTCTGCCTCTAAAAGACCCAGCCTCCTGAACCCAGAACCAAACAGGAGAAGAGCTGAAGTCAATTGTGACTTTTTAGCGGAGCAGCTGCCTCGGTTCGCCCTCTGGGCTGATGTGAGGCAGCATGCTCTCAGAGGAGAAATCCTGGCTCTGCAAACTGTAAATGGCTGGGAAAGAACTGCGGATGGTTTCTCCTTAGGTTGATTCTGGAGGGCAGCTCTCGGCCCCACCAAGGCTTAACAGAGCACTGACCCTCAGCCCTGGCCTGGCCTCTCCAGGGCTTTCCTAGAGGCTGCTTAGGTGACAGCAGGCAGTGCCTCTGACCCCCTGGATCTGGAAAGGCTGATCCCTAAGGCAAGAGTGGGGTTGAAGCAGGAATCAAATCTGGCTGGGCACAGACCTGAGCAGGCCCAGACAGACCAGAGCTGGTCTCTGGGACCCTCAATAATTCATTTTTCTTCTGGTAGTGGTCAGGGGACACAAGAGCAGGGCACCATGAATTAGGGTCCCCGGATTCTAGTCCCTGCTCTGGCGTGAACTTCTGGTTGGAGTGGGAGGACAACTTGACAAGTCCTTTGCCCTTGCTGGGTCTCAGTCTTCTTCTCTGTACAATGGGGAGATACCTGTGAGTCTGAAGCCAGGGCAGGAAGTTGGAAATGGATAGAGCAGGGGCCTGAGTTTTCAGTGAATTTGTGGCTTTTTGTGTGAGGTAGGCAGCCATGGCCTCAGTGAGGATGGCTCTTCCCGTGTCTGAGCCTTCCGGCAGGGCAGGCTAGGGGTGGGGGACTCAACTGCACAGTCTTCTGTTCATCTCCAAGGTGCCTGAGCCTCCAGCACTCACCCCCCAAGCCCCCAGTCAAGTGACGTTCCTCTCCTCCACCTGCCTGAGTTGCTGTGTGACCTTGGTTCAGTCATTGCACATCTCTGGCCTGCTTTTGGGATAATGGAAATGCAGACACCTCACCGAAGAGCAGCCTGTCTGGGGCACCCACTCCCCTCCCTTTGGCCACATGCCATCCCTCCTATGAGAGCCACCAGCTAAGAGAGCCCTGGGGGACGGTGGAGGCCAGGTATCTGGTTTCATAGATGCAGGAAACTGAGGCCCAGAGAAAGAGAGGCCAGCCATCCCCCCTCATCATTCCCTGTTCCGCTCCCCAAACACCCTTCCTCCCTCCCCCTCTAAGAGCAACTGATTGATGGGGTAGATCTCACCCCCTGTGGCGGGGGCTTCAGGTCCAGGCTCCCCAACTTTCAAGTTCCCAGACCTCCTTGAGCCCCCGTGTGCTCATCTGTGCTCCAGGCAGGGTGAGGGCTGGAGGAAGGAGAGGGCCGACATCAATGACCGATATGGCCTCACTCTCCCCCACTATCCACCTGTGCAGTGGCCCAGGCCTCCCTCCTGCCATCCCCCAGCTTCCTGCCTGCAAGGTCCCTCATGTCAGTGCTTCTTGTGCCTCCCTGGGCCCGTGCTGCCTCTCGCAAGGCCAGAGAGGCAGCAGGAGAGCTCCAGGAAGGAGGCAGCAGTGATGGCAGACAGTGGGCACCCAAGCCCCAGGCATCTGTGAGGGTACTTAGAGCATCTGATGTCAAAGGGAACATCTGTGTCTGTAGTCAGCTGCACTGCTCTCAATGGCGTGGCCACTCTGGTCCTCTGCACGATTCCTACCTGGTGGGTGGCTGGCATGGTCTCTTCCATGGTCATCTGTCCTTTCTTCCCCTGCTCCCTGCTGGCGTGGCTACACCTGATGCTCACTGCCTTGCCCCTGCTGGTGTGGCTGCTGTGGCGATGGCCCCTCCCCTGAGCAGAAAGAGGGCCCTTTTGCTGGCTCAGCTACTCCTGTGGTCAGATAAGCTGACATGGCTGCGCTA
This sequence comes from Camelus ferus, assembly GCF_009834535.1. Classification (NCBI taxonomy): domain Eukaryota; kingdom Metazoa; phylum Chordata; class Mammalia; order Artiodactyla; family Camelidae; genus Camelus; species Camelus ferus. The sequence goes on along the minus strand of NC_045708.1, from coordinate 17,351,166 downwards.
AAGGCACCCACCAGATGTCCCCAGACAGTAACCACTGCCCCTTCAACCAGGGTGGCCCAGATTCGCCTTCAGATCCATCACCCATGGCTCCCATCTCCTGGAGCTGTGTTCCAGCTCCCTGCATCTCCTGGAGACCCAAAGCTGTGTTCTCACCTCTTCCCTGGAACCTCTCTCTGACCCCACCCCCACCCTGTGATGAGCACCATCTCCCCTGGCCCTGGCAACTCTGGACCCCCAAGAACAGAGCTGAGGGCTCCTTCCTCATGGGACCTCAGCCACCGCCAGGGTGGCCAGGAGTGGGGTGGGCACAGGGCACACTCCCTACATCTTACCCCACGGAGCTCCAGGGCCGTAAGCAAATAGCCCAGGATTCCCACATCCGCGGAGGGGTGGCCACCTGCTGTCCTGGGAGTGGTCCTCTGAATGACCCCTCTGGGACCCTCCTGTCACCCCCAAACCCTCAATGAGCAGCAGGTCCCAGGGCCTGCCTTTCCCAGAGGTCACCAAAGGGGAGAAGAGAAGTTCCTGGAAAACTGTCCCTGTGACTCTTGCTCCAAGCTGCTCCCAGCCTCTGGCTGCCTCGGTGGCATTTATTCATTCCACAGCCTTGGGAACCTGCTGTGTGCCAGGTACTGTGCTCGCCCTGGGGATGCAGCAAGGGCCAGACCTGTCCCTACCCAGGGGACACTCACAGTCTGGGCACGGACCCAGGCAGAAAACTGCACACATCATAATTTGAGTGCAGTTGTGATGAGCATGCGGAGAGGGACTGTGTGCCGTGAGGGCAGGTAACAAGGCCAATCCTGGAAGGTTCCAGGAGGAAATGATCTTCACACTGAGGTCTCAAGCTTGAGGAAGATATGGTCAGGCAAGTGGGGGAGGAGTCAGGGCTCAGGTAGAGGACACAGCATGTGCAAAGGCTCTGAGGGGCACATTCTTCACAGCTCCTGGAGTCCAAATCATCAGCCACCATTTGCCCAGTTCTTGGGATAGGCTGGCACAGCGGTTAATGGTTTAGGCTCTGGTATCTTATCATGTGGATTTGAATCTTGCTTTGCACTTCCTAGCTCTGAGATAATGTGGAAGTATCTTGAGCCCCTGTTGCCTCAGTTTCCTCATCTGTAAAATGGGAATAATACTAGTGAGCACTTTCTAGGATTGTTGGGAAAATTGAACAGGATCATTCATGTAAAATGCTTAACTTAAAATAAGCAAGCACCCAAGAAGTGTTAGCAACTCTCATGAATCATAAACCCCACTCATGGAGCACCTATTGTGTGTCAGACGCTGTGCTACACATTTACAGTTAATCTTCATGCAGGTCTGCAAGCTTGGACTCACTGCCCCATTTCAGAGATGAGAAGACTGAGGGCAGGGGACCAAGTCACTGAGGTGGAGAAGGGTTGAGGTTTTGTTGGAGTCAGGGGTGGCTTCTTGGAGGATGTAGTGGCTGTGACAAATTTTGAGAATGGGCACCCTCCCCACCAGGCAGCCCCCACCCCCACCCCAGCAGAATGTTTCAGCCCTTGGGCTTCCTGGGTCTGGTGATGGGACAAAGGGGCAGCTCTGGGCACTTCCAAGGCCTTCCAGGAGTCCCAGCAAGGGAAGGTCCCACCGGGCCAGGTTCTCAGACCGCAGAGCCTCGAGCGAGCGCCAAACAACAAAAAGGCTTTTCTCACTCTGGATGAGTCACCAGACCGAGAGAGAACAGACGCCCGGTCCCTTTGCTGAAGAAGACGAAACCACACATCTGAAGAAGTTTCCCACGGCCACCAGTTGCTTTAAATAGCTGCAGAGAAGTGGGGGAGGGGAGGGGGTTCTCCCCTCCCAGGCCCTGGCTGGGGTCTCCACCTCACCCCCCGAAGGACCCTGACCTGAAGTCCCCAGGAGGCCGGTTGTTTTTGGGACCTCAGGCTTCATGGGTACCAGCAGAGGTCCAGAGCCGGTGATGGGCCCGTGGACAGCAGACAGACAGACAGACAGCTGGAGAGCCATCCTGCTGGGCAGCAGGCGTCGGGGTACAAGCCCGGGAAGGGGGAAGTTGACCTCACTCTGCACCCCAGTGCAGCCTCCCGGCCCCCAGCCAAGCTTCCTCGCAGGTCACCTGACTCCCCTTCAGGACTCTGACTGGCCCCCCCACCCCCGCCAGCCTGGTTCGTGACTGAGCTCCGGGCGGCGTTTCCGGAGGCAGGCCAGGAGCTCGGGCTGCTGACGCACTTGCCGCCCCCCCAGCAGGGCCGGGTGAGAAGAGCGAGCCCCCCATCCCCCTTTCCCGTAAATGAGCTCACCCCCCCAGGCCTCGCAGGGATTCTAAGAAGTGGAAGCCTCTGCACCTGCTCCTCGCCCACCATCTCGGCTTCCCCATGGCAGGGGGGAGGGGCAGGGAGTGGTCCTCACTTTCTCCAGCTCAGCCCTCAGGCCCAGGCTGGGGTTCAGGGTCTGGCAAAGGTTTCTCCCCTTAGGTGCGGAAGAACCCTGAGGCCAGTTTAGCTCAAGGTGCCTCCAGGGCTTGGGCCCATTTTTCAGAGGGTAAATGGGGGAAATCCAGAGATGCCTGGGAGATCAGTCTGGTTCTCTTCCAGGCTGGGAGTAACATCTCCTCCCAGCAGCAGTTCACTAAGTGTCAGCCCTTAGAGACCATTGGAGCCAAGGCCCAGAGAGGGCAGTGACTTGCCCAAAGCACCCAGCAGGCCCATGGATTCCCCAGCTGCACCCCTCCATGGGCCCACAACCCTAGCCAGCCCACCAGTATCACCATCACACATTTACTGAACATCCTTTGGAGGGACCTAGTATGAAATAAGATGGCACCCCACTAGAGTCAGAAACATAACAGCTAGCAGTCACCAGGGCCCAAGGCCAGGGATTCTCAGTGCTGGCTTCCTATCCAGATCTCTAGGCTTCACAAAAATACCGATTCTAGGACCAGCTCCGAGACTACGATTCAGCAGATTGGGAATGGGTCCAGGAATCCACATGTTACCAGATTCTTCAAATTGATCCAATGACTGAGAGGCTCTGGGACAGACTGGGAGTGGCTCCAGGGCAGGTGCTGTCCCCACAGGAGGGTGATTTCCAAGGGCTTCTAGTGGGAGTCACACTGCGGCCTTTCCCCTCCCGCACCCACCTCTGCCCGCACACCAGGCCCAGCCTGGAGGGGCCCCAGAAAAGATGCATCCCCGAGGAAGGGGCTGAATGCACGATGTCCCCCACACCTCCCTGCTGCAGGGAGAGGTGGGGGCCAGTGCCTGGGCCCCAAACACTTGCTCGCTCTCATCCTGGCACTCAAGGAGCTTGGTTTTCTTGGGCCTAGTAGCTCATGGCGGCATCTCTCTAGGTGATTTGGGAAGTGACGAGAAGATCACAGGCTGGGCTCCTCGTGGTTAGGGGCTGAGCCTGGAGTCAGTGGAACCTGCAGCTGGCTGAGGTCTGCCCCTCATCCCACCCTTGTGCCCAGCACTGTGTCCAGCCAGGACCAGGGTCAGAGAGGACTCCTTGACCTATTGGGGGATCTGGGGCAGCTGGAGCCCTAAGATGAGCATGGAAGTGCTTCCCTCTCTATCTCTGACCCTGTGGCCAAGAGGGCTTTGGTCCTGCACACAGTGCCAGGCTGTGCCACCACCTAAGGCCACCAGGCCTCCAGAGATTCTGTGTCCCCTTTTATACAATGTGCAGAATCATTTCTTCCCACAGGTGCAGATGAAGTGGGAAGAGAGTGGCTGGGCCAGAGCCACAGCTGGGTTACCAGCCCCAGCCAGGCCCCTCTGCAGGCCTGGACCGCCCCCAGGTGGGGTGTGTCCCCAGAGCCTCTCTGGTCTGGGTAGAGGTCACCGTGAGGAAACAGAGAGCCTGGCCCCAACGTCCCCAAGGGATGCTGCTGCTCGAAAGCTCTGGGACCTCAGGCAGGCCACACCCCCCTCAGGCCCCCATTTCCTCATCTGCCGGGCAGACCCCCCACCCCAGAAGGTCTGTTGTGAGGATTAAATAAGCAAAATCACATGACTGTGTGAAGAGCGAAGGCTGCTTCAACAAGCACTATTGATTCCTTTCCTCAGTGGCGTGTGCGCTCCCGGAGCGGGGACTGGGTCCATCTGGACACCTGATTTGTGTCTGTTGAGGGAATGAGGGGGAGAGGGCGCTGGCCTCCCGGGCCTGTGCTGCAGGGGGCTTCCTGGGCTCCTGTGCAGCACAAGTATGTGTTTGTGTGCCTGCACACTCCTGTGTGCGGGTCTGAGCCAGTGTGGAAGTGTTTCTGCTCATGGGCCCGTCTGGGTGTGTTTTGCATATGGCTCTAGTGTGTGTGTATTTGCATGTATGTCTTAGTCTGTGTGCCTGGACACATGGGCCTCTGTATGTGAGTGTGCTCACCCCGCAGGTGTCCAGCCTGCTGCGGTTAATTCTTTGTGTGGCGGGGAGGGGTGGGAGGTTGCCCCTTGCTCTCCTGACCTCGCCCTTCCCCAGGGACTCTGAGTTATGGGCCCACCTGGGAGAGCCAGACTATGCAAAACAGAGGCCAGACCTGGGGAAGCCCCTGGAGAGAGGCCCCTGAGGACTGGCCAGGCCTCCTTCCCGCCGTGTCCTCCCCACTCCCCCCAACCCCAGTCTCCACAGTCGAACAGCCTGTCCCTTCCAAAGTCCTGTGACCCTCCACTCCAGGGCCTTCACACTGTCAGGAGCCAGATGCCTAGATTTTGCTGCCTCCCTGGCCCCTCCCCTCCTGCTGTCTGCCTCCTCTCTTGGTACCATGCCCAGCATCTCCCTCCTTCCTCTGTGAGACTCCCTTTCACTTCTGCACCTTCTTGAGCTGCTTTTGTGAGCTGTGCCATGCAGCAGATACTTGGCACTTCACCAAGAGAGAGGTCTGGCAAGCGCCCCATTTTACCGATAAGGAAACTGAAGCTCAGAGAAGTTAAGGAACTTCTCCAGGGTCACACAGCAAGTGAGTGAGAGTCAGACACGAGCCAGACTCCACATCCAGATGTCTTACCCACTAGGCCACGCTGCTGTCATGCTTCAAGTCACCTAAATGGTCAAGTCTTACTGGGCTGACCTTGTGAATGCACCCCATCCACAACCCCCAGATGGGCCTCAGGGGCCTGGGCACCAGCCCATATGCCCATATCTTAGGAGATGGAGACCCCAGACTCAGGAAAGGGCTCTTGACCTCTCAGTGGCAGAACGGTAGCCCATCCCTGGCTTCCAGTCTGAGCCACATTTGGGTCTTGGAACGTCTGAGCCCACCTCAGTCAGGCCAGTTCGAACCACGCCAAGTCTTCCCATTGCCTGGCGGGCCCCACAGAGAGATCAGAATTCCCTTCAACAGGGTCATATTGTTTCCCCAGAACATGCTTCCATTTGGCAAGGGGGTGTATCAGGGGAACCATGTGGCTTTGATTTAAATTTCACCCTGGAAAAACAATGGTTTGGATTAAGGGAAGAAACAGTGAAAAATCATGAAAAGAAAGGAGGGGAGAAGGGGGGCCCTTGTAGCAAAATTGAGCCCCAAACTTTCAAACCCACATTCCAGAGGTGTCTCAAGGCCTGCAGTCAAGCCATAACCTCCTGCCCCCAGCACACTCCTGTCCACTCCAGTAGCTGGGCCAGTGGGAGAAGCAATGGGAGCTGGAAGCGGGGGGGTCCCCACTAGTCCCACTCCCTCTTCTTACAGAGGGGGAAACTGAGGCTCAGAGAGGATGTGATGGATTCTGGTGGCTTCCATGGAGTGCAGAAGAAAGGTGGGGGATGGAACATGGGCTCTGCTGCTCCCATTCTGTTGGCAAGGAGCTTGCCTTCTCTAGGCCTCCGTTTCCCCGCTGAGAAAAAGAAGAAAAGGGTGCTAACATAGCAGATCCATACTGGAAACAAGTAAAGCCCAGGATGCCCATGCAAGGATGGTCTGTTTGGCTCTGACCTTCTGACCCTTTCCTCTACGCCAAAATCTTCCCACGCATCGCCTGCATGAGTTGTCCCAACACCTGACATCCCATTTCACAGGTGAGCAGACGGAGGCTCCAAGAGGTTAAGAAATGTGCTGAGGTCCCCCAGCTAGGATGTGCTGACTGGGCCTTGAGGCCAGGTCTGTGTGGCCCTGCCCGGGTGGGGGCTGTTTCTAACTTCTGGGCTGAGATGGAGACCAGGAGGACAGAGTGGAGGGGATTCAAATTAGGTAAGTGAGAGCTGGGGAAAGTGTGGAAACATGGCCCATGGGAGCATTTCGTGTTTCCTGAGTCAGAAATTATCCATTCCTTCCTCGCAGGAAGGAGGGGAACCTGAGGCCAAGGACAGTGGGACCCCAGGGGACAGTGCAGGGCCAGTTACCACCATGTCTCCCGAGGGCCAGCTGGGGGCTCTGTGGTGGTATCCAGGTTGTCCGGGAGCCACATGGATGGTCTTCCCCTTCAGGGATGACACCCCTGGCCCAGCAGGCCAGCCTCAGGGAGCAAGCGGCCTGGGTTGTTCCAGAACCCACATCTATGTTCTCTGACATGGCTGCTTGGGGTCAGGACGCTGTGGCTGTGGCTGTGGCTATGGGTCCATCTGAGACCAAGTTCAGGGCTTGATGTGTGGCTGGCGCTGTGTGTCAGGAATCAGGGCTTGGTTTGTGGCTGGGGTCAAGGCTGAGGAATCTAAGACAATGAAATTGACTGTAGAAGACCAAATGGACTTCAAACCCCAAAGACCAGGGTTGTTAATGGTGGAGCTGCAGGGGCCATGATGGGTTGGAATGGAGGTGGGAAGCTGGGCTTTGGAGTCTCTGGAGGTAGGAGATGGGGGCTCTCCACCCCATGCAGTTCCCTTTTACACCCATCACTGCCTGGCTCCAGGTGTGTACAGATGGCAGGAACATCTGGCTTCCCCAAAACCCTTCCCCTCAGGATAGCCCTCCCCCTTCCTCTGAGGGGAAGCAGCTGGCAGTCAGGTCCTTCCTCCCTCCTGACTTGCCTACTATTGGACCAGAAGAGCCACTGTCCCCCAGCTCTGGGGTCACCTGTGGTCAGGGCTCAACCTTGCCCCCCATGATGGAGAGAAGAAATATCTGGAGGCCAGGAGAAGGGCAGTTCTGCAGGGTTGGGTGTGGGGATGCCGAGCAATCGACTGTCCAGGTCATCACTCCAATTCAGCATGCTTCTGATCCCTAAACCCACTCCTGCCCCTGAACTATTCCTATTATTGGGCACTTCCCACCAAGCCAAGCCATTCAAGGTTGAGGCAAATACCCCCATTTTATGGAAGGGGAAGTGGAGGATCAGACAGGTGCCTTCACTTGCTCAAGGTCACCAGCCGGCAGGGATTTAGCTGGGTTCACCAAGTCCGCCAGCTCGGGGACTGGGCCATACTTAATACTCACATGGCCTCCTCCAGCTCCTCTTCTCATCCTAGGCCCAAGGGGACCACCATGGGCTGAATGGGACAGAATGAAGTGAGCCCACCCAGCCATGGAAAACCCCAAACCTGCCTTCTCAGAATCGCAGGAGACACGATTTTCTCTGGCAGTAGGGAGCAAACCTTGGCTGCTGTATGATCGGCTGATCTACCTCCCTTGGGTCTGTGTGCTTGGTGTCCCATCCTAATGTGATGATACTAATAATAGCAAGCACTTCTTGAGTGCTTAGTATGTACCAGGTACTGTTCAAAGTAATTTCCATACATTTGTTCATTTTATCCTTTCAACTACCCTATAAGGTAGGAACGATTAATCCCATTTTTAAAGATAAGCTTTAGTTTTTAGAACAGTTTCAGACTTACAGAAAAATTGAGAAGCTTGTACAAAGAGCCCCCATACCCCTCCCCACACATAGCCAGTTTCCCTGTTATTACATCTGACTTCAGTCTGGTGCCTTTGTTACAACTAATGAATTGCTATTATTAACTAATGTCCATACTTTACTCAGATTTTCATCATTTCTACCTGATGTCTTTTTCTGCTGCCGAATCCCACCCAGGACACCACATTACATTTAGTTGTCATGTCTCCTTAGGCTCCTCTTGGTTCTGACAGATTCTCAGACTTTCCCTTTATTTTTAATGATCTTGACAGTTTCAAGAAGTGCTGGTCATTTTATAGAATGTCCTTCTATTGGAATTTCTTGGATGTTTTTCTCATGATTAGACCAGAGTTATGGGATTTGGGGACCATACAGGAAAAGTGCCATTTTCATCACATCATGTCCACGTGACCTATCACTGTTGACACTGACCTTGACCACTAGCTGAGCTTGTGTTTGTCAGGTTTCTCTACCATAACTTACTCTCCTCACTCTCAAAACTTTCCATACTGTTCTCCTTTGAAGGAAGTCATTAACCCATTTTAAAGGTGCAAAAACTGAGGCCCAGAAAGGTTAAGTAACTTACCCAGGGTCACACAGCCAAGATCAGAGCCAGGATTTGAACCCTGGCAGTTGGGCTTCTGAGCCCATACTTACAACCAATTGCCATAAACTTTCGGGAGCCTAGGGAAGCATTTATAAAAGGCAGCACTGGAACTGTTTTAGCAAAGTAGGACAATGTAGGGCAAAGTGCAGAGACTCAGGGCCACAAGGGCCTGAATGTCAGGCCCAATCCTGCCATTGAGATTTTGAACAAGTCACCTCACATCACAGGGCCTGATGTGTAGTGGGTGGTCAACACACAGGAAAACTTAGAAGTTTAGGATCAGTGGTAGACTCTCAGCACCAGGCTCCAGGTCAAGGAGATACCGCATAGCTGGGGCAGAAGCCAGCCTTGGCCGCCGCATTGTGTCCCAAGGAAGGTGCCTGCTCCAGCTTGTCCTGCCTGGGGACAGTCAGCATGGCACGCCTTGGCTTTACCAAAAGGATTAGGGTCAGATTCCTGATGCTGCTCTGGACCTTGCCTGCTCATGACTACCACATCCTTTGAAGACAGGGGAAAAACCAATCCCTCCCCAATAACTGTGTAGGCAGGGGCCCTGGAAATCACCCTCCCCCACTTTACAGAGCAGAAGATTGAGGCTTCAGGATAGGAAGGGGCTTGGCCAGGGTCATAGATGAGGTGCAAGGAGATGCCGGCCCCAGAGGTGCCTCAGGATAACAACAGGTGCCTGCAGGAAGCCCCCTGCATGTCTGGTCTCATCGAATCCGTCAGGCGCAGATGGCCCCATTTTGTTCACTGGGGGAGGGGAGTTTAAGGCTCATTCACTCAACCAGCAAATCAAAGAAGTGAGATTTGAACCTGGCTGCCAGGCACAAAGCCATGTGGCCAGACAGTGCTGCCAGCCTCACTCCCAGTAGCCCAGGCCAGGGTCCCCATGGTGTGGCAGCCTCACACCCGGCCCCTGTCACCCCAGCATCTTTGCGGAAGTGAGGCCCCTCTTTGTTCCACAAGGAACATTGTTCTCTCTACCCTCCAGCCCATCTCACGCGAGATAAGAGGAAGACAAACCCACAGACACAGGCGAAGCGACCCCCCACCTGCCACCATTTCCCCTGATGGATTTTTCCTCTGCCTCTGAATTCGGAGGAGCCTGCCAATCTGGAGAAGAAATGAGGCTGGGGGTGAGGCAGCACTGGCCAGGGGTGGGTGTGGGTAGAGGAGGGTGGGCAGATCAATGACCAACCGAATGCAATTAGTTTATTTAGCATCAACCTTCAGAAGCTTCAGAGTCCTGCTGGGTTGAGGGACACCGGGACCCAGTTCTAGAGCCATTGATTTGCTGTGTGACCTTGGATGAGTGGCTTGACCTCTCTGAGCCTTTGTCATACCGTCTGTAAAATGAGGAGCTTGAGTTCATCAGCGATGCTCAACTCGGGCTGCATGGAAGATCTTTAAAAACATACACTTAATTAAGGTTCTGGGGTGGGCACCATTTAAGCCCAGCCCAGGTGATTCAACTGAACTGCCAGGGTTGAGGGTCCCCAGCCAGAGCGTGTGTGAAGGGCCCTCTGGCTCTGACATTTCACCAGAGTATAGGGGTTGGTTGTCCAGCTCTGCCACACACTGCTGTGTGGGCCTGGGCAGGCTGCTTCTCCTCTCTGTGCCTCAGTTTCTCCATCGGGGGCTTGACCTAGCCTTCCCTGCACAGGGTTGTGGAGGATTAAATAACCTGGCTGTGTAACGTTCTGACACGTGCAAAGGAAGGCCTGGACAAGCTGGTGTGGACAGAGTAGGATGACAGTTCCGAGAAGGGGGCCTCCGCTGGTCACATGTTCCTGGGTCCAAGGGGAGGATGCAGTAGGCTTTCCTGGAACTGAGGCTTCTCTGCCAGCCTGTCTGAGCCCCTGCGGCCATGCTTTAGTGTGGTCCCATGAGCCAGGGCTGCCCTGTGGTGCAGTGGGGCCTCTCAGGCACCGAGCTCCCTATCAGTGGGTGTGTGAGCAGGGACCGGAGGACCCCTTGACTGACAGGGGACAAGCTGGTTTGGGTCTATTCAAAGAGGGCTGAGCAGAGATGGGCACCCGGCCATCTCAAGAATATCTGCTTCTCCAATTCCAAGATCTGGGGAGTCTAGAACCCTTTGGCCCACTCTGGGCCTCTCCATCTTGCTGCCACCATCTCTGGCTCCATCCCCTCCCCACTGCCCGCAGGCTCCCTGTGGGCAAAGGTGTTACTGCTGTGGCAGGAAGTGCCTGGTGTGAGGGGAGGTTGGGGGCTGGAGGCAGAGCCTGACCCCAGGTATGGAGGAGGCTGCTGGCTCCTGTGGGGCTAGGGGTGGCAACCTCTGAGCTAGCAGTCCTAAGTTCCTGCTTCAGCTCATTAAATGCCAGAAATACGGCTTTGGACAAATCACTGCCTTCAGTAAGCCTCAGTTTCCTCACCTGTAAACTGGGGCTGATTAAGTCCTAACTTGTGAAGTTGCGGCGAGGAGAAAAATGAGACCGTGCTGGCATCTGGTAGATCACCACGCAGGCGTAGGGCCCCGCCCGGAGCGAGCACCATCTCAGTGCACCCTTGGCTCCACCAGTGTGCACGCCATCCCCGTTCACAGATATGAAACCAGACCTGTTTTGTTCACTGCTCTATGCTTGCCCCACAACAGCCGCCAAGGCTCACAATCATAAAGCCATTGGCCCAAAGGGCAGCAGCAGGAAGCAACAGAACCTGGGTTTGAGCTCAGGACTGTCAGGCTCTCCAGCTCTGAACCACTACAGTCCTAGCTGACTGAAACATGCAGAAAGGCCCTAGCAGGGCTCCTGGCGTGAGATGAGCACCACATGCTGGCAGCTGTTGTAGTGATGTGAGGTACCACCTGCTAGAAGCTCAGGCCTGGGCTGTCAGGAAAGAAAAGGAGGTGGGGTGTCCCTGCCTGTGCTGGACAGAGGCTTGTTGCAGGAGAGCCGGAAGTGTGTGTCCTCGCACCCAGAGAACATCTTAGGACTGGTGTGGGTGACGGTGACAACTGCCACGTGGCCTGAGCACCCACTGTGTGCCAAGCTCTGCTCCAAGCACTTTCCACCCACTAACTCAAAACCATCCAAAAAGTGGAACTACCATGGTCCCCATTTGACAGAAGAAATAGAGGCACAGAGAAGTTTAGTAAGTTGCCCAAGGTTGCAGAGCTAGGAAGAAACAGATTCAAATCTCAAGTCCAGACTCCACACGTGAACAGTTGTGCCTTAAAACATCAGTGGAGACAGCTATACAAAACCAAGAGGTCCCTGAATCAAGTACCCAGACTCTCCAGCCTGCGGCCTGGAACCAAATCCCAGCTCTGCTACTTACTGGCTGTGTGACCTTGGGGAACTTACTCAACCTCTCTGTGCGCTTCAGTTTCCCCATCAGTGAAATGGGAATGGAAACCAAGTACCCACCTTGGGGGGCTATTGTGACACAATATATAAAGTAGCCTGGCGCAGAGTCAGCCCCATGTAAATGTTCAGTGTGATCATTCCGGTCATTTGACTTGTGTAGGTGGTACACTGTTAGCAGGGGTTGCTTCTGGGAGTAGAATGGCAGGAGGATTTCCACTGTGCACTCACCACACTTCAGTAGCGTTTTACTTTTTCTTCAATGAAGATGTCACCTCTCTTGTGATATACATGCTTTTTTAAATAAAGAAACCCTCTGGCTGAGCTGAGGTGTGAGTAGGCGTCAAGAGGTCTCTTGCGGCTAGTAAGCTGCTCTCTTTAGAGAAAAAAAGAGGGAGCATTTGATTGTACTTCGTATAACCTGAGTCATGGCTCGTGGGTGTGCCAGAGGCCAAGGCATTTCCATCGAGTTTAGCAAGAAACAGTTTCACTCCCACTGCACACTTGGGGCTGCAGGAGGAGCACTGGACCGCGAGCCCAGAGACTTAGTGTTAGCCTCCTGATTTGCCACAACTTGTGATGAAACTTTTGCTTATTGGCTCAGCAAATTCTCCCTGATGCCTCTCCGTGCCAGGCCCTGGGCCCCATAGGCTCTGAGGGTCCACTGCTCACCAGTCCTGGCATGAGTCCTGGGGGACAAAATCTAGGACAAGGCAGAGGAGGTTCCCCTCCTTTTGTAACCTGCAGTCTAGCAGGGGAGGCCAGCACTATCAAATCATTCCACAAGCAAATGTCCAATTGCCACCTAATTGGAGTACTGGAGGAAGGGGCTGGGCCCAGGTACTCTGAGAGCCTTTTTTGGGGCAGGGAATGGTCAAGACAAGGAGGAGATAGGGGATGCATTGCAGGGAGGGAGAATAGCATAAGCAAAGGCCAGGGGGTGCAAGGGGTCATAGTGAGCCGAAGGGAGTGAAAGTGTGCCTGGAATGAAAGGGCAAAGGGGAGCTTGGTGTGAGATAAGAGGGAAGTAGGGGCAGGGCCGGTTCATACAGGGGGACATGGTGGGGATTTGGCCTTCATCCCCAAAGTCACAAGGCCAGGAAGGAAAACAGGGGAAAGGGGTGAAGGTTTTACCTAGTGAGATCTCTCCAAAGCCTGGGGAGAAGAGATTAGGTAGAGGGTCAGAGTGGACCCCTGCCAATCTCCAGTTTCTCTAACTGCATATGCAGAAGCACAGAGCAGCATCAATACATGGCTCTTCCCCCATATCCGTTCTCCATTAACTCACAGAAGCAAAATTTAGATCTCAATCTTTATTTAATAATTTCTTTCTTTGATTATAAAATATGTACCCTATAGCTCAGAGCAATGGGAAATTACCATATTTAAAGGGCTGCCACGGGAATTAAGGAAATTAAGCTTATTTCCTGAGGTTCTCCTCAAATGGAGAACCAGGGCTATAGGATATAGCTGTAAGGATAAGGAAGAGCTCCTAAGCCTGTTCCAGGAGCTGTCCTAAGATTCCTGGGCCCCTTGGTGGGTAGTGAGTTCCCTATTCCTGGAGGTATATGAGCTGTCGGAGTATAATTTTTAAGAAAGAAGTATGACTCCTACTCAAATATAGGTTGAACATATGTCAAAAATTTAACTCATGAATGAGAGAACCAATAAGACAGTAATACAGATTCAAAGGAAGACCAGGAGAACAGAGTCACGGAATATTAGAGAAAAAATTTGGAATAAAATGGCTCAGTTAGATACAAAACTGGCTAACATCCTAAAAGGCCAAAAATCCATAACCTTTTGGGGTTTACTACTAAACAGAAATACCTAAGTTAACATAGAACTTCTAAGTCAGGTCTTTTAATAGCACACACCAAGTCAACGGTAAAATCCTCTAGGTAATTAAATATCCTTGGTAGATGGATTAAATCATGCTCCAATATGACAGTGAAAAGACAAGTTGTCCTCTCCTTGCCCATTTCCAAGTTTGGGATAATTTTTCTTAACAAACCTGTGCAGATGACTCCAGTGAAAGTCTGCAGGAGAGTTCTGGTGGCAGGGTGTTGGCTGGTATATTGACTTTTGTAATAAAAGATTATCCAAAACTTAGTGGCTTAAAACAATAAACTTTTATTATGCTGCAGTTTCTATGGGTCAGGAGAGAGCGGCTTAGCTGGCATTTCTGGCTCAGGGTCTCTCATAAGGTTGCAGTCATGTGTCAGCTTGGGCTGCGCTGACCTGAAGGCTTGACCAGGGCTGGAGGATCCCTGCCAAAAGTGACTCACTCACACGACTGGCAAGTTGGTGCAGGCTGTTGGCAAACTTGTCACGGGGGTGCCTCTCCACGGTTGCTTGAGTATCCTCACAATATGGCGGCCAGCTTCTCTCAGTGATCCCAGAGAGTAAGGCAGAAGTGGCGATGTCTTTTATGACCTAGGCTCAGGAGTCGTACTCCATCATTTTTGCAATAGGCTATTGGCTACACAAGTCAGCCCTGCCCAGGGTAGGCGAGGACTTCACCAGGCATGAACACCAGAAGGTGAGGATCACTGGAGCCATCTTGGAAACTGCATCCACAGCTGGACACCTCTAGGGTCCTCTCAGCAGGAGGCTGTGGTTGGTGCGGGTAACAAGCAAAAGTTGTCTTCAGCTGTCCCATTGCCCAGGACCTTTCCTATTCAGATCCTTAAAGCTTCTGCACAGCAAAGGTCCTGGCGCAGGTGGCTCTGCATCAGAGTTTGACATTGGAGCACCTGGTTGTGTCTTCAGAGCAAAAGCTGCTCTTCCCACTCCAGGATCTCAGCCCAGAATCAAGCCTCTCTCTGGGAGAGCTGGGCTGGTCAGTCAGACACACCTTGGTATGAATTAGAAGAAGTAGAAAAAGAATAAGATTTGGAATGAGAGCAGGTGGGAAGTCAAGGTTGTAGGGAGGGTAGGTCAAACAGGGCACTGGGTGAGATTCTCTGGCAGGGAGCATCACCCTGTCTGAGAAGGACCAGAGGGGACCATCTTGGAGGGAGCATGAAAAGCATGACACCTCAGGCAGCATGTGGGTGGGGCCCCTGAAGGGGGACACTGAGGGGAGGACTTGGGACGGGAGCTGGTGCCCACAGCTCAGGGTCATCTGGGGATCACTAGGTGAGGGCATCATGAGTAAACAGAAGGCATGCAAGTGGAAAGGGCGCACAAAGAGAAGCTTCTGGCCCTGGTAGTTGGACGCTGCCTGGCAGTTAGGATGAGGTTGGCTGGATGCGTGCCAGCGTGTCTGATATAGGGGTGGTCCACAGTCCCACCAGTGACCGGCAGAGACAGACACTGCAGCTGGCCACCCCAGGCCCCTTGGAAAACTCCCTTGGGGAAGGGGAGCAGGAAGGAGAATCCACGATTTGCCCAATGGGCTGGCAGTGACCCGGGGTGGACGGTGACCAACAGAGAGGCTACATTCCCAGGAGGCCTCCCAGGCACCCAGCCCAACAGCAGAGGCCCCCACAAAGCTTCCAAGCGATGCAGCTGGGATGAAGAATCTGGGGTCCAAGGTCTAATGTTGGCCCTGTCATCTGCTGCATTGTACTGAGATCTCAGGCAGACTCCTTCCTCTGTCTGGGGCTCAGTTCCCTTCTGCGGAAACAGCCAAGGCACCAGGATGGTGGGGCCAGCTCAGGGAGCTTCCACCAGGGGTTTGGCCTCTGCCTTAGCCAGGCTTGGGGGACAGCCAGACCCTCTCCTCCCTCCTCTCCTCCCAGGCCAGTCATCACTAAAAGGGGTGGTGGGCAACCAGGAGGGAGGGCAAAGGCCTCTTTGGGCCCATGCTCAGTTGATGCCCAGGATCCCATCTGTGGTGAGCAACTCCTGGAGGAGATGAGGGGCAAATCCAGCTGGGATTTGAGGTCTGCAAAATTGTCCTAGAGGCGTTTATTCAAGGAGGAAGGGGGAGGGAATCTGCCAGTTTAGGGGGTAATTATTTTGCAAAACTTTACGAAGTTTCGGAAAATCTTGTTTCCCTCTTCATTGAAACCATTGTTTTTCAAGGGAAATTGAATTAGAAGGTGGTGGATGCTAGAGGGGGCTGGAGAGGGAAGAGTAAGCCACATGTTTTTCTAACTAACTGGGTGTCTGTCCTGTGCCAGCAATTCCAGAAGCTCCTCACACTCTGCGTCTAGGACCACCAGGGCTGCGGCCGGGGCTGGGAGAGAGCCTCTGGCAACTCTGGGGACAGTGGCAAGGCTGGACATGCCCCCTAAATCAGCCTCCTTCCTCTGGGCTGGGAGGACAGTGGGATTTAGCTGGAAAGTGGGGCCAAGCCCTTGGTGCTGGGATGTAAGTCTGGGAGAGCCTTCTGCAGAAAGCGGAGTAGTCTTGTGCAAGCCTCTCTGTCTCTCTGCATCCAGGAATAGTGCTCTGAGTGGTGACAACTCACCATCAGAAGGCAAGATAGAACAAAAGCTCTTCTATAAGGTGAAAAGTGCCACTGTCTTCACTGCAATTAGCATCACCATCATCATCCTGTTGAGAAATGGTCAACCAGCACCATCCTTCAGGCCAATTCCATGTGATTGTAGAGACTGGCTGGGGTGATATGAGCTGAAATGAGCTCAGTGAGAGAAAGTGCAGGGATCGACTATTGATGCCTGTTTGGGATGGAGACGTGGAGGTAATGATACGTGTCCCAGGTATTTGCCATCTCTAACTAATCCAGTTCCTTCAATCTACTGATAAAGAAGCCAAGCTCCAAAGAAATAAAGGGGCACTATTACACTTCTAAAAGTTGACTCTTCCTGCTTCACATGCTAATCACCATGTCCTTGCTCAAAACCTGCAATGGATCCTGCTGCCTAAAGAATAAAATCCCACATCTTTGGCTGGTCATTCAAGACCTACTCTGACTTGCTTCCAAGCACACTTTCCGAATGTTATTTCCTTCCCTGGGGCTGTGTTCCCACTGAGCAGGATCACACACAACGGACTCTGTTTTCCCCACCACTGGACCTTTGTCCCTGCTGTGCCCGTGCCTGGGATGCCCTTCCCACACCTCACCTGTTCAGCTTTCTCTCCCACCCCAACCCCCACAGCCCTCCCTGTCTGTTTTCCCTCCTGGTCAAACTTTATATTTTAACAGTATTCCCATGTGTTTCCTTCTCTGCTGAGCAGTGAGCTCCTGTAACTGACCAAGTCAGCTATGTTTTTTTCCTCTCCCCTTTCCTACACAGGGCCAGGCACAAAGATCCTCAGCAAATACTCACTGAGTAAATAAAATGAATGTCTAAGCTCACAGTGGAAGGCCGTGGCCTCCTTGCACTAAACCCTGGGCCTCTGACTCCCTGTCTAGTGCTCCTCTGGAGCCTCAGACTTCCCTCTGGACATCAGGCTCCCCCATGTCAGCTCACTCATGGCTTCCCCAGGCCAGATCAGCCTCCCTTTCCTCCCTGCCTCCCATACACCCATTCTCCCTCAGAGGCATCAGGTGGACCCCGTTTAAAGCTGACCTGATCTGAGCCACAGCCTGGTGATATGACCCCTAAACGAAGAAAACCTGGAGGCCCTTGCCTGAAACCCCACCGTTATCTCCCCAGCCCTTGGGCTCTCTCTCCCCACATGTAATCCTTCTGGTGGTGTGGAGGGGGAGACACGGGGACACTCTGGATCCCTGACGATCCTTTATCCCTAAACATAAATGAGCCCAGTGTAGAGAAAGAGCCCTGGTGTGACCTTGGACAAGTCCCTTCCCCTCCCTGGGCCTCACCTGCACAGGAAATCAAAGACCCCTCCAGCTCTATCAGACAAGCCTCATTCATCCGTCCCAGGAAAGAGGGGGGCCTGGGACTGTCTCATTGGGGTGGAGAAAGGACCCCACTATGTCCTGCCCTGAGGGCCTGGTCTCTTGGCCCCAAGGCTTGAAATTCCTCCCCTTGGGCCACGTGTCTCAGGCTGCCAGGGGTCTGGTCTCACGAGCCCAACTGTCACAAAGGCCTTCCTGGGCCAAGGTGATCATGAACTGGAAACCAGAAGACAGCAACCGCTTCTCTATACATTTAGCAAACTGAAATACCTCCTTTGTAGGGGTGGGGGTGGGGGTGGGGGGAGTGCAGCTTTGATTAAAGACATTTACCTTGGTTTTTTTTTTTTAAGTGTTTAATATATATATACATATATATACACTCATTTACATTGAAAAAATACATTTCTATAAAGAAAGGGAGGTTCCAGGAGAGGGAAATGTGGGGGGAGGGGGGTGGGGAGAGGAGAACGGACCTTGAAGATTTGGGCATCTCCATGAACATCACAGCCGCATGCAGACGTCTGACTGGGCATTCAAGCCCCACTTGACCTCCCACTCCTCCTCTTTGCCTTCCCCAGTCTCCAGAAAGCAGATTCCAGCCTCCAAGCCTTTCTCCTGCAGTTTCCTCCACCTGCGGTGTCCTCTCTGCCAGCTTGGCCTCGCTATTCCTCGGGAAGGCAGGGCACGGTGGTGGATTCGGGATCTGGACTTTGAAAGTCTGGGTTCCAGCCCTCCACCTGACACCTTCCTGCAAGTGCCCTCCCCTCTCTGAGCCTCAATTCCCTCTCTGAAAAGGGAGGTAATAGTAATAGCATACATGGGCTTTGAGGAGATTTAAATGCTCTCATATAGTTAGAATGGTATCTGGTAGCTGTTAAGTGCTGAAGTTTAAGTCATTAGCTATTAAATAATGGTAAGGTCTATAAATGCCCCACTGACAGCATGCCTTTGCTGGGTACTCAGCAAATGTCCATCGCTGGTGAGACTGTGGGTGGAGAAGATGGTGGAGAGGTTGTGTGGCATCTCATCAAAGCCTCAGCCTCTGGACAGGCCTCATCCACAGCTGATCCCAGACAATCTTGTACTTTTTGATTTTTGAGCCACATGAATGTGTCGCTAATTGTTCCAGTTGCTCCTGCTGCATAACAAATTACCCTCAAACACAACAGCTTAAAACAATAATTTAATTTCACTCATGATGCTGTGCTGTGGTTAGGAAGTGCTTGGCAGGGCATCTCTTGTTTGGTGTCTCTGATGCAGTTGCAGTCAGATGCCAGCTGGGGCTACATTCATCTGAGGGCTCAACCAGGCTGGACATCCAAGCTGGCTCCCCCTGCCCCCGCCCCCAGCTGGCCACCAATGCTGGCCATTGACTGGGAGCTCAGCTGTGCTGGCTACCGGAACACCTACACAGTGGCCACTCCAGCGTGGTGGCCCTCAGGGTAGTCAGATGTCTTCCATGAAAGCTGGCTTCTCAAGCAACCATGTCCCAAGAAAACCAGGCAGAAGCTGCGTGGCCTTTTATGACCTAACCCTAAAGTCATATCACGTCACTTTCATGATACTCTATCGATGGAAGCAGACACAGGCCCACCCAGATTCAAAGGGAGGGGATATAAAGCCCACCTCTTGATGATACAAGTGTCAAAGAATTTGTGCCACTTTTTAATCTGCCACACTGATTTTTACATTGAATTAATTTAATTTTTTTTAATTTAAGAAAATCTGACATCTCCACAGATAGAAAACTGACATCAAATATAATAAATACAAGGAAAGCAAAAACATTGTATTACTTTCCTACTGCTGTTTAACAAATATGTCAGCTTAACTCAATGGAAATTTATTATCTCACAATTCCCGTAACTCAGAAGTCCAGGCACAAGTTAACTGGACCTCTGCTCAAGGTGTTGGCAGAACTAAAATCCCGTTAGGGCCCAGGCTCCTAGAATTCAGTTCACCGTAGCTATGGGACTGTCTGCTTTCTTGCTAAATATCAGCCAAGGACAGCCCTCGGCTCCTAGAGGTGATTCATACTTCCTTGCCATGTGGCCTCCCATATGCAGTTCACAAGCGGCTGTTTGCTGTCTCCTAAGCCACAGGACTCACCTCTTAGCACTTCACCTTCACTGTCTTTGAAAGTCTCCTCTGATTAGGCCAGGCCCACCCAAGGTAATCTTCCTTTGATTAACTCATATTCACAGGTTCTGCTAATGCTCATGGAGACAGAATTATACACGGCATGTACCCCAGGGGATGAGAGTCTTGGGGGTCACCTTAGAAAGCTGCCTGCCACAAATATTATGAAACTCTAGCTGGATGCCATGTCTGCTAAAGCCTCTGACTCTGAGGCTGTCTGTCGAGATGGGAGGCTAGCAAGAACAAGAGTGTTACAGACCCTCCAGAATCTAACTGTGGGAATCAGAGGCAGGAACGAGAATAGAAAAGGCACTCCAAGCTCACTCCTGAGTCAGTGCCCCGTCAACAGCTTCCTAAAAACACCTCAGACATCAGCTTCTGAGACGCATGAGAACAGATAGTCTTTGGGCCTCTCCAGTAATAACATTGTGACTTTGATCATCAATCTCAGCCCCGTCCTTTTTGGTCACCTGGCCTTAGGCTGCTCACAGTGAGCCTAGGATTTGAGAATGGGTTGTGCAAACTCTAAAGTGCTGTGCTAATACTCGGAGGTATTATTATTAGTCCTAAGCCAAGCCAAGCTGGACTTTGCAACTCCTCTGGGTACTCATAGCAGCTGGGCAGAATGGAATTTGGTTCCCAATCAATTCTCATGACATTAACAGCTTTTGGTGTTCCTGTTGCTGGAGGTGGCTCAGAAGGAGCCGGGCTGTGTCATCTCAGGGGTCTGATGTGACCAACAAGGAACTAATTTCCAAAATATACAAACAGCTCATATAGCTTAATATCAAAAAAAACAAGCAACCCAATAAAAAATATGGGCAGAAGACCTAAATAGGCACCTGTCCAAAGAAGACATCCAGATGGCCAACAGGCACATGAAAAGATGCTCAATATCACTAAGTATTAGAGAAATGCAAATCAAAACTACAATGAGGTATCACCTCACACCAGTCAGAATGGCCATCATTCAAAAGTCTACAAATAATAAATGCTAGAGAGGGTGTGGAGAAACCTACACTGTTGGTGGGAATGTAAATTGGTGCAGCCACTATGGAGGACAGCATGGAGGTTCCTTAAAAAATTAAAAATAGACTTACCATATAATTAGCAATCCCACTCCTGGGCATGTATCTGGAGAAAACTCTAATTTGAAAAGACATGTGCACCCTAATGTTCACAGCAGCACTATTTATAATAGCCACGACATGGAAACAACCTAAATGTCCATCGACAGATGACTGGATAAAGAAGTTGTGGTATATATATATATGTATATATATATATATATACATATATAATGGAATACTACTCAGGAATAAAAAATAATGAAATAATGCCATTTACAGCAACATGGATGGACCTGGAGATCGTCATTCTAAGTGAAGTATGCTAGAAAGAGAAAGAAAAATACCATATATCACTTATATGTGGAATCTTTAAAAAGACACAAATGAACTTATTTACAAAACAGAAACAGACTGACAGACATAGAAAACAAACTTATGGTTACCACTGGGGAATGGGATGGGAAGGGATGAACTGGGAGTTGGAGATTTGCAGATACTAACTACCATATATAAAATAGATTAACAAGTTTATACTGTATAGCACAGGGAACTATATTCAACAGTAGTGACCTATAATGAAAAGGAATGTATGTATGTACATGTATGAAAGCCTGTATGAAACATTATGCTGTACACCAGAAATTGATGCAAACTTGTAAAATGACTATACTTCAATTAAAAAGAAAAGGGAGAGAGAGAGATGGGCTCAGGGATCCTCACTGGGACAACCACCCTAATTGCGCTCCAAGACTGCTTTATAGATGGTGCATCAATTCATTGTTTTTACTGAAATAGATCTAGCCTTAGCCTGAGAAATCTTATCTGTAGAATCATAGGTTCTTGATTCACTAGAGACTTTCCCCCCCAAAAATATATGAAATAACTATGAAATTACCAAATATTATGCGCGATATGAATATAGAGTAAGAAATGTCTTGAAGTTGTTACCGGAATGACTAAAATTTGGAAAAAAAAAATCATGTTTGGGAGGACAGTTCACCACAGAGTGGGGTGTGGCTCTGTTTCTTCCTGAGTCATCAAGCCAAAAGTCAGGGAGTTTAAGTTGGGTCCCGGCCACCAAGCCAAGTTCAGGATGCCCTTCTCCAACAATGGGCAGAAGCAGAGAAGCAGAAGGCATCTCTCTGTAGAGCTAGTTGCCTGGTTGGATGTGGCAGGGCAGTGGCTCCGCTCTGGTCTATAAAGCTGACCGATGTGTTGTCTGCGGCCATCCTGACTGGGACCAAAGAGTGACCTGGGCTGAGCCAGCTGCCCGTGGGTGCCAACTTCCTGCTAAGGAAGAACCTGAGGGGCCCTGAAGCCTCCTGAGTCTGATTTCCGGTGGCCAGGGAGGGGACATAGAGGGAGAGCTTGTGGCAAGGGTGGAGGGGGTCCAAGATGGGCGGCTGGAAGACATGTCGACCCAGCACTGGGCAGGGAAAACCCCGGGCAGGAAGCACAGTCAACCAGCAGGCCTTCACCTCAGGGACAGAGAAACCAGCATGAGCAAAGAGTAAATAAACTCACCCTGCCCAGTCCGAGCCTGTGCAGAGAGGCGCACCTTGTCTCCTGGTGGGCATGGCAGGGAGTGGCCGTCGGGGGGTGGGGTGTGCAGAGCGCGTGGAGAGGGAACCAGGGCAGAGGCTACACAGCTCCTGTGTGGCCCCTTCAAGGTGCTGGAGGACAATCCTGTTCCAGGGACCACGAGTGCTCCGCTGGGACATGGGAGCCCCTCTCTGTTGTTGGAGCACCTGGGGTGAGGGCGTTGGTGGGAGAGATGAGGGGCAGGATGGAAAAAGAATGGGAGGGGAACTCATGGCTCCTGCGCGTGTCCTCAGAGTTGTAATAACAGAGTGGTCCGTGGCACTGGGCACTGACTGTGTGTGGGCCCTTTGCATCCCTCATTGGAGCCTCCCGACTCGCCAGGGAGGAAGGCACTCCTATAACCCACTTTACAGATATTGAAACTGAGGCCCAGAGAAGTTAAAAAACTTCCCCAAGTTTACATAGCAGAGAAGTGGCCAGGCCCTGCCAATGTCACCTCTGCCCTCAAGAACCAAAGTGCATTTTTACATCAAGAAAACATGTCCTTCACATGAATGTAATATACCAAGAGGAGTGCACGCCCACATACCGTTCTGTGATCAGCTCTTTCTCTTGGTGTATGAGAACCTCTTGCCATATTATTACCTCAATCCTGACATTTCTCAAGGCTGAGGGAACCCAGGTCTGAGTTGGGCCTCTGCTGTGTCACAGCCCCATGCTGGGCATGATGGAAGAGTGGGGTGACAGGGAGAGAGACGCATCTCCAGGACTTGCAGACGATGGAGCCTGGCATCTGGTAGAATGTCTCCAGTGGACATTTGCTCTTGTCCCCTCCATGCCAGGCCCTGAGCGGGACGTGGGGAGCAGACACACACCCAACACGGCCCTGCCCTGGGGGAGCTCTCAGCCTAGTTAGGGCATGAGCAGGAGGAGTCAGTTCATTCCAGGGCAATGAGTTGAACTACCTGGGAAGTGGAAAGATCTTTAACCCTCAGAACACCTGACAATTACTAGAAGCACCTGATGGATAGACAGTGGGGTGACGGGAAGCCTGAGGAGGAGGGAGGGTCCTCTATGCGTGGACCTGGCAGAGAAGGCTTCCTGAATGAGCTGGGTCTGGGAGCTTTGGGACGATGGGCCAGCACAGAGGACAGAAATACTGGTGCAAAGACCCACAGGAGGAAGGATACCCGTTTGGTTCCTGAGCACCAACCAGGGTCTGGTGCTGCACTAGACCTCGATGTACAGAATCTCACCCCAGCTTCACAACAGAGCTGTAGGGGAGGCAATGATGGTCTGTTTTCCAGAGGAGGAAGCTAGCGTGACCAACCATTCTGATGGCCCTGGACTGACCCGGTTTGAGCACAGGAAGTCCCACGTCCCGGGAAACCCCTCAGTCCCAGGCAAACTGGGACAGTTGGTCACCATAGAACAAGGCTGCTCAACGTCAGTGCTGCTGACACCTGGGACCAGCTCACTGCTGACACTTGGGACCAGCTCACCGCTGACACTTGGGACCAGCTCAATGCTGTTGTGAGGGGCTGTCCTGTGCTCCAGAGGATGTTTATAAGCATCCCTGGCCCCTGCCCACTAGTTGTGATCCCCTCCTCCGCCAAGTTGTGACAACCAAAAATGTCTCTAGACGTTTCCAATGTTCCCCTGAGGGCCAAAGTCCCCCAGGGCTGAGCACCATCAGGCTAGAGGAACCTGAGGCTGAGAGATGAAGACACTTCTCCAAGGCCACACAGCGGTAAACAGCAAGCCTAGGGCCGCTTGAATCACAAACACATGGCCTTTCCTCTGAGCCATGTGGCTGCTCCTGGCGTGGGGAGTCAGGACATCTGGACGGGGGCCCTTGGTCTGCCTCTGAAGAGCTGCGTGTTCCAGGCAAGGCACTCCCCAACTCTGGGCCCCAATTTCCTCATGTTTGGATTTGACAACCTCTGAGGTCCCTTGGGTTTAGATGCCCTGCCTTCCCAGAGACCAGAGGAGGGTCAGGTCCACATGGGTGGGAAGGTGGGGTACAGTGCAAGGCCAGAGGCAGGGAGGTGGATGGGGGGCGGTTACTGGGCAGTAAGTGCCGGGCTCTGCTGTCTGGGCTTGGCCACCGTCACGCATCAGCCTGCCCACAGGCACATCTCATCTGGGCATAGGAGGGCTCTGAGATGATCACAGTGGGTGCCTTCAAAGGAGAATGGAGGGGCCTGAGCAGAGGGAGTGAGAAAACAGGGGTGGGCAGGTCACCCAGCCCTTTGGGAAGCCTCAGTCTGTCTTTGAAGCGGTCACCATCCCTCCTTCCTTTGACTCCTTCCTGCCTGCCAGGTCTGTGCACTTCGTGAATGCTCAAGAAATAGTTTTTTGAATGAATGAATGCACACCAGCCCAACTCCTACCACAGCTGTGTGGGAACCAAAGTCCCCAGCACCCCTGAGCTCCCCCAGGCCTGTAGTTTAACCATCATCCCACCTTTGCTCCTGTCTCCCTGTGGTCCTTCTTGGTCTCACCTCCCCTGCCAGGCCTGGCCCATTGCCATGAGGGCCCCTGCAGGGAGGGAATGCTCCTGCCCCAGGGTCAGTCTCTGTCTCCCCGGCAGAGAGCACCTGGCGTCTAAGCTGGGGGACGCCTGACAGGAGGGGCTCGGAGCCCCCATGCTCCCCCACCTCTCCCGCCCCCTACATTGCGGTTTGCTCACAGAGGAAGCAGCAGCTGGGCCTGAACATGAGGCCTAGAGGCGTGCTCATTGGGGCCGTGTGGAAAGTTACAGCCGCCACCACTGAGGTCTTTGAAGACCAAACTGTTTGTGTTCCCCACAGCTATTTGTGGCCAAGGCGCCCACCACCCCCCACCCACACTGGCTCAGACTGGGAGACTGAGCAGAACTCAGAGCACTGTGGCTATACCCCAGCCAGTGGAACCGAGGCCAGAACAGGCCAGCCCATAACCCAGCCCACCAAGCCAGCCTATCCCAAGCCAGACAAGCCAACCAACCCAACTTGTCTAAGCTAGCCCAGTTCTAGACTAAACCCAAGTGACCGACCCCATCCCACCAGCTCCACCCAACTAACCTTGCCCACTTGCCAACCCAAACCAATCACCCAACTGACTAACCCAACCTAAGTAATGAACTCAACCCATGTAACCAAGCCTAATTCAGTTAACCAGACCAACTCAAGTAGCCTTGCCCCACTCACATAATCCAGCTCACTCAACTAGTTAGCCCAACTCAACTGACCCATCCCAAGTCAACCAACCCAACTTGCCGAGGACTGAATGTTTGTGTCTCCCGTAGATTCGATGTTGATGCCTAAATCCCCGATGTGGTGGTATTTGGAGGTGGGGCCTTCAGGGGGTAATTAGGTCATGAAGGTGGAGCCCTCATGATGGCATTAGTGCCCTTAAAAGGGGATGAAGGAGCAGAGCTCTCTCTCTACCTTGTGAGGATATAAAGAGAAAATGGCCATTTGTAAACCAGGAAGAGGTCCTTCACCAAGAACCTAACCATGCTGGCACCCTGACCTTGGGTTTCTAGCCTCAGATCTATAAGAAATGAATGTTTGTTATTTAAGCCACCCAGTCTATGGTCTTCTGTTCTAGCTGCCCCAAATGACTCAATTCAGCAGTTTAACATGGCTAACCTAGCTGAATCCAACTAACCAGCCAAATCCAACTAAATCTGCCCAAATGAACTAACCCAAACAAAGCCAACCTAACAGGCCAGCTCAATTAACCCAAACCAATTCAATTTACCCAACTCAAGCCAACCCAGCTCTCTGAATCCAAGTAATCCAACACAACTCAACTAAACACGCCATTTCCCCCACACCTGTCGAGTCCAGCTAAACCAGTCCCACTCTCCTAACTAGCCCAGCTCAATTAACTCAGTTTAATCCAATTGAGCCCAGATAACCTAGCCTAACCCAGCCTGGGGAACCAGCCCATCTAACTCAATTTAAATCCACCTGGTTTAGAATAAATCCTCCTCCCAGTCCAGCTCATTCCTGTTTAACCCAATCCAGGTCCGAACAGACCACCCGTGCTCTCCCTCCAAAGGGCACCCCAGCCCAGTTCCACCCAACCTGTTGTTATTAAGGAGCTATTTTTCTTTGGTATTAAACAAGCCCCTGCGGACAGGGATGAGAAAACTTAGGTCCTGTCCTAGGGCCCTCACAGTCTCCCAGAATTTAGGAGGAGACAGCAGCCTTCATACTATGGAGGGATCCCATGTTGCGGGGGCCATTTCAAATCTGACCCAGGCCTACAGGGTGGGCGAGGCTGTAACCAGGGCCATGGGCATGCTGAACACCAAGAACCATGGCTGACACCACCTATGTGCAGCTCTTGAAGAATGGGTGAGTTCTGATAGAAGGAAACGGGAGGGAAGGCATTACAGGCAGACGAAAGGGCGAGAGCAAAGACCCAGAGGTGCGGAAGCCCTGGCCCTACTTGACAAGCAGGAGCAGTGTGTTACGGCTGGAGAGCCGGGGGCATGGTGGGTGAGGGTGATGAGAACCAAAGGGCTAGGAGGATCGGACCCCTACGTATTGGGCAACAAGTAGCCAGGGAGGTTGTTGAGCAGGGTAGGGTCCTATTAGACATGTTCTTTTGAAGGTTCACCTTCAAGGATAGAGTGGAACAGAGGAGAGAAGGGCTAGGCTGGGTCAGGAGGCCATGAGGAGGCTGCAGGTGGGATGCAGGAAGAGAGGAGTGGCAGGAGAGGGGAAAGAGGAGCAATGGGAGGAGAGCCAAGAAGATGGGGAGAGAACAGAGATCGCAAGCTCACATGTGGGAACATCAGCCTGGAGGGGCCTCAAAGCTGTCCCAGCTCAGTGTATCCCTTTTGCAGTTGAGGGCCAGAAACCAGGGTGTGTCTAGGGCTTAGCCCATCAGCCCAGTGTTCCTTGCCCAGCAAATACTGGAGCCCAGCTCTGGAAGCCATCATAAGGACTCTGTCTGCAGGCCCAGTTTCTGAGGTCCCCTTCCTGGGGGCAAGCCCCACCCCAAAGGGAACCAAAGACCCAGGGCCCAGTCCCTGACCCCATGGGGAACTACAGCCTCCTTGGAAGACAGGGACGGGCTCCAGGGATGGGGGATAGGGCAGGAGGTGGAGGTGAGTATCACGAGAACTTTTGAAGAGAACCTGCCAGGAAAGGTAGGAGTGTGTGGAAAGGGAACATTAATCGACACTCTGGGATGGCAAGGGCCAGGGTGTGAAATGGGCCAGTTATGCACTTACAAGGATCACGCCCACCCCATGAGCCCTCCCTGGATAGTACAACGCACCCAGACAGGAGGGCATGTTGTCACCACCATCAGTGAAGGCAGAGCTGGACTGTCCTTACTGATCATTAGTCTCATTTCCTCCTTTGACCCCTGGAAAACTGAGGCCCAGAGGGGGACAGAAACTTGTCAAAAGCTACACAGCAGGTCAATGGTCAGAGCAAGGGCTAGAACCAGACTGATGACTCCAGCCCAAAGCTGTCAAACCCATAGCACCAGGCTACTTGCCACGTTCAAAGTTCAGAGCTATTGGGGAACAGCAATGAGTTGAAGCACCAAAAAGCACCAAGGTTATCCTTGAGCCTGGAAGGTGCCCCCAGGCCCAGGTTTCTTCCTCCCCACAGGCTGGGGCTTCCCATTATGCTCTACAGTCCTGCCATGCCAGCTGACCTTCCAAGCAGAGTGTTTCCGAAACTCAAGGAGAACTATTTCCTGGCTCCAAACCCTCCGCCCCCATCTGCTAGGCTGACTCCCATCGATTTCAGATTTGGACAAAAACAGCCGCTTTCCCCGTGCTGACAGTATCGATCAATAGAAGCAGCCCAGGGCTTGCCAGGCCAGACAAGCTTGCATGGCTGGTGGGCAGTGGATCTAGGCCAACCAGAGACCTTTGAATCCCTCATGCCCCAGCTGTCTGTATCCCCCCATTAGGGCAGGGAGGCCAGGAGATACACAGCCCACTGCTTGTAAGAGTGAGTCCCCAGAGGAGGGGCCAGGCTTTAGGGATGGGAGGAATGGACTGCATGGGGCAGGGATGGGAGGCGGAGGGGTGCTAAGAGCCCAGCTATTCCCAGAAGGTGGGAAGAGCATCTTCTTTGAGAACACCACTCGTTGATAGAGAAAAAGTGAGGCTCAAAGAGGAGTCAAGACCCCAGGGTCACAGGTGAGTGAGGTCTGAGTTGGGATTCCCAGATCTGGGACACAGCCCATTCTGCCTCCTTGAACCAACCAGGAGACTGAAGAGAGGGTCCAAGAGCCACCACTCTCCCTCCACGAAGACAGGGACAGACTCCCCCCAGCTCAGCAGAGGTGGTATGGTTAGTAGTTTAAGGCCATGGACCATGAATCAGACACTGGGGCTCAAGTCACAGCTCTACCATTTATTGGCTCTATGAACATTTGTTTTCCTACCTGTAGAAAGGGAATAATAGCATTTTTCTCAACTGTAAAGCAGTTGGAGTAGCACTGGGAGCACAGTGAGGGCTCACGAAATGTTTGCAGTTTTATTATTCCTCCGGCACTTGCCACTTCAGTAACTGTTGAGTAAATAAATGAAATAAATGAGAGGACCTCCCCTAAGATTACAGAGTGAGTCAGTGGCAGAACTAGGACCAGAAATCAGGCTCTTTGCCTCCTGTTTCCATCTTTAAAATGAATAGAAAAAATGCTGAAGAAGGTCAACGAAAGCCTGCACAAATTTGCTTGGAACAGTGCGGGGCACACGACAAGCAGCCCCATTGCACTAGCTGGGATGCCTCTGCCTGGACTGAGAGTCAGGCTCTCATTGGTCCATCTTGGGTCACATGCCCAACCACAAGCCAATCAGAGAAGCCCTGGGTGGCCGGGCCTGGGTTAGGTGTGTCCCTGGAGATGAAGGCGAGGCCACCAGAACGCCAGGAGCTGGACCAGAGGGAATCATTCTCGTGTCCGCAGCACTTGGAATCTGAGCCACCGCCATCATTTCCAAACACTGCCCACAGGATGCGCACACTTAGCCTATCAGGATGCTTGTAACTCCACATAGCAAGTGAGGACACTGGGACAACACTGAGACCTTAAGGAGCCTCAGAATGATGATGCCCGGGAGGAAAACGTATGGGGTTGTCCCAATCAGAGGCCTCCTTAAATTTAACTGAGAAATGTCACAATGTTCTCGTGTCAAATGGCTGTTAGGGGTGTGTAAATTAACAATAGTAATAACAACCGAGACTAATTAAGCACTTACTGTATATCAGGCATTGCTTTAAGCACCTTCCATGCATTAACTCATTTAACCCATGTAATACTCCCGTGTGGTAGGTCCTATCATAAATTCCACTGGACAGATTAGGAATCTGAGGCACGAGTAGGTTAAATAGCCTTACCTAAGGTCCCACAGCCAATTATTGTAAGTTTCAAGAGAATGTCAATTAATCATGGTTTTGCCATATATCAGTGTAGAGATTTCAGTTAGCGTTTGTATAGAACACCTCCCTTCTGCTTCCTCCCCACTGGACAGATAAATAACGTTACCTCAGCACCGCCTGCTTGCCAGGCATTCTGCTGGGTGTATTACCCATATTTAGTCTCTCCCTGACAAAACCCCAAAGTTGGCCTCATCATCCCCATTTTACAGATGAGGACACTGAGGTTGGGAGAGGCGGAATGACATGCCCCGGGTCACACCCACACCAGGAAGAGCTGAAGCGGGGCCTGGACTGGCGGGGGCCCCTTCTTGCCCTGTGGTGAGGGCCTGGATAAATGGGGCACAACAGCGGTGTGCGGTGGAATGTTCTGTGCCTGTCCCAGACCTCTCCCAGCACATGTCCGGAAAGTCTGTCTCCAGAAAAGGTGGGAGTGGCCTGGGCATCCCATGAACTGCTCTGTCTGAGGCTTGATTCCCAGTGACCTTGGCATCAGCTCCTCCAGGACCACAGTCTGACCCTTGTTTTGCTCAGAAACCCCACACATCTTTTCACACAGGAAATTCAACCTGGTCTTCTCACGTCCTGTTCTCAAGAAGAGGGGAAAAAAACCTGTAAAGTTAGTCGCTGTGTTGTTTTTTAAGCAGACTTTGAAATGTTTCCTGAGAGGGAGGGAGAGTTCAAGAAAAGGAGAGAGAGAGAAACCTGCAGATAGAAATGGGAGGGACAATGTGTCAGAAGGACCAAGAATCAGAAAGGAAGAGAGGTGGAGCAGAGCGGGCTTCTGGGAGGGAGCCCCCAAACAGGAAAGCATCAGGAGGTGCCAGCAGATGACGGAGGGAGGCAGAGTAGGCGAAGGGGAGCCTGGCAGGGGAAATGTGAGACTCAGGATGGTCCCTTCCCCCGCCTCCAGGCCCTCCCTCTCCCCATCTCAGCTCCGCTAGCCTGTCCTCCCACTGCCACCCATCCAGGGCACAGGGAAGGGACCACACCTGGGGGTCAGATAGACCTTCCGTGGTGCCCTGGAGGTGCTGACTGTTGTGAGCTTGCAGGAGGCAATTGTGAAATAGTTGGGAATTTGGCAGACCTGTTTTGGTAACTTGAAATCGTCCTTGGTGGGTGGGAGTATTTACACCATAGACGTTGGCCAACACTGCAATCAAGGCCTTCTTTTTTATTTTGGCCTGGTGTCCACTTCCAGCTAATTCTTCACAGCTGTGTGACTGTGGTCTTCTAACTCTCTGATCCTCAGTTTCTCTCCCTGTGCAATTAGAAGACTAATGCCCAACTCCCAGGGCTGCTGGGAAAATAAACCCTGAGTCTGTGTAAAGCACCTGCGCAGAGCAGGAACCCAGCCTGTATCCCTTCTTCCCGTGGAGAACTTGGAACCCTGCTTTCCTTCACCCTCTTTACTTCCCCTTTATGTCTGAGGTTCCCCTGCTAGAGAAAGATGGATTGAAGCCTTACCCTCTTTCAGTAGAAAAATACTCATCTTCCTGATAGGGGAGGACACTGGTACATTTATCAGGCCTTTTGTCATTTTAATTCGGTCGTTATTAAGCCCTTGGTGTGCACCACATGCCAGGGAAGGCGTGGGCAGGAGATGGGGAAGCAAGAGGAAAAGATGGAGATTGACATATTTCCTGGAATCAGCAGAAGGAGAGATGAGGTGGCACATCCTGAGATGACTGATGCTGAGAAATAAATGCCATGTGGCTTTGAAACATGGAAATCAGGAGAGGCTCCCAAGGAAGGTCACATCTGAACTGGGTTATCCTTCCTTCCTTCCTTCCTTCTTTCCTTCCTTCCTCTCTCCCTCCATTCCTCACCCCTTCCTTTAATCATTCAATTACAATTTATTTATTCATCGTTTATTATTCAGCCAGCATTTCCTGTCCACCTGCCTAATTGAGGTGATGAGGATGCAGGGAAACAACACACCCCCCTACCCTCCTGGAGCTCGCAGACAAGTTGGGGAGACAGACCCACAGGCAGCCCATTTGAATGAAGTATGGTCCCCTCTGCAGGCTGGTAGGATTGCAACATGTGGAGAAGGTAAGGAGGACATTCCAGGAAGAGGACAGGGCATGAGCAAAGGCCCAGAGGCTGAACTGGGGGGAGTGTGTTCAGAAGCAGCGAGGAGGCTGAGTGGTTGGAGAGCTAGAAAGAGACAGGAACTTTTTGCGTCATCCAGCAGGATTGTTTCCAAGGACTGGCAGAATAAAGAGAGGAAGAGGGGAGGGAGGCGGCGCCCCCTTACATCAGCACTGCCTTCCAGGTGGCCACTCCTACACGCCAGCCATTCTCTGCAGACGTAGGCAGCTGCAGTAGACATCTGTGCTTTGGGCGCCCCGATCATCTGCCTTCCCTTCCTTTGAAAACAATATCTGGATTTTTCTGTGAGGAACTACCCATTCTCCTCCCTCCCTCCTTGTGGTTCTGTATCACGTGATCACAAGTCCAATCAGGCTACTCCTCTGCTCAAAATCCCCCCAGTGACCCCCAACACCCTGAAAAGAGAAGATAAGATCCTCACAATGGGCTTCAGGCCCTACTGGTCTGGTCTGTGTTACTTTCCAACTCCTCCTCTCCCACCCTCCCCTTAATTCATCTGCTTGAGTCACACTGGTCTCTTCACTATTACTGGAGCACACCAAGCCTGCTCCCTCCTCAGGGCCTTTGCACGTGCTGTTCCTCTTCCTGGAATGCTCTTCCTTCAGATAACAGCACAGCTTACTCATTCATTTCATTCAGGCCTCTGCTCAAATATTCCCTCATCAGAGGCCTCTTTCCTGACACCCGTGTAAACTTCCATCCTCTTATTTTGCATAGTGTTTCCTTTTTAATGCTCTTTGCCATCTGATGTATTTCATTTTTTGTGTGTGCTTTGTGATTTATTATCTCTCTCTGACTCCCCTACTAGAGTGTTGTCTGTAAGGGCAGGGACCTTTGTCCATTCTGTTTAGCTGTATCCTCAGTGCCTAGAACAGTGCCTGATGTAGCATCCAATCAGGGTCAGCCAGGGGTAAGTACTGCTGGGGAGGGTGGCACTGGGTGGCCATGAAGAAACCAGAATCATGGCTTCAACTCTCAGCTCAGCTACTCACTAGTGTATGACCTTGGGCATGTCACTTAACTTCATGGAGCCTCAGCTTCCTCATCAGTTAAATGGGATGCAGTAGCACCCACTGTGCAGAGTTGCTATAAAGACTAAATGAAATGAGATTATACATGTAAAACACTTAGTGTGATGCTTGGCACATAATGAATGTTGGGTGTGTTTGACGTGATTATTCCTAGAAGCTTTTTGGGTTAGGGCTTCAGCCTTGTCCCTCTGTGTGAGTTTGAATAGCAGCTCTGCAAGGTCTGGCTGTGTGATCTTGGGTAAGCTGCATGACCCCTCTGAACCCCTGTGCTTGGCATCAGACAAATAAGAAAGTAATATCTGCCTCCTAGGGCTCTTGAGGGGATAGAAGATTAAATGAAATGATGAGCATGACATGTGTGGCCTGTGCTCAACCACATGGTTGTTGCTGATATTCAACTGTGATGTGTGACCCACCAGGGAGGGACCAAGCTTACAGCCACCAAAGTGGCCGGATTGGGGGCTAGTTAAGGTATCTAAGCTGGCTGGTGCCTCAGGCTGATCTGATTCATTCAGCAAACATTCATTGAGTGTCTATATGAACCAGGCCCTGTTCTAAGTGCTGGAGAAGAAGTCAGGCAAAGACCCCAGCCTTCAGGGAGTTTCATTCGAGTGTCACAAGACGGAATGTCAGAAAGATACATGTCTGTGAGGCAGGAACTTTGTACTTGGAGATGCATTGACTGGGTGACATGGCTGCTAAAATCGACGCTGGGATTCTTGGTCACATGACTGAAGGTAGGTCACCCAGAGAAAGGAGGTGAGAGTCACCTTCTCCCCTTTAAGGCTCATACCTCCTCGAGCAACAGGGAAGGTTTGGTTCATGAGTGGCCATCGTGTCTGTGCCTGCTGCCCTCCTTTCTCACTTCTTCTCTAAACAGCACCTGTATTCTCCTTTGAGGAACTCCCCTCACCACTTCCCCACTCCCAGACACACATAATTTCAGTCCACATGGTTTGGGTGGAAATGACACCATTCCTCAGCTCCAGAGATGAGCATGTGACCCAGGGCTGGTCAGCCAGAGCACTGGATCCTGCATCTAGCCTTTGGCTTAAGGGAGAGCACATGATCCAAACCAGGCCAGTGAGACTCAGTCCTGGGACTTTGCCTAGAACTATGGAAAGGGGAGCTCTTTCCTCTGGGATTGCTAAACTGATAAAATGTAAAATTTTGGTTGCTGAAGGCCACTAAGGGGAAAAGCCTGCCTGATTTTCAGGCCAAGACAGAGGATAGCATTGTGGAGAGGTGCAGAAGTAGAATAAGAGAGCCTGACTCCAGATAATGTTGTTTGAGCTTCTGGATCCAGCCATGCCTGAAGCCATAGCCCCTTGGAATTTTCAGTTGTATAAGTCAATAATTAAACCAGTTTGAGAGAGATTTCCATAATATAGAACCATAAGAGTCTTTACCAGAACAGCTCAGCGCAGGCCATGCCACTTTGAGAAGCTTTTATCTACTGGACTACGATCAGAAGGAAGTTTCAAGGAAAGCAAGGCATTCTCAAAACCATGTCCTTTAAGGAATCATTGAAGGCAGGGTAGCCTGGTGGCAAAGAACCTGGGCTTTGGAGTCAGAGCAGGCCTCCTACTCTGCCCTGTATAGTTGGGTGACCTTAAGAAAACCCTTCACATCTCAAGGCTCACAGTGAGAGTGCCCATCTCAGAGACAAGGGCATGAGCTAACATGCATAAGGTCACAGCTCAGCATCCGGAGAAGAGCTGATAGAGCTAACTTAGAGGCCTGGAGGCCGTGATGTGTATAAGGGATTAGCATAGTGCTGGGCTGAGGCAGGAAGGGACAAGGGGGTGAGAAGTGGTGGGGAGGGCACCCCTGGGACTGCTGAGTGGAGGTGCAGAGGCCGACTTCAGCTCACCATAAAGGAGACGTTTCACCCAACCAGACCTAGCCCAAAATGATATAGGCTGCCTTAACAGGTAATGAGCTCCCTGTCCCTGGAGGTATACAACCACTTGCAAATGCTGTAGATCTGGTTCAAGCATTGGGCAGAGGCAGAGCTAAAGACTCCTGAGTTCCATGGTGGGTAGGGAGGCATCATGAGCCAGTTCCCTGGAGATTTCAGTTTCAGCTAAACTGCTCCCCAGGGGAATGTTTAAAGCTTGGCTCCACCCACTCTCTGTGCTCTTCAAATGTACCTCTAGGCTTCATCACATTAGTGTGTTTTTTCTTCAAATCGTGATTCCCAGTTCAGGGTGATGCTGTTCCCTGGATGTGCCTCAAGGCAGGGAGCAAACAAATACGTAGGAATCATCATCAGACCACAGAAAGGAGGGCTACCTGGCCACCTGGCCCGTCGGAGTCTCTACAGTTGGCTCAGGAACGGTCACATGGCC
Source organism: Camelus ferus (assembly GCF_009834535.1). Lineage (NCBI taxonomy): Eukaryota > Metazoa > Chordata > Mammalia > Artiodactyla > Camelidae > Camelus > Camelus ferus. The sequence continues at coordinate 17,316,037 of NC_045708.1, read as the reverse complement.
TGAGCAGGCCCATGAGTGTCAACCCTAGAATTTTCACTGGACTTATTTAAAAAGCAGCCCTCCCTCCCTTTCTATGGTTTGCTAAGCTCAGACAGTCAGTGAGAAATTCAGGCGGCTTTCTTTGAACCTGATGAGGAAAGCCTGCTCCAGAATGAAGCCAACACAGAGGAAAGCAGAACAGAGAGAGAGCGACTGAGTTTAAGGAATTGGCCCACTGCATTGAGGAGGCTGGCAGGTCCACAATCTGCAGAGAGACCAGCAGCTGGAGACCCATGGAAGTGTTGATGTTGCAGCTTGAGTATGAAGGCCCTTCTGCCAGCAGAAGTCCCTCTTCCTCCAGGGAGGTCAGTCTTTTAGCTCTTAAGGCCCTCAACTGATTGGATGAGGCCCACCTGCATTACAGAGGGCAGTCTGCTTTATTCAAAGGTTATTGATTTCAATGTTAATCTCATCTAAAAGAATACCTTTCCAGCAACATCTGGGCTGGTGTTTGACCAGATATCTGGGTGTTAGCACCTAGCCACGCCAACACATAATACTAACCATCACAGTTGGGTTTCTGTCACTTTTAATAACTAAAAGAGTCCTGATTAGAGGTAGGGGAATGGACCCGGTGAACTTTTTGTCTCTTTCTGGCTCAGAAATTCCATCTGGAACAAAAGCAATGGAATATGGAAAGAGCACTGAATTTAAGAGTCAGGCCTGAACACAAATTTCTTTCATTGTAAGAAAAAAAAATAATAAAGAAGAAAAAGTAGGTTGAAATAAAAGTCAGTGTGAAAACAACAGGCCACTCCTCTCTGCTTCCTCCAAAATCCCATCTAATGAAAGAACCACAGGGTGTTCCAGCTGGAAGGACAAAGCATGGAGTAGAAAGACCCGAACTGTGAACTCAGGAAGGCCTTGGTGCAATCCCAACTCTGAGACTTTCTGACTGTGTGACTACAGGGTGTTCCTTAGCCTCTCTGAGCCTCAGTTTCCTGACATGGAAAGGGAGGCAGATGTACTTGCATCACTGCATCATTATATAAATTTAAGGAGGCCAAGTTTATGAAATTTAAGGCCTGTGCATAGTAGGTGCTTAATATAAGTGAGCTAAACCTGATCAAGTTAGAAAATCCAATGAATGCATTCACTGATGCCCACACCACATAGCACACTGCGCCAGGCACTAAGGTGACAACAGAAGCAGAAGCTGACATCTTGGCTACAGAAAGCACTGAAGAATAAAAGAATGAGGGTGGCAGCTGGGAACTTCCTGGAGGAGGGGCATTGAAGCTGGGTCATGAAGGAGAAGCAGGGTTTAGACGGTGGCAGAAGGAAGGGAGGGACTTCCACCAGGAGAAATCCCTGTGAACAGTTATCTGGATTTTTTTTTTTTTGAAAAGTGCAAAGCATACCCCATCCTGGCTAGTGCAAGATGCGTGATTAAAAGCAGCAAGAAGGTTACCTGGAAGGCCTCAAACTCAGGGCTGAGGAGTGTAGAGGCGCTGCTGCAGATCCGAGGGAGCCACGGGAGGTTGTAGACTAGGCATTTTGCATCCCACGGGGCTGCAACAGAGCGGAGGATTCCACCCCAGCCCAGGTTCCATGAGTGAGTGGCCTCTGTCCACACCCTCCCCAGGCTTCCCGGTGGCCCAGCAGAGCAGTTAGAACCACAGAGGGAAGCAGACAGCAGCCGGCCCGTCTGACACCTCGACCACATACAAGACAAGAGGCTTATCTGATGTGCCTTAATGTGCAGAGCTGACAGAGCAGGCAAGGGAAGTGTCTTGATTTCTCTCTTGCCTCTGGCTGCTCTGCCTTGGAAATGCTACTGTAGCCTCAGTGGCAGCTGGGGGGGGGGGGCAGGAGGTGGTCCTGGGCTGTCATTATCAGGCCACCTGGAATGGCAAGCCCCAGAGTAACACTGGGGCCAGACCCCTAATGCCGGTGTGGTAGCTGGCTCTGCAGTGCTGGGACGATCTTGCTCTCCTGCGCCCCACTGCCTGAAGTCCCACCATCTCAGCTGCCTCCCCCTTGGCCTAATGCCTGCTTTATCCACCCAGTAGAATGCAGGGGAGGGGGAGCTGGGAAGCTGGCTCAGTGGTCTAGGCCTCAGAGGGAAGGCATTTCTGTTGTTTTCTGGGAGCAGATTCAGATGTGGAGAGGATGGAAACCTTAGGGATTCTAAAGATTTGGGGCAGGAAGAATCAGGCAGGGGAAGGGGCAAGTTGGAGCCCTGGGACTTCTGAGGCCAGTCTCTGCCTTCTTTGCTCCAGAGCTCCCACATTGGTCACTTGTGTTTCTCTATCTCATTTCCCCATCACATCAAACTTGCCACGGGGCCTTTTGGGTCCCCTCAGGCCATGATTCCCTTCAGGGAGTTTCTTTTCACCTCCCACCTGCCCCCAGCCTGGCTCCTTCCAGAGTACACCACCTCCCTGAGCCCTCCAGGAGAGGCAGCCCCTGCGTTCTCTCCCCACTGTCAAGGCTGCTTCCAGATGCTGCCCTAGACAGTTCCCCCCTCATCTCCCATTGAACCTTCTGCTCCTCTGGGCCATCACCCTCCCCGTGCCCTGTCCCTAGTCCCCTAGCCACACCCCTTCAGCTCTTCCAGCCCGTGGCTCCAGGAAGGCCATTTTCCTCTTTGCCCCAAGTCTGAAATATGAATGAATTGATGAATGGATGAGCGAATCAATGAATAATGTCTGGCTTCTGCTGCTCTCTCCTGCCCCGTCCCACCCTACTCACCTGAAATCGCACCTGATTAATCACCAGCAACATCCTGGTCACCAAATCTGATGGTCACGTCTAAGGTTCTCTTGGCAGCATTGATGCGCCTTCTTTCTAAAACCTCGCCGGGACCCCCCCCTACCTTCCCAGTCACCCTTCTGAGCTCGCCCTCCCCTCCCCCTCCCTCAGGCTCCTGCCTTCCAGCTTCCTGCCCTCAGTCAGGATCTCTTCACACCCATCACTCCATGACCATGTGTGGGGAGGCGATGCCCAAACTCCTCAGTCTTCTCTTTGGGGCTCCAGAGCTGCACATCCACCTGCCTGCTGGACACCTCCTCCAGGAGGCCTGCTTAGACATGGCAGGACCAGCCTGGACCCCTCATAATGCTGGACCTTGTAGGCTCCGCCCCGACGTTCCTAAAGGCACAGTCCCACACCCCCCATCTAACAGGCTCCAGCGTGTCTTCCTCGCCACCTTCCACCCAGCCCCCGGGCCACAGACCCAAGGTCATTCTCAGCTCATTCTAGCCAGCTCCCTGAATGCCTCTTGAAACCTTCTCATCCCCTTCCTGTCACTTCCAGTCATGGTCCTGTTTCAGACCTTGGCACCCACTCCCAGACCTCACCGAAGTCTGGACATCTCCCTGCCTCCAGTCTCCCCATCACCTCTCCACTCAAACTCCTTTTCCCACCCAAATAGCTTCCCAAATGCCAATCAGCCTCCCCTCTCCTGCTTGGTACCCTGCATGGCTCCCCATTGCCTGCCCACGGCTAAGTGCAAACCCGGTTGCAAGGCACACGAGCTGTCCCTTTCAGATCTCCTTTGCTACTTTGAGGCCCACCTGTCCATGGTCCAGGCCCAGACAGGACTGCCAGATAAAATACAGGATTCCCAGTTCAGTTTGAATCTCAGATAAACAATGAATAATGTTTTTAGTATATCCCATGCAATATTTTGCCTCTTGTATTTTTATTTGCCAAATCTGGCAGCCCTAGCTCCAGAGCCATCTCAAGCTCTGCCCCCTGACCACCAATGGCTGCGACTGAGGGCGGGCTGGGTTAACCCTTGGCATGCCAGAGCTGGCCTTCTGCAGTGGGAAGGTGGGGAGCTGGAGCGCTTTCTTACTGTTACTCTGCACAGCCTCATTCTTGTGGCTCCTGCAGCCAGGAGTCCACTTCCCTGTGCCAAATGCATGCAACTCACCTCCTCATTTCCTCAGGGTCTCTGCTCGCATGTCACCTGCTGAGAGGTCTCCCTGGCCACCTACCTAAGCCAGCCCCTCCCTCCCTCCCTCTCCATTGCTGTTCCTGCTTCATTTTCCCCATAACATGGACTCCACCCAGTACGGTGCACACTTACCTGTTTGCTGTTCTCCATCATCCGGGAGACCCAGGTCTCCCCACCGAGGACCCAGCTCCAGGAGGATAGAGACCTTATCTTGTTCACTGTGAATCTTAGAACTGAGATTCATGCCTGGCACATAGGAGGTACTCAAGAAACACCCGTGAGTGGAAGAAAACAACCCTGCCTCCTTCCATTTCAGCTCACTGCCCTGGGGAGCCACACACCAGATGGCTGGATACACCTCCTGAGCTCTCCAAAGCTAAAGGCACCTCGGAAACCAGAGGGCACTTTTCAAATATTTCGAAGCGCATGGAGGGTTGTCACATGGGAGTGGGTGGAGGCAGGCTGCAGGCCTGGGAATCTGTGCTTTCGCAAACCCCAGATGCATGTGGGCCCCGGATCTCTCCCCCCAAACACCCGTGGAATCCAGCTCCTTACTGCAGAGACACCTCTGGCACCACAGAGCCCACGGTGAGGGGCAGTGTTCCCCCTCTGTGCACCCAAATGGTCAGCCTTTCCCAGTCACAGCCCCCATCTGTGACCTGGGCCAGCGGGCAGGCAGAAGAGGGTTCTTAACCTTTATTTGGGCCCCAGGCTCCTTCAGGAATTTTATGAAAGCTAGGGACCCTCTCACCGAAAACTACACATTTTACATGACCTTGTGTGTAGTTTTCAGGGGTCCCCAGACTTCTGCAGCTTGTGTACTGGTGAAAGAACATCCCTTGCAGAGCAGTATCTATCCACATGGGAAAAGATTCATTAGAATTCAGGTGTGGTGATGACACTTTGGGAAAAGAAAGAAAAAAGGAGAGAGAAAAAGATAAACACTGACTCAAAAAAAAGATACACACCAAAATACTGACAGTGTTTAATTCTAAGTAAGAGGCATGGGGTAATTGTTAAATTTGTTTTCCTTTTGTCTTTTCAACTATTCAGCATTGAATGTGTGTTGTTTTTGTCATTATAAGGAGGGGAGCAGGAGGAGGGGTTCAGCTGGGGGTGGAGGGGCAGGTGGCCAGGCCTCAAGGGAGGCCCCAGGGGCAGAGCTCAGCTCTATTGCACTCAGTTTGTGGAGCAGCTCCCAGCACACAGGGTGGGTGACTTGCCTGGCCTGAGCCTCAGTTTCCCACCCGTTAAATGGGGACAGAGGGTGATGCCTTGGTCAGCAGGTGAGGGTGAAGACGAGGGGTAATGTGTACAAGGCGAAGTGCAGGCCACACAGAGAACAGAGCTGGACCCCCCAGGCAGCTCCTCCTCTTTTCACCCCCACAACAAGGCAACTTCAGGCTCTTTGATCTGTTTCCTCGAAAGGGGGAAATCAAACATCCTGGCAGGAGCGGCAGGGGTGGGTGGGAGCTGGAAATGGGGGAGGGCAACTTCCTCTCAGCCCCTCGAGAAACCTGGAGGGCACCTTCCACCCCAGGGATAAGATCATTTCTGAGCCCAACTGCCCAAGCTCCCACTTCTTCAGTATTTCGGAAAAGCGGGAGCATTCCTTCCATCCCTTATTTAGTCATTCGATCATATATTCATTCAACAAACATTCATGAGTGCTTATTCTGGGATCTCCAGACACACTTCCTGTTTCTGAAAACTCACCGATGGTTGGGGGCTGGGCAGACATAGGAATAACAGCAGCTAGAAATATAGAGAAGGCAAGGAACCTGGGTTTGGAGCAGTTTCATGGAGGAGTGAGTTCTCCATGAACAGGAAGCAAGGACAGGGAGCAGGAGGCCACTCAGAAGAGACTACAGCTGGGGCAAAGTCATGGAGATGTGAAGCCGACTGCAGGGCTGGAGACACCACACCTGGCCTGGAAGTTGGAGCTGGGAGGATCAGGTGGAGGGATAGAACAGGGTTTTCCTGTAGAAAATGGAAGGATGATGGAATGTAAATTGGTGCAGCCACCAAGGAAAACAGTGTGGAGATTTCTTAAAAAACTGAAAATAAACTGACCCTATGACCCAGAAATCCCACTCCTGGGCATATATAGGAGAAGATTCTAATTTAAAAAGATACATGCACCCCAGTGTTCATAGCAGCACTATTTACAATAGCCAAGACATGGAAGCAACCTAAATGTCCATCGACAGATGACTGGATGAAAAAGTTATGGTATATATATGTATATACAATGGAATTCTACTCAGCCATAAAAAAGAATGAAATAATGCCATTTGCAGCAACATGGATGGACCTAGAGATTATCATACTAAATGAAGTAAGTCAGACAGAGAAAGACAAATATGATACACTTATACGAGGAATCTAAAAAATTATACAAGTGAACTTATTTACAAAACAGAAACAGAGTCACAGATGATAGAAAACAAACTTATGGTTACCAAAGGGGAAAGGGGGTGGGGAAGTGATAAACTAGGAGTTTATGACTAGCAGATACAAACTACTATATATAAAATAAACAACAAGGACCTAGTGTACAGCACAGGGAACTATAGTCAATATCTTACAATAACATATAATGAAAAAGAATACATATGTGTAATTGAATCACTGTGCTGTACAACTTATTACAAAAGTTTTGTATTACAAAAACTAATACAACATTGTAAATCAACTATACTTCAATTAAAAAAATTTTTTTAATTTAAAAAGAAATTGTTTGTCAGGTTTTATTTAAAAATCTTGTTGGTGTTTTATTGGAATTGCTAATATAATTTGTAAGTTAATTTGGGGGAGAATTCACACCTTTTATTTATTTATTTTTAATGGAGGTACTGAGGATTGAACCTAGGACCTTGTGCAGGTAAGCATGAGCTCTACCACTGAGCCATACCCTCCCCCGACACCTTTTAAAATTGAGTCTTACTCAACACACACAAGATACATCTGGAATCCTTATTTCAAATAAAATCTTCCCCACGATCTAGAAAACAGAAAGGAGTGGATTGGAGGCATGCATTTACCTCTGCCTCTTACCTATAAAGTGTTGTTGTTGGCTTGGTGGTTGGTGCTGTGTGTTTTTTGGTCTGGGCTAAGCCTGCAAGGTCAAAGAGAACAGGAGAAGAGATAACAGCAGCAAAGTGTGGGAACCTGGAAAGCATCTGTGTGAGAAGCCACTGACTTGGCAGACCTGAGTGACCTGAATCCCCACAGACACGCCGGAGGAGAGCAGAAGGCAGCTCAGCCTCTTACACAAAAACCACCGAAGACTCGGGGATTAGGCACAGGAGATGCATCCAGAAATGCGAGTGAGGAAGGGACTGAGAACAGGAGGAATCTTTGAAAGTCAGTATGAAGCAGTTAGACCCCCAGACTCTCGCCTGTCTCAGTAGAATATTTGGGGTTTATTTTTTGGACAGAGAGAAAAAAAACAGAGAGTCTCTGAACAGGAGAGGACCAGCCATGTAAAAGGCAGAGGCTACAGCACGAAAAACGAAGGCTCAAGCTAATGTTACATATACGCATTTATAACCTCTTGCTCCAGAATGCTGGCAGCAATTCCAATACCCCCTAAGCACACTAGGAGAGTCTACCCCAGGGAATCTGAGCAGACCAAGGAGAAAGATCTAAAGACAGTGACCAAGGAAATCACCTGGCCAGACCCCTCAATGAGGTCCAGAGTCAGGCGGTCCCACACAATTACACCGAACCTCCAATTAGAGTTTGGTACCCCACTATTAAATAGACAGCAAGGATTATCAGCCATATGAAGAAAAGAAAGACAAGAAAAAATAAATTGAGGGGGAAAAAGTAACACAAAAGAAACACACTACACAGGGAGATGAAATCTTTTTTAAAAAATTCTATCATTAATATCTTCAGAGGGGTAAGAGAAGATAATGCATCAATGCAATAAGAATAGGTATGAAATGTAATAATTAGAAAACCAAAAAGTACAAATTCAAATGATTATAACAAAAATGAGAAAATTAATAGAGACATGAAAAAAAACAGATGACGATATCTTCCCCCCAAAGACTATAAAAACACAACACAAAGGAACAGAAAATAAGAGAGGATAAGAATTTCGGAATCTGTTACAATCTTAAATTATTTAGAACTTTAGAAGGCTAAACAGAAAGAGAGAACAGTGAAAAAGGAAGAGGAAAAAACGATCAAAGAAATAATTCATGAAAACTACCCAGGATTGATCACCGTTAAGTGTTCAGGTCATAGGATTAATGGAATGTCCAGAACAATGGGTGAAAATAGAACCACACAGAGGCATATCGTTGTGGAATTTTAGGACACCTGGGACAAAGAATATCTTCAAAGATTTCAGAGTGAAAAAAAATAGGCTATTTTCAGAGATTAAGAATTAAAATGCCTTTAGACTTATCAATAACAGCACAAGAAACAAGAAGACAACAGAGAAATACCTTTGAAGAGGGAAAATTATTTTAACCATGATCTTTATGCCCAGGCAGACTACCCATGAAGTATGACTAAAGATGTCATCAAATGTTACAAGCTCACAAATAAATCCACCTCCCATGTACCCTTGGGAAACTACTGCAAGATGTGCTCCATCAAAACAGGGGAGTAAATCAAGAAAGAGAAAAGACCCAGAAAACAGGGCCTCCAGTGTGAGGGGGCTAAGAGAACCCCAGAATAATAGTGTAGAAGGATCCCAAGCTGAAAGCTGAGTAGCAGACCTAGAGAGCAACCCAGTCTGGACTGGAGCAGGTTAGGAGATTCCAGAAGAGAGGACTCCAAAAAGATAAATGAAGAGATGTTATTGAATTTCCTAATAGGGGATTTGGACAATTAGTGGAGAGTTTGGGGATAAATTTGTGGTAAGCACACAGAAAATTATGCAAGTGAACAGCTAAACAAATAACAACTCCAGGGAAAACAAAAAGCCATGCAAGCAAGGAAATGTAATCAGAGCACACTCTATGACCCAGCTGTGAAAGCCTTTACCCAGTTGAAATACTAACCTTTACAAGGGAAATACTAACAGTTACATCTAACCAAAATAACTACTATCCTGGGAGGATAGAAATGGCACATGTTAAGGAGAAGGTGGAGTGGAAGGAACCAAATCCTCTTCCACAGTGGAACGTCAGTAGATAATGCCTAAAACTGAAAAATCACAATGGACTTGGTAAGAATTCTATTTAGAGAAATAGAGAAAATATGAAAAGAAACAGTTAAAGGAGTTGAAAGTGGTTTTCTCTGAGGAGTGGGAAGGAGTGCCTTAGAGGACTATTTATAAACCATGACCATGCATAACAGTTAAAATAAAAATGAAAAGACAAGCAAAGCAGACTTCTTTAGCCAAAGTGATGAAGGACAGAGTCCCTCTCCCCTCATTCAGCCTAATCCTTGGCACCTCCCTCCTCGAGGGCACCCTAAGCCACTAACTCACAGGCATCATTTAAGAACCAATGACCAACATGACGAAGTGTGGATAGGAGAAGCTCAGGCCCTGAGACAGGTGGTGAGGGAGTGATTGGTACCCCACCGACTGTGCCAACGCATCACTTCCCTGATGTCATGGCAGCTCAGACTGGTTGAGAGAGGATACTGATGAGGGTGCATATGAAATAATGAATCCTTACCTGCAGAGTGGAGAGACGCCCTAGAAATCACACACCTGCCTCGCACAGACAGTTCCCCTAAAGGACAGGCTGGCCTGAGGATGTTTTCTGGTCTAGAGTGAGCCTCGCCTAGCAGAGCAGCAAGAACTGCTGGAGAATCACGATTCTTAGAACAACCGTCAGTATTGAGAGCTGGAAGTTGGTGGATACACACGCCAGCTCCCTGGTTCCTGGGAAGCATTTCTGTGCGGACTCCTCCTAGTTCCTCTGAGGGTTCCCAGGAGGGTAGAGCTGCAGGTGTCAGAGCAGCAAGCTGTCACCCTTGCACCCTGTATGGGCTGCCTTACCTTCCCTGTGCCACTCCCCCCACTCCCTCACCCCTGCTTCATGGGATGACCTCCCAAAGACTGCTGACACTTATTCCTTAGATTCAAGGTCTGTTTTTGGAGGAATTCAGCCAAAGACAATGATCTCACCCTTCTTTTAACAGATAAGGAAAAATGACCCAGAGAGGGAAAAAGAACTTGTCTGACTTCACACATCAAGTTATTTGCAAAACTGGCATCATGGAAAGAGCATCAGGACACAAGTGAGGTGGTATAGAACTTGGTCTTAGCTGTGTGGCCAAGGGCAAGTTCCTGCCCCTCTCTGAGCCTTGGTTCCCTCAGCTGTCAGCCTTGGCCCGTAGCCTCACTGGCCAGGACATTCTCCTTACCCCTGAAAGCCCCTCTTCCTACAATGCTGCCACTTATGTGCAGATGCTCAAAGCGTCCTATTTAAAGTCAAGAAAATGCACACACACAGTGAGGAGGAAGCCACAGCCCTGGATGGTAGCTAATTCTTTAATTTCCTTGAGGGCTGCAGAAATTCCTGGGATGCTAGATCGGTGGCATATGAAATGCCCCACCATTTCCCAACCACATAATGACACCCCCCCTTCCTTTTGCTGGGTCAGCAAATTTGCTGGCCGGCACACCCCTGCAAACGGGGTCATTGTGATTGAAAGACAGAGAGAGAAAGGGAGAGAGATGGGGTGTTGGGCATTAAGATCAAATCATTTTTTTTTAAATTACAACCCTATCCAGGCTCCTCTAGGGGCCCAGGCCCCTCAAGGAAAGCAGCAGGGATTGGGGGGTGGGGTGGGAGGTGGGGATAGAGATGGCAGCTTCTAGCAAAGGCTTCAGGAATTTCAGCAGAGGAGGTTCAAATCCCAACTCCACTGCTTCCTAGAGCTGCAAACTCAGGCAGGTCCCTTTCCTCCTTGAAGCCTCAATTTCCTCCGCAGGAAAATGGGCATTAAGGAGAATAATTGTACCCCTCCCTCCCACACACACACCCCCCATTTGTTGGGAGAATTAATTGAGGCCCTAGGTGCCACGCCCTGGAAGCCCAGAGGTGGGGGTGAGTGTTGAAGCCAGGGGCCCAGGATCAGCAACACTGCCGAGAAGCCTGGACTCCCCGTTTGCTATCCAGGTGATTTTGAACCCCTTCATCCGTTTCTCTGAGACTCTGTTTCCTCAGCTGTAACGTAAGACCAACTAATGATAAAATAGACTGTCTGGGTTCAAATCCTGACTCCATGCCTTCTGAGCTGAACTTGGGTAAGTCACTTAACCTCTCTGAGACTCAGTCTCCTTATATGTTAAATGATCTGATTATTGTGAGAACTAAGTGAGTTAATTTACTAAGTCCTTGGAGGAGTAGCTGGCATGCAGGAAGGGCTAGTTTATGATTATTGTTAAGTTTGTGGGGAGAACACACTGAAAGAAGTGAGGTATGAGGTGGGGGCAGGCCCGGCCCTAAACAAGCGCTCCCTGAACAGGAAAGGAAGGAGCCCTGGGCCAGGTCTGGAGTGGTGTGGCACCGGGGGGGGGGGGGGGAACGGGGTGATGATGGGGGGGCCCTTCCTTGCTGCCCCCCCCCCCCCGCTGAGGAATGCCCACCTCCGGCAGGGTTTGTGGTCACACAAAGCTGGTCCCTCAGCAGGTCTAAGCCCCTGGCAGAGCTCTTTGATGCTAAAAATAGACTATTCCACTGAAAAACCCAAAGAAAAATCGTTTTATGAGCCAAAAGGGGCTGCAGTTTGGGGTTTTCTTTCTTCCTCTGAGGGGCCTGGGACTCTGAGGAGGAAGCAGGTTATGGGCGAGGCTTTCCAGGTCTCAAAGGACCACAGGAGAAGTCTCCTGTGAGAGCTGACCAGTGTCTCAGGAAGGACACCTTCGGCCGGGGTGACCTCTCCAGCCCTGTCCTGCAGACTGGGACCCAGGTTCATTCAGGTGGCCGTCGACTGGGGTCGGCTTCCAGAACCCAAGAGAGTCAGGGCTGCTGGAAGCAGAGCCTCGGTGGGACTGGGTGGCAGGAATCTTTTGGGGGCACCAAGGACACTGGGGAAGTTGCCAGTCAGCCACACGCCCCTCTCTGCCACCACCACCCAGCTCCACACGTGCCCTCCTCCCCTGCAAGCACAGCACCCTCACCCCCCACACACTGCCACCTGCCTGCCCAGGGCTCTCAGGCTGGTAGACAGAAAACAGTAACAGAAGAAGAGCTTACCCTGGCCAGGTGCCCACCTGTGCTCTTCCCAGGGGTTCCCTCCTCACCTGCACACCCTGGGAGAAGGCTTTTGATTTTCCCCATCTTACAGGTGAGGGAGGTGAGGTTCACATAGGACCAGCTGACATTGCATGGCCAGGAACTGCCAAAGTTGTGACCTGAACCCGCTTTCCTGACTCCAAGGCCCCAGCACTCAACCTCCCTAGGGGGAGAGAAAAGGGAGGTCAAGGGGGTGTCCTGGGGATGGCTGGACGTGGTGACAGTACACCTGCAGTAGAAAGCATCTTATCACACCTGTGACTGCCTGTGAGGCCCCCCCTTCTTCGAGCCTCAGTTTCCCTGGCTGTAAAATGGAGACAACCACCTCTGCTCTGTCTGCCTGGTGTGTTTGTGTGCAGGTGGCAGTGGGATGGCGACAGGGCAGGTGAGTGCAGGTGGCTCATTATTTCAAGCACAGGGAAAAGTCTGGCCAGAGAGAGAGGCAGCTTGCCTATTCTGGGGGAGCTGGGTAGAACCCAGCCTGTGCTCCTCTCCCAAGTTTGCTAACCCTGTTCAGGGGCTCTGTTACTTCTCCACCCTCTTCTTTTTGACAGAGGGCTATGGCTAAAATGTATCCAAACCCAAATGTGCACTAATGGTGGAATTTCCCCTAAGAGGAAAGGCTGAAAATGGAATTACTGGGGTCCCTGGTGAAGCAGACACTGAGAGGAAAGATCATTACAAGATTGTCTTCAATGCCACTAAGCCTATGGCAGCTATAGGGGATGGCAGCGAAGCGTCCAGCAAAGGGAGGGCCTGGAGAAGGGGGCTGAGACAGGAAGGTGGAGGAGAGGGAGGGGTTTGGTTTTGAAGGGGGCACCTTGAGCAGTTTTTCGAAACAAACAACAGGAAAGAGAGAGGTTGGGGGTGGGGAGGGGAGAAGCCCAGAAAGCAGGCGGAGGGCAGGTTGGGTTTGATCCTGCTTCCTCCACCTGCAAACTGGGTGACCTTGAGCAGGTCTCCTCAACTCTCTGACTGCCCTCTGAAAATGGCAGAAGTCCGCTGAGCATGGTTGGCTGTCTTGAGAGCCCACCATTGGAGACTTTGTGCGTAAAGCTCTCGCTATGTGCATCCCACGTGGTAGGTTCTTAGTCAACAATCTTTAGCTTGGCCTGGGTATCCCGGCCCCTAGGAGGGGCTGCGTGCTTGCAAGCCTCACCCCCTGCCCTGAGCTCCCAGTAGAGCTGGGATGGGGGGAGGGGGCATCTCATCTTGAAGTCTCTGTGCTAATCCCTGAAGGTGGAGGCCCTGGGCAGCCTGCAGCAGATCTCAAATATCATTCCAGCACCTTCCTCAGACCCAGCACTGTGACTGGCTGGTAGAAAGCCAGAATTTGAACTCTAAGACAAGTGTCCACCTCAAATCTGCTACCTGTTGGGTCCAAGCTGGCTGTACTGACTCCTGGAGGCTAAAATTGGGGATTAATCCCTGGGATTCGTCTTTTCCTCATCAGAAAAGAGAAGAGAGCCACATCTATCCAGCAGGTTGTTGGGCGGGTCCAGTGGGTTCAGGAATGTGCCATCTCTGTAAACTGTAAAGTTCATAGATGGGCCCAGCAGCCAATGCTCATAATTCTCCAATCACTGTCACCCAAGGTTGCAATGAAAGTATCAGCTCTGCACACAGGTTAAGAAGACGGATTTTACCACCATTCACAGTGGGTATTTTCCTAACGGACCCCCATGTAAATGGCTCATGGGGTCACTGGTACTTCTGGTATCATAAGCCAGTCGATGCCCTTGGCTAGCATATCCCTCACTGGGATCCACACCTTCTGGTCCCACCAGCCCACTGAGCTGTCAACTTGCCAAACATCTGATGGGTTTGTTCCCAAACCCGTTTATTCCAGTAGGGTTTCTGTGGTTACAGAACTTCATTGGGTACCACGCTAGTCCTGGGCCACTTGGTCCTCAGATCCATCTACTCCCTCCCTTGTTTGGCTCTATAATGCAGAGGTCTGATTCCACGAAGTTGGCTGGCTCCAGCTCCATTCGACTGATTGGAGGCACTGAGAGAGGATGATTAGATGAAAGAAAGAGAGAAGTTCCTTTATTCTTTGTTCCAGAGGACTCTGTGGCTCCAGCAAATGCTCCTGCTTCCACTGGGGACCCTCACGACACCACTTCTCCTTGTGTCCCTCTTGCCAAAAGATGGCAGTGGCTTCCTGCCCTGGCTGGTCTTGGGGCTCCCCACCACCTCTCTTTGGCTTCTCAGCTCTTCCATCACCTGGGTTTCTGATAACCCGGCACTAACGTCAGACCCTCAGTTTCCAGCACTCAAAGTGGCTTCTGTTTTCCAGACTGGGACCCTCACTAGTGGCGATGTGATGTTATCAATGATATGATGCAAGACAGGGTGTCTGTTTCTATGAAAACTAGGCTGAATACCTTGGAAAGACTCGGTGTAGGCAAGTTGCTAAAAAATGGATTAGGTATGGGTGGAACATTGTATAAGATTGGGCAAAAGAGTAAGATCTGGATGCTACCGGATGCTAACTGCTTCATAAGCATCTTTACATCCACATTCCACTTGAAAGAGCACAATCCTGGAAATTGTAGGAGATGCCTTCTAGGTTGGTTTAAGACAGAAGAACAAGAGGGAGGCCATTGGTGCATTTGGTGTAAGTTTAAGGGTAAAATAAATAGTTAAGGAACATTACTATTTTTTTAATGCTTCTATTATTCAACCAAATTTTTGTATTAACCTCATCTAAATGGTTCAGAGGTTTCTATGGTGTTGGATTTTTTTTTCCCCATTGGAGAACAGGAGGACTGCCCACCGCATGTTGAGAGAGTGCATGGTCAGAAGTGGCAGGAAAAGAGTCCTAGGAACTGGGCACCTACAACGTGCCAGACACACTCACAGTTGTTGCCCATTTACTCCCCTTTGCCATTTTGAGAAGTGAGTAAGGTAGTTGGTCCCATCTTACAGGCTAGGAAGTGGACTCAGAACTAAAAAAGCCTCTTGCCCACCATCTCGCAGCTCATAAGGACCAAAGTCAAGCTTCAGGAAGGTTCTTTCTGCTTCCCTGGGCAGCCTCCATTCCAGGGGTTCATTCAGAGTCTGGCCCATGCTTCTGAAGGGGCACACAGAGATGCTAAGCCTCTTGAGGGAAGGACCAAATCTGTCACTCAGTAAGCATTTGCCACATGGTCCCAGGAAGGCATTAAGCCACCTGCTGCACAGAGGTGACTCTGGGCTCAGCAACCCCTCCTGGGCCCCCTCCTGGGCCCCCTGCCTGGGCCTGAGCTCAGCTTCCCAGGCTGGGGGAGTCCCTCAGAGTGACCAAATTATAGGTGTAATGGGGGGCCCACTCTTGTGTGTGGAAAAAAACAGCGAAGTGTGTACGGTGGTATGTTAGAAACTGGAGGTGGTGGGGTCGGCACAATGGAAACAGCTCCTGGGCTGGGAAACAGAAGGCCCGGGTTCCACTGACTCACGGGGGAGCTCGGCTGAGTCTCCACCCCTCAGGGGACCTCAGTTTCCACTTCTGTTAAAGGAGGGGTCTTCCTAGTTGTGTCCATCTCTGACCTATTTCACAACATGGCTGACTCCAAAATGCTCCAAATTTAACCAGGGAGCCAAGGCCCCTTGGCAGGCTCTGCCTGTGCTGCTGACCCCTGCGAACCTGCCCAGGCTGGGCCAGCTGATGCATTTACAATGGGGACAGACTGTCCTCCTCTGTGACTGTGATGGTTCTTTTCCTGCGCTTACTCATAACGGAATCCCAATTGCATCACCGAGACTCAGGCAAGGAAACAGAACTTCATGGTGCTCTCACCCAGTTGCCTGTCCCTCTGAGGAATGTGTTATCCCCATTTTACAGGGAAGGAAACTGAGGCCCAGAGAAGGGAAGTGATTTGGTCCATGGTCTTGCAGCTCGGATTCAACAGAGCTGTGCCTGAACTTGAATCTGACTCCAAAGCCCTGTGGCTTTCACCATAAACCTGCTTCTTCCCTGGATGAATTAAACCCCTACCACCACCACCACTACCACCAATTCACCATTTAGGAATGGAAGAGTGAGCCTTCATGAGGATCCAGATGAGGCACAGACAGCAAATTTCCAAGGGTGTCCTCCTAATGATCCAGTGAGGCTGTGGGCAGAAGCAAGTCTCTGTGGGAACTTGGATAAGCCCCTCTCCCTCCTGGATGACCCTTCTGCTCCGTGTTAGCCTATAGAGGCCACCCTGAGTCCAAGGCTGGGGCTAGGGCCTGGCCCCAAGCTTGGGGTCCCTAAGAGAGGCCAAGAGGCTCTCGAAAGCCTTGGGATTTAGCTTAGAGGGCACTTCAGGGCCCTGCAGTGTCAGGGCTGAGGCCCAGGATGTGAGCCAGAGGTTGACATTCTAATTCCACTCACAATGCTGTGTGGCCTTGCACAAGCTGATGTCAATATTCAGGGTCTCAGTGGTCTGGCCCATGAAATGGGAGAGTAGAAATTGCAAAGGAAATGGTAAAGTCACCCCTCTCCCCTAACCTGGCTTCTGGAACACGGAAGTGGAGAGTTGAACCATCTTCCATGTCTTTTCTGCTTTTGCATCTGTCTGGGAATTGAAGGATTCAAAAAGAGGGCTGACAACGGGCCCAAAGGAGCCAGGGGAGGACACCGAGAGCAAAGGCGGGGAGGCAGGAAAGCCCAGGCACGTGAGGCTGGAACAGAGAACCCCAAAGGGGTGCACAGGTGGGCAAAATGAGCAAAGGGCCTCGAGTGACAAGCGTGGGCCTCAGACCTGAGCTCTGCATAGGGCCCCTGGCAAGGCCATGCACCCGCTTTCCCGAGGAAAGCCCTTCTCGGCAGACAGGCCTCAGCGTGAGTGCTGGTGACGCCCCTTCACGTGTTTCCCTTTGTACCTAATCCCAGCTCCCATAAAATTGCCCTGCAGTGCCACCCAGCCACACATGTGGACGCCTTTCCCAGCTGCAGGGGTGGTGGACAATAGCAGGGTGTCAGCTGCAAGCAGCCTGGGGCGGGGGGCTTGGAGGCGATCTGGGGTCCCAGCACCCAGTGCAGGCCCTGCGGGGCTCCGGGCTGCCCGGGCCGATACTGGACTTGATTAAAAAGGAGTCTCCCACAGGATCCAAACCACCGGCCCAGCCGCTCCCTCTCCTACCACTTTCGGTTCTGCTTCTGGGCCGCGTGCTGAGGCTAGCCCAACAAATAAAAGCCATCCCTTTTTTTCTCTCTCTCTCTTTCTTTCTT
The DNA here is from genome assembly GCF_009834535.1 of Camelus ferus. Lineage (NCBI taxonomy): Eukaryota > Metazoa > Chordata > Mammalia > Artiodactyla > Camelidae > Camelus > Camelus ferus. Next base: position 17,298,678 of record NC_045708.1, on the reverse strand, counting down.
TCTTTCTTTTTTTTTTTTTTCTAAAAAGAGAGAGAGGCAACCACAAGATCTTCTAAGAGGCTGTGACATCACGACCCAGGTGACCACCACCCAGCCAATGGGCCAAGGCCGCGAGCTGGCTTCTTGCATCCTGTGAGCTGAGGTTGGGTTGACACTGTGAAGGCCTGGTCCCTCAACCACAGAACCACAAGGCCAGGCCCTCGGCTGCCTCCGGGGCCCTGCGCTGGAGCTGGTTGGCTCCCGGTCCTCCCACCCCCGGGCCGCCCTCGCACCCACTGAGCTGGGCTCTGCAGGGGGTGAGCCTCATTCATTCATTCCGTGGTGCTTGATGCTGGGCTGGCTTTGCTCTCACTGCCCTGCGACTCCTGCCTTGGCTGCTGAAAGCCCCTTCCCGCCATCTAATGATACACTCTGCATACGCTTCTGTTGAAAATTTGTGGCAAGACATTCCTGTGGGACCGGGAATCCAAATTCTTGGGTACAAACAGAAACTTACTTTCCTTGGGGATTTTTTTTCTCTCTCGCTCACACACACACACACACACACACACACACACACACACACACACATACACACACGCTTGCGTTCTTTCCTTTTTCTTTTTCACAGCAGTAGGGGGGGAAAAGAGACGAAACAAAACAAAACAAAACACAAAAAGCAACACCACCACCACCACCCTTTTATTTTCGAAAGTAGCTAGGAAAAAATAAAACAGCGGCCAACCAAGTCCATCCCAACCCAAGCCCCTGAAGGGCTGGAACCTCGCCTTCCTCCGAGCGGGGCATGGCATCCAACAGCATCTTCGATTCCTTCCCGACCTACTCTCCGACCTTCATTCGCGGTGAGTAACGATCGCCCTTTCGGGTGGGGAGCTGTGGCCAAGCCCCGGACTGTGTCCCTCCGCTGCCTGCCCTGGCTGCCTTCAAGCGCCTGGGCTGTCTACTTTAATCCGCTGGCTTCTGAAAGCCCAAGGTGGGAAGAGGGCTTGGTAGCCACCGTGGTCTCCTGGAGTAGAACATCTTTGTGGGACTTTGCTCCCCGCCTGGTGGGGACTGTTGGTGGTGGGGGCAACGGCTACCACGAGACCTCAAGACCTCAGAGGCCAGACCTTGGAGGGTCGTGGGGTGGGGAGGACACAGGGGTGTCCCAAGGCTTCCTGCCTCACCCATGGGGCTCTGCAGCCCTAGCCCCTGGCCCACCTGGAGAGCTCAGACCTTCCACCTGAGCTCAGACACTCAGACACCAGACACCTGGCTGGCTTCTGGCCAGAGGTGTGGAGCAGGCAGGGGGTAAAGCGACACCTTGGAATCCAGAGACCTTCTCCCACCTTGCATCTCCCGAGTAACCCCTGGGGTGAGAGAAGCAGAAGGAGGAGGAGGCTGCAGGCTTTTGCTGGGAACTTGCACAGCTCTGGGTTGCCCTGAAACTGGATCAGCTTGGTGGGGTGGGCCTCGGGAAGGTTCGTGGACTTAGTCACAGGGGAGAAATAAGTGCTTCTGGGGGGCTTCTGCCTGTATTCATGGCCTAGAGGGACCCAGAGGTCTGGGTTGTGTCCCTCAAAAAGGATAAGTTTCCAGGACACCCCACTTGGAGCCTCTGATTGAGCCTGGAACTCAAGGGGAGACTTTTTCTGCCTCTGTCTGGCCTGTAAGGTGCTATGCCTGGGCCTCGGACAACCCCCTGATGCCTTCCTCCCTGCCAGAGGGAGCCCAGGTGGGGCTGCGGCACCCAAAATTGGGGGTCAAGAGGCCCTGAGTCTGAGTCCCAGCTCAGTGGCTACCATGCTGAGTGGCCATAGATAAGTTACTTAACTTCTCTGTGCCTCAGATGGCAGTCCCTCTGGCTGTGACATTCTGATTACCTGAGACTGGGAGTGGACTCTGTATGAGGGTAGTGTCTCTGGGTTAGACACGGGGATGAGTTCTCCTCCAGAACAGGGGGAGAGAGTGGCATCCAGAACACCAGGGTTTGGACGGCTGTTGTTGCCTTTTCTCAGCTGAGGTGGTCAGCCGAGACACAGACGTCGGTCTGACTGTCCATCTGCCCTTCTGCCCATCCGCCTGTCCCACTGCTGGCTAACAGAGTGACTCAGAGCCGGCTCTGGGCAGGGACTGAGGCACACTTGGGTGCTTATTGTCCAAAGGTTTCTGCAAGGGCTTATCTGACATCTGAACCTTTTCCTCCTCCCGGGAGAGAAGCTGAGGCTGGCTATGTGGCTGCAGATGGGGACTGAGTTGGGGAGGGGGGCCTGCTGTCCCCGTGGCGGGGACACTCCCATCAGACCTGACTGTGGCTGGTAACCAGCAGCAGCCCCAGGTCTGGGATCCAAGAGCCGTGGGCTCCTTCCTTCAAGCTGCTCTTATTATAACGCTGTTTCCTTTGTAGTCCTCGGAGCTAATTAAAGGCAGTTCTGTGGCAAGAAAATAAGAGTTTATAAAAACCATTTGCTGGGTCTCTGTAATCTGTATTTCTCCTTCCACGAGCAAGAAGGAGAAATGTCGAGTTCAAAACAAAGGAATTTCGGGAGACCGGACTAATGGGCCACCCACCTAGGATGGGTTTCTGAGTCCACGGGGCCTGAGAAATGGTGGAAGGTGGCAGGGAGGGGAGGGAAAGGAGAGCTGGTGGCTTTGGGCCCAGGATGTGCACAGAAACAGGAGGCTGCTGGGCAGAGCCAGCTGCTTCCTGGAGGACAGGGGTGCAGATGTGCCTTGTACGCTGGGGTATGGGGAGGCCTCCTGGTCTGGGGTCTGAGGCTTTCCCTGCAGTTCCATGTTCTGTCCGCACTGTCTGGCCCCATCTCTCCAGCCCACTTCTATTCCCCATGTTCTGCTCCCTTCAGGGCATCTGTCTCCCAAATTCTGTCTCTGGGGCTCACAGGACTCAGCTGCCAATTCTCCCCCAAAGAGATCTGACCCCTGGGTCCTGCAGGGCTCAGCTACCTGCTGCCCATGCAGGGTCCTTAACCTGCTCTGAGCCACGGACCTTTCTGGAGTTTCAAGAAGCCAAGAATTGCATTTTCAAATGCATAAAACAAAATACAAAGTACTATGAAAAAACCTAAATCTATGGAAAGAGAGCTATCAAACTATAAAAAAGCAATTTTGTGACATCGTGACCACGTGCCTTTGCAGTAACAGAGTGAAAAGATAGTCACAGCGGAGACAGTTACGGAGTCACGCAGCTGTGATGAGCATGCACAGTATTTTAAGAGAAACTGTGATGGCCCTGATGGGACTGAAAAGTATTTGTGATTTCCTTTGGTGACAAAATCACTGTGGAAATTTGTTAGAGATCAGTGAAAGGAAAGATGTCATGTGTTTCCCCACCAAGTTCACGGGTCTCAAGACATGACTGCCCCTAGAGAGCTTTTTAAGTTGGATTCCAGATTCCAGAATGCCTCTCAGTTCCCTAGGACAAAGAGGTTTGGGAAGAGGGTGGAGAGACATTTGATTTTCACGTAAAGTAGAGGGTGGGGAGGAGCAAGAAGAGGATAATGTTTAATCCAAAGAGCTGGCAGACTGATGGCAGAATTCCAGGCACTGAGATGGAGGTGTGAGAAGGCGAAGGGAGATACTGGGGTGCCCCGGGCCCTGAGCAATTCTCCACCTCCCCTCCTCTCCTCTCTTGGGATTCTCCCAGGCAGGAGAAGGGATATGAGTCCTCTCTGGCAAACGGGGAAGCTGAGGCCTAATGACACACTGCGTGACTATGGGCAAGTCCCTTCCTGTCTCTAGGCCTTGGTTTCCCCACAAATATGGGTGATGGCCTTGAGGATGCCCGAGGGCCCGCCCACAGCTCCACCGAGGGCCGGCACCTTTATTCTGGACCTGCTGCATTAGGTCCTTCTCTGTATCCCCCAGGACGTCCCGCTTGCAGCAGGTCCCCCTCACAGCACCCCACAGGAAAATCACTCTCCCCAGGACACTGAGGAGGGAGGGAACCAGAGGAAATGGGCCTAAATTGCCACAGGCAGGAATCAGGAGGCCCCCGGGAGAGAGAGGTTTTTCTTTATTCAGTAATTCCACAAAAGCTTATCAAGGAGCAGAGTTCTGAGACTCCAGCTGGGGCTCTGGCATCAGACTGTCTGGGCTCAGGTCCTGACTCTGCCTTTCACTAACTGTGTAGCCCGGAGCAAGTTCCTTTACCTCTCTGTACCTCTGCTCCCCCATCTGTAAAATGGGAATGATGATTACACTAACCTCACGGGGCTTTGGAGGGAATTAAGTGAGCAGGGTGCCGGGCACAGAGTAAGTGCTCAATAAATGTGCTCATTTTTAAAAATTACCATAAGCCTGGAGCTCAGGTACAAGGGTGACTAGGTCAGGGTCTCTACCCTCAAAGAGGTCACAGTCTGGTGTAGAAAGAGATGAGTCAACCAAAAATTGCACTGAGGTATGATAAAAGTTCATCAGGGTACCAGGGGCTGGAAGATCACCTGGGGGGTTGAGAGGACAGTTCCCTGGAAAAGTGATGCTGGTGCTGGGTCTTGCAGGGTGAGGAGGTGACACATGGGGAAAGGACATGGGCCAACGTGTGGAGGCAAGAAAGGATGAGACAACGCAGGGCGCCTCCTGGGAGGGCTGGAGGGCACGGTGCAGGGTGAGCTGCCAGAGGGGGACCAGGACAGGACCGTCTGGCCGGAGCTCTCTCAGCCGTGGAGGGGGGGTAGTTGCCGGTAGCTGCTCCCCTGAGGACACCTGGGAGAAATGGGAAACGGCCTCTCAGGCAAGAGGCACGTCTGTGTGGAGGCAGAGGGTGAACCAGATGGCCCTGGGCAGGTCTCGCTGGGATGGTCTGACTCAGAGCTCACTGGACAGGGAGGGAGCTGCCCTGACCAGAGAGGTCACTCACTGCGTTCTTTGCTCAGCTCTGGGCAGTGGCCGAACATCGGGGACTCTCCCGAGTCCCAGGCACCCCAGGATGGTGGGTCACCCTGAGCAGGACACCCTTGATGGCCTCCCCTCCCCCACAACCCCAGGAGATGAAGGGACTGACCACCAGCCGTCCCACACCCACCATGGCGCTTGCCTGGCGCCACCTCTGCGGGGCCCCTTTGACGGCGGCTCCTGAGGCCGCCCTGCACACACCCGTCTCCTCAGACCACCCTGCCTGTCCAAAGTGCCCCCGGGGCTGGAAGGGCATTCCTGGGAGTCCCCCTCAGCCACAGGGTCTGGGCGGGCATGAGCTGGCCCCACACAGTGGGACTGTGTGTCCAGGCCTCACCCGCGCCCACTACGGCGGCCGGCGGCCCCCAGCAGCCCCACTGGTCACATAGAGAGCCCATTGACACCTCAGCCTTGAGGTGGCTGCATCAAAGCTGAGCTTGCTAGGCCACCTGAGGGGGTGGGGGAGTGTCCAGGAGGGGGGCGGCCAGGAGTCGGATGCCCCTGAGCAACAGGGCCTAAAAACCCGAACTTCCAGAAGGCTCTTCCAGAGGGCAGGGAGGCAGCAGCATGCCCTGACCCCAGCCTCACCTCTGAGCCAGTCTAGACTCCTCCATGGGTGGGGAGACAGAGGCCTGGGCTCAGGGTTCAGGGGGGCAGCTGTAACACAAGCCCTGACTCCCATCTCCTGGGGATGCCTTGTCTACAGACCCTTCCTCAAATCCCCCACGCAGAGTGTGCCCCACTGGCAGCTGGGGAGTCTCACCCAAACTTCAAGACTGCACTCATACTCACTCTCTGCCAGGAGTCTTCCCCGGGACCACCTGCAGCCACCAGGGAGCCCTGGCCGCCTGGATCTTCCAGGACCCGGGCAGCCGTGGGACTCAGCCACTCATTCCCACCTTAGCGCCGAGCAGCCTGCCTTCCATGGAGGAAGTGAAAGGGAGGAGGAAGGGAGGAAAGGAGGGCTTTACCTCTCAGGTGGTTTGGAACCCGGGCCCACTAGCACCTGCCTTGAACCAGCACCTCCTGCAGGAGGCCCCAGGACACAGCAGGGTTAGGAAAACGGGCCAGAGAGAGACCTGGTCCTGCCATGGGACACCACAAGGAGCAGGAACAGTGAGTGAATTCAGGACAATGTTGGAGCTGGCCGGTAGAGAGTGCCTCTGCCTTGTTTTATAGATGGGGAAACTGAGGTCCAAAGAGGTGTGTGGTCTTGTGTGAGGCTGAATTTCGCAGCAGGAACACTGACTTCTCTCAGCTACCCGAGGACCAGCCATCACCCTCGTGCATGGTTTAGGAGTCAGACCAGGTTTAAGCTGTTCAGTAGCCGGGGGACCTAACATGTTAGTTCACCTCTTTGAGTCTGTTTCCTCCTGTGTAAGACGGAGCTTCAGTGGTTGCAAGAGACAACGTGGCCCTGCCCTGAAGCCCCGCAAGCCACGCATGGTCTGTAGTGAGCGCTCACTCAGCACAACCACCTCCTCCAGCCCCTCGGCTCTGCCTCTTGCCACTTGGCAGATGTTCACACATCTCACCCCACTGCTCCATCTCCAACACTGACCCCCTTGTGTTGCAGACGTATGCATAGCAGAGACTGTAAAGGGACTTCCAGACTCCTTGTCAATGGCTCCCAGAATTGGGGATGGAGAAGAGGGTGCTCTCTGGGAAAGAGGCAACATGAAATGCAGTTATGAGCCCAGGCTGCAGCCAGGCCCTGCCACTTCCTCACCGTGTGGCCTCGGATAAAGTGCCTCACCTCTCTGAGCTCAGTTTTCTCATCCATAAAATGGGGGAGAAAACACAGTAGCTGCTTCAAGATTTGTTGGCTGAGATCATGTGTATTATGTGCTTAATACAAGGCTTGGTGCAGAGGCAAGGCCTCCATAAATGCTGGAAATTATTACTATTTCATGTTCTCGCTCCTCCTGGACAAAAGTCTGACTCTGAACAGGATGGGGCAGGTAATAAACCCACCTCTCTCCTCTCAAGGCCCAGCCTAATGGCCGCCTCTTCTGGGGAGCCTTCCCAGGTCCCCCCTTCTCCCCTCCAGGCCTCAGGAGTGCCCTGCCCCCACCCTCACCCACCCCAACCCCCCTCCTGTCCAGAATGGTGCTCCTGGGAGCAGGTGAGGTTCGGCGCTTCTTGCTGAGTGGATGGAGGAGAGGGAGGGTGAAAGGACCAACACTGACCCCCGAGAGGGTTCCAGCTTCTCCCTTCACTTCCCCCTTTGCTGTCTGGCTCATTCTTTGAAGTGCTTGCTGATGGGAGCCCAAGCTCTCACGTCCAATCGGCACAGCCTTGTGAAGGTTTAGGTTCCTCTTTGGGGTTTTCTTTTGCGTCTGGGAAAAGTGTTTTTGGCAAAAGGTTCAGACTTACGTGTGGGCGGACAGGGCAGATGCCTGTAACTTATGATTCGTAGGGGTGACTGAAGTCAGCCCCCCAGAACATCCTTCATTGTATGACACGGAGCCTGAAATTCCGTTGCAGCACTCTGCCCCTTGGGGGTCAAGTGTTGTCCAGCTGGGATTTTTCAGAACAAGTGTCCCTCTTGTCATGCACACTTCAGTGTCAGTGAGTCCACTGTCTGCTCATCTTTGTTAAGAGGAGACTAGCGACTGGGGTTCGAGCAAGCAGAAGGTGTTACAGGAAGGAAAACTTGGGGCACTCAAATGAAAGGAGGTGAAAGGAAAGGGAGGGGGAGGAGAGGAGAGATTCATTTTGGTCACGCCCTGCCCCAGCCGCAACTCACCCGAGTGCCCAGTGGCTAAAGACCAACACTCAAGAAGTGCCCCCACCCTGAGGGCTTCCCTTCCGCCTTCCGTCCTTCCTCAGTGAACCTGACATCTGCCCTCGCCCCCCACGCATGGAGGAAGCCCTGCTGAAGGCCTGCCCGCATCTCTGGGCTCCCTTGTGTCACTGGGTGACACCTCAGGGCCAGGATGGTTGGGGTAAGGAGCCCCATGTTCGGGGTGGTGGGGGCTCGTGGTGTGAGCCTGGTTCTCCCCTACAGAGCAGTCACATCCCTTCCCAGGGGCTGGAGGGGCATCTGTGGGAACGAGACCACCTTAGAGAAAAGACTGGGAGGAAAATGAAAATGTTGCAGTTGCTGCTACATGATGCAATGATGGTGGGGAGCCTTTATTTCTAGTTCTCTTGGTGATTGTAGGTTTTCCAAACTTTTAAACACTGAACATGTATTACTCGTAGATTAGCGGGAGCACTCTTTAAAAAAAAAAAAAAAAACAAGAGAGAGGAAGAGGCAGGCCCACTCTCCCAGGAGCAGGTGAGCTGGGCCTCCCGTCAGCCGGGGCTGCAGCATGGGGCTGGTCTGCTCCCACCCAGCCAAGGCGCCAATGGCCACCCTTCATCTTTCTGCCTCTTTCCAAGTTGCCGTGTCTGTCACCCTCCTCCGCAGCCCTCCCTCTCTGGCTGTGGAGCAAGGGTCTGCCTGGGCTGGGCAGAGCCGTGAATATAGCAGGTGCTTGGGAAATGCCTGTGGCCTGCATTGTGGTCCCAATCTGAAGACAGTTTCCCTGCACAGGGAGGGTTTCCCTGGGTTCTCCCATTCCCAGTGCCCAGGATTTGGGATGTGATGTGGGCCAGCTGGTGCTGCTGATCATTCAATGGACGTTTACTGAGCATCAGCTGCAGGCCAAACACTGTTCTGGGTACTGAGGATTCAGGAACGAACAAAACAGAGGTGCCTGCCCTCCTGGAGCCGAAATCCTAGTGATGTGTGGGAAGAACTGGCGTCAGGAAAATGCCCCAGGGAGAGAGGTTAGCTGAGAGGCTTATGCCCTTTCTATTGATGTAGAATCTCAGCCTTCTAGAACTTATGTAAACGCACCCATTACTGCACCCATCACAGCTCTGTGTCCTGGACATCACCACCTCCACTGCAGACATGAATAAACAAACAGATGCAGAGTGATGGGTGATGTGCCAAAACTAATATTTCAGAGGAGGAAGACACTGAGGAAGGGAGAAGGGAACCACATTTGTGGATGACCTTCTGTGTGTCAGGCACTGTGGTAGTTCCTTTGTGAACGTATCTCATTTCAGTTAATTAATTCATCTCTAATCCATGTAGTAGGTGTTATCGATATTATCCCCATTTTACAGTTGGGAAAACTGAGGTTCAGCTGAGGAAAGTAACCAAGGTCATATAGCTTGTAACTGGCGAAGCCCAAATTCATGGCAGAATCTGTCTGATATCAAAGCCAGCCCAACAAAACTCTTCTTTCTACCTGGCAGACATCTCTTAAGGTCCAGGCTCACCACCTCCATGGGGCCCTCCCTGATTCCTCCAGTCCAGATGACTCATACTCTCCCCTGTGCAACCAGAGTACCTTCAGACTCTTCTCAAAAACTTCCAGAAGGCTTCCTAAAAGGGGTAGAATCTGAGATAGGTAGATTTGGGCAGGAAGGAACATTGGTGGTCCAGGCAGAATTAATGGCATGGGCAAAGGTAGGGAAGAAGGACCATGTAGGGAAGACTTCTTAGAGATGGAAGGGCTTGTGGGTCTTATGGCGATGTTGAGGGAGAAGAGGCTGGAAAGCAGGTGGGCCGGGCCTAGAGTTTGGGCATGGCCTCAAGGCAGTAGGGGTCCAGGCAGGATCGAGCTGGGCAGTGATATAGGGCAGAGCATCCTGTGATGCACTGGGCCGCTCTCTGAAATAGGCCAATGTAGACGTGCGCCTTGAGCTCATATAAGTGTGTGAACAGAGACCACAGGGGCCCTCCCGCACCCGCCCGCGAGCCCTATTTTTATCACTCTCTAGACACACATCGGAGCAACCAAAGCAAACTTGTTCTCAGGCACGTAGAGTGCGCCATGGATCGGCATGTCTGTGGTCTGATGAGGACAAGTTGACGGTTCAGAGCCGTCAAAACAAGACCCAGGGAGAATCCCAGGACGAGTGCTGTCAACACAATTTGCAGGGCACAGTGCAAAAGGAAAATGCACAGCCCCTTGTTCAAAAGTCATTACGAATTTCAGGAAGGCAACCGTAGAACATGAAACCCAATGTTCAGCTCTTCTAAGCAAGGGACCTTTGTGACTGTGTGGCCTTCGCGCCAGTGAAGTCGGCCCTGCCTAGAACAGCCCGAGGCTGGAGGGGCCCTGGGCCTGAAAATAAACTTCTGTCTGCCTTTCATTCTTCTGGGCTTCATTCCTTTGACTTGTGCAGGCCTCCATTCTTCATGAGCCCACAGTTTAAAAAATAGTAATAATAAATGAAGTCTTGGGTGGGAACATACTTTGAAGCTTTTAGAACCAGCAAGAACATGAAGGAAAACATGAATCCGCCCAGCATCCCCACCCCACCTGCGTTTTAGGTTGTAGCTCACCTGAAGGACCTAGGAAATTTAAAAATAAATTCTGTAATCTCAAGACCCAGAGAAAACTGCTATCATTTAGTGTATTTCCTGCTAGACTTTTTTCCCTGAGTCTGGTTTTTGCCTCTAGAAGGTCTCTTCCCTCTATGGGTGAGGCCGCACAGAGACTTATGACATACCCAGTAACCTCACTGACAATGTTAATCATCGTTATGCATCTATGTCGGGATATGTAGTGGAAAAGTCTAGAGCAATGCAGTCCAGTCGGACTCTGATGATGAAAATGTTGTCTGCACTGCCTGATACTGTAGCCTCTCACTGCATGTGAATATTGAGCACTTAAAATGCACCTGCCAGGTCCACAACTAGTGCGACTGAGGGACTGAATTTGTAATATTTTATTTTAATTATTTTAATTTAAATAGCCACATGTGGCTAATGGCTACCTTGTTGGACCATCCAGCTCTAGAAGAGTGTATGCCCGACTGTGAGCCCAGGTTATCTCTTGAGGTGAGAGTATGGAGTTTTTCATTTTCCAAATCAAAATGTTTGAAAAATCTTATACACAATAGTCACAGATTGCTTTTGTAAGCAGAAGAAAGCTATGAAAGATTTTAAGTAATATATTCAATGCTATAGGGAAAACAAAACTTTAGATTTTTAAAAGCATGTCACCAAGGAAGACTGATCTGGGCAGAATGAGATCTATTTTTATTTTCGCTATCAATGTTCAGGAGAAAGACTGGGGTTTAGAATCAGAAGCTGTGGGTTTGCCTCCCGTATCTGCCTCTTACTGGCTGTGTGGCCACTGAACCTCTGTGAACCTCAATTTCCTCATCTGTAAGATGGGGATATTGATGCTACTGACCTCCCCGGGATGCTGTGGGGACTGAAATCAGACAATGGCTATGAGAATGGAGGGGACCAGCTGAGCTGTGGAAGCGAGTTACTGGAGGTGTTTTCTGTAGAGGTGGAAACTCTCATCTCTGTGAGGAATCTGCTCACAGCTCTCACTCCTGTCTGCCCATTCCTAGAAACCAGGAAATGAGGAGGACATCTCCCAGCGTGTGTTCAGCAGATGTCATCAGCGTGTGTTGAGCAGAAAGGCAGGGGACTCTGTGACCAGATAAGATTGAGAATGAGTGTATCAAACAATGTTCATTAGAGGGTTTTGTTGCAGGACTTTTCAGAGCTTTTGATATGCTAACGAACACTGGGTTCTCCAAGGGGCTGATGTGCTGAGAGCCCGCATTGGGAAAAGCTGCTTTGGAGAGAGCTGTCAAATCCACCGTGGCTACAAGTGCCGTGGGAGAAGAGAGTTATCTTTCCAAGGACTTAAGAAATTGTGTGAGACTTGAAAGGAAAATTTGCTGAGTCCTAAATACAAAAGGAAAAGTGCAAAATTGAAGCTAATAAATGCATCCTTGTCTAGAAAATATCAATTATGATAACTCAACTCTTTTTTTCAATAGGACCTGATTTTTTAATTTTTAATTTTTTTAACCTTTTTTATTGAATTATAGTCAGTTTACAATGTTGTGTCAAATTTCAGTGTAGAGCACAATTTTTCAGTTATACATGAATCACCTCTTAAATAGTCATATTAGCAGTAAACACTTACATAGCTCTTACCACATGCCAGGCACTAAGTGCTTCACATAGCTTTACTCATTTAATCCTCATTAGCCTACAAAATAAATGCTATTATTAAGCCTGTTTCATCGATGAGAAAACAGAAGCCCAGAGAGGTTAAACCACCTGCCCAAGATCATCCAGCCGCTCGATGAGATTGAGACCTGCATCCAGGGCCTTGCACCTCACCACAGCACAGTGGCTGAGAGTTAATCAAAATTTTCCCAGATCAAGGAACATCCCTTGGTTTCCACTGGCCTCCTTCCTGGGAAGAGCTGGGGGCACTTCCACAAGCCTGGCCAATCAGAATCAGCTCTGTCACTTTTTTGCTGAGTTGAGTTATTGCCTTTTCTGGGCTTTAGTTTCCTCATCTAAGAAGTGGGCCAGTAATCATTTGAGGACCAAGAAGGGGGCGGTTTGTAAAACACAGTGCACAGTCTAATTAGAAGGTGGTCCTCTCCTTCACCAGTGCATAGTTCGGGAAACTGAGGCATGGAGCAATGGGAACAGGGGGAGAGGTAGAGGGGAAGCTGAGCCAAAGTTGAGCTGAGAAAGTACTCAAGGAGCCAGGCCAAAATCCTGTGGCTGGCCCAAGTCCACACATGGCACAAGCAAAGGGCTCCCTTCTCATTTGGCAGGGCCCCTGCCATCCTTCTCATAGAAGCACTTTGGTGGGGGCCTCTCCCTCTGGGATCCTCTCCCTGAGCCTCCTAGCTCTCTTAGGGGTCCCTCCCATCTAGTGCAGGTTCCGTTTAATCCAGTACCTGCCCAAAGCCTACTGCCTGGGCATCCTGCAGAAGTCCTCTGGAATTCTCCTCTTGGGTCCCCTGTGCGGGGTGAGGGGCACACAGACGTGCCTTTGCCCCTGTTCATGGACCCCCTGGCTTGCCACAGGTATGCTCCTCTGCCCTGAGTCATCTCTGAAATTGACTGTGTGCCAGTACGGGGCTCGACACTTCATAGAACCAGCACTAACTCTCACAACCCCACAAACTCGGTGTTTTTCTCCCTATTTTGCAGAGGAATAAAGTGAGGCCCAGAGAAGTAAAGCCACTTGCCTAAGTTCACACAGTGTATAGGTTATGGAGGTGGGGTTCGAACCCAAGCTCTGCTCACCACCACCACGGAGTCCCCCATGGGCGCAGCCCAGTGCACAAAAGGCAGCTCTTGAGTACACATGCTCAACTACACACCCCATGCTCCCTCTGCACCCCTGCATGTCAAGGGCTTTGTTGCTGGGGTGGAAGTTGGGTGACTGGCCCTCCTGTCTGAGCTGGGTCCCTCCCTCAGAAAGGTCCATCTTCACAGGCTGTAACCCATGGGGTGGTGCAGGGCTCCAAGCTTGGAAGGGACCCCTGCACTTGGGTTTAATGCTCTGCGGTTGCCTTTTGCCATTCTTAAGAACTTTATCTTTGGACCGGTGCTTTATAAGCGAAGTCCAAGTCCGATGGGACAGTGGAGCATGTGCAGGGCCTTGGAGCTTGGGCTCTGTCCTGCTTCACCATGGGGAGTGGGCCCTGGGCATGAGTGGGGAGGACAGGTGCACATGACTCAGACGTAAGTTTTCGGGTGGGGACCTGGGTGTCTGTGAGGGTTGCACTCACCCTACAAGTATGTCCATGTCCAAGGAAGTGCCTGGAAGAAAGCAAAAGACTTTTTTTCTGCTTTTTGAATAGGGGCCTTGTATTTTCATTTTGCACCGGGTGCCACAAATGAAGTAACTGGCCCTGCCTGAGGACTGAGGGGAACATTGAAGGGGCCCCAAAGATACAGCGCAGGTTGAGAGGGAGCCCAGATCAGACCGGCGGTGCTTTTTCCTACGTGAGAGGAGGGAGAGATAGCTCCTAAAGTCTCCTGGGGTATCCCGGGCCTTGTCAGGAAGAAAAGACCCCGTTCAAAGGCTTGGGGACATGGAAGTCCCCTCATCAGTGGCTGCCCTGAACTCAGCAAGGCTACCTGGGGCTGCTGAGTGGGTGTGCTCCAGCTCAGACTCCTGGGTGGCCCCATGGTCTGCATGGAGGCTCACCCTTTGGCCAAGGCAAGAGAGGAGCTGGGCTTCTCTGCCCCTCTAATGGGGCAGGCCCCAGGCCTACACCCAGCCCCCTGCCCCAAGGAGGCTTGGCACAGAGTGGTGGGCCTGGGGTTGTGGGTGGGCTTCTGATGGCCTCCCTGCCCAAGGGGACAATGGACAGATGAGGAGGCACCTGATCTTGGATTTTGGGCACATCATGGCCAACGAAAAGCTCATAGAGGCCCCTGCTGATCAGAGGAGGCAGGACCACAGCTCAGTCAGTGACAACCTGGACAGGGATCAAGGTGTGGTCAGGGTTAGGGCTGTTTGTGGCTATCTGGGGGCTCCAATTAGGGCCTTGTCTGTCTTGTTCAGGGCCAAGTCCCCAGTGCTGAGCTAGATCTGATTCCTAGGAGGTGCTCAGCAAATACCACCGGAGGAATGAATAATCGAACAGTTCTCCCAGGGGAGTGGAGCCTTGGGCCCTGGGAGAATCTGCAGTTTCACACTAGCCAGACCTGGGTTCAAATCTTAGCTCTGCCGCTTACTCCCTGAGGGAAATATTTACCCTCCCTTTCACTCAGTTTCCTCACCTGCACAAGGGGGAGAATACAGTACAGAGAATTACCTAAGGCAATATTTAAAGTGTGCCCTCTGTGAAATGCTCAGGACCTGAGAAATAAGATGACTGTGTGTTAAGAAGTTCCACAGAGCCCTTCCTCCTCAACGATGCTCACAGTATTCACTCTGGCACTAAGATTTCAGGCCTCAACATTTTTTTAAGTGTTTTTCTATATTTTCCAGGTTTTTTTCATTGTGTGTATATTACTTGTATCCCAGGGGCAGGGTGTGTTATGTGAGGGACTCAATTAATGTTGTTTATTAACAGTATTGTTTTAAGCAGACAATAAAAAGGAGGCAAGTCAGAGTCAGCTCCCCTCAAGCCTTCACTGGGGTCCCAGCTCCCAAAGGCCCTGACAGCCTCCCATGCCCTCCCCAGCATGCACCCCTGCCCTCCCTGCACCCCTCCCTCACGTGCACCCCTTCCCCATGTGCATCCCACCTTCAGGTTAGACCAGCCCCAACCAAGCGGTTCTGGGTAGGATCTGAGGGTGTAGTGGGGCCTCTGTCACAAGCTGCCCCAGCACAGCAACCAACGTCTGGTCCTGCCTCCACCTGAGGCCCCCAGGCCCGAACCCCACGCTCGACGCACCCCCACCATGTGGGTGTGAACACACATGCACTCATAGAGGCAAACACACGTCAGAGGCCGCACCCACTGTGACAGACACTCGACTTTTCAGGAACCCCTGCCTGTGGGGACCAAGGGACACCTGGTGGTGTGGTCTGAGGGAGGCCACAGGGGAAGCGGCTTTGCCCCTACCCAGGCTGGTCCCCGCTTCTCTGGCCAAGAAGTTCTTCCTCTTCCTGAGGGTCCCCAGACACCTGCTTCTAGATGAGTAAGGCCTCACTGGAAACCCAGTAAGGCCTCACTGGAAACCCAGTTCAGAAGGAGGTTTTCCAGCTGGGAGACGCTTCAGAGATGGCCCGGAGCGGACCCATCATCTGACAAGTGGGGAAACTGAGGCCAAGATGGGAGAGACCTGCCCTGGGTCACCCCCGGAAGGAGAAGGCAGAGGAGGTGGAGGCACACAGGAGGGAGGGCGGTGAGGAAGGCAGGCGTGGTCCAACCTCTCTGGGCTTCGGTTTCCCCGCCCATCACATAGGAACTACTTGGGGACCTTCCAGCTCCAACAGTCCGATTGGCTGGGAGCTCTGGAAGGTTCCGGGCAGCTCCAGATGAAGTCCATTCAGCTCCCTGGCTGGTGGGGGAAAGAGGATGCAAATAGGAGGGGCCCCCAGGGACCTGGGTTAACCCCCTGAACTCATTTCTGGCCTCTTCTTCCTGTGGGGTGGGTTAAAAAATAGCCTCCCATCTGCCAGAGCTGGTTGGGGGAGGCTCCATCTGGGGCTACCAGGTCCTCCCAGCCCAGCCTGGGACTGAGACTTGCCCACTCCAACCCCCCAAGGACCAGGCTTGGCTGCCTGTGATGACGTGGCCTGTCTGACAGAGTTCTCTCTCCCTTTGACTCAGCGCTAAGTATTACCACGGCTGTGCTCAGGGCAGCCACAAGCCCAGGAGACCATTGTCTGAATCCCTGCTCTCTCATTTTATAGATGGAGAGGGCGAGGCACAGTGCTCTCAGGGCACACACGCGTCAGGACGGGGGCAGGATCTGGTCGCCCGGCTTTTAAGCTAAAGCTCTGTGCTTGCTTCCTGGGGATGCTGGAACTGTACGCTATCAAGTAGCAGGCAGCAGGGCAGTGGGAAAAGGTCTCTGCTTCCCCAGATTACAAGGCTCCCAGCTCCCTAGGGCAGAAAACAGTGGTCTACACAGGTACAGAAGAGTCAGCTTTATACCGAGTCAGGACAAACTGGGGTGGACCCCAGATGCCCTGATTCCCTGCCCTGTGACCTCAGCCAAGGCACTTAGTTCTCAGACCTTCAGTGTTCTCATCTATAAGATGGGACACAGCCATCCCTACCTCCCAGGGTGATTGTGAGGACACACTGAGATGCACAGGTCCACAGTGAAGCAGGATCAGGTTGTGATCGTGGTCATCTCTGAGGCTGTTTTGGTTGGAACCAAGTGTCTGAGATGGAAACAATGAGCCTTAGACCGTAATGTGGACAAATAGCTAAATAAATGGGTATTTTCAGCCTGGATGGAACGAGTAAGGCCTTGGATATAGATGGGGCTTTTCTTCGGAGGAAGTCAAATAATCCCCCTGGTTTTCTTCCAAGCCCAGAAGGCTGAGGCTGATGGTAAGAGTGGGACTGGAGACCAGTGGGCAGGCAGTGTCGAGAGCTCAACAGTGTCCACACTGGGCTCCCAGTCCTGGAACTTGTCCTAAGGGAAAAATCAGGGACGTGGCTAAGGTGTTCCCGGCAGTGTCTCCATAACTGAAATCCAAAAACACCCCAAAGAGCTGACCACGAGGGAACACCATGGTGGTCCAGCCAGAGGTGGGGGGCTCTTCACACTCTTAGCCCCACCATGCTCGGTCAGTGCAGTCACGTCACCTGTTGTCAGGGAGAGGATTAATCACACAGGGCAATGCACACTACATATTAGTGAGTGAGTTTCAAAAGCAGGTTCTAAACATGTACTCTATGTTCCCACCATTAGAAAAGAATGATGGAAGGGAGGGAGAGGGGAGGGAGGGAAGAAATTAAATCTATATATACAGTAAGAATACCAGAAGGCTAAAAGACAAAATATTAACAATTGTTCTGGGTGGCAGAATTATGAGTGGTTTTAATTTTCCTCTTCATAATTTTATTACTTTCCAATTTTTCTTTAATGAATGTGTATTATTCTTATAATCAGGAAAAAATGTGTTTTGTTTCAAGAGATGGGAGTGGGTAAGGATTAGAGACTGACCTTCCCCTTTCACAGATTCTAAAACTGAGTCCCAGAATGAGAAAGATGTTCACTCATTCACTCACCCATTCATTCACTGCTCACTCATTCATTCCTTTGCCCTTAAAAGCTTCTGGAAAGCCCCCTAGAGCCAGGCTCAGCTTAAGTTCCACAGACAAAGAGCTGAAAGCGACTCAGTTCTGTACTCAGGGAGGGCACAGTCTAGGGGAGCCAAGGACACAACAGCAAGTCTTCACGGTGCATTCAGACAGGGGCCACGGAGTAGTGAAGAGAGAGGGGCCAAGTCCATCTCCTCTGATGGGAGCATCAGAGACAGCCTCACAGTGAAGCAGGATCAGGACAGGGCTTTGATGTATGAACGGGAGTTCTGCACTCAGGAAAAGGAGGAAGCCACCCCTCACAGAGGCACCATGAACCATTCGAGGGAAAGGATCCACTGTGTGTGGGGAAGTATACCAGAAAATAAAGCTGAGCCAGGTTCTTCAAGTGTCCTGAACTGTCTGGCTCTGCCACTCCATGGCTGTGTGACTGAGCAAGTTACCATGCCTTCTGGGCCTCAGTTTCCTCACCTGGGAAATGGGCTAACGACCTCATTGGGTTACTGCAAGAACTGAGTAAATTGACAATTGTAGTGGACTCAGAACAGCACCTCATCTGTAGGAAGGGCTGTGGAGTTGTTTGCTTTTATTATTTGCTGTTATTTATACTTGATCCTGTAGGCATTCTGGAAGCCAAAAGGATTTTTAGCTAGAATTTAATGTTCATTCACTCATTTATTTATTTCACTCATTCAACAGATATTTACTGAGATCCTAGTTGGAACCCAAGCACGTTTTTAGGCACTGGGAGTAGAGTTGCCATACAAAATACAGGACACTCAAATTATTTGAACTTCAGATAAATAATGAATAATTGCAATCATTGGGACAACTGTATACTAAAAATGTGTTTGTTGTTTATCTGAAATTCAATTTAACTGAGTGTTCTGTATTTTTATTTGCTAAATCTGGCAACTCTAACTGGGAAAGTGAAACCAAATGAAAAATACCTGGAGTTGGCATTCTGGGAGGAAAAGAGACAATTCATACTTGAAGGTGTAATTTATTAGGCAACAACAAATGTGCCGCAGAAGTATAAACCAGGGAAGAAGGAGGTATTAGTAACCTGATGCTGCTGTAACAAATTACCACAAATGCAGTGGCTTAAAACAACACTCATGTACTGTCTTACAGATCTAGGGGCCAGAAGTCCTATGTGAGTCTCACTAAGATCAAGGTGTTGGTAGAGCTGTGTTTCTTTCTGAAGGCTACGGGAGAATCCATTTCCTCATCTTGTCCAGCTTCTATAGGCCATTCGCTTTCCTTGGTTAGTGGCCCCTTTCTCTGTCTTCACAGCCAGCAACATCAGGCCAAGTCCTCCTCATGCTGCCACCCTGTGGTTCTCCAATCAGTTTTCCATATCACATCTCCTGTCTTCTTCTGTGCCTCTCTCTTCCACTTATAAGGACCCTTGTGATGTACCGGGCCCAACCAGATCATCCAGGCTAATCTCCCCATCTCAAAGTCCTTAACCTTCATCATATCTGCAAAGTCCCTTTTACCATGTGAGGTGACACATTTGGTTTCAGGGGTTGGGATGTGGGCATCTTTGGGGGTCATTATTCTGCCTACCACTGGGGCTCAGAGAAGGTCTCTCACTGGGGTGTCAAGAGACCTAACTGAGGTGGGGAGTTGAGCCATGAAGACTGAATGTAAAGGCTTTCCAGGCAGAGGGAACAGCATGTACACAGGCACTGCGGTAGGGGTATGATTGTGTGTTTGAGGGCCAGGATGAGGGACGGGGAGAGTGGAAACAGATGAGGTCAGAGAGATGGAAGCGGGGGCATGGTTGTGCAGAAGCCCATAAGCCTGATAGGAAGAGGAGAATCAGTGATACTCCTTCCCACTCCTGTCCCTCAATTTCCCCCAGCCCTGCCCCCAGTACCATCCTGTCCTGCTAAGCTGACACCCCTCACATCAAAGGCCAAACTCCCCTCAGAAGTATTGGAAGATGAGAAGGAAAAGGGATTCAAGGGAGTTGGACTCAAGGATCTTCAAGTTCTTCCCAACATCGAACAGCTGTGAGTCTCAACTGTGTGACTTTAGGCAGGTTGCTTAACCCTGCTGAGCCTCAGTTTCCTGGCCTATAACCACTTAAGTGGGGGTGATCATAGACCCCAGCCTCCTGGGGCCAGGTAAGGATGAAAGGAATTAAACCCTATAAAGTGCCCAGCCCGTGCATGGCACACAGTGAGTGCTCATGAAATGTGAGTCCCAATGACAAAGATTCTGACATTCTGGGAGACCAGAGCCTGGCCCCCCCAGGAGCCTGACGCTGGCTGACGGTGGGATTCCAAGTCTCCGCCCACCCCAACACTGCCAGCGTGCTCCCGACGCCCCGGCCTCCCCCACGTGCTGGGTGGCATGCCTACCCCACAACCACATGAAAGGCCATTTCCCCAGGGTGTCCCCACACCTGGGAAAACCGGCAGCCTGCCCGGCGCTAGCCCCGCCCGGTGGCTGGAACACCGGGCAAGATCAATGCAGCCGGGCTGGGCTCCCGGTGCCGCCACCTTGTTCCAATCAGGGTCGGGCGCCTTCCGCTCCGGACCCCGGCCCGGCCCCCAGCGCTGCCCCTCCCGGGCCCTGCCCAGCAGCCCACGTTTCCAGCCCCGTGACCCCTGAGGAGCGGTGCCCAGGGCCTGACTCCACGTTGGCTGCCGCCTGCCTGGGCTTGGGGGTTGAAGAACGTGCTGGACGGTGCGCCAGCCCGAGGACCCGCGGCGATGCCGGGTCTGGTCCTGGCCTCCTGGCACGAAGTAGTGCTGGACAAGCCCCTCCCACTTCTTGCCTCAGTTTCCTCAGCTATAGGTCAGGCTACTTAATTTCACCCCATCTGGTTCTCAGGCCTATGGTGGGAGAAGCAAAAAGCGAGAAAACAGAGAAAAAGTTTCAGAAATCGTGGGCACACCCAGAGCAGAGGAGAGGGGAGAAAGCAGGTGGGAGGAGCCGGTTCCAGCCGTGCAGGGAACCTCCTACCAGCTCCCCTCTCCCTTCCTCTACCTGGGTCCTTCTCAACGCTCAGGTCTATGCTCAGATGTCACCTCCTCTGAGAGACCTTCATTGATGCCTCCGTCTAAGGAATTAGCGACCACCCACTCTCTATGACCTGTTTATTTATTTGCCTCCTTGTTTATCTCCTGCCTTCCCTGCTGGAATCAAAGCTATCTTGTCCATTGCTGTATCTCCAGCACCTAAAATAACCCCTGACACATAATAGGTGCTCAAAAAATGTTTGTTGACTGAATGAATCTAGCACCTCCTCCATCCTTGCTTATTTCTCCTTTTCCTTTCCATCCCAGCAATTCCCCCATCAAGTGCAGGGCTCCCCAAGGATAGGACTGGGAACATTTTCCCTTGTGCTCCTGGGATGGGGCCAGGCATCTGGGAGCCAAGGACTTTCAGACCATCAGGCCCACCCCTGACTTGACTGAGGTTCAGAGATAGGGCAGTAAGAGGGCCCAGCCCCTGCCCAGGGTCTGATCAATTCCATGATCCCCTTCCAGAAGCTCACTCGGGGACCCAGAGATGCGCAGGTAGTGAACGCCGCATTCTTGCCAGTGACAAACTCATACCAACAGCAAATGACAAAGAATGCCCAGTGTCTGAGCCTGTGGCCCAGACATGCCAGGTGGGGATTTATGAGCTTGCTCTAGCCTCTACTCAGCTCTGCCCACATCCTCAGCACCTCCCAGAGGGCCATGAAGGGGGACAACTCATTGAATTGGGCGGGTGTTACTCTGGGAGCAGATCTCCCTGGTGCATCCTCCAACCCCAGCCATCAACCCCTGCTGGCCTTTGGTCGTCCCTGGGGGTCGTCTGCAGACCCTCAGCCACAGCACGGTCTTGCTTCCACAGTGTCTCTGCTCCCCATGGGCCAGGCAGGGCAGCATAGGCTGCCTAGGTTCAAAGCTCAGCCCTGACACTTGCCCGGGGTGTGAACGGGGGCAAGTAATTAACCTTTCTGTGACTCAGTTTTCCTAGTGTTACAATGGAAGTGATAATAAGGATACCTAACACATAAGGAGGCTGTAAGGCTAGATGAAATAATACATGCAAAGTGTGGATAGCATTAGTTATTATAAAGAGAGGCCTGGCCCCTGGGGTAAGGCTGCTGCATTCAGCAGGGCACAATTTTAGCATCAATAGATCTTGGTTCAAATCCCAGCTCTGCCCCTTCCTAGCTGGGCTCAGGAGACTTACTCAATGAACTTCAGTCCCTTGCCTGTAAAGGAGCCCAATGACAGGTACCTGGAAGGCAGTGGGTAAGACTTAAGGAGCCTGGTAGGGAGCATGTTCAGCAGGGCTGGGTACCCAGGAACACTCCACATGGGGGGTTGCCATGGTGAGGATGGCTTCAAGGGCCACCAGATGATTCAGCTGAGAGTGAGCTGGTAGACAGGACAACTTGGTTGAAACAGTGATTTGGCCAAGAATAAACACTCCCCAACTTTGATGCAGTTTTGCAACTCTATGCAAATTTAAGCATTTTTGTCCATTCTTTTTTCAGAGGTTTGGGGGAGGGAGGACTTTTTCTATTTTTTATCTTTTGCTTTTCTTCTAAAACATTTTATTGTGAAGTATAGTAACAGGGATGTATATAAATATTGTTTAAATAATAATAATAAAACATACATCCATATACCCACCACCCCATTTTTAAAAAACCCCACTAAGTGGACCTTAGGGCTCCCACCAGCGTCCCCTCCCCAACCACATCCCTCCATCTCCCTTCCCCTGCAATGGCAGGGTGGGGGAACCACTCTTCTGATTTTTGTATTAACCATCATCTTGCTTGTCTGCATGCTTTTTGCTTTCAATGTCATCTTCCATTTTTAAGAGCAAAACTTTAGAGTAAACTGAAAGGCAGCAATAGAGGATATGAGCTATTGAACTACTAAAGTTGACATGGGCGGAAGGAGTATCTTGGCATCACTTGAATTCCCTCTACAATATCCTGATCTCAACTTGAATACCTCCCATGACAGGGAGCTCTCTACCTCCAGAGGAATTTCTCATTCTGTCTCTGGCTGGTGCTCAATGCTCCTTCTCCTCTTGTGGAGCTCAATACCCACTGGCCCTAGTTCTATCCCCAGCATTCACATGGTCCCCTACCACCCAGGAGCTCTCCATAGATCTGAAAGTAGAGCTCTCAGCCCCCAGACCCACTCTTCTCCATGACGAAGTCCCCAGTTGCTTTAACAGTTCATCAAATGACATGGCTTCAGTACTCTTCTCCATGCTGAGGTCCCTGGGGGTGTCACATAGGCCCTAACAGAGGGGGCTCAAGCTGACCTGCTCTCCAGGGGTGGTCGGGCTGTGACAGTTGCTGTTTCTGAGCTCCCACTGCACACCAGAAGCCCCATTCACAACCTGCTTGAGCAACAATAATTGCCCCCATTGTTACAGGTGAGGTGGCTGAAGCTCAGGGAGGTGATAAGTCACGCCCTGACCCTGCCTGGGCCTCAGTTTCCCCCCAGAACTGTCATAGATTAACATGGAATTCTAGAACATTGAAGATGGACAGTCCTCCTGGGGATCAAGTGTGGTCCAATGTATTTCTCTCCCTGGTGAGGTGTTTGAGGCCCAGAGAGGGAAGTGACTTGTCTGGGGTCACCTAGCAAGGAATAAGGGGATAGTTCCCCTGGAGCCAGCAACCATATCATAGGTCATGAACAACTTTAACCTCCATTCAGCCCCAACTTTCTACCATTCATGGAAGACTGGGATTCCTCTGAGTTTATCAAGATTCAAGGCACAACTGCTTCCCCAACCAATGAAGGTAGCAGAGGAAAACTGGAGCATGAGAGACTGGACGGTGTCACCAAGAAGGACTTCCAGATGTTTTAGAACAGAGAGCTGAGGGGGTCAGGACTCCCACTACATCCCAGGCCAGACTCAAGGCAATGACCCACATAGAAGAGATAATAAATTTACAAGTGGAATAAACAACTATAAAACTGGGACACCCTCACCCCACCCCAGCTCTATGGTCCAGGCCCAGGTTCACTGTTGCATAGCCAAGGACTGAGTTCCCCACCCCCACTGCCTGGGTGTGACCATGAACACTTTCCCTTGTCTGGCCTCAGTTATCCTTTCTGTTATTTGGGAATAAAAAAGCCTGATTGCATGTGTCACCATCCCGACTGGGACTGGTGATGATGAAATATGACAGAATGGGGAGTGGTTAAGACACTCACTTGCTTTGGAGTCAGAGGGACCTGACTCCAAATCTAGGCTTCCTCGCTGCATGGAAGCCTCTCTGAGCCTCAGCTTCCACATTGGCCCAATTTACAAGGTTTTGAAGTTCATCTCAGACAATAAAGGCAAAGTAGGTGCTAAAAAAATCATTCTTCTGAGGCCTGGGCACCTGGAAGGGGCCAGGAGAAATGTGGCAACTGGCTGATGGGGTGACAGGTTACATCATTTGAGGGACCCAGTGTGAAATGAAAATGCAGCCCCCTTGTTCAAAAAAGTATGAAGAATCTCAAGGCAGTGACGGCAGAACATTAAACTGTGCGCAAGGCCCTTCTGAGAGCGATGCTCTGTGTGACTGCCCAGATCACAGACCCAGGAAGCTGTCTTGCCTGTGAGACATGCGGGGCCGCTCAAACTCAGTTCAGGTTGAGGAGCAGAGGCTTCCACCACTGTGCTGAGTGAGGGCCGCCCCGTCTCCAGGCTGCAGCTGGGATCACGACCGCTGGGCCCTGCCACTCTTGGTGGCCATCGGAGGCCGCATAAAAGACCAACTGTTCTCCACCTCGCTCTGCCCCGTTTTTATCTCATGCCATGCATACAGCACATAGTTGATTTCTTTCCGCAACGGGCTGCGCTTTTTTTCTTTTCCAAGGGCGACGCTGGAAAGCCATGTGGCTTTTATTGCTGGCAGGAATGTCTGAGGCGTTCCTCCGCCACCACATGAAATGGAGCTGTAATCTTCATCTGCGTAAGGCCAAAGCCCCCGGTCTCCTCAGAGCCATGGGCCTCTGAGATTAATTAAGGCTTCACAAGGACTGACAGTCATTAGGACCTTTTTGGGGAGGTGGAAAAATCCCTAATGGGACTGTCTGGGTCCGGGAGCCACTGGGTGGGTGGGTTGGGGGGGCGGGGCAAGGAGGGCCTGCTATGGAGTGGAAGGCACCCTGAACCAGAGTCAGTGGCAAGGGGGATAGTGGAAGGCGGGATTCCAGACTCTGCCTTTGGCCTAGGCTGTGACCTTGAGTTAGACCCTTCCCCTCCATAGGCCTTGGTTCTGTCATGTGATAAATGGGAGATTTGGATATGATATCTCAGAGCCCTGTGGAGTCTGACATTATAAAATTCTGAATCCTGCCCACAATTCTCATGCCAGGATTCTAATTCTATTCCATGACTATAACTTCAAGCATCTGATTCTGGTTCACGAGAACAGAGTGTGGTAGTCAGGAACGTGGGCTCTGGGGCCAGGCTGCCTGGTTGGAATTCGAGCTCCACAGTTTCCCAGCTGTGTGTTCTTGGGCAAGTTACTTAACCTCTCTGTCTTCAGTTTTCTCACCTGTAAAATGAGGGTGATAACTTCCTGCATAAAAGTATTGTGAGATACAGATGAACTTAACTGTTGTGAGTAATCGTTAATACAGCTCAGAATGCTAATGCTGTGGTTCTGATCTTATTCCAAAAATTGAATTTGGAATACCAGTTTCTTGGACTCCTATTCTTGCCACCTGATTAAGGTTTGGAGGCACTTTGAACCTGGAAATCCTCCTGTCTTTCCTCCACTATAGGGGACGCAAGAGGCGGCAGCCACCCAGAAGGGCCCCTTTTTTCCTTGACTGCCAGAGCTGAAGTCCCATCCTGGGGCTGGGGAAAGGCCATGCCCTTCCCAGAAGCCCTCTTGGGCTCCAAGCTACCCAGGTCTCTCTCATCACTCTCCCCACTCTCTCTTGCCCCCAACAGAAGAGTCCTCTGATTTGATGGCTCTGCACCCATGCACTGCTGTGGATGGAGGCGCTGTGACCAGCCAGCAGGACAGAGTCAGAGCCTGGATCAAGGAGTCATGGTGAAAGAAGGGTCCCTGAGAAATTTTTATTTGAACCTCTCAGGTTCAGAGGCCCAGAGGGGAAAAGCTTTTCACTCTCTGAGCCTCAATGTCCCCTTCTGTAAAGTGGAGAGAACAAAAATCTCTACCCTGCAGAAGCACCATGAGGGTTAGCAATAATTGGGGTAGCACTCCCAGCACACAGCAGGAGTCCAATAACTTAGGATAATTATTAGTCATTGACCAAAGGGCTCTGCTAGAATTATTTCCTTGTTTTATAGATGAGTGAAGTGAGGGGCAGGGAGAGTGGTAGGAAGACAAGACCCAGTGGTTGACCAGAAGCCAAAATCCACTTCCCTGGCTACTGAGGGGGCCCACTTCCTGTACCCTGGCCAAGTTTGTGCTGAGACCACCTCCTGCCCTCCTTCCTCCCTCTCAATTCCTGAAGCTAGGTGCCCTCTCACGGGGGAGGTGGCAGTAGGAGTGGGGGGCTCCACAGCTGCAGGGACAGGAAAGAGCCAGTGCCCCGAGTCTCCCACCCGAGGCCACAGTGAAAATCATCTAGGGTACCTTGGGGAGCCAGTCCCACGCCTAGAGCACCAGTGGAAGCAAGGCCTGCAGGGACACACGGCATTCCCCCTGGAGCGATGGGTGTTCAGGGTCGCATCTGGCCAGGAGGGGGTGCCCATAGGACATCGTGCTGATCCTGGCTAGGGGCTCCGCCTGCAGGTTGTAGCAGGGCAGTAGCAGCCACCCCCACCCCCGCCCCCACATTCGGGGGGGGGGGGGCCTGCACTTTGCTGCCCCCTGGTCTTGCTTGAGCTCCTTCCAAGTCTTGCTTCTTCCTTGATGACTGAGGTCAAGTCTCTCCCCATTCTGGACCTCAGTATTCCCATTTGTAAATTGGGGACTATAGCTGTGTCTTTGCAGGTGGGTTCCGAGGTGGAAGGAGAGCGGGTGGTGGGTGCAGACAACCCCTGCAGCCCCTTTCTGGAGTTTGAAGGGTCTGCTGATTTCCAAGTCCACAGCTGTTTAACAGATTTTATTGCCTCTAGCTCCACCCTCGTCATAACAGCTAACCGTATTGAGCGCTTTCAGTAGCCTTACACTGGGCTCTTCCCATTTCTTCATTTAACCAGTGGGGGGCAGGTGAAGGAACGTGCATAACCATTTGGGGTGCCTCCTCCCCAAATTTTGAGTCAGATGGAGCTTTTAACCTGGCCCTGGTCCTCCTTAGCCCAGAAAACCTTGGGCAGCCTTCCTCTTCATTTAAATGGACCTAACAGCTATCACATACATATGAGGATTAAAAAACGAACTTAAAGCCCAAACACATTGTGGTTGCCAAGGGGGCGGAAGGTGGGAAGGGATAGACAGAATTTCAAAATTGTAGAATAGATAAGCAAGATTATACTGTATAGCACAGGGAAATATACACAAGATCTTATGGTAGCTCACAGAGAAAAAAATGTGACAATGAATATATATAAGTTAATGTATAACTGAAAAATTGTGCTCTACACTGGAATTTGACACAGCATTGTAAAATGATTATAAATCAATAAAAAATGTTAAAAAAAGAAAAAAAAAGCCCAAACACAGTGCCCGGACATGGTAACGCGGCAGCCAACGTGGCTATTACTGTTCTCCCCACTTTAGTGCCCAGGGGACCATAGGCTCAGAGAGGTGCAGACCCTGGGCGAAGTTACACAGCCAGTCAACGGCAAAGCCTATAGTGTGTCCTAACCACCATGCTCACCCCAGCTCCCTCTCCCTCCCCTAGAGTCTGGCCCTTTCTAAAAAAGGAAAAAAAAAAAAACCTGTAATTTGAGAAGCCACTTGTCCTCCTCCTCCTTCACAACTGCAGAAGCCTTCCCCAGAGGCTGCCCAGGAGGGATGGCTTCAGAGCTGGATTCTCTGAGGTGAAAGCCCCCAACCTCAAAGGCAGCAACCCCTCAACCATATTACTGTTTTTCATGACCCTGTCTCACTAATTATATATGTATATTTTAAGATGTAATATAATATCTATTATATGTAATATATCATAAAATTTATATATATACATATATATGAAATCAAGACGGAAGTCCTACTTTTATTAGCAGCATTTCTTTCTTTTCCTTTCACGGGGAACAATTGATGGTATTTTTGATACGGTGAAACACAATGCCCCTCCCTCTCCTAGGTGGAGTCTTTAATCCTCTGGATTGTGAAATGGAGTAATTAGAACGATCTCCACTCACAAAAGAGGAAATTGAGGCTCAGGGAGGGACAAGAATGTCCCACCTTGGGTTCCAGGGCACTAGGCAAGAGATAGGTTTCACCTGGGTCCCTCTGGAGTGGATATGTGGAGGCCAGACTGGGAGAAATTGTTAGCTTCTGGATGGACTGTCCTCCGTGCTATTCACTGGACTGGGGCTCCCCTGAGACTTGGGATAAAGGGAACAGACACCTCCTGGAGCCAAGGGAGGTGGCTGACAGTGTTGTCTGAGGCTAGTTTCTACTTAGGAAGGTGTCTGCCTGTGGGGAGGTAGGGGTGGGGCTGGTGGGTTTCCAGAGAGAGGGTCTGAGAGCCCAAGGGAAGGTAAGTCCTCAAGATGAAGGCACGGGCAGCCCTGTGACCGTTGCTGAAAAGCCCTCCTGCAAGCGGCGTCCGCCTGGAGACAGATGACAGACAGTCCTTAGCTCCCCCAAGCAGCCCCCAGGCGAACCAAGGAGGACAGCATGGCCGTGGACGGGGCTCCGAGTCCTCACAAGCTTTGAATGTGAGAATTGGTATTTCACAGATGGGAAATGTGAGGCCCAGAGAGGGGAAGGGACTTGCCAAAGGCCCTGGAGAAGGGGTGATCAGGACTTGTTTTTTCAGTATAACAACAGTGCTGGCTCGCATGGATGGAGCACCACCTATGTGCCAGGCCTGTGCTAAACACTTTATAAACTATTTTATGAAGAGGTCACTATTATTACCCCCACTTCACAGATGAAATGGATGAGGCTCAGAGAGGTTTTAAGCAATTTTCCCGAGATCACGGCATGTATTAGAAGAACTCAGGCAGTGGAACTGCAGACTCAAGCTCCTTCCACAACCAATAGCTCTCTTAGAAGGTTTTCCAGAGCATATACGTCGTCCACTGTCTGGCACACCTGGGGAATTCTGCCTCCTCCCCAGGCACCAGGACTCCCTAGAAATCAGACATGTCCTCTGAAGCTCTCTAGCAGGAGGGGAGACACGTGTGGGCACCTTGCTACCAGGAACACACTAGAAGTGCACTCCTAGACACCCTCCAGCAGCAGGAGGAGGGCACCCCACACAGGGTCATATTGACCCCATGGATCCCCTTCCGGGGTGAACACTGGCGGGAGGAGCGGCCCCCAGAAGCCAGGCTCTGCAGGCTCCAGGTTGTGTCCCTGTTTACCCAGTTCTGGGCAAAGGTAGGTCCAGACCCCCTGGCTTCCTCTCCTTGCTGCAGACAATCTGGCATGTTCTTAAATGAGAGAGCTGAGTGTTTGTCCACTGGTATGGGTAAGAAGGAGAGAAGATGGTTGTCCACACACGCTGGGGAAAGGAGAGGGTATCTGCTGTCCCAGGTAGGGTAATGGGGCAGTGGGAGTTTTTCAACTGTAACTTTCAAAAATGGAGGGAGAGAGAGAGAGGGAGGGAGAGGGAGAGGGGGAGTGGGAGAGAGACAGTGACAGAGAGAGAGCGCCAGCCTCTAGTTCTACCAGTCTGGATGGGGACAAAGTAGGTTGGCCTTAGGTTGAAACTGGGAACGAGCTGGTCGGTTCATCTGTGTGTCCTCCAAAACTCCGGTTCCCCGGAACGGGACAGGAAAGGACTGTTCATTTCTGCCAGGGACAACGGTCTGCGGGTCTGAGGGCGCAGGATCCCTTCGGTGTCCAAGATGCGAAGGCAGAGAGCGGCCGTCTATGGTGGATGGGAAAGGCAGCCTTCGGTTTACCACAAAGCCATTGGTTTGTCCGCGACATGGCCGCACAGATGGTGAGGAATCGGACGGGAGGTCTGTCCAGAAAGGGCAGTTTGTAGGAGGCGGCCCGCGACGCCTGAACACGGGACCGCAGCTGGCGCACATCTGTGCGCGGAGCCTGGCGGGGCAGCTCTGCGGCTGGCAGAGTGCAGGCGTCAACTAGCGGTGGATCTCGGAACTGCTCCCGCCCCGGCGGCCCGGGCGACCCCCTCGCTGGGGACCTAAGCGTCAACAAC
This sequence comes from Camelus ferus, assembly GCF_009834535.1. NCBI lineage: Eukaryota > Metazoa > Chordata > Mammalia > Artiodactyla > Camelidae > Camelus > Camelus ferus. The sequence goes on along the minus strand of NC_045708.1, from coordinate 17,269,021 downwards.
CCAGGTCCCCTGGTTCTGGCGCCCACCGGCAGTGAACGCCTTTCCTAGGGCTGGAGCCGGGTCAAGTCCTGTGCCAAGACCCACAGGAGCCCTATTTTCAGGAAACCCGTTTGTAAACCTGCCTTAGGATGAGAGGGAGAGACAAGTAAGGGCACGGACGCAAACCAAAACCACTCGACAAATCGAATTTACAAACCCCAGACGCAGCGGGTCCTGGTCCCAAAGCCACATCAGGGCACACGGCGTCGCCCGCCCTCCCTGGCCCCGGGCCCTACCTGGCTACGACGAGGTGGGCCTTTCGGCGGGAAACTCCCAGAGGTCGGATGCTCCAAGGCCTGGGCTCCCCACTTTCTTCTAGTTCTGCCGCTAGTGTCAGCACTCCCGAGATCGCGCGGCCCCGGGCCCCGGTGATCAGCAACTCCGACGTGTAGGCTCTCTAAAAAGGTCCAGGAAGGAACTCTAACTGTCCCCGCTCTCTGAATGGCCTGAGGGACTGACGTGGGGCTCCTACAGAGGTAGGGACCAGCTCTCCAGGTGGTCGAGGTTGAGCCAGAGCCCGTCCGCCCTGGAGTGCACGCGACGCTTGATTTCGTTTGGCAACGACGAAATGGCGCGCGCTGGGCCGGGGTCAGATCCAGGGCGGGATCTTGCAGCCACCATCGGATCCTATGCTTCTTTGCTCCTGAGTCTTGGAACCCGTCGTTTTGCACCTGTCGAGCGGCAGGAACAACGAATATCCAACCCGATCTCCAAAACCGCAGGGAGACTCAGCACGCATTCGTTCCCCTGACTCCAGGGAGCGCATCTGGGGCGATAATCCAGAGTAAATGGGGGCTTGATCTTTCCAGTTTCCCTCCCCGATGTAGCCTCTTCCTAGGCCCGCTCGCCCGGCCTAGGAGGCAGGTGACGAAGGGACTGTTTGCCTATTTGCCGTCGGGGAGTGTTTGGACCCAGGGCGGGAGAGCAGACAGTGCCTCGGCAGAGCTGACTGCGTCCCGGCGGCGCGGCCAGAGCGCACTGTCTGGGAAGACATGGGCGTGGACCCACGGGGGCCAGTTTGCATCCACATGGTGCATGAAAATTTCCCTCCTTTGGAACCCGGGGCCCTTATTTTGAGGCAATTCCCGCGTTCTCTGCACAATTTTCTTCTCCCCTACGGACTCGCGTCCTCTTCCACGACGCAGAAGCGTGGTTACATGTGCGCAGAGGTAGGGGAAAATCGGGGGGAAACACTCGTGTTTTCCAAGCCCCATCGTGTTTTTGAAACAGCCATAGGCCGCCACAACGAAGACCGAGTCAGCGAGGCCTGCGCGATCCTGGAAGTTGTTTTGAGGAGAGAGCGGAGAAGAATAGGGTTGCTCGCCCCCAAGCCGATACTGGCGCGTGGGAGACACCCTTCCCTCTGTTGCCGGATTGGCACTGGGGCCACCGAAGCCCGGACGAAAGTCGTGCTGGGCTGGGAGCTGCAGAGGCCGCTGGCTCACGCGCAATCTCGTGTGCGATGTAGGCTCTTGAGTCAAGATAATTTGTGGGGAGAGTAGGGGCGCTGAGAAGCCTCTTTGGGGCAATTCCCCGCTCGATGTTACGGGCCTTGAGGCCCCGGCGGCCCCCAGCTGAGGGTGCAGGTTTAACAACCCGAAAGCAGCTGGGGCTGGGGAGGCCTGGCTGAGGGCGGCGGGGAAAGGCGACAAAGGGGAGCTGTAGCCCCGGCGTCAGGAGACGGCGGCAAATGAGCCTTATGTAGGGCCTGGATGTTTTAAACAAATTCTTAGCCCGGGCTCCGGCTCCCCAGAACTCTCGAGGAGCCTCGGGCTGTCGCGCTGGGGGCCCCCTGACCGCGGGCGTCCTTGGCAGGGCGGAGCCTTCCGCCCCTCCCTGTTGGGCGGCCTTCGGCGGTCCCCGTTCCTCCCCCGCGAGCGCTGCCGAGGTGCCCGCGATGGGGGCTCCGATTGGCTGAGCGACGCGTCGCTCGGGCCAGCCCCGCCCTCGCGGGCCCCCGGGTACTAACCCCGCGCGGGCGGCTGCGGCGCCGCCACTTGATTCTCGAGGATTTGTTCTGGGGCTGCGGCCGCCGAGTCGGTGGGGCGGCCGCGAGCGGGCTGCGGGGGCGGGAGGCGGTGGCTGCGCCACAGCCCGCGCGGGCCCCGCCGCGGCCGAGGCACCCGAGACCAAAGCAAAGGGTGGCCGCACGCGGGCCGCGCGCCCAGGATGCGGGACTAGCGGGCCGGCTGCGCGAGGCCGTCGGGGCAGCGAGGCTTCGCAGCGGGCGGGCCCCGGCGGGGCGTCCCCGGGCGCCGCCCCCTGCGCCCTGAGGCCCCGGCCCGGCTGCTTCTGCTTTCCCGCTTCTCGCGGCAGCGGCGGCCGAGGAGGCGCCCGCGCCGGCCGCCCCCGGGGGAGCCGCGCCGCCGCCGCCTGCCCGGCGCCCTGACGGCCGCTGTTATGCGTATTCCTGTAGACCCGAGCACCAGCCGCCGCTTCACACCTCCCTCCACGGCCTTCCCCTGCGGCGGCGGCGGCGGCGGCGGCGGCAAGATGGGCGAGAACAGCGGCGCGCTGAGCGCGCAGGCGGCCGTGGGGCCCGGCGGGCGCTCCCGGCCCGAGGTGCGCTCGATGGTGGACGTGCTGGCGGACCACGCGGGTGAACTTGTGCGCACCGACAGCCCCAACTTCCTCTGCTCCGTGCTGCCCTCGCACTGGCGGTGCAACAAGACGCTGCCCGTCGCCTTCAAGGTGAGTGACACCGACCCTGCGCCTCCGGGCGTCTCAGCTGCAGGAGCTAGGGCCCCAGGAAGGGAGGGGAGGAGACGTGCCCGCCACCCCGCGGCGAGAGCCCAGCAGCCGGGCCAAGGGCGCTTTCGTTCTCTTTGCGCGCTCTGCCGGACTTCGGTGTTCCCTCTTGGATGCACCCGACACGGATGACTTTTAGGACATTTGCCCTCTCCACCCTTCGGGAGCCCTGCGGGGAGATGCTGATGCGGAAACGGGCAGATAGGGCTTCGCTCTTCTCCAACCCGGATCCCTCGGACACAGCCCTGCGGCAGCAGGGTAGAGGAGCCCCGGGACCAGGGCGAGGACAGTGGAGGTTGGTGCGGAGGGTGAAGGGGGCCTACCCTCCATTGCCAGCACCCTTCCTCCTGCACCGCTTCAGAAACACTTCCTACTCACACTGTCAACCTCTGGCTTCTGAAATTTTACTCTAAGGCCAAGATGGGGGCACTGAACCCTAAACGGTTGCGGCCAGGATCCCGAATGTCAAGCAGAGATTGGGGGCGCTCCCACCCCTGGCAGCCCCCAGTCATTCAGAGGAGCTTTTTCTCTTTACTGGGGAGTAGGCGACTGTTTCATTTTCATTTTTTTAAGGGGGCAGCGAGATGAAACGAAAACGCCTTGGTTTTCCCCTAAACCTCTCACAGCTGCCGTGAGAAAGGGCAAGGCAGGAAGGGCCAGCCGCTGGGGGCGGCGGGTGCCTGAGGTGGCTGGAAACAGCGGCTCCTGGCAGCTGAGGCCGTCCTTGGTCCCATTAAGACGACTCCAAATTGGAAAAAAGGATGAGTGGCTCTTTGAGGTCTCCCGGGTGACATCTTAAAATACCAGTGGGGAAAATCTCCCGGGGAGGAGGGGGAGGGGGAGGCCCGTGTGACTTTAATCCTCAGATTGGAGGTTTTACTGTCACTTGGAGCTTAAAAGGAATCTTTGAAATTAAAAGAAGACAGGATGTTGACAGGAAATCTGGCCTTTTTAATCAGACCCCAAACATTTTCTCCTTGAAATTTTTACCATCTGGATGCCTAGTCCCTGCACGCGGTGGCCACGTTTAAATGGCTGTGACTGCATTTGCAGTCTGATTCCTTTTCAGAAGGCATCTGCCTCTCCTCGCTCCTTGGGGGAGACTGTAGTAAGGGGGGATCTCCACCTTCATCCTGCAATTCCCAGCAGGTGCATCCTCCTGCTATCAAAAGCCCCTCTCTCACTTTAAAGGGGTTTTCTGTACAAGCCCTCTCCAAACACCAGTTTGTTTTGCATTTTGCATTTTTCCTGCATAACGAATTCAGGCTCTGCAGAGGCAGATAAACTGGGCCTGGGCCGCATTTCAGGGCCAAATTTCATACCCCAAAGGCCTCTCACATGAATTGAATGTGGGGAGCAGTCCCACTATTATTGTTGTTGATATTATTTTTACTTAGTGACTTGGTTGCTAGGAGCATGTTGATTCCTCTTTTGCTTAAGCCAAAGGGAAGAGAGGAACTGCACCCCACAACGTAGTGCCTGGGCTCTTTCACCGCGTTCGATTGTATTTAATTTTATTGAAAGGATACCGTTTTCAGGACGTGGCTTAACCTGTTAATTTGGATGTGGAAGGTAGAGATTTTGTCTTCTGGTTTTTGTCGTATTGGGAGGGGGGCAGGTCTCTATTGTCTTTAAGCCTCTTCTCCACCTGGCTTTTGAAAAATCCGCAGTGCGCTTGGGAGTGAGGGGAGGTGCGGGCCCAGCCCTTCCCCTTCTTTCCCTGGCCTCCCCTCCCTCCCTAAGCTGTCCCCCTCCCCCCATGCCCTCAGGTGGTGGCGCTGGGGGACGTGCCAGATGGAACAGTGGTGACAGTGATGGCGGGCAACGATGAGAACTATTCCGCTGAGCTACGCAATGCCTCGGCTGTCATGAAGAACCAGGTGGCCAGGTTCAACGACCTTCGCTTCGTGGGCCGCAGTGGGCGAGGTAAGCGGAGGAAAGGAGTCCCTGCGCCAGCCCACCTTTGGCAACAGCAAAGGTGGGGGGAAGGCAGCTGAGAGCCAGGCCTTGGGGTCCCAGCGGCAGCCCCAGAAACAGGTCTTCAGGCCCAGCTATGTCTAAAACAGTGGTGTAGAGTCCCTTAGGGTGTTACAGACTCTTTTGAAGATGTGGGGAAAGTTAGGGTCTCTTGCCAGAAAAGACACAATTTTCTCCCAGTTTCTGGGGCTTCCAAGCCTTCCTCTCTTTCCCGATTGTGCCCTGGTCTCACAAAAGGTGCTGGGAGAAAATCGTGGATTAAGAAGCTCAAAATGGGGCCTCATCATTCTTTTTTGGCAGGATGCTTACAGGCTGGTTTAGACAAATCCTTGGTCTTTGGGGCCCAAGCACCCCAGCCACTCTCCCCATGGGGGTGGTGTCTCTCCCACGCTTTGAGGCTGCCTCTCCCCAGCTGTGGTCTCCCCGAAGCCACAGTTTCGCCAGTCCTTTGAGCCTTAAGGTGGTTTAGAAAAGAAACAAATACAGTGCAGGATGCTGAGTGTTGGAAAGCATAGCTTGAAGGCTGCCGTCTCCCACCCTAGAATCAAGGCTGGTGTGCCTCTCTGCCTGTCTGATCTTCGTTGGGCAGTCTGAAGGAAGGCAGGACCAGACGCCACTATGGCCGCTGCCAGGGGATGTTGAGTGGGAGGCTGCTGGGACCTGAAACCCATCATCACTTCTGGGTGGAGAAGTCCTAGAAACCCTTCCCCAGGCGAAATGGAGACTTGAGGGCTCGCTGGCCCTTTAAGACCAGCCGGCTGTAAAGTGGGGAGTGCCCTTCCCAAGCTCCAGCCTGCCCCTCCAGCTTGTTAAGAAAGTCAGCTAGGTTCCCCCTACTTCCAGTCTCGACAGAGGCTGAGGCAGAATTGTACTTTTCATCACCAATAAACAAGACCTTCTTAAGGTTTTAGTTCCCTCTGAGCCGCCAGTCCTGCTCGGAGACGGGCATCTGGGCACCATTTTTTTCTCTCTAGCCGTTCAATGTATACATACAAATGTCAAACATATTTTGACTTTTCAGCATTAATTAAAACCAGGGCATTATTTGCATGTAATAACTGTTTACTTGTTACTTTTTATGAAACTGAAATAGTTTACATTCTTTCAAACATTTCCTGTTCCTGTTGGCTCCCTTCCCCACGCACAGATTTCTTTCAAACGTTGCCCTTAACTGGTTGCAGGTTGATGGATGGAAAATGTTTGCTTTTATGAATTAAGCTTTCATTGCTGCTCCTAATTAGTCTCCAAGCTCCTTTTGTCATCCCCAATCTCTCAAGCCTTTTGCAACTTAATCCCAGCCCCAGCCCTGGGTAGACAGTCACTTGCCACTGGTCGGTGGTGGCTCTTTCAGATGCAGCTGCACGGCTGGGTGGTGGCTGGGCCGCTGCCCCAGGTGGCAGTGGCGAGGGAGGCCAACTATAGCTGCAGCATAAGGGGAGGTCAGTCCTGAGAGCCAAGCAGAGCATCAGGAATGGGGCACCCTACTCCCCCTCCTGGGAGGTGGACTATAGAAAGAGAAGAAATGATTCTCTGCGTTACTGAGACCTTGTCTGGTCATTCTGCCACTGATTTCTTGGTGGTATTTATGCTCACAGACTTGCGCCCACCCTACGAGGCCCTCGGAGAGGGAGATAGGTTTCCAAAGCATTGTTTAGCAACAGTGTGCTCTTGGGGCGGGCATGGCTGAGGCTGGGATCGTGGCTTTGGGAGATGCAGGAGACTGAGGTTGTAAACCATCCTCCCAGCCTTTCTTTCACCTGACTCAGTGGTCCTGGGAGACAGAAGAAGCCTGAGTGGGAGTTCCAATGCCTGTGGAAATTGACCAGATTTTCAGACCTCAGAGGCTCATAATATTAAACAGCCTGGGCTCTACAACCAGCCTACCTGGATTTCAGTCCCAGCTCTGCCAGTGACTTGCTGGATGACATTGGGCAAATGGCTTAACCTCTCTGTGCCTCGGTTTCCTCAGCTGTAAAATGGGGATGATAATGGTACCTACCTGGTGGGATTTTGTGAGGATTAAGGAAGCTGGTACAGTATATCAGCTGGCACATACTGAGAGCTGGATACATGTTAGAGATTTTGTTACTTCAAATGCCTGGGACTGGAGGAGATCTTTGAAGTCCCTTTGAGTGGTGACAGTCACTGATTCTCTGATTATCGTGCGGTTTGGGCGGGGGTGGGGGAAACCCAGAAGGTGTGAATTGTTGACTGGGAGAAGTGGAGGCGGCTGGCAGTGAGGGAGGAGGGCGCGGGGGTCCTGTGGCATGCAGCTGTGCATCAGCCGTGCCCATCCTGGCCGTGGGGAAATTCCCTCTGAGGACAAATCCTTGACTGACACAGACAGTTTGGGCTGCTCTAGGAGTCCGGATAGACTGGAGTTTGGGACTCAGAGCCTTTCCGTGGCTCTCTGACTTCTGCCAAGACTAAGAAGCCAGATGGAAACTTGCTTTTTATTTCTCAATCCTGTCTTAATTCTGAGAGCTTTCTATGCAAGACATACACACAATACCCCCACGGAGCTCTCACGATAAGCCTGGAGGTATAAACTGAGGCAAGAAAGGGAAAGAAACCAAGTTATTCTCCTGCAGTGATTAGGGCCCGGGTCCCTGCCCTGCCCAACACAGCGCCCTGTCTTACAACAAATTTTTTGCAACTTGCACTCTACCATCGTACAGTTGAAATGTGTAGATAACGTAATCTACCCATCTACATGCATCTTCAAAACCTGTATAATTCCATAGCTATAATGGAAAGAAAAAGGAAAAGTAACTTATAGTAATATCTCTGTTTGAATATGTAAACGTTGGAGTGAGATGACAGATGGACGCTGTGAGGTGCATGGATGCTTGCACCCCAGCCCTAGCCCCGTGACCCCCACAGCAGGCCAGGGGTGCATGACTTAAAGTCTGAACGCGGCGCTGCCATCAGTGACATGATTTTCTGAAATTGTGAGCAATTCTTGGCAAAATTCTGAGCGAAATTAAAAACAAAAACAAAAAAACTGTCTTCCTTCCTTGAAAATTCAGTAGATGTTAAAAGTGCACAAAAACTTTTGTCTTGTTTTATGTAAAATGGAGTTAGGTTCATGGCTCAAAGATTCCTTATAAGCAAGTTTTTCACACACAGGAAGAATGAATAGTTCATTGCCCTGTGCGGTGCTAGACACTTGCATCCCCTTCCTGCCCCCCACATCCCACTTCTTGAGAACCATGTACCACAAATCCCCAAAATGCCCTCTAGGAGGGGCCGTGGGCCCAAGTGAAGATGAAAAGTCAGGAGTGTGGCTTCCTGAACTGTCACTAACCGGTTAGAAAGAAACTGTAATGTGTGGAGAGAGATTTGGGATGAGATGTGTGCATGTGGGCTTAGGGGACCGCTGGTGGGAGAAGGGTAGATTGCTTCTTAGCCTATATTGAAAAAACCCAGAAGTCTCCAGAGATGCCCTCTCCTGCTATCCACCAAGTCCCAGTGGTTGGGGCTTGTCACAAGGAACCCAGGCCGAGAGGGACTGGGACTTGCTCAAGGCCTTACTGCCAGACCTGCAGGAATGCCTGGGGCGGCTCACAGCCCCCACACGCAGCTACTTCCAGGACAAGACATCCCCCTCTGCCACCAGGGCCGGCAGTGGGAGCACCTTGATTTGCAATTCATAGACTCCTGGCTGATTGCAAGTTTGCCCCAGGTTCTTGCACAAAGCTGTCCACCTCCTTTGTCTTCTCAGATGTCTGCTCTAAGAGAGGGGAGAGATGGGTGGATGAGCTGGTTGGCCGCTGGTAGAGAGAGAGGTGATGGGCACTCAGGGTGACATCTTTCCCCTACGCCTGGTTCATGGGGCCCCTGCCTCCTGTGGCACCTGACACCTACCCCTCCCTCCACCTCATGCTTCCAGGCCCCAGCCCCTCCCTTCCTCCCTCCTCCCACCCTCCTCTCTGTGGGTACCTGTGAGGGGTGGTGTCAGGCCTGGAAACTGGGAGGAAGCTGTTGAGGTGGGCTGGTGACCTCAGGGCTGGCCTGTGGTTTGCTGCCTGGTGGGGTGGGGGCTTCTCACTTCCCAGGAGTAGGTGCTTAGGGTCTGTGTGGGGGACCAGCTCCAGGACATCCTAACCTTTCTGGCCCCTGCCTGGATACTATGTAACCTAGTCAACTCATTGCCCCCTGTGAGTCTCAGTTTTCTTATCTGTAAAATGGGAGCAGTAATTTCTGCCCTTAATTCATTTAACAAACATTTATTGAGCACTTGCTATATGCCAGGTGCTCTCTTAGGGGCTGGGGACACAGCAATGAACAAGACAAAAATTCTGGCCCCTGGGGAGTTTATAGTCTAGTGGAGGGAGACAGTAAGATAAGTAAATAGATGGATTATTAGAAGTAAGAAGCATTAGGAGGAAATTGTAGCAGATCAAGTGGGAGTGGGAAGGTCTGTGATGCTTCAGAGTGAGTCTTAACCTTTTATCACCCCACAGACCCCTTTGACAGTCTCAGAATGGTGTTTTTAAAGAATGAAATGAAATACAAAGGATGACAATGAACATCGATTATATTAAAACGTAGTTAGCAAGACTTTAAAAATTGTGGTAAATATACTGCCTTGTTAGGGTGTTAAATAACAAGATCTAGCAAAGGGCTTGATGACGACCGTAATTTTGAAGTTGCGACGAACATCAAAGATATTTAAAGAAATATGCAACGTCTGTAATGTGATACGTAAATATCTGTGACGTCTTCTGGTGACAAGGTCACAGGGACTGCTGTAATGCCTCTGTGGTTTGTTGCCTACGTTCACTGGAGAGAGATGTTAAATTTTGGCTAGAGGTTAGGGGCAATACCATTGCCTTTTTTTTTTTTTTTCTATCCCAGTTCTTGGACTGACTCGATTCTAAAAGGGATGCCAAGTTTAAATGCTCCTTTTAAAAATGACAACAACAACAAAAGTTGTCCTCTAGATAAAGTGATCAGGGAGGGCCTCACTAGGAAGGTGACTTTTCAGTGGTGACCTGAAGGAAGCGAGGTGAGAAACAAAGCACTTCCTTGGGGAATGGGGCCCATCTGACTCTGGGCTGTCCACCGAAATTACCCATCCGCTAGGCGCCCTGAGGAACCAAGGAGGTGATGGGAAGGTCAGAGGCCCAGGGACCCCTGAGAGTGCCTGACTGGTTGTGGGGAGGGTCCAGGAGGAAACCAGTAGGAGGGAGGGAGGGTCCCTGGGAGTGAGTGGGCCAGGAGCCAGAAGCCACCTGCCTGGCATTTCCTGAGACATTCTGTACTTTCCGTTTCCAGAAACCATGGAAAGTGCCCCTGTGGTCTGAGACTGAGGGGCCAGATTGGTTTCTCTGGCCAAGGACTCCAGGTCAGGTGCGATTTGCATTTCCATCCCTGCCTCCAGATGGCAGCTCCCAAAAATTCTCAGAGAGGCCCCACTCTTTCCCAGATCGAGTCACACCTCAACTTAAACCCCCTGCATCCCCCTACCCACCACCTTCCCCGAAGTCTCAGAAGTCCTTTGGTTCCTTGGTGTGGCCCCAGCAGCCTGGCTGGTTTACTTTTGTTCTGGGGTCTCCTGTTTCTCGGGCTGGAGTGTTCACTTGCTCTCTGGACCAGCAAGTACCCAGCCTTGCATAGAGAACCATAAACTGTTGGTCCCTCCACCCCACGAAACTTTCCTCTCCCACCTGTGAAGTAGGAATTTGGAAACAAGCCTACCTGCCTGTGAGAGTTGTTGGGAGGACTGGGACAGCCGGGTCAGCAGCCCGAGCCACTCGGGCAGCCGCCCTCTGTGCCTGCCCTGGACCAGCCTCAGGGGACGCAGGTCCAGGAACCCTCGGCCCCTGCCCTCAGGGAGTCCCCAGACCTATAACTGGGGTTCAGAGATAGGAATGCTCAGAGGAAGAGCAGGGGGAACCAGGTTTGACTTGGGAATGAGTGAAGCTCCCCCCAGACCCTCCCAATCTCATTCAGTCTGGAGGCTTTTTTGATAACAGGATAGGGCAAGAGACCGGGCTCCTACTTCAGTAAAGCTGCTGGTAAAATTGGGTTACCCTTTGAGAAAAAACCCTTACCTCATACCACATCAACCAGTAAACCCCAGAAGAATCAAAGAATTTAATGTCGAAGGTAGAGAGGACAGTGCTTATGGAAGGTAACCTTTAGATACTTGTGGGGAAACCTCCCTACACATCAAAACGGCGGGAGAAATCACTAACGAGAGGTGGAACTGAAAATGCAAAACAGCTCAGTGTCAGAAAGCGAAATATAACGGCCAGTGAACTAGGAAACCCATCGCCACAAACAGGACAAGGAAAGTGTTAAGCTTGATAGAATCGAGTGATTTTTTTTTAAGGCACTGAAACCTTCATAGAAAAGCATAAAGGACCAAGAAGCAATAATTTGTGTTGGATTAGGCAGGGTGATAAACATATTAAAAGTTTCAATCTCGCCAGTAGTAGAACAAAGGCAATGAAGTCGGGAGCGTTGAAGAGCTCTCCCCACCTCACCCCACCCGTGACAGGCGGGGTTACGGTGGTGCTGCCAGCCCCGGTGGGACTCCACACGCATCATGATGATTCTGTCTGGAGAGATCAGTGCCCCCACGTCTGTCTCAACCCTCTGATGCAATGAAATCACTCACTGCTTCTTGGAATCTAGTCTAAGGAAATAAGCAGAGATGTAGACAAAGATTTTTATAAACAGAAGGTCATTTTCATTTTATTTTAAATGGTAAAAAAAAAATTATTATTTTAAAAGTTTTTTCCCCTCTCAGGAATTTTGAATGGAGACTTTGGAGCCAAATGTTTATCTAAAAATAGAACAGCATTCTGGAAATAACAGTTTTGTCTACAAATGAAATGTCTGCAGCTCCCAAATCAGTCCTTTTTCAGCCCCCGCCGCACACGCCAATAAGAAATTAGCAGCGTCGTAAATACCCGAGAGTAAGGAGATGGATAAATAAAAGATGAGGCTTCCGTGAGTTGAAATATTTTGCCACCATTAAAAATGAAATTTATGAAGAATTTTTAATGACATAAGTGCTTATGATATGATGTTAAATGAACAAGAAAGAGGGTACGGAAATTTTATTTTACTATCATTGCAACTGTGTAAAAATACAGTCACCTGAAAAAGGTTGCAATAGAGAACACTCAAATGTTAATAGTGTTTTTTTCTGGCTAGTGTAACTATGGGTGATTTTTTTCTTCTATTTTATATTTTCTGTGTTCTTAAAATTTTCTATAAAGATCACGAATTACTTCCATAAAAAAACAGTGTGTACCCATCCTAGCCCCCCATCCCTATATCGTGAGGATCCCTGGATAGAAGGATCAGCACAAAGGCAAGAAGCAGGGAGGAAATAAGCCAAGATGGCCAGAGCTTGGGGTGATAAGCTCTTGAGGAAAGGGATAAAGTTGGGGCCAGACCTCCTGGAGCCTTGAATGCCAGCCCCAGCAGCTTGAATTTCAGCCAGAGCCCTATCTTCTGCCCAGGTTCAAAGGAGAGAGACTTGCTCCTTCTCAAAGGCTAGGGCTTCAGGATGTTGTGAATGGCTCCAGGTGCCAACCTCCTGCCTTTATTTCCCACTCTCGCCAGGGAAGAGTTTCACACTGACCATCACTGTGTTCACCAACCCCACCCAAGTGGCCACCTACCACCGAGCCATCAAGGTGACCGTGGATGGACCCCGGGAGCCCAGACGTAAGTGCCAGAGCCACTGAGCCCCCAGGGGTTGGGGAAGGAGGAGGGCTGTGGGGGAGGCAGGGGGGGTAGGGCAGCAGCCGAGGTCAAACAGAGGGCACTGGGTCCCAGGAGCACTCTTGTGCGGGATTGTGGTCCTCTGCTCAACAACTGCCCCCCCGCCCCAATACTGAGTGCCTGGCAGCAAAACCTGAAGCTCTCTGTGCTTACCCCTGGGCTGTAGGAAGCCAGGAAGGAGGCTGGGAAGGGGAGATGAGAGAATCAACATGACCCCCTCCCCGCTCCCCAGAGATGACTGCCCACTGGGGGCCAGGGGCTGGGAAACTATGGATTTGCATCCTTTAAGGAGAGGAAAAAGATGGAAAAGACTTCAGAAGAGGGGTGTGTGTGTGTGTGTGTGTGTGTGTGTATGATCGTGCGTGTGTGATTGTGTGTGTGTTTGGGGGTAGAGTCCAGGTTTGTTCTACTCCACCCCACGTTCGTCTGCCAGTGGCAGAGGGAGGCAGTCATCAAAAGCAGGAGCTGCTCTGGCTGTGAGGCCAGATCCCCTCCTTGGAAATGTTCTTTGAATCTCAGTGTGTGACTTACTCAAGCCGCCCAGAGCCCAGACGCTGACCCAGGACCCACATCTCAAGATTAGCAATGCAAGTTTGATTCTGCAAATGTTTATTGAGCGCCTGTTCTGTCCCGAGAGCCCTGATCTGTGCATTTTAGCATCAGAGAGAGTTTGTGTTTCATTGCTTCTGCCCACTGAATGACCGGGGATTTGCAGATTCAGATTGAGGAAACTGGAGGGGCTGCTTCCACAGAGTGGGCCAGAGGCCTGTGTTCCCTGAATGAATGAATGAATGAATGAAACAAAGAACCAGCTGGTCATCACTGGACTGGCTGCTTCTTGAGCTTCAACCAGAGCTCTTATCTGGACTGGCCCTACTCACAGCATGCTCAGCCTGGTGTATTAAGAGCTGCCTGGTCCTTCTGTTTGTAACTGTGGCCCTTTACAGTTTAGTAAACATTTATTGTCTCCTGGGATCCTGAGCTAAAGAGTCACCTCAGTTTCAGGGAGGAGAGAATCCAGGCTCTGGGACATTGAGAAGCTGACCAGGGCCTCACACTGTCTTAGGTGCAGGGAGGTGCCCAGTCTTCCAGGAGACAGCCTTCCATTCCAATCCATTCTAATTCCGGAGCTGAGTGGGCAGGAGGACAAGCTCCTGGTCTGTCCTCAGTGCCCAGGAGGCTGAGAACAGGTGTGTAGCTGTGCCAGGGCATCACCAGTGGGGGCCCCACACCTGGCCCTGGGCCGCCCTCCCTTCTTGGGTATCAGGCAGGCCTGCCTCCCTATCTGTCCAATTCCTGAGCCAGCTCCAGCACCTGGCCACTTGGGAAAGGCTCAGAGCTGAGCCCAGCAGCCCTGGAAGAATTTCCCTCCTGGCTTCTCAGGGCCACCTCCTCCAGCCTGCCCTGAGCTCCTGAGCGTCGTCATCAGGCCCACAGTTATTCACCTCCCAGCTGGCACCTGCCCTGGCCAAATTCCTGCTGCTTCCTTCCTGATGGGATTGGATATGGATGGATCTGTGCCCCTGGCCTTGGGCTTTGTGGCTCTGGACAAGTCATGCCTCCTTTTTGGCCTCAGTTTTGTCATCTGTGAACCAGGTCAGTGACCCCAAGAGTCTCAAGGTGGTGATGGCTGGGAAGCCCCTGTGAGCCATCGGCCCATGGTACAGAGAGCAGAATCTGAGCCAGCTGGCCTGGCTGGGGGACCTTGGGCAAGTCCCTGACCTCTCTGGGCCTCAGCTCCCTCCTTCAGGAAGTGGGATGATACCACGCAGCCCACAGGCCTGGAAATCAGTGATGGCATGTGGCTAGCATCTGGCTGTAGCAGAGGGAGGGTCCTTGTGAGTCACTGGATCTGTGGTGTTCTGTCATCCCTAGTAGCTGGCCACCACCCTGCACTCCCACCACCACCACCATTAGTCAATGGTGAACCTCTTTTTATCAGCATCAGGGTGGCTGCTGAGAAACCCAGGTCATTATAATAGAGGTATCACATCTCTGTTGAAGGAGGTGATATCTTTCTCTAAGCCTCTAGGAGTAGATTCAGTATGAACAGGAGCCACAGGCTCAATGTGATGATGAGCACTTAGGAGCCACTCCACAAAGCAGGGAGCACACGGTGTGTAGAGGCATGCAAGCTGAGTCTTAGAGCAGGTGGTCAGGCTCCCAGGGGCCAGGTGATGCTTGGAATCCCTCAGGGTTCAGCCCTGCCCAGCCCAGAGCTGCCCACCCTCCCCTACTGAGACTGCTTGGATGAGGGTGGAGAAGCCCTGCCCTTGGGAGCCCCCAGTCATGTGCTTACCAGCTCTTCTCCCCTGAGGTCCCCAGACCTGAGACAGCCCCTTCTTGGGGGAAGGGGAAGAAGTCAGGCCCAGAGACGAGCCAGAGTCAGAGGCCAGCCCCGCTGCATGACCTGAGACAGATCAGTGGTTTTAAAGTGATTTGTTGAAACAAAATCTTAGCAGTAGCTCATTTATAGAAAATAGCAGATGTAGGAGGGGATGCTTCTCCTGGTCTCCCACCTAAGCACCTGCTTGCTCTGGCCCCGCCCACTCTGGCCCTCAGGTCAGGTCTCACCAACACCTGGGTTCCAGCCCCAACCTGGCCTTCACTCTGTGACCATGGGCAAATCCTCCTCCTTTCTAGACTTCCCGCCTTTGAGTGATAAGAGGCCAGCTCAGCCGCTGCTGGTCACTGAGCGCTCCCTGTGGGCCAGGCCCTATGCAGAGTCTCCTCAGTGATCCTCAACAACCCCCGGAGGAGACGGGCCAGGAGGCAAGTCACTTGCCCAAGGGTGAGCTTTGGTGCACCCCAGGGGCTCCAGCCTGGGGTTCAGGGAAGCAAGGGCCACTTGGAGGGACCTTGCCACCTCAGTGTGCTCATCTGTAAGATGGGCGTGATACTAGCCTCTGCTCTGGAAGGTGAGCATTAAGTGAGTTTCTAGCTGCCTGTCCCGCTGGAAGTGGGTTATTAATAGTGTTTCCCTTCTGTTCTTTTCTCCTGCTCTGTGACCCCCGACCCCACATGAAGGCTGAGCCTCCTGTGCGGAGCGGTGGAGGTAGAGGCTGGCCCTGGGAGCCAAGGAGTGGGCGCCTGCAGGTCCCCGAGGCCCGGCTGTGGGTTCTGTGGCCAGGTCGTTCCCCTCCGCTGCCCTGCAGAGCGTGCCCGGTCTGCAGCCAGGTGGCCGGCTGGGTTTGAAGGCTGGCTTGGTGGCTTCCTGCCTGTGTGGCCTCCTCGGTTTCTGAGGTTCTCAGTGCTGATGTCCCTCCTAGTCACCGGGGGCTGGTTAAGAAGCAGGTGGAGCAGGATCCAGGACACGGGCAGGAGGTGGTGCAGCACCCGGCGATCCTGGTGTGGAACCCAGTTTGGGAACCGCTCACCCCGTCTCCCAGGGCACAGTACCTGGAAGGGCAGGACGCAGGTTCTTCAGGGCTGCCAGAGGCAGAGGGGCGGCTCTGGCATCTTGCCTGGGGGCTTTTTCTTCCCCAAAATGTACATGAGATGATTTCAACAAGTATTTTCCTGGGTACCTACCATGTGTCAGGCACTGTTCTGGAAGCTGGGTACACCACACAAAACCCAACAAACGGGCTGTGGCCCTCTTGGCTCTCTAGGGGTGACAGCAGGGGTGGGGAGAGATGGTAAACTGTGCTGTTGTCACCGTGGCCCACAAGGCCCAATCTTGTCTGTGCCCGTTAGCCCTCTGCCTTCCTCTCAGACACCTCCTCCTCCTTGCTTACCCAACTCTGGCCACCCTGGCCTCCTAGCCAGTCTTTGAACTGGGCAGCCACATTTCTGCCTCAGGGCCTTTGCACTGCTATTCCCTCCAACCTGAGACACTTTTTCCCAGACACCCCCAGATTTATGGCTCACTCCTTCCCACCTTGGAGTCTTTGCTCATGCTTCTCAGTGAGCCCTTCCCTGACACATTGTTTCAGATCACACACACAGGCATCCCCCAACCCCCCTTTTACTTCCCAGCTTTAATTTTATTTATCACTTTCATTTATTCATTCACTCATTCATTTCATTTATTTTTCATCTTCCCTGACTACTGTATATGCTCCGCAGGGCAGGGGTTCTGTCCTCTGCTTTGCCAGGCACTGGTGTAGACCCTGGAACACAGATGTGAGCACTTAGTAGGTGCTCAGGAAATATTTGTTGAATGGATAAGCGAGGTAAACAAATGATTAGCTAGTTTAATTTCAGGCTATGAGAAGTCCTATGAAGAATACTGAAGCTAGGGGAGGGGAGGAGAGCGAGGGGATGGGACTCACAGGAGGAGGGGGAACAAGGGAGGCCTCCTGAAGAGGTGACATTTGAACAGAGGCCTGAGGGAGGTGAGCAGCCACTGTGGCTACTGGGGGCAGGAAAAGTGACCCTAAGCTGGCAGCTAAATTGTGGCCATCCGGCCATCCAGCCATCCTAAAGTTGCCGCAGTTCCGTCCTCAGCTCCAGGTGTGGGGATTGGAGGGATGACCAGGTTGAGACAACTGCTCCCCACACCTGGCTCCTAGGTCCCCTCTTCCCCGGGGGAGTGCTCCTAGCAAGAGGGAAGGGGTTAGCCTCAGACCTCCCGGGTTCCCCGAATCAACCCCAGGCTGCTGGAAGCCCCAGCTGTGGCCCTGGGAAGGGGCTAGTTGCCTCCCTGCCTGCTGGCCCTCCTGCCAGCCCGGTTCTCTGCCCAGCCACCAAGCAGCTTCCGTCTGCTCACAGGGGGCCGATTCATGGCAGACCACCCCGGGCCTGGTACCAGCTTGCGATTCCACGCGGCTGTTAAGAGTCGGGTGTAAATCTCCTGACAGGCCGCAGAGTGGGCCTTGGGCCTGGGTGCCCCACCCCAGGGCTGGGCAGACAGTGGCTGCTGTGTCTGGGTTGTGGCTGCACCAGGGCCAGGCCCAACAACCAAGGAGGTGGCCGAGCGGCCTCAGATGGGTGAGGGGCCCCACAGTGGGGCCCACATTGTTCCCCACAGGCCAAGCTGCTCCTGTGGCCCTGCCCAGTGTTGCTCTCCCTGCTCCCTGCCCTCGTTGGCCTCCTGCTCCCTCCCACCCAGCTGCAGCAGGACCCTGAGCTGGCCTCTTGCCAGTCAGACCTCACTGCCAAGGAACCCAGCTCTCCTCTCTTGGAGGTCTTGAGAAGCCAAGACCTTAGCAAGCAAACTCCATGCAATATGCTGACCATTCTAGGTTTGACCTTTATCATGTGCCTCCACTTTTCCATCTGTAAAATGAATGTGATGGTAGTGGCCCCTCAGAGGGTCATGGCCCTTGGAAACGATATATGTGTCCCACCTGGCACAGTGCTCAGCATGTCGTGGATGCCTGCTCAAGTGGTTGCCACTCTCATCACAGGGGCTTGTGTTGGGCCAGCGTGAAGGCAGGGAGATGGCCTTGATGGCCTCTGGGTTTCCCCTCAAAGCACCAGGTGCCTGGCAAGTGTGCAGACCCAGGACTGGCCTAGCTGGTGATGCCCTGGGAATGGTGGTAAGGTAGCCCCGCCCAGAATCCAGCCCTTGTCCTCAAGCTCCTGCTGGTGTGACCCTGGGTGAATCACCCACCTGGATGGACCCCACTCTGATCCTTCTCACACACTTACAACTTTGGGCAACCCACGGTCTAAGTGAATTGAGGAGGAGTTGTGAACCCAGTACGCCTTCTTTGAGGGTCAGGTCCAGGCGGGCTGTTTAATTCTTGCAATCTGTTCACACCCTCCAGATTTAGGGTGTGATCCCCATTTCACAGATGGGACAACCGAGGCCCAGAAGGAGAGAGTGACCTGCCCACATCACCAGTGGGTAAGAGCTGTAGGGACAGGCCTTTGCCAGTGGGCCCTGGAGGGTCATAAATGAGGTTCAGAGCACTAATCAAGGTGACATTGGAGCTGTCAGTAAGTTGAGCTCAGCTGCTGGAGGCTTGATGGGCAGCCCAAGCCAGGTCCAGAGGGCCAAGGTAGGGCCTTCCTGAGGCAGTCTCCATCCTCCCCACAAAGCACTCTGCTTTGAAACGCTTGGGGCCTGTCCTCCAGGTCATCCTCACCTCAGGGGTTAGACAATGTGATACCCACTTGCCAGGTGTAGAAACTGAAGTCCAGAGGAGGAGAGGGACTTGGTGGGTTAGAACAGGTTGTGATTAGAGGGTTAGACTCTTAGCACTGAGCTTCAGAGCAGGGCAGGGCTGCTGGTGGAGTCCACTGAGACCCTCTCATCTTCTTCCCAGGCCCACCCTCCTGCACCTGCAGGGAGCAGCTTTGGGCCCTGAGCCTGGGCTGGGTCCTAACATCCTTTGTTTGGAGCCCAATTTTCCAAACCCAGGCTCTTTTCCTGCAGGATGGCTCCAGGAAGACACCGTGGCCAGGTGCTTTCTGTGTGGGACTTCAAGCATGTCGCTGACCATCACTGAGCCTCAGTTTTCTCACCTGTGAACTGGGGACAGTGGTAGACCTCCCTCATGGGGATAATGCAGGTGAAAGAAGGCAGAGCATGTCAGCTGCTTAGACACTGGAGTGGAGGAAGTATTCGGTAAAAGTCAGCTGCTGTTTTATTTCCGTTCCTGCTAGTACTGCTCTTAACCTGCAGAGGTTCTGGGGGAAGGGGACTTCCTGGAGGAGGGGCTCCCAGGATGAGCCCCAAAGGCAGGAAGGCATTCCTGACTGGGGCCATGCCTGAGCTGCAGCTCTGAAATATGGGAGGCAGAGAATCCTTGGGACCAGCAGCAGCAGGAGGAGGTGACGGGAGGGCCCCGGCGCAAGCAGCCCTGCCTCCCTTCCACCCTGCCTCCCTTCCTTCTGGGGGCCCTTGTCTGGCCAGTGGCTGATTCTTGCAGTCAAGTCAGGGACTTTCAAAGCTCAAAGGGCCTCAGTGAGCAGGTTGTGCAGAGGGGAAACTGAGGCATGGCATGAAAGGGCTGGGCCCCTGTTGACCAAGTGAGCCAGGCCAGGGCTCCCCACCCAGCTCTCACTGTGGGCAGCCGAATGAAAGAGATCTTTTCTGAAGGCCCATCTTCTTTCCTCGGGCACAGGAAGTTCCGTTCTGCTCCCAGTGTGAAGGCCGACCCCGTGGCTCTGAGACTCTCTGGCGCCCTGGCCACGTGTCGCCGCCTTGGCCCCCCTTGGCCCCTCCCTGGCCGTGGCTCCAGCGTTCCACAGCAACAGGGAAGCGAGTCCCAAAGTGCTGTTAAAACTCCCCCCTCCAGAAAGTCTGCCCTACGTGGAGGCAGAATAGCCCATGGTGGGAGTGTGTGCTCTGGGGCCACATTACCTCCTTTGTATCTCAGGGCAGCCGCTTAGCACAGGACTCATCTTGAAGCCTCAGTGGCCCCATCTGTAAAGTGGGGCCAAAAGGAGAGTGTCAGGAGAAAAAGCAGTGGACTCAGAGTCGGGGCCTGGGTGCCGATGCTGGCTCTGCTGTCCTGGCTGTGTGTCCCAGACTGGACTTACCATCCTGGCCTCAGTGCCCTGGTCTCTATGTGGGGGTATAATCCTGCCTCCCTTGGCACCAGCTAGTGTAGAAGTGACCTTGCAGATGACAGTGACCTGTGCGGGTGAGGAGAGTCCAGAGACCTTGTTTGGCCAGCACCATGACCTGTGAGGGCACCATGATGTGGACACTGGCTTGGGGTGGGGCAAAGGGGTGTGACTTGAGTGAGGCCACTAGGCTGCAAGCGGCAAAGCCCATCCTCGAACCCAGGCCAGCTGTGAACCCCGCCCTCCTTCCGCTGGGCCACAGGAGTATCTGTAAACACTTTGTACACAGTGTAACTCAGAAACGGGACTTTATTCACCAGTGGTGATGATAGCAAGGCCTGAGGTTTTGCACCAGCTTTTGTGTAGCCCCATTGGCTCACATCAGGCTTGTGGTTGACTAAGACACCCAGATCCTCTGCACCCAAGCTGCTGTCAGGTCAGTCTGCGGTCTCCAGAGCTATCCAGCCGGCTTCCTGCCTGTTGAGATTGTTCTGAATTCATTCGTGCCCCAGCTCATCCACATTGCCCTGCCATTTTCAGTGGCCTCAGCAACAAGGGCAGTTTCCTCCAAGGCCTGTCAGGACTGGGGCCTAACCCTGCAGCACTCCACCAGAGCCTGCCTCCTGAGGGGTATCCATCACCCAGTCCTCGGTAGCTAAGGTTAGACAACCAACCAGAAAATGATATCTCAGACTTGGAGATTGCAAACTTGCAGCCCCTGGGCAGGACACGTCCTATAAAGCGGGTGGGTTTGTTGTTGTTGTTGTTGTTGTTGTTGTGTTCAGTATTTGAATTAATTGCCAACATGTAAAATCTGGGAGATTTCACATACAAGCTGGTTTTTGGCTTCTGGTAAATTAGAAGCTCTGGCAACACTGGGCCCACCCCAAGCAGGGCTCCAGTCAGCTGGACTGGATGGCAACTGCCCCTTCTGCAAGGCATACCCTCTCCAGCCTGCCCCAGTCCCCACCCATCCCACATGCTTCATTTATGTGACTTGCCCGGTCCCCATAGTCATCTGAGTTTGCAGCCCCAGCTCCAGCCAGAGCTACCTCAGTCCAGTTTCCCTGTTGCCAAGGATCCTGGGAGAGAGCAGCAGGGTTGAGGGGGGGCCTGGCTGGGGGCCAGGTGGTCTCATTTTGGCTGCCAAGTGTCCCATGGGCTCGGGCCTGGGGCTTCCTCAGAGAAAGTGGGTTCCCTGGTCCTTGGTGACTTGCTGAGCCCACTGTGGCTCCCAGGGCAACCTGTTGCATCTCTGAGGGCTCTCAGAGGCCTATTTGAGCTTGTGGCTAGGATGTGCAACGAGCCTGGGGGTCTGCGGGTACCCGAATCCCTTGCATCCCCATTTTAAAAATCAGAAATCAGGCCCATTCTGAAGCCTCCAGCTCTGTCCCCTCATTCCCATCAGCAGTGAAGAGTCATCTCACACTTTTCCAGGCCCCCAGGATGACATCTTCCAAGCCTCAGGAAGCACGGTGTGTTTTATTTTACCTCCCACCTACTTCTCTCTTCTCTCGCCCTCAATCTAGAAACTTTCACATGTCACTGCAGACCCCAGGACTCAATCAAGCCTTTCCATCTCCCCTAGCCCCTCCCTAATGCTTTGTTTCCAGGGATCCTAGATCTTGGAGATCCTTCCCCCTTCTCACTGTGTGACCTCAGGCAAGACTTCTCACCACTCTGAGTCGTAGTTCTCTTGTCTGTAAAAAGAGGACTGGGCCAGCCTGCCTGCCTGGCCTCCTCCCTCAAGGATGGGGTGGAGCAGAATGGGCCAGCCTTCGCCAACAGGCTGATCAGTGGAAGGCTGTTCATCCCTCGCAGTGAGCAGTCTATTCAAATGTCTGCCCTGGAGAAATCCCCCGACACAAGAAGGTTTGTGATCAGAAACTTTCTTGGGAATGTCTCATGCGAGGGAATAATGGAGGTAAAACAGCCTAAGTGTCCATCTGAGAGGAACAGCTGAGTGGACAGCGGCCTCCAGTGGATGTGACAAGCAGGAGCAAGGGACACCCATGGGCTTAGCAGTGCCACACCACCCTCCTCCCTCTAGTGATCCTCACTGTGTCCCAGGTGGGCTCCCAGGGTTTCCCAGGAACTCTGTTGTTTCTGTGGGGCTGGGTCACTCTCCCCATCTTACAGATAAGCAAACTGAGGTGGCCCCCCAGGGTGTGCTACTCAAGGAGCAAATTACAGAATGATACAACCAGGCTGAGACCATTCCAGAAAGTTCCATGAGAAGCTTGCTCTGTTTTACATGTATGAAAAGACAAAAAAAGGGGTGGGGGGAGCTAGAAAGAGAGACCTCCAAATTGATCACATGGGTATTTCTAGGCAGGGATTGAGAGTGGGTCAGGGGAGCCATTAGCCTTACCTGTAATGCTTTTATTTTTGTAGATATTCACATGTTGCTTGTGAAATCTAAAAGGAGTAATTGAAAAAGTGTGTGTGTGTGTGTGTGTGTGTGTGTCCCTGCAAGCTTAATGTCATTTGAGAAGCCTTGAGGGTGGCCTTGGCTGGCTGCTTGAAGGCAGGGCCTGGCCACCTTGACCCTGCCAGCACCTCTGAGGTCTTGGAGGCGAGGCTGGGGTCCATCTGGTGTGGGCCATGGCAGAGGATAATGGGAAAGGCTGGCAGTTTCTCCAGGTGTGATGTCTCAAGCCAGGTACACTGGTCCCCTGTACCCAGCTTCTGGACAGAGATGGGAGTCCAGCCCCTCACATAGTGCCCCACACCACTTCCCAGCATCCTGCTGAGTTTCCCCTCCTGTCTGAGGCCCAGAGAAGAGAAGACATGTTCTGGGTCCCAGGGCAGCTCCAGGCTGGAGGAGCCCACATTCCCATTCTGGGGCCGTCCCCATTACCCTCGCAGGTGTGTGGCGGGAGCGGCGCTGGGAGGCAGATGGTAGCAGCAGCCCTGCGTCCTCTCCCTGACTCCCACAGGGGCCTGCTTGAGCCCCTTTCTCATGCCTACTGCCTCAGATTCTCCTGCCAAAAAGTGTATCGTAGAGGTTCAGGTCACAGGTTTTGATTTGAAACTGCACATTCAAATCTTGACCCCCACAACTCCAGGCTCTGTGGCCTGGAGCCCCTCTCTGAGGGTCACCTATGGAATAAGTGAGTATTCCTGCTCACAGGTCAGAGTGAGATCATGGCAGCGCCAGGGTGGCACATACTGACCATTCTCTGTTCAGAAAAGAGGTTGGTGGTGACCTACCCTGCAGAGACGTAAGGTTGGACCTCACGGAGAACTTCCCAGCAGAACAAGGCATTTCTGTCCCCCTGAGACTCTCAGGAACCAGCTGCTCATGGGCTCCCATGCTCTGCAGGCCATCGGCAGAAGCTGGAGGACCAGACCAAGGCGTTCCCCGACCGCTTCGGGGACCTGGAGCGTCTGCGCATGCGGGTGACGCCAAGCACGCCCAGCCCCCGCGGCTCACTCAGCACCACAAGCCACTTCAGCAGCCAGGCCCAGACCCCCATCCAAGGTACGGCACAGCGGGACTGCAGTGGGGAAGGTGGATGGGGACCTGGACCTGGATGTGGTCCTTCTGCTCCAGACCAGTAGCTCATCAGAGGTCATTCACTGCTCTGCCCTGGTTTAATAAGGAGGCACATGGTGCCCATTCTTTCCTACACATCTGCTCTGGGGGCCTGCTCTGTGCCTGGTCCTGGGCTCGGCCCTTCCTTCATTCACTCGGCAAACGTTTATTGTCACCCACCATGTGTCATTGCGGGGCCTGGCCCCAGGGACCAGCATGAATGGTTAGACAGAGTCCAGGCTCTCCCTGTTACCTCAGGGAACAGTGCACCCGTCAAAATTGGGCAGGACTTGCCCAAGGAGCCTGAGATAGACGCTTGTCTGATGAGGACACCATGGCCCCCAAGCCCCAGCTTTCTTGTCTGAAAGTGGGGTGGTGGTGGATGCCTCTGCCTGGACCCAGGATGACATTACCACACTCAAACAGACTTTTGAGTAAACTGTAAAGTGATGTTGCAGGCTTGGAGAGACACACAGCATCCCCTGAGAAAGGGCCCCATGCAGCCTAGAGACTCTTCCCAAACATGAAGGAGGAGGGAGACCTCTGGGCTGAAGCCCAAGGTGGAGTCTACCCTCATGGCTGGATGAACGCAGTGGGCACAACTGAACCTGATCTTGGGCAGGCCACCCAGTTGTGCAGGTGTGCAGGCGCCAGGCACATGGCAGGTGCTCAGCAGATGGCTGGATGATGAATATTGGCCCTCCAGGTTCTCTTGGCCAGGGCGCTGGGGTTAAGGAGGCTGAGTGCAGAGCTGGCCCTCAGGCCAGGCGACGGCAGAGAGCGCTCGTCACCAGGACTGGACGGAGGTGGGAGGGCTGGCTGCTGTCATGCACTGTGGGTGTCCTTGAGGCCCTGGTTAGAACCCATATGGCAGATGAGTGAATTGAGGCTTAAGAGGTTAAGAGCCACACTTGGGTCACACAGCCCATCAACAACCAGGTTCAAAGTGTCCACAGCACCTGCCCCCAGGAACTTCCTGCACTTCTGAGAGCAAAGGCAAGGGAGCCCCTACTGGGAGCCACCAGCCCTTGCCATGTGTGCCAGGTACGATGCCACGATGAGGGGACTTGGTGCAGCCTCCTGGTGTGAAGAGAAGGTACCTCCCTTCTGGCCTGGGAAGCTGGGCCTTGGCCCTGCTGAGCCCCCAAGGAGAGGAGAGGCCCCAGGTCCAGCCGCCCTGAGCCATGGGCCATGGAGTTTGAGACACTCAGCAGCTCTCGAGCCCAGGGGCTGCAGGGAGGGTCCGACCTCAGGAGGCTGCGGCTGGTGCTCGGGGCTCATGCCCACCCCTGCCGAAAGCTGTCTGTGCTCCAGTGCCCCACAGGCCAGCATTTGTCCAGGCACAGCAGCCTGATACTCCAGGCCTTTGCCTGCCATGAGTGGAGCTGGGACCCAGCCAGGGAGCTCTGGACTCCAACAGGTGAGGGCAAACAGTGGTGTCCTTTCCTGTCCAGCAGCTCGCGTGAAAGAAGAGCCCACCACTCTTCCCAGCTGTGTGGACAGAACTTGGGAATCAGCACCTGATGGGGCCTGAGGCAGGCCTGCCCACCCTCTGTCCAGCCCACTAGGGCCAGACCTGGCCCAGCAGCGGGCAGAGCCCTTGTCTCCCCCGGACTGGGAGGAAAGGAGGTTGGGCCTGTGTTGGGCAGTGGCTGACGCAGTCCATCCCCTTCTGCTGTATCCTGAGGCAGGGTGCTCCCTAACCACCCACAGCACTAGAGTGCAGGCAGCCTACGGGGTCCTTCACACAAGCCATGTCCCTCGTCCTCAGGCCTGTCCCCTTTGGAGTGAGAGGAAGGGCTTTTGACCACCAAGACCAAGGAGGCAGCAGTCAGGTAGACCTAGCTAGGAATTTGAGCTCTACCACATACTGACTGTATGATCTTAGGCAACTTGCTTCATCCCTCTGAGCCTCAGTTTTCTCATCTGTAAAGTGGGAAGAAGGAATATCGATCACAGAGGGGTATTAGGAGGGTCAGGCTTGGGGAGTCACTCTCACTGGCCCTCCCTCCTGGTGGGACAAGCCTCTGCTTTCAGACTCCATCTTGGGGGCCCCCCTCAGGATGCTCCACCACCACTTCTCTGGGTTCCTGTTAATAGCTTTGACCCCCCAGCTTTGGTCACTGGCAAGCAGTGCTGAGGCCCCAACCCGTCTGTACCCCAGTCCCCAGCCCCCCAGCTGCGGCCGCCCACAATGGGGGCTTCTCACAGCTCAAAGGGCTCATTCAGCCACCACACAGCAGCTGGGGCAATTTGGAGAAGAAAATAAACATTTCCTTCCAGTGTTGGGATTGGCTGCTCGACAGCGGCCTGGCCAGCTCTGGTTTCCTGGGGCTACTGGACTGGAGGGGGTGGGGATGGGGGCAGGAGCTGAGAGGGTGCTGAGGGCAGACACTCCCCTTACCCTGGGAGGAGGCAGGATGGGACAGCAGCAGATCAGGCTGGTCTGCCTGCAGCCCATGTGACCCCCAAGTGCCACACACACAGGCCCACCTGGCCTGGCTTTCTGTTTCCGGGACTGCAGCCCCCCCACACCAGGCCCCCCTATCGCATCCTGGGGTCCCTGTTTAGGTTTCCTTTGTTTTGAAAATGGGTTCCTGTCAGCCGAGCAGCACTCACTTTGCTGGGCTCAGAGCAGGTGTCAGCCCCCTACTCTGCTGTGCTTGAGGGGCCAGGCGCTGCCGACAAGGCTTCTCCCCTGGGGTTTGGAAGTGAGCGCATGAGCCAGGCTCCCCTGAAGCCATAGGCTTCCAAGCAACACTGACCAACCAAGGGGTCTGTTAGGAAGGGTTCCAGATGTGCCAGAAGGCCCCAGTCACCCAGACCCTTGTCCCCACATCTCTCCACCTTGAGCCTGGGAGCATCATTCCATTCTGATCCACATACAGGACCAGAGCCTGCCGCTGAGGAACCATCCCCGCCCCCAGCTGAATCAGGAAGACCCCAAAGGCCAGAGAAGTTACAAGTGTCATCTGAGGTCATACAGCACCTCAGGCAGATCTGGGAAGCAAGGCCTGAAGGCACCCACAGCTCTAGCCTCAGCCACACATCAGTGACGGCAGGCTGTGCCCACCTGGAGCTGGCCAGGGACGGAGGCTGGCCTCCTCCTGAGTCCTCTCCAGCCTTTAGTCTTTGGTGGGTAGAGGGCATGGGGACAGACAGACTTCATCTTGGGACTGCTGCTGGGGACTCATCCACCTACCGCTGCTGCTCAGAGTCACCCTCTTGGCCTGGTACAAGGAACGCCGAGTGTCAGGGGTGCACCTTCGCAGGGCCCTGAATGGGCCAGGTCTCCTGTGTGCCCAGAACAACACAAACCCTCATCAGGCCCCTACTCTGCCCAGTGGAAGCACCTTACGTGTATTAACTAATTTAATCCTAGGGACTGTTATCGTCTCCATTTTTCATGTGGGACAACTGATGTACAGAGAGGTTAAGTGACTTGCCCAAGGACACACATCTAGTAAGTGTCAGGACCGAGATAAGTTTCTAACCTCAGAGACCACACAGTTAACTTCCATTCTGTGCTGCTTCAAAGATGAGACAGCTACCTCTCAGGCACATATCAGAGCTCAGGACTGAGAACCCCAAGATTCTATGCCACTTCCAATGTGCTGTGTGACCCTTAGGCAAGTGCCTCACCCTCGCTGAGTCTCAGTTTTCCTATTAAGGAGTTTAGACTCAATCTTGAAGCCCCTTTGAATGTTGAGGTTTCAGGGGTCTGTGATTACAGAAGTATGGGGCAGAGACTGGTGTACGTTTGTCTTGGAGCCCTTGGGGAGCCAAACTCCTGTGAGAGCCAGGGCGGAGCCTGGGCTGGACCCTGGGTCTCTCTGTGACAAGGGCAAGGTTCAGGCCACCAAGCCCCTCTGGCTGCCATCTCACTTTGCTGCAGGGGCAGGTGAGTGTGGCATCTGATCCTTGTCTGGCCACTAGTCAGCTTCAGCCTGCAGGGCAGCCCTGGAGACACAGGTCCAGGGTGAAGTGAGGGGTGGGAGTGGCAGACAGAGCTGCTGTGGACCCAGACCCCCCACTACCAGCAGAAGCTCATGTAACCTAACTGAGCCCCACCTGGGCTGGAGAGGTGCAGGCCCAGCAGAGAGCAGAAAGCAGAGGCCTCATGACGAGTTCCAGTGCTTTCTGTGCAACCTCAGGAGAATGGATCTTTCTCTGCCTCTGTTTCCTTATCTGCAAAAGCAGGGCCTAACTCCCAATCTCACAGGAATGTTGGAGACCCTCTTCATACCCACAGTTGTGCTAGCTCTTAACGGGGAGGGAGGGAGGGAGGCGGGAGCTGACGGGCCAGGCTGCAGGGCGCCGTGTCCTGGCCTGTCCTCAGCTCCCCACACACCAACAGCCCAGCTGGGGGCCCACCTTCACCCCCTCAACAGGCCTCTGCTCTGGTAGGATGTGAAGAGGATTCCAGGAGGAGAAAGAACAGCCCTCCTCCTTCTCTGCCTGCACCAGCGACCCCCTTGGCCACCTGCGGCCCAGTCACCTGCTCTCACCTGTTTCCCAGGTGGGGCAGTGTTCTGAGTCAGGCAGGCTCCAGCCCCCAAGTGACTCGGGGCTATCGGACAGAACCAGAACTAGAGCCAAGGATCCCCCCAACAGGCCTGTGAACCAGAACCTGAGGTCATTTTTAAAGAAGGATCCCCAGGGTGATGTTGGGCTGCGACTGACCATCCTCCTTGCTGTCCCCAGGCACCTCGGACCTGAACCCTTTCTCCGACCCCCGCCAGTTCGACCGCTCCTTCTCAGCGCTGCCAGCTCTCACGGAGAGCCGCTTCCCCGATCCCAGGATGCATTACCCGGGGGCCATGTCAGCCGCCTTCCCCTACAGCGCCACGCCCTCGGGCACGAGCATCAGCAGCCTCAGCGTGGCCAGCATGCCGGCCACCAGCCGCTTCCACCACACTTACCTCCCGCCGCCCTACCCGGGAGCCCCGCAGAACCAGAGCGGGCCCTTCCAGGCCAACCCGTCCCCCTACCACCTCTACTACGGCGCGTCCTCCGGCTCCTACCAGTTCTCCATGGTGGCCGGCAGCAGCAGCGGGGGCGACCGCTCGCCCACCCGCATGCTGGCCTCCTGCACCAGCAGCGCTGCCTCTGTCGCCGCCGGCAACCTCATGAACCCCAGCCTCGGCGGCCAGAGCGACGGCGTGGAGGCTGATGGCAGCCACAGCAACTCGCCCACCGCCCTGAGCACACCCGGCCGCATGGACGAGGCCGTGTGGCGGCCCTACTGACCACCCAGGTCAAAGTGGACTGCTTCTGCCGGCAGCCGGGACCCCAAGAACCTTCTGGACAAGTGGCTGGTCCAGCTCCTAGGCTCAGGGCAGTCATAGGCCCAGAGTCCACAGTCCTTGGAGCCCCGAGCTGGTGGCTGGCTCTGAGAGCATCTAGTTCAGCCATGTCTTTGTACAGAGGGCTAGGGACCTCCCCTAGGACACCGCCCCCAGCCCAGATCCTACTCATCTCATCCCACGTTCCTGTGGGCACAGTATCTTTCTCCTGCCAGCTCCCCCGGAATGCCTTGGCTGTCCCCAGCTACGCTCGCTGCTGTCATGGGGCCCAAGCCTCCTGGGACAGAGACCATCTCTGTTTCAAAAAGAGGTGGCATTTGCCCATACGGTTTGGCCTCTTATCTGCGGGGTGCTGGAAATACCTCCCCACCTCACCTTCCTGAGTTACCCCACACCCCATGGGCCCAGCCCTCCCTCCACGTTTACGCAAGTTGAGTTAAAACTGGAAAGTCCCCCAGCCCTGAGAGGGGGTCCCTCATTGTATGGGTGGGGAAGGAACCCATCTGGAGGACCCAGGAAATTGCTGGCAGAGGTGGAGTGAGAACACTCCAAAGCCCACCCCTCACTCTGCTCCCTCACAACTCCCAGCAGCTAAGAGGCCCTGACCCCATCCCAGCTGGCTATGGATCCCAGTCCCCAGAGCAGACTAGCCTGTGGCAGCAAGTCCCTAAAACCAGGGAAAACATCTGCAGACGGGTCCTCCATGCACTTTACCAGCCCAAGGCATTCATCCGCTGTTCTCCGTAGAGGCAGGGAAGGGTCCCTTCCCTCTAGGCTGGTCTCACAATTGCCATTTTTGGAGAGAGCACAGGGACCAGATAGGTCCCAGCAGAAAGCTTTGGGGTGAGGGGTCATGGAGTCAGATGTCAGCATCCCTGTCCCACCTAGGTCCAGCCAAGCTGGGCACACCCGCAACCCCCAGCCTCCCAGCCTCTAATGTACAGCTCTCCGTCTGTAACCAGACTGCTCCCAAAGCAGTTTTGAGCAAAAAACAGTTTTTAAAGATGATTTTAGGGAAAGAAAAAAAAGCTTGTCAACCATTTTCAGACACAAAGTCTCTTATAGGGACCTTACCCCATGGTAGTAAGCTATACCCTCCCCGCTCTGAGAGTGTGGAATTGTTAGGGTCCTAGTACCTCCTCAGGAGGCCACATTCCTTCAACAGCATCCCACCAACTTCCACTGAAGGCCAGCCCTGGTGCGGAAAGAGGGAAACCCTGGTGAGATGCTGAAGTCTCACGTCCGTCACTCTCGGGCACTTGTCCGAGAGGGTGTGTGGGTGTTCCGGTGGAGGTGAGAGGCGGAGTGTGGCGGCTGCGTCGTGGCAGAACACAAGAGCTGTAAGGGGCTCGCCAGGTCTCCCCTGCAAAATACTCCTCAGTGGTTGTCTCTGTGATGGCCCTTGGTCTGCCGTATCACCCCAGGCCGTGGCAACAGCCAGATAAGCACACAGGAGACGCACTGACAGGAAGCCCTTCAGGTGGTCTTATTCAAACCCCTCCTGCTCCAGTTTCTCTTGTCCTACCCACACTGGAAAAGGCAGTCTCCATCTCTTCAAAATAGCCGCTGGGGGTGTCTTCTGACTCCCTTCAGCCAGGGGGGCTCTCCACCCCTTCTCAGGAAGCAGCTGCAAGACCATTGCCCTCGTGTCTTCACCCCTGTTCTCTGTGGTTGTAGACTGGCCCCAGGCCCGCATGGGAGGCACCCTTGGGTTCCCAGTGCGCAGCACTTTTAGCCCCTCCCCAGGTTACTACCCCTTCCTGATGTCCGAGCCCTGATGGGGGCAGGCACAGGAAATAAATTGACCCCCCACCTCCCACTCCCTGACTGAAAGTGATGGCAGCCATGCTGAGTCTGTTTTTTAAGGCCCGTAGTGGGTTCCAATGGCTCAGGCTGGTAAAAATGGGTCCTTATTTACAAGGCTGCTTTAAAGTTGTACTAGGCAAACACACTGATTTAGAAAGCACAAAGAAGTGAAGAAGTTTGGGTACCATGTTACTATAAGCTTGTTGGTGGTGAGTTCAGATGTTTTGTGACATATTGTCATGCTGAGGTGTCCATACCTGCTACGCTCATATCTTCTGTAAAACTGTCCCAGAGCTGGAAAGAGGGTGGAGAGGGGTGAAAACTGCTTTGCACTATAATTTGCTTAATGTGTTTGTTTTTAATGCACAACTTACTTGTACAGTAAACTGTCTGTCTTCTGTACTATTTAACTGTAAAATGGAATTTTGAGTGATTTGTTACAATAATATAAGTCTGAGATGTGCTGAAGGATCCAATGCCAACTTCTAGGGCTGTGTGCATGGCGGCTGGGAGAGGATGGAGCCCTCTCACCGTGGCCAAGGAGGAGTGAGGCGGGGCCTGGGGGCAGGAACAGGGCTAACCTCACTGCCTTGGAGATCCCCAGTGCCCTGGCCTCCTTGCACCCAGCTCTATCAGGAATGGCCGTCAAGGCCACCCTAGGCAAGTGCAGCTGGTGAGGCCTCCTCCTAGTGTGGCTAAAACCCTAAGGGTCGTCAGACAGGTCCTCAAGACTCGACCATCCCTCTTCCCCTCATAAGGGACCCGTGACTTTTCACAAATAAACAGATCAAGCAGAGCTTGTCCCCCAGGCTCTGAGTTGGGGAGGGGGCGGAGGCAGGTGAATAAAGCAGTCTTGGTGAGAACCCCCTCTGCGAACTGCTTCCTGGGATTCTGATAAGTTAGCAGCGATCAAAACTGCTAAGCAGGCAGCTATGGCAGCTCCCCGCTTTGCAGATGAGGCAACTAAGGTGCAAAGATGGGGTGTCATCTGGCTCCACATCTCCCCAGAGTTGTTTGTGGCTGACGATGGGGTGGTGAGTGTGATGGTGTGAGGACCTAGCTTGGCAGCCTCCCTCCCCACCCTACCAGCAAGGAGGCCTGGCCCACCATGCCTGTCCAGGTGGGGCTTGTGGAGGGGAATTTTCATAAAACAGACCTTATTCTTGAGTGAAAATACTTCAAAAGCTAATCCCAAGTCTTTGCCCTGTTCAGTTTGGTTGGTCTGCCTGAAACCCAACACTCAACAGGAAGTCCCCCTTTCCCCAGCCTAAACCCTGATCTCCACCCTCCACCATCCAGCATCCCTTCTGCCCCAGGCCCAGCAGAGTCTTCTCCGAGCAAGATCCCAGCCAGAGCTGCCGAATTGCAATATGGGTGAGCTCTGGGTGGTGACTCCCTGGGATCAGCAGTGCTGCTCCTGAAGCAGCATCTACAAGCCAACACTCTGCTTCCATGCATGTGTTCATCTGGGGTCACTTTCTAGGGAGTGATGGAGGTTACAAGGGGGACACACTTTGGTGTCATAGCTGATGGAAGAGGAGCTGTGGCCTCCAGAGCCCCTGCCTCAAAGCTCCATCACCTTCACTCCAGCAGGCACAGACCAGTGCACTCAGTTTCCCAAAGGGAAACGGAGGCCCAGAGAAATCCAGGACTGGCCTGACTTTCAGGGCTGTCCTGGGAAGTGCTGCAGTAACCCTATCAGCCTGCAGGTGGCAGCAGGTGGGGAGCGCAGACATTTCCCTCCAGAGAAGGGGGAGGAGGCACTGCCTCTGTTGTGGCCAGAATTCAAGTTAGACATTAGACAGAACTTCCTAACCTCAGGAGGTTCATCCGGGAAGGGCCTGGAAGATTTCTTGATGTGGAAGAAGAGTTTTATTTCCTTCTTTAGCTCTGTGGCTGTTGGAGGTCCCTGCCCCTCACTGAGCCTCCTTTTTTATTCAGATATTACACAAACACCTACTGTGTGCCAGGTATGTGGTAGACTCGCAGGTCCCAGGATCCCTAAAGGCCCTGCTTTGGGACAGGGGTTTACTCAGCTGGAAGGAAAGGTTGATACCCCAGCCCAGCAACCCCAACCTGCTGGAGCCCTGGCCCAGGTCCCCCACATTCTGCCCCTGTTGTCCAGCGTCTGGGGACCCTTGGACTCCAGAATCCCATTCTGAGGCTCAAGGAGCTGGTCGGACTTGGTAAGTGCTTATAGTTTCACCAGCCGCGCCCTGGCCCCACGGCCTGCGGCCTGCATCTGGCCTGGCAGAGGCTGGGAGAGGTGGTACAGGCCTTGGGACTCCCAGGGGCGGTCTCCTGGGCACTGGGCTGTGCTTGGCACCTCCTGAGGGGTGATGTGGCCCCAGACGGACATGAGACTGCTGGGCTTCTGGCCACGGGGATGGCTTTGGCTTTTATTCTGAGAGATGGACGTCCTGGCAGGGTTTTATAGGCCCCAGATAATGATGTAAGGGGAAAACTGAGGAGCTGACCCTGAGCGGAGCCGACACCCAGACCTGCCTCACTCACTCCTCCCCTGCCCCAGACTGCACCCCATAAACACAGCCTGCCGGGCCCCCCAGCCTGGCCCAGGGGGCAGCGCTTGGCCGCACCAGACACCCAGCTTGGCCAGGTGAGCAGGGAATTCACCTCAGTGGGTTGGTTCATTTTGGGGTCGTAAATGAAATGAGCTGTCAAACGGATGGGGGCGGGGGGAGCCCGAGTGAAAGAATGAACTGTTCCTTGCGGAAACGCAGGGTGCCCCCCACTCCTCCCCATGAGGGCCGGGGAGCTGGGAAGGGGTGAGGGGCTGCATCCCCCCAACATCCGCATCCACACCTGTGTGGTCCAGCAGCTAGAGGAGCCTGGGGAGCCGGATTCCAGGCTTCCTATTTTTAGTTTTGCAGCTAAACGCTTGCTGTTTGTTTTATATATTTATATTCACCCACAGAGGGAGCCTGCCCTGAGCCCGGCCCAGAGGAAGCCCTCAAGCGAAGGGGAGTGGAGCAGCCCCGAGAGCCAGCTTTCTGGAGCCACCCTTCCTTTGTGCCCACACCGGCTGCTGTAAACAGTTGTGGCCTTGCTGGTGTCCTAATGGATGGCAGCTGTTTGGGCCACACACCCAACTCCACTCTTTGGGCCTGAAGCCTGCAAGGCCTTGGCCAGAGTTCATTCACTCACTGACCAGAGACCCAAGCCCCACACCACCCCCACGTGCCAGACAGCAAGAAAAAAGCCCTAAGACACAGCCGTGCCCCCGGGGAGCTCGCAGGACGGACAGACAGGAAGACAAGTGGGATAACCCATGGGATACATGGTGTGGTTGAGACAAGATGGGAAGATGAGTGGAAATTTACCAGCAGAGAAGCAGCAGGAGGGCCTCTGGGTAGAAGGAACTGCATGCGCAGAGGCCTGGAGGACAGGGTTGTGTATGAACTGGAGAGGACAGTGGGGAAGGTAGAGGCATGGTGAGGAAATACAGGAGACCAGGGGGTCTGGGGGTTGAAGGTCAAGCTGAGGGCTTGGATTTGGTCCCACAGGCACTGGGTAGTTGGGGGCAAATTCAGATGCGTGTTTGTCAGGGGATCACCATGGTGACATGGAGTGCGGACTTCGTAGGGGTGTAGAGACCAGCTCACAGGCTACTGCAATAGTCCGGGCAAAGGAGGGCAAAGCCTGTACAAAATGGTCAGAGGAGGAACTAAGTGTTCCCTAAGGCATCTTTAGCACAGAAGTCACAGGAAAAACCCTGTGACCCAAACTTCAGGTTCAAGTGTCTCTGAGTTTCTCAGGTTTGTGGCATTTGATGGAGCCTCTGTGGACAAATTCTTGATGATAGTTTTCGTTATTGCCAGCTGTACAATAATAACAACCCTGCCCTCACCCCGATCCTTTTCCCCCCAGGTTTTAGTGAAGCCTTATGTCCTGGCTCATGACAACCCCTTCATCACCCCCAAGGCCACAAGCATCCTCTCAGACTAAAGGGTCCAGGGCTCCGAGTCTGGTCTTGCCACCCTACTCTCCTGTGGCCCAAAGATGTAATGTTATAAGACCTTGGGTCTGAGGTTCCCAAGTTACATGTATTAAATTTTAAAATCACATTTTTTAAATTGAAGTATAGTTGATTTACAATGTCATATTAGTTTTAGATGTACAGCATAGTAATTCAATATTTTTGCAGATTATATTCCATTAAAAGTTATTGTAAGAGAATGGCTATAATTCCCTGTGCTGTATAATATATCCTTGTTCTTTGTCTATTTTTTTTTAGAGGGTTTTTTTTTTAGTTGAAGTATAGTCAGTTTACAGTATTGTGTCAATTTCTGGTTTACTGCATAATGTTTCAGTCATACATATACATACAAATATTCCTTTTCATATTCTTTTTCATTTTCATTATAGGTTACTGCAAGATATTGAATATAGTTCCCTGTGCTATACAGTATGAACTTGTTGTTTATCTGTTTTATATATAGTAGTGTGTATCTGCAAATCTCGAACTCCCAATTTATCCCTTCCCATCCCCTTTCCCCCCTGGTAACCATGTTTGTTTTCTATGTCTGTGAGTCTATTTCTGTTTTGTAAATAAATTCATTTGTGTCTCTTTTTTTTTAGATTTCACATATAAAGTGATATCATATGGTATTTTTCTTTCTGTTTCTGGCTTACTTAGAATGACAGTCTCCAGGTCCATCCATGTTGCTGAAAATAGCATTACTTTATTCTTTTTTTATGGCTGAGTAGCATTCCATTATATACATATATTTTATATATATATATATATGACATCTTCTTTATCCATTCATCTGTTGATGGACATTTAGGTTGTTTCTGTGTCCTGGCTACTGTAAATAGTGCTGCTATGAATATTGGGGAGCATGTATCTTTTTGAATCAGAGTTCCCTCTGGATATATGCCCAGGAGTGGGATTGCTGGATCATATGGTAAATCTATTTTTAGTTTTTTGAGAAACCTCCATAATGTCTTCCATAGTGGCTGCATCAAACTACATTCCCACCAACAGTGTAGAGTAGTTGGTATCTGTTTGTATAGTCGTTTGTATGGGTTAATCCCATACTCCTAATCTGTCCCTTCCCCTTTACTCTCCCCTTTGGTAACCCCCAGTTTGTTAGAGAATATTATGCTTAGTGAAATAAGCCAGTGAAAGGTAACTACTGTATGATATCACTTGTTTGTAGAATCTAAAAAATGATATAAATGAATGTATATGCAAAACAGAAACAGACTCACAAATATAAAATCACATTTTAAAATTACACTAAGTAATATATAGTCATGGGGAAAAAAGGAGATAATACAGATTAGCAAAAAGAGCACAAGAAAAATTACCTATAATC
The DNA here is from genome assembly GCF_009834535.1 of Camelus ferus. Lineage (NCBI taxonomy): Eukaryota > Metazoa > Chordata > Mammalia > Artiodactyla > Camelidae > Camelus > Camelus ferus. Next base: position 17,233,058 of record NC_045708.1, on the reverse strand, counting down.
TTGCCTCTCCAAAGATAACCTTTGTTAATATTTTCAGGTCTTTATGTAGATTTTTACTTTCTATAAATATATAAATGCTTTTCTAAGAATAATTTTTTTCTAGCCAGGTACACACTGTATATACAACATATCATTTAAGGTAATTAAAAAATAGAAATAAAAGGAATCCAGGATGAGATCACTGGAAGGATATGGTTATAGCTATTGTCTGTTTTCTTCTTTATATTTTTTGGTGTTTTTCAAGTTTTCTAAAGTGAACATATTTGTTAGTGGGACAGTATATTGAACTTCTAGACCTTGATAAATATCCAAGCAAAGGAGTTCAAAAATCATGCTTAGATCAACTCATTTGACATTAGCTGAGGTGTCACCTCTTCCAGGTAGCCTCCCCTGATAACCCTATGCTAGGTTTGGTGCCTTCTCTGTGTGTTTATCTTTGGAATAATAATAATAGCTAATACTGCATGCCAAGCACTATTACAAATGTTTTGCCATTTTAACTCAGCTCCTGGAGGTACGTATCATCATTATCCCCCTTTTACAGATGAGAAAACTGAGAAACAAGGAAGGAATTCCCTCCCAATTCTAACAAGGGCAGAGCAATACCTGAAAAAGTTGAGTTTACATTTCTCATCAGCTAAAGGTATTGGGGGCTCAAGGTAAGAATTAAGCTGACTTTAGGAAAAAGGTGTTATTTCTTGCACACCTGAGTCTGTGCGCCATGACTCATCCTTGCCATAAGGACTGACCATCAAGGGGAAAAAGAAAGGGAAAAGACATGAGAAAATATCTTTTTCAAAAACCCAGAAGCAGGAAGGATATAGGACTTACGGCCCTTTCCCCGCATCTGAGAGTGATGCATCCACCTTTCTGAGTTTTGAGTCTAAGATTTCACAAAACATGAAATTGAAAGACAGAAATCACCATCTCTGGACCCTCAGGCACCCCCCAGCCTGTCCTCGTCCTGAACATTCAAGAGGACGCCCTGTGAACGAGGCCTCCCCCAGTGGGGGTGGACAGGGGGGCCAGCCTCTTGGTGGCAGGGCCCCCCTACCCTGGACAGACACACAGTGGGACTATCAGTCGAGGTGGCAGTCTTCCCCACCTCTAACAAGTGCTAGTTCTTTTTCCATGAAAACAACTCAGTTCTAAATCACTGACGCCTGAAATTAGAAAAATACGCTGCCCATATTATCATAAAAAGTATTTTAACATGGTGGGGCCTTCTCAGTGGCAGGAGGGGTGGCCAAGAGCCCCACAGAAGCCCCTTCCCGTTGCAGCCCCTGGAAACGCTCAGGGGGACAAGAAATTTGGTTTTCATTAGCGGCCAATGTGAGTAGTTCTGTGGCTCTGAATGGACCTTTGATTCTGGCTGGTGGTGGAATCTTTCCAGGACCAGTGAGTTTTGTTTTGTTTTGTTTTTTTCATATAAAATGGGCTAGGCCCTTCTAACTTATATCTCCCCGAACTACACGGGAATTGGGCAACACCCCAACCTCTTGACTTCTAAAGTCAACAGCTGGGGCCTGCAGGAGAGGCACCCGAGACCATTTGGCTTTATTGACTCTGAGGTTTTATTAAAAATGTTATGTTTCATTGAGGTCTGCGCCAGACCCAACAAGAAGACTGGCCAGTGAGGGGCTTGACGGGCAGAGGGGATTTTCACCTCCTGGAAGGCAGCCCACCTTGACCTGCTTCCTCCCACCCCCGTGACCCCAGAAATGGCCTATAGTTTAGAATCTCCACAGAAAACCCTATTGCTTCCCTTCTGTCGACTTCAAGTGAAAGAACACGGGCCTGCTCTATTTTTTGTTGTTCATTTGACACATTTCAGTTAAGCACCTACTGCAGTGTTGGGGGCTTGGGAGGCAGAATAAGTCAAAATCCCCATCCCTCAGCCTCATTGGAGAGAAAGACCATAAACAAACAAATACATGATGTGATTTCAGAAAAGAATAAGGGCTATAGAAAATAAAATGGGAGAATATGATGGAGGAAGATTGGGGGTTGGAAGGCGATATGAGACAAGGGGGCCAGGGAAGGGCTCTCTGCAGAGGTGAGTGCAGACCTCCAGGTGCTTAGTCAGGTGCCACTGAATCTCGTGCTGCATGTGGTACCTTCACTGGGGCGGGTCAGCGGTGCCTGAAATTGACACCCATTGATCTGGCCGACTCTCTCACGATGTCTGACAGCAGAGAGGAGCCAAAGCAGTTTGCCTTTACCTGGTAGGGACAGCAGATCACTTTCCAGGCCCTGCCCCCTCTCCATCATACTGGCACTTTCAGGGATGGTCTCAGCTCAGATTCCCCAGAAGCAGATCCAGAGATAGGGATTTTTGTGGGATGTGCCCCCCAGGCAGCCAGCCTTTTGTACTCCCATGTGTCCAGTCAGCCAGGGGAGTAAGAGAGGGAAGTTACCTCACTGGTAAGATCCCTACTATAGGGCAGAGAGCAATTCTCCAGAGAAAGGGGCAGATATAAGATGCTGGCAGCCAACACTCGCATGATATTGACATGCTGGCCCAGGGTGGTGTCCGGAATGATAAAATGATCCAGGACTTTGCAGTGGACGCTGCTGGAACATTACCCACATCCACTTCCTTGGACCAGTGCCCCAGTTCCCTGCTGCTGTACACCTGGAGGGCAGGAATTGGCAAGAATCACGTGCCAGAGGGTGAAAGATAAACCCCCTGAAGATGCCAGGGTGTTTGTTGATGTCTTCATGTTGATGAAGACATTAAGGAGCCAGGGAGCTGAGGCATACCAACCCCTCACCTCCAAGAAGAGACAAGTTGTGACACTTTGCACCTTTTACTATGCAGAGGGCAAAACAAGTTCTCCCATCAAAAGATATGTCAGTGTCCTTATCCCGGAAACCTGTGACTATTACCTGATTTGGCAAATGGGTCTTTACAGATGTAATTAAGGATCTCAAGAAGAGAATATAATCTTTAGGTATCTGAGCAGGTCCTAAATCCAATGACAAATGTCCTTATAAGTGACACACAGAGAAGAGGAAACAATGTGACCACAGTCACAGAGATTGGAGTAGAGAAGCCGCCGGCCCAGGAATGTCTGGAGTGACCAGAGGCTGGAGGAGGCAGAGAATGGATTGTCCCCTAGAGCCCTCAGAGGGAGCATAGCCCTGCCAACACCTTGATTTCAGACCTGAGACCTCCAGGACTTGGAGAGAATAAATTCCTATTGTTTTAAGCCTCCCTCTTTGGCCTCTGAATTTTGAAGCAGCATATTCCACACTTGGGAATACTGCTCTGATCTATTTATTAGGTGACCAGAAAGCTATCAGCTTTGTGTGTGTGTGTGTGTGTGTGTGTGTGTGTGTGTGTGTGTGAAAACACATACAACATAAAGTATACCATCTTTACCGTTTTAAGTATATAGTTCAGTGGTATTAAATGCATTCACATTGTTGCATAACCATCACCACCATCCATCCCCGTAACTCTTTTCCATCCTGCAAAATGGAAAATCTATATCCATTAAACAATAACCCCCAAGCCCCTGGCAATCACCATTCTATTTTCTGTCCCTGTGATCTAGACTACTCTAAGTGTCTCATATAAGTGGAATCATACAGCGTGTCTTTTTGTGACTGGCTGATTTCACTTTGCATCATGTCCTCAAGCCTCATCCATGTTGCAGCATATGACAGGATATCCTCCTTTTTTAAGGTTGAATATCATTCCATTGTATGATATACCACATTTTCCTTATACATTCATCCATCCATGGATACTTGGGATGCTTCCATGTTTTAGCTATTGTGACTAATGCTGCTATAAACATGGGTGTAAAATATCTCTTCAAAACTCCACTTTCTTTTCTTTTGAGTATATACCCAGCAGTGGAATTGCTGGATCATATAGTAATTCTATTTTTAATTATTTGAGAAGCCGCCATACTGGAGGGGTGGGTTGGGGGATTTTTTAGTTGATTTACATTATATTAGTCGCAGGTGTACAACATAGTAATTCAAAATTTTAATAGATTATATTCCATTTAAAGTTATTATAAAATATTGACTATATTCCCTATGCTGTACAGTATATCCTTGTAGCTGACTTATTTCACTAAGCATAATACCCTCCAGATCCATCCATGTGGTTGTAAATGGCAAATTTTTCATTCTTTTTTATGGCTGAGTATTATTTCCTTGTGTGTGTGTGTATGTGTATATATATATATATATATATATATATATATATATATATACCACATCTTCTTTAGCCATTCATCTGTTGACGGGCACTTGGGTTGCTTCCATATCTTGGCGATTGTAAATAATGCTGTTATGGATGTTGGGGTGCATATATCTTTTTGAATTAGTGTTTTCATTTTCTTCAGATACACACCCAGGAGTGGAATTGCTGGATCATAAAGTAGTTCTATTTTTAGTTTTTGAGGAACCTCCATACTGTTTTCCACAGCACCAACTTACATTCCCATCAACAGTGTCCAAGGGTTCACTTTTCTCTACATCCTTGCCAATATTTGTTATTTGTGGTCTTTTTGATTATAGCCATTCTGACAGCTGTGTGGTAATATTTCATTGTGATTTTGATTTGCTTTTCCCCAATAATTAGTGACGTTGAGCATCTTTTCATGTTCCTATTGGCCATGTGTTTATTGTCTTTGGGAAAATATCTATTCAGGTCTTCTGCCCATTTTTAAATCAGATTGTTTGAGTTTCTCTTATTGTTATTGAATTGTATGAGCTGTTTATAGATTTTGGATTTTAACCCCTTGTCAGTCATTTCATTTGCAAACATCTTCTTCCATTCAGTAGGTTATAGTTTCATTTTGCTAATGGTTTTCTTTGCTGTCCAAAAGCTTTTAAGTTTAATCAGGTCCCATTTGTTTATTTCTGCTTTTGTTTCCTTTGCCTTAGGAGACGGATCCAAAAAAATATTGCTACAATTTATGTCAAAGAGTGTTCTGCCTATGTTTTCTTCCAGGAGTTTTATAATTTCCACTCTTACGTTTAATTCATTTTGAGTTTATTTTTGTATATGATGTGAGAAAATGTTCTATTTCATCCTTTTACATGAAGCTGCCCAGTTTCCCCAGCACCACTTATTGGAGACACTGTCTTTTACCCATTGTATATTCTTGCCTTCTTTGTCATAGATTAGTTACACCATAAATGCATGGGTTTATTTCTGGGCTCTCTATTCTGTTCCATTGATCTATGTGTGTATTTTGGTACCAGTACCATGCTGTTTTAATTACTGTAGCTTTGTAATATAGTCTGAGGTCTCCAGCTCTGTTCTTCTTTCTCAATGTTGCTTTGGCCCACCATACTGTTTTTCACAGTGGCTGTACCATTTTACATTCCCACCAACAGTGCACAAGTGTTCCAATTTCTTTACATCTTCACCAACATTTGCTATAAAAAGTTATCATTCTTGAGACAAAGGAAGAGATAACTCCACAGAGGTTCAAGCTGCAGTGCAAACTGCCCTGTTATTTAAGCTGCATGACCAAGAAGATTCCACAGTGCTAGATAAAGATACTGGGCAGAGTCTCCCACAAACTTCAGTAGAAGAACATGTGTGCAGATTCCTAGGGTTTTCTGCATTAGAGAACCACTCTTTAAAAAAAAAAAAATTCTGGCATTTTACTGAATCCTAATAGAGACTGAATTCTTGACCATGAAACACCGAGTAACTACACCATCTGCACTTCCATTGTGAGCTGGAAATTATCAAATCCACCAAGTCGTAGCGTTAAGAGGCCACAGCAGCAATCCATCGGAGAATGGAAGTGATGTATTTGGAACTGGGACTGGGCAGGTCGCGAAGATCCGAGCAGATTCTATGAAGAGGTGGACCAGACCCCTGTGTCACTTACTTCTGTTGCATCTATACCTGTCCCTCCACACACTCCTGTGGCCTCACAGTCAAAGTTCCCTATGGTCAACTGTCAGAGGAGTAAAGGACTCTGGTCTGGGTCATGGGTCGGCACACGGGACTGAGTGGTAGCTTTGGTCATCCCCTTCATATGGAGGAAGAAGTGCTACACGTTGGCACAAACTCCCAGGCTGGTTGGCCAGCAGCCTGAAAGGACAAGATTCGAAGATCTCAGATGGTGTGGTTGGGAAGACCCGTCTGAGCAGGATGTGCAGGAGACACCTCAGTGTTCCCAGAGGGTGTTTCCATTCACCAAGCACCACCAGCCATGAGTCACTGAACCTTGGGACCCTGTAAAGTGGGTCCCTTCGTGGTTCCCCTGGGCGGGGTTCCCACCTCAATCCTGGCCACAGCAGATGCTGGGCTGCCCAGAGCAGACTTTGAGAAGAGGATTCATGTGAATGTGAATTTCTGAAGAAAGTGTACCCAGGACAATCCGCAAACAGGGTAGGGGAAATTGGACATGGAAAGTGAACTGGTCAGCTTGGGCCTGACCTGTGGGGGGCTCTGGAGAGTCAGTGCCACCTCAGAGTTTGCTCCCAGCTGGAGGCAAGTGAGCTGGACTTTCACATCCTGCATAAGGACTGGTCAGTCATTATTATGCTAAGGCCCCCCAGGGACATACATGCCCAGGCACTTCCAGCTCTGTGTGTGTCTGTGTGTCTGTGTGTGTCTGTGTGCGCAAGCAAGCAAAGTAGTTTTAGTAGCTCAAGGGGAGGCCTCTGAGGAAAGCCGCAGGTGCAGGCTCTTAGAAACAAAGGTGTGCAGTAGGGGCTCCCGGAAGGGGAAGGTCAGCGACAGCCGCCTTCGCAGCTATGCCCTCAGTATTGCCTGGTGCACAGGGTTGCATAGTGTCCCCTCCAAAATGCATGCCCCTCCTGGAACTTCAGAATGTGATCTTCTTTAGAAATAGGATCAGTGCAGATGTAATTAGTTAAGATGAGGTCCTAACATCATCATGAGTAGGGTGGGCTTTTAATCCAATGTGACTGGTGTCCTTATAAGAGGAGAAAAGACACTGAGACAGAGACACAGGGAGAAGGTCATGTGAAGAAGAAAATGGACACTGGAGTGATGCTTCCTCCACCCAGCAGAAACCTCAGTCTGGGCTGTGGACAGCAGCACCATTCGCCTGGTCTGGAAAACACATCTAAATGTTCCCGAGGTTGTTTTTGGAACCACATTTGGCCATATGGGAGAGGTGCTGGGCCTGGCGCTGGACCAAGGCCCAGTTAGGGGAAGAGGAGGGAGCGGATGGGCACCAGGTGAGCAAGCGATGGGGTCACTCTTCTTTGCTCCTGGAGACCCTCGTCCATGAATGCAGTTCTAGGAAGAACAGAGGCGGAGAAGCCTGGCTGAGATCTCGGCAAGCTGTCCCTCTGGGTGGGAGACCTGCGGCCATGTCGCCTCAGTCCTGGCATCTTTTACCAAACAGAGCATCTCCCCAGGCCAGAGGAAATCTTCAAGGAGCGAAAATCAGTAGAAACAGCATTGCCGAACTTCACTCACTCAAGTACCGCCTTCCCACTTTTTGCCATTTCTGGCACATATCAGCTACAGTAGTATTTTACTTAACATTTTTTTCTTTAAAATACTGCCTCTTTCTAGTCTCTTCAGTAAATGGTAATGGACCAACTGGCTATCCATGTGCAAAAGAATGAAGTTGGACCCCTACCTCATATCCTATATAGAAACCAACCCAAAATGGACCAAAGACCTAATGAAAGCACTAAAGCTATAAAACTCTCAGAAAAAAATGTAGTGGTTAAATCATCACGATCTTGAATTTAGCAGTGAATTCTTAGTTACCTAAGCACGAATAACAAAGGAAAAAATAGATAAATCAGACTGCATCAAAATTTTTAAACATGTGCATCAAAAGACACTATCAAGAGAGTAAAAAGGCAACCCACAGAATGGGAGAAAATATTTGCAAATCACATATCCTATAAGGGATTGCTATCCAGAATATATAGAAAACTCCTGAGACTCAACACCAAAAAGACAAACTGATTCAAAAATGGGCGGAGGACTTAAATAGACCTTCTTCAAAGAAGATATCCAAGTGGCCAGCCAGCATATGAAGAGATGCTCTCAACATCAGTAATCATTAAGGAAATCTAAATCAAAACCACAGTGAGGTTCCACTTCACACCCACTAGAATGGCTACAATTTTTTTTAAAAAGAAAGAAAATATCAAGTGTTGACAAGGATGTGAAGAAATTAGACCCCCTCATACATTGCTGGTGGGGATGTAAAATGGTGCAACCACTTTGTAAAACAGTTTGACCCTTCCTCAAAAAGTAATACATGTAGTTAGCATATGACCTGGCAATTCTGCTCCTAGATATATACCCAAAAGAACTGAACATAGGTATTCAAACAAGTACTTGTAGGGAGAGGGTATATAGCTCAAGTGGTAGAGCACGTGCTCAGCACAAACAAGGTCCTGGGTTCAATCCCTAGTAACTCCTCTAAAAATAAGTAAACCTAATTACCTCTCCCCCCCCAAAAAATTTAAATAATAAACAAACAAACAAACAAAGTACTTGTACATGAATATTCGTAGTTAACACTATTCACATTAGCCAAAAAGTGGAAACAGCCCAAATGTCCATCAGTGGATGAATGCGTAAACAAACTGTGGTACATCCATATAATAAACTATTATTCAGCCACGAAAAGGAATGAAGTACTGATACACACTACATCATGGATGAAACTAGAAAACTTGATGCTAAGTCCAGACACAGGAGATCACATATTATATGATTCCATTTATATGAAATATCCAGGATAGTAAATCCATTGAGACAGAAAGCAGATGGGTGGTGGCCAGGGCTTAGGGGAGAGGAGTGACTGCCCAGTGGGTACAGGGTGTCCCCTGGGGGTGATGAAATGTTTTGGAACTAGATAGAGGGTATGGTTGCTCAGCACTGTAAATGAACTCAATGCCACTGAATTGTACATTCAGTGTACAACGAAATTAACAAAAAGTGGAAACAATCCAAGCGTCCATCAGTGGACGAACGGATACACAAAATATGACGTAGCCACAAAAGGGAGGACTATTAGCATTATTTGGCCATAAAAAGGAAAGAAGTACAACATGGAACAAGCTTGAAAACATCATGCTCAGGGAAGCGAAAGACCACATGGTAAATGATCCCGTTTGTGTGAAACTTCCAGAGCAGAAAATCTACAGAAACAGAATAGACTAGTGGTTGCCAAGAGGAGGGGAGGGGAATGGGGAGTGACTGCTAAAAGGTACATCATTTCTTTGGGGTGCAATGAAAATACTCTGGAATGAATAGTGATGGCGGCATGACCTTGTGAATATACTAAAAACCACTGAATTGTACACTTTGTAAAAGGGTTAATTGTATGGTATATGAATCACAACTTTTTTTAAAAAAAAAAAAGCTGTTTTTCAGTCTAGAAAAATCGAGGACCATCGGCTTAACTGAGGCTTTTACTCTTCATGGTAAAAGTACCTACTTCACAGGATCGATGATGACTGATGAGCTAATGCCTTGATTCTCAGCTTTTAGTTTGCAACAGAGTCTCCTAGAGAGGCTGTTAAAATGAAGACTGCTGGCCACATTCTGGGGGTCTCAGATTCAGCAGGAGCCCAAGAATTTACATTTCTAACAAGTTCCAAAGTGCTGCTGCTGCTGCTGGTCCCTGGACCACACTTTGAGAACCACTGAATTAATTCATGGAAAGTACTCTGGGTCTGGTCCCAGAGCAAAGACTCACTGTCACATAAGCACATTGTAACTATTCCCACAACCATAACTGAGAGGTTTGTGAGTCAGGGTTATTATCTTGGTTTTCCAGGAGGTGAAACTGAGACCCAGAGAAGACAGTGACCACCTGGCATCATGAGGAATGGAGGTGGCTGGGGGTGGCAGAGCTGGGACTTGAGCTCAGATATTCTGGTTGAGGCTGAAGGCTCTTCACTGGCCAGGAGCAAGCAAACTTCCCTCTGAACTGGGCCCCAGTCCCTGAAAAACACACTGGGTCTGTTCCAGACTCCCAGCGCGCCAACCCTCTCACTCCATCTTCAGCAAACTCACTGCAATCTCCCTGCTATTTTGAGGTCTTATCTAAACCCACTGCTCTGGATCCACTTCACCCTGGATGCTGCTTCCTGCCACCCCCTCTCCCAGCCCTAGAGCAGGTCCTCCCTGCCACTCCCTGCCTGGCCCACCAGAGACCCAGGCTTTGGCCGGCAGCCTAAACCAAGTCACAGAAGACCAGAATGGTCCCAAGGCCTCCAAAGGGAGATAATGATGCTCTCAATTAACCCCTCGGAGCTTGTGCGAAGCTGATTTACATACCATCCTAGTAGTTCCTGCCAGTGTCACAGAGAAGCATCTCTCCCATGGGCAGAGAGTCAGGCAGGCTGCAGAATGACACATCTCCACCCCCATCTCCCTTGCCCATTCATTCACATATCTCCAGGGTGCTTGCTCCGTGTCAGAGGCCTGCTGGGCTGTGAGAGAACACAGTTGCAAAAGGTCACAGCCAGGTTGGGCAGACAATGCTGCCCCAGAAACAGTCATCACGAGTTTGTGCCCGAGGTGAGACCCCAGAAAGGACACCTTGAGCTATTCTCGGGGAGCACAAGTCCCACCTTTGCACCCAGAAAAGATGGTCCAGAGCGGCCTAGTTTCAGAGCCACGGTTTCCCTCTCTTTTGGGGCCAGAGGTAGCAACACCTGGCTGACCCCGGAGAAGTGGGCAGACACCACCTGGTTAGGGACAGGGCGACCAGTGAGCACATCTGCCTGATGGGGCTTCATCATCGAGACAAGCTGCTTCTCAAAGGAAACTGCTTCAGCAACGGAAGACGTTCAAAAGAGTACTAAGGCACTCTACGCCTGCGATTCTAAGAGGTGCTCTTTTTCACATTTTAATAGCTCTGAAATTGGGATGTGTCTCCCAATCTGCTGGCCGGGGGCCCTCTGGATGGAGTTACCATCGCCTGCCCAAGCCAAGCGTCACTTGGGTATGGGTTTCTGTGGCTTGGAAGAAAACCCTGCAGACAATAGAGGAGTATTCTTCTAACCTCTAGGAACCAGCCGGCTGTGGGTACTGGTGGGGGAGGTGGTAAAGCAGACGTGTTCAGCAGCATTCCTCCCGCGGAGTCAAATGTGGGAAGAGCCACAAAAGGTAAAGCCAGTGCAAGGGCCCAGCGCCTTAGCTCTCGGTCCGTCTGCAGATTCTTGTGAGAAACGCTGCTTCAGAGAGGTTCCTTGGTGGAGAGGGGCCGGGGAGAGACAAAGGGGCCTCTGGGTGCTGGAAGTCTCTCTCCTGATCCTGGCCGGGGAGAGACAAAGGGGCCTCTGGGTGCTGGAAGTCTCTCTCCTGATCCTGGCTGATCATTACTCTCAATGAGGTGCTGGGAAACCAATCTCTCAGGGCAAGGGGGAAAAAAGCCCTGAACTGTAACATTTGCCAATTTCCAGAGTGTAAATATTTCCACCATGGCTGATTCTAAGCGACAGTTTAAAACTGGTTTGCAAAATTCCTGGATATTTAACAATCAGCCCACCGCTGAGCACAGATGTATACGTACATGGATAAAAAACTCATCAGAAAGGCTTATGATTTGTGCACTTTATTATATGTAAGTTTTAGTTCAATAAAATTTCTTTGTTTTACTCTTTATTGAAGTCTAGTTGATTTTTTACAATGTTAGTTTCAGGTGTACAGCAAAATGATTCAGTTATACATATACAGACATATATAAAACAGAAAGGGAGAGAGGGGTCTGTGTTACTAACGCTGGCCTGCACAGACGACAATGTGTAAAAAAGCATGGGCCTCGGCCTCTCTTGAGTCAGAGTCAGGTTTTGAATGTGAAGAAGTTTATTTTCATATAAATTTGTTTTCATTTCACATAAATTTCCTTTTATGTGTGCACAAGAGTGATATATATATATACACACATACACATATGACATGCAACTAAATCTAAAGAGCTCTTTTACTAAATAGGAAATTTGAAAAATTCTAAGTGATAAAGTACCATGTCTTAGTTTAACCGATAGCATCTTTATTTCCTAGGGTATGTAAAATAGTGGTGTGTCTGTGTTCCATGATGTTGTAGATTTGTCGAAATAAAGTAATATTTTTTTTCAGTTTTATAGCTGTTCTCAAGAGCTGGTTAGAACACTGGACCAGGAATCGAGATGGGTTCAAGCTCTGGATTTCCTGCTGTGTGTCCTTGGGCAAGTCAGTTATCCTCTCTGAGCTACAGTGTCCCTACTTCTAAAATAGGGATGATAATATCATCTACCTCCTACAGCTGCTGAGATTAAAGGAGATACTGTGTGCAGTGTGGTTGAGCATCACGCTTGTAGTGAGGCTTAAAAGGTCTTAATAAGGGCTTAATAAGGGCAGCAAATTATTGCCATTGTCATTACTTAGCTTCTCTGAGCTTCCATGTATCAAATAGGCCCAAGCTCCAGGTTTTGCTGGAAGGATCCACTGAGCTGATGCGTATAAAAGTGCTAGGCAAAACAGAAAGTGCTCTGCTAATGAAAAGAACTGTTAAGAACAGTCTAAAGATTGTGTGCAATAGACGTGAAACACATCAGAGCATCAAGACCACGACTAGACACACCACCCATGGGAAAAAAGTGAAAAGGGAACCGTGAAAACACGCATCAAGGCTCCAATCCCACTTCCACACGTGGAAACATCTGTCAATCTGTGGTTAGACCTGCCGTCCCCGCCTGGACTCTTGGTCATTTCAGAATGGAGAAGTGGCCATGGGAAAGGCCTCCTCGTCTGTAAGGGGCCAATGTAGAGGCTTGGACAGAGGGTGGGGGACGAGGAGCCAATGCTGAACTGAAAATGTTCCCAGTGAGGCGTCCTATGCATTTCCGCCCCGCTGCACAGCTGTACTGTGGTGAGACCATGTGGGCCGGCCCCGTTACGGAACACAGTCTTCACAGCCAGAGAAGTGGGTTCAAATCCCAGCTCCAACCCCCTAGAGCCGAGTAGGCTTGGGACCTCTCCCCTCTGAACCTCAGATTCTCCAGCTGAGAAATGGGGATAATGATACCTAATTCCAGGTTATTGGGAGAATTAAATAATGTCGGCAAAGCATTTAGTAGGTTAGCACTGGGGAGGCCAAGTCAAATCCATCAAGCTCCATGCCCTGATGAATCAGGTGGACAAACAGGGAAATTCGTGTCTAATAGGATGTAGTTAGTGCTAAATAGAGAAGGAGGCACAAGGGGCTTTGGATGGGGGTACTGTCACCCTCTATGGGGCTGCTGGGAGGTTTCCTGCAAGAGCTGAATCTCATCAGTCGGATGAAAGTCAGCTGAGCCAGGCTGGGTGGGGAGGGAGGGCATCCCTGGTGGATATGCAAGCATGAGCCAAGCCAGGAGGCATGAGGCAACCACCTTGCACAAAGGGCTCATGCTCCAAAGATAAACCCTCATCTTCAGGTTTGGGGTCACAAACATTTCTTCCTTATTCTGAGCCAATGTTCATACTCAGCAAGCAGCAAAATGGGCTATTGCTGTTGCCTCTAGACTTAGACAGTGAGCTCCCCAGCACCTGGAGCATGTAAGCACAAATCATCATGGACCAGTCCTGGACCTGCAGCCTCCAGTACATTCTGTCTGTGTCGTAGGGGGCTGATGCTTACGGGCCGCGTTGCCCAGGCTCCCTCGCCAGCCACTTTCCGGCTGGGTTCTGCCACGTCCAGCACTGGGGGAGATCAAGGAGAGCGGCGTGAAGGGAGCAGCTGGAATATTCTTCCCCCGTTTAAGTCTGCCTCAGGTGGGGTGAGTGGCAGCAGCTGCATTTCCATTTCCTCTGTGCTCCACCCAGCAAGTTTCCAGGTGGCCAGGGATCCCGGGCTCTGACACCCCACCGTGGTCCTCCACCCCGGGCAGTTCCCTCAGTGGCTGAGCTCTGGGCTGACTCATCATCCCTTCTTTGGTCTCTCAGCTCTGCCACACACAACCTGTGTAGCCAATTCCCTGTTTTGAGTCCCTTTCTGAAAGACCCAGGGTGTGTCTGTTTCTTGCTGATTCTGAAATGACACCAGTCCTTCTGGGAGCCACGTGACAAGCCCATCCTGACAAATCATTAGAGGCTGATCTGTGGGGTCCTTTGTAAGCCTGCAACTCTTTCCCTGGTGTCCATGGCCCCCCTCCCACCTCAGGGCCAACTTCCCCCTGACAGGGTGACAGGCCAGGCCCACCCAGACAGGTCCTAGAGTAGAAATAGAATCACCCCAAAGCACCAGAAAAGTCCAATTGCCTTTCATGGTCAACAGAGCAGAGAGAGTCATTCTGAACGTCAGGGAAGAATTACAGGACCTGGAGAAGAGCCCTCGGCTGTTTTATGGGCTTCATCCCTGTGTGAGGGTGAAGAAACTGAGGCTCAGAGAGGGGAAGTGACTCTCTCAGAACCCAAGTCTCCTGGCTCCTGGCCCGGTGCTCTTTCCCCGCCTGCATGGCCCTATCCTTGGCCCACTTCCCAGGAATCAGGCTCTTGGGTCTATTGGCACCTTGACTGCTGTGGCCCCGCCAGCGTAAGGTTTCCTACATGTGCCTAAGGATGTCAGGGAAGGGGCGCACTGCAGCCTGGTTTAAAAGTGGAAAGCTAAAGATAACCTAAGTGACGTCACTAGGAGGTGGGTCAGAGAGCATGGCACGCTCACACTTTGTGCCCCTGGGCAGCCATTAGAACAAAGGCAGGGTGAGCTGCCCTCCCCAGTGTGTTAGGGGCCCAGAGAACTCAGAGCAGGGGTCGGTGTAGACAGTGGGACGGGGCATGACTGGTGTTTCATGGTAAAACTTTTATGCTATTTACGTGGCTGCCACGGGCACAGCACTGTTTTAAGAACAGCTAATAAAATTGTTTTTCATGTTTCATTTTAAAAAATAAGAAAGAATAATATTGCACTGTATGTGCCAACATGGAAGCCTGTCCCTGACAAATGAACTTTCACTGGGTGTAGTGTTCCCTTTGGGAGGAAAGATTTACCTCCATGTGGAAAGAAAAATGTCTTGAAGGAGCCAAACCAATCTGTCGACAGAGGTTAAGATTTGGGGAGGGGGAGTGATGCAAAAGGGCTTTGCTTTTTACTCTATACATTTCTGACTTGTTTCACATTTTTACAGTGAGCATGTTTTATTTTTGTAATTTAAAGATCAAAAAGAAAAAACATATTCTCAGTTAAAAATCTCTGTGGTTTGTCGGGATCTCCTCTGGTCTCCGGACACATTGCTGGCTCAGTCTGACCCTCCTCTGGCTAAGGAAGGGGGCAGACTAGGAGCCCCAACTCCATGCCTTAGATGGCCGTGGCTGTGCTTTTAGGATGCCTGGAGAAAAGGAAGAATGAGAGAGAGAGAGCTGGCAAAGGTCACGGCCTTCCATAAGCCCACTCCATATAATGAGGATGCCGGAGGCCCCTGTATCTTCTCTGAGTCCTGCACCCAGAATCTCATGCTCAGCCCTGCATGGAAGAAGGATCCGGACACATGAGAAGTGTGGGAGGTGGGAGGTAAGAAGAGTGAGGGGCCTGGAGCATCTGCACAGAGGCTGGCTGGAAGGACCAGAGAGGAGACCCAGAGAGATGTAACTTGTGTGTGCATTGGACTTGCAATGTGCTCCAAGCAGCCCCAAGAGAAAGGATTGGAACCCATAGGAGGAGACCCCAGGATATAAAGCTGGGCACCTTATCAGGAGGAAATACCAATAGATTTGCCTAAGACAGAATGTGCTGCCTTGATCTCCTGTCATCAGAGGAGATCAAGCTGAGGCTGTCACTGCCCAGCAGGACACCACAGAAGTGATCAATCAGAGGATGGAGGGGTGGATTCTCTGACCTGACGAGTCCCTTCCATCAGAAGAGTCTGTGATCCTATGACTTGAGGACCCAGGACTGGGACAGCCCCCATTGCCGGCTTCTCACTAGGGGCCAAGTGCTGAACAGGGGGTTGTGTACACTCTAGCGCCTCAGACCCCTCAAAGCCACAAGAAGGGGTGCTACTGCTCTCCTGCCTCCCAGATGAGGAAGAGGAGACCCGGAGGGACACTGTCAGACTCCACCTCCACGGGGCAGTGGGTGGCACTAATCACCCCCTGAGACGTCCCACAGACACCTCAATCAAACTATATGCACTGGGGAGAAAATGGTATTTCTGGAAAGACCCTTCTAGCTAAGGATCATCATGACTGGTGAATGGACATTAGATGTCTAGGGTTTTTAGAGGGTATAGGACATCCAGGTTACCAATCCAGACTCCTGCCTCTGCCGGGGACCCTGGAAACCTGCCTTGGAGATGTGTTCCAGAGCTTCTGTAGGACAGACTCCAGGTCCCGAGTCCTGCAATCTCACCGCCCCTCTAGGCCTGCCCACATCTCCCTGCATCTGGGGACCTTGGGCTCCTGCTGCCCCTTCCTCCCCTTGATTTGCCCCAGGGCCCATTTCCGCCGTTTAATCCTGCCTGCCTCCCGGCTTCCCATTGGAGCTGCTCCAAGGGGTGAGGGGCTCTGGAGCGGTGCCTCCTCCTCCCGCTGCCCTAGGGCCCTGCCCCAGGGCCCTCATGCTTTCTCCCCTATCCGGTGGTGAGGCCTCTCTCTGTTTCAAGGAAAGGACAAATGTCCTCAGACACACGCCCTCCTCCTGAGACCTGTACACAGGCCCCACCTGATAGGCCCTTGGCCAGGGTGGGGCAAGGAGTCACGCAGGCAGCCCCGGGAAAGCCATCTGCTGTCCTCAGCAGTCCTTGGGACTCCAGCCCTGCCCCTGCCCCTCACTCTGCTCTCACCGCCCTGGTCCCTCAATCACACCAGCTCTTTCCTTCCTCGGGGCTGTCCCTCTGCCCGTGACACTTCCCCTAAAGAGCTTCACACATTGACCTCCTACCTCTTGGCCCCTGTCAGAGGTCACCTCCCCAGAGAGGCCGGTGAAGGCCTCTGGCTGGCTCAGAGCCCAGCCTCTGAGGCGGCTCCATCTCGCCGCCGCAGTCCTCTATCCTCACCCTCATCACCACCCCTGAGCCCTCTGGTTCCCCAGATGATTGTCTGGCTCCAACCTTCGTAGGTAACCTCAGGGCACCAGGACCTCCTCTGTCGTGTTTGCTGCTGTGTCCCTGAGCCTAGAGAAGGGCCCGCCTGGCATGAAAGCAGGTGCGTTATAAATGCTCATTTCAGGAACAAATAAGCAGCACTTTACAGTTTACATGTTGTTCTCATGTCCGCAACATGCTCAGTCCACGCAAGCCTGGCAGGTAGGTGGTCTCTCACCCCTTCTAAAGATTCACAAACTGAGGCCCAGAGAGGAGAAGGGACCTGGCTGAGGTCACAAAGTCAGGAAGTGGCAGAGCTGGGACACAAGCCCGTCTTTTTGATGCCAAACCCCTTGGTCTTCAACATGATGTCATAAATTCCGTCCCCGGTAATACATTCTTTGGGCTGTTTCCCCCTGTTATGCGAGGAGTTTGCTCTGAATCCTGCCCTGCAGAGCCAGCTGCCCAGTGGCTGCTGTGATCAGTGTCCATTTGGGAACTGACAACCCACCTCCAGAAGGCAACTGTACTTGAGGTCAGAATCTGCCTCAGCCTTTCAAGGCCGTGGGAGCCTGGGCCGGTCATCTGCCCATCTGGGCTTCATTTCCCCATCTGTGAAATGGGCATCGTAATAATCCTCACTGCCTGCTATGGAGCCGGAGTTCAATAAGTGGAGGCTATTATTAATGTTATTTATTCATATACAGATATACTAAAATATTTTCAATACAGAAATGGAACCTCAGTACGTTCCTGTTACAAAACTATTAAAAACATTGCAAATAAAGCTAAAGCACTCCTAGCAACCACTATTGGTTTGGTGGGTAATTTCCAGACCTTTTCCTCATCTGGAGAGATAAGGGGCGGGGGGGAGGTTAAAGTAATGAGCATCACCATCCTCTGTGGTTCAGCCCTAACTTGGTTTTCCTGTCAGCCCTTTGTCCCAGAGACGTCCTCATGCTTCGTCTTTCAGGGAAGTGTTTCCCTCCCACCTCCTACCTTGACTTTCGCAGGACCTGATGGGAGCTGGGCAGGCAATATCCCCATTCTGCACATGGAAAAACTGGAGTTCCAAAAAGTACATGGCACCTGCCCAGGCTCACACAGGAGGAAGGGGTGGGGCCACATCCCAAAGCAGGATGGCTGCATAGCTGCCTTCTGGGATGACCCACCCACTCCCGGACAGACTGCTCAGCACAGTTTCATTCATTCATTCACCCTTTGCCGGGGGCCTGTCATAGCCAAGCCTCCTGCTGGGGTAGAGACTCCAACACGGGCCTGGAGCAATTTCCACTCCGGCCCAGGGATGAGAAATCTACAGCTGCTGGGGAGACGGCGCAGGCCGTGTTCTTGCCGTTGGGAGGGCGACTGGGACCAGAAGAGGAGAGGACCTTCATGTCTAATCTGTTTACATCTTAAAGACAAACAGACATTTCTTCTGTGACTTAAAAACAAAAACAAAAGAAGCTGTCGGAAGTCACGACAGAGGTTCAGCAGGTAAAGCCGGGTGAGAAAAGGGTGATGACCGGGCTCCCGGCAAAGCTCAGACACTGAGTGGGTAAAGCAGGGAAGCGGCGAGCTGTCAGCAGCGCTCAGGCCCCATTAAGAAGGCCCCAGGACCCCAAGGTCATTTCCTCCTGCGCGGTGGATGTATTTATTTTATGGATCTGGCCAAATGCAAGGGAGAAACGCGCGCTGCCGAGTGGAGGGGCCGAGAGAGAGAAAGGAGGGAAAAGAAAACATCGTGGGGCGGTGTTTTACGAGCGGCATTAAATCCTCTCACACGATGAATCACGCAGCCGCTAACGAGGACGACTCCGGAAAGTCTAGGGGACGGCGGAGTCCGGGGAGACGCAGGAAATCGGGTAAAGATGGATGCAAATGCACGTGTGCCCCCCACACACACACTCTCTCACACACACACACACACACACACACACACCCCAGATCTGCTCCAAAAAAGAAAGGCTGGGGGAAAACACGCCTGCAAGGTTAGGACTCTGGAAACCATCCCAAGCAGAGTCCCTTTGTTAGGCCCTCCAGGGTCATGGTCACCTGCACCACACCCAAGGTCTACTTCCTTGTCCCCACTGCTCCACCCACAGGGCACAGGACTTGGGGCTGCCAAGACGCAGTATCTCCCTCACACTCACACACTCATTTACACACACACCACTTTCATAGCAGGGGTCTGCTATAGGGATAGGCGTCACACAATTGCCAAAGCTGGTGTGAGGCCTGCGTCATTGCAGGTCACCCAGACTGGCAGTCAGAAAGGAAAACTGGATGTGGTTGAGAGAAGGGACAAACTGGGTCTCCTGAAGATAGGGTCCGTTCATCAACCACTGAGTCTGGATGGGGGTCTGGGGGGATATGGGCTCAGTCACCAGGAGCAGGAACTGGGGTGGCCTGGAAAGATGCCTGGTGTCTGCTCAGTTGTCCATAGACGCTTTGCCTCAAACCGTGTGACACCTGGCTCACCACTGAGTCTCTGGGAATCTGGGGGCCAAATCTCCCCACAGATTTATGGCTCAGGGACCCTGCCCTTCTGGGCCTACCAAGAACGTTCCCTCCACCCCCTCCTTGCCCTGAGTCTCCATAGCTCAGGCAACAGCCAAGAATTTCTACTAATTGCCTCTCCCTCCAAAACAAACAGACCAGAAGAGGTCACAATCCAAGTGTGTTTTTGGTCTGCTGCCTGATCTCCTTTAAGCTCTGCCTAATTTCTTCTAGGCCCAGTTATACAAAGCAGTACCTTACCTGGCAACTGAGAAGCCACACCTGGTTCTGATGCTGTGGGCCACAGCGAGGTGTTTGTTCTGGAGAACAGGTCATCTGGCAAATCTTAGGCTGGTGAGCGCAGAGCTGAAGTTATTCAAGGCCACACCCGAGCCCTCCTAAGCACCTATCCAAACTGCGGAGGCTCTGTGGTGAATTTGTCAAAAGTAACAACGGGTTCTGCCAGGAGGGAGTGTCCGTCAGAACCCGCAGCCCCGTGAGCCAACTTCTGGGCAGGCGAGCAGTAAAGTGTCCATTGTCTGATGAACAGCTCCATGGGTTGGGGTACATCAAGGCTGGAGACCCCAGAATCTGCCTGCGGTCCATGGTCTCCTGCTCCTTTAGGGAATATGAGCTGGGGGCTTCTGGAACCCCTGACATCAGCCCCCGCAGCCCCACCAGGGCTCCCCAGGCCCCAGCTGTTGTCATAGCCAGGGAGAGGGGAACCAGCAACATCACCCCGCTTTCTGGAGTGCCCAGGGCAAGTCGTGTTCCCCAGTCTATCAGGGACCACTCCGTAGGCAGGGAAGCCAGGGTGACTGGGTGCCTTTGTGGGTCACAGCCAACCTCACCTCCTTTCTGCAATCCTGCCCCATGTCTGATGCCCCAGGGAGGGGAGTGACAAGACCACAGCCCTTTGTGGCCCTGGTCACAGACTTCCCAGCGCCTCCTGATGCCCTGTGCACTTCCAGGTGATGAGATTTCTGCCTTGGGGACATACAGGTCAGCCAACAGCCTCCGACAGTGACCAAGAGAGGGCTGGGGCCTTGGATTTCCAGAGTTCTTGCCACCCAGTGATTCCTAATGGGGTTGTGGGGTGGGGGACACATCAGGGTCCCCAGGGTGGGGTGGAGACTCTTTTGAAATCTGACTGCTCAGACTCCACTGCGGACCTACTAAACAGAACCTCTAATGGCCTGGTCCTG
The DNA here is from genome assembly GCF_009834535.1 of Camelus ferus. Classification (NCBI taxonomy): domain Eukaryota; kingdom Metazoa; phylum Chordata; class Mammalia; order Artiodactyla; family Camelidae; genus Camelus; species Camelus ferus. The sequence continues at coordinate 17,212,374 of NC_045708.1, read as the reverse complement.
AATTGGGCTCCCAGGTCCCTCACAATTACCATGTGAGGCACAGTTCTTAAGGCACAATCCCAAGAGCCAACAGACCTAGGACAGGGCCCTGATCCAACCCCTTAAGAACAATGCAGCCTTGAGCAAATAATGGAAACCCTCTGAACCTGTGTTCTCTCAAGTGAGGATAATACTGGCTGCTCTCCCACTTGGTCACGAAGAAAACACGAGAGAATTCTGTACAGGGCTCAGTATAGAGTAGCGCTCATTAAACACCACTGTTGTCATTGCTGTTGCTGTGTGGCAGGGAGTTGGCTGTTAACCACTACCTTGCTTGCTTTCAAGCTGGAATCTCTCTCTGCCCCGCCTTGCTGACCAAAAGGCCCCTCCCAGTCAGGGCTGCCACGTGAGGTTGCTTACTCTGCGCACTGCCCAAAGTGCTGTCACTGGAATGGGGGCTTGGAATCCAACGTGACTCCACTAAGCCTGGCGCACTGGCATGTGAACTGTGCCCACCGAGGCACGTTTTCTAATCTGCCCAAAAGCACCACAGGGGTGCTAATGGGCTTTGCGGAGGCCTGGCCACTGCCTGTCAGAGGACCAGGGTCAGTGTTTGCCAAGGCCTACCATCCAGCCCCAGCTCGGCCACCCTGAGAAGATGGTGGCCAGTGTCTGGCTCCCAGTCGTTCCCTGACGGGAAAATGCCTGTCCCAGTCCCACCCCCTGCCTCCACCTCCACAGCTGATGCAGGCTGTGGGAACTCTGGTGTCTCCACCTGCCATCACCACTGTCATTGGTGGGGGTTGCTGTGCTGGCCGGGGTAGGAAGAGTAGAGAACGGTGATCCACTGAGGCCTGGTTTGTAAAACTAGATATGGAAGACAACTTGGGAAATTTGAAAATCAATTTATTATTAGATGATCTTAGGAAATGCTTGTTAATTTTCTTAGATTTGGGGTTATGTAGGAGAATGTCTATATTCTTAAGAGACAAATGTTGAATTATTTAGGAGGGCTATGCTATGAAGTTAACAACTTACTTTGCAATGTTCCAGCCAAAATAAAGGGATACAGATAGAGAGACAGAGATAATACAGGTAGGTAAAGCCAGCACGGCCAAGGGTCACCAGCCATTGCATCTAACGGTACATATACTGATACACATTGGACTAGTCTTGTATCGTTTCTGTATGTTTGAAATTTTTCATAATAAAAATATTTAATAATAATAATTTTTTAAAAGGGAACAGAGAGAAAGGGGCTCCAGGGTCGTCTGAGTTCCCATGGTCCTCTCCCCAGTGTGCACCAGCGTCTTCACCTCCCAGAGGGACCAGCTGGGGCAGGCCCCTGCCTCCCTCAGGGCTGTGGGGGTGGTCCTCCCAGGGTGACATGGTAGAGCCATTCAGAACCCAGTGCCCTGGGAAAGGCAGACCCTCACCATCCCTGACTCGGCCTTCCCAGGGGAGCAACAATGAGCCGCTCGTGTCCCCCTCCCCGCCTCATCTATTTCTAGAGGAAGATCTAGAAGGTGGCCCACTGAGCTGTTCATAGTGGTTCCTTCTGGAGTGTGAGAGGAGGTGAAGAAGAAACTCACCTTCCACGTCAATCACATTCGCGTTCTTGGAAACTGCTTCCAGTTCTAATAGCACACATCTCAGGGCACTAACTACCTTCTGGACAGTGTAACACCACCAGTCCTCACGTGGCACTCACTATGGGCCGAGAATGTTCTAAAGGCTTCATGCATTAACACATTTAATCCACATACAGTTTAATCCACACATTATTATCTTCCTCTTTCCCAATTTGGAGGTGAGTGCGGCACAGAGCAGTTCAGTAACTTTCCCAAAGGCACACAGCCAGTTCGTGGCAGAGCTGGGGTTTGAACCTGGGCCATCCCTTTCCACCAGTGGTACCATAGAACTCTCTTATATCACCTCAGAGGCCTGTACACACATCATTGCATTTAATCACCACAGAGCTCTCAGAGGGACTCCTCCCAAGAGGAGGACCCCCTCCCCCCAGAGCAGCCGAGATGGCCCAGGTCCTAAAGCGACCTGAGTCTGAGGGGAGGCTCATCCTTTCCTAAGAAGGAGAAGATGAGGGCACCAGAGAAATAAAGATGTCCATATGTGTACAAGCTACAAAGACACCTCTGGTCCACACAGTGTTAGAGCTGCAGATTAAGGCCCAGCTGACCATTTGACAGATGAGGGAACTGAGGCCCTGAGACAGGAAATGCCCAAGTCTGGGTGAGTTTGTTCAGGGCTTTCCTTGCAGTGGGGAAAGGGAAGAATGCAGACAGTCCTGTCCCCCGAGGGGTTCCTGGTCTTGCTGCCTGCAGGCTGCAAGGACGAGTCTGGAAATCCTATCTGCTTCCCACGTGCAGCAAAAGTGGGGCCGCCCGGAAGACCTGTCCCTGCTAGGACTGGTTGGCTCCAGTGCTCACCCCTATCCGCAGCAACTCTGGGGCCTGGACAGAGGTGTCACACTGGCCCAGAGCCACACCTTAGAATTCTGAGAAGAAGTGGCCCAACACCCCAAGGAGACACACCCAGATGTTAGCAGTGACAGGTCTGGGGCGTGAAATTGCGGGTAATTTTTTATTTCCTTCTTTGTACTTTCCCACAGTTTCCAAATTTTTATTCGGTGAATGCACATCACTGTTATAATTAGAAAAAGAAATACTATACTTTTTTTTTTCCTCCAGGAGAAACCAAGGACATATCACAGGAAGTATTTCAGCCAATGGGGGTAAAACCTGTGAGCCTTGTTAAACCAAGGAGAGGAAACAGGACAGGGAGAGAGGGAGAGGACCAGCATTTGCTGGGTGCCCTCTGTGTGGCAAGCATGGTGCTGGGAATACCACATCCGTTATCCCTTTAATCCTCACAACCTCCCTGGGAGTTTGGTGCCAGGAGCCCCGTTTTACAGACAGGGACACTGAGAGTAAAAGCAATGTGTTCTTTCCACTCACCATGTTGCCTCCCCATGAGGTGACAGAAAATGCAATTTCAAAGCCGGTTTGATTTTAAAGCATGCTTTATACCTACTATTCGGGGCTTCTTAGAGGAGAGTCACCAGTTCCTCATGATACAGATGCCCTGCCAGGCCTTGCTAGACTGTAGCCTGGAACAGCAGCTGGTGTCTCTTGTTTGCCATTTTCTTGAAGACCGACTGTCATTTCATGTTCCGTGTACCATGTCTTGTCTGGTGGTGTTAGTGCCTAATATGGACGCAGCTGCAGTGGACTCTGTCCACCATGTGGCTGCAGCAGCACCGAAAATCTGCACAATCCTTTTGGAAGTAATAGGGGCCAGTGGAGCAAAAGTCACGAACAGGTTGAGATCTTTGGACTCAGGAATTCCATTCCCAGGGATGTAAGTTTCTAAGAACTACTTGAGCAGAAAACCAGATAGCTATGTGCAGAAAGATGTTCCTGTCAGCATTAACTACAGTAGCAAATAACTTATAATCCAACAGTAATCGGAGATGAGATAAGAAGTGATCTTTTCAATAGATAGATGGTTTATCCATATGTGGTAGCCAGCCTCCAAGGGCCCTCCACGATCCTCACCTCTTGGTAGTCACACCCTGGTGAAGTCCTCTCTCAACGCTGAATAGAGCTGACTTGGTGACCAATAAGATCGTGTGGAAGTGACCACATGTGGCTTCCAAGGAGAAATCCTAAAAGATGTTGCAGCTTCTGCCTTGGTCTCTTGATTATTCATTCTGGGGGAGGCCAGCCACCATGTCATATAGAAAAGCAAGCTTTGGAGAGGCACTGAAGCCTCCCACCAACAGCCATGCAAGTGCGCCATCTCGGGAACAGACATTCTCAAGCCCCAGTCCAGCCTTCAGATGACTGTAGCCCTACTGGAAGTTTCAAGGGCAACCTCATGACAGACCCTGAGCCAGAACTGCCCAGCTAAGCTGCCCCTGATAGTCTTAACCCATAGAAACTATGAGAGCTAATAAATGTAGTTTTAAGTCACTAGGTTTTGGAGTAAGTTGTGCCCAAGCAACAGACAACCAATGCCCCACGTGATGGAAACCACGCAGCAATGAAAGTAAAAAGTGAATGAACTCCTGCTACACACACAATACAGGTGAATTTCACAAACATGATGTTAAATACAGGGAGCCAGATACGAAAGAGGACATTCTCTGTGCATCTGTTGATATGAAGGTCCAGAGCACTCAAGTCCGTCTACGAGCATAGTGGTTCCTTTGGGAGGGGGAGGTTGGTGACTGGGACCAGTCCGGAGGGGGCCTCGAGGTGCTAATAACATTCTGTTTCTTGTATAGTTTAGATCATGGGTATGTTTTGTTTGCAAAAATTCAGCAAGCTGTACCTTTACGATTTGTGCCCTAGTTTGTATGCATGCTGGTATTTCAATACAAAATGTCTTAAAATGATCATTTTATAGGCAGTCTTTGAAATCCAGAGACCTACGATCAGGCTCTGGTCTGCACCAAGGGCAGACCCTCAGGAGAGCCTGTACAATGATTTGCAGCCCTGTAAAATGCAGGCACACATGGAAGACAGGATGGGAAAAAATGAAATGTTTGTGTTGGGAGGCAGGGATTCTGGGTAACTTACAAATCTTTAAGTATTTCATTTAGGAATGTATTATACTGTCTTGTCAAAGAGAACAAATAAAGGGCTGAGAGGTATAATACATGTTCACAAAGTGTCTAACCAGAAACTAAAATACAGTCCTCTAAGGAGTCAGCTTTTAGTCACCAAAAATCTGGCCACCCAGAATAAGTCCTTCCCAGAGATTTTACAAATTGTTCAAGTGCGGTTTCTCCAGCAGAATTGGTTATTGAAACTGCCGTTTTCATTAAGGCAGAAAAGTGGAGGTTTGCTTTCAAGATTCGCGGTCTGGGCCAGGCTTGGAGGGAAGCCATGACCAGCAGGGAGGAGGTGTCGGCGACAAGTATCAATTTGCTGTGAAGTGAGGAAATTTGCGGGCCTGAAGGAGCCTTCCCAGCGTTGATAGTAACAGAATCAGAGCAGAAGTATCACCCTCTAACACCAAAACAGCTGCAGACTCAGAAGACAGGGGAGAGAATTCTCAAGTTTCACTGGACTAAAAACTTTGGATTTCTCATCATCGCTTTCCAGAATAGGTTCCACATTATTCCCAGTAGAAGTCACACATTCCAATATTCAGGTGTCATCCTGAAGACATGGGTTCTGCTGGGCAAGCTCTTCCTATATGCCATCTCCCAGCTCAAAAGCAGTCAGTGGGTCCCTCACCTGCAACCCCAAGCACAGCATTGAAAGGCATCCCCGATCTGGCCCCAAGTGACAAATCCAACCCACCCACCCAAGACTGTGTCACCTCTGGCCTCCTGGCCAAGGCCTTACTGTATCCTTCACCTGGGAATTCCCTTCACCAACTGATCTTTACATCCTAAGCTTCGAAGTCGTGGAAGAAACCGCAAAGGAAATGCTTGACAGATCCACGCAACATAAAAACAAAAAAATTCGGTGTGATTAAAAAAATTCAAGCAAAATTAAAAGACAGATAACTGGGGGGAAATGTTTGCAGCAAATACCACAGGCAGATGGTTAGAACCCTTACTTTATAAAGAACCCACACAAATCAATAAACCCCCCACACTCACACACATACACACACACACACACGCACATACACACACAAGATGCCCATGGATACAAGGCGCAAAGGACATAATAAAAAGCAAATATAAGTGACCAGTGAATAACTGGGTTGGGGGGGAGAATGCCCCTTCTCTCTAAAGGCCAAAGAAGTGCAAATAGCAATAAGATGCATTAAGTTATCAAAGACACTGCTCCAGGCAGGCTGAAGCACAGCGGGCGGGCATTTGTGCACAGGTGCTGGGTATGTGTAAATTTGTGAGATATTTCTGGCAAGGCACTGGGTGATGTTTATCGAAAGCCTGAAAAATGTTCCTATTTTTGATCACATTTTTTTTTCACCATTTCTTTAGAAACTTTCCAGCACATAATTTGGTGTTATTTATCAATCTTCTTAAGCTGTTTGTACTTTTGACTCACATTTCTGATTATTTCCTCCAAAACCTAAAAGTTGAAATAGGGCCAAAGATGTACGTACAGAGATGTTTGCTGCAGTGTGAACGTGTAATAATGAAAAGCTGGAAAGAACCTAAATGCCCTACAGTCGGGAGCAAATGAGTCAAATACTGGGCATCCATGTGACTGAAAGCATTGGGTAAAGAGCCTTACAACAGTCAAGAGTTCCAGATGACGTGGGAAAATGTTTGTGATGTAATAGATTTGAGAATGGGAAGCAAGCTCTCAACTTCTTAAAGAAAAAAAAATTTCTAGCTAATAGGCTGGAAAACACACCGCACATGGATTGCCTCTGGGTGGTGAATTTGGGGGAAATTTGTATATGTGCTTCTTTACCCGTTTCTGTACTTTCCAAAGTTTCTGCAATGTGAAGAATTACTTTGATAATCACTTAAAGAGTTAAAAATCTGCAAGAAAAATTATTCCCCTTGATACACTGTCAATTGTCCTAGTGAAAAGTGATTGTTTCCTTTGTGAATCTGGCACAAGGTAGGCTCAATAAATATTCGTGAGTGAATGAATGAATAGTGCTTTTAAGTCTCCGGTGAATCATTTCTCACCTTCTGCTTTTATTGCCTGGTTATTTGTGTTTATGTCTTTCTCCCTTGTGATCCTGGAAGTTCCCAGAAGGCAGAAATCACATGTCTCCATTTATTCACATCCAGCCAGTGTCTTGCAACCAGGAGGAGCACCATAGTGTTATTTCTTAATGAACAGAGCATCTTGTACAGTTAAGTGTGTTTTAACATGAGATAAAGATTTTGGATGCCAAGAATTATTTGTTAAGCCCATGCCTTATGAAGTCAGGGAACTCCCTGAAAGCCAAGGACAAGGGAATTGAGATGGGGTTCTAGTGGCAACACTGTCCCTACCTGGAAGCCATCACGTGTTTATGCCAAATCCTGTCTAGTCCTGAGAGCACTGTCCTAGGAGTCTCCATCCTGCAAGTAACTACCTGTGGGGACTTGGGCAAGTCACTCACCCTTAGTTTATTCACGGATGAGCCAAAGGTGCTGGAGTATTTCTAGTTTGCTCTCACTATGATTTCTACAAAGCATCTGATCATGAGAGTTGGTTTAGAATACCAAGGTGAAAGGTAACTTGAGAACACTGAAGGATTTTTCTTTAAAAAAAGAAATCTCCATTGATAATCAAATCAATAATGTTGCCCAGTGAGTTGGGCCGACTTCACTTCATCTACATTTTTTGTCGTTACCTTCGATTTTAAAAATAATTAAATTAAATTAGGCAACCTTTTCTGACAAGGACCATGGGATTCTTGGAGGCTCTGAAGAGATTAGGAACAATTCCTTCACAGTAAACTATTTCAGAGAATGAGATGACATCGTCGAAATGACAGTGTTTCCAGTGAAGGAAGGAACTGGAGAGGGCCCTGGGCTTGTCTTCTGCTCCTTCCTTGGTTGGGAAACCTCCTGGTCATCCATCAGCAGGATGGTTTTGCTGGCTTACAGTGACCTCTGCAGACAGCAGGGAGTTGCACGTCTATCTCTAGTCAAGGAGGTGGAGAGGCCACTTCCGCTCTTCCTGGCTTCCCAGAGTCCCCTCTCACCAAACAAGACCCTCCCTTTTACACAGAAATGAAGCGTCGGTGCACTTGGTCCATAGCATTAGAGCCTTAAGCTCTGCTCACATTGTCCTTGCTGGCCTGTGTGCTTTGGAGGCTGGAGCTGGGCCCAGTGCAGCTAGGAACCCCCTGAACTTCCCCTAGAAAAGTCCACTTGGGGAGCTCCGGGCTGCTCCACTGCTGGGCCGAGAAATCAGCCTTCCTGAGTCCACAGCTTGAGCCCCTCCCAATACAGAGCGGTGACAGCCCAGAACCCAGTGCTCTGAGGGTGAAGCTCTGGAGCCAGACGGTCGGTTCCTGGCTATGTGAGCTTGGACAAAGTATTGAAACCTCTCTATGCTTAAAGTTCCTTATCTTTAAGATGGGGTTAACAATCATCCCTGCCGCAACAGATTGTTGACAAGATTAAAAGACTTGAAGCATGTATTTAAAATAGACGTATTTATATTTATTTGTTTTATATTTAAAACATTTATATATTTAAATTTATTTATACCTATATGTATATAAACTCAGTACAGTAACTGGAACATAGGATTCAGTGAAAATCATTTATTCTTATGTGCCTGAGGAAATTAGAGAAAGAGGGAACACTAGAAGAAACTGAAGTATATTGATTTCTTATAAAATAAGAAATGGCATCAGAAATGTGTCACTGGCTGTCTTTTTTTTCCCCCCAAAGGCAGCTTCCCTCGCTTGAGGCCACTCGTCCCTCCAGGGGCACAGGGACCCTCCTCTTAGAGACAATGTCACCATTCAGTTCGCTCACGGCGTCGGCTCTTGCTGGGCGGCGGCGCCGCGTGGTGGTGCACCTGCGGGAGCTGGGACAGCCGCGTCGCCGCACCTGGCGTGGTGGCAGCGGACGGCCGGCAGTCGCAGAGGCGAAGGGGGCAGGAGCCTGGGACCAACCGCAGCAGCTTCTCCCCGCCCCCCCCCCCCCCCCCGCCTCGTCCCAACTGCCACGAGACCTGTTAGTTTTGCTTCCGAGGCGCTTCTTCTAGCCGCCTCGCCGGCCGGCGAGAACTAACCGCGTGCAGAAGTGCAACAGGGCTGCGAGAACCAGGCGTGCGCGGCGCTGGGGCCGGTGGAAGCCAAAGCCCCCGGCGACTTGACCTCAAAGCTGGGTCCCACCCCCCAAAGAAGGCTGCGAGCGGGACCCGGCCCGGCCTCTGCGGGCGGGAGGCGCCGAGGTGTAGATGAGCGGCTGCGCGGGGAGCGTCCGTTCCACACAGGAAGGAGGCAAGAGGCCGGAGATGCCTTCACAGTGCAGCAGCCCTGACAGATCTGATAAAGAGGAAGGAAGCCCTCCACGCGGCTGAACCGAGCTGCCGGCTCCCCAAACGGACGAGGTCCTGCAGCTGGCACGGCCCTGTTTGCAGCCGCGGAGCCGAAAAGAGAGGAGCCTGCGCCCCCTGCCGGTCATTTTTAAACGGCGGCCATCGGGGTCAAGGAAAGCCAGCCGGGGCTTCAGGGACAAGAGCGCCGCCACTGCCTCCTCCGCAGAAGGTGGTAACACCCCTGGGGTGGTAAGTCCCCTGGGGTACGCGGGGATTGTCTGGGCCTGGATCCTTTACCTTTGGCTCCTTGCAACAGCCCTGACTCAGAAAAGAAACACAAAAATAGATTTGCTCCAGCTGAGCTCTGCTTAGCTGGCAACCCAGTTACCTTGGCTGTCCCAGGTCAAGGAGCCAAGTCCACCCTGATGAGAAAAGCAGCCGCATTTCTGCGTATTGCTACATTCCTTGGGCGCTAATCTGGGCTCTGTTACTTACTAGCTGTGTGACCTTGAGCAAGTTTCTTAACCTTCCTGTGCCTCAATTTCCTCATCCATAAATGAGAATCATGGTCTCGATCTCACAGGATTGTTAGGAAGAGTGAATTAATATCTGTAAAGTGCTTAGAATAGTTCCTGGTCTACTGAATGTATTTGTTAAATTAAAATGTTTACATTTAGCATAGGGTGTAGGCTTGTTGCACTTGCTGTAACTGGTTCCTTATTCTGGGATTTTCTTACTGTCTCTCAACCGTTGATTTCTAGTTCAATGCCACTGCAGTCAGAGAACATACTTTGTATGATTTAATTCCTTTGAAATTTGTTGAGGCTTGCCTCATGGGCCAGCATATGGACTATTTGCTAAAAGCTCCGTGTACACTTGAAAGCAATGTGCATTCTCCAGTTGTTGGATATAGTGTTCCAATGTCAATTAAGTCTGATTAGTTAATTATTTCTTACTCTGTGTGTGTGTGTGCGCATGTGCAGTCTTTTTCTTGTTCTGTCAGTTAGTGAGAAAGGTATGTTAAAAATCTCGTTACGATGGTGTATTTGTCTACTCCTTTTAGCTTCGTTAACTTTTTCAGCACTTTAAAGATTCTGGCTTCCAAAGTTTCTGCTGGAACGTCAGTCATTGTTCCTTCAAAGGTTATGTGATATCTCTCTCTGGCTGTCTTTAGGATTTTCTGTCTTTGGTTTTCAGCCATTTGACCATGATGTTCTTAGGTGTGATGTTTTTTCTCTTCATTTTGGTTTGGTTTGGGTTTTATTCCATAATAAGTTTGCTGAGTTTTATGAATCTGTGGGTTGATGTCCGTCAGCAGTTTTGGAAAATTCTCAGCCATTTATTTCATCAAATATTGCTTCCACCTCATTCCCTCTTACGTCTGGGACCTCAATTACATGTATTTTTAGACTGACTGTGTCCCACATGTTTCTTATGCTCTTTTCTTGTTTTGTTGGTGCATTCTTTTACTCTCTTTGCTTCCATTTGGATTTTTTTCTATTGACCTATCTTCTGTCTTCTGCTGTGTGGGCTCGGCTATTAAACCCACACAATGAACTCTTAATTTCAGATTTGTGCTTTTATCTTGTTTTTCAAACAGCTTTATTGAGTTATAATTTACAAACTGTAGAATTCACCCATTTTAGGTAAACAAAACTAAATGATTTTTGTTAAATTTATAAAGTCTAGCAGCCATAAGCACATTCTTTTTTTACCCTTTCCCCTTTACGAATATATTTTGGATGACATTTAAAGTGAACTTTAATTCAAACACAAAGGAAATAGACATCACTAATGTTGCCAATCAACCTATCAATACACTGATTATCCAAAACTTTTAGCCAGGCAGAATTGCTCCCTTGCAATTTTTAAAGATTGAGATATAATTCATATACCATAAAGTCTACCCTTTTAAAGTATACAATTCATGGTTTATAGTATATTCACAAAGTTGTATGATCATCACTAATAGCTAATTCCAGAACATTTTCATCACTCCAAAAAGTAGCCTGTACTCACTAGCAGTCACTCCTCATTCTCTACCCCCAGCTCTTGGCAAATACTAATCTACTGTCTATCTCTATAGATTTGTCTACACTAGCCATTTCATACAAATGGAGTCTTTTAATATGTGGCCTTTTGTCTGGCTTCTTTCACTGAGTGTAATGTTTTCAAGGTTCGTGTTGTAGCTTGTATCAGTACTTTTTTTTTTATAGCCAAATAGTATTTTTACTCTTTGTTTATCCAGTCACTGGTTGATGGATATTTGAGTTGTTTCCATTGTTGGCTTCTGTGAAGGATGATGCCATGAGCATCTATGACGTAGTTTTCAATTCGCCTGGTTATAAGCCTAGGAATAGAATTGCTGGATCATGTGGTAGCACTATGCTTAACTTCCTGAGGAGCTGCCAAACTGTTTTCCAAAGTGGCTGCACTATTTTACATACCCACCAGCAGTGTATGAGAAATTTGCCTAATTTCTCCACATCATGGCAAACACAGAATTGTCCTGATTATAGCTATCACGGAAGGTATTTTTTGTGTTTTTTTAACACTTCCCTAATGACTAGTAGTGTTAAGCTTCTCTGTGTTTATTGGCCACATGTATATCTTCTTTGGAGAAGTGTCTATTTAAATTCTTGCTCATTTTTTACTTTATAATTTGAGTTGTATGAATTATAATGTTCTGGATACTAGACCCTTATCTACAATCCATCTTTAGAACGGAGCCCTCATGCCTGTTTGCGGTTAATTCCCACCCCCACCACCAGTGACAGGCAACCACTAAGCTGAAGCTGCTTTCTGTGTTTCAGGTAAGCCCTGCCTCTAATGAAATTTTGTCTCCTAAGTATTGTGTGATTGTGGGAGATTTCACTCTGCCTTTTGGAAGCTGTGGGTTTAGCTTCTAGCAGGGCATGTAGAGCTCTGGAACTCAGCAAATGTCTTGTGAGAAAACCAGTCATGTATTTAAGGAGCCTCAGGTTTCCAGTGTGCCCTGTCACCAAAAGCCTTGTGATTTGTTTTACCCAGTTGAAAAAGAAAAAAAAAAAAAAAAAAAAAAGTATGTTTTACTTGGCATGGACCAAACCCAATCCTCAGTTCCAGGCCCAGAATCAGCAAATGCCCCTAGAGGAGAAAATGGCCAGACCATCACTTCACCTCAGAAAGGCTTCCTCTTCTGAAATTCCAATTCGTTTACCCCTTATTACTCCCACAGTTTTCCAATGTTTAAGATTATTCTGGTGTTTTAAACTAGTTCTTCTCAGTACTCGCAGCAGGAGTGTTGTGTCGCTGTGACCTACTGTATCCTCCCCAGCAGTCCCTATAAGCTTAAGTCGTTACATCTTGTCAGGCAAGTTACCTTCTTTTCCCGCCCCACTCCAGATATAAGTTGGCTGTTTGGGAGGCATAATTCTTCCATATGAATGTTTTAAATCCATTTATCTGGTTCCCAAAAAAACCCTCTTGGGATTTTACTGGGAAAAATGTACTGTATTTATAAACTACTTAAGACAGAAGTGCAATTCTTATGCTTTTAAGCTCTCCATCCATGAGCACAGTACACCTGTCTATTGAGCAGATTTCTGTTAGGCCCATTGATAGTATTTTGTACTTTTCTCCATAAAGGAATTGCACATTCTTTATTAGATTTGATCCTAAATATTTTACAGTCTATCTTTTAAAGCACTTTTTATTTTTTAGAATAGGTAATATACTTATGGTGCAAATTTCTAAATGCTCAAAGTATACATTGACAACTTCCCATCCATTTTTCTCAGTCACCCAGTTTTCTTCCAGAAGAAACCAATGTTACTAATTTATTCATTTTTAATGTGATTAATATTAGTATACAGTAATTATACTGATTTTTGTTTCAGTCATGTATCTGGTAAGCATCTGAATTTTATTTTCTAATAGTAGGGTATTTTAGATTTCTTTTATATAAACGCATCATCTGCAGAAGAGAAGTAATTTGGTCGATTCTTTCCGATTCCTTATTCCTCTTGCTGATTTCACTGCATTGACTTAAGATGCCTCTAATAAAGCAGCTGTGGAAAGTAGCTGAATAACAGCTGTGAATGAAGGCGACCCTGTCTTATTCCTGACTTCAACAAGAGGACTCATGTGAGATTTCCTGTAAGTTCTTGGCAGGTGTCTTTGTTGGGTTAAAAAAAATTAATCTCTGGTCCTATTTTGCTAAGAATGGGTATCGTGGAAGTTTTTATCAAGTTATTTTATGTACCTATTGAGATGATCACAGGGTTTTCTCCTTTAATCTATTAAATGTGCTGAACTGCCCACTTATGAAAAGACAGTAGTCTCAAATAAAAACACTTTTAACACAAGTTGTTATTTATTTTCATGAGGGGAAGAAAGAACCTTTTATGATAGTGAAAATATACTTTATTTTTTTAATACAATAGCTGCCAGCAATATACTGGTTCCAGAAAGAGAAAAGAAAATACAAGCTTTCTATAATAAGCTTTCATTTGTCTTTTCAAGTAATTCTAAAGAAAATACTCCAATTGTGTTCAACATTATGATTTGGGGGGGGTTGAAGTGTTTTTCCATGACAAAAATATAATTTTGACAGCCCCAACCTTGGTAATTTGAAAAGGATGGAATAAAAAAGAACATACAGTAAATCAATAATGAATGAGTCCCTCTCTTTGAATCAAATGCTGATTATAACCAGTGTAAGAAATTGGTTAATCAATAAACTTGATGAAATGTGTATCAAAATGTTCCTGAAAAAATACATTTCTATTTCTTCTCATTTTTACCTTGTAGATACTTTCTAAGTGGGTATTTTTAATGCACAGCAATAAAAGCTATCTACATGCAACTCTGGAGAGAGTCAAAACTCAACAGAAGTAAATATTCCTAAATTCTAGAGTCAAACAACTTAGTGTAAGAATAAATGTCAGAAACCTCTTCATTGTATACAGATTGCTCAGGGATAAGCTGTATAAGCCAAAGATACCAAGAAATAAAGTCTTACATGAATTTTATCACAGAAGTCAACAATCCTGGTAAAAGAAAATAATAGAATTGTATAGAAAATCTGCATCTACATTTTAAAAAATGGAAGTTATATCAACCAAAATAGTAGAGCACTTTCCAACTGCTGAACACAAAAAATTATCAGAATCCCTTGGAAATTAGTAAGATCTTCCAGTCAGACTCTAATCTCCTTGTTTAAGGGGAACAAGAGGGGTTTAAATGAAGGGGGAAATAACTTAGTAGTTGCAGAAATAATATCAGATGACTTCTATTATGTTAACCCATACATTACATGAACTGCTATGAAAACGTTCATGTCCCAAATCTCCCAAGGTTTTAAGCTATCCTCTGTCCACAAATGCAAGATACGTTAGAAAGCACATTCTAGGATCATCTTTTTACTAGCTTTTGTCCATTTGCCAATCTCATCCCATTTGACTAAACCTCCCTGATAAAGTAATAAGATCTGCCTTTCTACAGAGAAAAATAATCCTGCCTTCATCAAAATTATAACAGAAAGACAGCCTTCCTCAGACATCCAGAGAGGCAGCCAAGTGTAATCACAAGATAAATTTTAAGAAAAATCAATATCCAGAGTAAAAAGACTTCAGAATTGAGTTTCAGAATGTATCTTTCTTCTCTCTGTTTTGAGGAATGCAGCTCTTTCCCCATTAGCCTTCTCCTCTGCACCACTTAAGTCTGCCATTCACTTGTAAGAACAGATACCCACCTCCCTTCTCTTGAATCTTTTTCATACTTTAAGCTATGAGGCAAGATTCAGTATCATCACCTGAATGCCAAGTCACCACTGATTTACAAGTCAGTGGGAAGTGAAGATGGCTGGCCGTGTACTGGCGCAGGTGTGACATTTTCACCCACAGAAGCTGCTGTCATAGAATTTTTCAATAGATAACCCAACAGTGCTTGTTCTTTGAACCAGATAAAATCATCCAATATTTAATTACAAAAAGGTGGGCACTCAAACTTTTGATCAGCAGGAAGGAGTTCTAAGAAAAGTAAGACAAAGAAATCTCCCTGAGCCAAATGGATACAATATGGAGCTTTCCCTATCTTTCTATACCAAGCTAATTAGTGATGGGCTTCAAAATGCAGAATGCTTTTAAAAATCAGACTGCTCTCATAAAGTCAGTGCTTAGTAAATGTTAGCATATCAAGAGGAAGAAAATATTGCCATTTTAAAGCAATATACTTAAAATTTCCAAAAACAGCCTATGAGAAATAGCATTTCGTAAACAAGTTAGGTATAAAAAATTACAAAAACATTATTATAGTCACAACCAGTCTTTGGAGTAGTACTTAAAAAGTTGCTGGGTGTTGTTTTTTTTTTTTTTAATGAATAAATACATAGCAAACTTTGTTTTATTTTTACCAAGTTCATCCTCCCTTGTTACAACACAAATAATTCCTGCTTTAGGACTTCAATTTAAGAAACAAAACAAACATGCAGAGTGCTATTCCTCAATGTAGCTGCAGAAAAATTTAATTGAAGGAAGTGCAGTGATTGAGATTAGGCAAAACTGCAGTAAATATGTAGTCACCTTAACAACTATAATTTAGTCCAAAAGAAGTGAACCATCCTCTACCCAAAGTCTTAACAGTCAGTGGAAGTGGAATGGTAATCTGTGTCTTTTTTCTCATTTTTAATGTAGGATGGATAATTCATTCTTTGGATTATCCACATTAAATACACTTTAGAAACATTCTACTTGATATTTTCACAAACCCACGCTACATTCCTTAGGTTAATTTTTACATTACTAATCACTGTACTGCTATAGCTAAATCAACTAATTATCAATTTATGTAGTGTTGCTCAAAAGATCTACAAACAGCAAGACCTATGCTTACCTAAAAAAGGAGTTTTTTAAAATAAAGGAAAAAAGCAATAATGTTCCAAATGAATGGCACTGGGCAAAATACATATAACCAACAATATATTTAGACAGAGAGTGTCAGGTGCCCATTGGTTTCTCTTATATGGCTAAAATGCTTGAGGAAGATCTTGAAAATATTCCTCTCTCTAAACTTTTAGCTTCTACATAGTGTCAGGTGTTCTAATTGGTATGAAATATAAATGTTTTTAGGCAAAAGTAAAAAATCCATGTACAAAGTAAAATAGCAAAATCTGTAGTGACTTTCTGTGGAAGGCTGTCTCCTCTGGTGGTAGCGTCCTTTAGTACACATCCAGGATAGACCGAATTGAAGCAGTATTTTGATACAGTAGCAACCCCTTCATATACTCTTACTAAATATTATAAACTTCCAAAAAATACATAAATATTCCTTGTACCATGCATTATGCACCAGTTTGGGCCTGACTGATGAGGTCATGGTTACTGTTTTAACAGTTAAACAACGCACCTCAAAAGTTCTGCCATCTACACACAGTGAATGGATACAGTGGTGAGGGCTCTAGAGAGACGGCAAACTACCTTTAAAGTGAAGAGCTTGTGATGGAGTGACTGCAAATAGAGGAGAGGAGGATACCAGGTCGGGGAGGTAGGCGGGGTAAAAGATTTTTAAAATAATACTGCTTAGGAGTATATATGTAAAGATAGCTACTATACCTGGTCTATCCTTTGTCCTAGTCTGGAATAACTGCATGTTCATGCAAAGTAAAATTTCTACTGTATAGGAAGAGGAGCAGTCTGTTAGGGAAAGCATGGTCTTAGTCAGGGGAAGATGTCAAGACATCTCTCTCGGAAGTACTGTTTTATTTGGTAAGTCTTTTGGCGACATCACTATATGCTATTTCAACCTCCTTATCACTGGGGCAGGTATTGGTGAACTCATCCCTACTATAAGCATTAGTTAAGTATCTCCAGATGCCCGTCATTCCTTTTGGAATATCAAAGTTGCGATATTTTTTGGCCACCACCTGAAATACAAAGAGATCAAAAGTTAACATTTATATCCCATGTCTTATAAACCAGACATATCTCTGATTTTAGGGCAAATTAATTCTGTGAATCTCTGAGAACTGCTTCTACTTGAAAATAAGTCTGTCACCTTCATACCAACTAGAGTTTTAAATAATAACTGCAAACGACACCAGAGATTCAGAAGCAGTGACTGCAAATGCCTGCCTTGGCCATCCAGAGAAACAGCCAAGTGTAATCACAAGATAAATACTTTAAAACATACACACTAGTTTAGATCCCTGTTTTCCTTGATCTTGATCTTTGTTGCACAACTATCCTATTCAGCAAAGTGTCTCACACAATAAATGCTCAATAAATACTGTCTGCCTTGAACAGAAAAAGCCAGGTAGGTGATCATAGAACAAAGCTTAATCATATATTGTCAGTGTAGCAACCAATTCAAAGTTACATCTTTAAATTTTTATGCAGTCACAGAAAACAAATTCCTATTTTTCATATGCCTCAATTTTAAGACATAATTTTCCATTTAATTAACCCTACGGTGTTTCACCTATTGTCCTGACAGCATTAAGTTACACTATTTGGGGGATTCTAAATAGTGTGTGTCATATGTCAAAAGATCAACAAAGTTCTGCACACAGAGGAAGGGCTGTCTTAGCAAAGAGGTACTAGGTATCAGAGCAACGTGACCCTGCAGGCCTACCTTGACAATGTGCAGTTTGGGCAGCAGGTTGCAATCAGCTAGTGTCATTTCATTGCCATCCAGAAATTTACGTGTGGAAAACTTAATGTCCTCCATACTATTCTCATCAATTTCATCAGGGAGGGGAGAATTCAGATACTCATCCAGTTTCTGCAGTGTCTTCAAGAGACCCCTCTCCAATGCTGAAAGAAAGAGGGAGGTACTTTAAGAAGGAAAACCACCCAAGTCCAAAGTAGAAACATTATTCTTTCAGTCAATAAGTGTTGTCAAATGCTTAATCGACACTAAGCACTGGAGAACAAAATAGACAAGGTTTCTGCTCTCCTGAAGTTTATTTACATGGGGGAGAGAGATAAGATAAAAGAAATTTATGGATAAAATTATAGATAAATATAAAAACAAGCATAAAAATTTCAGATAATGGTATCTGTAAAAATTTGCTAATAACTAAATGCCCCACATACAAACATATCATGGCACAACACAGCTGATGTTTAAATTGTAAAAATGGATGAGAAAAGGCAAACCTATTATTTCAAATCTAGAGAAGAAAATCTTGCCAAGATAGAGATTCTTGCCCTCAATTTTAAGTCCTGCTCCCATAAAAATATTTGGATTTATATCCATGAAATGTGTTGAGAAACTCCAATCCAAACAATCCAAGCAGGGAAGCCTGAAGTTTTTGCTCTGTCTTATAATACACAATAAGCCAAAAACAGCACTATTTTATAATAACATGAAAAGCAGAGGTCAGGTTAGAGGGTTCAACTTACAACACTGAATTGGAGGCCTCTTTAGCAAAATAGATTAAGATGCTGTGCCTGCTATGATTCAGAGAGAAGCAGGACAGAGACACCCCTGTATATCTGGAAAGTCAAGGTTAGTGACTTAGCGAAGGGCAGGTGGGAACATCATTAGAAAGGAATACGGAATAAAAGGCAGATCTTCTTTCATCACGTCTAATCCTTTGTCTTCTCAATTCACCTTACCCTCCCACTCCCAGAACAGACGAGTTCACACTGATGATTACAGTACTTGGCCATAACAGAAAATTAAGTATCATCAGGTGGCACTCTTTGTTAGTTACGAGTTTGAATAAAGTTGGATCCGTTAACAGATTAAGGCAAAAGTACACATGCTGCAAATTAGGTATTTCACCAGCAACATAAATGCCCTAACCCAATGCCTCTTCTTCCAAACTGCTCCCACCCACTCATCCCTTGGTCCCTTCGAAGTAGTCCAGACGACAGATGGTAGTCTTAGCTAGGTAGGGGGCCACAGGCATAAAAAGAGTTTTAGATGTTCTTAGTAGATAAAAACTTACAGAGCTTGGAAACCAAACTGAATTATGGAAAAAGGAGGATAGAAGTACTCAACAAAATATAAATTGAGACCCTACTACATGCCAAGTTTTGTTCTAAGCATCGTTAAATTCACTCTCAGAGTTTATATTTTGGGGAATGGAGTAGTACAGAGAAGCTGGTGAACAAGATTCCCAGAGTGAATACTGGTACCACTGCTGAGACATGTGCCTTCCTAGAGGAGAAGCGGATTCAGAGGATGTGGAGATGAGCTCAGTACACGCCTGACTTAGAGATGTCTCTAAGACATCTGAGCAGAGATGTCCAGTAGACAGTTGGGTTCTAGTCTGGAACAGAATGGGCTAGGGCAATATATCTGTAAGTCCTGAGAACATAAATGAACACTGAAGCCATGGGAATGAAGGAGAAGCAGAAGGCCTAGGCTAGAACCCTAAGGAACATCGGTGGTAGTTTCGTACAAGGCTGATAATACATTTTCATTGTTATGTAGCATTTTGTTATATGGTTATATAATAAGTATGCATCCATTCTAACGTTAATGAAGTCTGTGCTATTTCTAGTTTGGGGCTTATGGCTAACGTTTTTGTGCAAATCTCTTGGTGCACATCTATTCATATTCCAATCAAAAATGGAGCTGTGGACAAGATATCATCTCAGACCTGTCAGAATGGTCATTATCAAAAAGATAAGAAATAACAAGTGTTGGCAAGGATGTGGAGAAAAGGAAACCCTTGGGTACTTTTGATGGGAATGTAAATTGGTGCAGCCACTATGGGAAACAGTACGGAGGTTCCTCCAAAAATCAAAAATAAAACTAACCAGCAATTTCACTTCTGGGTATTTATCCAACATGCAAACAACCTAAGTGTCCATGGACAAATGAATGGATAAAGAAAATGTGGTGTGTGTATATATATATATATCAATGACATACATATAACGGATTATTATTAAGCCACAAAAAAAGAATGAAGTCTTGCCATTTGCAACAACATGGACAGACCTTGAGGGCATGATGCTAAGTAAAATAAATCAAACAGAGAAAGACAAATACCATATGATCTCACTGATATGGAGACCCTTAAAAAAAAAATCATAATTACAGAGAACAGATTTGTGGTTGCCAGAGGCAGTGGTGGGGAGGGGTAGCAAAAAAGTCAAAGGTACAAAATTGCTGTTATAAAATAATGAGGATGTAATGTACAGCATGGTGGCTACAGTTAATAACACTGTATTGCTTATTTGAAAATTTCCAAGAGTAAATCTTAAAAGTTCTTATCACAAGAAAAAGAATTTGTATTTATGTGTGGTGTTTGATGTTAACTAGATTTATCGTGGTGATCATTTCACGTAAGATACAAATATCAAATCATTATGTTGTACATCTACGTGTACAACATGCAATGTAATGTATGTCAATTATACCTCAAAAAATTTTTTCCGGTTTTTTTAAATGGAGTTGTGGGTTACAGGGTATGCATGTGTTCAGCATTAGTAGAAACTGATCAATTTTCCAAGCTCAACACAACAAACAGCAGTGTATGGGCATTTCAGGTACTTCACATCTTCAGCAATGCTTGGTTTGTTAGTCTCTATTTTTAACCATTCTGGAGATTGACAAATTAGGTTTAACATCTTTTCATACTCATTGACTTTGTCCAATATTGGTGTAGCTTTGCCAACTTTCTTTTGGTTAGTATTTACACTATTTTACTTTCAACTTTCCTGGGCCAGTCTGTCTGTCTATCTGTGTGTATTTCATATGTAGGTGCATGTGTATGTATTCCTTCTTGAACATAAGCAACATATTTCTAATCCAGTTTGCAAGTTTTGTTTTTTACTTGGAGTATTTGAATCATTTACATTTAATGTAATTACTACAAACTTTGGTTTAGATCTGCCATCATATGTTTGTTTTCTATTTTCACACCTGTTCTGTGTCCTTCTCTTCTTTCTTGCCTTCTTTTGGATTAAGTTCTGAAAATTTTATTATTCATTTCCCCCTCTGTTGGTATATAATACGTTCTTTTGTAGACTCTGCTAACTTGACTTATTAAAGTTTAACTTTTACCACTTCCAGGATAATGCAAGGACCTTAGAACACTCTAACTCCTGCCTTACATGCTACTATTGTTGTATATCAAGTTGACACATATTTTAAATTCCACAAAACATTACTGTTTTATACAGACAGTATTTATTTCATTTTACAATATATTTATACTACTCTTTGCTTTTCCTTCCTTCCTGCATCTCTGAGTGTTTATCTGAAATCATTTCCCTTCTGCCTGAAAAACTACTTTTAGTATTTTGTTTAGTGTGAGTCTGTTGAGATGAATGTTCAGTTTTTGTTTGAAAATGTCCATTTTGACTTCACTATTAAAATCCATAAATAAAAAACCAATATGTTCATCGTTACATTCTGACAGTATTTTTCAGTTTAAAAAACTTGGTGAATACATGTTAAGAGAACTGATTCTCAGAGCAGCCATGAGACATAGGAAGAGTAGATATTATCCTGTTTCATAGATACTGAAATGAAGGAGAAGTTGCCCTTATTCTCAACATCAAAGAAAGGAGATATGACATCTTGGGATGTGACCTGTTATAACTACTAGAAATTATAAGTTGACTGGTGAATTTTAGAGGCTCACAGAAGAGGCAGTAAGGAAAAGCTGACTGGTTACCAAGTACATGGATCACGGCTATAAATATAAATGGCACATCTTGAGGCAAAAGTGAAATATTTGGATGTGCTTGTTTTTGCTTTTGGAGAGTTTTCCACTGCTTACAGAATTCTAATTCACTTCCTTTTAACTCTTTGATGATCTCACAACAGTATCTTCTGAATTCCACTGTTTTTGTTAAGAATCAGTGCTCAGTCTTTTGCTTTTATCTTGAAGAGATTTCTCTCTGCCACTTTTAAGATTCTATCTCTGGTATTCAGCAATCTAACTATGATGTAAACAGGTATAGTTTTCTTTTATTCGTGCTATGTGGGTTTTGTAATCCTTGAATCAACGGCTTGTTATCTCTCATCAGTTTGGAAAATTCTTGGCAATTATCTCTAACTCCATTTTCTCCTCTCCTTCTAGGATTCCAGTTACACTTTTTTCATTGTGTTCTACATGTCTTACATTCTTTCCTGTGTGGGTTGGTTTTGTTTATTTGTTTGTTTTTTTGTCCTTTTGTCTCTCTGTGCTTCCATTAGATATTTCCTTCAGCCCTATCTTCAAGTTTACTAATTCTTTCTTATCAATGTCTAATCTGTTAAATTCATCTATTGAATTCATGATTTCAGATGTATTTTTAAGTTCTAGAACTTCCATTTGATTTTTGTTTGTTTGTTTAATGGAGGTACTGGGGATTGAACCCAGGACCTCGTGGACGCTAAGCATGCCAAGCATGCCCTCTACCACTTAGCTGTACCCCCCACCATTTGATTCTTGTTTATAATCCAGTTCTTTACTGTTCTTTGTGTTCAGATCTTAATACAGGCACTTCCTATTATTATCAGATTTTTTAAGCAGGTAGATTTTTAAACTCAGGGCTGGTTTACTAAATCATGAACTTCTTCCTTCAAATTCTTATTATTAAATTAATGCATTATTCTTGCTCCCCAACTGTACTATATGTTCTTTGAGAGTAAAGTCTGTATCCTGCACTCTTCTGCATAGCCCCTAAAATTCACTTTATCTAAGTACATATTGGATACTTGGCCAACATCTGGTCCAGACTGAGAAAAGTTTTGAGTTTCTTAAAAGTATGGAGGGAGTTTACAGGGAAATTAGGTGAAAGGGTAGAATAGACACTTTTTAAAGTCAGATAAGTGAAGATAACTTAACTGTTATATCTTTGTGGGAAACTGAGAATAAAGTAGGCACTCCATTTTGCTGTAGAACACATAGCCATTCAAAAAATGTAAAGAAAAATTGGTAGTAATTTTTTTACTTAGGTAAATATCGAACAAATTGGCATGTGTTACAACAAGCGAGAGACAACAAGATTAAGATCAAAGAACTACCTCTTTTATTAATAAAAGGTCACACTAGCCATAGCCAGGAACAAGTGAGTTTATTTCTTAAAGACAATGGTTAAGAAGCAGGGCAATGGAACCCAGTAAAATGAAGCTGAGGAATTAGGGGAGCTCAGTTGCAACTGGGGGAGTAATAGGGAACTGAGCCATTTAAAAATAAAAGATCAAAAATACAAAGGCAATAAATATAACCTTTTATGAATTACATACAAGCTATTAATAATGCATACAGTAAGCTGAAATGTAAAGTTTATAAATTAAAAAGAAAATGCAATATAAGAAATAGCTAGGTTGGTAAGGAGTCCAGGGCATGATGGAAAACTTTTCATGGTTGCACTTAAAAAGGAAAAAGGAGACAGAATCTCAGGGCTGTAAAAGAACAAACTTTTAAAGATTCAATATGCTTCCTGTCAAAAGCAGTGGATACAGAATAAATACATACTAGATATAAGGTCCTGTTCTTTGATCAGATTACAATGAATAGGGTCATGGCCTCTAAGGAAGATAATACTGCCTGAATTCATACACTGAAATAATGTCTCAAATGGCACTTGAGTGGCATGGCAAGTCTGAGCAAGTTTATGATCTCTGACATGCTCTAAATGAATACTATTCCTGAACTAATTCTCAAATGTATCCAATAGATAAATAAAATATTCCCAATTTACAAGGTTTATAACATACAAAGCTTATGATCCTAGATGTAAGGCATAGACTAAAATTAAGAAGCTAGCAAAACATTACAATTACTGCTCTTTCTATAATTTGGGACTTAGCAAAGCACCTGCAATTAAGTTGAACATTCTATACTCGACTAGAATATTAGTGATTTTTCATTGTTAAGAATGTCAGAATAAAGAATGCTGAATTCGTTTGATAGAAATTTTAGTCTCAGCATAAGGAATGGACAACAAAATAAAGAAAAATCGAGGTAACAAGAGTGTCATTTAATAAACATAATAAAGTTTTGAAGACAAATCATAACAAAAGAATTTGAAATTGGTAAACATAAAGAAACTGTCAAGATTAACCACTAGAAGGCAGTAGCAGGCCATCAGAAAGTAGCTCCTTGTCTTTTTTTTTTTTTAGCTCTTTGTTTTTTTGTAATTAATAACTAGCACTGTAATTTTCTAATACCTCTGCTGTAGTAATGCTGTATCTCTAAGAAAGTACTTCAAAAGCTCTCCAAAAAAATTACTCAGTGCAATACAGGCCATACAATCAATTTTAAGTTAACTATGAAAGTCAAAAGATTAACACACTTTCACACACACACACACACACACACACCCCAGGGTCAGAAGCGTGCAGAAATGAATACTTCCACATCAGTGGGACTATAAACTATCATAGTCTTTTGGAGACTAAAACCTTTTGACCTATTTGAAATCTAGCACAAGGACATTCACTGGCAGCATAGTTTGTCATAATAAAAAAAAAAAAAACCAATCTAGATGTCTATCAATAGGGGAATAGCTAACTAAAAATCCAGATTATGGAATATTAAGCAGAATTTCTAAAAAATGAGGTAGATCTACATTTTGATATGGAAGGATTTCTACCATACAATATGTGAAAAAGACAACCACAGAATGTGTGTATATATACATACAAATACACATTTAAGTAAAATTTGTGCATAGAGAAAAGAAGGATACATAGTAAGTGTTGGGAACAGGTTACATGCTGTGTTAACTAAGGAGGGACACTGAAAGTTTATTAAATTTATTTCTGCACTATTTTAACTTTTTCAGTAAGCATGCATTACTCTACTGTTTGTATAAATTGAAAGAGTAAATGCAAGGCAGAAAGCATTAAACATAACAAGTCCGTTTCGTTGTAGAAAAACAATATAATTTAGAACAAAGAAAACAAAAATTATGAGCACTTACATGGGTAATATTGTATTTTAAGCTACTGCTAGTTTTAATAAAACAGTAATCTTACTTGAGCAATTTTTAAAGGCGCGGTAACACGTTAGCGGAAAACAGGGAGAGGTAATAAGTATTTAAAGGTGATTAAATATCCAGTGCAGTTTCTTTGCTTCAATGATGAACAACCATCCTCTGATTCCACATACTTTTCCAAAGAGGGATGGAGAGAGGGAAGCAGGTAGGGAGGGGAAATAAACCTTGAATAAAAAGAAACTAATCAGAACCTAAGATTCCTTGCCTCCATTTAAAAATGGGAATTTGGACATTATGAAATATGCCTCAGAGCATATAAATGGCAGACCTCATTACTCCTAAATTCACTGATCTCTTAAGAATATTATAAATATCAACAGACTAATAAATTATCTATCAGTTACATTTGGGAGCTTGACAAATTCTTTAAATTAATGAAATCACACAACTAAAAAAACTTACAAGATCTGGAAGAGGTCATATCTAATCCATCCCTACAAAAGGAATTACCCATTAATTTCTCTTTTAATGCTTCAAAAGAAAAAAAAACTTACTCCTAGTCACCTTGGACATATTACCAAAGAATTATATATTTTAGCTAGCTAGCTAAATCAATCAATCAATCTATCTATCTATCTATCTATCTACCTACCTATCTATTTCCTTTTATTTATTGTATTCTTTAACTCTGCTTTCTTTACTTTGTACCCCAGTCTAAGCACTGGCCCTTCTGTTTCACTTTCAGTAGTCCAATGCTGTAGCATCTGTATCTAATCCCTTACTTAGAATTAGGTCTTAAAAGGTCTTAAAATTGTCCAAACATATTGGATTTTGTAAAATATTTAATAGCTTGGTAAAACTAATCAACAAGTTGCTTACTCTGCTTGACCACGTAAAAATGACAAATCCATCTCTGTGTTAAGTTGTTTATTGTTTGGGGGAATGAGGAGGTACATCACCAAGGCTTATTTAAGGCATTTAATTGCACTAAAGAAACAGATAAGAGACCTGCAACAAATACACATAGGGAGACCCATTAAGCTCCAAAGTGATTTGGAATTTTGTTTTCTAAAGTCTCATGGCAGTGACAGGCCACTGTGAGGGAAGGTTGCTTGGCAACTGGAGTTCTTATTTACCAAAAGGTAATTTAATATAAAGACTTCTGCATTACTTAAAGTAATGCACTGTATAATCCATTATGTTGTTTGTTCTTATTGGTTACAGCACTTTAAGAACAGTAAGTGTAGGTGGCTACTTAAGACAGTAACAAATTGATAGGAAAAAATAGAATACAAAGTTATACTTAAATGAGTCACTTTCTTCCCTATTCACTCCATCCCTCAAAGCAATTGCTTTTTTTAAAAAAAGCAAACACATTGTATTTCCCTCTCCTCCCCACCAAGGGTCAAAAGAAATTCAACCACCCTCCAGTTTCTAAAAGCCACACAGAGAAATAAAAACATTATGTCTTTAACTAAGAGAGTTCAAAGAACTATGCAGCAAGAGCATCTGGGGATAAAGAGAACAGTCACCTGCATGAAGGAAGTATAGCATAGAAAAGATACTGTCTGCGGATAGGAGGGGCTCCAATGTAACTGATCACTTCGTGTATAAAATGCTTAGACAGAAACATTAGTCAGAAAAAAAAGCCAATTACTAAGGAAAATTACTCCCAAACCAAGGCAGCTGTTGAAACACATTTATGTAAGGCAGCCCTGGGCCCTAAGGTTCTTCTCTTTTTTCCCTTCACTATATAAAAGCTATTTCATGCAGTGAATATTATTCCAGAAACCACTGAAATTCAATACTAAATTGTAAAATGGTGCAATTTTAAAATTTAATAATAAAAAATAATAGCCTAAATAGCTTGGAAATCTACCCACTGAAATAATATAAGGAAATCAGCAATTGTTTCAATTTTTTAAAAGACGTTTATTCTTGCTTAACCAACACTGGTATTTTTTCCTTTTGGTATTCTTGCTCATTTGGTGCCATAAGCTCTACCCAAAAGAACCCCACCCAAGCTACCAAATAGTCTAAAACTGTGAATGGATTAAAGTGTCTTTAGAAGTTGCCTCTTTGGTTATTATTGTTACTTTTAATTAAACACTAAGACTCTCTTTATATAGTTTCCCCCAGAAAGAAAAATGCTTAATACCTCAAAGAAAAGAAAAAGGAAAAAGACTGAATGGTGTAGTTAAGATAACGTTCATCAAATGAGGTCCTTTTCAAAGAGGCTTCCCTTCACTATTCGTAAGTTTGGTAAATGAAGTAGTAAGATAGTGTCTGTTAATAATTTAAAGAAGGAAGTTGCATCTGTACTACATAAACAATTCTCACAATGAAAATATAACTTGAAACTAAAATCCTACTTTTAGGATGCAGAGAAATTTGCAAGGCTAGTGAATCTAAATGCTCTCTTAGAGCAACTCCAAAAACTATTTTTTAAGGGTAATTAGCACAAAAATCTACCCAGGCTGATTTTAGGTTGCTGGCACAAAACAATAAACGAAAGATTGATTAATAGTTTAAATTAAGTTGTGTCAGTCTATTCCAAACCACCACAACCACCCAATCTATTGTTTGAGGTACTGTTAATTCTTTGCATAGCTCCCTTCATGGTAACTCCTCAGAAGAATATGAGAACAAATTCACTCAATAAACATTTTATCACACACCCCACTATATGCTAAGCACAGTCCCACTAGCTAGAAACAGGAAAAGGCAATTTAAGGACTTACCCTGGCTTATCAAATCTCTGATCAACTCTGAAAGCCAGTTTTTAATACTTACAGGAATGTATGGACTACAAAAGATTCATGTATAATCACTGTCATAATAGGATTTTTTTGGTCTTTTTGTTTTGTTTTGGGGGGGCAGTTTGGGCGGTAAGTGTGGTTCTACAGCATTAATTCAAGCACTTGGTGTTTTTTTGTTGGTGGTGGTGGTGGGTTTTTGTTTGTTTGTTTGTTTGTTTGTTTGTTTGTTTTACCTTCATTAGCCTCTGGCCTTGAATTCTTGATATATGCAGAGAATTTGGCAAAGATGTCCATTCCAGCAGTATTTGATTCTGGGTGTTTTGGTGAAAGCTTTAAGTACCTAAATGAAAAATATAATAATGGATTATAGATCCTCCAAAGATACATTAGCATAAACTCTCCTAATCAAACCATTGTGCTAGCAGTTACTAGGTATCTTTTAAGTTATTACCCTAAGAAATGCCATCATCTGTTTTCTATGATATTTTTAAGATGTGTTTTTTCCTTAGGAAATGAAGTTCCGCACCATTTTGCTCACATATTAATATTCTTGGCAACCAAAGGGCACTTGTACTCCACCTCCATTTCATAAATTAGAATGTTGGGGAAATAGTCTACTTGTTCAGAGACTTGTGCCAAGCCAAAGGGTCTCTTAGAAGCAGAATTCTAGGGCAGAGCTGTCCAAGAGAACTTTCTGTGATGATGGAAATATTCTGTATCTGAATTGTCCAACATGGTAGCTGTTGGTGACTTGTGGCTATCTAATTATGAATTTAAATTAATCACAATAAAGACAAAAATTCACTTCCTCAGTTGTACTAGCCACATTTCAACTGTAGAACTTTCTAAAATAGGAATAATATCAACCAGATAGATCTTTGGCGTGCCATGCACTGAGACAGTCCCATACAGCAGCTCTGCAGAACCTGGCAGTAGGGAAAGAGCCCAGGCTGGTCAAGCATCTTGATCACCCACGGCAGGTAAAGGACAGAAAAGCAGAAGGCTGATCACTCACTTCAATCCTATACTCAGGATTTTCCAAAACCTCCCATATACTAAATATTATTAAGGGTGACACTGAGCAACATAAAATAAGATGTCAGGAACTTTGCTAACAAATCCTCTACTGTGTTGTTACAAAGTCTTTTTACTTTTAGAAGAGACATTCATGACATAAAAGCTTTTTAAAAAAAAAACACACACACAAATGTGTATTTTATATACTTAAATTTCAAACACATATACTTGATGTTTATCTCTCTCTCAAATTAGGAAAATACATGTGAAAAAGCCTACTTTTCCCTTTAGCAGAGCTTGCATCAGCTTCCGGTAGTCGGGACTAGACTCTTAGCACCATTTCACGGAAGATGCCTCAGCTTAAAGGCCCTGCAAAACTTCACCAGAAAATGGACTTAAGGGCAGTAAGACTATGGAAAAAAATCTTACATGGAACTAGTTATTTATATTTATTCATATATTTTAAGATGCTGTCTTACCATTTTTCTGTAAATTAAAAATAAAAGTGAAGTATTTTTAGAAAAAAATTTAGTTCAGTAGCAAGTTGTAGTTTCAAGTTAATTTTTTATATTCTATACTTTATGTTTACCATTTTAAATTCAAGAAAAGATATATCTTCTAAATTAGACAGTACTATATTGCTAAGGAGAATATATTTATTGAACACCTATATGCTCAAGTTATTTTTCTTTTTAATATCCCTCCATGTTTAAGCTTAAAGGGTTCTCTCTTAAATGAAATTAATCACATAATGAGCTTTTTAAAAGTGAATGAGTATAGTAAATAAATTTCATCTGTGTATGTATATTTATATATGTATATATAATATGTAATTTTTTGCTAATTATAGAAAACTTTACCTTCTCTCTCCCTCTCTCTGTCATTTTTTCCTGCCTGAGTTGAAACAGTTAATTCCAGCTTCAACATCCCTGGATTTTCCTTGACTATGAAAACAACCAGGCTCTAGTTTAAATGTTTCCACCCACTTGTAATACAGTAACTTCATTGATTCATTTCAAAGAAAAAACAGTGCAAGGTACAGAAGTGCCACTTCAATACATCTATAACCTCCTCTAGCCAAGTTTCCAAAATTACTCCTCTTTTCCTCAACCAATATTTATCAGTACCTACTTTTTCTAGTGAAGTAAACTTCATAATTCTCAAACTTACTTACAGGAAGGTAGGCTTGAATTACAGATTATTGATATATTTATTTTTCATGCATATATTCACTTATTCTAATTATTAAGTATCAACTATGTGTCAGGAATTATGTTAAGTATGCTTCTGTGATGAACCCACAGAAGCATACTTACTAGACATCTGTATTAATGAACAAGTAAGAATAAAGGACTTGCAATGAGCATAACCTTTATTCATATGGAAATAGCTGCTATCACAATTCTTTAAAAAAACTCTCTAAAGCAGGTTAAACAGGCCCTACTCTTCTCCAAGACAAACCATTAAATTTGTACTTAGTTTAATGCATACAACATTATAGTTACAAAAGACCATTCATCTCAATGTCTCATTTTGCCTAAAAGGAAATTATATTGCAGGGAGGTTACACACTTGGACCCAAAAATCACTGGACTAGTTAAAAGTATCACCAAACTAAAACTCAGATCTCCTGTCCCCAGGTCAGTGTTATTTTGTTTTTGTTTTATTACAGATCAGGTTCTCTCTAAAAGATAAACCAAATGCTAAACTAGTAGGCCCAAAATCAGTTGTCAACTGTTTTCTACATTCCCCCCAAACACTGGATTTTAGTCATTCACTCATTATTATTAATTTTAGCAAACTGCTTGATAAAACAGTACTTTTCAATTATTATGAACATTCATTTTAACATTTAACAAAAGGAAGGCAAATAAGTAATAAAAGACTATGTGTCAACAACAGAATAGACATGAGCATCCAGGACTTTTCAGATCATCGGGGCTTTCAGATCATTCCTTTACTCTGTATTACATCGCAGACTATTAATGGTAGACTAGCTAAGAATATTTCCATCCTTTTAGGAAACACCTTAGACATTTTCTCCCTTCTCATGCTAATATAAAAATCAAGTGTGATTATACAGTCTATTACCTTATTCTTGTAAATTCAACTTTGTATTTCTCAGTTTAAAAAAAAGGCTTAATAACACTTTATAGAGCACGTCTCCAAAATTATCTAGCTTTTCTTTATCCTTCTATCCTTTATCAGTAAGGTAGCCCAGTATACAGGCTTGCTTCAGTTAAAAAAAAAAAATCCAAGTTTCAGTTTTTTTGAAAGCTTTTATTTGGACAAAGTAGTTCCTTCATTCAAGCAAGGGGAACTGAAAAAATATATATATAAATACTTCTCCCCAGAGAAAAGATAATGTTTCTTCTTCAAAACCTACAGTTACCTAGGCCAGAAAAAAGTTCCTTGATCTTAGCTTTTCATTACTCCCTAAATTCTAAATAACTCTAGAATAGGTAGTTATCTATATTTATAGATGTCATGATTAAATCAGAGATGCTCACGTAAAAGGCCCTCTGTTCTCAGTATCATCAAACGCCAAAAAGATATTAGAAATGCTAGATTCTAGTCTACCAGCTGTACAACTCTTCTGCCTTTCTCCTTGTCCTATTTGGAAACAGGAAGGCTTACAGAGTGAGGAGGATCAGCAATAGCTAAGGACCTAAAGACCTCCTTATCCTACAGGGAAAAGGCAGATGGTCCCCAACTGCCCTAGAACAATAGAGGAAAGGAAAAGGAATACATGTGGTGGTCCCAGAAACATTTCTTTCTCCCCTTCATCCTACAGAAACAATTCTGCATGACAGAGTATGCTGTTTGGTCAGCATTTCACATTATGGGTTATGGAGCCCACTAAGGGCAAGGCACTCCTAGTCCAAACATGCTGTTCCAATGCATATAAATAAAAACACACCAGAAGTGAAACCACACCTACTTTTTAAAAAGGATTCACTAAATTAAGTTTAACAACCACCTTCAGTCCCACCTGATCATCACAGTAAAACAATCTACCTTTGCTTTCTCTCCTACCCTTCCTCTAAGCTTGAGCTAGCCTTCAAGTCTGTACTCAACTAAAGCACAACCCCAATTAAAGACTCACATTTTACCTCTTTTATAAAAGTCAAACTCAACTAAATGAGAAATAGAAAGAAGAAAATGGAGGAAATACAGGTTTCTGAAGTCATACAGACCTGTCTTTGAAAGTAACCTGTGCCATTTCTGCCACCATTAACTGTAAAACTTTGGACAAGTTATTTGGATTACTCGCCTTCAGTTTTTTTCATAAAGTCTTTGAGAGGATTAGTTGAGATAATCCCCAGTGCATGGCACATAATTAGCACTTGAATGTTAGTTAATAACAGCAGAGGCATTAGTAACATCAAAACTACTCCCTCCCAAGTAAAATGTTAAAACTTTAGAAACTCTCTTCAGAATATAAACAGAACGATCTCCAAGTTTTAAATTAAATTATTTAAACTAAAGGAAAAGACCTCCTATGGTTATAGTATCTCTATAAATATGCCTAAATGAAACGAAAGTAAAATTTCTATTTATAAAAAGCAAAGTGAAAATGTTTATTTTCAAGGTCCAATTCAAAAAGCTAAGATGTCTTACAGAGTTCTAGATACCAAAAAGATGGAATATTTTGATATTAGCTCTACTATTTCTCTTAATGTTTATTCTGAGAAAAATCAAAAGAAAGAATAATGAAAATTATTTTTGTTGTTGTTGCTGCTGCTCTTGTTAAAGAAGACGACAAGAAGAGAATATGAGAAAATGCCCATTTTATTGAAATGGCATATAATGTTATCAGCATATTGATTTCAAAAACATAAATATCCTCAGAAGGATTTACACAATAAACACTTCAGAAAATGCTTTAAAACAACATACAGTTTCCTTCATAGAGAATGAATGTCATTCAAACTGTTTCTCTATAATTTAACGTTGATACAATGATCTACAGTTACGTAAGAGGAAGATCACTTTCATTAATCAGCATCTGAGGGTAAGTCGGCAAATATAGAACTTTCCTCAGAGCTGACAGCCTTTACAAATAAAAAGGGTAAGATATACATAATTTGTACATGAAAAGAATAAAAAGGGATGCAGTAGGTTCTATGACACAATAATCTCTCAAAAGTTATTTCTAACTAAGTTAAATGCATGTTCATAATAGTTCCTTTCTGATGTGTACAAAGCTCCAATTTCAAAGATTCCAGTTTTGATTTCTTGGTATTCTAACTCTATATATGGTCTGGAGGGAAAAATCAAGATACAGTTTTATTAATGTTGGTCTAGAGAAACTTTACTGGGGATAGAAGGAAGGATAGGACTCCTGGAAAGCAGAGATAAAAGAAGTCTGAGGCTCTTCGACAAGAAGGAAGGCAGAGGATAAGTTTTTAGGATACAGGATTACGAAAATGAAATTTTAAGCTTAGAGTAAGATTGCTAAACAGAGGGCAATTCTGTTTACAACAGAAGGTGGGCTAGTTGTAGACAGAGTGTCATTACTCATGTCTCCTAGCAGCCTTCCTGCCTGCCATCTCCAACCCTGCATGCCACGCTCCAGCCACACCTTCAGGTCCCCCAAAGAAACACTATCCAAAATAATTCTTCTGCCTGGAATGCCTGTCATTCCTTCACTCACCTGCTGGATGTCACTTTTTTTTTTTCAACTAAAGTTTAATTCAAGTGTGATCTCTTCTCCAAAGCCTTTCCTGATTCCACTCATTTTCCCACATCATCACTACCTCCTCATCCATATTTGACTGTGTTTCTTGAGAGCAGGAACTGTCTTGTTAGCTATTGTATCCGTAGGGCTTTGTTGCCCAGTAACTGTTTGCAGAATAAATGAATGAATGAATGCTGAGTAACTAATTATTTTAGAACTTTCTGACCCAATAATCCTATTCTTGGGAAATTTACCTGTATATGGTGGGAAAAAAAACAAGTTAACTAGCAAGAACAGGCATGAGCCAGAAGAAACATTCCAGTTTTCAGGATAGTGAAACTAGAAAAGTCTAAAAGAAACCAATGATGTTTTGAACCTTTGCCAACGTTACATTATGATACAAAACTTCATAGTTGCAATTTGGGTAACTGTCATTACAGTGCATCTACTCCTCAACTGTACCTCACATTACAGGAAAAAGTTCAGTACTTTGAACTCATTAACCATGTGGCCTAATATGCAGGACCTGGGGCTCTAGAACACCTTAAAAGAAATACATAAATAAAAATGAAATCCCAGCAACGCAGTCTAAAAAATTCATTCTCTTTGGTGGTAGCTTTAGAAAGTTACCTTTAAAATGGCCTGAAAGGAAATCTCCCAGCAACCTGTACCACACCCCTGCTTCGACATTCTAGCTGGGTTCAGTTTGAACCTGTCTTCCCCATCTCTTCTTCTCCCCAAACTTCTCTCTCATTTTGGGACCTCCATCCCTCAAATAACCTGGACTCACATGTCCCAAACCTATTTCCACCAAGTACTCTATAGCTTAATCAGATTCCTGTCTTTCTTAGTGTGACTTACTGGCCTAGCCAGCAGCCAGTTCTGACATTTCTGTAGCATCATAATGAATGAAGAGAAGTCCTAGTCATTCCAACCTAATGCTGTGACAATTTAACTCAAGTACAATCAAGAGAAATGTCCCTAAGGACCAGATAAGACAAAGCTTTAAAGAGATGGCAGTATTTCCATGCGTATTTTCTATGATACTCACTTGGGAGGGCATAAGACTTCTTCAAGAAATTCTTCAATCTTATTTACATCCGTTTTGACCTCATTGTTGAACGTTATAAATGGTGGGTGGGTCCCCGGAGCCAAGTTCTGCAGGTCTGCAGGCTTCCTGTTAGGCAAAATAGTGGTCAAAATCAGGTCATTTTTTTTACTCTATCTGAGGAGGCAGCAATATTTTAAATTCTCAGAGTGGTTCTAAATTTTAAAGTATATAAAAGTGAATCAGAAATCGTATTTTTTCCACTCAGTATAACAGCTGCAGTGGTACTCTAATAAGAAGCAAAAGCCTCCACAAAGCACAACATTTATGATAAGAAAATTAAGTTTTTGATTTTAACCAAAGACAAAGTCCTTCATTCTCATTCCAAATTTAACTGAGGTACTTATTAGAAATGGTGGTAGAATGAGGGGAAGAAGAGTTGGGAAAGTCAGTCTCTAGTCTCAAGTCTAACCAGCTCATTGGGTAAAGATGAGCAAAATAGCTTCCCTAAGCTTCTAAGCTTTTCCTTTTTTTTTTTTTTTTTTTTTTTTGTAAAATATGGGAGAAGAACAGCTGATTCCTACAGTCCTTTTCATAACAGATTCCAAATTCAGATGCTATCTCATTTTGATTTTCCTGTAAGTTCAGACTTAATAATGAAAAAGCTGACCAGATTTGACTGTCTAATATCAAAATTACTTCAACGTATAAAAGATAGCATAAGCAAAAAGTAAGTGGCAACAGAAAATGGACAAAATATTACAGTAAATAAGAAAGACTTCAAATATGTATTAGGTAAGGATTTTTGTCCAAATTCATTTAAAATGTCATCAAAAAATCAAATAGGTATGGTTCAAAATAAATTGATAAGTCATAGATAAAATAAGTGAACACATGGAAAAATGCCCAAAAATTCCAGTCATTAAAGAAATTCAAAACTAAAAAATAAAGACATTTTCCTCCTACTAATTAGGAAAAACTGAAAATACACAGAACACTGATAAAGATGGTGAAATTGGTATGCTACCCTATTAAAAAACACAATGGTTCACCTAAACCCACCAATGAATCCTAGAATCAATAACATAACCAGATACGGTGCATATCTTAATGATAAAGTATGAAGTATACATCAAGAATATGTAGTATTCTTACCAAAAAAGTTGAACCTGAATCTAAAATCAAGCCTCCTAGGGCAGCTGTCTCTCAAAGTGTGACTGAGGAGACCCTTTCACCAGACGGCCCGTGAGGGTAAAACCATACGCATATTATTAAGACATCATTTTCCTTTTTCACTCTTATTCTCTCATGCCTGGATAGTGTTTTCCATAGCCTATTCAGTGTGTGATGTCACAGGGTAATGCATACAGAAGCAGATATGAGAATTTATCTTTTATTAAGGCAGACATTAGAGATGCACAAAAACGTAAAAGAATGCCAGTCATCACTAATTCTGTTTTGAAGAATACACTTATTTTTAATTAAAAGAATTTTTGTGATATCAAGTAATGAGTTCATGATGACTCTATTTAAATCAATTAGTAAATATTTTTAAATTTTTCAGCTTTGCTTTTTAATGTAGTAAAATCAATAGTAACTGAAAGCTCCTTGAGGTCCTCAATAATTTAAGAGTATAAAGGAGTCCTGGGACCAAAAAGTTCATTTACAGGAAACATGAGGAGTTACAGGACAAAGTTAAATGATACCTCAAGGAAGCAATCAGCCAAATCCAGAATTTGGGATCTACAGTTCAACTGATTGGATTTCTACCAGTCAATGGCATGAGGATAAAAAGCCACAAATGGAAGCTGGAAGGGATTGTTGTAGATTAAGAAAAAATTAAGAGACACAACAACCAAATATGAATAGAATTTGTTTGGATCCTGAGTTGAACAAACCAGCCAAAGATTTTAGAGATAACTGGAGAAACTGGATTACACACTGGGTACTAGAGGTTATAAAGACATTATGGTTAGGTAAGAAAATTTCCATATTGTTTGGAGATGTACAGTGAAGTAAGCAGGGGTAAAATGACAGATTCCCAGGATTTGCTTTAAAACATTTCAGGAAAGAAGAAGGAGAAGAAGACAACGACAACGACGATGATGACGGCAAAGACAAAGAAGAAAGGGGACAAAGCAAATGGGGGCAAAATCTTGATAAGGAAACTGAAGTTACCAAGTTTATTCTATTTTTGTATGTTTGAAAACCTTCATAATTAAAAAGATGAACTTAAAAAACTTTAAAAAGCAATAATAACTTATTGCTTCAAAGAACTTCTCCCCCTCCTACTACTGCCCTTCCTTCCGTCCCTCCTTACCACAAATGCACATAATTTGAATAAAATAAAGGATATCTTAAAGTGTATCATGAAGGTGAAATACTTTGTCATTAAAATGAATTTTTAAAATAGAGTGTACCCTAAAATCTAAATTCAGCCCAGCTTATCAATTTCCCCTGGTCTTACATCCATTCTCTCTCTCTCCCTTTCTTCCCTCCTCCTCCTCCCACTCGCTGCCTCACATACATCCCCTTCTCTCCCTTAATTTAGGTTCAGAGAGTGCCTCATCTTTCTATTACTACATTCCACTCAATACACAAAGACATTAATTATCCAAATAGTCCAAATTTTCTATCCAAGTTTTAGAGCCTACCTCCTTCCCCAAGCAAAGAAAAATAAGACTATCTATTAACTTCTACAATAACCTAAGCTCCAAAAGAGAACTTTTAAAAGTCAAAATCTGATTTGATTTTCAACTCTGATTCTTTTACTGAGCATTCTTTGGTCAGACAAGGTAAAGTTGAACACAAAATGATTGGAATACATGAAACCTGAGTAAGTCTTCCAGATTCACATTTATTTCAATAGTGAGGTATGCCTATAAGGTTCCAGTACATTTTATAAGTACTCAGTTTCAAATCAGAACTAATCCTGTTCTATTTTTAATTTCACTGGTTTCTTTTGGTTATTCCTTTTTACTCAGCATCCTCTCCACCTGTTCTTTGATCACTAAAGGGTCCTCCACGTCCAAGACCGTAGTCATCTTTCATCTTCAAGTCACCCACTCATATTCTCACTCAGACTCACATTTGTTCCCACTTATATTTTTTTCCTCTCAATTCAGGAAGACCTTGTACATAATCAAGAATCTAGAAACCCTAACAGTTTAGGGTTTATACATTTATTTTCAAATCCTTTTAATCAAAGTACCATCAGTTACAATGTGTCAATTTCTGGTGTACAGCACAATGTCCCCACTCATGCATATACATACATATATTCATTTTCATATTTTTTTATTAAAGGTTATTACAAGATATTGAACACAGTTCCCTGTGTGATACAGTAGAAACTTTTTAAAATCTGTTTTTATATAGTGGCTAATATTTGTAAATCTCAAACTCCCAAATTTATCCCTTCCCACCCCTTTTCCCCGATAAGATTGTTTACTATGTCTGCAAGTCTGTTTCTGTTTTGTAGATGAGTTCATAATGTCCTTTTTTTCTTTTTTTAGATTTCACACGTGAGTGATCTCATATGGTATTTTTCTTTCTATTTCTGGCTTACTTCACTTAGAATAACGATCTTAGATCCATCCATGTTGCTGCAAAGGGCATTGTTTTATTTTTTATGGCTGAGTAGTATTCCATTGTATAAATAAACCACATCTTCTTTATCCAGTCATCTGTCAATGGACATTTAGGCTGTTTCCATGACTTGGCTATTGTAAATAGTGCTGCTATGCACTTTGGGGTGCTGGTGTCTTTTTGAATTAGGGCTCCTTCTGGTTATCTGCCCAGGAGTGGGATTACTGGGTCATATGGTAAGTCTATTCCTAGTCTTTTGAGGAATCTCCATACTGTTTGCCACAATGGCTGCACCAAACTGCATTTCCACCAGCAGTGTAGGAGGGTTCCCTTTTCTCCACACCCTCTCCAGCATTTATCATTTGTTGACTTTCGAATAATGGCCATTCTGACTGGTGTGAGGTGATACTTCATGGTAGCTTTGATTTACATTTCTCTGATAATTAGCAATTTGGAGCCTTTTTTCATGTACCTATTGGCCATTTGTATGCCTTCACTGGAGAATTGCTTGTTTAGGTCTTCTGCCCATTTTTGGATTGGGTTGTTTGGCTTTTTGTTATTAAGTTGTATGAGCTGTTTATATATTC
This sequence comes from Camelus ferus, assembly GCF_009834535.1. Lineage (NCBI taxonomy): Eukaryota > Metazoa > Chordata > Mammalia > Artiodactyla > Camelidae > Camelus > Camelus ferus. Next base: position 17,173,892 of record NC_045708.1, on the reverse strand, counting down.
TGGAAATTAAGCCTTTCGCAGTCACATTATTTGCAAATATTTTCTCCCATTCCGTATGTTGTTATTTTGTTTATGGTTTATTTTGCTGTTAAAAGCTTATAAGTTTAATTAGGTCCCATTTGTTTATTTTTGCTCTGATTTCTATTGCCTGGGTAGACTGACATAGGAGAACACTGCTAAGATTGATGTCAGAGAATGTTTTGCCTATGTTTTCTTCTAGGAGATTTACTGTGTCTTGTCTTATAGTTAAGTCTTTAAGCCACTTTGAGTTTGTTTTTGTGTATAGAGTGAGAGTGTTCTAACTTCACTGATTTACATTCTGCTAGCCAGTTTTCCCAACACTACTTGCTAAAAAGACTGTCTTTTCTCCATTGTATATTCTTGCCTCCTTTGTCAAAGATTAATTGACCATAGGTCTGTGGGTTTATTTCTGGGCTCTCTATTCTGTTCCATTGATCCACATGTCTGTTTTTATGCTAATACCACAGTTCTGTTAAATCCTAACATTTTAAAGTTAAAAAGGTAACACAAAGGTAAGAAAGAACAACAGAATCTCACAGCAAGTAGGGCTAATAAAATTGTAGAAAATACACAAGAAAAAGAGAACACACTACATCTCCCATTAATACTAGTGATGAATAAGAATGTTCTTTAATCTTGTCATATACAAATTATGATCACCTGGAAAAGACTTCTCTTATTCCAAAGTTAAAAAACATATCCAGCAACATTTTTATGATTAACAAACAGTCCATTAATGCCTAAGTATAAGGCATTAATGAATAGGGTAGAGTTAGGTAAAGGAGAAGAAAGAGATCAATGCTTTAAAATAACCCACAGGGGGAGGGTGGCAAAATAAATAGCTATTAATTCTATAATAAATTATGACAGCTGTTAAGTTCTCCAAACAAAAATATTTATGAGAGCAGGAATAAAGTTAGCATGGCAAAGAAGAAAGAACCAAAGACTGAATGAAAAGAACCTGGTTAAAGTCCCAGATTGAATAGTTCTGCCATTCACCAGATATAAGACTAAGTAAATCACAACCTCTGTGGGTCTGGATTTCCTCATCCGTACTATGAATATAAAACTTGCTTTGCTGGTAAAGACTAAATCAAATAATGGGTGTGAAAGTGAACTAAAATTTATGCAAGCAATGAAATTGACAGTTTTAAACTCTATGATGGTTCAAAACTGGTTATCTAGCATTAACTGGTAATAAGAAATCTGTTAATATAGAGGCGTTTAAGTAAAGTGAAACCAGGCATATGCTTACCAATTTTCCCCTTAATATTAATGACTAGTGAATAGTCCATCTTGTTTCTGCTAAAGGCTTATTTATAGATTTAAAAATTTTTTAAAGGTGATGAAACTATTCTCCAGGATTAACTGTTGAGATGAAGGACAATCATGTTAGGTCCTTACTTCAAACAAAACTAGATTTGAGAAGAAACTTTAATGCTTCTAAACAGATTAGCAGACTACAAATAAACGGAGAAGTTGTAAGCACTGAAGTGACTCACTTAGAAGCTATTATCAAGTCAGCAACCAGATAGAATCAAAGATTCTTCAACTTCAAGTCCTCACCTGGCACTCTAAGGTCTCAGGTGTTTTGATGGCCCCACAAAGGCTCATTTTTACAGATGCTTCACAGAACCTTAATATTTCAGGAACTGCAGTATCAGAAAAATGAAACTGACAGACAAATGACTAAAAATTTCAGGACATCTTTGGCTTATTTCATAAAAGGCTTCAATAAACATTCAATAGTTCGTTTAAACTCATTCAAATATTTATCTTAAGTGATATCTAGAAAAAGCAAAGGGCATAGAATTCATGCTTTGAGCTGAGAGCATGACTGTTCTTCAATGTTTTGTTTTGTTTTGTTTTTACCATCACTTACCAGAGTAGACTTTTTTTTTCATATAGTAGTCTTTTATTTAGACAAAAAAAAATTATTCTGTTATCTCCCATTTTGTTTCTAGATGAAGAAAAGGAAATGAATAAAGAGAAACAAACTAAAACAAGAAACAGAAAGAGTGAAAGAAAGGAATGAAAAGGAGGCGCCTTACAGAGGAGCTAATACTTTAAGCAACTTAAGGAGCTTAACTTCAATTAAAATTTAATTCAGTACAAACAATTGGAGGCCCTCTGGCTGGTGGCTCAGTTCCAGCTGCTTGGTATGAAATGAGTACAGCACAGCCACTGGAGCTGGTTCTTAAAAATGACCTATCTGTAACTAGTTGACTTAGTCTCATTCAGTGGGAGAAAAAAAATACTAAGTATGTAGAACCTGTCCTTTAACTGAATTTCCTTTTAAAGGTGCTGATTTTCAAAGCATAAAATTAATCCACACAAACCAAGAGAATGCTGGAAACTATGTGGCAAATGAGCCAAAAAAAGGTTAACACCACAATTTTTTTGTTTCAGAACACTTTACTCCTATTAATTATTCTTCACTAGGTTTGCTATGTTCTAATACTAAAGTCACTAACTGAATGATTGACACATGGACAACAAAGACACTAAGATCCCAGTTACTAGGCATTTGTCTATGTGTCCCAGTTCAACCAGTTAAAGGATTTTATTTATTTTGATTAAATGCGGTATACTGCTAATCTACCTACTATAATGTAAATTTATGATGCAATCATTTTAAAACAAAATAGCACCTATGAAAATGTTTCAAATACAGCTTCTATAATTCTTAACAGATTTTATTAACAGTGTATAAGCAGTTTATAAATTTATATAGATAATAGGTTTAGGAAAACATTCACTAACAATCCATTTTTCTAATTCAGCTCTTAGTAGCCTCAACAGGATTTTTTACCTTTGAAAACATCTTGAAAAAGAACATAAAGACATGTGACAGCTAAGTTCTCCCTCTCTGCTTTTGTCTCTGTCTCTCTCTGTCACACACACACACACACAGTATGCATGTGATTCAGAATATATTCATGAGACACATATCTTGAATCGCAGGATTGTTCTAACAGGGACTTTATGTAGGTCAGGTCAACTTTACCAACGGGAAGAATGGAGTCCGTACTTTCCTGACTAACCAGTAGCAGGAAATGAATGATTTCTCTAAAAAGTCTATCTGTTCCACTCCATTTAGTCTCTCTGTATGTTTTATTCATGCTGCTGTTTACTGAAGATGTATACATGGAACTCAAAGTGATCTCTCAACTTGCTGAAGACTATTTTCAGAAGCGGGGAGCCACAGAGACATGATAACGAAAGAATCTATTTAGAAATCAGGTTTTGTTCTGAGTTTATGACTCTTTTTAAGCTATATGGAACTATCAGTTATATAGTTCCATTGAAACATTTTAAACTATTACAAAATTATTAAAGTTTAAACTAACATAATAATCTTTCAAAATTTTATGCCATTATTATGGCAATTTACGCATGGGTCTGACTCACACAGTATGTGACAAATGCTATGTTGACATCTGAAGCAGAAGGAAATCATTGGTGATGACACAAAGGATGAGACAGTTTCAATGTTTAAGGTGGGAATGGGAAAATGAAAACATGCCTTTCCCAGACTTTTAAAGTGGTCTTCTCCGATTTCTTTATTTTTCTCAGAGAATACCATAGAGGAGGAATTTCATTCATCACTGGTAATACAGAAGATATCACTGCTTTTACAATAAAAAGATAATTTCTTAAAGTTATCATTTCTACTCTCATTTCTCAAAACCAGAAAAGTTTATCCATAACAACTATGTGACAAAACATGACCACACTGAGCTATATCCAAGTCAGTGTCTGTGTGTCTGTCTGTTTCTCTTTCTCTCTCATATTACTAATTTCATGCTTTCATCTTTCTCTTCCCCCAACCTCTCTCTTCGGCTTATCTATGCTCTAATGATGCTGGTCTCTGATTTAGGAACTTCTGAGCATAATGAAGATTGTGGAAGTCTTCAAGTAAACACCTTGATCACCACCACAAACCTGTCAGCCAGAAAGGCCCTATAAAACAAGCGTAATAAAATAATGAATTCTATTCAAGAACAGGTCTGAAAATGGTTTGATAAAGAGTAGTAAAAAGTACCCCGAACCATGTTTAGCACATAGTGGACACTGAAGAATGTTAGTTTATTTTTCCTTTCTTTCTTCCTGAATTTAAAAGTAAGGTAACTGACCTCCAAGAAAATGAGGCAGCTTGCCTAAGGCCCTGGGGAAATCAAGGACAAGGCTCTCTCCGCACAGAACCGGGTCTCTACCCTTAACACCTTCTACTATGCCCTGGTTGCTCCCAACTTGATGACATGTGGTAACATCTTGAAATGTGCCCTGCATTTTAATATTTTCACTTATATCTACCTGAATCTTTTGTTCAAATGGCAGTTGATATAAACCTAAATTCCTTCTGAAGCCTGAGAACTTTTTTTTTAATCTAAAAGTTCTATAATATAATTGCAGCATAAACAGAAAATTAGGTTTAGAAATTAATCCCACAAAAGCATTAAGGCAGCACTGGCAGGCAAGCAATGGGAGGTTCTTCCAAACCTCACAGCGGCACGTGAATACCACCAGCACGGTCATTAGCACCTACTGAGATTCAGAGAGAACGTGTCACAGCGCCAGAACTAGAAACTGGTTTGTTCTCATGGATGAAATATCACGTAACAATCATTTTTCTCAGAGCACAGAGTGGGTTTCTAAATAGCTCTCCGTTGAATTCTATTGCTCTCCACCAGTTTGTTCTGGGATCAGTACTTTACACCAAGGAATTAGGCAATTATCAGGAAAAGCAGAACAATAAGCACTATAGGCATTTTCTCCCCTACAGCTTTCTAAAAACAGTCATATTTCAAAGTTTTAAAGTTAAGACTATATTATAAAAGGTACTTTTTACTACAGGATGTCTTATTCCTCTTTGAGAACTTTTTAATTTATATTGGTATTTCAGACAGTGTTCGGTCACTCTTTTGGGATACCTTCTCTTTGAAATCTTACTTAAGACTATATATAAGTGTGTAAACTCATAGAAAAGGTCTGGAAGGATGATAAAGACCAAACCAAAATTCAGTTATCCCTGTGAAGGGGAAGCTGATGACCAAGGGTTGGGGATGGAGGAGACTCATTATCACGTACTACTTAATACACTTTGAATTGCCCTTAAGAAGAGTTTTTTTAGATGTACTTTAGCATCCTAAAGAAAGCTAAAGAATATAGACTCCTCCATTAAGTGCTCTCTGCTGACTTCACAAAGTCCTAGGAAATAAACATACACTTTTTTGAGTGATAATATTTTCTAATTAGGAGGCCCTGAATCTTTCATCTTACTTTCCTTATGTCATTTTTTACATGTGGGATACATTACTCTTAAACATATATAAATCCTAAAAAACAAACAAACAAAAAACCATATACAAATCCTCAAAGATCAATGAACTTCCAGGAATAATGCCTTTAAAAGTATGTAAATGAAAAGTGAAACAGATGACTTAGAAAGAGTCATAAATAGTTCATATCCTTTTCTGAACCAGATTTCCACCATTTATGGTGCTATTACTGGTATGTACCACAATCAAGCACTGTATTGAGCTGTTCAAAGAAGGCTTTTTCAAAGCATGGCAGTCAACTCACTTGCTCCAAGCCAAAAATGGGATAGGAGAAATCCGTATTTTAAGACACAGTAAGGGTGTGTGCCTGGCAGCAGGTTTATTTTTAGCAGTTATGTTGGGAAACTCCCTTTGTGAATTCAAGTAGGAAAAAAACAGTAACAGAAGGGCAACTACATGAATTATTTCATTCTTACAATAGCTTTGTCCAATATCCACTAGATATGTCTTTGAAAGAGCCTCTAGTTTTAATTCTTACAATCTCCAAAGGCTTTCCTCTACATTCATAGATATAACTAAAGGAGTTCCTGGAAGATTTCACGGCTTATTTTTATCAGTTTATTTAATCAATAAATAAATTTTAAGTATGCAAAATCTCAAATAAGTGCAGTAAGCAAAAAATAACTTTAAGAAACTGACAGGGGTCCCAGAGAATGCTAACTGAGAACTGGGAATAGGACTACAACTCTCCGATAATTCTCACTTTGTGATGCCCGAGAGATAACATACATGAAATGAATTCTGCCATCCATCAAGTGATAGCCTATCAATATTTTTCTTGGAAACTGTTCATGACTGATATGCTTAAAAAATTAGCAGCAAACCATGTTGTGGCATTTGTGTCAAGAGGAATACATTTCTGCTGTTGAATCCTAGATTTTCTGTTGGTATAAATGTTCTTAACCCTTGGTTTAAATTTTTTTTTTTTTTTTAAGTATGAATGTCCTTTGCCTCAGACTGATTTGCTATGGAAGAACAGAAGTTCCTGAGTGAAAAAGCTTACCACCTGTCAGGGCCCTTAGCCCTCTCCACCTCGGTCTATGGAGAGAAAAAAGTTAGAAACAACTGTTCAACTAGCAAGAACAATCACGGGGCTATAGATAATTGTTCTTATTCTATAATTATATTTAACCAAATATGGTTAAAATCATATTATAGAAAATTCCTATTATTCCCTGAAAGTAGATTAAATCAAAATAGACCATAGTAACATCCAGCTTCCTAAAATCCCATTGTTGACTTTAAAGATACAGATTATACAGGTCACAAGTTTATTAGCACATTTGAGAAGGCATTTGCTTAGAAAGTTCTTCACAGCTCCATTTTTATCCTGGAAAGTCAAAGATTTCACTGCATCCGCAATAAAACTTAGCTCCTGGTGCTGCTCTTGAAATATAAGGTGAACATACAATAAGTTCTTAAAAAGACTGAGTATGCAATGTTAGTATGCAACATACTAACATTGTAAATTATCCATAATACTTAATATGAGTTAAACGTGTACATAAATCAGCTGAACTTTAATACAGTATATTTTGTTTAGTGAACATATGCAAGCAAAGTGAGAGAATCAAACTGAAAACAGTAAAGTACACACTCAGTTTAAGTTGATCATCAACTGCCACCAAGTCTTACCTTTTCAGGTCAACAGTTGTGACACTAAACACAACTCCTTTAAGCCAAAGAATCATGAAGAGCCTCTGGGAAAAGGGACAGTTTCCTATGCTTTCACCATCACTGCCAGCCTGGGAAACAGAAATAAACATTTAAAAACAAGGTCAAAGTGATGATAATACTCAAAACTTATTTCTGAATGTTAATTAAGGATACTAGAAGACAGGAAAAGTTGCATTATGGAAGGAAGGGTGGAAATTCAGGTGTTTATTATTTGACTTGGATTTGCCTCTCTCTTTTCTTAAAAATGCCCAGACTAGTATAGCACTGACCAAGAGAACTTTTTGCAATGATAGAAATTATATTACACTGTCCAACATGGTAGTCACTTGTGATATATGAGTACATTAAATATGGCTAGTTTGACAGAATTGAATTTTTAATTTTACTTACTTTTAATTAATTCAAATTTAAATAGCCACATATGGCTAATGGCTACCAAATTGGACAGCATAGGTCTAATCAATCCTTACGGGGTACATATATTCTTGCCTTGGGGCAAAGACAAAGTCTATCATAGGTTTTATGAAATGTAAGTCATTTCTTTTTCTATAAGACAGTATTCTTTATAAGGCAACATAAAAAGGAAAACTTGTGCCTGTCTCTGAGGAATAAAGTAATCACCAACATCCCTTGCATTTAAAAATGATTCATTATAAAAATCCCATATCCTGTGTTTACACATTGTTCAGAGCAGCAAAATAACAAAAGATATCTTTATAATAAATCATTTGTAACCCTACTTAATGAATGGAGCCGTTGGCTTCCCTGAGTTCAATGATGAAGTAGAATTTTCCTAAAAAATCAGAGTGGGGCAAATCTTTAATTCCATCATATGTGTCCCAAGTTTAAAAAGCAGGGAAGGGGGAAGCAGGAAATGAGAAAAAGAGCCAGCACACTGGAAGAGAACATTCTGACACTTATTAGCAGCCAACACAGTCCTCTTCATCATGAAGTTTATGGACAGGGCCAGAAAGTAACTTTAAGCAAGTTATTCAAAGACGCTGGTAAAAGAACTATTTATTATAACTCTCAAAAACTTCAGAAGCCATTTCAGTAAAATATTACATTAGTAGAGTCATTAATTCCTAAAGTAAAGTCATTAACTCCTAAACTAATGAGAAAATGGAGGGGAGTTTCTAAAAAAGCAAAAGCAGTTACCTGACTAAACATAATGTAACCAACAAAATACATGGGCATATAAGATGTCAGGACCCTACTCTAATCAGACAGCATGGGATAGTTACAACTGAGCTTGGTTCAAAAAAAATTTTTTTTATTCTTTATCAGTAACAAAACATACACAGAACTGTAGCCAGAGTGAACTATATTAATTTCTAATACTGCAACTTGTATAAAATTTTACTTCCTAAAGAAGTTTCACTTCTTAAACTTTGGTGTGATTAAGATTAACCCCCCCAAAAACATTCAAAATTAAGACTTCTTTCTGGGCCTTACATCCAGTGATTCTGATTCAGAAGGATTCCTGGGGTGTAGCCCAGGAATCCTTACTTTGTTATAGGCACGCAAGGAGACCACTAAGTGAGGCATCTGATGAACACACTGAGAAATTCTGACGTGGAAAAGTTAGGACGATATTTCTTCTTCAGAACACTGGTCAGTTTATAGTACCAAGTCATCCTACTATGTAATATGTATAACAAATTGGTAACCCAAATTTGCTTTTTTGAAGATGCTGACCACCTAACCACGTATGGAATACTGATAACACACAAGTGAGTTTATACAGATAAGAAGTTAACATACGACCTTTCTATATAGCTTGATGATTCATATTTTCACACAAAGCTGCGGCTTTAGATAACTAAATTTGTTTTTTTTTTTTTGCACTTTTCCCCTCCCTGCTTTAACATGCTTCACAGCAGAAGTATAAATACAAGAAAAAGTACAACAAATTTGAGCCTTACTGAAAAAGCAGCAAAGTCTGGTAGACAAAGAACAAGTATGACTCAAGGTCTTCATCCTATTCCATTTATTTAATCTATAAAGTTAACTATAATTTCCCAAGCTCCCTGTCATGGCAGTGTTAAAATAAACAAATTGGCAAAGAAGATGGTAAATAGAGATGTTCTATGTAAGCACTTGGAAGCACATTCAACTAAAGGCAAGCTGGAGATAAACAGTGACTAGCTACAGATCAAAGCCCTGCACTGTCATTTCCTACAACGGTCTGCAGAGCTTATCGCAGAGTACAGACTGAAGAATCTTGGTATATGGAGTATGGCAGAAGAATCTTCCTCATGAAAACCTGGTTAGATTGCAAATGCCCCTTTGCTTTCACCTCCTTTGTCTATAATTTCCTACCAACTTTCCAATTTATTTCTTTGAGGTATAGCAGAAGCTTGTTACACATCTCACACTCATCAAACTACTTTTCCTTATGCACAAATAAAAGCATGTGTACTCTTTAAGATAAATCTGGAAAACTGCCTTTTTATTAACTGTTCTCCCAAAACTCATGACAATTCAAATAAGAAATACTGCCATGAATATCTTTTCCCAAAGTTATAACAGGACTAGATAACTCAGAACTACTAGCCAGATGATGTTTTCATAAAGTATAGTCAAGCTGTGGAAAAATTCAGATTTCCAGCAGTCATAAATCAAAAGCATCCTCCTTTAATCCAAATTGTACTAATAAAATTCCATTTCAACAAAGTTAAAGGATCAAAGTTACTCTCTTCAGTATGAACTACACTGAATAAAACCTATTTGTACAACTGACTGAGGAGGGTATTACGGTATAATGAAAAGCATACTGAGAATCAGGGTAACTTATTCTACACCCAGCTTTGTATTAATGGTAAAAAATTAACACATAGGTCTCTAACAATGGCATCCAAAAAAGATTTGCTTTTTAAAAATTGCTTCTAACAGTAATATATACACTATTTTTTAAATGAAAACTGACAACACTACAGAAAGAGTTCCCTTACCCTTGAATCATTCACTACTTATTCTTCCAGATTTTTATTTTCTATGTACACACTACTTTTTTTAAACCTGTGATCATGTTTTACAATGTATCTATTTTTTTCCCAAATTAATGTAATCAACTTTCTAGGGGCTGTAATGCTCCCACCAGGATGGTATCTGAGAGGGCCAAAGAGGGAGCCAGGGCTTTCAACCCTGCCAGCCAGTAATGAGAAACCTTCCTTCTCCTTGGGGGTGGGGAGGTGGGGAATGTCAGAGGAGGAGGTCTAGTACAGAGTAGTCTGGACTTTCACCATCAACCAGCAATAATGAGGTCCCCTCAACTGGGGTGTCAGTGGAGACCACATAAGGAGCTGGAATGCTCACCTCTGCCCACCAGTAATGAGGAGCCTTCCCACCTTGGGTATCAATGGAGGCCAAGTAGGGCACCTGGACTTCTATCTCCACCCAGCTGTTACAAGGTGGTATAGCCACCCTTCTCCCCTCCCACTCTCCTCCAGAGCAGTGTCAGAGAAGTCTTATTTGAGTGTCAGAGAAGTTTAAACATGTTTAAACAAGATCCAGAGTCTCATAACATAATAAGAAAATGTTCAGGTTTCAACTGAAAATCACTTGTCATACCAAGAAGGGTATCAAACTGAATGAAAAAAAAAGCAATCAATAGATGTCAACATCAAAATGACAGAAATTTTAGAATTATCTGACAAACATTTTAAAGCAGCCATGACAAAAATGCTTCAATGAGCAACTATGAACAGTTTGAAACAAAAGAAAAAATAGAAAGCCTCAACAAAGAAATACAAGACGTGAAGAAGGACCAGAAATTTTAAGGACTGAAAAATACAATAACTGAAATAAAAATCTCAGAGGTTGGGTTCAACAGGCATGGAGGGGACAGAGGAAAGAAATCAGTGAACTGAAAAATAGAACAATAAAAATTACCCAATCTGAACAACAGAATAAAGGTAGACTGAAAATTTAATACTTCTTACATATTTTCAGATTTAAATGTCATCCAATGGTCATTTTTGAAGGCTTCATTGTATGCAATTGACCCAACAATTTCACACCTAGAAATTCATTCTGTAGAAATACTTAATACAGATATCCAAAGATACAAGTAAGACAGAGGAACAATGAAGCACTGTTTATGACAGCAAAACACCAGAGACCACCCAATGCCCATCAGTAAAGGACTTGTTACATGATCACACACCATCAGAGGGTAGAAGTTGGGACTAACCCATTTGGCCTTTGCTGGCATGGGTGGGGCAGAGTCATAGATTTTTCCTGTGGTGCTTGGAATAGAGCAGCTATTGTGTGGAAGTTTGGTCTTACTTAGGCTGCCCCCTTCCTGGTTCTTCGGCTAGAGAGAGCAGACTTTTGTTGGAGTTTTTGTTTGTTTGTTTTTTCACTTTTTCTTTTTTCATTTCTGGGTCTGCAACTGTTGGTGTTTCCAGGTTGTTTGCTTCTATAGCTCCAAGTCTGAGGATATATGAGGCAAAAAACCAGGAAACTCACCACCACCATCCATCCACTCCATCTTCCCAAAAATGTAAGTTTCTCGGGAGTACTAAACTTAAAAAGCAATATTAAAAATATATAAAAGGTGGCATTATACATAACAATGGAATTTATTTGACAATAAAAACCAATGAAGTACTGATACATGCTGTATCTTGGATGAACTTTGAAAAATTATGCTAAATGAAAGAGGCCAGTCACAAAAGACCACATTATTATATAGTTCTATTTACATGAACTGTCCAAAATAGGCAAATCCACAGACACAGGAAGTAGATTAGCAGTTGCCTAGGGTTTGGGGGTGGGGGAGGTGGAGAAGGGGAGGAGGGTTGGAGAATGACTGCTAATGGGTACAAGGTTTCTTTCTGGGGTGATAAAAATGCTCTAAAATTAGACTGTGGTAATGGCTGCATAACTTTGTGAATATACAAAAAAAAAAAAAAACACTGAATTGTACGCTTTAAATGGGTGAATTATATAATATATGAATTATATCTCAATAAACCTGTTTTTAAAATATATAGACACAGATTACAAGTATAAATATACACATACTGGACAAAATTTTAATTTGAGATATATAAATAAATGAAATATAAAATTTCATATTACATGTCTGTAATGTTTTCTTAAAACTTAGAAACCCAAATAAATAATCAAAGCAAAAACTTGAACAGTACCACTGACCCAGAAATAACCACCAATTTCAGATAAATAATGAGTCTTAGCATTCATTTAGGTTTTGCTCTTATAAAAGGGGTAGTTTTATTTAACCTGCTATCTAGGGTTCTTCTCATAAGTTCTCTATTCCTCACCCTCCTCTGCCCAGCCCTCCACCCCACCCCCAACGCCGGACTTCTGTTGTAATTCTTGAATTGCCTAATACCAGTATTTGATCAGAAACTGCTGGATTAACTCCTATATTGCAGAAGTGGGGTCAGTGACAGATGCCATAAATATTTTAATGTTTTACTAACTCAAGGTTAAGGAACTGTTCACTTAGAAAACCCAGTTTAATCAGTTTTTAGAATAGTAAGATTTTAAAAACACCCTAGAAAGAGAGCTTAAACTTGGTTCCCCTCTCTGTTTCTTTGTGTTTATGGGTCTGGGGTGAGGGGTGATGATCACTAGGGGAAGAGAAAGAGATGCTGGGACCTGAGGGTAAGAATGAGCTCCTGATCACTGATTTAATTTCCTTGACACGTTTTCTGGGGAATATATGAGAACAATGTGTTGCCATAAGAATGAAGTCAAAAATTTTTAAGACCTCCCTTACCTTTAGTGTGGATTCTATCTAAATTAGTTGTCTGAATACACAAAATGGCCTCCTTTGATTAAGATTAATTTAAAAGTCACAAAACAATACAATAAATGGGCAAAGTTCACCTGGCTTCTATTATCTATTTCTTCAGAGTCTTTGCTAAACACATGTTGGAACCAAGGTTTAGAATCTAGAGGTTTAATAAGCTGTTATCCTTCTACAGTGTCTACAGAGTATGAAGGTTTAGAATTAACAAGGTTTAGAGAATCAGACATACGTGAATCTGAATCCTGACTACTTATTAGCTGTGTGATCTTCAGTAAATTACTTAACATCTGTGAAACTTGACTTCCTACACCTTAATATTATGAGGATCAAATCAGTTAGGATAAACACAGTTCCTGTCAAATGTTAAGAGTTTAGTAACTGTTACCTGACTTGAAAGACACTTCATGCACAGAACTCAAGGCCTAACAACAGCTTCTTCAGTTAATCTAGCACTTCGTCATCAGAATCCCTAGACTGTATCATTCTTTCAGAAAATAAGAGAGTGGACAGAATCTAAGTATCTTCCACACTAAGTTCTTCCAAATGACATATATTATGCCCTAATACTTTAAGAACTATGGTCTATATGAAGTTTAAATAGTCCACTAAATGTAGTAAAGCAAAGATATCTTTTATTTAAGAAGATGTCAAAAATCTCTGGCCATGCAAAGAATGTATCACCGTTTCCTGGTCATAACCATATCATAGGACTAACACTGAATAAAGTCAAAGGATATATAATGGAAGAATTACCACATCCCAAGCTCTGCCTATGTAAATAAAACACAGCCAGCCAATGACAGGACATTGAAAAGACCTCAGTTGCTACCATTTACTTGTTCAGTATTACCAATTCATGAAGTCCACTCTCCAGAGCCTGTGCAACTTAGAGAAGAGCTGATTAGCTTGAAATTACATGAGGATTAGATGAAACTCCAGGGGTAGGCTGTAGAGTTCACGTGAAATATTTACCTTATTGAAGATGAACTCTATACTCTCCCAAAACAAGCTCTACACATGTGTTAATCTAGTTAATCCTTTATCCTCTCACTCAGCAGAGGATGGTGGTTAAGAGCTAGATTCCCAGATGACTCCAGCACTTACTAGCTGTGTGACTTAACCTGTCTGCACCTGTTTTTGCCTTCTGTAAAATGGGGACAATAATGTGACCTGTTTCACTGGATTGTTGGGAAGAACTGAATGAATTAATACATTAAAGGACTTAGGACAGCACAATGCTCTAAAACTAGAGAACGGAAAGGGAATTGTTCACTGTATAACCTTTCATACTTTTGGTATTTCTCCTGTGCACATGAATCTTTCATTTAACAAAAAAAAGCAAGCAATTAAAAATCTTCCCACACCAAACATATGAGAATTAAGTAAAACACAAGTTATAGAATGAATGGGGAAAAGCTCCAAAAATGAAAGACATCTACATTGAAGCAAGACTCTCAAAATCTTAGGATACATAAAAATCCATAAGGAAGTGGGTTTAAAACACAGATTACCAGGTCTTACCTCCAGACACTGATTCAGTAAGTCTGTGGTGGTGTCCAGCAATCTGCAATTTTTAACAAGCACTTCATACAATTCTAATTCTGATGCATTTGGTGGGCGGACTATATTTTGGTAAACACTGACATGGAGGGAAAATATGCCAAAAAAAATTTTTAAAGACTAGAAAGAAGTTTACTTCATGGCTAAACTTTGAATTCCTCATGATGCCCTTTGGACTCTGCTCTTTGTAGGCCAGTAACCTAGTCACCATTTGTTAGGGTCAGATTTGATAAATAACAGCCTCCTCCTACACTTTAAAGGAATGCCATGCTATCTTGACTCAAACTTGGCAAAAGCCAAGTTACTCAAATCAAACTAGCCTAAAGCCCCTTAAAACCTAGACACTCAAAATCAAGAACATTCTTATCCACACAAACTAAGAAGCAGAAGTAAGTGCCTTTTCGTGCAAAACAGCACAATATTAATGTCGCTAACAGCTTATCTTAAGACTAAATATAATGTCAAAAACAATTATGGTGACCCAGAGTCCTTTATAGATCAAGTCCTTTTTGCTGTGGGATGGTTACATCTGGTTTAGAAGAACAGTTACATATTTTAATTAGTACATTATACTACTAAATGATTCGACCTGTCAGGAGAAAAAAAGAAAAGATTCTGCTGTGATTTAGGGATGAGGACCAATATCTGACTTGCAAAATTGGCTGGATTTTCAACTTAGAAGCTATATAACCATGAGTAAATCACTTAACCTTTTTGGGATATACCTTGTGTAACATTACTGTTATCAACTTCTGTAAATCAGTCTCCACCATAACCCCAGTCTCCCCTTTCCAGAATAGAGTTACAAAGAAAGGTTATCAGTACAGAAAAAAAGCTTAAGTCAAATCTGTCTGATTAATCATTTTTCTCAAAAAATTTAGTTAGGTCTCTAATCACCTTGGGATAGAGCTAACAAACCACAGAAGCCACTATAGCATAATCTGACAGTTGCCTGCTCAAGATCCATTCTCCCACTTTTTTGCTGATAGAACTTATAATTTTGATCAGGAATCCATTCCTCCCTCCCCCAAGTGACATGGGAGATGATAACCCAATCCCCATTCTAGGGGTAAATCCTGACTGATTCTAAGCCAATCATGGTAATTCCAATCTTCTGGTCAACGACTGACTTAGTGTAATCATGTGACCCAGTTCTAGTCAACAAGATAGTCCCTGAGAAAAGTTTCTCACTCTTAAGACAAAGACACCAGAAGAGGAAACCCTTAGATGTGAAACCTGTGGCCACTGTGGCCAACTTTGCAGTAGCCCAAGGCTGCAACCAACACCAAAAAGGACAGAGCCAAGAGAATCACAAAGGGAGCCAGTTCTCCTACCAGACTTCTTTCATTAGATACATTGCCTGAGTGGTTAAAGACACTTTGGGGTGAAGTTTTCTGTTATTCACAGTCGTAAGTATCCAAATCAATATGGCCATTTGCCCCCAATTCAGACTAGCAGGAAGAATGAAAATATTTTGAGTGTGGCAAGGAATGAAAAAACAAAATTCTCAATGTAAGTTAAAGGAGACATAATAGCCATTCCAGGGCTCTGCCTTATTTACAATTAATCTATTTTCCATAGGCTGCCATTTAGACTTTGCTCAGGAATTTCTGTAGTCTGTGTAGCATTTGACACTGAAGTTCAAGCTGTGGGCTCTCTTTCCTCATTCACAGAACATCTCATACACTTCCTTGCCTATATTTATTTATTCAATATTCAATACATATTTACTGAGAAGCTACTATCTCCCAAGTGCTGAGACTTGGCACTGGAGAAACAATTGTGAATGAGAAAGATAAGACCTGACCTCATGAAACTTTAATTTTTGTGGAAGAAACAGACAATACATTTATCAAGTTAAAAAGTGTAAACCGCAATAAGTGCCTAAAGGGAAACAAAGCACTACGAGAGAGGACAAGGAGCATCTACTTTAGATAAGATGGTAATAAAAGATCTCTGAGACCTAAAGAATGAGAAGTCAGCCTTGCAGGGCCTGGATGACTAGATTGCTGTGAATACAAGAGAAAGTGGTATTGGCAAGGGCCAGATCATGAAAGACTTTCTAAACCAAATTAAGGAGTTTACACTTCCAAACGGAACAATTTATTCCTTTGTTTAACAAGTGTTTACCAAGTAGCTACTGTGTAGAAAGAAATCATTTAACACAATGGTTAACAGCAAGGACTCTGAAAGCAGAGTGCCTGGTTTGATATGTGAGTTCTACTTAACTACCTGCATGTTGTTGGGCACTTACTTAACCTCCTGGGACTCAGTTTCCTTGTACATAAAATGGGAATAATACCTACTTCATAGGGTTATAATGAGATTAAATGAGTTAATATATGAAAGTCTTAAAATATTGCCCAGTGTGTAGTAAGTGCTTGGTAACAAAGCATGTGCCAAATAGAGAACACATTCCTGACTTCATGGAGCCTGTGTGTGTGTGTGTGTGTGTGTGTGTGTGTGTGTGTGTGTGTGTGTGTTGGAATTGGGGAGGCAGGGGGAGAAGTCAGAGAAGGGGGTAATGGGATATCACTGAAGGGTTTTGGTGTATATGAGGGTATAATAGGGCAAAATCCAATCTCCAATTTAAGACAAAGAATAACACTTGCTACCACATGGAAAACAGGTTGGGGGCATGGAACTGATGAAGAATGGAAACTGAGAATTACTACAGTAGTCCCAGTGGAATGTGGCTTGGATTAGGTGGAGGCAATGAAGATGGAAAGAAATGCATGGATTAAGTTGAATTGGTGAGGCTACAATCCTAAAGACTTGTGGATGGTTTGCATGTGGGAAGTGAGGAAAGAAAAAAATGAAAAAATACCTCTTAGATTTATGGTTTGAGCAAATGAGTAGAGGAAAGCCTCAAGATGGACGTGAGGGTGTGCCTGCATATACTTCACTGAAGGACAGAAAGAGAAATCCCTTCAAGATATAACCACAGAGATATAATCCTGGCTTGAAAATGTTCCTCCAGTGTTGAAGTGTACAAACCAAAATTGACATTGTTTATATCTCAGGACAAATGTGCGAAAAGGTAGAAAGAGGGTTATTAACTATTACTCTGTACTGTTTTGTTTTTCTTCTTTTTTTTCAGGTTTAAGAAAATATTAAAAAGAAAATGTTCCAAATGTTTATACATGATAATCTTATTCCTGTCCCTAATCATTGCCAAAATATTAAGCTATTTAAATATAACAGAATTTCTCTTGAATTCTTCATATTGCTTGAAAAAAAAATGCTGAATGCGAAGTAGTCACTCAAACACTACTACCTGAAACAACGTAGGGAATTAATGACAGCTGAGAAAGATTCTACTGAGTACTATTTTTGTTCTGTTACATATTTGAAGCATATGCTGAAAATGAAAACACAGGCTCTAATCCATACTAAAGCCAAATCTGAAATGTCTCAGCCAGCACCATTTGTTACAACTAAGTGTCAGATATACAATAACCAGACTTTCCAGCTAAGCACAATGGAACAAGCTCTGCTAGAATGTTTACATTCATTCATCAAAAGCCTAAAATAGGAAGAACAAAACTATCATCTCTTCAGAATGAATTACAACCAATATAACTAAAAATACTGAATGACAAGAAAGAAAGAAAAAAAAGATAGCCAAAGGTATAACCCTTTTTCCTGTCTGGATCAATATTGAATCTACTCCCTATAAGGATCAACTACAATAAATGAAAATGTTGCCAAAATTGCATGCAAACAAGTTAACAGCTACTGTTTAATTTAGTAGCTGATTTCTCACTCAACGTGCACTATGTGAAAGTGCCACACATATATATATATGTATGTATGTATATATATATATATATATATAAAAATCCTCACAATAACTATATGAAGTTAGGTATTGTTTTCCTCATGAGGCAGGAGGGAAGTGGGCAGGGCACAGCCATTCAAGGAATGATGCAGCAATTCACACCAAAATGGTGGAAGATTCAACTCTCAGTAGGCCTTGAGGCGCAATATGGCGGGGGATTTGACTTCTAGCAGACTTTGAGCTTCATTATACGCTCACTGTAATATATTAGCATGGTAAATAACATTCCCCCAGGCGCCATGAGTTTCAAGGCTGATCATAAAAGGTCAAAGAGTGGGCAGTGACCCAATTCCTGGGAATCCCAGCCCCTTTCCCAGGATAGTTGGAATGGTCCTTCTAGTTGTTAGCATATGAAGCTACCAAGCCCATAAAAACTAGCAGCACCGGGCCTCGTGGCCTCCTCTCTTGCTCCCACATCTGCAGAGACAGCCCCCACTCTGTCTATGGAGTGTGCGTCTACTTTTACTTTAACCAACCCCAACACCTCATGGCCTTTCTCTCACCTTCTGAAACAGCCTACACTCTGTAGTATGTATCTGTCTAAATAAATCTACCTTTACTCAACTGTGGCTCACTCTTGAATTCTTTCCTGTGCAAAGCCAAGGACCCACACTTGGTGGGGCATGTCCCAGGGACTTAGCCGAGACCTAGGACACGGCCCTCTTCTGGCCCCACATTCGTTTTCCCTGTATCACTCGTATTTCAGATAAGGAAACTGAGATTTAGAGAAACTAAAGTAATTTGCCATATATCTACAACTGAAGAATGGCAGAACTGAAGTTTGAACTCTATTAACTTATTAACCACTTTTATAGTTTTTACACCAAGATAAGAAGGAAATGCTGGAATCTCACCTGCTTAGTCTCATGATTTGTATGGTACAACCACCATCTCACTCATATACACATTACTATCAAGTAAGATAAACTACCTGAACTACAACCATCACAATGCAATCCAGAAATGTTTAAAATTTAAAATTTTCCAGCAGCCATATTTTAAGGAAAAGAAGTGAAATTAATTTAAATATTTTATTCAATAATCTAAAATATTATCATTTCAACATGTAATCAACATGAAAAGTTACTACATTCTTTTCTTTGTACTAAATCTTTGAAATCTGGTGTAGATTTTATACTTAAGAGTACATCTCAATTCAAATAAGCATTCAATAGCTACATATGGCTAGTACCTATCATGCTGGACACCACATGGCTAGAGAAAAAACCTCTGAACAACCAACAGTAATGTATATCAATAAGACCATGTACTAAAAGGTCATGTACCTGACTCATCAACTCAACACTCAAGCTCTCAGAAACTATTTATTCTTATTTCAAAAATATTTTAACAAGTTTGTTTATCTGGCTTACCAAACCACAAAAGATTACAATAGAAAATTAAAGGAAATGAGCTGCATTAATAGAGCTAAGTTGGCAAAGGAAGAAATAGAAAACACACACACAAACACATACACCCATTCACTGGAGTGCACGTGCACACACACACGATTCAAAAAGATAACAGCTGAGGCCATTTAGCAGAAAGGCAAAAATAGTCCTACATACCTCAATAGTTCCCAAGTCCATTGCTACATTACTAAATTTGTATTCAGAATGTGGACATTGACAGTTAAATTCAGCATTTTAAAAAGTCAAGATAGCATTAATATATTTTAGAAATATTTTCATTTAAAACCAATTAGGGAACTCTCTGTACTACTTTGCAATTTTTCTATAAATCTAAAACTATTCCAAAATTATAAAGTTAATTTTGAAAAGTCAATTTGAAGCTTTTAGCACGGCCAAGTAATTTACAAAAGAGCAAACCTTTGCACCCGTAACAATGATAACATCTAGACAAAAACAAGACTACACAGGAGAATTAACAAAAGCAAGGAGAGGAGTTGACACTTGGAAAGGAAATACACTGGACAAGTTCCCCCAATTTTTATCTTTTAACCTTGTGCCATGCTGGGCAGCTAAAGTTCCACTGGACAATTCACAGTCCTGCTGGCTTGAAGAACCAAAGGACAGAGTTCAAAGCAACAATTACCACCAGAAAATGTTACGGAATACCACAAAAACAGAGAGAACAAGACAGGGGGAGCCCTAAAATCTGCATAAAACTCTATCTAGATCCCTGATCCCTGGCGTAAACATGTGTAGGGCAGACTCCAAGGAGGCCAGCTAAAAGAACTGAATTGAAATTTGAGTTGTCACCCACCACAGGAGAGACAGTTTTTCAGTTTTAGTTCAGCTGAGTAAAAACAAAAGAAAGAAAAAAAAAAAAAGAAAGAAACAAATAAACAAAATCAATACTCTTCAGAAGAACGTAACAAAATCCAAAGTTTCTATAACTTGTTATTTGCAGTATCCAGAATACAATTTAAAATCATTCTCCATAGGAAGAAACAGGAACACATTATCCAATCTCAAAAGAAAAATAATCAAGGAGACACAACCTAAACTGACCCAGATGCTGCAATTCACAGACAAGGATTTTTTAAAGCAGTTACTATAACCATGCTTAAGGACATAAAGAAAAATATCTTCTGATAAAGGAAGGTAGGAAATCTTAGTAATGTAAGAGAGAGACCACAATTCTAGAAATAAAAAAATACAACAGCTGAAAATTTTTAAAATCACAAGATGGGCTTTCTTTCTACTGAATAGAGAAAAGAGTCTATGAATGTAAAGACAGATGCAAGAAATTACTCAATCAGAAGAATTTTTTTTTTAAAATGGAAAAAAAATCAACAGAGCCTTAAAAGCCAATGAGAAAATATAAAATATCTACTTTTTAAAAAATTTTTAATTTGTTTTTAATTTTTTGTGGGGGAAGGTAATTAGGTTTACCTATTTATTCTTAGAGGAGGTGTTGGGGATTGAACCCAGGACTTTGTGTATGTTAAGTATGCACTCTACCACTTGAGTTATACCCTCCCCCTTAAAAGGTTTACATTTTTAACTAGAGTCTCAGAAGGAGAGGAGAGAATAAGGCAAAAAAATTTCAAATGACAACAGCTTTTCCCAAATTAAGACAAATTTATAAATTCAATTTTCATTTACATCAAGCAGTAGTAATATAAAGAAAGACACACCTAGGTATATCATAATTAAAATGCTAAAAAGAAAAGAAAAAAAGAAACTCTTAAAAGTAACTAGAAAAAAAAACACACAGTATACACAGGAACAATGATTTGAATGGCTGCTAAATTCTCATCAGAAATAATGGAGGCCAGAAAACATGGAACAACATTTCAAAGTACTAAAATAACAACAACAAAAATAGCAAAAATTATCCCCAAAATCTTACATCCAGCAAAAAAATCTTTAAAGAATGGAAGTGAAATAAAGACATTTTTAGATAAAACTATGTAGAATTTGAATGTTTGACACTTAAATGAATTAATTTCAGGAACACGGAAAACTAATTAGTATTTACTATTAAGGTATAACTGATTCTTAAAAAGAAACATATGTCCTTTACAATTAGTTTTTCCTCACTTTGGTCACACACAAAAAAATGTATCTCAAACTTTTTCATTGGTTAAGCCTCATTCTTTTAACATCTTCTAACCAAAGATAAATCCACTATCTACCACAGTGTTCCCCTGCTTATCAGTTGAAGACAAACATGTCAGAGGGGTGAGTGAAATTCTTGCGCAAGTCAAAATCAAGCAGTCCACTTCCCCTGAGGGCAATTTAAAAATACACATGCTGTAGTATAAACTAAATTCAGAAAGAGGCCTCAGAGAGAAAAAAAATAGTTCAGGAAATACTTCTCTCCAATTTGTGCTTGTGGCAACTATCTAAGTTTAGTAGGTAAGAGGTATTTCTTTTCATCAACAAGTTCCCAGACCAAGCAATTTTAACTAGAAATTCCATCAAGAGTTGAGTAGCAGAGTCAAAAATTTCTCCCTTTGTAAGGAATCTAAATTCTCCAGAAAGTTTTTTCTTAAGGGAAAATAAAGAATCCAGAGGATAAAAGAGATATGAGAAGGACTTTAAAAACAATTACATGACATGGTTGTGCATAGGGAACTGGCTATAAAGATACACATTACAGTTGTTTTTTCTTAAGTTTTTTTTTTTTGCAGATTTTTTAAAATTGAAGTATAGTTCAGTTACAATATTATGTGGGTTCAGGTATACAGCAAAGTGATTCAGTTAAATGTATTTTTCAGATTGTTTTCCATTATAGATTATTATAAATATTTAATATAGTTCCCTGTGCTATATAGTAAATCCTTGTTGCTTATCTATTTTATGTATAGTCGTTTGTATCTGTTAATCCCAATTTACCCCTCTCTCCCTTTCCCCTTTGGTAAATATAAACTTGTTTTCTATGTCTGTGAATCCGTTTCTGCTTTGTACGTAGATTCATTTGTAGTATTTTTTAGATTCTACATATAAGTGATATCATATATAACATTGGTCTCTGTACATATTATCATATAATATTCTCTGATTTATTCACTTAGCATGATATTTTCTAGGTCCATCCTTGTTGCTGCACATGGCAATATTTCATTCCTTTTTGTGACTGAGTAATACTGCATTGCATATACACACATCACATGTTCTTAAACCAGTCATCTGTTGAGGGGCACTTGGGCTGTTTCCATGTCTTGGCTATTATAAAAAGTGCTCCTAGGAATATAGGGGTGCATGTATCTTTTCAAATTAAGAGTTTTCAACATTTCCAGATATATGCCCAGGAGTAGGATTGCTGGATCATATAGTAGCTCAGTTTTTAGTTTTTTAAGGAACCTCCATACTGTTTTCCATAGTGGCTGCATCAATTTACATTCCCACCAACAGTATAATAGGGTTCCCTTTTCTCAGCTCCTCTCCAGCACTTATTTGTAGACTTTTGATGACAGCCATTCTGACTAATGTGAGGTGATACCTCATCGTGGTTTTAATTTGCATTTCTGTAATATTTAGCGATGCTGAACATCTTTTCATGTGCCCATTACAATATTGTTTAATAGCTACGTTATGAACCTCTAAATGGCTAAGAACAGAGGATGAATAATGATGACAATGAGCAATGTAAAACTGCAGACATAAAAGTACTACAGAATATTTTAAATAAAATATTAGCACTCAAACATATGAATGAATGAACCCTTCTCTGAAAGTTTATTTTGGATTATCTATGTTCAAATTTCTCATTAAAATATATTACAAAATGAGTTTCTTTTAAAATTATATACTTAACAACATATTGCAGCTTTGGAAAGCTAATGTTCAGAATTCCTATCTCCTTGGCTGGCCTACTATAAATTTCAAATATCTAAACAGCACAAGATAGCAAGTTTATTACTGAAATTATTTACTTACCATTTCAATGCACAGGTGCCTTAAATACGACAAAGGTACATTCTAACTTAGAATAATTCTATATCTATTTTATTTTAGACACAACAAAATATTCCCTTTATTTTTCAGGTATTTCAGTGGAAAATATAATATACTCTTTCTGGTCAAAGAATTTACTCTTGAAATATTTTTCATTTCTCTGGCAAACTGCCCCAATTATCACTGAGAATTTTTATTGGCTCCATTTATATTTGTTTTCTAATAAACTGCTTCTAATTATGAAAATTTGACTATCTGAATCTGACTTTGGAATCTCGGGTCTCAATTTTCTGTCCGGGCCTAAGCACCCAAGACTAAGGCTACTTTGGGTACATAAAATAAATCTTGACTAGATTAGACAGCACTTCTAAGAAACACACCCACTTTACAGATGAGAACAACAACTTGAACCTGATCTTCCAGTTATATAATTTGAAGATTTTAAACCTCTAAACCAATCTGTTATTAAGTTTAGATGCATGGCTATCTATCTAGTGAGTACCTTAGTCATAAAACTAAAATTACAAGTCTCAAGTTCAATAAATGAACACTATTTTTATTTGTGGTATTTTACTATGAGGTAATATAGAACAAAACACCAGAAACAGATTTAGTACTCTTACATGCTTCTATCCCCAGACTATGCATACCAATTTGCCCCCAAACATTAATAGACATCTACTGAATTAATGAGTTATCTCCTATATACCAAGATCTGTGTTAGGACTGAGATAGAAAAGATGAAAAATACAGCCCCTGAACCGTGATCTCCGGAAATTCACATTCTAGCCCAAAACAACAAAATGATGAAAAATGATTCAGATGAGTGGCAGGATATTCAAATGCACAAAGTGCTCTGGACACATAGTAGGAAGAATTAACTTTGCTGAGGGAACAACAAGGTCAGAGATGGATTTAGAGGACATTTGAATTGAACTTTGGAGGGCATTTGGTTTCATGGACCAAAACCCTTGAAATATGTTAAGATAAACCTTTTACAGAGTTAGTTGTAACCTAAAATATTTCTAATAAAGATATTCCATAAAGGTGTATCATTCATCTCTTCAGCAGCATAGTACATTGCTAAACACCTGAATGTTTTGGCCCTGTAAAGGGGCACAAGAGCTGAAAACAGTTATTGTGAGTAAGAATGTTTTTGGGGGGCTTTCAAAAGTTCTTATTTGAGAATGACCTGTGCTTAGGCCAGAAACAGGAGATTTATTCCTCCATTCTGTTCCACTACAATATCTACAATAATCAACCAACCAGAAGAATCCAATTACCACTTGGCAACACTGACATCTGACTTAATGGTTAAATGCCAAATAAACCAAAAAAATACTAATTAAAACAAATGTTTCTTTTTTTATTTTATTTTTTTAGGAGGGCAGATAATTAGGTTTGTTTATTTTTAATGAAGGTACTGGGGATTGAACCCAGGACATCATGCATGCTAGGCACGCACTCCATCACTGAGCCCTTCCCCCAAAACAAGACCACAAGAGTCTAGCCTCTCAGTAAAAATGTGTGAAAAAGACTTAAGGGTAAACCAACTTTAAAAAAAAAAATGACAGGAAAATTACAACAGGATCAAGAAACTGAAGAAATGAACATATTTATTACATCCCATCAAAAAGAGGCATAATCAACTATCCCTTATCCACAAAGCAGAATTTTCTTTTATTTGGGTGTTTGTTTAAAGAAAGATTCTTTATTAAAAAAAATCTTAAGGAATGGAACGCAGACCATAGGATTAATCTGTTTGGTAGCCTTTTAAGTGAGCCAAAGTTTAAAAAAAAAAAAAGACTAAACCAAAAAACCGAGATCTAAAAGCACTGGCTGATCTCATTAGCTCAGCTTAAGAAACTTTATAGATGTGACTTCACTCCTGGATTACACGTCTATATTTAGTTTATACCTAATATGGATAAAGTCCTGAACTAACAGCCATTTCCTCTCTCCACAAAAAGAAACTTCCTTGCTTTTTTTATATCAACAATGCAAAGATCAGTGTAGGCTCTCTGAAGGAAGAGGTTTAAAAGGGGGAAAAAAAAAAACAAAGAAAAACATTAACAATTTAGTATGTGATTTTTGTTAAACTTGAGATTGCTTTGACATTTCCAAATTAGAAACAATCCTAAAATCAAATATGTGATGTTCAAGTCAAGCTCCTTAACAAGTTTATACATAAACCCTTAAAGTACTTTTAAAAATACTAATTAACCAGGCCCCCAAAATGCAAAGAGGTGAGGTCATGGAAAATTCACAGTTTCCTTTCAAATTTAACCAAGAGAACTGGAAGCACCAAACTCATCTAGGTTCACTGGTTGTTAGTGTGTTTCAGAAATATCCCTAACATTCTCAGAATTCTTTCTTTTTATTTTTCAGTGTGACTGGAAACAAATAGTGAAAACAAAACTCTGTTAAGTAAAAATTCAAGTTTCAAATAGAGAAAAAGAATATAAACAAATAAAAGAGCTCTTACTGGTTAAGAGTCAGTCTCACCTAGTACAAATCCCAGTACTGCTACTTACCAGCCTGCGACCAAACACAAGAAATGATCTAAACTTCATGTGTGAAAGAGCATTGATGGTACCTATTCCAGAGTTTATATGAAGATTAAATTACCAAACATAAGTAAAAGGCTTGGTACACTATGCAGGAACCATAGTAAGCACTCAAGATAATTGTATCAATTCTCTTATGACTCTTATTCTGACTTTAACAGGAAAACAAAAACCTACTGCTCATTTTCATGTATCAGTGGACTCTATCTCATATAGGAATAAATTAAGTAGTTTCAAGGAGCTTATAACATTATAAAATGAAGGATTTTAAAGTCACTTTATGATCCTTACTTTATCTCTCAATTACAGCCTTATCAAAATTTACCATAAAAATCAAGGAATAGTGAAATGTAGTAGCACAGGGTGCTAAGCGAAATATATATATGCCAAGATGCACAACTCAGAAGTACTTCTAAAGAACCACTAGATCCTATGTTTTAGATTATCCCTCTTTACTTCTTTTGTCCTCTCACTAAAAGAATAAAAGAAAAAGAAGAGGAAGAAGAAATGCAAAACAAGAAAAACACCAAAAGCAAGAAAAACACACTTACTAATTAATAATGGACTCTCAGCTTAAGCTACAAGTCCAGAAAGAGCTGCTGAGGCAGATGTTCTAAAATGGCAGAGTCCAATCTGACTGTCCTTTAGTTACATAATAGTTAAGTGTCAACAGCATCACGGTTCACTGAAGTTAATTCAGAATAGCTCAGGTCTAATCTTGGACTTTTTTTGTACCAACCTGCTCTTCTGATAAAGAATGGAAAGTTCCCCACCTATTTGTAACAGCAGCCTGGCAGATGCTTTTCTTAGTAATGTTCTGAGCGTTGAAATCATATATTCTGAACATATAAACTAACCATGAGCCAATGCTGAGTCTTAACTCAGCATTCCCAAAGGCTCATGGAATAATAAGAAGCAAACAATGCTTACTGTGTCAGACACTAAGTGCTTTTCTTATATTAACTCTTTTAATCTTC
The DNA here is from genome assembly GCF_009834535.1 of Camelus ferus. Classification (NCBI taxonomy): domain Eukaryota; kingdom Metazoa; phylum Chordata; class Mammalia; order Artiodactyla; family Camelidae; genus Camelus; species Camelus ferus. Next base: position 17,146,753 of record NC_045708.1, on the reverse strand, counting down.
ACAAAAACCCAAGAGGTAGATACAGTTACCCCAATGGAGATATCAAGGCAGAAAGGTAGAACTAGGATTAATAGTCTACGTGGCTTCAGACCTCATGCTCTTAACCACTGCACCACCACAGCATAACACAAAGACCCAGTCCTCCAAATGACACCTCAGTTGACTACCTGAAATATTAATTCTAATTAATTCTAATTCTCTTCCCCACTCAACTCTGAAATAGTCTGTTCCAGCGACTCCATAGGGAGTACAAACGATACTTCAAGCCAACAATCATCCCCTGGCTCTGACTTTGGATCTCGAATCTCAAATATTATAAAGGATAGAAAAAACCTCTACAAGCATCACTGAGGCAACACTATCATCTAAGAGCACAGGGGTCCCTGCTGAGTCATCAGGACAATGACTGTGACTCTTCATCCCAGTGGCTGTCAAACCACATACTCAGGGCCAGAACGCAGTTGCGGACTCTCCCTTCGGTCTTTTTTATTTTGCAAGGAAAAAAAGTGATTTTGAGGCACTAAATTAAAACTACAAATATGAACTGAGTCCAGTGATTTACATCACACTCTAGCCTATTTCTCTGGCTTCTCTATATGAAGATCTCTGTGAATTTAATAGGCATCTCCTGTTTCCCAATCACGTGATCTTTTATTTCTTCTTTTCCCCCTCAGGCTCCTCTGGAATCAGTCCTGTTCAAGGCAAGGGGAAAAAAAGCTTCTGTATATTTCTTCAACAAATATTTTCTTAGAGAACGATCAAATGAGTTAATACATGTACTGCAGTGACTGGCACATACAAAGTACCCCATAAATATTTATATTAGTCCAATTAAGTATGAAATATTTTTCTATATTTCTATCTCATACATTTGGAAAATGCAACAGAAAAATAAGGCAGTGAGATCAAGCATCTATTCTAAACATACACAAAACAGACCTTTGCACTGAAAAAGGCCTTCCAGTCGGTAAATTATGACTCTCATGGGAAATAGTTCCCTCTAAGATGATGGTATCCATCAAGTGTTCTTTCCTACGTTATAGTCCTTACAACTAATACTTAAAAAAAAAAAAAAAAAGCCTTCCTTTGATATGTATCTCCTTCTAGCTACCAATCCATCTCTTCTACCCCGTCGTTTCTCGTTAGGGTTGGCTTTACATATTGACTCCACTCTCCTATTTCTAAATTCACTTTTTTTTTAAAAAATATATATTTTATATATATATATATATATATATTTTTTTTTTTGGTTTGGTTTCTAGTTTGGGGGGGGAGGTAACTAGGCTTATTTATTCACTCAGTTATTTTAAGAAGGCTAAGCAGGCATTCTACTACTGAGCTCTACCCTCCCCTTCTATTCACTCTTCCATCCATTCTATTATGGCTTCCCCAGCACCACTCCACCAAATCGGTTACTACTAAGCTTACCAACGACTTCCAGGCTGAAAATCATCTTACTTGACACAACTGGTCACTTCCTCTTTAAAAACTTCTCCAGCTTCTTTGGTAACTTGCTCTCACAGTTTTCCTCTTCCCAATACTGCTCTACTGCAACTCCTCCTTGCTCTGCTTTTCCAGATTCTCTATTATGCAACCCCTTAGTGTTATGAGTTTCTCAAACTTGACTCTGAGCATTTTCTTTACTCCTCACTCATCCACAGAATGATCTCACACACTTTAAATACCACATAAACAAAGTATCTGTACAGACACACACACACAAAACAAGTCCCAAATATCCCTACCCTGCCTAGATTTCTTTCTGAGCATAAAGTCTATACATCCAACTTTCTAGTAGACGTCTCCACTTGACATCTCAGTTATCTCAAACTCAGCCAAGTTGAAAACTGAACATTGTCTGTTTCGCCTCCATCTCAGTAAAAGGCACCTGTATCCACCAGTCATTCTAATAAGATACCCAAGTCATTTCTCACGCTTCTCTGTCACAGAAATCCTTCAATATCTTCCCATGGACCCCACTTCCAAAATTTGTCTCAAATCCATTCTCTTCTCTCCATCACCATCTTAATCCAAGCCATCACCATCATCTTTCTCCATCACAACAGCGTACAGGTAGTGCTTCTTATTTCCACTCTTGCCTCTCTTCGATTGGTTTTCCACAGAATGGCCAGACTCATCGTAAAATGCAAATCAAATCATGACACTCCCTTTGAGAACTGCCTTTTTACTAAGGATAAAGCTCACATGACACACAAGGACCTCTATGATATGGCCTATCTATTCTTCACTCTACACATCACCCTTGTTCTCTCTGTTCCAGCCGCGCTCTCAATTTATGAATACTTCCAGCCTTTACATATGCCATTTCATCCAGCCTGGAATGTCCTTCATCTCATTCTTCTCCTAATTACTATTCATCCTACAAGTCATTTTCTCAGAGAAGCCCCTAATGAGATTCCATCTAAATTGGGTTTCCTGACATTCTTTCTCAAGTCCCCCTGGCTCTTGTTCTTGTCCTTAATGTAATTATATGTTGTCTATACTTGTGTATTTCTTTAACACAAGCCTCTCTCACTAGACAATAGATTTCACGAGGTCTTAAAATATTCAAATTTAAAATGTCAAAAACTGAACTCCTGCTCTTTTCATCAGAACTAAGCCCTTTTCACAGACTTCCCCACCTCAGTTAATGGCACCTTCATCATTCTAGTTGTTTAGAACAAAAATCTCAGAATCATCTTTGACTTCTCTTTCTCTCATAATCCACATTCAATTCATCAGGAAATCCTGTGATCCCTATCTTAGAAATATAACCAGAATTACACTACTTCTCACCTTAGTCCAAGCCACCATCATTTCTTGTCTGAATTACTAAAAAGCCTCCTATTTAGTCTCCCTACTTCTGTCCTTGCCTCCCTATATGTTATTTTCTGCAAGGCTACAGATTTAACAGAATGTCCTGTTAAATCAAAAATAGCACCCAATTATGTATAATCAAACTGTAACAATTGTACCTAATAAAACTGAAAAATGAAAAAAAAAGCACCCAATTATTCTCTATACTCCTTATCCTATTTCATTTTTCTTCATAGCACTTGTCACTAGTAGACATACGTTTATCGTTTGCCTCCCCCAACTGAATATGAACACCATACTGTTATCTGATGTATCCAAGTCCCTAGAACAGTGTCTCAATATTTGTTAAATGACTGGATGAAAAAACAAATGTTATTCTGGCAGGCAGAAATTGGAGGTTGGGGGAGAGGCTAGAGAAGCCAACGACATTCCAAATGAAAAAAACACAAGCAAATATCTTCCATGGAGGCAGAGAAGTACAGAGTATGTTGAAGACCAATCCAGTTAGAATATGAAGTATATTTGCAGCTGCAGTGGAGGCTAAGACTGAAAGCACAAGTTGGGACCATGAACTGAAAGACTATGAATGCTAGATCACGGAGTCTGTATCTAACTCAATAAGCAACTAGAGAAAGTAAGCTCCATTTAAGATTTATGGCAAGAAGTATCAGTTTTATTTTAGACAAAATTATAGAATATAACACACAACTAATTATTGAGGGAAAGGATAGAAGTTTCTTCATGATAATATACCATGCCTGGTAGATTCAGTAATATTAACTACCTTTCATTTGTTAGAATACAACATAAACACTTCACTCTTAAGTCAGTTATCGCATTTAGGCTGCCACATAAATCATTTCTTAAGGTCTTAATTCAACTGGATCTTAAAAAACACGTGAGACAAAAATTCACTGTATTATAGGAAAAAGTCATTATCAACCATGGCTCATTTACTGAGTCTCTGTCCATTAAGCTGTTCTGTGAGCTCCTCTAAGACAAGGGAACCTGTTCTTATTTCTTTATCTCTCTAGTATTTACTGCAAGGAAAGTATTCAATGTTTGCTTCTATTATACTGTGCTCGACTGTTCCTAGACAAAGATTACATCATATATCCTTCAACTATAAAATGGGTATACTTCATCTACTAAATATTGAAGGGGGAAATTAATATTAAAAAATAATTTTACTTTTCATAACAGGTTTCTCCTAAAGAGCACAAAAGGAGGGTCTACCTTTAAACCATTTAATCAATGTCTATACTATAAGCAATTCTGTATGTTGGCAGATTTCACAACATAAAAGCTTGCCTTCTTCCACCAAAGATCAGACTGGGTTAATGTCCTTTTAGTGCCATTGGGAAGATAAATCCAGATATAATATGAGTTTCTCTGATAAAACCTAAATAAATTTTCTTTAAATCAATTCATTTAATTCAATACATGTTACATATTAGATTGGGCTTCATTTTTCATTCTTCCAAGTATTTTGCAAACATGAAGAATATTAAAACATTATACATAAACTCTCATCAATAATTCATGAAGTTTATGAATAAGACTAGGAATAGGACATATAAAAAATAGCAACAGCAGCCATTTCAAGGAGGGGATATAAGTAATTTTTATTTTATTGTGCTTTTCTGTGTTTTCTAAGTTGTCTATAGTAAACAAGTGTTGCTTTTATAATTGGGAAAAAAATATTTTTAAAGCATAATACATACAAATGAATATACTGAGAAGCAGAAAGGAAATGACATTACTTTTCAAATTTAGGACCAATATTTAAACTAAAATAGACTAAGGTTAGATACTACTTACGCTAAGTCACTTTTTAAAGTATATTTGCAATCAAAGGTCCTGCCGACAATTACAAAGTGTAAGTAAAGTCTATGTTATTGATGGCTAGCAAAAGTTTTTACTTGATTTAATGAAGAATCAACAAGCCCTCAATATATTTAAGCCAAAATTTTAGATTCCTGTATTAGCTAAAATATTCTGTAACCTAGAAGATCAAATAATATAAAACTTCACACTCTTCATAAGTTTATGTCTTTGCAAATTTTTCAGTTAAGTCTTCAGCATAGGAATATTCGAGGCCAAAATTTCACTTAAGTCTAACCACCTTCTTTTTCTCTCAATTAGTCTCTATAGTCCCATCTCACAGCTACCACTTCTTCATTCTATGAAGCACAACAGCCTCATCTGGTTGTCTTTAGCTTTTAATGAACTTTTCACTCTAGGAATCTACCACCTGATCCCCACCTCCTTACTAAAGCAGCTGGTTGGTTGTACATTTGGATAGCTCAGCTGGTAGAGCAGGAAACTACAGAGGTAATAAAGCAACTGGTTGTTAGCTGTGGAAAACATGCATAGAACTTACACATTTTTAAGTTCTTAATTACCTCTTCTTTCATCTAATTATTTGTTTTCGTATTCTCCAATGTTTGTTCAGATTCTCTTTTTTTTTCTCTCACACATACAGATAAATAGCTATGCTGCATGGTGGTAAAATTCAATACTTAAATTATTACAGATGACTGACATTTTTACAATTCTATCATAATGAAAACTTAGTCCTTTTCATAAAAATGAATTATTTCACATGTAAAGTTGGAAGTAATAATTTTATTACCAAAAGAAGAAAAAAGGTTGTTATACTTCTTGCTTAGACTCATACTGTATTTCAGCTTTAAGTAAAACAAACAAAAAAATCTATAGAACAAAATATATGCTCTGAGGTCAATACCTGGCCTTGGTTTTAATATTGTTGCTTCTTCAAAATGTTTAAAATATAAAATACTCCCAGTTCATCTTTGGCACACATTAAGTTGTTACTTTCACAAATTGAGACTAATACAGTCTCCTGGTTTTATATTTTAAATAAAGGAAAACAACAGAAACCAAATAAGGCTAATTGATATTCCTTATACCATTTCTTGGTACTGAGCACTGAGAGATAGTCAAGTCTCCAAAACGACAAAAAGATTAAAACTTCCAAGAGAATTCACTAACTGATGCCCTGAATTAAATTTAGATTTCTGTTAAATCATACTTGGACAGTTTATAATCATGACCTTAATGTTATTTTCCCTCAGAAAATCCCTTTCCATTTTCTGCAAGAACCTCTACAATGGTCATATGCATCCTAACTGACTCTCCTCCCTGAGCAAAATCTTAACTCATGCCTTAATCACACTTCCTATTTTGGCTAACAAATTTCCCTTTTATGGACTCCATTCAGGAGACATTAGAACACTGAGACTCCACAGCACCAATGAAACAGGAAGTGGGAAAGTCTTGCTCACCATCCCTTTACTGGCTTCTAGGCATCTCTGTAAGCATCCTTCCAAACCAACTGTGACTTTTAGTGACAGCCAAGTCCTCCACATTGCCTCTTTCCTATTATTCATACTGTTAGGCTTTTCATGTGTTCAATCCCCTTGTCTTAGACTCCTCCTGTCTCTTTCTCATTTTGTGTCCCTTCTTCTCAGAATTTTACATTCAAAATTATCACCTTGGTCTTTGCCAGGAGCAGCACTGTTAAGTTTTCAGGAACAGCTCAAACAAAACATAACAAGAATAGATTGCTCATTAACTTCACATTTTTACATTCATTTGCATCTCCTGAATTTTCCCCTTTGGAAACCTCAGATGAATGTCAAAGCAATTACATCCAAGGTAGCAATGTCTTGATCTGGAGTTAGTTTTTGTTCAATTAGTAGAACAAAGTTCTCAGCATCATTTCCTGTAGAAAATGTATTTCATTTGTCTGTGTTTAAAAGAAAAGAAAGAAGAAAGTTGAAGCCTGCCAGCCGTTCAAACAAAACACGAAGAACTTCCACTTTATACTGGCAAAACAGCTGAGAGTTTGCCCATCTGTACAATCCATTTGCACCTTCCCAAATTCCTCTGGGAAGCTATTGAATAGACAGCAATCCAAAAAACAAGGAAGTGTTGGGAGACCAAACAAGACTAAAAGTTAGGTTTTAAAAGTCTCATTCTCATCTTTTAAATAACTTGTCTCACTGTCACTACGGGTTGGAATTATTGCTGGGCTCCTTCTTCCAAAAGTATCAATCTATCTACTGTTTCCTGCATAATGAGTTTACAAATGATGTCAAAACTTACATTCCCATTCTTGGCTATTCCCAATCTACTTATTCCACCCACTTTTTCAAGATCAAGCTAAAGCTTACTTCCATCTTTCCCCATATCTCCTGGCCAAACTTAATGTGAACCACACTTGACTCCTTAAATACCTACCATCTTGTATTGTTTTCTTTCCAGTAAAGTTTCCAAACCTAAAGATAGAAAATTTTTAATAATTTCTTATATCTCCCATAGTACCTAACTTTATCAGGCACTTAGTTCATGCCAATAAATGCTTTAAGTCACAAGAAATCAGATGGAAGTGACTTTAATGATCATCTAGCCCAAACCTTTCTTCTATACCTTACTTATAAGAATTATTCTTGACAATCAGAATGCCACCATTTATTTTTTTAGAACAATGGTTCCTAACCCTTGGGTTAGGAATCCCCGGGGGGGGGGGGGGGAACTCATATAGATTTTTAACATAATTCTTCATGAAGGATTTACAGGATCCCCTGAATCCTATTAATGAAGTCCACATTTAAGAATATACTATCATCAACAATAAAAATAGGTGCCTGTGTGCCAAGCACTATTCCTAATGCTTCACTTAGGGTGGTATATGGCTAGATCACATTTGCCAGCACTCCTTGCAATTAAATGAAACAAGATGATTAAGTTCCCCCCAGCAGAATATGAAAGGAAGTGACAGGTAGAACTTCTGGGCAGTGGCCCTTAAGAGAGATAATCCTCCTCCATACTCTTCATCTCCCATTGCTGCAACCAGGACTTCTTAGCCACCAGCGTTGCCAACTCAGAGGAGGACAATACTCTGGGGCATGACGGAAAAACAAGGTAGAAAGAGCCTTGGTCCGTAAATGACTCTAAGGAGTAAAGTCACCAACCTCGAGAACACCCTCCCTGGATTGCTAGTTGAGAAAGGAAATAAACTTCCATCTTGTTTGAACCATTGTTTGGGGCAGATTATTTACTACAGAAGCTTAGACTTCCCTAATTAATACACACAGATCACCAGTTAATCCCCTCAGCAATGCTATAAAATTGTTACAATTATTATCCTGATATTTGAGCTCAAGAAACTGAGGTACTTTGCAGCAACATGGATGCTCCTGGAGAATGTCATTCTAAGTGAAGTAAGCCAGAAAGAGAAAGAAAAATACCATATGAGATCGCTCATATGTGGAATCTAAAAAACAAAAACAAAAACAAACAAACAAACAAAAACAAAGCGTAAATAAAGGACAGAAATAGACTCACAGAGAATACAGACTTGTGGTTACCAGGGGGGTGGAGGGTGGGAAGGGATAGACTGGGATTTCAAAATTTTAGAATAGACTACACTGTATAGCACAGGGAAATATACACAAAATGTTATGATAACTCACAGAGAAAAAAATGTGACAATGAGTGTGTATATGTCCATGAATAACTGAAAAATTGTGCTGAACACTGGAATTTGACACAACATTGTAAAATGATTATAAATCAATAAAAAAATGTTAAAAAAAAAAAAAAAAAAGAAACTGAGGTACTGAGAACTTAAGAAACGTGCCTGACACACAACTAGAAGCCAGATTCAAGCCAAGAAGCCTGGCTCCAGGGTCCATGCACATTAGAAACTCTGCCAAATATCTCAAAAGAAACAGTTATTCTTATGTGTTAAATCACTCTGTATCAGATTAACTTTTTATACCATTCCAACTCCAGCAGTTTAATGACAACTGCCAACAGTGAGCGTCCCAATTCAAAAATGGCACAACAACTTTAAATTCCAGCCAATAAAACTAAACTCAGCAAAGGAACTCCTCCTAAACCAAGATCAGAAATACCATCACATCATACCAAAGATTCTAGTGGAGGGTGGGGAGGCAGTATCATCAGTAAGAGTTAGGCTTATACAAGCAAAAGAAAAGTCCAAAAATTCAGTCTCTTCTCAACTTCTCTCATTTTGTCACTCAACACTTAATATTTACTTTTACCCAATACAGAAATCTTGATTTCCAAAGAAGAAATATTTGTGGAAAATATGATAGATATATATGAAAAGACTAGAAGTACCAAATAATGGAGAGGAAAAAAAGACTGATAAAACCACATGGAGTTTTGGAGGCAGGAGGCTAGGCAAAGTTGAACAAATGAAGGACCAAGGTTTGAGACTCAAGACCATCAGGATCTAAATAAGTAGCTCCCAGTTCCAAAGCATGGCAGACACATATAATGACACTAAAATGCTCAGAAAGAAGGAACTAATCTCATTTCAACTATTTGGTACCCTCTTATGTTCCAGACACTCAGAACAATATACAGATCTTACCCTCAAGGAACTTCCTGCCTATCTAGTAGGGGAGATGCACATACAAATACGTACATATAAAATGACACACAACTAGCATTTACTTACTGTGTAGTAGACACTGTTCTAAGCTTATTACACACCACATGTATTAACTAACTTAATCCCATGAGGTTGGCCTAGTAAAATCCCATCTATGCAGATGAGGCACAGAAAGGTTTAAGTAATATGTCTTGGGACACACAATCAGTAAGTGGACAAATTGGATTAGAAACCCAGGCAGCAGATAAGAGACCTTATAACCTTGTTAAAAGGTTTGAACTTTACCCTATTTAATGGTGGTCCCCAAGTTGGGCAGGTGTATCAAAATATATACCACCTACCAGGCCCCTCAGGGTGGGGGAATAGGGCACCCTCACTCTTGACGGTGACTGCCTTTGTAAGCCTCTTTTACTATTGGGAGGGTGCCCTATTCAGTAGATGTTGAGGTAAACAAAAATGGAGAACTGCTACTATACAGGTGATGAGGAGTCTCTGGGCTCATGGGCAGATGACTCTAAAAACAATACTCGCAAGGAAGGAAAAGCAGCTATGAGCTATGAGTCCAGTCACACTCGTTGGGAAGGTCCTAGTCTATTTCTCTTATATTTCATGCTACCTAAACAGGTAGCACATTTACATTCATGTCCTTTAAGTGTAGGTAATAGTTTTCTGCTACAAATTCAGTTACCTCTTGGCAGAATAATTAACAGTATTTAATACACCACACTGGACAACCACAGCCTCTGCCCCTTCACTGCTTTCAAAATAATTATATTTACAAGGGTATTTTTCCCCATTTGCATTTCCCACACATAGTTTTTGGAAATCAAGAATACTCTTTACTTGGGGGGAGGGTATAGCTCAAGTGGTAGAGCACATGCTTAGCATGCACGAGGTCATGGGTTCAATCTCCAGTACCTCGTCCAAATAAACCTAACAACCTCCCCCTCATAAAACAAACAAAAAGGAATACTCTTTACCACAATTTACTTGGCCCCCTTATTCCCCTTTGAAACAGCCATCCTGATTTATAACACTATAAAGTTTTGCCTATGCTGAACCACAGGGCAGCAGAAAAGATTTCATCTCTTACTTCACAAAGAAGGAAAACAAGTCTGAGAGAAAGAAAAGAACTTGCCCAGGGTAAACGAGCCAGTGAGTACAGAACTGTGACTTGAACCAGGTTCTCTGTCACCAAGCCTAGTGACAAAGGCTTACAACTAGTGGCAAACAGGATGCCTTTAGGTGGTTCACAAACATTTTTTAATAGTTATGCACGTAAGAAATATAGTCACCATACCTCATCCACAGTTTCACAGCTATTATTGCTTAGGGTGATGTGTTTATTATTTTTTTTAAATGGGTTGAATTTAGTAAATAATAATAATACCAATCCAAGGGGGGGAAGGTATAGCTTAGTGGTAGAGTGCGTGCCTAGCATGTGTGAGGTCCTGGGCTCAATCCCCAGTACCACCACTAAAAAAATAAATAAGTAAACCTAATCACCTCCCCCCACTCCTGAGAAACAAACAAAAAAAATTAAACAATAAATAAAACTAGTAAAGTGAAATTAAAATTTAAAAAATATATTAAGATACCAATCCAACACATGTATAGAAAACAGAGAAGAGGTATGCAAGTGACTCAAGTTTGGGAAACAATGAACCACACCCCTCTCCTTCTAACTGAAGAGTTAAATTAATAGCAGGGCATTAAGCATTGATCTGTTCCTCTCTAATTCATGCACTTCATTTCTTTTTCTTATCTTATTGTATTGGCTAGACCTCCAGTACAATGCTGAAGAGAAACCATTCCTCTGGTATCCGTATCTGACTCAATTTAATGATACTTCTAAAGTTTCACCATTAAGTAACATTTCTTAAGTTTTTAGTAGATACACTATTTTTGAATTTATGAAAATTCCTTCCTGTTCCTGGCTCCAGTGAAATTATTTGAACAACTGATCTCTGACCCACCCTTCTCCCTTCTTCATGCTACCTTCCATGCCTCTTCCTTTCTCTTATTTCAGGTTCCTTCCTACATTCTCTGCATCTCAAAGTCCTCTATCTGTCACTCGAAGTAATTGAGATTGAAGATATTCTGGAGGTTCTATACCTGTCTGCTGTTTCAGTTCCCTGAACCAAAATGTTTCTAAAACTGATAACTGAAAGAAAAGCCTAAAACATTGTTTCCAACACTTGCAGATCATTTATTTCTTATTTTCATGTCTCAGACACACCCTTCAATGTCTTCTGTTCTTTGAAAACTCAGGAAAAAAAGAACAAAATTGTTCTGGAATTCTGTTCTTTCCAATTCAGAGCCTAGTTCTGAATAAGCCTGCTTAAGTAAATGACTAAGAAAGGAAATCTCAAGGATTTTAAGGAAGTTTTGAGGAAGCCAGCTGGATCCAGGTGTTCATAACTTCTACTCTCTCCTTTGCTCACATGAAAATTTTTAAATAAAAAAGATAAGGGTTAGGGATAGTACTTGTCAGTAAACATGGCAGTTCCAAGATATAAAAACTGAAGAGACCAGAAAGGAAAATCAACCCTTTTAAAGCCACGCAAGTTAGGAATTCTTTTCCCTCGTCAGTTTTTCTTTCAAAACAAAGGGCACACACACTCTTCCCACAGGCAGCAACACGAAGGGAGCAGCCAAAATGTTGCATCATACAAAACACTCCGCGCTTGAGAAACAAGAAAACCAGATGGTGGTAAGGTATCTAAGACAGGAAAATCCAAGGTGGGAATCTCGGTCTTTTCTGGAGGCCCTGGAAGTTCTGCTCTTTTTATAAATACTTATCTGATGGAACCGAACATTAAAGTTACAGTTTCCTAACAGCCGGGAGTGAAATGCTCTTTCCGAGACCGTTCAAAGAAGTTGTTCATCAACTGAAGACTGGCTCGAGGCTTCGCCTCCCGGGCCGGGGGTGGGCTCGGAGAGCGGAGGAGTGGGGTACGGTGGGGTCGGGGTTCGGGCGCCCGGGCGGTGGTGGTGGGAGGCGGGTGACAGGACTCACCCCCGCCCTGGTCCTGGCGGCTCGTGGCCTCCGGGGCCTGGGCGGGGTGGGCAGCCGGTCCCACCCAGACGCGGGACGACCGTATGGCGTCCGCGGAGCCCGCGCGGCTGGAGGCGGTGCCCTCGCCCCGCATTGCTGGCTTTCTGGGGTCCTGGTCCCACCCCGACCCCCTCGACCGGCCTCGGTGGCGGGAAGGCGCGGGTGGGCCCAGGACAATGGGCCGGGGGCGCGGGAGCTGCGCTTCCCTCCCTCCCGGGTGCGGGGCGCCGCGCGGGGGCGCTGCGGGGGCGCCGGGGCTGACGAGCGCCCAGGGACGCCGCCCCCTGCGGCCCGACGGGCGCCCGGGGCTCCGCAGGGCCCGACGGCGGCGAGCGCTCACCTTGACGAAAAGCTCGATGATGGGCTCTTTGTCCTCCTCCTTCAACCCGTTCAGCGGCATTGACAGCGCCATGGCCAGCTCGGCGGGGCTCCGCGGACGGCGGCAGCGGCAGCAGCTGCTCCTGCTCTGGGGTTGTTCTGGCTGCGGACTCCCGCCTCGCTGCGCCTCCCAGGACGGTCCCGGAGACTAACTCGCCTCAGCCTGACACCTCAGAATCTGCTTCTCAGCACCGCCCCACGCCCCGCGCGCAACTCTGAGGCGGCAGCAGCCCTAACCGCTTCAAGTCGCGGGGCGGGGCTCTAGGGGCGGGGCTTCGTATTGGGGCGGGACCAAGGCCCGGCGTCTCCGGACTCTCCAGAGGAAAGGGCGTGGCCTCGGGCGGGTGAGGTGGAAGGACCGCTCCGGCGCCCGGAGGCAGCTAAGGTGGCTTGACCTAGGCTCGGGGCGTGGCCTTTGTTGGGACCCGACGAAGCCCAGGCTCCAGCAGGCGATGGGCGGGACCCCCCAGCCACGCCTCCCGTGGGGGCAGGAGGAAGGGAAACTCCCCCGGGGGCCAGCGCCTGACACCGCCTCCCGCCGAAGCGCGGGCGCGTCCTCCCAGCTGCCGCTGGCGCCAGGCCAGGTGACCTCAGCCTTAGGCCGGCCGGGGGAGGCAAGAAGGCGCCTCCTGCCCTCTCCCCAGCTGCAGCCCCGAGGACTCATCGCCCTTTCCCGCAGCGGTCGCCTCCCCATCTCCCTCTTGTTAGACGGAGCTCTCTTTTCCCTTTTCGGAAAGTTTTCATCCCCTTAGAAACACCTTTTTTTCCCTCTCGTCTGACTTCGTTTTTCCCTTTGACTCTTCCCGGCAGTTCTGTCTTGGGAGCCAGCGTATTAACAAATATTTGTGAAAGCCTAGTGTGCTCCAGGCAGCCAGTGATAAACAGCACGGACGGGATCCCTCTCCTCCAAGAGCCTGCAGTCTTGAACTGCAGCCCCAGTGCCTGAGGGCTAAGAAGGATTCCCAAGCCGTTGTGCATGCGGTTCCCCTTTCCTGGAGTGATTTCTTTCCCCGTTCATCTGGTAAACTTGAGTGTGCCTCAGAACCACCTGCTACACCCAGACATGCTTTACCCAATTCTCTGATTCTCCTCCTGTCAGGTAGGGAGAAATTCACATTTTAACAAGCACCAGGACATTTTTGCTGTACGTGGTCCTCAAACTGAAAATCTGTGCTGGGTTTTAAGCCCCTGAGGACAGAGGCTGGGATACTTTGCGCGAAGCAGTAGGTAAGCACGTGGTCTGGATTTGCCCCTGTTGGATGCCTGGGGCAAATATCACCCCCTGGCAACAGTTACTTGTTCCCTCTTCTGACTTTTGGTAGTACATGACTCAGCTACTCCTCCTCACTTCCCAGGTTAAGGTGAATGCTGAGTCCGGAGAGGGCCAGACATGGATTCGTCTCTCCACATCCTCAGTACATAGCACATTACAGAATGTTCGGACAAATTGAATGTATGCATGAAAATACAGTGAAACCAGCAGCTTCTTCCTCTCCCAGCCATAGCAAGTTGCTCAAATATTCTTGGAAGGACTCTGTTTTTAAAAAAAAAAAAAAAAAAAAAAGCATGCCCCAGAGGCTAGGAGCACATGCTCTGGAGTCAGAGTAAGTCCTGAAACTCCAAGATCCTGAAACCCTTAAGCCTCAGTTTCATTTTCGAGTTGGAGGTGGGGCTGTTACTGGTCCTAGCCTTACCACTCATCCTGCTCAGTGATGGCTTTTATCATTGCATTGGGCCTTGTGCTGTGCCTTCCACCCCTGGAGGCTAGGATGGCATCATATTCAGCTCTTCCCAAGACCAGCTTGTTTGGTGAAGAGAAGTAAACTCCAAGAGGCTGTCCCCCAGGTAGGGACTTGAACCAAAACCAAACTGAAGTGTCTGGCTGGACTCTGAACTAAACCTAGTGTTAGTTTTTCACAGAATTGGGAAATGGAACCAAAGTTCCCTTCCAGCCTTTCACTGCCTGAAAAGGAAACAAAATAGTGATCCAACTTAAAACAGATCCAAGTCTAAAATGATCAAATGGAACCTCAAAGATGGCCCCAAACTGGCCCTGAGGCAAAAGACTATTTCAAGGCAGTCTTGTTTTCAGAGGTTTACAAATTCAGTTTAAATCAGTGAATATTACCTGTGGTGAGTGACTGTTGACAGTTCTATCCTGGCCTCACAGCACAAGAATTTAGACATGACCAATGCCTGGAAGGATGAGCAGACCAGGGTGTTTTAGGTCTTATTGACTCAAATCTTAACTGAGAGGAAACCAGAGACATTCTCGTCCACAGAGCCTTGAGGCGGTGGTGATCGCCAAGGCTCAGATCCAGAGTCTGTGCTTAGAAACCTGATCACAGTTACTCATATCTATGTTTCCCAGTTTCCACCCCCCATGCGGCTCCCATGGTTGGGCAGAGCCAGTCTAGGGAGGGAGAGAGAGAGAGAAAAGCAGGATGTTTATGTGAGGAAGGGTCCATAGCTTATGGCATCCAAGTCTCATGTTCCAGCTTTGAAATGCTTGCATATTTTGCATTCTATATTCGTGTTTGTTTTCATAACACACACACACAAATCTTGAAGACTGATGGAGATATGTTCTTCCTCCTCCACCCCCACCCTCTTCTGACCTCATCTCTTACTTCTCTCCCCTTTGCTCTCCACCCTAGCCACACCTGCCTCCTTGCTATTCCTTGAATGTGCCAAATGCACGCTTGCCTCAGGGTCTTTGCACTTGCTCGTCTCTGTCTGTGGAATATTCTTCCCCTAGAATTCCTGCAGTTCCCATTCCCTTGCCTCCTTCAGGTTTTCACTCAAATCCCACCTTCTCCGAGAATTCTCCCCCAATACCTTCCTTACTCAACATTGCAAGCAGTTGGAGCCCATTCTATCCACTTTTTTTTTTCACTCTGTTACACTTACCACCCTCTGACATCTATTTTATTTCTTTATTTGCATATTGTCTGTCTCCCCAAACTGGAACGCAAACTCCATGAGGACAGAGATTTTTGCTTGATTTTGTTTATGGCTAATGCTCCCAGCTCATAGAACAGCTCATGGTACACAGTAAAAACTCACAGAATGGGTGAATGCGCTGTGTTTAAGCTATGGTTTCCTGTACCCATGACATCCCCTTTGGAGGGTCTTGCTCGCCCTGTCTGAGAAGTCAGGTGTTTTGTGTTTGTTTATGATTGCCACTTCACAAGAAATCAAGTTTTGCAAAGGACAAAATGGCACCTCCAGAAAGCCTCCCCTGATGATGCACTTCTGTCCTCTCACTCGTAATTCTGTGCTGCTGCTGGCTGACTGCCTCAGCCCTGCTTTCTGCAACTTAGGCAGGAGAATGAAGTTCTCTGTACGTGGACGCTGGGCCAGACTCCCTGAGTTCCAGTTCTGCCGCTGTCATTTACTAGCTCAGAATAACTTATTTAACCTCACTATGTTACCCTTTCTCCTCTGTAAAATGGCCCTAAAAATAGTACCTAAAAATAGTTATGATCGTTAATAAGTAATAGGATCATTGATAAGTAAATCCACGTTAAATGCTTGGAATTGTGCCTGGCACGTGGTGGGTGCTCTACAAAGACTAGCTGTTGGCATGAACCCATTTGTCCATAATCTCAACCATTGAGCTCCCACGCTACATGCCAGACACCTAGCTGGGTGTTTCTATATCCAATCACATTTACTTCTTGTGGTGTTTCAGATGAATAGTTTTCAATGTCCCTTTTAACAAGGAAACTGGGAATGGAGGAGATAAACACAAGTCATTTAACTGGGAAGGTGGCGGAGCTGAGCTTCAAATCCACAACTGTCTCTCCACTACACTGTACACTAAGTGGGTGTGGGAAAAGGTAAGCTCCTACCCATCCTTCCAGACCCAACTCAAATATCCCCCTACTCAAAGGAGCTTCCTTGTGTCAATGCTTCGTTGGCCTGGAGTCTGCCTCACCCATCAGAGAGGTCAGGTGGTTTTGCGGTTACCAATCTGAGCTTCCTAGCCAACTGCCTGATTTCGAATCCCAGTTGGGCAAGTTTGTTAACTCAAGCAAGTTTCCTCACTACTACAGTCAACTATAATAGAACCTAACTCATGAAGTCACTATAAGGATTAGATGAGATCATCCACGTAAAGCATTTAAGAAGTATTTAATAAATGTTAGCTGTTATTGCTATTTATAACAATGTCTTCTTCCTTGGTATACCGTGAGATTCTTGGAGCCTGAGGAACCTTGTCATATCCTTCTTTATTTGAGCAAATTGTTTAATTTCCCAGCTGTGATCCTCTCTAGACCTCAATTTCCTCTTATAAAATGATGATAATTACAATACCTACCTCATGGGGTTGTTATGGAGATTAGGCAGGTAAATAAATGTAAAGCATTTAGCGCACTGCCTGGCATATATTAAGTGCTCAATAAACATTACAGGCATACCTTGGAGATATTGTGGGTTCACTTCCATACCACCGAAATAAAGCAAATACCTCAATAAAGCAAGTCACACAAATTTTTTGTTTTCCCAGTGCATATGAAGGTTATGTTTCCACTATACTGTAGTCTATTAAGTGTGCAATAACATTATGCCTGAAAAAACAATGTACATACCTTAATTTTAAAATAATGCTATTGGTGCACAAGACCTGGGTTTCAAATACTGGTTCTTTATTAGCTAAGTGACAATAAGCAATACAGCAAGTTAGTCTCTAAGCCTCAGTTTCTTCATCTATAAGACAGAGATGATGATAATAATGCTAATTTCACAGGGTAATTGTAATGATTAGATGAGATAATACATGTAAAGTACTTAGCAGAGTACTTGGCACATTATGGATATGAGGTATATTTTTTTTAAATAAAAATAATGCTGTTGGGGAAATGGTGCCAACAGACTTGCTCAACACAGGGTTGCCAAAAACCTTCAATCAGTAAAAAATTCAATATCTGCAAAGCACAATAAAGTGAAGTACAATAAATCAGATATGAATGTAGTTACTATTTGTGCTCTTCTATGCCTAACTCGGTGCCTGGAACATAAGATAATAATAATCTTGATAAGATTGAGTGAAAGAATAAATAAAACAAATTCCAAACATTGCCTTTTAGCTTCTCATCTCCTAAGTTTCGTATCATTGTTTCTTTCAGTGTGCCTATAATGGGTGCTTAATTCATTTTTATTGATGTCAGTCCACCCAGTTATGAAAAATCCCAATGCAGCTTTGAGCATCTAATCTAGCCCCATGATAAGAATTAGGTCCTAGAAAATCCTGCTAAGTGTGACTTAGCCATAATTTTGGCTAAAGTGTAACCTGCGAGCTGTGTCCACAGAAGCACCAGCTTTCCAGCCTCGCTGTAGCTATGGGCTCCCCTGGAGGAAGCAAAGTCACTTAACAAACACAGGAGCTGGAGACACATTTCAGCTTTTCTGGGCTCTAGGAAGAGTTCCCATGAGTGGGTCTGAGGACTGAGGTGTTCAGAGAAATCAAGCGGTTTGCCTAGGGTCACACAGCTGGTAAGTGGCAGAGCCAATAATCAAACCCTGATCTCTTTGTCCTTGTTGTCCAGGCTCTGGCCAGCCATCTGTTCATAATGCCGGCCTCAAAGAGTTCTTATGAGCATTAAAAAAAGATGGTATGTAAATTTTGGGCACCGTATAGGCATCCAAAAATTGTCAGCTTCTGCACAAACCCCTCTCCAACTCCTTTTCTCTTTGTTTCACCGTCATTGTAAGATTAAAAGCTTTTGCATAACAGGCCTTGGTTTAGTTCACATTCCAACTCTGCCACTCACTAGCTTAGACAAATCATTTCACCTTACCAAACCTCAGTTTCTTCTGTCAAATATGGGAATAATGTCTATAACAGAGGCTTATGTTGAGTCAGAGAGAAAAGGGGAAGTTTACACAGATGTGAGAGGTCATCATTCACATCAAAAAAAGTTTATTAACTCAGCATGCATGAGTACAGGATCTCCTGGGCTGATTGTTTTCAGCATTAGTTCCCAAGAAAAATAACCAGAAAACAGTTACCAACAATAAGCGATCTAATGAAAGTGATGATAAAAAGTTAATTTTTTTTTTTTAGAAAGCAGTGCCTTTGTATATTCAAAGCCCCACCAGCTGAAACTGTAATCGAAGAAAATGTCTCATTTATTAAAAGCATCCCGAAATATAAAAATATCTGGGAAATAGGAAAATATTTCAATAATATGTGAAATCCCATTTGAAAAAAGTATCAATGCTTTTGAGAAACATGTATGTGAGACAATATACATATTCACAAAAAAACTTTGAAAATGCTTGGATAAATGGAGAAACATATCTTGAATAGAGAGATTTAAAATCATCGTGATATTAGGTATTCCTATATTAACTTAAAATGTAGTGTGATCCTTGACTATCATCTTTGTATGCCTGTATGTCACATGCACATATCTGTAATCATCTTTTCATAACTATATGTCACAGATGCATTTTTCTCTGGAAGGATACACAAAAAATTGGACACAAGTGTTTACCTCCAGAGAGGAAAACTGGGTCACTGAGGACAGAGGTATACATTTGTTTACTAGATACTGTCTTTTTCATAAGTAAAAAATTTTTTTCCTTTGTGTATGTATTACCCATCCAAAACTTGGCTTAAAAAGAGGGAAAAAAACAGTTGAAAGAGCATTCTGAGTGCAATTAAGCCTAAACTTGTGGACAGTCACCTGTCCAGTTCTGCAGTAGGGAGCTATGTGACCGGGGGCAGGGCTCACCCTCCCCACCTTCTTGGTTTTCTGCCCCATCATACAGCTGGGTGGGAGCAGAACTAAGAACCCATGTCTCCTCGCTTTGCATCTGCCTCCTTCCCACCGCATCCAGCTGCTTGAGGACGGTGACCGGCCTCTGTGCCTGGTGCATGTGCACGACCACACACACACACTCACACACAGAGTAGTGAAACCATTTGGGTGAAAAGCAGATCTGCTCCCCTGGGAGCAGAAACCCTACCCTCAGCCCCCTTCTGCCCTGCTCGCTTGGAGACTGTCTCATCTTGGGAAAGTTACAGGTTTCATTTTGTCACTTGGAAGCTGCTGCAGCCAGGAAGGGAACCCGAGTTGACTTGGAGCCAGAGCCTTAATTGGATTGGATGGATCCCTGTGGTGGCAATTAGCTTCTTGCCGCAGCTTGGCCGAGGGGAAAGAATGCCTCCCCCACCCCAGTCCCCACTCACGTACACCTAGCCCAGATCCTCAATGGCCTACCACCCAAGTAAGGTACCCAGTTATGTTTCCAATTATTCCTATTCTTCCTTCCATGAACAGCTTTTCACTGTGTCCAGACACTAGCATATAATGTGAGTATTGTGAGTAGTCTCATTCGGTCTCTTTATTTACTCATGCCATAAATGTTTATTGAGGGCCTCCTGTGTGCCAGGCACTCTTCCAGGCCCAGGACAGACTTCTTGGCTTTCACCAAGATTACATTCTATCTCGGAAGACAGATAATTAACCAATATCCAGGCCAATATGCCTATGTCAGGAGGTAAGAAGAGTTATGAAGAAGAATAAAGCAGAAGGAAGGGATGGAGAGAGATGTTGTGGGTAGGCAGTAGGAATGACCTCTTTGATAAGATGACATTTAAGTAAATATCTGAAGGCAGTGAGGGCTGTATCTGGACAAACAGTCCTCTAGGCTGGGAGAACAGCCAGTGCAAAGGCACTGAGGCAAAAATTTCCCAGGTGTGCTGAGGAACACTAAATAGATAAGAAACAAAAGGTCTGGCAGTTTGGTGACTTGTTTGCTGAGACCTCCTGCCAATTCAGTGGCTCTTGTTCACTTCTTTGCCTAATGCACACTGAAGAGTAGCAGAGGGCTTAGAAAAACTTTTTTAAGCTGAATAACAAAAATCATCCCATGATGATAAATAACCTATCCCCAAAAGAAAAAGATGATATCCATGCTATACTACCTATAAAGGCAAGAGAATTTTATATATTAATAATAATAATATTATATTAATATACAGAAAATATATTTTATAATATATGCTTATATATGTATATAAAACCACTAATCATTAAAAGAAAGAACTAATGTTCATTGGCCAAATACTGTGCTTGTAACATTGTACATTGAGCTTCCATATTGAAGGGAACTAAGGCTCAGGGAAGATACGTGACTTAAGGTCACACAGCCAGGGTTTAAACTTAGGTCCAGTTGTATGCTTGCCACCCTCTCTAGATCATAAGCATTGTGAGGGCAGGTCCATGTCTATCTTCTTTACCTTTATATGACCAGCACAGAGCACAGGGCCTGGCCCAAAGTTGATGCTCAAAAAATGTTGACTAAACAATCGAAGGTCTCTATCTTCAAAGCCAGTTCTAATTCTAATACAGCACTTTGCTTCCCTATAAAATATGATCCACCCAATCACTGGAATATTCTGCATCTGTTAAAAATTATTCAAATAAAACATAGTTCATCTGTATAATGGAATAATACACAGTCACTTAAAATGATGTTGAAGGTTGCTGAGAATGGAGCTGCTGATAGGGGTAGGAACTAGTGGAGTTAGCCACCAGGATGATGGCATTCTGTGCATGGTGGCCCCAGTTCAGTGCCACTCACCACTCCCTTGGCCCACATCCCCACTCCTAGCTCCACTCCAGCTCCAACTTCCTAGCCAAGCCTGATTTAACAGCCTAGAGGCTCAGAAATAATAATAATAATGACCACCATCATCACTATTATTAGAAGTGCATTGAGCACTTATTATGTGCCTGACTGAACACACTGCATGCAGTCTTAGTCAATACCTACATCCAAGTCAAGTATTATTGCATGCCATTTTGCAGAGAAGGAAACTGAGGCTTAGAGAAATTCAATCACTTGCCCAACTCAAATAGCCGATAAGTAAGAGGCAGAGCTGGGATTTGAACCCAAGTCTATTCTGATTCCAGACAGTGCACTGTATGTCACTGCCCTCTCCCGTCACCCTGTGGGCCGTGCCCTGTGTTCAGCAGTCTTCCCCTAGATGCCTGCTCTGCCCTTTGCCCCTTGACCTAAGACGATGGATATGACTTCAACCTAGAGAATGAGCTCTCACCATCAGAGCTGGTGGCCCTGACTCAGAGGAAATGCCTGTTTCCTACTCCCTAAAGGTGCAGGGACAGCCAGCTGTTGCCCCAGGAGAATGCCAGGGGTGGGCCATCCACCTCCCGGCTGCTTCCCTCAGACATCAGACCAAAAGCTGACAATCCTTTCCAGCCATAAAGTTTGATTTGAATAGAACATTTCTTCTCCATCCTTGGGCATTCACAGTTCATTTATTTGGTACTCTGAAGCCCGAACAATCAGTTCTTTAGATCACAGCTAGGTAGAAGAGGGGGCGTTAAACTATTTGAAATTCAAGCAGGCAACTGTATTTTTTCAAAGCTGAGAAGTGTCCTTCATGCTTCAAAAGAATAAACAAGTCCCCAGCTCTGAGCTGTGCCGAGTTTCAGCTGCCAGAGGAGATCCACAGGCAGGAAAAGGGAAGAGCACAGCTCCGTGTTTCACCAGCCACATCCCATGCCCCACCGTCCACCTCCCTCCCTCGCTCGTTGGTGGCTTGGTGATACTTGGAGGCATAGGCGTGGTGAGTTGGTTGGTTGGTTTCCCATATAAAACAGTTGCTAATGTCAAATAGAGCTATCCTTCCTATTGCGATGTCTGTATTTTGACCAGGACTGCCAATCTTTGTGTGGACACTGTGGACACACAGGAGACAGTCCCTAACAGAAGGACAACAGCCTTTCCTGAGCTGACCCCAGACATGGCCAAGGTCCTGAAGGTTGAGCTCAACACTTATTTTCTTTTCTCATCTGGTTTGCCTCATTACCTGGTTTTCAGGTAAGTCTCTAAAAGGAGTCCTTTCTTCCCTTGTACCTGCCCAAACCCTTCCACTGTTGGAGCCACTCTGCCAAGGCAGGGACTAGAGTCCCTGGATTCAGCCAGCGGGGCTTCCAAGTCAGGTAAGCATGTCCAAGCCCCACATGGTCCTGATATAGTGTGGTAAGAGAGGCCGCAGCCCAGTTCCACGGGGGAGGATGGCAGAGATAAAGAAGGTGAAAGGGGACTGGGCACCTCTTCCTGCTGATCAGAAATAAACACTACAAGATCAGCAGGAACAGGATATTTACATGACCCTTAATGTGCCCCAACAGATTGCTTTTTCCTGGCCAGTGGGAAAATTGTGACTTACATAGTGGAGAAACCAGACCACCTCTTAACAGGGTGATCAAAATGAACATCCAGGCAGATAGACGTCAGGGGCTTCTGGCAGTGATACCCTGAGAAGCACACAGTGTCACTCATAATATTCCAGCTGAGAATGCATAACTCCAATTCAGTCAGGAGGAGCCATCAGACACACCTAGATCGAGCACCAGAATATAAAATAAGTGCTCTGTATTCTTCAAAATTTCATTGCCACGAAGGCAAAGAAAGGCAGGGTGCTGTTTCAGATTAGAGGAGAGTAAAAAGATAGGACAGCCAAATACGGCACAGGACCTCGGCCTGGAGCTTGTACTAGAGGAAAAAGAAGACTATGAAGACCGTTACCATGTCAATTGACAGACTTGCAATATGATCAGTAATTAAAGTATCATATCAGAATGAATATATGTATGTATATGCATGGCTGGGATATTGTGCTGTACGCCAGAAATTGACACACTGTAATTGACTGTACTTCAATAAAAAAAATAAAAAATAATAAAAATAAATAAAGTATCATATCGATGTTAAATTTCCTGAAATTTCATTTCATAACTGTGGTTATGTAAGGGAATATCCTTGGTTCTTTGGAAATACTGAAGTGTTAAGGGGTACACTTAAGGAGTGTGATATCTTCAATCCATTCTCAAATGGTTCAGAAATCATAATATGTATCCTAGAATTATATGTGTATATCCATATCTCTATCTATCTATCTATCTATCCATCTATCTATCTATGGAGAGAGAAAATAAACTTGGCAAAATACAAAAAAAAAATTGTGATTCTAGGTGAAAAATATTTAATAGCTTTTGTATTATCCTTGCAGCTTCTCTGTTAATTTGAAATTATTTTTTAAAACATCATGGGGTTCCAGAGGGAGGAAAAGCTGAATCTCTGACATCCAGGGACTTTTCTTCTCCTTCCTCTTAGAGTGACTGAAGTGGCAAAACTCATTCTATGACTTCTCTCTTTTGAAGGACTTTTTTGTGGGTTGGTTCATTTCCCTTTTGGCAATGGCCAGGAAGACACTTGAGCCCTCTTATTTTTATTTATTTATTAATTTATTTTTGAGTAGACTGCTAGGGATTGAACCCAGGACTTCGTGCATGCTAGGCATACACTCTACCATTGAGCTACACCCTCATTATCACTGGGGCCACCCCCAAGCCCGGCTGTAAGGGCTGGGCCAGCCAGGAAACAGGGCGGCACTGGCTTACCCCCTGGCCTTTCCAGGGATTCTGAGCCTCTGGGACCCTCATTGGAGAGTGAGGAGGAAGACAGGCTGTTATGCCCTTTCCGAAAAGCCTCGCATGATTCCTCCCTCTTCAGTCTGGTCCAGCACCCCACCCCCCATTGTCTGGAATGGGCCAGGAATCAGCAGAACCGGAACCAGGAACCACCTTTTTAATTTCCTGCCTGTCAGAGGCACTCAGAAGACATTGTCAAGTGCTCCCCACTGAATTTGTGACATAAATGACTGCTGTCTTTTCTGAAGAGGCAATGTGTGTAGTGGTTAAGGATCCCAACGCTCAATTCAGACTGCCTAGACCTGACACTGCTGGCAAGTGACTTGCTGGTCACTTCACCTGCAGCAAGCCTTTTTGCCTCCATGAGCCTTAGTTTTCCTCCTCTGTCAAATGGGGACAACATGCGACCTCATAGGCTCCTTGAAACTACTGAATGGGATAGGTACCTCATGTAAAGAGTCGGCCAGTGCTAAACACTCAATAAATGTTCATTGTTAGTATTATTATAAACCACAGGTCCTGCCCTCCCAGAGTTTGACAGTTGGCCAAGAAAAGCATGAATTTGAGAAGCAATATCAGAGAAGCCTGATAACTACTGGGTTAGGGGAAGCAGACATAATTTCTATCTGCTATGAAAGCACAGAGTAGGGGCATCTCTCAGGATAGGGTGGAGGACAGTCAAGGAAGTTTTTTCCAGAGGCAACAGCATTTAACACCAATATAAACTGAGCAGCTGCTCTGTGCCAGACACTGTTCCAGTCCCTGTGAACACCACAAAATAGAGTCTCTGTTCTCATAGAACTTCCATTCCAGTGGGGAGGCAGACTCTCTCACAAACTGACAAATAAATGCATAATATGTCAGGTGGTGATGTGC
Organism: Camelus ferus; assembly: GCF_009834535.1. Classification (NCBI taxonomy): domain Eukaryota; kingdom Metazoa; phylum Chordata; class Mammalia; order Artiodactyla; family Camelidae; genus Camelus; species Camelus ferus. The sequence goes on along the minus strand of NC_045708.1, from coordinate 17,121,696 downwards.
TACGATGAAAAAAATGAAATAGGTTAAGGGGACAGAAAGTTTACCCATCTATGAAGTGGGTACACTACAGAAACCTAACTCAAACTCTAGTGACAAGGATTAAGTGAATATTGCATAGAAAGTTTTTAGTAGCCCAATGTCTGATAAGAAGTGTTAGATACTGTACAGCTTTGCAGATACTCAAGAATTGTTTATTGATCTGCATGGATTATTTCATTTATCTAACAAGAATTTTTTGAGAATGTTTTAATATGTCCCAGGCCCTGAGTGAACATCAGGACATCACCCAGCCACAGTGTTCAAGCAGCATCTTACAGTCTAGTGGGGGAGACAGATAAGCAGGCTATCCCAAATATCATGTGATAAGAACCAAGAGTTAGCCAGTGTTCACAATGTACCAGGCACTATTTTCAGCATTTTATCTGCATTAAGTCATATAATCTTTACAACTCTGAGCTCAGCACTGTTTCACAAATGAAGAAACTGAGGGTCAGAGAGATTAAGTACTTAGCTCAGAACTACCCAGTCAGTGTAAAAGTGGCATAGCTAGAATTCTGCACTAGGGAATCCCAGTGTGTTATGGAAGCCCAGAGAGGGCCCCTGACAGGATGGATCAAGGAGGGCTTCCTGGAGGAGGTCCCACCTAAGATGAGTTTGCACGTTCAGTAGATATTAGCTGGACAGATGGACCGCTCAGGTGAAGGGAAGAGCTTGTGCCTGGGCCTGAGGTGAGAGAAGATAGGCCCTTTTGGCACCTAGCCATCAGCCCGATATCGGAGAGCAGAGAGGATGAAGCTGAACAGAAGGACAGGGCCTGTTGAGGGGGGCCTTGTACCACCCTAAGAAATGTGGCCTTTCTCTCAGGTGTGGAGGTGCAGTGAGGAGCCCTCCAGGTTGAGAAGGGGAAGAAACCTCATTAATGCAAACACTTTGTAGAGAAGGAATACAAAGTGGGGCAGGCAGTGGGGCATCTTCCCAGTTCTGCTTCCTGAGCTGCCTGGCACCCACTTCTGTGGAATCAGCCATTTGGCTGGGAGACAAGGCAAGTCTGCCTTCCAGTCGGACCCAAGGTCTCTCCAAAAGGGATGTCTCTTGAAAAGCCATAACAGTGAAGGGGAGGGGGGGTCCCAGAGATGGATCCCAAGAATGGCAACCATGGGACCCAGTGGGAATTTGGGACTTGGATCTGGTTCTTCTTGACTTGAAAAAAAAAAAAAAAACCACAAAACTTTGTTGAGAGGTTATGCAAGCATATGGTAAGATAAATAAATCATAATTCAAGCAGTCCCAGGGAGCCTGCAGCATGAAGGCAAGCCCTCCTTCCTCAGTCTCTCCTCTCCCCTCCCCCAGGCTTCATACAGCATTTTCCTGGGTTGCCTTCCAAAGACAGTCTATGCACATGTGCATAGACTTATGTAGATACACTCCATTGAGGAATTTTAATAATGAATTTTAATGTTCTTTGGGGGCAGTGGGTGGGGGGAGTCCATTAAAAAGTAAAATATGTTCGTTGTGTTGAAGATTGGGAGGGGGGGAAAAGCATAAAAAAACAGAACAAAGCACTAAGCTGCAAAGGCAATCACTGCTAACATTTCCAACCCAGGATATAAGAAAAACAAATAACCTCTGAATGACATAGTAAAAAGCTGCTTTGTATTCTTTGCCAGGTTCCATCTGCCTCCTCCTAATGGCATGATATTTGAAATAACGAAAATTATTCCTATTTCAAAAGAGAGAATGGAAACGTGCAGAACTCAGGTCCTAGGAAGGAATATCTCCCACCTCCAGGTTCCCTTTCATATCCGTTCCCCCACCTTCTCTCAGGTCTCAGGAGAGGGCCAACTCCTTGCCCACCAGAGATTAAACTCAGCTTCCCGAGCCTTTGTCTGCCAGATGCAGGTCCCCCTGCTGCGGCCGCCACCAGATGCAGTGACTAATGGAATGACATACTGGCCTGATGGAACCTCCCCCACCCCCTACCCAGCTGCTGCTCTCCCCCTGCTGGGATGGGGACCCTGTGAGGGAGCTACAGGGCAGGTTGAAAGCACAGGCTCTGGGGTCAGACTGCCTGGATTTGTAGCCCAGGTCAGCCCTTGCCAGCTGTGTGACCTTAGGCAAATTACTTAATGGCTCAGTGTCTCACTTTCCCCATCTGTAGAATAGGGTAGCAACAATACTTCCCCATAGAGCTGTCATGAGGATTAAATGCCCAGGAAGTATGGAGACACAGTAAGCTCTCAGCAATGTTAGCTGTTATTCTGGTCCTCTCTGCCTGGAGGTGAGGTGGGCAGGAGCGAGTTCTGTGCTCTGAGGGCCCTGTCTCACATTCCCCCATCCTGCCCGCAGGCTACTCTGCCCACAAGCCCCAGCTTCCCCAAGGCCCACAGATCTTCCCTCACTGCTGTCCCCTCTGACCCTCTTCCTAGGCTTTCCCAACTGAGGAAATTTTTCCCATATTTCAGGATTCAGAGGCAAAGCCTCCAGGGATCCTCCCAGAAACGCACCTCCGCCCTCAGTCCAAATAAACCTCTCCCTCTGCTGGGTCTGGCACCACCGGACACTGGATGAACATGCTGTATTGAAATTATTTGTGTAACCCAGGGGTCTCTCAGGTCCTCCAGCTAACAAGAGTCACTGGTCCTTCAAAGTTGCATCCACAAGCCCCTTATGCCTTCCCAACAGAGTTCTCTCCTAGCCAGTCCCCCTATTCTGGGAAACCTTGCCCCAATTTCAGTTTCAAGAGGTGGAGCCAGAGGCCAATCCAATCAGCTCCTGGCATTGTCTTGGTACTGTTATTGGTCCAGGGATGACCACATGACACAGCGTGCCCAATCAGACTGAAAGGAAGGCTTTAACTGTCTGGTTTTGGGACACTGCCTCTTTGCTGGGGAGGAGTGAGGATGCGTGATGCCCCAGGTGTTGCTGGCAGCCACCTTGACACCAAGAGTGTAGCTACCCTTGGATTGAAGCCAGTGTGCAGAGCAGGAGACAGAAAGCTTCTAGCTCCTTATGTCATCACTGAACCACTGAATCAATCAGTCCTGAGGCCATGAAAGCCCAGGGAGTTTCTGTTGGTGAAATAATAAATTCCCTTAATGTTTAAGCCAATTGAGTCAGGTGTTCGCATTTTCACTGATCATAACACAAGAGCTCACATTTAATTTACTGAGCACTTACTTTGTGCCAGGCTCTGTTCTGAGAGCTTCACGTGCATAAATCCATTAAACACTCACAACTACCTTAATAGGTAGATGTGATCTGTGTCATAGTTAATAGTGCATTTTCTGGAGTGAGACCTGGGTTTTCAAATCTCTGCTACTTATTGTATAAACTTAATCATCTGCTTAACCTTCTTTTGCCTCATTTTTCTCATCTGAAAATGTAACCTATTTCATAGGGTTGCAGTAAGGATTTAAGTAGGATAGTCCACATAAGATATACATATATCAGTGCCTAGCACATAGTAGGTGCTGAAAAAAATTAGTCTTTATGTTATTATTCTCACTTTATAGACAAAATCAAGGCTCAGAGAGTCTGGGACAGGCCCTAAGGCTGCACATGCAGGTAAGTGTGTCAAACCTGCATAATCTAGCCCCGAAGTCTGCAGTCTTAACCACATGGCTCGAAGCCCCGGTACTGGCCTGGTGAGAAGCCCAGATGTGCAGGTTACTTGCAGCCTGTCTCACCAGCCTTATGGGGCCCTGTCTACTGACTGCTCAGTCTCCAGACACCTTTAGTGTCCCGTGTGTGCTTTCCACACCCCCAGTCCCACTCCTGGAACACCACCCCATCCTTCCCACCCTCACAATTTACCACTGCCGCAAGTTTGGGATGTGGCAGGTGGTCAGGGAAGTTTGGTGGTGACAGTGAATGGAGCCACCACAAAGCAAATGAAGTTTGAATATTAAATAATATCCTTCTTCTTAAAAGTTCAGCAAACGTTTCCACCCAGGAACTTCCAGACTCTAGACTTCTTTTGCTTCTTTCTTCCAGCTGCACTTCCCTGCTCTCATCCCCTCTTTCTCTTTTCAAGTCTCAAGTCTCCCCTTATCTCCCGACCCAAGGCCTCCCTCCACTCTCCAGGCCTACAGGATGTGGCCAGTGACAGGGCGGTGCCTTTCATGCCCAAGGTGGCCATTACCGTTTTTGGCCGTGCAAAGACTCTCATCTACCTGGAGAAGTGCCGTAGGCAGGTTTTAATCGAACACATGTTTCCTCCCCCAGTAGTCTGGGGGCATCTCGAGGCTCTGGGTTGAAGGGATGCAGGCCTTCGACTCCAGGGCCCAGCCTCATTCCAGTGAGGGTCCGAGAAAGCAAGGATGAATTTAATGCCCTCCTCGCCCTTCCCTGTTGGCTGCTCGCCCCACCTCCCAGTGAGTCAGCACTGAAGCCAGGCCTCTCAGCCTTTCCTGTTCTCTCCTTGAGCTCGGAAGAACAGCCAGATGCGGGCTGCACAGGGCCGTTTCTGGACTTGGCAGAGTGGCAGGTGTTGGCAAGCTGTCCCCCAGAGCCTGAGACCATTGCTCAGTTCCCCACACCCCACGGCCAGCCCCCGCCTCTCACCCTAAGGATGGGGGAAGCCTATCCCAGGGGACGCCTAATGGACACCATGCACTTCAGCTCCTGAACAGAGGGGACAGGGGACAGAGGGGTCAGAGAAGGTCAGAAGCCAAACCTGGGCCAGAGGGCCTGGGTATGAATCCCAGGCACATCACTCCAACTCTCGCGTCAAACACCTCATCTGTAGAAAACACTGCCTCCAAGACTGCAAAGAGTGAACACATGTATCTGAAAAGAAAGACCCCGGAAGCGCGCCTGGCACGCAAAAAGCACTAAGTCAGTGTTTGTTTCCTGAAAAACATAAATTCAGTAAACATTTAGTGAGGGCCTGCTGAGTGACAGGTCCAGGCAGGTGCCGGGGACACAGCAGTGAGCAGAGCAAGAACAAGAAGCACACAGCTGCTCCCTGGAAGAAAGGACATCTGGCCTCACCCCCAAAGGGACTGATTCAGTAGGGTGGGTCGGTGCCCAGGAACCTATCGGTAAATTGCTCGGATAGTCAAGTCTCAACTTCACCGAATAGATGGGGAAACTGAGGCTTGGGGAGGGGCAGGTCGTTGCCCAAGGTCTTACAGCTGGAGAATAACACCAACAAGCGCTGAAACTTGTGGCACATCTTTAATGTGCCAGACACGCCAGACACATAGTTGTTTTATTATGGTTTTGCCATTGTCCCCAATTCACAAGTGAGGATCTGAGCACAGAGAGGTTGAGTAACTTGCTCAAGGTTATACTGCTAGGAAATGGGAGAGCCAAGACTGTGTCCCAGACAGCCTGGCCAAGCAAACAGCAGAATGAGACCAATAATCAACAGTCTTTTACTGAGTACCCACAACACATCCTGTAAAACACATCATCTTCTTTCATCCTCACACCACCAGATCAAGTAGGTAACATTACTGTTCCCTTTTCACAGATGAAGAAACTGAGGCCCGAGGAGATTATGTGATATGCCTAAGTGCTCACATCTAGGGAGTGGCAGAGCTGGGGTTTCTAGAAACTAGGCCATCTGGCCACCCCAGTCCTCTGAATTCCCAGCAGCTTTCTCTGGCCTGGCTGGAGCCCGTGCTGTCCCCCTCCATCCCTTCTGGGCCTGGAGGAATGCGTGCGGAGAATGCAGAAGCCATTGAACCACAGTCTGGACAAATGAGCATTATGAGCAGAGTCCTTCTGCCAAGCAGAGAGAGCCCTAAAATACAGCCAGAGCCAAGTGGATGCTGTCCTAGACCAGCCACAGCCACACTCCCCTCCCTCCAGCCTGACCCTGAGGTCCAGGATTCTCTGGGAAGACTGGACTCTACCAGGCTCAGAACATACCGTGGTCACAGCAGTGCTCAGCTCTGCTGGATCCTCCACACATATTATGTGAAGGTTGAACTTCACAACATTCTTAGGAAGAAGGTTCTAGTATTGTCCCGATTTTCCGAGGGGCAGGACAGCCCCTCTGGAGACAGGCTGTGTGAGTCCCAACCCCAGCTCTGCCGCTTCCTAGTCATGGTGGTTTAGGCAACACTGACCCACCCTGGGCCTCTGTTTCCCATCACTAATAATAGTACCGACACCTCACAGGGTGGACAAAAGAACCAGAGGTGCTAGGACATGTGAAGCACTTAGAACAATGCCCAGCACGTAATAAGCACTGTGTGTTTGCCATTTTAAGGGAACTGAGGCTCAAAGAAGTTCTGTGACTTGCCCTGTCTTACATGAGTGCCAAGGGGAAGAGCCAGGACTTGAACTCAAGTCTGTTCAGCTTCAAAGCAGCCCTCTCATCGCACATGGCAGCATTAGCACAGAGGTGGGACTGGGCCAATGGCTGCCTAATAGTAGTGGCAGAGTTAGGGCCCCATCCCCACTGTGCCAATACCCAGCCAGGGCCTGCCTGTCTGATGGCAACTCAGATCATTCTGCAAGCATTTTCTGAGCACCTACTATGTGCCAGGCCAGGTACTGGGCCCTGAGAAAAGAAAGAGAAATCACAGTTCTTGCCCTCAAGAAGCTCAACAATCTAATAGAGGAGATGCAAGTACAGACAAATCACCAAGATCCAGCCGAGTAACTGGCATTTGAACTGGACCTTCAAGAGCTGAGCAAGTACAAAAGGGGAAGAGTGAGTTCACCTCAGACAGAAAGCCCAGCAGGAGTCACAGGGTACGAGGGAGGGCCCCTGGATTGGTTAGATCTCTGGGTTGTAAGACACAGAACGCACAATCCCAAGAGGCTTAAATGAAAAGGAAATTTGACACCCTGACAAAAAATTCATTTTATCTGCTTCAGGTAGAGCTGGATCTAGGGGGTTCAAATTATACCACAAAGACTTAGTCTCCATCTTTCTGCTTCTCCTTCTTTTGACTTCACTCTGAAGCAGTCCTTTTCCAAATGGAGGCAGCTTGAGACTGACATCCTCCCAATTCCAAGCCCAGTGGAAGGAAAGATTAATTTCCCCAAATGTTTAAACACAGCTTCTGGGACTGAATCTCCCTGGACTGGTTTGGGTCAAATGACTGTGCCTGAACCAATCACTGTATGGGGTGGGGTGAATTACTCTGAATGGTCAGGTTGAGGTTACATGTCTTTCCCTAGGCATGAGCCCCACCCAAACCACATGGACTGACTGTGAGGGAGGGATGGCTTCCCAAGAATAAGAGATTTAGAGATAATAAGGAAAAGGAATGGATGCTGAGTGGACAAAGATGACAGTCTGGACCTTAAGGTCATGGTCCTTTGGGCAATGGGGAGACAGTGAGGGCTTTAACTTGGGAACTGAGCAGCTCAGATTAGATTTGGATGCCAGGAGTAGAGAATAGGGAACTAATAGGGACACAGATATTTGTAGGAAGATGCAGTCCCTTTGAGAGATCCTGGAGGCCTGGGGCAGAAGGAGGGGGAGATGCAAAAGATGCCTGGCTGGGATGCCAGTTGTTACTGGAAGGGCTGTTTCAAGGACCAAGACCACGTCACCCTTTTGCTATGGGCCTGCAGATGCCAGCCAGAGCGTGGGCTGAGGGCCCAGCCTCCCTTTCCCCCGAACCCCATGACTAACTCTTTCCCTCCATCTGCTCCCACACTTACCGGTACCCCCACCCCCGGGCCCTAGGGAACCTGATCTCTGTGGCCCTGGTTGCAGAGTGCTCACCTCAACATCAGGCGGTGGTGGTGGCAGAGGCTGAGCTCTTTCCCCTCTCCCAGCCTTAGCCACCCCTTCTTTAGTCTCTGACCTCCTACTCCATGCCTCGGGGGCCTGGGACATCACCCCTCGGGCTCCAGGCAGGCCAGCTCCTCTCCCTGGTGAAAGGGGCCATTGTGAGATCGGCCTGGGAGCTGGCAGGCGCTGGGCTGGCACACGTGGCTCTCCCTGAGGCCCTGGGTCCAGCCATTCCTGTCTCTGGCTGCTTGGGCCTGCCCAGAGAGGAGGGAGGAGGTGTGAGGCAGCTCCAGGCGTGAGACGTGGGCTGCTAGGTGGTCTGCTGGGCCTGCTACAGCTGGGTCCTGAGGATATGCTGCCGTCTGATTTCCACCTGCCTCAGGGCTGAGGGAGGAGGCTGGCGGGCAGAGCACACTGCTGAAACCTTCAGAAACTTGGAGCAGGATGGACTTGCCAGTTGGACCCTGGCAGATCTGGGACCTTCACCAAACTGTAAGGCATGGTGCACTAGAAAATTCCAGAACCCAGTTCCCCAGAAGCTCAGGCAAACCTGTGGGGCACCGAGGCCATCGAGGAAAGGTTATGAGGTTTGAGGGTGGGTGGTGAGGAAGGGAGGAGCCTAGGACTTGCCGTTTCCCCACAGACTTCCAGAGAACTTCCAGGCAGAGCCTGTGATCACGATGTCACAATACTTAGTTACTATTTATTGAGCGCTTACTAAGTGTTGGGCATAGTGCCAAAGACTTAACATACATTGTCTCATTTAGTCCTGATAACAACCATATAAGGTCAGTATTATCTCCCTGTGGGATGTTGTGTACAGTTGCCCAGGTTATTCACTGCACAGGAGGACCCAGCCAAAGGAGGTGTGTGAAGGCTAAAATCCACCCAGTGTTTTACTCACCTGCAGGTCTGTATTTTGAAAAGATTCTTTTCTCCATATATTGCAGCAAGGGAAGGTAGGTTCTGAGGAGATTAAATGATTTGTTCAAGACTTCATAACTAGTAAGTGACAGATCCAGGATTTATGCTTAGGCTGGTCTGACTCCCAAACCTCTCCAGTGACCATGGTGCTGTCTGTGTTTGGTCCCAGTCACTTGCACGCCTCTCTACCTTCCCCATTCCTCAGGACCCAGCTGCTCAGAGGCAGCAGTATGGTGGGAGGCAGGACACCTGGGCTGGGAGGCAGGAGACCTGGGTTGCAGTCCTGGCTCTACCTCTTGTTCACATTTCCTCTCCATACCTCACGCTTCTCATCTGTAATGTGGGTATGTCAATTAGAGCTCTGTAGAAGCAAGCAACAGAAAGTAACTGTGGCTTACTTAAACAATAACAAAAGGAATGCCCTGGAAGGATCTGGGACTGCCCATAGAATGGGGGAGGAGCTTGGAAAGGCCTTAGAAAGGCCAGAAACCAAGGCCACTCCAGGGATCCAGCAGCAGGGACCAATGAACAGTACCTTTGAGCTTGTTTCCTAAATAATAAACCAGGCCCTGTTATGGGAAGAAGGGGGCCTGGTCATGGCAGCCCAGAGCAACTCACGAGCACGTCAGAGAGGAGGATGGCCTGCTTGTAGGCATGTCCTGAATCAGGTGAGTTCTGGTGGGGAAGCTCTTTGCAGGCTGTAAATTAGTAGGAGACACACAGGAGCATCGCGGTTCCCTCCCTCCCATCGGGATGAGGGAGTAGTGTCAGCTTCTGGTCCTGGCTTTGCTGCTGACTGGGTGTGTGCCCCTGGGCAAGTCACTTTTCCTCCTGGATCAGAGTTTCTTTATCTATAGAAAGAAGGTGATCATCTTGCAGGGCAGCTTTTAGCTCACTAAGGTGTTAGTAACCCACCCCAGAGGGATTTTAGATATTAAAAGAAATTCCTGGGGGCAATAGCTCAACTTGAAGGAATGAATCATGAATGGTGGAATTTCAGGCATCCGTGAAGATGATATTGGGTGGGGTTTGGTGGGGTCCCACCAAGTGGAAAAACACACACTTCCCCCAAGGGACCAGGCAGGGAGAGGGGCAGCGTGAGCACAGAGCCCTGACTTCATGCCTCCAGAGCTTCTGCCTCAAGAGGACAGAGATTAGTCACAGTTGAAACTTCATTTACTGGAGGGCTTCTAGGCAGAGGAAGCACAGCTACCTGACAGGAGACAGGGGGCCTCCAGACCAGACATCAAGTGCCTTTGTTGAAGGGACACACAGATTTGTGGCAGCAGACTGAGGCACCATGTGAAAAGGACATCATTTCTCTCTGGGCCTCAGTTTCCACCTCTGCCAAATGGGGATAAGGCCTGCCAACCTCATGGGCATGGGGGCTTTCTGAGGATTAAAAAGGACAACACACACGGAAGAAAACCTGAGGAAGCGTCGGGCCCAGGTGCTGGATAAGGACTCGAATGGGAGACTCCTGGGGCCAGGCCTGCATCTGCCTTGTTTGCTGCTGCATGCTCAGTGCAGCATGGGCCCCAGCACATACTAGGTGCTCAAAAATGACCTGTTCTATATTAACGGCTAACATGTCATATGTACTTATGTCCAACCACTGTTCTGAGGTTTTCCAGGTACACATTCTTTTAATCTTTATAATAAGATGGGTACTGTTATTATCATTCCCATTTAGAGATAAGGAAGCTGATGTCCAGAGAGATTAAGTCCCCTGCCCACGCCCATACAGGTAGTGAGGGGTCATGTTGGGCTTTGAACCCAGATAGTCAGGCTCTAGGGTCTGTTTCCTTAAGCATACCTGTCTGAATGGGTTACTAAATGAGTGAATGAAGGAATAAACGAATGTGGATATTTATGAGTGAGGTTTGGGGTTCAGATTCCTCCAATATTTGCTTTGGGAACATGAGCGGAAGCTTCTAGCAAAAATTCCTCTTTTTTTTTTATCAGCCTATCAGCATGTTCTGGTATGTACAGAAAACAGTTGGCAAAGGCAACTGTATGTCCAAAACTGGTCTCGTCACCTTCCTCCAAACCTGCTCATCCTCTCCCTCTCCTCTTAGTTTCGGCTCCTGCTGCCACGGAGGACAGGAAAGCTGCCCGAGATGGAAACTTCTGAGGCATCATCGACACCTTTCCTTCTCTCACCTGGCCAGTCACTGAGCCAGCTCCTCAAGGTCACAGCAGAAACTGTATCTCACACCCAGTTTATCCAGATGTCACCCTTGTCATTCTCCAAGTATAACAGCTTGCTGAGGGCCCCCTGTGCTTCAAGACTTCACAAGAGATTTGCTCTCTTATCCCATCCCACTGTGATGGGATTCATGGCTTGTCTCCTGTTCCACGTAAACTATTGCTACAAAATTAATCAACCAAGAAACTTAGTAGCTTAAAGCAGTAGCATTTTACTGCTATTTCCCAGGGATCTATGGGTTGACTGGGCTCATCTCAGCTGAGTTCTCTCTCAGGGTTTTTCATGTGATTGCGATCAGATGGTGAATGGAGTTGGAATGATCTAGAGGCTTCTTCACTCACATGTCTGGCAGTTGACGCTGGTTGTCAGCTGGGATGTTAGCTGGGACTGTTGGCCAGGACACTTACATGTGGCCTCTCAGTGTGCCCTGAGCACAGCATGGCAGCTGGATTCCAAGAATAAGCACGTGTTCCTCAAAATAGGAAATGGAACCTACCAGTCTCTTAAGATTTGGGTCACTTCCACTGCATTCTATTGGTCAAGCAGTCACAAAATCCAGATTCAAGGGGAGGGCACATAAAACCCCACATTTCAATGGGAGGAGTATAAAGCACTTGGGGGCTGTGTGTTAGAACCACCACACCTCCCAATCCTTCGGGGGACTCTCAGAAAGGGGGTCTATTTCTCCTAGTCAGCTTCTCCAACTCCTCCTTCTGCTGAATTCTTGATCTCCTCCAGCTCTCAACTCCCTTGGAGGCCCTTTCCACTCCACTGGCAGCCCAAAGGCTGAACATAGCACCCCCCCATTCGCCCTTTTAAAAACTTTCCCCAAGGTCATGTGTCAAGATGCAGTAGACACCTACATCACGGGTGATGGGTGAGAGGAGCTGCACTGCAATGCATCTGTGTACAGATGACTTTAAACATCAGAGCTCTCTGTACTCAAGTGTCCTTCAGCCATCATGGCCCCTGGTCCTCCCTCCTGCCTTGGCTCCATCATCCCACCAGATTGCCAGACCCTCTCTCACCTTCAACCCACTCTCATCTCCTCTTTCATCTCCCCCTCCCAAGTCCCCTTCCTTTATTACCCTGAACAAGGAGGTTCTCTGCCCCTTTCCTTCCCAGGGCATCCCAGCTGCATTGAGGGGCCCCTCTTCCCACAATGACAATGTCTTTTCAGCCAAGAGAACTGCTGGAAACAGGTGGTTCCCTCCCCTAAGAGGAATTCAGTTGCCAGAACATTTCCCCTTCTCCACTCTTGGGGTTGGAGGGACCCTGAGATATCCTCTAGCTCAAAGTCTTCCAGACCATGTTCCTGGGAGCAGTTTTACTTCTTATGCAGGTCATAGATGTCCTGTAGAGAGAGTGCGATCAAATGTTTTTGGGAAATATACTGCGTTAAAGCGAAGCAGACCTCCCCTGACAGCAGCCCCATCAGACACCATCCTGCCGTCAAGGGAAGACTCTGATCGCGCCTGTGCAACACTGTGCCACCAACCACACGTGTCTACTGAGCACTGGAAACGGGGCTGGTGAGAAAGTGAATTTTAAATCCTCGCTGATTTAAATTAATTTAATTCAGATAATGACATGTGGTTGATTATTTGATTTAAGTAATCGATCTAGTCACACAGTCACCGTACTGGAGAACACGCCCCCAGAGCCTTTCATATCGAACAAGTTTATTTTCCCAACATGTCTGGCCAGAGATTCAATCTCTTTTTGTGTATGGTGTGCTGTTGACCCTGCTTTGTAGTTTGGGAAATTCTCTTCCAGTCCAATCCCTCAGATGGGGAAATTGATCCCAGAGAGGGGAAAGGACTTTCCCAGGGTCACATAGCAAGTCAGATGCCCCGCTGAGGCTTGAACTCAGGCCTCTTCTCTCTCCTGGTCCAGTTCTGCCTCTCAGGTCTTTTGACCGCTTTAACTAAGGGCTGACACCAAGAGGAAGGACTGACACTGAGTTTGTTTGGGGTCCAGTTCTGTGGCAGGAGCTCACCCACACATGACTCCTTTCATCCTCTCAGTAACCCGGTGAGATGGGCATTCATAGCTCCAGGACACACACAGGAAAACTGAAGCTCAAAGAGGGGAAGAGACTTGCACAGAGCAATACATATAGCCATTGCTTGAAATGAGCAGAGCTGTGTCCAAAACATGCAAAAGGCAGGAAAAAGGTGGGGAAAACTCCAGGAAGGAGAAGAATAAGCCTCTGTAAACAATGAACAAAGAACTAGGGTGAGGGTTGGAGCATAGGGAACTGGTCTGGGCCCACAGGAAAGTCGGGATAAGAGGAGAAAACACTTGCAAAAGCCAAAGCTAAACAATGACCCCAGCCATCACTGTCCAGGGATGGGCGGGCCTCTGATCCTCGGACAGCCACCCTATTGGTTGGCTAGCAACCAGCAGTGGGCCTGGCATGAATGCTATGGCCAACAGGGCTCTCCAACTTGCCCTGACAAGTTGGTGAGTGAGAGAACCAATCAGATCCCTCATATATGGGGTTTGGCTTTACAAGGTGTAAAAATTGTTTATAGCAGCCAAAGAAGCAGAATGACGGAACAGGTGGTTGCCTTAATGTAAACTTGTGTAAATGCTGCAGCCACAGACGTGAGCAGGTGAGCAATGGCTAGTTCAAAAGAAGGGATGACTTAAGATCCCTTAGTCAATAATGAGTAATAAGAGACAATGGATGACTTTGTGCTGTATGGGTAGTGAGAGCACCGTCATGGGAGATATTCAAGACTTCTTGTCTGAGGGATGGGGGCGGCGAAGGGATTAGATCAGCTGACTGGACTGGGGAGGCATCACTTCATCCCCTCCACATTGCTCTTTGAGAAGGCACCATGCCCCCATCCTCAGGGTCTGCTCCCATGACCCTAGGCCATGGCAGGGGGCCCCTGGACCAGGGCGGCTCCCCACGCAGCTGGCCAATCAGGTTCACACTCTTAGAATATGAAATTGGAACCTAGACACTGGCCTTTGTTGGGTATTTGAACTAAGGACCTGTAAAGCTGGGGCTGAGGCAGCCAGGAGTCCTGAGAAAGCTAGAGATCAGAGAAGGGGAGAGAAAAGCGGGCGTACAGGCGAGATGATTAGAGGCGGTGGGGGTAATGTCATTTTTTATTTTCTGGATTTGTTCCTGGTCCCTTGGAGCCGCAGCTGCTTCTCCTGCCTTTGCTCTTACACAAGGATCCTGCCAGTAAACCTCCCAGCCTCCCACTCCCCATTTATGCTTAAGTAGGTTGAAGGGGTTCTGTCCTTGTAACTAAAGTGAGGGATGTGTGTGTGTCTGGGTGTTGGGGACAACGTAGTAACTATTGTGTCTGTGAGAGCCTGTGTGCCTTGTGAGGGTGTATTTTTGATTGTGGACAAGCCACTTTTCCCTGACTCTGGGTGGTCGGTGGACTTCCCACGTGTGACATCAGCGTTTCTCTTCTGACAGCCAGCTTCTTGTTGCAGTGCTAAGTGCCTTGAAGAAACCGCATTCATTCAAGGAATCAGTCATTCATTCTACAGATGTTCGTTGAAGGCCTACTATGTGCCAAGCATTGTTCTAGGCACTAGGGAATAAGGCAGTGAATAAAACAGATAAAAACAAACTAATCTTTTATGCAAGATTGGCCTCAGATTTCCCATCTGGAAAGTGGAGCTTTGGACCAAAAGCCCCTTGAGGTTCCCCTGGACTGCAAGCATCCGTGGTTTGCTGTACTATCTTGGGAGCATTTGCTACCCATAAAACCTGAATCTGTACCTCAGGCTCCTGCAGGGGCCTGGGGGAGAGACCTGGAACCTGAGAGGCAGGCGAGGTGGGTTGGAGGTGGCTCCTGGGCTTGTGTTGCAGGCTGGGCTGGGCTTGGCCTGCCAGCTGGCCTGGCTCCAGCCCCGTTTCTGGCCACTGGGCTTCCCCAGCAGCTGGCCTTCACCTGTCACTGCTTAACAATCCCTATTTGGCCTGGGGGCTGCCCCACCCACCCTCTGACTCACCCAGCTGGCCTCCCCCATGCCTCACATTTGACATTTGTGTGTAGTGGGATCCTGGAATTTCAGGCAGGATTCAAATACCAGGGCCACCACTTTCTGCCTATGTGATCTCAGGCAAGCTTCTTATTCTCTCTGTGCCTCTGTGCCCGCCTCTGTAAAGTGGGTAAAATAATTACACCTGACTTCGTAGGGTGGGGTAATAGATGGCTGGCACATAAAGCGTTCGTGGAGCAGTGGGACCTGCTGAAGGAAGGTCCTGGTTTCCACAACAGGCGCCTCAATTTTCTCCTCTGTAGAATGAGGATAATAAAGATGCTGGAAGGAAAACAAGCAAAGGGAATCACCTCTGTGTTTTAGGGCTCAGCTCCGCCGCTGACCCGCCAGATGACCTTGAGCAAGAATCTTCTCCTCTGAGGCAGATCCCTTCTTCCTCATGAACCAGACCCTTCTCTCAGCACCCGGCCTCCAGGAGGGCCTCTCCTGGGAGGTGGCTCCTGAGGGGTCTGAGCCACACAGGCTGCAGGGTGAGGGCTCTGTTCCCGAACCCAGTGATTGGTTTAGGCAATTCTGGCCAATGAGAAGTGGGGGGGGGGGTCCTGCTGGGAGCCTCAGGGAGGGTCTCCTCCCTCTTCAAAGGGGTGTCAAGGGAAGAGAGGTCTCCCTCTTTGCCTTCAGATGCCATTGTTGGCTTCTGGCCCCTGAAGCCATTGCCGCCATCTTGGGGGCTGTGAGGGAGGGATGAGCCAAGATGTGGAGGATGGAGCTCACGATGAGGGAAAGAGTCTGGGTCCTGGAGGCCTGTGGGGACCCTGGATAACAAGCTGGGACTTGCCAAACCTAGAACATTGGGGGTTTTGTCAAGTAAATATATTTATGGTTGAAGCCACTTTCAACTGGCTTCTCTGTTATTGAAGCTGACAGGAATCTAACTGATAGATTCTCCTCAGCTTCAGTTTTCTCATCTATAAAATGGAAATGCTCATTCCTGTTGCAGGAAAATGAGACATGAGAAGATGATCACATCCCGGGTCTCAGGCGAGTCCCTGGGACGCGCTCTCCATGTGAGGGGTCTTGGCTTTGCACAGGAAAGAATTCAAGAGCGAGCCATGGTAAAGTGAAAACAGATTTACTCAGCTGCACACTCCTTAGACAGAGCGCAGGCCATCTCAGAAGACAAGCAAGGTGGACCCGGGAGATGCGATTCTCTCGGAAAGTGAGAGCAGCCCTAGGAGGCACACATCTCAGAAGCAGAAGGTGGTCTGTGTCAGAAGGGAGCGTGGCCCCTGGGCGTGGGGTCATCTGGGAAAGTGAGAGAAGCCCCAGGGGGCCAAGGCGTTTCATCTTTATGGGCTCGGTAATTTCATATGCTCAGGGGTGGGAGGATGATTCCAATTATTTTGGGGAAGGGGCAGGGATTTCCAGGAATTGGGTCCCCCTGCCCACATTTTGGCCTTTTATGGTCAGCCTGGGAACTGTCATGACGCCTGTGGTTGTGTCATTTCGAATGCTTACATTACAGTGAGACTGCAGTGAGGCTCATGGTGTACTGGAAGTCAAGTCTTCTGCCATCTTGGGCCTAGTTTGTTCTAACTAGCTTATGTCATGTCCTCAACAGTTATATCATTCTGTAATGGTTGTGCCCTGCTCCTGTCCCTACTGTCTCCCTCCTACCTCGCAGATTTACCGTGAACGTTATAGGTGAGAATATGTGTGGAAAGTCCAGTGGCCTCTATGTGACAAAGGGCTCCCTCTGGTCTTTCTCTGCCTGGCCCGGGACAAAGGGCCCCTCAGGAACGTGGCTGACTCACTTCCTGCTGCTGCTCTGGCCCCAGCTCCCTGCCGTGCCTCCCAGGCTTCACTAGGTGTCCCAGTGGGCCCAGCACACAGACAGCCAGTGCCAGTATCAACCCCAGCCACACAGTGAGTTGAAGTGAGCCAAGGAACCAGGGCTGATTCTCCTTACAGGCGAGTAGTGGCCACGGGCTTGGGCTCAGAGTCACAGCTCTGCCACAGCCTGGGTGTGTGTCATCATGCAGCTCTGTTCATGCCTCTGTGCCTCACTGCAAACTGGGAATAACAATGGCACCTGCTTCCCAGACGTGAGTAAATGAGCAAATGTGGTCAGGTGCTTGGCACCAGCAGGAACTCAAAAATGGCAGCTCCCTTAGTCCTTGACTCCCCAGTTTGGTCCATGACAGCCCTCCGGTCCTTCAAAACCTGTGACCTTGGGGATCATCTTGTCTAGCTTTTTTTTTTTTTTTAATAGTGCAACTTCTTCAGATTAAATCTTATGTGAAAGAATGTATATCATGGGAATGTTCATTTGTAATAGATGCAAACAACCCAAATGCCCATCAACAAGTCAATGGATAATGGGAGGAGGGTATAGCTCAGTAGTAGAGTGTGTGCTTAGCATGCACGAGGTCCTGGGTTCAATCCCCAGTGCCTCCATTAAAAATAAATAAATAAATAAATATAATTACCCCCCTCCAAAAAACCTTTTTTTAATTAAAAAAAAGTTGATGGATAAACGAATTGTGGTGCGTCTGTACAACAGAATACCCCTCAGCATTAAAAGGGGACAAATTACTGAAACTTGTGCCAACATAGGTGAATCTCAAAATAATTATTCTGAGTGAAAGAAGCCAGACCAAAAAAAAAAAAAAAAAAAAAAAGGAGTACATACTGTGTGGTTTCATTTATATAAAGTTGTAGATAATGCCAACCAGTTTGTGGTGACAAAAAGCAGATTAGTTGTTCCTGGATAATGAGGGGACCTGAAAGGGAGCACGAGGAAACTTCTGATGGTGAGGGGTGCGCTCGCTCACTTGACTGCAGATGGGTTCACAAGCGCATATATATATATATAAGTCAAAACTTAGCAAACTGTACACTTTAAATATGCCAGTTTATTGTGCTCCAGTTTTGCCTCAGTAAAGCCTTAAAAACAAAACAGAACAATCTCACATGGGAGCCCAACGTGTAAAAGTTAACAGTGAAGGACAGAGCAGCTCTGGGAGGTGGGGGTAAGGGTCGGGGTCCCAGCTCGCGCCCTTGGCCTCTCCCCGCCACCAGGGACCCACCACTGCTCTCCACCTGGAGCTGCAAATCCACTTGGTCTCCGCTGAGCACGTTTTGGAGAACCGCAGATGCTTCTGGGGGAGGGGAAGGGCCCTGTGTAAAGTCATAGAGGTGGGGTGGAGTGGAGCTAGGGGCAGAAGGCGGCATTCCTCCCCGTGTGGCCAGAACCCTTTCCAACAGGCACTGGGGGTTCATCAAGGGCCCCAAGGACAGCCCAGCAGTAAACGGGTTTGAGGTTCACTGTGCTCAGCCCTCCACTGGGCTCCGAGGGGAGCACAGAAGTAAGCGGGCCCCAGGCTCTCATCCTTTAGGACCTCTCAGTCTAGCCGGGAGCAAGAAAGACCTGGAATTCAGCAAGAATCAGAGAGACAAAAATTATAAAGATGGCTTGAGCGTGGAACCACTGGGCTGTTACCCACAAGCCACGAGGGCCGGGTGTGTGGAGGAAGCCGCTTCCCCAGCAGCCCAGGGGGAGGAGTGAGCAGCACGTTGAGACAGTGCAGCACTTAACCTCAGGAGGAGACAAGCCCCAGAACTGCAGTGCGCTGGTACCTTTAGCTGGTGTTCCTATTTTGCAGAGGAGACACTGAGGCCCGGAAAAGGGAGAAGACTAAACCAGAACCAGAACCTGGGAGTCCTGCCTCCAAATCCCAGGTGCCTCCAAAGCTGCCCCTCAGGAGGCCTGGGTGGTTGGTCATCACTGCTGGAGTCTGCTGTTCCTCTTCGTAGGACAGGCTCTGGGTAGACTGGGCCTTGGGCCACGTCCTGGACAGTGAGACTAGGGCAGGGCAAGGCTGGAGGCTGGGAGGAGAGTATTCCAGCCAACCCATGCGGGGCTCTCTCTGGCTGCCGCTGGGTCAGGCGATGACAGGCTTCCTCCCCACTGAGCCCTCTGGAATGCTTGGAACTCACTGGTGACAGTCCAGAGTTTCTCTTCCCCAGGACAGTCCTGGGGTGGAGGGAAGTTCTAGATAAGAACTCAGGGCTTTGGTCTTTCCTCTTGCCCTGCCCCTTCCTTTCCAGGGACCTCTTGTACGCCAAGAATGGAAGCAACCACTCTGGGACACTTGGCCCACCCGGTCTGCCTGCCGACTTCCTGCCCCAGCTCCTGCTCTGGGGTTAAGAAAAACAACACTGTTCCATTTAGACAGCTCTTTGCAGCACATAAGGGACACTCGCTTACCTGCCCCCACTACAGATGTTTTTCCCTAGGCCTCACAATTCAGGTGAGAATCATTATCCCCATTTTAAGGATAAGGAAATGGAGACTCAGATGAGACATTCGCCCTGGCCACAGAACTAGTAAGTGTTCAGAGTTTGTTCCGGAACCCAAGCCTCTGGATGCCTAGTTTGGCCCCACCCCATTCCTGCCCTGTGTTCCTGTTAATACCAAGAGGGAGTGTTGTGTGATGGAAAACACAGGCAGCTCTGAGACATTCCAGCTGGGTTTGCATCCCAGCTCCATTGCTTAATTTTGCTTCCTTTTCCTTGGACAGTTACTTCACTCCTCTGCGTTTCACTGTCCTTATCTGTATAAGGGGGTAACAATAGTAACTGTTCATCAGGGTCGACGTGAGAATGAAGCAAAACGATCACACATGAAGCACTTGGCTCCCAGCGAGTGGAAAGGGCTCAGTCAACAGCAGTGGTCATTTTATCACAGGCCCTGGGGCGAGACCTTGTCTGTCCTGCAGGTGTGCCTGGTCCTGTTCCTCACTGGCTTCTGGAAGGATCAAATGAGATGGCAGATGGCGAAGGGCATGGACCTATGCATTGATCTCTGCTAAGATACCAGTGACCACACACGGCCCAGATTGTCTGAGTGAGGCAACTACTTTCATGTCTCCTCTGGACAGAAGTGAACTAAAAAAATCCTGAAGCATGCTCAGACATGTTAGTCCAATCTTCTACTTCCATAAGGGAGGGCACTGAGGCCCAGAGAGGAGCAGGGACCTGCTCAAGGTCACACAGCAGGGAGGGTGGAGGTGGCCATCTGACTGATTCCTCTGACCCTCTCCTCAAAGGAGGGACTTGGAAATTGTTGCCAATGTTTAAGGGCAGGTTCAGGATGGAAAAGTCATGTCTTCGCAGGAGCAGCTGGTGGAAGAATGAATGTAGTGGGTTATGAACTGACAGAGTGGTGTCACGGCCAACGATTTTCCACGGCCATCTTCACCGGTGGTCATGGAACCGTGGTATATACTTTGTGGTAGGATAAGGACTCTCTCCCGAGCCTGGGTCCGGCTCCCACCACTGCACTTAAGAGGGACACAGACAAGGCAGCTCTGGAGAATGAGAAGAGGAAGACGAAGGCGCTTCCCATGAGGCACTGGGGGTACTAACTGGGGCTCTTTGGTTTGCATGGATCAGAGAACTCAGCTCAAACTGGCTTCAACAAGAGGAGTGAAGCAGCTCACCACGTATCTAAACTTTCAGAGATGGGGCCTCAGGTGTGAGCTTGATCCAGCAGCTCAAGTGATAGCACTACAGTGGTGGGTTAAAACTAGCTGG
This sequence comes from Camelus ferus, assembly GCF_009834535.1. Lineage (NCBI taxonomy): Eukaryota > Metazoa > Chordata > Mammalia > Artiodactyla > Camelidae > Camelus > Camelus ferus. The sequence continues at coordinate 17,101,285 of NC_045708.1, read as the reverse complement.
CAAATTCTTTGACACTCCCTTCAGAGAAGCCCAATTACCACACCCCACCCCCCTCCAGGGTGTGGGCTGGGCTTAATGACTCACTTCCCCTGAAGATAGAAAACATTGGCGATGACAGCATGCAACTTCAGAGATTAGGTTCTAGCAGCAAAGTTTGCCCCTCCTCCCCCCAGGGGAAGCTGTCTGCCATGCAGAGGCCCAATGGGTGAAGAACTGAGGCCTCCTCCCAACCATTGTGCAAGTGAGCCATCTAAGAAGTGGATCCTCCAGCTCCAGTCAAGTCTTCAGATGAGTGCAGCCCTAGCCAACACCTCCCTATAAACTCCTGAGAGACCTGAGCCAGAACCACCCATCAAGGCCTTTCCAATCCTCAACTGTGTGAAATGATAAATGTTTACTGTTTTTAAGCTGTTAAGTTTAGGGTGATTTATTACACAATAGTAGCTAATAAAACGACAGACTGGGTTCTATTTCTCCATGAAGTCTCTGGGCTCTGCCTTCCTCTGCATATTTGCTTCCTCCTCAGAAGAAATCCTCTTTTGCCATAAGAGCTGCTGCACTTCTAGCTCTCACGTCCCCTCAACACACTCTCCAGGAAACAGTATCCTTCACAGTACTTCTGCAGAAGGAAAAATTGGCTTCTCCTGCTGAAAGCCTGCTGACTTCTGACAAATCACTGGCTCTGGCTGAGGCAGTGTCTGTTTTTGTGACTGAGGATTTGGAAATGATGCATTGCTCGGTTCTAATCCATCGGAGCCCACCCTGGAGCTGGAGGTGCCACCCCCGACCCCGGTCAATTACATGGGATTTCAGTAGAGCCAAATACAGCTCTGATGGTGTGAGAGATGGGGAACAGATGCTGGGAAGCCACATAATAGCCATGACGGTTGTGGTGGTGGGATGTTCAGAAACAGGAAATTCAGGGATGACAGGGCTTAGAGGTTAAGGTGTGAGCTCTGCAATCAGATAGGATCCAAATCTGGGTTCTATACTCACCAGCTTATGTGACCTTTCTGTGCCTTGGTTCCTTCACCTCTAAAATGGGGTTAGATGCCCAGGACTGAAGGTGGAAAAATGAAATGAGGTGCAGTAAAGGCTCAATAAATGTCTTAATATTCATTTAAAACAGTCACTGGGCACCTACTGTTGCTTGATTGTCTCTCAGGCTAGACAGAGAGGTACCCAGAGGAGGCAACTATGGTCATGCCTTTGTTGTGGGCACCCCAGTGCTGGGCACACAGTAGGCACAAAAGGCTGCTGAGCCGAATCATTTGAAAAAGGGAGTAAATGTTCTTTGTGGCTCCAAGGGACAGGGCTAAGACCAAAGCCTGTGTGTGGAAGTTTTAGGAATCAGGATTCAATTTGCTCTAAAAGAAAACTTTCAGATAATAGTAGAGCGATTCACAGGTCCAAAAGAAAATGAAAGAAATATTCATAGAAGACTTAACTATATTCCAGGCACAGGGACTAAGGCTGTTTCAGATCCTGTTTAACCCTCACAAACTTAGGAGATATATACTATAATCTACCCATTTCACAGGTGAGCAAACTGATGCAGAGGACAACTGAGTTTGTCCATTTACTTAACTCATTTTGCCAGATGAGTCTTTCCTGTGTTAGGCCCCGTGGGTTTGCCCATAAACAGACACAGGTTTAAGTCAGCTGAATAAGGAGCAAAGCCGGGACATTAGAACCCAGCTGGGTTTATCTTCAGAGCCTGAGTGCATGACTATTACATAGATTCCTTCCAGAACAGGATCTTCATAAAGTAGTGAGTTTCCTATCACCAAAGGCATGCAAGTGAGAACTGGAGATAGCTAGGGGCTGGCTCTGAAGGAATTCCAACTTGGGATGGATGGGGTGGGGCCAGTGAGCTGCAAGGGCCTTGTGGCTGTTCCTCAGGCTCTGGAAACCTCCCAGAGCCTCTGACCACTCGGTCGGGCCTCTCCTTGCCAGGAAAAAAGATAGGGATGGAGGGAAAGGGAAAGAGAAAGAAAAAGGGTTAGCGGGAGGGGCAGACTGACTTCCAGGGCGTCAGCTTCCTCTGCAGGCAGCCAGGGCCAGGGCGCCACCTAGTGGAATTAAGTGAGAAGCGGCTGAAACAGGAGGGAGGGAGACAAAATGGAGCTGAGAGCGTCGTGTCTTCCTTCTTCAACGTTCCAGACCCTTCTGTGCATAACATTGCACATAACGTAAGATATATATACATTATAATATGGAGTGTTAAGACTTTCTTCCCCCACATTTTGACCTCTCTTGAATCATTGTGTACAATGAACGGGGTGATAGTTTAACAGACGGTGGGTTGTGTAACCTCCAATTGCCAGCATCCAAGATTTGATGAAATGTGGTCCTAACTCCTATTGATGAAGCGCTCACAATGCGCCAGGCACAGCTAAGCCCTTTACATGCATCATCTTATTGAATCCATGCCCATTTTACGGAGGAGGAAACTGGCTGGAGGTGGGCCATGATGGAGGAGGAGGAGGATGTGGAGCTCACCTCCTCCCACACAAACTCATCAAAAATACGTCTATATGTGCAAAAATTTTCACAGAAACACAATTGGAAACAGGCTGAGGGAGCTGAAGTCACTTGCCTAGCCTCACAGTGTGTCTGTGACAGCTGAGATGCTGCTGCAGAACATTGTTCCTGACCACTGCTACCCTGCACAGCTCCCCTCCTTTTATGCCCCCAGTCATACGGTTTTAATCACTCTTTGATTGCCCCTCTGCTCCCACCCCCTCCCCTGCCATATACCATGAGCTCCACTGGAGCAGGGACTGACTTTTGTTCATCTCATTTAATCCTCCTCAAAACCCTATGAGGTGGGTGCCATTATTACCATTTTACCTCTAGAGCCGAGAGTTTAATAGAAGCATCTGACTTTTTTTTTAATGACTAGATAATATACAAAAAGAAGAACTGTGTTTTGATGTTGGCATGGGGTAATTCACTCTTTTATCTAGTTTCCAAATTTCCTGGTTGTAGAAAACATTAAAAATGTATTCTGCAATTTTAGTTCATGATATGCCCAATGGAAAAAAAGAGTATTAAACATTATATACATGGTTTGATCCTGATTGTAGCTACATAAGTATTTATACATATATGGCGGGGGGACCTGGTTTGTTCCATTAGAGGAGGGGAGCTCAGTGTGTGTTGGGTGGAGTTAGGTAGAGTACTTGACAGGAAGGTAGGTGTCTTTGGTTGTATCTGTATGATGCAATTGCCAATTTTTTTTCCAAATTCTCTAAAAGTGAGTGTGTATTTTCTTTTATAATTTGAAACCATTGTCTTAAACACATTTATGAGTCCAAAAAGGACTTGGACATTAGGAGACAAGAAAGGATATCCCAGGTAGAGAACAGCAAGAGAAAAGCACAGGAACGGAAGTGGGAAATCGCAGGGTACCAGCCCTGGGGGCTGTTCAGCACATCTTGGCTGGCTGGGTGGGTCCTGCTGGTCGGGGCGGGCTTCTCCCTCGGGGCAGGGCCCAAGACTCATCAGGCTTACCACGCTTCTCTACTCTTGTTGGCTATGTAAACCGAAACCTCCATGCTTAAAATGCTAGAAGGGTCCCTACCCAGTCATGTGCTAGGGAGGTTCTTGAAAGAACATGTGTGGGACTCTGGGGTTCACAAAGGCCATTCTTGCACATCCTTTCCTATTTAGGGCTTTTCCCTCCACATCTCCAGTTCACGGAAAGCTACTACCCCTGCTTCAGATGCACCTGGCTACTCTCTGTTCCCTTTCACTACAACAGAACTGAAGCTGGGTGCCTTCAACAGCCCCCATGCCCCCTCGCCAAGGTAGTGATGAGGCAGGAAGGCACCTGGGGAGCCGTGGCTTCACCTCGGGGCAGTCAGCTCCCCTCTTTAGACTTTACATGTCGACGACAAAGCCTAGGCTGGATGGGAGGTTTTCACATGGGTTTTGGTTGCGGATCCTTTTATCAAACAGGATCCAACAGGGAAGCCCAGAGCTTTAAAAAAAAAAAAGGCAGAACAAAGTCCTTGCGAAACATCCGTATCATCTCTCAGTCCCTCAACAAAGATACATACTCTAGTAGGTCCCGTCCTACAGAAAGTCTGAATCATAACTATTCCCACTTAGGGCTCTGCAGGGCAGTTTAAAAACTGGTGGACCAGATGGTCTATAAGGTAGTAGCTTTTCATTGTGTTGACTATCAATCACATAGAGTACATTTTACATTGCAGCCCAGTACACAAACACACATGCCCACACAAGCACACACACACACACTCACACACTTCATGAAATAATACTTAACCTACTCTATGCGATTTGCATGGAAATTTACTCATTCATTTTTTTCTCTTAATGCTGGTTGTGACCCATTCAATTTTATAATTCACTACTGAGTCTCAATCAGCAGTCTGCAAAACACTTCCTAAGGTAGTTTACAACTGCCCTGTCTAGTGAGAGGTACCCGTGGCCCACTCCTGAGAATCAGCACATCAGCTCCTCCTCCCGTGCTACACCTGAACTAAGAGGGCATGTTGGCAAAAACTCCTTATGATGTGAAAGCCAACCAACTTACTACACACTGACAGATGTGGAAGGTTTTTTGCAAAGAGCTTTGGAAAAAAACCTGTATTTCAGATCTTATCATCCTTTCCTTTGAAAACAGATTTGCATGGAAGACCAATTAGGAGTACAACAATAACTGAGTTCCTAAGAGCCAAAAGGCAATGTTTGAGCTAAAGTGGGCCTTTCAAATGAAAAATACCACAAATAAGCTTTCAAAAGGTAAGTCTTCAGAAGGGATATGAGCAGAGTTAGGTCCTCAAAATTAATATTAATGCCTTGCAATTTTCAGCTTCTCGACTTGGATTTTTCAGGGTGGTAAGCTGCATCCTTAATTCCAATGCTCTTCTAAGAACCACACATATTTGGCCATTGTTTCTACATTCATCATCTTATGTGATTGTTGTAATACCAGAGAGGTATATTGAGAAAAATAGGGTTATTTATCAGATGGTAGGAGGGACAATATTAACGAGACCTGCATCTACCTTAAGTAAGTCACACTCTCCCTGATACTCCTTACAAAATGGGAACAATTTTTTTTGGCCACAGTGCCCCAGCCCCAACCTCCACAATGGGTATCAAAGTTCTACAGAGCACTTTACAGCACATGAAAGGATGTTCAACATCATTAGCCATCAGGGAAATAAATATCAAACCACAATGAGATGTAAGTTCACACCCATTAGGATGGTTATTATCAAAATGACAGATGACAAGTACTGGCAAGGAGGTGGAGAAATTATAATCCTCCTATACTTCTAGTAAGAATGTTAAAATGGTATAGGTGCTTTGGAAAATAGTCCAGCAGTTTCTTAAAAAGTTGAGGTACTGTATGACCCAGCAATCCCACTCCTACGTACATATACCCAAAAGAATATATGTCCACACAAAAACTTCTATGCAAATGTTTATAGCAGCTTTATTCATAATAGCTGGAAAGTAAAAACAGCTCAAATGTCCAACTGATGAATGGATAAACAAAATGTGGTATATCGATATAAGGGAACACTACTAAGCGATTAAAAAAAAAGTACCATGGATTAACCTTAAACACATTACGTTAAATGACAGAAGCCAGACGCAAAAGGCCACGTATTATATGATTCCAATGAAACGTCCAGAATAGACAAATCTATAGAAATAAAGTAGCTGCCAGGAGCTGGGGCCGAGGGGACTGTCAGGAGACTGGGAAATGACTGAAGTTTTTTAGGGTGATGAAAAATGTTCTGGAATAGGTAGCGGTGATGTATATACCACTGAACTGCACACTTTAAAATGGTGAATTTTAAAAGATTAAAGAAAATAATTTTTAAAAAGGAAAGAAATAAAATGGTGAATTTTATTTTTTTTAAAAAAGGAAAAATTACATTGAATAGGGCTATGATCGATGAAGGTCTTACTGACATCCAAACGAACATTTGCCATGATTAGTAGAATGAATGCATACTACGTTAGCTAAGAAAGCAGAACTTCTCTTTGTACTATCATTGCTTTGTATGTATTAACACATTTAAATCTTCAAACACAACTCTGAGGTGGATTCTGCCACTTTTTAACTCAGAAGAGGAAATGGCAGCACTCAGAGGTCAAGTAACTTGATAAAGGTCGCACCCTAGAAAGTTCCAGTAGAAATCCTGGTCTACCAGACTCCATGTCTGTCCACTCCAAACTGTTGTCTGCATGTTTCTATCCCCAGTAGGCAAATACTAGAGGGCAGCAATCACCATGTCTTAATTTTCTCTACCTCAAGCTCTAGCAGTGCCGGTCAGTCAAGCTTATTTATTCATCTGTTCATCAAGCATTTCTGCTTCTACAATGTACCAGGCGCTGAGGACATAGTCATGAACAAGACCAAGTTCCTAGGGATCCAAAAAATACATCATTTCAGGTAGTAATAATTGCTATAGATGAAAGGGAGGAGAGGAAGTTAGGGAAGCCTGTCTGAAGAAAACCGAGTAACAGGCCAGACTGGGAGGCGGTGCCTTCTAGGATGAGGGAACAGTGGAAATCAAGACCCTGAGAGAGATCAACTTTGACTGGTTCAAGGAAGAGCAGGGAGGCAGGTGTGGTTTGAGCAGACTGAGGAGTGGAGACGAAGGTACAGATGCTAGTGGGTCTTGTAGGCCACAGGAAATGTGGGTTTTACCAAGGAAGGGCAGTCTGAGGGTTTTGAGCAGTACTATGATCTGACTCAGGCTGCCAGGAACAGAATGGCCTTGTGTGCATGAGTGTTAAGAGGGTGGACAATACTGCCACTGACAGTATCAACTCAATTTTGAGTAAATGAGGGACAGGTACTGAAATGAGACAGGGATAAGATCAAACGACATGTTCAGTTTGGTATGCCTTCTAGGCATCCAAATGAAGTTAACTAGGTAGCTGGATAGGAGTCAATGTCAGGAGAAAGGTTAGACTGCAAAGAACTTGACATTCAACAAAAAGATGATAGTCAAAGTTAAAGAACTAGGGATTAAATGTAGGGAAAGCCACCAAGGACAAAGACAAATTCCATCACTTCCCACTTGAAAGGATCCACCAGAGATAAAAGAAACAGCAAGTGAAGTAGGAGGAACTAGTGTTGCACCTAGAAGGGAAATCAGTGTTGCCTCCCTGAACCTAAGAGAACGAAGTGTTTTAACAAAGGAGTGACCGATTGAGTCAAATCCTGCCAAGAGGGCTAGTAAAGGATAGAGAACTGATTATTCATTTTTGGTGAAGTGTAGGGTACTGCTACCCTTGACAAGCAGTTCAGTCAAGTGGAGGAATGAAAGCATACTGAATAAACAGTACGTGAACAATGGATTGAATGAATGAATGCATAAATGGCTAGACAGACAGAAGTACCCCCGTGAGATTCATTGGTCTGTTCGCACTGGAAAGCTTAAGTCAGCAGCAACCATCTTCCGCCTAAGTTTTCCTGAAATTGAGATATGTAGGCATTGTCTTTCTCTTTTTGCTTCAACTACCAGAAATTATAATCAAATTAGCTGCTCATGTGTCAACCTGCTAAGTAAGCTTAGATTCACTTGTCAAAAATTCCTTTCCTTCTTTTATTCGAATGCTGTTTTACGATACAATGTTATCAGTTCCCAAGATTCCTCAAATTATATTTTCCTGCTAAATCTTAAATACAACAAAGGCCTGTGGAGAGCCAAACATCACTCACACACACACACCCGATCAAGGGAGGATGCTCTAGTCATTCGTAGCCTAACATCACTCACACACACACACACACACACACACCCACACCCACTCATGATCAAGGGAGGATGCTCTAGTCATTTCATAGCCTTCATTCACTTTCTGGAATGTGCCAGGCTCCTTCTGCCTAGGGGTATACACAGATACTGTTTGCTCTGCCTGAAACTCAACTCTTCCCCTGTGCCTGGCTGACTTGTCCTGTCCATTATATAGTTCCAATCTCACTTCACTTTCCCTTCATAGCACTTATCACATTATTAACATAAAGATGGCAAGACAATCTCATCACCTTGTATTTCCCTTGCCCAACCCTCATGCTGCCAAAGGTGCCAAGGGGTTAAACATATAGGCACTGTAAGATTTCTAAGGTAAGTTTCCTGCATTATTGAGATGGGTAAGTAAAAGTGAGTGGCCAATATTTTTAAATTTAGAAATTTATTCTGTTTAATCCACAAGCTTTATATAGCTTTAGTTTAAAAAAAAAAAAAACAAAAAACAAAAACAAAACAGTGAAAACAAGACACTATTTCAAAGTCTGGGCCCTTCCAGCCTTCCAAATACAAGAGCTCTGAAAGCTGTATATACCAATTGGAAGAACAAGACAAAATTATGAATGGAGCCATGACATTTCATTAAACAAAATTTTATATAACTGAAGGATCCTTCCTGGGACTAGTTAATTGCCTTAAACAAAAAAAACACAACAGAATAGAATGAAATTCCAGTGTTCCAAATCAACTTGTTACACATCAATATAAACCCACAGTGTCCTGGCAAACAACATGCTTTCATTTTCTGTCTCATCCTAGAGCTCGAATCCTGATTCATTTCAGCAGAGACTCCACAGGCAACAGGAAAGATTGTGGCATTAAAATATTCATTTATACTTTTGTGGTAGTTCAACAGTGGTCTTATTTCTGGGCAAGCTTGCAAACCATACAAGGATGGAAGCATCATAAGTTAAACGGGTGCTAAGACTCAAATGAGGAAAAAAAAAAACAAAAGACAGAAATAAAGAAAAGGTAAAAAGAAGAAAGAAAAACCTCTGGGAATAGCCAGGGGCATTTAAAGGAACCATATGAATGCCAACAGTATTTAAACCCCCTTTTTTAAAAAGGAGATTTTTTTTTTTGGCTTAAAATAGTTCACGCTAAATGAATTTATGTCAGCTGTCAATGAAAGAATGTCACTAATACACTGTGGACACCTTTTGCAATGTAAATCCATGCCCTTTTTTTACATGGTGAACTTCAACCTAGCAATTATTACAACAAATGTTATAGTCTAAAGCTCAAACACATTTTAGCAATTTTGAAATTGAATTGCGTACAAACCAAATAAAATTTACATCATAACAAACATTTCCACCTAGGACTGTGGGGACACTTGAGCCTTCCGCATTGATCTCAGGGCCTTCTCACGCAGATGCTTTTCTAAGTCATCAAGGTTATCTTCAGCCTCACTTTCAGTCTCCTGAAAAAACCAGAAAGGTCATGTCATTAAGTCTTAAAAGACACTGGTGGAAGATGCCGAGCACACAGGAGAATCAAACTGTCATGATGGCCGCATAATTCTAATGAATACACTAAAACCATAAAATCATATACTTCAAATGTGTGAATTATATGGTATGTTGAATTACATCTCAAAGTTCTCTTAAAAAAAAATACATTAAGCTTTTTAAATGACGTTCATATTCTTATCTTTAGCCTTAGCAAACCCCTGCTCTTGGTAGGTGGTCATGGAGAAGCAGATCAGAAGGGAGTTATCAGCTGAGAATCCAATTATTAAAAGAAAAAACTATTTAGCTACTTCTCAAAAGCAAACAGCTTAGCTATCTGCACATGCTGTAAGCCAGCGTCCATAAATACCTTCTTGGGCTCTGGCTCTGCCTCCGGCTCCTCCTGTGCCGACACAGTGGTGGGAGCAGTGGCGGCCGCGGGCGCCATGGCGGCTGCAGCCACCGCAGCCACAGCTTTCTCCTTCTTGTGTTTTTTGTGCTTCTTGTGCTTCTTATCCTTTTTGTGTTTCTTGTCCTTCTTTTTCTTCTTTTTCTTTCCACCTCCTTCTGGGTCTGAATTCTAGAAATTCAGGAAAACAAAAGCAATAAAATCAACCTGACTAAAATCCTATCCAGCTAAACATTTTATTTCCTCAAGGGAATAACCAAATGGACCAATCTTAGGATTTCCCACAGATTTGGGGAGGAAAAGAGCCCAATCACCACCAAGACAACTATTCCTAAACACAGGAACCATCACTGATAGCAAAGATTTCAAGAGCTAAATGGACTTTGAAGGTCAATGATTATTTGGAATTTCCTCAACTGGGGAGAAGGTATAGCTCAGTGGTAGAGTGCATGCCTAGCATGCATGAGGCCCTGGGTTCAATCCTCAGTACCTCCATTAAAAAAATAAATAAATCTAATTACCTCCCCTCCCCCCACCAAAATAAATTAAAACAAAACAAGAAAAAAAAAACTAACTTCACATTAAACCAAGGTTTCTCAACCAGAAGTCAGGTATCCAAGACTGGCGTGAGTCAGGGTCTACCTCCAGACACAAGCACAAGCAGCATGCACAGCAGAAAGAAAAGTCTCTGAGCTCACCTATGCCTGAGCTGAATTCTAGTCTCCAAACCTATTCAACTATCTGACCTCAGACAAATTGCTTGACTTGCTCTGAGGCCTTTTAATCAACCCAAAATGGGTATAATAATCCCCAAAGCTGTTATGAAAATTAAATGGGAATATCTGTAAATCACCCACAATACCAGCCTAACATGCAGGCTTTTTAATAGTCAATATTCTAAATACAAGCTTGTGTGAATGTCGTGTCTGTAGAATGCAGGTGGTTTGTTCTTCACTGTATAAATTCAATTCATGGAAAGTGTAGGCATCACTATAACCCAATCTTGTCTTTGATTTTTAAATTTCACATTTCTAAGCAATTGGTTAAAACTTCTCAATCCATAGTTAGTCTGCACAATTCAATCCTATTAAGATGGATATCTAATCACTAATTTCAAACATTATAGGAACCTACCATGATTAATGTCTCACAGAAGGGGGGAAAACAGTTTAAACTTGACAATGTAAAAACAAGAGTTTTATTCTTATTTATGTAGCTAGCCAAAGACAGGACTATATGGGCCAATAAAGCACTTTCCATTCCATCTAATATTTCACAAGTTGCAAGGTTCACTTTTTATTTTAGAAATTATGTATATCCACTATAGGAAAAAGAGCATTAAAATGTAAAGAAGAAAAATTAAGATCACTCATCATTCTCCTTCTGACATATAACCACTGTCAACATTTTGATCTCTTCCTTGTGATGTATCCTTTATAAAAATGGAATCATATTAATAGACATGATCTAAGATTGAAACTTTAATTGATTGTGCGATCACAACTATCCCAAAACCTGTCAAACACTAGAGAAAACAGGAAAAATGCTTTAAGCTATTTTTCCCCTTAGGTAATAGGATCAAGGGTAATTTTTAATTTTTGTAGATTTTCTATACAGTCCAATCTTCACTACCAAGATGATAGAATTTAATAGTGTTAGACATATCACAAATTAGTAGATATCTAGAATATTAAACACAGACTATGATGAAACCACCATCACTTAACTTGTACCTCCTTTTGAAGTCCATCTGAACCACAGAAAATAATGCTCCACTTCCAAGTGACCCACACCCAATTATAAAGGATGTCCAAACCAGGGCAGACGTACCCTTGCCGGCGATGGGCTTGGTGTTGGGCTTTTAGCCTTTTTGACCGGTACCGCTGGTGACCAGTTGGTAGAGGGTGACTGAGACTGGACAGGGGATGGAGGTGCTGGGGCTTTTTTAGCTGCTGGCTCAGGAGATCCTGAGACAGATCGGGAAGATGAGACCCTCCTTACTGATTGAGGGCTTGGTGAGGCAGCTCTAGAAACAGAAGAAAAAAATAAAACATTTAATATCCGAAAATCTCATATTTCTTATGAGAAAACAACCAAATACCACTATACAACCAGATCACACACTTTAAACAGTCTCCTGGAGAGTAGTTCAAGCCCCAGAATCCTCTATCCGTTCTGCTAATGATTCTTCTTGTATGAAATTAATAATGCTTGCTCCTTATATTTAAGACTGCCTTTATCAGTCTTACATAGACATGCAAGAAATAGTCTATGTATATATACTTCAGAACTAGGTTTGGGAGCACATCCCTTGGTTCTTACAGGTATTAATAAACCTGATACTCATAAGAGCCAAGTAAACTTCTATGATACTTAGCTTATGCTATGAACTACCCTGGAAACAGAAAAATATCTATGACTAGTAACTAGAATTGCCTTAAAAATTTGTATTTTACAGCTATTTTCTGTGATTTTGGCGGCGGAGGAGGGGGAAGCTTCCAAACATAAAGAGCTATGCGAGTTAGTGTTCCTAACCGAAAAGCATAAAGTATTTTTACTTTTTTGTCTTTTTGGGTTCCGGAGTCCTGGAGACTCTCCTAATGGGCCTAGAACTTGGAGATGGGGACTGCCTTCTTTGGGGTGATGACGATGCTCCTCTTCGGACAGGTGGAGGACTTGAGGAGGTCTGAGGCGCTCGAGGCCGTGGTGAGGGCGAATGGCGTTTGTTTGGTTGTGGCGACCGGGCCTCCCGGGTAGACCGGCTCGGGGAAGACCCCTTCCTATGCTTTGAAGACAATGAAGGTGAACGTCTCTTGGTGACTGGGGAGCTCCTTTGTTTGGGAGGTGGTGAGTGGGAGACCCGACGCTTTGGTGGTGGAGATGGTGATGCCCTTCGTTTAGGAGGAGGAGGAGGGGGTGAAGCCGTTCTTCTCTTTGGAGGCGGAGAAGGAGAGTATCTCCTCTGTATTGGAGGAGAGTATCTTCTTGGGGAAGGTGAGCGCCGACGAGGGGGAGGTGAAGGAGTCCTAGGAAAAATACATCAGTAAGCTGAAAAGTCTAAGAGACTAAAAACAATAGAATGCAAAGAAACCTACACACTTATGGCACCAGACAAAGAGAATATCTCTAAATGGAAATGCTATGCCTTTATCCTCATTGAAAGTAAAAAATCACTTAGTAAATTCCTGTTTCTCCTAGAATGAATACAAATAGAACATTCTGGTTAATGGAGAAACTTACACTTTCCAGACTAAATTCAAGTCTGCCAAGACACTTAGTACATACAATCCACAAAGAGTCAATTTAATGCTTTTTGAGAAGAGAATCTTGCACTGCTCTAAAGAAACTATGACTCTCCATTACCACCATGTAGTAACTAGATAACTGCATTAGCAAGACTCTACTGACCGTATTCAAACTTGAACTCAGGAAGTCTGTGCTTTAAAGAGCTCTATGTGGTACCCTCTCTAAACTGCTGTTTGGACTCACAGGTACTAGCTTTAAAAGGTATCTCTAACCTTCTGCCACCAAGAGACTTGCATTTTGTCAAAAGACGTTTTCAGTGGAAGTCTACTGGCAGGCAGAATGCACCCCTGTGAAAGTCCAACCTGGCCTTCCTCTTAATGCTTAATTCCTATGTAACTTGCCTCTCAGGAATTAAACCTGAGTATCACATTCAGTTCCAAATGCTTAAATTTTCTCCTGAAATATTCAGACTTTGAGTTCAAAATATTTTCATGCCTAAAATTAGCTTTGCAATAGGCCATACACTCGGCAACACTGTAGAGTGCAGTTCCATTTTGCTCTTGGGCAATTATTTAATAACTCTGAACAGCCATTTCCTCCCCTGAAAAATGTGAATACCATCTACCAAGCAAGATCATCCTGAGGATGAGATGAAGCATATAAAGCTCTTAACCCTTTACCTGGCAGATAAGAGGCATTCAGCAGCGCTAATAGCCACTTGGTAATGTGTTTGAGCAATGCTCTTCAAAATTTTTTCCCCTTTCATTTTGAAATCATTGAGATTTACAGAAGAGCTATAAAAATAGTGGAGACTTGCCACTTAGTATCTCATTAACAGAAAATTCATTAAAACTATCAAATTAACCTTAGTGCTACCTTGGTGTTAACTATAATACTAATAACCACCCCGGTTTTCCACTAATGTCCTTTTTCTGTTTCAGGTTCCAAAACCCAGCATCCTGTGTTGCATTTAGTTGTGCATCCTTAGTTTCTGCCAGTGTATAACTGTTCCTCAGTCTCTCTCATGATTAACATTTTACGAAGAGTACTGGCAAGTTACTTTGTAGAATGACTTAATTATCCACAGGTTACCAACTGTGGATCAAAAATATCTGAAGAGGAAAAAAATTCAGAAAGTTCCAAAAAGTAAAACTTGAATTTGCCACACACTAATAACTATAAAGCATATACACTGTATTTAAACCTATTTTACAAAGTATTCACATTGTATGAGGTATCATATAAAGAACCTAGAAACTGGGGAGAGGGGGGGTCTGTAACCAAAATCCCTTGGATAGAAGGGTGACTGTATTTCCTAATAATTAGACTGAGGTTCTATATAACTGGGGAGGATACTATAGAGATATCCAGGAATTACATGATGCCAATATGTATTACTGGGAATGTTGACTTTGATTCCTTGTTAAGAATACCCCATTGTAAAGTTAGTAATTTCCCCTCTGTAATCACTCATGATTTTGCCTTTTAACTTATTTAACATTTTTTTGATATGTGGTTCACATACCATAAAATTCATCCATTTGCAGTGTACATTTCAAACATTTTAGTTTACAGTTGACCTTTGAACACAGGTTTGAACTGCGTGGGTCCACTTCTACGTGGATTTTTTTTTATACATAGTGTAATAGTACACAATCCACTGTTGGTTGAATCCACAGATATGGAGGGTCAACTGTAAAGTTATACTTGGGTTTACACTGCTCAGAGGGTCCATACCCCTACCCGCCCCTACATTGTTCAAGGGTCAACTGTATTCACAACTGCGCAACCATCATCATTCCCCATTCCCATTCCACCCTGGCACATCTAATCTAACTTTCTACCTCTATAGATGTGGGTGCTCTGGACTCTTCGTATAAGTGGAATTGTACAGTATGTGGATGGCATTTTGTGAACAGTGGAGCAATGCCACTGGAATAAGATATTTCAATCACAAAGACTCAAAGCTGCTCTCACCAGCTCCCAATAATTAGCACACATGAGAAGGTACCTTCGTCGCGGTGGTGGTGTGGGCGACCTGCGGCGTCGAGGAGGAGGAGCAGGAGAAGGAGAACGCCGCCTTCTGGCGGGTGGCGGGGAGGGGCTTCTCCTCCGTCTACCACTAAACCAAAGAAGAATTACAGTTGATTCCAATTCAGCAGCGTTTATAATTAAGTGGCTGAAATGATTTAGTTTCAATCATTGTTAACTCAAAGCGCAGCAACTGTTACCCTATATCTCAATGCAACGTTTTTCAAACTACAGTGTATTTAAGACCCTGATGAGGACCAAGATTTGGGGGGGGGGGAGAAGAGAAAAAGAAAAGAAAAAGAATGTTTCCTTGTGGTGGTAAGGGTAAATTTTGTGATATTTTTGTTTCTAAATATGCTGTCTAGGTCATGACATAAAACATTCTTAACATGATGCAGGGTGAAAAAAAGTTTGAAAACACTGCCTTAGAGTGTTGCTTAACTGGAATGCACATCAGACACAGCTGGGGAGCTCATGTGACCTTTGTTTACCAGGTCTGGGCTACAGTTTAGCCAGTATATATTAAAAAGGTTCTCCAGGTAATTTTGATTGCTTGTTAGGAACAACTGCTTTAAAGCCAGAAAAATTCAAAGTTCTAATGTAGAAATTTAAAATTTTAATAGTCACCAGTGATTTAAGACCCCAAATCTGGGTGTCACTGCTCAAAGTTCTTGACTTTTTTGGGGGGGGGGAGGAGGGGAATATATCCTTATAGTTTAAGAGTTGCATAGTACTAACTAAAAACACTATCCAAGGACAAAGGACCAAACCTGTGTGAGCACTAAAGCCATCACTGGGAGCAATGTGGTTAAAATATAGATAAGAATCACAGAACTTAATTCTGAGCTCTGTTACACACTTAACCAACATGAAAAGCACACCTGGAAAAATACAATTCTATCAACTGGACTAACATAGTAGTCTCCTAGTGGATAAAGTAAATTCAAGCCAGTTTGCCACCTACTGGCTAAGTCTGTGTATACAAGTAGTCAAATAATGTACAACTGACTCTTAAAACAATGTGGGGGCTTAGGGGCATTGAACTTGTGCAGCTGAAAATCTGTATATAACTTTACATTTGACCCTCTGTATCTGGACTCCACATTTCCAGATTCAACTAAACAAGGATCGTGTAGTATGTATTTAATGAAAGAAAAATAAGAAATCTGTGTGTAAGTGGACATGCACAGTTCAAATACATATTGTTCAAGGGTCAACTGTAATTAGTTCTGAATTTCTTGCCCAGTACAGGATTGATGCTTCCTGTGAATCTGGAAATATATTCTAAAGTTTACTAGTCTTGGTTCCTCATTAAAATCAAGGAGAATTTTATTAACAGAACAATGAAAATTGTGAAACTCAGTATGAAATTTAATTTTCAATTTAAATATGCTTATTATGCCTTGTGGGGACCAGGACTTCACTTTGAACAGATTTAAAATATAAACCACAAGAGGCAATATATCAAGACAGATAATTTGACACACATTGTAAAATGACTATAACTCAATAAAAAAAAGTTAAAAAAAAAAAGACAGATAAGCTTCAGACAAAATGTAGACATCAAGCTATTAATTAAAAAAAATAAAAGGAAAGGCCACCTTACTAGCAGGGTTAATCTGACAATTATGGGACCTAGAGAAACAGTATGGACTACAGCATTGTTTCAACAGGCAATGAAGATTTCAAATGAGTAAAGACATTTGGGTTTTGACTCAAAAAGAAGAAAAACAAAGGTTTACACTTACAAACTTTGAGGATGTGATACAAAGAACACCCAATGTATTTTCAGTAAGTATAACAGCATAAGAGGCTATTATTATTATGTGGCTTCTCTAAAAATACTCTCATTAAAAAAATGGACTCAAATCTATTATGATATACACTAATGACATTTATTCTGTGTCTCAGTTTCATTTGTAAATGACTTATCATAAGTAACTAAAAGGCCCCTTTCAGTGATGACCTTCAATGTCCTGTGCTTCCATATGAGAAAATAACCAAACAGAATAAATAAAACCATAACCTGACTAGCATAACTTACAGAACTACAAGAAAATTTTGATAATCACTTAAAACTGGAATCTCTATTATCTGAAGGCTACAGTTTCTTGAGCTGATAAGGCACACATTTCAGAGGTTAAAAAAAAAAAAAGGAAAAGAGAGAAAACAGAAAGGAAAAGAAAAGAAAAAAAAAAAGAAGCAAGCTAGACATTTTATAGTTACTCTGAATACAAATGCCAACCCAAGCCTTTAACTGTGTGTAGAAACTGCTGAGTAGAGAAGTCTCCCCCACCCAAGTTGTGAGAACCAGTTTCAGTAAGCCTCAGAAAATGAAGGAGCCCTCAGTCCTCAAGTATGTAGGAACAGACAAGTCTTAGCAGAATGAGAAGCTTGCTATCTCTGCAGTGACCTCTTCAGAGCAACCTCACTTCATTAGCCATGCTGGTAACAAAGACAAGAAGTTACAGATACAACTACCTTTTTATACTAAGTATGACAAACAACCTTTTATCTATTAAGGAAGAAGTGTTCCATACCCAAAGACAAGTATTTAGAAGCACAGTAGATGTTGTGTTTTTCAATCTTTAAACATTATATATGAAATATTCAAAGCCAGGCTGTATTGCTTCTTAAAAATACAGTAAATAATGAAATGTGATTCCAAGCAATTCTTTCTCCAACTCTTAATTCCTAGATACCTGATGGCAACCTCTAAAGTCACTAACCACAATGGGGGGGAGCTTTATCACTAAGATTTTGTAAAGCGATTTTTTAGTTGCTGTACTAATAGTTTTACAGAAGCCAGGGATAATTATAGTCGGGAACAGAATACCTTTGCATTTAAATTTTTAAAAGGTTTTTTATTTCTTTTTGTCAAGTTAGTTACTTCCACAGCACAAACACACTGTTTTTCTCCATCACATAAAGGTCGCTGACCGGTTCCAAAGAACCTTTCCAAGAAAACACTCTCATTAGTGAGACTACCTAAAACAACACAGATTTAAAAACTGAGCTATAAGGAGGACAATGTGAAAGTTTCAGGAAGGATAAATGCTTAGAAACTTGGTGGCAGCTAAGACCCCAAAAAGCAGAGGACTAGCAAAAAACAGTATAATGTTATGGTGAAATGGTTGGTATAATGTCAATGGCACAGATCTAAGATCTGGCTTTGTCACTTTGTAACCCTAAGAAACTCACTTCACTACCTCTGGGCCTTCTCCTCATTTATGATATGCCTGAAATTAGAGATTTCTATGTACCATCTCACTCTAAAATGTTATGGCTTTATGGTTACAAGGATACTGCTGATCAAAAAGGATTCATAAGATATGCAAAATACCTTTCTACTATAGGAAACACTGAACAGAGTCAAAGCCCTAGAGTCATTTGAAATCTTTAAAAAGTCTCTCCCAAGTTCTTCTTGCTTTCCCTAAAGCCACCACAAAGTCCCTCCCCACTAAATCTAAGGAACCATTATTAAACTATCTCTTGGAAAATATCCAGATACCATAACTACACAAAATCTAAATTCAAAGGATGCTCTAAAATGAACACTGTGTACACTTTCATCATTAATTCAATGTGTAAAGAAATACAATCAAACCAAAACAACTGAGGAACTTCACAGCCATACCCACTGTATACCCAGAAATGGGATAAGGTTACCTAGACAGTAAATTAAGTCACTAAAACTTTTGACATGTAACCCTAATTTAAAAATAGTGGCTAACCAACCTTTTATTCATTGGCGATTGCCATCGCTTTCCCATCTGCATCCTGAGAGCAGTGGAGAAAAACAAATGTCAAGAATTCCATTCATCAAATTAATTACTTTAATGGAGTTAAGTATCACTAATGGAGATTTTTTTTTTTAGATGTTCAAAGATGGTCAGGAGTGAATGCTATGATTTAACTGGTCTATTCTAGTCATGCACCCATATGACAAGCTGGTACAAAAAAAAGTTCACATTAAATAGTGAAGAAAGAAAACCAAATACCCCAAAATCTGACCATCTCCTACAGTGAGTCCCTGAAATGAAGGAGTTAACCAAATTCTAAAGTAAGCTCACAGCCCATTCCTTACGTTATGAAGTTCTATCACAACCACAGAACACCAATAAAGACATTACCGAGGGGAAGTCTCTTTCTGGCGTTTTCGAGGTGATGGAGAGGCACTCCGGGAAGGGGAATGTCTCCGCCGCCTGCCTACCTCACCATTCTTCACATGGGACCTTTTGGGTCGCTCATCTTCTGAGGAAGAGGAGGAGCCAGAATCTATAATTACACAGTAAACAAAAACTTACATTAGGTCTGTGCTTAAAAGAGTCTGTGCTCTGAATCTTGGAAGATGGAGTGTCCATATTAGCAAATCAAGTCCACTAATGTAAGCAAGCACATATACAAGTCATCAGCTCTGAACAAAGGCAATATCAATATATGTCCAATGACTTGAAAGCCAAGTATACATAAATATACATTATATAATTAAGCTATACAAATCATCTGCACTGCACAATCCATCAAGTCATAAGTGTCCCTTAAGAATCTAGTGACTTTCAAAACAAAGAAAAATAATCTTGTGACTTTCCAAATAACTAGGTAAAGCTTAAAAAGCATCTCAAGCAATTACTTAATTCTTGTTACTCTACGCACCTTTTAAGGCTACTGAAAGTCTTATTAGGGTCTGAATAATTTACTTCCATATTTGTATCATTTATCAAACAAAATGTACATGACATTTCCTATAGTCCTGGAAGCAACCCAAGACTGCAAAGAGAAAAACTTCAATTGTTTGCACACAGTCTCCTTAACTTAAAATATTAAGTCCCAAGTATAAAAAAAAATCTAAAACTTTTATGCATTTTCAAACATTTCCACAATTAATGTCACCTTAAAAAAAAAAAGAGTTGAAAAAGCTGCATAGCTTTTAATAGACTTAATGCCACTGTGGGATGCTTTGGTTTCCATTTTATAAATGAAAAGCAAAGGCAGTGCCTAGATTCAGTCACAAGTACCAACTGAGCTAATAAAATCGGAACACTTGGTTTAAAAATCAGTTTCTGTGCACATAATTTTTAATTCAGAAATTAAATTTAATTCCACTTCTATTAGTTTACAGATATACTTGCATAAGTACACATACACACAAAGTAGAAACAACCTAAAATATCCAAATAGGCGAGTGGCTCAACAGATTATAGTACAGTGTTACAATAAAAAGTGCTGCAGTAGTAAACAAATGAGGCAGATCCTGAAGAACTAGCAGGTTGTATTAGTTAGAAAGACAGGCAATATAATCTGCAGCTTGAGCCTCTATGGATTTTGTTTTGTTTTTTAAACCACAGATACTTATATACACACAGAAAATTTCTGAATAAAACCTCTGGGGAGTAAGATGTGGGGCAGTGGAGAAACATACTTTTCCAATTTTTACTCCTGTTTTGTCTTACTGTTGTACTTTAAAGATCGATTACTTCTATAGCAATTTAAAAGGAAAATTAAGTTTTAAGAAAGTACTTAAAAGCAAAACCCCAAAACTAACACTTCCCTTCCTCTAACATATTTCTACGAAGGAACAAAAATAATTCTAAGTACACTCACTGATATTTATACCTTAAGTATTTTTATTAGGATATGCAGATAGGAAAAATGTAACCAGTGTCCATACCAGAGGAAGACTGCTGGTTCTGTCGTCTGTACTGGCGTCTCTGCTGCACAGAATCTGCCGCAGCCATTTTGCCACCTTTATCTTCTTCTGAAAGATGGATGCATTTAGAAAGTGCTTCTTTAGTTACGCGTACAGAAAATGTAACATACTTGAATTGGGAGATGGCCTCCTAAACCTGTCTGGTTAGGTAAAGCAATACAGCTACTATGGTTTTTTTGGTTTCTGTTTTTGTTTTAAATAAAGGAGCTTAAAATGCCAATTTAAATGCTAATTCAGACTATCTTCACCAAATGTAATAAAAATAAACTTATTTAGCCATCTGCGACAGTTCAGGCTGGTGCCAAGCACTTTGTAAGCACAATTTCATTTAATCACCAAAGACCTAAAGGATGGTACTGTTATCTGCATTTCAGGGATGAAAAAAGAAAAAAATAAGGCTCAGAAAAATTAATTAAAACAAAGACCAGTTAAGGATTGGAGCTGCAGATTCTAACAGGTTGGTCTGACTTCAAAGTCCTAGCCATATTCTATAATTAATCTTTAACCAGAAGGGAATGACCAAATGTGCAGCAAATCTAATTCAGCTTAAAAAAACAAAACAACAAATAAAAAACACACAAAAAACTTACCTGATTCAGATAACTCTACTTTTCTAGGCTTGGGTGCTGGTGAAGGGGACTCTCTTTTCTCAGTACCTTTATGTTTTGTCACTAAAACGAGTAAGAGGGAAAAAAAAAAAAAACATTTACGTATATAAAAGAAAGCTACACAACATATATTCTTTTTTTATTTTCCCAGCACCAAAGAACTCATTTTTATTCAATGTGTTACTAAAGACCTTTAGTCAAAAAGACCAAAGCCCATGTCATCATCAGACCCCCCTTGGATTCTTCTTTCTTTGCTTCCACTTTCTTCTCCTCAGCTGGGGCAGCAGTGGCAGAGGGGACAGGTCCACCAGCCCCTGCGATGCAGATGAGGCTCCTGATGTTGACACTGGCCAGAGCCTTTGCAAACAAGCCTGGCCAGCAAAGTTCAACAAGATATATTCTTAATAGTACAAAAAGAAGTGACACTATTCTCATAAATAACTTATCGACAATTAAAAAGTTCCTTGTTATATAAGACCTTGTTGTCATTTCCTCTTCGAAGTGGAAGCAAGGATTTGTAAATGTTTGGTGAACAGCCTCAGGAAGTTCTATAACGATTTTTTAATTTTCAAATCTTGAGATTCTCCTGAGAAACAACAGTTAAGAGAAATCGGGAGCTGCTGTTCCTGTGTAGAACAATCTTTATGCTATGTGTAACACCCAGCTCATTAAAGTAAACCTCTGCATGCTCCCCTACAACCTAAAACACACACAACTCAATTACAGAGACTTCATCAACATAAAAGCTTTTAAGCACCCACTAGAGGTAGGTTTAGAAAATATAGATGATAAATGATTAAGACATAAAATCTGATGAAACTTTCACAACTTTTCTAATATCTGGTTGAGAAAAGGAACAAATTAGTCACCCAAGAGATTAAAGCCTCTTTATGTAGAGCATAACCTTCCCAATACATAAGGGACTTAAAACTACCTGTGAAAAAGTAGACGTTCACAATGGCAAAAATATCAAATATTTAGGCTGGAGGATTCTCTCCAAAGCTTTATTAAAAAAAAAAAGAAAAGAAACCCCAACCAAAGTCACATAGATAATTTAAGTGAACTAGGATTTGAATCCAAGACTCTATTTCTATGGCATAGGATTTAATTTCTAACAATTACTGTCTATTTACACTATTCATCCATTTCTTCAATTAAAATCAAAAGTATATACAGATATAATCATTAATCTTACCCTAGATTAACCTGAAACATCATTTGATAACATCCCTCTAATAACTAAACTTGAAGACAAGTTATGTTCTTACGATATGATCCCCTCAGGATCCTTACACTTGTTTTAATTAAAGCAATGACCATGGAATGTTTAGCCTAGAATTTAGATACATTTCCTTTGACACACACTTGTGTCCAGAATTCTGTAAAGGCTTATTTTAAATGGCAGTAATTTAGCAATCTAATCATCTCTGCTGAAGTAATCCAACAGATAAATTTACCAGTATACTTTAAAAATTAACAGCATTTTATTAATAATTCTACATAATAAGCCTTTAGGACAAATTACTGGATTGAGTAAAGAATCCAGTGGTCTTAATTAGTTATCATGAAATATAGCAGCAAGATTGAGTTTAAAACTTGTATTTTAACAAATTCAAAGAAATGAAATAGAAATTCCTTTGAATTTTTAAAGATTTGAAGCTGTTTTTTGGGTCGATATTCTCATTTTTAAGTGTCTAATGTTCAATTCTTGAAGATACTATAGACATCCAGTTATCTATAAACCCACACGTCCAAGAACCACCTTAGAGAACTGGGAGTGTGTTTGGAAGAATGTATTTCCAAACACTCGAGAATGTGTTTGGAAGCTGGTTGTTTGGATGTTAGAATGCATTTTCCCTTAAACATTAAAAATATGGTTATATTTGCTATATAGTTGGCAAATGCCTACTTAGTAAATAATACAACTGAACTATAACATTACATCCCCACTCTTCCACAGAAACACCTATTTGGAGTTTTCTCCAGATTTAATCTCTCAACAATGCCTTTGCTAAAATAGTCTTTAATTGTTGTTTATATAACCATATGATTAGGTAAGTATCATTATAAACCAACTCTGGTTTAATAGATTGAATCACAGCACCAGTAACATAAATGTTTCCTCAATGTTTGCATGTCTACATACGATTTTAAACAGTTTTTTTAAAAAAGATTTTTATGTCAATGTTTTATTTTTAGTATTCAAAGGGCAGAATCATTCCAGCATGAAGAAATCTCCCAAGTCAACTGGAAAACCAGAATTTTAAAATTTACCTCAATAGTCCTATTAATCATTAATCTTGCAGACTTGCTTAAAAGATCACTTGTAAAGATAAGTCACTTTATGACTAGAATTAGTAAAATAATCATTGTCTATAGAGCACAATTTATACAACTACATTGATCTAAACTCAAAATTATTACCATCACCATAGGTATAGATCCTCTGTAAACACACTTCATTAAATATTCCACTGATCTCAAAGCATTCTTTACGTACTAAGATAATGCCAATTCAACTATGACATGCCATCGATTATAAAACGCTTCCTGAAGATCCTTTCAAGATGAGAACATTTACTGTACTCCTAATAATTTACCTCTAAATTCTCTGAAATACTTTTCCTGTCTCCCTCCCACTCCATATGCCCACTATCAACAGCAGTATCTTAAAGCCCTAACTGGTGACAACATGAAATACAAAAGTAAAATTTATCACATTTCAATGGTATCACTGCTCTTATTAGCAATAGAGACTACAAAAAAGGAATTTCTGAAATCATACTACCAGATACAGAAGCTAAAGGATTTTACCCTGCTTTCTATCACCCTCCTCTAGCAATCAAGACAGGCATTTGGGGGCAGGAAAGCTGGGCTAAGTCTACATTTTTCAACTGGGAATGAGAACCCAAATTCTAGTCTTGGCTGGTTGACCTTGACCAAATCACTTAACCTGAGAACCTGTTTCTTGATGACAATCTGAAGTCTTTCCAAGCTCTGAAATTTCATCACAGAGGCTAGGATCATTTTACTATAAAAAGCTATTTCCAAGTAGTTAGAATCAATACTCAGCTTCAGTGAATAAAAGGTAGCCTCTCAGTACACTGCCCACAGTCTATCTCTTCGGTTGGGTTTTGTTTGAACACGGAAGATCTGTCCCATAATTCACAGGAATGTAACTAATCTTTTGTCTTTCACTGTGACTTCTCTCCTATGTACATATCCACTATGACTTGTTTCCAAAAAGGCAGCAGCCCAGTCCCCTTGAAAATATATCAAAAACAAAAGGCTGGCACCTGTGGAGACTCTTACAAAGGTAACAAGTAATACTTAATAATCAACCTATTAAACAAGGATTCAGTTTTGTGCAGTACTTTTATTACCCTTTGGCAATATGATGTAAATAGAAAAACCATAATTTGATATGTTTTTGCAATGTAACAGGTGAGAACATTCATAATATTTTTTTTTTACTAGAGAACTTTCTGACTCCAGACAAAGAAAAGAAATACTTAGAAGTGCATAAACTTCACAGTAAAGAAAAAATTGGTCAGGACAAGAGGCATCAGATTTGGACAAAGTGACTATTAACTATTTTGAACAAAAATATGAGACACGGTATTACGAAAATAAGCAATCCTAAGTCACCCCCTCCCATACTTAAGCCTGAATCTGAAGATCTAAAAAGGTTTCTCTGTATTTATCCAGCTGCCTAAGTCTGCAGGGCCAATGCAACAAAAATGGCCACATAAAATTTAATGTTATCAGCAAATTAATCCGTTAAAATTCAGAAAACCTATACATTACTCTTTACAAATTACCATTATCCCCACTCTTCCTTTCACTCTGATAGCTTGTCTATACCTCACAGTAATAGAGTTCATTCAAAAAAGCAAAATTTGCCTTTCTGATATTACCACATTGCAGGATTCTGGGGAAAGAGGTGGGGGTGGGGTGAACATAAAGAAAGAAGCAGGGTGCTGATTAGAAATACTGCTCTGTCGGGGGAGGGTATAGTTTAGTGGTAGTGTGTCTGTTTAGTATGCACAAGGTCCTGGGTTCAATTCCCAGTACCTCCTATAAACAAACAAACAAACAAATCTAATTACTCCCCTTTAAAGAAAAAAAATACTGCTCTCAACTTCATAAAAACATATAGTCAAGATTTTGCCCATCCCCATTTTCTTCATTTATAACCTGAAAATTTTAATACGATCAGAGCAACCCCAGAATATAACCCACATATTGCTCCTTAAATCCCAATTACTGTTAATAGTCCTTTTAAGATCTCCCCCTCCCCTACTACTTACCCATCATCAGGCTGTGTTTATCATTCCAACCCTAAGCACTGGAGGCCCAATTCAAATGCATACCATAGTTTTTCTCCATGGGTATTTAATGCTAAAGAAATAAACCCCATGGATCGCAACCTTCACTCAAACTAACTAAACATTCTACTTGCCTGGCAAGATCACAGATCATAAATTCCTCAGAAATCAATCTGCAGAATAAAACAAGGACAACACTCAGAAGAACTCTGCCTAGAGCCTAAATTGAAAAAACAAATCACCCTTTAGGAGGACACTATGTCCCTCCCTAGGGAGTACAATGTGGCCAAGAAAGAATTAAAACAGAATATGAAGTCCTTAAATAAGATATCAAACAAAAAAAATCTTCAGGGTTAAAAAAAAAAAAGTTAACTGGTCTCATAGTAACAAAATGATCCCTTACCATGACAACAGACCTTGTTAAATTACCCCAACTCAAACAGCCCACGGTGTACATTTCTCCACCCACTCAATGCCAGAGGGCACTGCTAAAAACAAAACACTTTTACATGTAAACTCCATTTCAACAAACCGTGAAGGTAAAGCAGGAAAGAAAAGGTGAACCTCTAAGCGTATTTACCAAAAACCCCATGGCATACAAGTATTATCCAGTTACTTCACACTTTGAAGAACAGGGAATTGCAACAACTGACAAGGTATTTTGTAGCCAAATGAAGAAAGAAGGAATATACAGTTTTTATGAATTTGATTTTTACCTTTACCTGAAGTTCTCCCTGGAGAAACAGAAACACGACTTTTCCTTGTACGGTTAGACTGCTGGGGTGTTGGGGAATGACGAGTTTTTGGCGGTGGAGTTGCTGGAGGTGATGGCCTATGCCTTCGCCTCGGAGGACTTGCTGAAGGAGATAACCTACGAGTTTTTCGAGGGGGGCTGGATGTCCTCTTTGGAGGCTTCTTTGGCGGTGACCGGGAACGAGATGAAGATGAAGACGAGCTACTCCCAGACAAGGATGCTGATGAACGTCGCCTTCTGTGAAATAAAGTATTCATACTCATTAACTGCATACTTACAGATAATGACCTTACAGGCATGTACAGTTTATACAAAAATACAGCTATTTTTATCCAACTTTTGAGTTTATGTAGCTAAGCATATAAGTGATCTTTTTTTAAATAAAAAATGGGAAACAAAACCAAAACCTAGAACAGGAAACAGCTAGCTCTGAGACCAACTATAAATAACTTATTCTGATAACTGCTTCTGTTTGTCTTTCCAGTTATAAAATAAGTTGAGTGCTGTAATACAATACTAAACCAGTCTCTTCCTTCCTCAGGAATGAGTGTTTTGGAGTTTGCATACAAAATTTGACCAGCGAAGTATTCTCCATTTAGTAAAACAACGTCAAGCAACCTCTGGGCTGCATTTAAAAAAAAGATGTGCAAGATTAGGAATTCATTTAGCTACATAAACTTAGAAGCAGGGGCCTCTCGAATTCTGCGGCAAAATTTTTGTGGTAAGTTCTGTTGCAATTATGTGTACCTGCAGAATTCACCTTTGGCGGAAGAATTCCTGAGAACCTGAAAAAAAGAAACCCTACCTTAAGTGTGAGATAAAAACTGGCTGAAAGGGAATCTTACACAATCTGCAAATTATTTTGACTGCTAAATGGCTCAGCAAGCAATTAAAACATGCTGTTTGCAAAACTCCAATATAAGAAATAGCTGTTTCCATTAATATCGTACTAGAAAGCACCAGTATTACTTCTTTCCTAAGGAGAAAAGATCAGTTTTGGAAAAAGTGTGATGCCTAAACAGACATTTACATCTTTAGTCACTTATCGGTAGTACCATTATTTCTACAATTTTTAGTACTTCTTATAAAAAAATGATTCAATATATCCTGACAACCCCTCCCCAAAGAAAAGTATTACTTTCAAAAAAAAAAAAAAAGGGACTCTGAAAAACCTCAGAATGCAGTAACAACAACAAAAATTATGGAACTTATTTTTCCCCTTTTATTTCTAAGTTGACTCAGTGCCCTGAAAAAAACCTTACAGACTCAAATACAAAATATTCTGTCCTTAATGTAATCTGAAGAGCAATCATCAGTTCCTTCCAAACACAGGTGAAATGCATCATCAAGAAGGTACAAAACTCTACTACCAATGAACCATGCTTCTACTTTGGGGAGATGTAGCAACAATCTTTTTAAGTGATTGGATGATCCAAACATTTTACCTTATACTAATTTAAAAGTAATTTTAAAAAAGAACACCTTTATGCCTAGTCTCTTCAAATATAGACACCAAACTGCTAATAATGGTTATATCTATGGAGTGGGATTGTGGGTAATTTTCAATTCACATTGTTTGAATTGTTTATAGTAAGTACTCATTAGTTCTTTAATATGAAAAAATATTCTAAAAGGTATGATGCAAATAGATTACTTCATTACTGGTAAAGCAGTTTACTGACTCTCAGTCATCTATATTCAAAAGCTAGGTGGTAACTGAAAGCCAAGGAGGGAAGGTGGCCAATTCCTCTACTTGACAGGATTTCTTGGTATGGTCCAAAAGGGTAAAGTTAACAAGAATCACCAATAAGATGGTGATTTCTTATTTTTTATTTTCTAACACTGGAATAGCATTTATTATTGCACAAATAACAGTGTTACACCTCAAATGAGGTGGCTCTTTACATTATCTACCATTACTTGTGAGTTTTTATCCAGGAGGACACTAATTCAAAGATTAGCCTGAAGCAAACACATGGTGCACTTTCATACACCTGACACTTCCAAATTAAAAAAAAAAAAAAAGAAAACCTCTCACCGTCTCACTGGAGATCTACTCCTTCTATGCCTTGGTGGAGGAGGCATTCGTCTTGGCGGAGTTCTTCTTCGAGGAGATGGCCGCCTTCTTGGGCTTGGCCTCCTTCTAGGTGAATACGATCTGAGAACAGAATTAGAAGCTGAATACATCATGAGGAAGGAATGAATTCCTTGACACAGTTTTTTCAACGGCCACATTAAGAAATGGATTTCAAGGGATACAACTTTCTGTTTGTGTAGAGATTTTTATGGTAGAGAGAAAGTGTCCTCAAATTCTCTCTGGAAGTCCAAAGTACATTTGTACTGTTTTCTACTGCTTTTAAGTAATTTACCTAATCCTTCCAAGGAAAGTAGCACATAAAATTAGGATCTACGCAGATATTAAAGAAACTACTCACCTTGATCGGGATCTATGACGCCGTCTAGGTCGAGTATGAGAAGGAGAACGAGAACGTGTCCGGGATCTTGACTTGGAACGTGACCGAGATCTTGGCCTGGTCTTCTCCTTTTCCTTTTCCTTTTTGGAATTTTTCTCCGGAGAAGGTTCTTTAGGCTCTGGTACAGGTTCAGGCTTGGGAACTTTCAGGATGTCACTGTGGGAAAAATAAAAAGCTTATTTTGTCTCCTCTTCTACTGAGATTCCTAAGTCATAGTACAATGAAATAATAAAAGTTATTTCTCTCTTTCAAGTTTTCAAAATCCATGAAGACTTCTAAAAAGTACATGTAAACTCCATTTCAACAAACGCCAAGAATATAAAGCAGGAAAAATGTGAGCCTCTAAGTATATTTTGTGTATCAATGAAAAACCAGTGAACAACTAACAATAACAAAATACAATTTTGAAGTGCAAAGCTGTCCACAGTATTGCGGAAAAGAGCAAGTTACAGTATACAAAAAACCTGAAACACGACAACCAGCAGATAGCAGTGGTCACCTTTGGGGCATATACTTACAATTTCCTATACAATTTGATTTTTTTCCCAACAATCTAATTTTATAATTTAAAAAATATCTAAAAGGAAAACAATCAAGTAAGTTAGTTTTTAACTCAGATGTATCGTATTTACGTTTAACAGCCTAAAACCGTGATATTTATAAGTGAATTTTCGTGTACTTGCCTAGTAGAAGTGGCCTCTTGTACTGATGGTTCTTTTACTTTCACTGATGGTTCTGGGAGCTCTGGAGTTTTTTCCTTTTTCTCTGGAGCAGGGGATGGACTCCGGCTCTTGGTTCTGTGACGGGGAGATCGAGAATGACTGCGCTTTCTCTCTCTCCTGACAGGGGAAGATCGTCTTCTAGGGGAAGGAGATCTGGATTTGCGTCTAGGATGAAAGCAATTTTTTTCAGGCTTTTTTGAATAATGTGGATTGGGGAAGAGGGTCAAAAGGATAAGTGAGATTAATCTTTTTAATTACACCATTGCTGTTTATATCTGAGTTCTCTACAGAAATAAGATATCCTATCAGATCTACTTAAGAAAAGGGCCAAGAGAAAAACAGAAAAACAAGCAAATGAAGGATAGTAACATTCTCCAGTATACCAGTTATAACAGAGGATTGCTTGACCGAAGACTCTAGACTTGGGTTCTTAAATCATTCCCAGAGATGAGGAGACCAAAGATTAACTTTTCAGAGGAAAAAGATGCTTAAAAGGGAGGAAAACACCAGAATAATAAATCAAATCCAACAAAACAGAGTTTGGATTAGACAGATTCCACCAGAGTTCATCAGGTAGTGTCTACGTATTCCAGAAAAATAACTAGTAAAGAAATATCCTCTTCAGAAGAGAAAAAAAATGTATCAAACTTGCATAAGATAGCTTTTTTGGAACAGAAGCCTGTTTTCCATCTCAATAGTAGTTTCCCTAACTCAAAGTAAAACAGTAGACCTGGTGAATCAATAGTTGAGTAGTAACCACGATGATTCGTGCCTAACTCCAGAAATACTGCTTCCCTGCCAAGCAGCTTTTAATGTCAAATATATAAATGAAGGGGATAGAGAAATTACCTCTTCTCTTTACTAGTTCTAGAAAATTTATGAAGAAATTAGCAGAACCCTAAAAATGAAAAGCCTAATGGAATTCTCACCATTCACCACAAATATAGTAGAAGCTGAATCATGGATTTAAAAATGGGAAACAGAGGGGCAGGGGTGTGTGGGGAGTATGGCTCAGTGGTATAGCACGAGCTTAGTATACATGAGGTCCTGGGTTCAATCCCCAGTACCTCCCTTTAAAAATAAATAAACAAACCTAATTATCTCCCCCTCAAAAAACAAAAAAAGAAAACATACATTAAAAAAAAATGGAACATAACTATAGTCTCAATGGTAAGAAAGCAAATAATCTCTTTTGGGCTCAGTACAATCATCTAAGAAAAACAACAGGGAATTAGGTAAGTATAATATGAAGGGTTACAGATTTCTAAGAAAAAAGGGGGAAAAAATTGGAGCACATTAAATGCTGTATTTAAACTAAAGCAATACGAAAGATAAGTCTAGATTTTGATTTAGGAATTAAGGGTTGACTAATTCA